>NC_090443.1:894700739-895950739 GCF_031143425.1 Pleurodeles waltl
TCACAGTAGCCTTTCTGTATACTTTGTTGCAGTTACAGCAGTTCCTGGAGCAGTCTGCGGTTGATTCGACGGTCAGAAGCTGATACAGAGGATTCCTAGAGGAAACTTGCAAGCTGAATCTTAAGAGGAACCCACAGGAGATACCCTAAATAGCCCCTAGAGGGGGATTGGCTACCTACCCAGGTATGCACCTATCAGGAGGGGTCTCTGACGTCACCTGCTGGCACTGGCCACTCAGAGCTCTCCAGAATGTCCCCACACCTTGGAAAACAAGATGGCTGACACCATGGACACACTCGAGGAGCTCTGGGCACCACCCCTGGGGTAGTGATGGACAGGGGAGTGGTCTATTCCATTTCCTTTGTCCAGTTTTGCACCAGAGCAGGGACTGGGGGTCCTTGAACCGGTGTAGACTGGCTTATGCAAGGAGGGCACTATCTGTGCCCTTCAAAGGATTTCCAGAGGCTCTGGGAGGCTACCCCTCTCAAGCCTGTAACACCTATTTCCAAAGGGAGAGGGTGTATCATCCTCCTCCCAAAGGAAATGAATTGTTCTGCCTTATTGGGACTGAGCTGCTGAGACCTCAGGAGGGCAGAAACCTGTCTGTGAGGTGGCAGCAGCTGTAGCTGCAGTGCAAGCCTCAGAATGCTGATTTGGCAGTACTGGGGGTCCATGGTGGAGCCCCCAGGATGTATGTGATTGGCCCCCCAATACCAGATTTGGAATGGGGGTAATTCCATGATCCTAGACACCTAACATGGCCATATTCGGAGTTACCATTGTGATGCTACACATGGGTATTGACCTATGTGTAGTGCACGTGTGTAATGGTATCCCCGTACTCACGAAGTCCAGGGAATTGGCCTTGGACAGCATGAAGGCTACCTAGGTACCATATACTAGGGACTTATAAGGGGGTGCACTTTGCCAATTGGTATTGGAATATGAAGTCCGTAATCTATAGTGACTAATTTGGAAGTGGAGAGAGGATAAGGGCTGGAGTTCTGGTTAGCAGAACTTCAGTGACACAGTTAAGCACTACTGACAACACACACGTTAGACCACAAACTATGAGCACTGGGGTCCTGGCTAGCAGGATCCCAGTGAGACAGGCAAAACACACTGACTAATAGGGTTTAAACTATGAGCACTGGGATCCTGGCTAGCAGGATTCCAGTGAGACAGTAAAAGCACATTGACACACATTCACAAACAAGCCAAAAGTGGGGGTAACCATGCTGGAAAGAGGCTACTTTCTCACATACCTTCAGAATCCTGTTTTCGTAGCACGATGGTGAAAGGTATTTGGAGCAAGCACTGTGTCAGCTTACCACCAAGGACATGAAAAAATGCCAGCCCATAAGGTTTTGTTATCTGACCTATAGTCTCACATCGCCGCAACACCAACTTAGTGATTAGCTGAAGCTAGCAACAGGAGCATCAGCTAAGCCATAACAGCGCCAAAGCATTCTAGGCGGGCACCCATCAGACAACAGGAGCAGCGAGGGCACCCTCGCAATACTCTGACACCTATTAAATATCCAGAGCATCATAGAATCCACAGAGAGAAATTATTCCAAATCACCAGAAAGACTAGTTTGCTTCACTGGAAAGTGTCTTATGTCACTTCAGACGAAGTACTATTTCACAACATTGTAGGTAACCAATGTCGAAAAAAAGGAAAAATAGACATGATCTCTCTTTTTCTTCCTAATAATTCACGTGTTTTGTAACGCAAAGTGGTGTTCTTTCCAAATGTGGCTCTGAATAAGACCTTAACGTTCCTTTGGAGAGCTAGAGGCAGCCTGGATACTAGAACCAAAACAATTAATTTTAGCTGCTCTTATAAGAGATTTGGCAGGTGAAGCTCTGCGTACCTTGTGGGCGTTTTGAGACAGAGGAAGATTGATGTCAAGTATTTTCTTACTGTCTGGTTGTTATTGTCTGACTAACCAACATGCCCTTATCAGGCTGTAGCCTTGGAAACATCACAACAGTGTGTACATTTCCCCAGGTGGAGCAAATATTAAGTCAATAGGGCTTAATGGTTGGGTCCTTATTGATCCTCGGTGGACTCCATATTGTATTTTGCTTGTGGCCTAGCTGTGCCACCAGGGAAGGATCCTCTACCCCTCCAGGCTGAACTCTGTTGAGTGTTCAAGGGTCTTAACAGTGCCCCAGCGGCTGGTATTCCATCACTCCTCAGTGAAATCCAAACAGTGTTCTGCTGGTATCTTAAGAGTGCCTCAGGGGTTAGGCTCCTTTTACGGCTAGGTGGACGCCATATAGTTTTCTGCTGATCCCTTAAGAGTGCCTCCGGGTTTAGGCTCTTATCACGGCTAGGTGGACACAATATAGTTTTCTGCTGGTACCTTAAGAGTGCCTTAGGGGTTAGGCTCCTTTTACGGCTAGGTGGACGCCATATAGTTTTCTGCTGATCCCTTAAGAGTGCCTCCGGGTTTAGGCTCTTATCACGGCTAGGTGGACACAATATAGTTTTCTGCTGGTACCTTAAGAGTGCCTTAGGGGTTAGGCTTTTTATCATGGCGTGGTGGACTCACTATAGTTTTTTGCTGGTACCTTAAGAGTGCCTCAGGGGTCAGGCTCTTATCATGACTTTGGTGGTCTCTATATATTTTTCTGCTGGTACCTTACGAGGGCCTCAGGGGTCAGCCTTTTATCACACCCAGTTGGACTCCATATAGTCTTCTGCTGGTAGCTTAATAGTGCCTCAGGGGTTGGTCTATTGCTCCTGGTGTGGCCCCAATAACTGTTTTACAAGTGACTTAAAAGTCCCCCAGGGATTGAATCCCTTTTGCTACTGGGTGGACCCCATGTACTGTTCAATGTTCTGCTGGTCCCTTAAGAGTGCCTCAGGGGTTGGTCTATTGCTCCTGGTTTGGCCCCTAATAAACAGTTTTCACAAGTGACTTAAGAGTGCCCCAGAGATTGAATCCCTTTTGCTACTGGGTGGACCCCATATACTGTTCTACCGGGGCTGAACAGTGCATTGCGGGGTGAATCCCTATCTCTTCTGGGTGGACTCCATGTGGTATTCTATTAGTGACTTAAGAGTTCCTTGTAGGGGTTAAGTTGCTATTATTTCTGCATTTACTCCACGTAGTGGCCTGCTGGTGGCTTAACAATGCCAGAAAGGTTCAGCTTCTTTTACTTCTGATTGGACTCCATATGGTTTCCTACTGGTGGCTAAACAGTGCCCCAGCACGTAAATCCCTAATGCTGCTGGGTGGACTCTACAGTGTTTCCCTAAGGTTAAACATGTCTCTGCATATTGCTGTTGACCAGAGAAGCAGGGGTGGTTGGAAGTACTCTTCGTAACACAACTAATTGTCAGACTGGCATCTTTCTTCAGTTCAAATTCCTTTACAGTAAAGGTCCCTGTTAGAATCTGAGCCATGCAAATAATTCTAACATCACGTCATACACATTACATTCCTTGTTAACTTTTCTTCCTCCATTTTACTGAAAATTGAGACGCAGCTGCATACCTTTACGATTTAACCAGCTATTTCTTTGTGCCTGATGCATGCAAACAAAGGCTTTCACGAAAGCAGGTGCTAGCACTTCAAAGCCAAACACACTGGGTTTGCCAGCGCCTATTGTCTTTGACACGTTTAATATATTAAAACAGAGGACGAGAATGATTGTGCGGAAGATAAATGAGCCAACTAATTTGAAAGCATTTTCCTCTTACCTAACCACCTGTCCCTGACCTTTAATAAATGTTTAATATGTTTGGCAGGGACTGTGTTCTCTGAAAAAAGAACACGTAGAGCCATGTACAGAAGCATGCAGGCCTTGTGTTTGAGGAGATGTACGATAGTTGGACACAGTAGCCCTTTTAGGCAATGTCTTTGTGCTTTTTGTATATGTTGCAATCCAAGTAACCCTCACTCCACAAGGCAAACTGGCACAGTAAAGGCACTCCTTAACGCACCACAACAGGCTGTAAGTCTCTTCGGCTCACATTACATTTGAAATGACTGGCGTCTCCCCACTGCTGGCCCTGGACAATTAGAACAAAAGGTGAAAGGATTTCACTGAAAGGCCCTCTGCTCTGATACCCAGGAGGCTCAACACAGATTCATTGTACTCACGCCACGCCTTTGAATGGGAAACCGAGAGATGTGTTGGCAACAGTGTACAGGCACATAAACCAACGCCAGCAGATGTCTCAGAGAAGGGTAAACGGGGCATTTAATTAGGTGAAACGGGTGCTGAGGCCTGGTATAGCTCTGCATGTTTGGTGGACCTATATAGAAAACACAACAGAAAACAGGCTGAACCCATAGACATTGTTTATACGATGCATTGGTACGTCTTTGTGGTTTCCTTGCAAATAACGTGGATACACTTGCAGCAGCCAGGCCCGTTGTCAGGATTTGTATCTTTTTACACTCTCACACCTAGCTGAGATCCTGGAATCATGTGACCAGACAATCGCTTATTACACTGTTTACAATTGCATTTTATGAACAAACCTCAAATATCCTTATTAAAAAAGTTAACATTCAGACCCTGGCTTAGGAATCCTTCCCCTACTGCTCCAATGTCCCGCGGTTATTTGATGCTCGGCTTGAAAGGGCCCTCCTAATCATAATGACTTCTGGCACAAATTGCTTGGGCCCTCATTACAACCTTCCGCCCACCAAGGTTGGACCGCCGGACGGCCGCCAATGCAGCCACACTCCCGCCGTGGTCATTTTGAGATCCCCGCCGGCCCAGCGGAGATCACAGCCGCAACACAGGAGCCGTTGGTGTTGCGGCTGTGCGACGGGTGCAGTTGCACCCGTCGCGCTTTTCACTGTCTGCACAGCAGACAGTGAAAAGCGGCACAGGGCAGTGTCAGGGGCCCCGCGACTCCCCATACCGCCAGGAAAAGGCTGGCAGTAGGGAGACTCGTAATCCCCTGGGCAGCTCTGCCCTGGCGGATTAAAACCGCCGGTACTGAAGTGGCGGTAAACCAGCGGTGTGACCGTGGCACTTCCGCGGTCGTAATACCATGGGAAACACTGCCAGCCTGTTGGCGGTGCTTCCGTCGGAACAGCCCTGGCGGTCTTTGACAGCCAGGGTTGTAATGACCCCCTAAGTCTTTTAGATTGTGGGTCTTAATTGTTTTAACAAGATACTACACGTCCTCAGCCCATTGCCAATTGTCTCACAGTCAGCACTTCAGATGGGGAAATTAGGCCCTCATTCATAGTCGAGCTGGGGATCGTGGGTCAGGTGCAAACAGGAATTGCATGAGAGTCAGGATTACAATGTAAGCGGTAATACCGCTCCTTTTCCATGCACGATTTTTACCAGGTAAAACCTGGTGGGGTTTGTGAGCGGCTCATACTGCATATTCCATGTTTTACAGCTCTGAATGAAGGGAAGCATGCAGCATTACCACTCTAGCCTCATTCCAAGGCAGGCAATACAGAATGGAGCTACAACACTGCACCAACTAAATACTACAATCCACGGTATCGGGCATCTCATAAGGAGGCCATTAGCCGCATTCTGGAAATCTATTTTGGCAAGTCTCTGGAGCGCACCACATCACACATGGCTGCCTTTCAGAAACACTGGAACCCCCAGTAGAGGCGTTCCAGTCTCTCTTGTAAGGGACCGCTGTGAGAGACTGCCCTTCAGTATCCTCCTCGCTGCTCTGGTCAAGTGCGCCTAATTTTCCTCATTCTTTCATAACAAAAGAATTCTAGTCACGCTATACCTTTGCAACCATACGATAATCCATTTGGGGCCTTCGCATATTTTTTCATAAACGGAAGGCACAATATGAGGGCGCGGTTCAAACAAGAAAGGCGACTTTTTCTGCCAAATGCCTGTTGAAGGTTCATTGCAGGGGCAGCGTGGGATGTGAGCAGGTACGTCACTGTAAACACGGTAGAGGTGTGTACATGCTGAGGCTGCCCAATGAGAGAGTTTGAGGAATCCTTTACTCATCTTGTGTTTGTCTTGTCTGGGTGTTGGGAAAGAAAAACAAAACAAAAAGCATGACAGGTGTTTCAGTCTTGTGATCCAGATGTCATCTCCAGCTCACATGAACCCGTCAAGAGCTTTGCATGATGCTGTTACTCAGGTATTTCTTCCCACTCCCGTACCTAATGAAGAGGCCACCTGTTCAGTCCTTAATTTGAGTCAGTGGTTGCCGGTAGTGGCCCTGGCACTCATTTCTAGGGACCAGCATTTATTTGTTTCTCCTGAGGCACTTACAGACTGTAAGAGTGAGAAAACAAACAAAGCGGAAAAGTGAGAGGAAGAGAAAAATTGGAAAACTATCAAAAAAAGAGACAGCAGGGGATAAAACGGCAGGGAGAGTTCTGAAAGTGCATTGCAAAGGCCTGAGGTGGATTCTTGATGAGTGCGGTGGGCGGGGGACGAGTGGAAGGGGACTGTAATTATGTGTGTGTATTTACAGAAGTATTTTTATGCCTAAAATATGTTTCACCTTCTAGGAGTCGTGACTGTATTGTATGGGTTTTTGTATATGAATCATGACCATGTCTGTGATCTTCATGAAAACAATGAGCAAACACACTTTCTATTAGTTTAACATAACAGAATAATGTCTACATTTGCAGAAGGTATGCTTTCTTAGTTCAACATGAAACCATGTCTCCTGCGTGGGAGCAGGTCTTAAAATTATTTAAAAAATAATAATAATAAAATAAAAACGTACCTGCTCCTCATGCGCCGCTCCTCTCCTTTGTCTCCTGCCTCAGGCACATGCTCCCAGCCTGCCCTGTGGCAAGTCCTGACGCTGGCAGACTTGGACCATGTGCAGGCACTCTCCAGCCAGCATCCGTGTTGCTGGCCTGGAGGGAGCCTACAGCGCATGTGTTTTTGGCCGGCCCAAGACGGCCGGCCAAACACAGATGCGCTCTGAGGGGAGTGCACAGTGCACTCGGTGCTCGCACCCCGTGGCCTCGCCCCTTCCACCACTACATAGTTTATTATCCCTTCGTGGTGAAAGGTTTGCAGCTTCTGCTGCTGGTGGGGGGTCATGCTCCTCCGCCTATACGGAGGAGCCGCCCTGATGGCCCAAGCCCTCTCTTTAATGGCTTTCTTTGATAGCAATCAGTTAAAGCACGTAGGGCCTGATTTAGACTTCGGCAGAGGGGTTACTCCATCACAAATGCCATATTAAAAAGGGAACCACAACTTGTTGTGTTCAATTGCCACCCCTGAGTGCCTGGCAGGCATCATTGGAGGTATTTTTTGCCGTAAATGTACAGTTGTGTCCGAAAATACATTTCTGAATCTGGCCAACTCTGTTAAAGTTGCATATTTACCTGGGTCTTCCAGACCTAGAACTTTACTATTACGCATCCAAGCTGCAACGTGCTGCTCAATGGGTGTTGGGGGATGACAACTGGGAGACAAGGATACTGTGTGGGACATACGGTGCTCACGCCTTGATGGAGCTGCTCATTGGAGGCTCACGCACAGTATCAGATACTCCTTATCTGGTTAGACAGGTGGCAAAAGTCAGGGAACAAGTAGTTACGAGGGTGTTTAAAAGACCTCCCTTTGCTAGGGAGCTAGATAAATAGATGTCGCTCCCATTACAACATATTAGGGAAGACGTCTGTAGTAAGATGGAGGGAGGGGGATGTGAAACACTGAGCAGTTTGTACCCAGGAGAGGTGTTCCTCACCTTTTCAGAGGCATGAGAGATATTTGAATTTGGGATGAGGGGAGGTATTCCTCCAGTACGCTAAGCTGGTGAGCACAGCACAAGAGATACGGACGGAATTCCAGAGCATGCACAGAGTGACGGAAAGCCTGCATTTATTACTAATGACCAGGTCAACAAGACATATGGTGACGCACCTCTACAAGATACTCAACACAGACAGGGTATGGGCAGAGCCTGTTGTGGGGCGAGCATGGGGTGGAGGAGTTAGCAGCACCCTTTACTGACCTGGAATGGGCCACTACCTGCAAGTTGGTGAAGACCATCTTGTGAAATGGTACATTCAAATTGGCCCACTTTATCTACCTTCATTGCATGTATTTAAAACCAGTTAAACTTAGCAGGATGTATGTGGGTAGGGAAGCAACCTCATGTAGATGTGGGGGGAAGGGGGCCTCCGTCCTTCATATGGCATGGAATGTCAGAGCCTGCATGATTAATGGCAAAGGGGTGGTGGCGAAGATGCGGGAGGTGACAGTGTTAGAAATAGAGGAATCACCCCAGGTGTGTCTGCTTGGTATTATTAGAAAGACCCAGAGGAGATAAAATGAGCTAGAAGTTCCTGCAATTGGCGATACTACTGGCCAAAAGGAGGGTGGCCATTGGGTGGCTGAGTATGAGGGTCCCTTCCATCACACTGTGGTGCAGGGATGTGGAAGATTGGGTAATCACTGAAGAGGTACAAATGAAAAGTAATCGTAGAGAGGACAAATTGCAGGTAGATTTATAAACGTGGGCTGTATTACTGGAGAACATGCACACACCCCAGGAAGGACATGATGAACGGGGACCGCAATCATAGGTACAAATCTTGCCACACTCAAGGGCATGATTTGGGGAATGTGGGGCAGCCACGATCCCACTGGGCCACAATGAGTGGGCAGAGAATAGAACTGGGGAAACAAAGGAGACCCTAGGCAAAGAGAAAGGTGTGGTAAATCGGGCTGCACAGTGGGTGTTATCTACAACCAAATTGACAGTACCAATGGGAACCTCAGGGTTGGAGAATGAATTAAGAGAGGCGTAAGACTGATTTCCTTGTAGTGTATCATTGATGAAGATGCAACTGTATGATGACTGTACCATTTCATGTTTTTGTTGTTATTGTTACTATTCAATTTGCTCTACTCATTGGCAGAAACAGCAATTGTATGCATGTTATTACTGCAAAGTTGTGTATTGCCCCATAGTGGGCCAATGGCTGACTACAGATTAATAAAAGTAAACTTTTTTTTTTTTTTTTAAAGATGCCTATTTACAAAGGAATAGCAGGATTCTTGGGACAGGGGGCCACAACTGTCTTTTTGCCCCAACCCTTGCGGTGTAGGGTACAAATATATGCTATTAACATTACATGGACTTTACATGCAGTCCATTTTAGAACACCAAGGGCCAGATGTACAAAGGTATGTAGCGGTCGCAAATGGCCACATTTGCCGTTTGCGATCGCTAAATGGGCTTGTACAATGTATCAACCCTATTTTGTGAGTCGGTAAACTGTTAAAACATTGCAAAATAGGGCCTGTGACTTGCTGTCAGGAAGGGGCATGCCAAAGGTGTCCCTTCTTAATAGCAAGTCCCAGGGGGATGTATGATTGTTTTGCAAATGTGGATGTGGTCCCCAAAAAATCACAGTTACCACCAATATCAAATTGGTGGTAACCCATTCACAAATGGGAAGGGGTCCTCTTTGGACCCCTTCCCCTTTGTGAATAGGGGTGTCAAAAAAAAAATCAGAACACACAGGCAGTGGTCCCACTGACCACTGCCTACTCTGAAAAAAATTAGGAGGAAACTTTTCATTTTCTTTGTAATACTTCCCATTTTCCCTTAAGTAAAATGGGCTGCATTTAAAACAAATGCTTTATTTAAAAAGCAGTCACAGTCCTGGTGGTCTGCTGACCACAGCATGCCGCCACCCCTGTGATTGTAGCCATTCACAATGGACCTGCCTCATGAATATTGATGAGGCAGGTCCCTTGTGACCCGTTTGCCTATCACAAAAAGTGTTGAAGACACTTTTGTACATTAGGGATTGCGACTTGCGAATCGCTAAAATTAGCAAATTGAGTCGCAATCCATAGTGATCGTACATATGGCCCCTAGGTCCCTGCGACAAATGAATGATCCTACTTAGCTCTGTTACTAGGATTGAAACCTGTGAGCTACAGCTGATGCAAAAGACACATTAATTATCTGAGCTATGTTGCCATGTCTGTATCTGCCTGAGAGATTCAGCAATCTGCCCTGTTCACCATAACCCAGTGAGTTATACATAACACAGATTACGGGCTGCATCAGAATTACAAGGCCCACAGGTTCTTGCACAAAACAGTCTAAACCCCAGGGTGAAATACAGTCTATGAAATGAGGAACAGCCAGGCGATTTCCTGTAGTATTCTTTGTTTCTTAAGGGGAGCTCCGCATCGGCTTAGCTATTCTCTGAGTTGCATAGACCACACGTTTTAAAATGGTTCCCTAGTAATATAGTCCTTTTAGGTCATGTCCAACTGTTCTTTAGCTAAACCCAATATAAATCTTCTTTTCTGACGCTGTAACACCTGCCCCTTGTTTTCTTTCCACTTAAAGCTTTGCCCCAGTCTCCAGTAACCATCACTTGACCAGAAATAGCAGCTTACTATAAACACTCTTGCTTCTTGTAGACAAGTTACAGGTTTTAGCTTTTTGACAGCTTTTATCATAATCTCTCCAAGAGGATCATATGTTAAACTTTGGTCATCCTTGTTAGATGCATTTTATAGACTTTGAAACGTTTTGATAATACGCTAATTAGATTCAGGTTACCACCAACATCACATTGCTTTTAATTTGAAAACACAAGGATACTATCCTGTTGCTGTTGTCAAGTTCATCATATTGAACAATAATCTCTGCCCACCTAGGCTTCTGGTGGAAAACCATGTTGGCAGTAATTAAAGAAAATCATAATAGCCCAAATGGCAAAACAAAACATGCTATGATGCTAAATGTTTCTGACATTTTCTCGATTTTCTGCAACTTTCGTGAAATTTGCTAAGTTCAAACTGAAACAAAAACATTCTGAGAGCATGGGTTTCAGTGAAAAAATATCTCACCTAAAACATACTTCTAAAGGGCAAATTATGCCATAAACATATTTTTAAGAGAGAGTTTTTCTAGAAGAGTGTTTCACTAGTTTATTGAACTTTGCAAACTTTTGTTAAATTTGCAAGCGAAATTTAAATTATGTCCTCTCTTAAAAATCATATCATGTTATAAATATGTGCAAATTATTTACTTTTTTTTTCTCCTCGCTAAATCTCCATTTATTGTTTAGGTTACATCCAAAAATGCATTGCACGTTTGCTTTACATTACAAGTATAGTTGCGCGTGATCATTTGAATACTCAATCACCACTCTTTGGAGCCGATCTACTCATATGGAATATTATACCATACTAGGGTAATATAACGTGGAAGTAAATAGATGTACAAGTGTGAATACAAAATGTGAATTTGCAAGAGTAAATCAAGCCATTTGCACATGTAATTTGAACGCACACACTCAAATGGCTTTGTGAGTCGGTCTCGAAGTAGCAATCCTACAGAAGATATCGACTCACAACCATAGTTAGAAACTCTGAGTGAATGACTGGTTTTAACTGGCTTTTGGATGCACTAACTGCATTTGAAAGCTTTTAAGTGTTCCTCACTCCACCCAAGAGGGACAGAACCCAATTTGCATTCTTTTCTTGCTATTACCTGAATAATTTTGTTTGTGTACACATATCTTGTGTATATATCTTATCCTCATACTGAGGGTACTCACTGAGATACTTTTGGCATATTGTCATAAAAAATAAAGTACCTTTTATTTTTAGTACTTCTGTGTATTGTGTTTTCTTATGATATTGTGCATATGACACCAGTGGTATAGTAGGAGCTTTACATGTCTCCTAGTTCAGCCAAAGCTGCTTTGCCATAGCTACCTTCTATCAGCCTAAGCTGCTAGAAACACCTCTTCTACACTAATAAGGGATAACTGGACCTGGCACAAGGTGTAAGTACCTTTTGGTACCCACTACAAGCCAGGCCAGCCTCCTACAGTGAGAGCAAGTTCAATTAATCACTAGTGTATTTGCACCAAAATATACTGTCTAGTGCAAAAATATTTTTTTTACAGGGCTGAGGGTCCTACAAATAATATTCTTTCTCTTCTCTACAGAGCCAAAGACAGTATGTACCATGCATTGACATATGCCACCATGTTGGAAATGCAAGCAATGATGACTTTCGATCCTCAGGATATACTCAATGCTGGGAACACCATGAAGGAAGCTCAAGCAATATGCCAGAAGTAAGTATTTTTTCAGATTAAAATAGGATAGAGTAGAGCAAATTCTGTTTTCTTGAAGCAGCACCTTAAGATATTGTTAAGATGTGGCTTTCATGTCTCTGTATTGTTTGCAGTCTATTACAAATATAATTTATTTATACACTTATTTAGGACATCCTAGTCTGATAAAGGGAGGGTCTCTGTAAAAAAAAGAAGAAACAAACATGAATAATTTAATAAATACAAATACGTGAATGAAAAGAAATGTTACTATTTCAAATAAATTCAAAGCCTTAAAACAGGAGCAAATTAGACCTACTAATGGATAGATAATTAAGCATAAATGTCGGGATGGGAATGTCCTTTGCATGGCAAATGGGTGTGTACCCCTGCCCTGAGTGACCTAATTGCGGGTGGAATCTGATATCCTAACTTTTTGTTGGCCCAGCTTACCTGCTCATCTGGTGTTTACTCTGAGGCCTAGGGTTGTCCATGATGATTCCAAGGTCCGGAATCTGTTCTGTGACCTGGAGGACCACACCACATGTGCCCCCTTTATTGACATAGGACTCCTGTGCTGTTGTTATCAAGCACTAGTGGAAGCATGCTGATGGTTTCATAGATTTATAATGCTGAAAAAAACGTTTTTTCTGGTTCGAGGGTTACTCGTGAAAAACTCTGCTTAAATGTGACTCCCAGGCCCAACATTAACATTTTATGTATATATTGAGTATGTGAATGTGACGTGTGAATGGTAGCAAGGCTTTGTGTTGTGGTGATAGTCTAATTGCTGGGACAGTGAAATCCATTGTGATGAGTCCTCTTCTGACATGGCACAAGATGGAGGATGGAATACAACTTCTTCAGACAGTGGAAATTTATTTCTTGCCTTCCTAGAGCTTAAGGGAGATATCTTAGGCACTGAGGCATGGGAGGATGAAGACAGAGCTAACCTTAGAAATGCTAAGAAGGCCCTTTTTGTAGGGAATTACTGATCAGTCCTTGAGCACTGCCATTAGGTTGATGGTAGGGGAGTGAGGGTGAGTCAGCAGATTCTGTGATTAACCACTTCGCTGCCAGGCCTTTTCCCCCTCCTGTGCCAGGCCTTTTTTTGCCTATTTGGGGCAGTTCGCGCTTAGGCCCTCATAACTTTTTGTCCACATAAGCTAACCAAGCCAAATTTGCGTCCTTTTTTTCCAACATCCTAGGGATTCTAAAGGTACCCAGACTTTGTGGGTTCCCCTGAAGGAGGCCAAGAAATTGGCCAAAATACAGTGAAAATTTCGTTTTTTTCAAAATAATAGGAAAAAGGGGCTGGAGAAGAAGGCTTGTGGTTTTTCCCCTGAAAATGGCATCAACAAAGGGTTTGCGGTGCTAAACTCAGCAGCTTCCCAGCTTTCAGGAACAGGCAGACTTGAATCCGAAAACCCAATTTTCCAACACAATTTTGGCATTTTACTGGGACATACCCCATTTGTGCAATTTTTTGTGCTTTCAGCCTCCTTCCAGTCAGTGACCGGAATGGTCATGAAACCAATGCTGGATCCCAGAAACCTAAACATTTCTGAAAAGTAGACAAAATTCTGAATTCAGCAAGGGGTCATTTGTGTAGATCCTACAAGGGTTTCCTACAGAAAATAACAGCTGAAAAAGAAAAATATTGAAATTGAGGTGAAAAAAACATCAATTTTTCTCTACTTTTTACTCTGTAACTTTTCCCTGCAATGTCAGATTATCGAAAGCAATATACCGTTACGTCTGCTGGACTCCTCTGGTTGCGGGGATATATAGGGTTTGTAGGTTCATCAAGAACCCGAGAAACCCAGAGCCAATAAATGAGCTGCACCCTGCAGTGCATTTTCATTCTATACCGGGTATACAGTAATTCATTTGCTGAAATATAAGGAGTAAAAAATAGCTATCAAGAAAACCTTTGCATTTCCAAAAAGGGCACAAGATAAGGTGTTGAGGAGCAGTGGTTATTTGCACATCTCTGAATTCCGGGGTGACCATAGTAGCACGTGAATTACATGGAATTTCTCAAATAGATGTCTTTTTTACACACACCCCTATATTTGGAAGGAATAAATGTAGAGAAAGACAAGGGGCAATAACACTTGTTTTGCTATTCTATGTTCCCCCAAGTCTCCCGATAAAAATGATACCTCACTTGTTTGGGTAGGCCTAGCGCCCGCAACAGGATATGCCCCAAAACACAACGTGGACACATCACAGAAAACATAGCTGTTTTTAGCAAAGTGACTACCTGTAGATTTTGGCCTCTAGCTCAGCCGCCACCTAGGGAAACCTACCAAACCTGTGCATTTCTGAAAACTAGAGACCTAGGGGAATCCAAGGAGGGGTGACTTGTGTGGCTCGGACCAGGTTCTGTTACCCAGAATCCTTTGCAAACCTCAAAATTTGGCTAAAAAAACACATGTTCCTCACATTTCTGTGGCAGAAAGTTCTGGAATCTGAGAGGAGCGACAAATTTCCTTCCACCCAGCATTCCCCCACGTCTCCCGATAAAAATGATACCTCACTTGTGTGGGTAGGCCTAGCGCCCGCGACAGGATATGCCCCAAAACACAACCTGGACACATCACAGAAAACAGAGCTGTTTTTAGCAAAGTGACTACCTGTAGATTTTGGCCTCTAGCTCAGCCGCCACCTAGGGAAACCTACCAAACCTGTGCATTTCTGAAAACTAGAGACCTAGGGGAATCCAAGGAGGGGTGACTTGTGTGGCTCGGACCAGGTTCGGTTACCCAGAATCCTTTGCAAACCTCAAAATTTGGCTAAAAAAACACATGTTCCTCACATTTCTGTGGCAGAAAGTTCTGGAATCTGAGAGGAGCCACAAATTTCCTTCCACCTAGCGTTCCCCCACGTCTCCCGATAAAAATGATACCTCACTTGTGTGGGTAGGCCTAGCGCCCGCGACAGGATATGCCCCAAAACACAACGTGGACATATCACAGAAAACAGAGCTGTTTTTAGCAAAGTGACTTCCTGTAGATTTTGGCCTCTAGCTCAGCCGCCACCTAGGGAAACCTACCAAACCTGTGCATTTCTGAAAACTAGAGACCTAGGGGGATCCAAGGAGGGGTGACTTGCGGGGCTCGGACCAGGTTCTGTTACCCAGAATCCTTTGCAAACCTCAAAATTTGGCTAAAAAAACACATGTTCCTCACATTTCTGTGGTAGAAAGTTCTGGAATCTGAGAAGAGCCACAAATTTCCTTCCACCTAGCGTTCCCCCACGTCTCCCGATAAAAATGATACCTCACTTGTGTGGGTAGGCCTAGCGCCCGCGACAGGATATGCCCCAAAACACAACGTGGACATATCACAGAAAACAGAGCTGTTTTTAGCAAAGTGACTACCTGTAGATTTTGGCCTCTAGCTCAGCCGCCACCTAGGGAAACCTACCAAACCTATGCATTTCTGAAAACTAGAGACCTAGGGGAATCCAAGGAGGGGTGACTTGTGTGGCTCGGACCAGGTTCTGTTACCCAGAATCCTTTGCAAACCTCAAAATTTGGCTAAAAAAACACATGTTCCTCACATTTCTGTGGCAGAAAGTTCTGGAATCTGAGAGGAGCCACAAATTTCCTTCCACCTAGCGTTCCCCCACGTCTCCCGATAAAAATGATACCTCACTTGTGTGGGTAGGCCTAGCGCCCGCGACAGGATATGCCCCAAAACACAACGTGGACATATCACAGAAAACAGAGCTGTTTTTAGCAAAGTGACTACCTGTAGATTTTGGCCTCTAGCTCAGCCGCCACCTAGGGAAACCTACCAAACCTGTGCATTTCTGAAAACTAGAGACCTAGGGGGATCCAAGGAGGGGTGACTTGCGGGGCTCGGACCAGGTTCTGTTACCCAGAATCCTTTGCAAACCTCAAAATTTGGCTAAAAAAAACACATGTTCCTCACATTTCTGTGGCAGAAAGTTCTGGAATCTGAGAAGAGCCACAAATTACCTTCCACCCAGCGTTCCCCCACGTCTCCCGATAAAAATGATACCTCACTTGTGTGGGTAGGCCTAGCGCCCGCGACAGGATATGCCCCAAAACACAACGTGGACATATCACAGAAAACAGAGCTGTTTTTAGCAAAGTGACTACCTGTAGATTTTGGCCTCTAGCTCAGCCGCCACCTAGGGAAACCTACCAAACCTATGCATTTCTGAAAACTAGAGACCTAGGGGAATCCAAGGAGGGGTGACTTGTGTGGCTCGGACCAGGTTCTGTTACCCAGAATCCTTTGCAAACCTCAAAATTTGGCTAAAAAAACACATGTTCCTCACATTTCTGTGGCAGAAAGTTCTGGAATCTGAGAGGAGCCACAAATTTCCTTCCACCTAGCGTTCCCCCACGTCTCCCGATAAAAATGATACCTCACTTGTGTGGGTAGGCCTAGCGCCCGCGACAGGATATGCCCCAAAACACAACGTGGACATATCACAGAAAACAGAGCTGTTTTTAGCAAAGTGACTACCTGTAGATTTTGGCCTCTAGCTCAGCCGCCACCTAGGGAAACCTACCAAACCTGTGCATTTCTGAAAACTAGAGACCTAGGGGGATCCAAGGAGGGGTGACTTGCGGGGCTCGGACCAGGTTCTGTAACCCAGAATCCTTTGCAAACCTCAAAATTTGGCTAAAAAAACACGTTCCTCACATTTCTGTGGCAGAAAGTTCTGGAATCTGAGAAGAGCCACAAATTTCCTTCCACCCAGCGTTCCCCCACGTCTCCCGATAAAAATGATACCTCACTTGTGTGGGTAGGCCTAGCGCCCGCGACAGGATATGCCCCAAAACACAACGTGGACATATCACAGAAAACAGAGCTGTTTTTAGCAAAGTGACTACCTGTAGATTTTGGCCTCTAGCTCAGCCGGCACCTAGGGAAACCTACCAAACCTGTGCATTTCTGAAAACTAGAGACCTAGGGGAATCCAAGGAGGGGTGACTTGCGGGGCTCGGACCAGGTTCTGTTACCCAGAATCCTTTGCAAACCTCAAAATTTGGCTAAAAAAACACATGTCCCTCACATTTCTGTGGCAGAAAGTTCTGGAATCTGAGAGGAGCTACAAATTTCCTTCCACCCAGCGTTCCCCCAAGTCTCCCGATAAAAATGATACCTCACTTGCGTGGGTAGGCCTAGCGCCGGCGACAGGAAACACCCCAAAGCGCAACGTGGACACATCCTAAATTTTGGAAAAAAACAGAGGTGTTTTTTGCGAAGTGCCTACCTGTAGATTTTGGCCTCTAGCTCAGCCGGCACCTAGGGAAACCTACCAAACCTGTGCATTTCTGAAAACTAGAGACCTAGGGGAATCCAAGGAGGGGTGACTTGCGGGGCTCGGACCAGGTTCTGTTACCCAGAATCCTTTGCAAACCTCAAAATTTGGCTAAAAATACACGTTACTCACATTTCTGTGGCAGAAAGTTCTGGAATCTGAGAGGAGCGACAAATTTCCTTCCACCCAGCATTCCCCCACGTCTCCCGATAAAAATGATACCTCACTTGTGTGGGTAGGCCTAGCGCCCGCGACAGGATATGCCCCAAAACACAACCTGGACACATCACAGAAAACAGAGCTGTTTTTAGCAAAGTGACTACCTGTAGATTTTGGCCTCTAGCTCAGCCGCCACCTAGGGAAACCTACCAAACCTGTGCATTTCTGAAAACTAGAGACCTAGGGGAATCCAAGGAGGGGTGACTTGCGGGGCTCGGACCAGGTTCTGTTACCCAGAATCCTTTGCAAACCTCAAAATTTGGCTAAAAATACACGTTACTCACATTTCTGTGGCAGAAAGTTCTGGAATCTGAGAGGAGCGACAAATTTCCTTCCACCCAGCATTCCCCCACGTCTCCCGATAAAAATGATACATCACTTGTGTGGGTAGGACTAGCGCCCACGAAAGGAAAGGGCCCAAAACACAACGTGGACACATCACATTTTTTTATAAAAAGCAGTGCCTACCTGTGGATTTTGGCCTGTAGCTCAGCCGACACCTGAGGAAACCTAGCAAACCAGTGCATTTTTGAAAACTAGAAACCCAGGGGAATCCAAGATGGGGTGACTTGCGGGGCTCTGACCAGGTTATGTTACCCAGAATCCTTTGCAAACATCAAAATTTGGCCCAAAAAACACTTTTTCCTCTCATTTCGGTGACAGAAAGTTCTGGAATCTGAGAGGAGCCACAAATTTCCTTCCACCCAGCGTTCCCCTAAGTCTCTCGATAAAAATGGTACATCACTTCTGTGAGTAGGCCTAGCGCCCACAAAAGGAAATGGCCCAAAACACAACGTGGACACAACATATTTTTTCACAGAAAACAGAGGTGTTTTTTGCAAGGTGCCTACCTGTGGTGTTTGACCTGTAGCTCAGCCGGCCCCAGGGGGGGGGGGGGCAGAAATGCCCTAAAATAAATTTGCCCCCCCAACCCCCACCCTCCCCCGCCGGGAGCGACCCTTGCCTACGGGGTCGCTCCCCCTGCGTGACATTGGCACCAAAAAACAAATCCCCGGTGCCTAGTGGTTTCTGCCCCCTTGGGGGCAGGTTGACCTAAACTCAGCCAATCTGCCCCCAAGGGGGGCAGAAATGGCCTAAATACAATTTGTCCCCCAGGGGAGCGACTTTTGCCTGATGGGTCGCTCCCCATCTCTAAAAAAAAAAAAAACAAAGAAAAAAACGAAAAATTCCCCTGGCGCCTAGAGGTTTCTGCCCCCCCCCCCCGGGGGCAGATCGGCCTAATAATAGGCCGATCTGCCCCCGGGGGGGCAGAAATGGCCTAAAATAAATTTGCCCCCCCAACACCCACCCCCCCCGGGAGCGACCCTTGCCTACGGGGTCGCTCCCCCTGCGTGACATTGGCGCCAAAAAACAAATCCCCGGTGCCTAGTGGTTTCTGCCCCCTTGGGGGCAGATTGACCTAAAATTGGCCAATCTGCCCCCAGGGGGGCAGAAATGGTCTAAATACAATTTGCCCCCCAGGGGAGCGACCCTTGCCTGATGGGTCGCTCCCCATCTCTAAAAAAAGAAACAAAAAAAAAAAAAAACACACAAAAAAAATTGCCCTGGTGCCTAGAGTGTTCTGCCCCCCCGGGGGCAGTTCGGCCTAATAATAGGCCGATCTGTCCCCCGGGGGGGCAGAAATGGCCTAAAATAAATTTGCCCCCCCAACCCCCCTCCCCCGGGAGCGACCCTTGCCTACGGGGTCGCTCCCCCTGCGTGACATTGGCGCCAAAAAACAAATCCCCGGTGCCTAGTGGTTTCTGCCCCCTTGGGGGCAGATTGACCTAAAATTGGCCAATCTGCCCCCAGGGGGGCAGAAATGGTCTAAATACAATTTGCCCCCCCAGGGGAGCGACCCTTGCCTGATGGGTCGCTCCCCATCTCTAAAAAAGAAACAACAAAAAAAAAAAAACACAAAAAAAAAATTGCCCTGGTGCCTAGAGTGTTCTGCCCCCCCCCCCCCCCGGGGGCAGTTCGGCCTAATAATAGGCCGATCTGTCCCCCGGGGGGGCAGAAATGGCCTAAAATAAATTTGCCCCCCCAACCCCCCCCCCCCCCCCCCCGGGAGCGGCCCTTGCCTACGGGGTCGCTCCCCCTGCGTGACATTGGCGCCAAAAAACAAATCCCCGGTGCCTAGTGGTTTCTGCCCCCTTGGGGGCAGATTGACCTAAAATTGGCCAATCTGCCCCCAGGGGGGCAGAAATGGTCTAAATACAATTTGCCCCCCCAGGGGAGCGACCCTTGCCTGATGGGTCGCTCCCCATCTCTAAAAAAAGAAACAACAAAAAAAAAAAACACAAAAAAAAAATTGCCCTGGTGCCTAGAGAGTTCTGACCCCCCCCCCCCCCCCCGGGGGGCAGTTCGGCCTAATAATAGGCCGATCTGTCCCCCGGGGGGGCAGAAATGGCCTAAAATAAATTTGCCCCCCCCAACCCCCACCCCCCCCCCCCGGGAGCGACCCCTGCCTACGGGGTCGCTCCCCCTGCGTGACATTGGCGCCAAAAAACAAATCCCCGGTGCCTAGTGGTTTCTGCCCCCTTGGGGGCAGATTGACCTAAAATTGGCCAATCTTCCCCCAGGGGGGCAGAAATGGTCTAAATACAATTTGCCCCCCCAGGGGAGACACCCTTGCCTGATGGGTCGCTCCCCATCTCTAAAAAAAGAAACAACAAAAAAAAAAAAACACAAAAAAAAAATTGCCCTGGCGCCTAGAGTGTTCTGCCCCCCCTCCCCCCCTGGGGGCAGTTCGGCCTAATAATAGGCCGATCTGTCCCCCGGGGCGGCAGAAATGGCCTAAAATAAATTTGCCCCCCCCAACCCCCACCCCCGCCCCCCGGGAGCGACCCTTGCCTACGGGGTCGCTCCCCCTGCGTGACATTGGCGCCAAAAAACAAATCCCCGGTGCCTAGTGGTTTCTGCCCCCTTGGGGGCAGATTGACCTAAAATCGGCCAATCTGCCCCCAGGGGGGCAGAAATGGTCTAAATACAATTTGCCCCCCAGGGGAGCGACCCTTGCCTGATGGGTCGCTCCCCATCTCTAAAAAAAAGAAAGAACAAAAAAAAAAAACACAAAAAAAAAATTTGCCCTGGCGCCTAGAGGTTTCTTCCCCCCCTGGGGGCAGATCGGCCTAATAGGCCGATCTGCCCCCAGGGGGGGCAGAAATGGCCTAAAATAAATTGCCCTCCCCCCCAGGGAGCGACCCTTGCCTAAGGGGTCGCTCCCTTTGCGTGAAATTCACGCAAAGAAAAAACTCCCTGGTGTCTAATGGTTTCTACCCCCCTTGGGGGCAGATTGGCCTCATCAAAATAGGCCAATCTGCCCCCAAGGGAGGCAGAAATGGCCAAAATATAATTTTCCCCCAAGGGGAGCGACCCTTGCCTAAGGGGTCGCTCCCCACCAAAAAAAAAAAAAAATGAAACCAAAAAAAAAAAAAATGAAACCAAAAAAAAAAAAAAGGTCCCTGGTGCCTAGAGGTTTCTGCCCCCCCTGGGGGCAGATCGGCCTAATAGTAGGCCGATCTGCCCCCAGGGGGGGCAAAAAAGGCCTTCCCGAAAATATGCCCCCCCTGGGAGCGACCCTTGCCCAAGGGGTCGCTCCCTTTTGTCAATAACAATAAAAAATAAAAAAAATCCCTGGTGTCTAGTGGTTTCTACCCCCCTTGGGGGCAGATTGGCCTCATCAAAATAGGCCAATCTGCCCCCAAGGGGGGCAGAAATGGCCAAAATATAATTTTCCCCCAAGCGGAGCGACCCTTGCCTAAGGGGTCGCTCCCCACCTCAATAAAAAAAAATGAAGCAAAAAAAAAAAAATGGTCCCTGGTGCCTAGAGGTTTCTGCCCCCCCTGGGGGCAGATCGGCCTAATAAGGCCGATCTGCCCCCAGGGGGGGCAGAAAAGGCCTTTTCAAAAAAATGCCCCCCCTGGGAGCGACCCTTGCCCAAGGGGTCGCTCCCTTTTGTCAATTGCAAAGAAAAAAAAAAAAATCCCTGGTGTCTAGTGGGGTTTCAAAAGCCGGATTGCAAGCAATCCGGCTTTTGAAACCCTCGGAGGGACTTCAAAGGGAAGGAAATACTTTTCCTTCCCTTTGAAGCCCCTCTGGGCCTCCCAAGTGATTGAAAAAGAAATGCTTTTGCATTTCTTTTTCAATCGCGCTGGAAGCAGAGCTTCCAGTGCGACTAGGGAGGCCCCTGTGACAAATCAGCGCGCGCTGACGTCACCGGGGGGGGTGGGGGGGGGGTCGGGGGTGGAAGGGGAAGGGATTCCCCGGTCAGCCCTGACCTAGGGGGGTGGGGGGGCGTCCCTCGGGAGGAGCGCTAGCGCTTCTCCCGAGGGAAGCATTCAGGACGTAATGGTTACGTCCATGGCGCCACACGGGCGCTGCCATGGACGTAACCATTACGTCCGTGGCGGGGAAGGGGTTAAAGAGGAGGGAGTTTCTAGGCAAGCCATGACATTTTATCTTATTATAATTGCTACCTCAGGGAGGCTGATGAAGGCAACATGCCGAGTCTTCACACTTCAGCGTTTCCATATTTTGGATACTTCTTCTTGGAGCCAGTATCATCAGTACCTGCTGAGTGGGTAATCCCCTTGCACAAAAGCTGTGTCTGCACTACAGCCAGAAAATGAAATTTGAAAAGGAACCACCCGAAACCAGTTCCTGGACTTTAGAACATGGATTAACATCCCTTGTCTAGAGAATGATAAAAAGGGAGGGGCACAAACCATTCAACTTTGTTCCATTTCCTCTTCTTTTTACTAGGGAAGGAAGTGGTCTATAAAGTATGTGAAGAAATGGTGTGATCCAGGGTTTATGTCTGCATGACAGCCAGTCTCCCAGAGGTGAAGGAACCACACGTGACCTCTGTAAAACCTGCTGAAGAAGCTGTAGGGTTGTCTAGCCCCTTGAGGTCTGCCTGCCTGCTGGTAGGGGGAAGAATGTGTGGCCCTGCAGGAGAAGATGCTGTCCCAGAGAAGAAATACAGCTGTGTTCCTAGTGTCTGAAACACCAAGAAGTGCTGACTCGGTCTCAGTGGTGATCTGAGCTGTGAGGGGTCGCCCTTCCCTGCACGATTCACGTAGCAAAGTACATAAAGTAGCAATAACTCTCAGCAATAGTGTTATGTCTATCATCCATGCAGCATAACTGGAGGTAATGTTTCTGCCACTTCCTTGACATTCTTTGGGCCTTGCGAGAATCAATGACTCTTCTATTGCGGAGACTTTCCCAGTAGCCTGGAAACCGAAAGTGCTGAAGATGAGTAACTGCTCTCAAAGCATGCCATATTTTTTGTTCCCAGTGGCAAAGTTTGAAAAATGGGTGCCATACCCGCAATCCTGAATCCACTGCGGAAGACGTTGAGGGTGTGACTGTAAAGAGCACACCATCCTTCTCTTTTCTAAATTGTGTTCCAGTAAATGGATAACATGGGGCTAAACTCAAACACTGAGAGACTTGTTCTTGACCTCGTAACGATAAGCCTACCCATTCGAACGATTGCAAATGCCAGTGTGAACTCTTTTGCTCAAGACCTAAAAAAGCTGACTGTCGAATAGTGAGCTTGCACCCGTGTCAGCCTCTGTCTTTGACCTCTATCTTCACTAGACACAGTAGAAATGTGGGCAGCATTGGAATTGTGTTGGATCACTGTAGAGCAGGACAACTGCACTGGGCTGCTGTTTACTGGACCGAGCAGTAACATTGAGAAAGATGTTAAATAAACAGTAGGCATTTAATTTAACTAACTGAAGTAGAAGAGAAGAAGCAAGTAAGGTGTCCTGCACCACTTAACTTAAGGAACCCATTAATCTTTAAAGACATTTAACAAGAAGCGTGGACAAAAAAGTAAGTCTCTTCAAAATTCCAAAAAGTGTATTTAAAAAAAATGCAAATGTGTTTCACCTTGGTATATCACATTATATCCGTGCTTTTAGAAGTATTTTGAAAAATGATAGTTTTAAAAAATGAATGCAGAAACTTTTATGCCTCCGCCCACCATGACAACAACGCCAATAGTAAAATAAGGGCAAGTCAGTTGTCACACAGAACCTTCTGGGCGGTCTGCGTTGTTATTATACATGGAGAACATTATAGTTTATTAAATCAGACACAAGAAAAGCTTTGGTACAGCACATATCATGACCTCATGTATTTCATGGTGCTCTTAAATCTCATTATGAACAAAAAGGAGGCAAAGTGAAATTAGACAATTCTTTAGGATCGCACAATTTGGTCAAGTGGGGAAGCCATTGATCCCAGGTTTTCTCATTTTACATTGTATAATTAATTATATGTCATTCAAATTCAATAATCTAGTTACTTCCTTTTCACTCTGCAATCTCCCAAGCTATCAATATCACCCACGTTAACTCCTACCCTCACAAAACCCTACTCCCACGTGCTGGCATCAGAGTGGCCCTCAGGCACACCACAGACCACACTTTGCAGCCCCTGGGAAAATGTTTACCAGTACCCATGCTGTAAAGGGTGTGAGGAATGTCATAACAGGCTAGAGCAGGAACTGTGGCTGTAGAACCTAGTAGCTAAATCCTCATTAATTTGTGTAGTATTTTAGTTTGCTGTGCTACTAAAGTACTTATCTTTTTTACTAAGACAAGCACTGGTCTGGAAAGTTAGTTATTGTGTCTCTTGTTTGAGTTCTGAGTCTCTGCCCCTCACACTACCTCCCTGAGAAGCATTTGACTGCTCATCCACCCTCCCCCGAGTGTCAAGACACAGAGGGTCTACTTGGCCCAGTTTGCACAGCTATAGTACAATGGACCCCAGGACTTCAGCTCTGCCTGCCCTATGGTCCTCCTGAATGGGATCTGACAGAAGAGACTGGTTACATAAAAGGTGAATCTTCAAAGCACGATGACCGGCCAGTAGATCTAGGATAAAGACAAACATGTACTTAAAGATAAATCCACAAATGTGGAATGCATGTTTGGAGAAAGTGAGTTGATGAAAAGTTCAAATGTGTCTATTATAGTAATGATACAATCCGAACCTTTCCTATCATGAAGTTACATGTTTCTCATGTTGTGTTTCACAGCGTTACAAGCTTTTCCAATGCATTTCGGGCAACTTGTGTCCTTCATCAGGGAAAAATTACAAAAGATCGCAAAAGTATAAATTAACTAAGGAAACTCTCATTTTCCTGCACGCCTATGGACGGGCAAACATTATCTGTATGAATCACGTGTATAAAAGGCAGGATCCGTAACTGCAGGTGTCTCCTAGTTCACTATTTTACTCACTAAAGTTTATTTGCTTTGAACACTAGGTGCATCCCGACGGTGTTGTTTCTGGCCGTCCGGAATTGTTTCCTGAGTTAATTTATACATTCTTCCCAACTTGGAAACTCCTGTAAATGTTGTCTTACTAACACCAATGGGATATCTTAGTTTAAAAGCCTATAAAAGAGCACTCTATAAATGATGGGGTGGAAGTGGATTTCACTTTGGATCAAAACGTTTTTGCCTGTGCAAGAAAATGGGACATTAAAAAATGACTTTTTATTTAGGCATTAAGTGGAACTCTACAGGTTCATTTTGAGACTAAAGGCCAGATGTATGAAATATTTTTGCATTTGCAAAAGGTCCGATTTGCGGATCTGGGCCACTTGTGACTACAAAAAGGCTTTTGGTCATTATGTAACCTAGATTGCAATTCAGTAACATGTTGTCGAATCTCAATTTGGATTTGTGACAAATGTTTAGGGAGTGCCTTCCAAATACTGAATTAGAATGATGTGTTAATGGTTTGTGACTGAATTCTGGTCACAAAATATTAATACTTGACCAACTGTAAACATGTAGTGGTAAACACACAGTGGTTGCTAATCGAAGGGGCCCACAAGAGACCCCTTCCCCTTTGTGTATGTTGACACATACCTTTTTGAAGAGTGCCTACTCTTAAAAAAAAAAAAGGCACTTACATTTTTCCCTTTTTTAAACACATCCAGTTTTCCTTTAAGGAAAACAGATTGCATTTAAAAACCTTTAATTGTTTAAAAGAAATCACAGACATGGTGTTCTGCTGCCCCCAGCAGGCCTTGACCCCCATGATGGCTGTGCTTCTTAGTGTGTTGCAATTTGTGATGTACTTCATTAATAGCATGAGGTAAGTCAAGTTGCAACCTATTTGGAAACTTTATTAATTAATAATAATTTTAAAAAAACCTCCCTGAATCGTTGCCGTCGTCACCTCCGTACTGCTTCTCTCCAGCGCAGACAGGCTGTAGGCACTGGCTCCCAGCCGGCCCTGCGGCCAGTCCTGACACTATATTCAGAGCAGCGTTAGGATTGGCTGGGAGCAACCAGCCAGGGCGTTCCCAGGCAGGCTGGTAGCCTGTGCCTGCTCTCTCCAACCCGACAACACAGTGCCGGGCTGGAGAGAGCCTACTGCGCATGTGTGTTTGGCCGGCCCAAGACAGCTGCCAAACATACATGCGCAGTGAGGTGGAGTCAATCAGTCAGTCAATCAATCAGGGATTTGTAAAGCACACTACTCACCCGTGAGGGTGTCAAGGCGCTGAGGAGGGGATGGTGAGACGGTGGGGGTGGACAGAGGTGCTGCTACTGCTCGAACAGCCAGGTCTTCAGAAGTTTCCTGAAGGTAAGGAGGTCTTTGGTCTGGCGCAGGTGGGTGGGAAGAGTGTTCCATGTTTTGGCGGCGAGGTGTGAAAATGATCCACTGCTGGTTGTAGTTCTGCGGATGCGTGGGATGGGCGCAAGGGCGAGGTCAGCGGAGCGGAGATGCCGGGTCCGGGTGTAGAAGGAGAGTCGTTGTTTGAGGTATTCTGGTCCGGTGTTGTGCAGTGCTTTGTGAGCATGGGTGTGGAGTTTGAAGGTGATTCTCTTGTTGACTGGGAGCCAGTGCAGATTTTTCAGGTGGTCTTTGATGTGGCAGTTGCGGGGTATGTCCAGGATGAGGCATCCGGAGGCGTTCTGGATGTGTTGCAGCCTCTTCTGGAGTTTGGCTGTGGTTCCTGCATAGAGGGCATTGCCCTAGTCCAGAGTGCTGTGCACTCCCCCTCAGTGCATGTCACAGCCTGTGGTCCCGCCCCTTTCACCCAAAAAACGATAGTAAACATAGTTTGTAATCATTTTTTGGTCAAAGATTTGCAACTGCTGCTGCTGGCGGGGGGGGGGGCGCACTCCTCCGCCCTAGCGGAGGAGCCGCGCCTGCTTGTGGGCACATCCTGCGTGATTCGTGAACTGTGATGCATGTGCCATTGTTCTGTCCACTGCTTTTAGTTTCAGCAAATACGTTTAAAATGCTGTTTTCAAATTATCTATTCATAATAGTCAAAGCAAATCTCTTTTCTAATAAAAACACAACTAAATTTTTGGACCTGTAAATATTTGATAATGCTTGTATATTATTTTAATAATGGAGCCTGTTTCCTGATGGTTTAAGTAGTATAATCAGTGACGTGGATGAGGCTAATATGCTTCTCTCCAGTATATATGTGGTTTCAGATCCATTTTAGCAGTTTGTGTTGTTCGGTGTGTGTAGCCGCAGGTTTTAGAAGTTCAAGTATGTGCCATCTCGAGGACTGGCATGTGCATTTTCCGGCTTGAAGTATGTGTTTGAGATAATTTAGTGTGCTGGCGGTTACCCAACTATATGAAATATAAGAGCGAGATGCGTTGGAGGTTGCTTAAGGTTCTGCCTATTGTGTTTTGTAGGATGTTGTCTGTTGTCACCTATTGGTAGGTGCAGTTGTATATACAGTGACCTCCAAGTGCCGGTCTCACCCTCAAGGGACTCCATTCAAGTGTGCACCCCAGGCTTGGTGGAGTGTGCTGTTATGAGGTCATTAATCCCCTCAAATAAAGATTGACTGAAACTACATAAAACACCTTTAAATAATTTAGGCATACACACATACAAAATATAGTTAGTTTGAAAATATGTTATGTTAAATTGCACCTCACATACGAAATTATTTACAAATGGATTTCGCAGAAAGAGATAAATTGACTACTGCCAGCAGCTCTCATTCTAAAAAACATAACTGTTTACAAAGATTGCTTCTGTTTTTAAAACATATTACGCAACTTGGATTTGTAATTGAGCATTAAATGAAGTGTTTGTCTTCGAAGTCGTTGGTTGTGCACGTTGATGTTGTTTATCTTCCTTGGGTCACAAGATTCTGGGTGCCATTAATTTCAAAGGGCACATGAAGTACTTGATTGAATCATAACAGCTGTTAAATCTAATTGATTCCTTCACTGTAGTGTTTGGCCAGATGTTTTAAGATACGGGTCACATTTTGCAACCAGTATTTGATTTTGTGAACCAACCTACACAGTATTAGTTCCACTGTAAAATTCACCATTCCCAGGGGGCAGCAGAACGACCTGCCTAATGAATATTATCTAGTCAGGCCACAATCCGCTACAGACACGGTGATGGTAGCTTGCATCTTGGGGTTTCCAGTTCCAAATAGAAAACTGCTTTTTTGTTTTGAAAGCTGTCAAAAATAATCACTTTGAAAAGCCATGAGGAGGAGTCCATCCAACCAGACGCTGCCAACAAGATTCCCAAAGGATTGTCCTTTGCAAATCGCTAGTCAACACCTCAAAACAGGTGGTAACCCTAACTGCAAACCACTGACACGTTGCATACCGAATTGCCTCGTTTACGCCACTTCCAATTACGATTCACTACGGATTACAAAACCCATTTTAGGAGCCAGAAAAACGTTTCTGAATCTGAAAATGAGTTGAGTACATTTGAAACAGCCATTTCGCTCACAACCTGTGATTTTGCAATCTCATACTTGCCAAGTCTGGCCCTTTTTACCTTTGCAAATCCACCTTACTAATTCACTACATTAGGTGGACAAATGAGTTACTAGTTTTCGTGTGCCCAGTGTTCTGCTAGGTAATACTGTGCCTGATAACTGCCAATACCGCCAGGCGCGGTATTTACCAGGTGTGGTATTAGAACCGCATCCAGAGTTCAGCTCCCTGAAGTCAGGGATAACACAATAATACCCAATGCTTTCCCCTATTCCGAGCTGCAAAACTCTGATTATTGCAGTGTTTCTTTCCATAACTTACCTTGCAAAAAAAATATGTTTGTAAACGTTTGGCAATTTCGCTCAATTGATTCAGACTCAAAAGATCTCAGCTCAGGGAAAGATGGCTGCGTAGAATTGATTTTCATTTTGTAGTTAATAGGCATGGCTATCCACTCTCATTTGTACTGCGTGTGTGATAAATACTAGTATGAGATGTAATTGTGCTAGCACAGTGAGTGACGCCCATTAATTAAAGCTACAACTCTCTTTATATCTGTCTCTCTCTCTCTCTCTCGTGTGTGTGTGTGAGCTAAAATATTGCACTGCAAGTACAGGAGAAGTTTTTATAAGTAAGCCATGCTACATTAGATTTGTTTGAATAGCTTGGTTTCTCCCGTTATTATTGTTCTGAAACACTAATCTACTAAAATAAATACGTTTTTTAAATTTGATTTTTCCAAGTTTCAGCTGGATCATCCACAAACAAAGATGCCATGGCTAATCTGACATACAAGGGCGGAGAGTATCCAAAACATTGCTTCGTAAATTATAAGATTATTTTACCACATTCAGTTTAGGGGGTGAGTGAATGGCCACGATCAGAGCACTAGCTTCATTGGCCAAGAGGTCAGTTACTCATTTAAAATTTGATGACTTGTTTCTCTAATGCAAAACAGGTCTTGCTCAATACCTGAGATGCTTTTATGAAATTCTTATAAGGTTATGTATATATTTAACTCTAGGTTATGAATTTGGAAAGTATCTTTAAAAAAGCCTCTTTTCCTGTTTAAAAAAAGAGTTGAGACCACGAAGCGAGCTCCATTGCCCATAAAAAGGACATTGCTGCACCTTGCTGTCAGACATGGTAATGAAACAGGCTACTGGGAGAACCAATGGGCCTGCTTTTGTTGAGAATGTGGCCCTCACCAAACCAGGGGAGCACACAATCGAAGTAAATTTGTTCTTTGCTTCATAGCATCTCCGAGGAAACTTCATCAAATTATATAGCAGTTACTCATGCAAATAAGGGACCTGCATCTAAACCTTATTTTGAGTTCCCAATCATGGCAGCTTGTGTATTATCAGACAAATCGAAGACCGTTTAGGTGCAGACTTAAACAATTAATTCAGAAAAACTGAAAAGGTCTCCCATTGAACCAGCTCGCTATGCATTATATACCACTCATCTTGAAACTAGATTAGTGTGGCGTTTTTGCATATTACACGTAATGTTTTTTTGTGCAGTCAAGAATTGTAAACCTAACTCAATCAAGAGGTTTTTCTGGAGCATGGCTTGTCACTCTGAGGGGGTCTCCAGGTGCTGGTTTGGTATTTTGCGGTCGGACTCTCTGGTCTGGTGGAGGTGATGATCGAAAATCCAGTTCTTGAGCTGTTGCTTGAAGTCTTTTAGGGACGGGGCAGTCCGCAGGTGGGGGCTGGGGGGAAGGTGGTTCCAGGATTTGGTAGTGAGGTGGGAAAAGGGAGTTACTCTGAGGCACTTGCGTCAGATGCAGGGGACATGTGCGAGGGAGGACGAGCAGAGGTATCTGGTGGACCTTGAGGCACTGGTTGATGTAGGTGGGCCCAATGTTGTGGAGGGCTCTGTACCTGTGAGTGAGGAGTTTGAAGAGGCATCTTTGCTGTATAGGGAGCCAGTCAAGGGCCCTGAGGTGGGGAGTGATGCTGGGTCTTTGCGGAGGTCAAGAATGATTCTGGTGGCGGTGTTCAGGTGATCTGGAGGTGTCCTATGAGTTGTTTGGTGGTCCCAACGTAGAGAGTGTTGCTGTAGTTGAGGTGGCTGGTGATGAGGGCCGGAGTGACAGTCTTCCTGGTGGACAGCGGTAGCCAGTAGAAAAGCCCGGGTAGCACGTGGAGGGTGTAGAGGCTGGCCACAGAGGCAGTGTTGACTTGTTTTCTTATGATGAGGTGGGTGTCCAGAATGATCCCAAGGTTGCATGTGTGGTCAGCGGGGGGGTAGTGGAGAGGCCGAGGGCAGAGGGCCACCAGGTGTCATCGCATGGTGAAGGCTTGTGTCTGAAGATAAGTATTTCCGTTATGTCCCAGTTACGCTTGATGCAGTTGTCCTTCATCCAGAAGGCAATATCTGTCATGGTGTCTTGGAAGTTGGCTCGGGTGGAAGTGGCATCGTTGGTAAAGGAGAGGACGAGCTGGGTGTCATTGGCGTATGAGATGATGTTGAGGCCGTTCATGTGGACGAGGTCTGCTAGCGGAGTCATGTACACATTGAAGAGGTTGTGGGGCTGAGGTAGGAACCCTTAGGGATGCCGAAATTGTTGACCTGTTTCCAATATCCTGTGAACAGTTGTGCAATGGACACTTTAGATGTTGAGAAAAACAATATCGGGGTGATCAGTGAATACTGGCTTTTTTAATTTTGAACCATCGAGCATGAAACAAATAAAAGCTTTTGCAAGCAAAGATCATAACTTTTTGAGCTTTCTTCAAACATTAATCAGCAGGTTCCTCTTTCTTTATGAGTTGGGTTTTTATAATATCTCTTTTTGAACATTTTATTTGCAGATCTCCTAAAAAGAATCCTAGTATTGTTAAAATTTCAGACTTGCGTGTTGTCAGGCTCTTGATTCGCACCTATCAAGCACATGTCCATCCAAAGATTTTGAGCTTAAAAGGTCGTTAGTAAATTCAGTCAATGGTTTACACATGCTGAATATCTAGTTTTAAGAATTGTTACATCGCCTTTCTAAATTTAAAGAATTTATTTTTCATTTCACCATTTGCAAAGATCCCCATCCCATAAGAAAGTAGAGACCTTTATGCAAATCAATCTTGTTAGTACCACTCTTATCCAATCCTACTTCCATTTTGTTCTTAAAATGAATTCTGTGGCATATGTGAAGGGATCTTGACTAGTGACAAATAAGTCCACATTAGATAAACTGTTTGATTATTGTTTACCATGTAGATCCCTTGGTTCATCCACAACTTGTTGCTATTGTGAAGCCCTGAGGTCCATCAGGTTATGGCTTTTGCACTTGTGGTCAAGAAATAGCCAATACTATTCTTGCGAAACTTTAGCAATTTGCAAGAGTTCACACAAGATCTAGCGGGGTGGGTAATGTTTGGTTTACCTTCCTGGTTTAGTAGTGTTGTATTGTTAGCTGTCAGTGATATTCAGAATGTCGTTAGACTGGTGTTTTCTGATCTCCATGGCTTTGTAAGTATGAGTGATGACTTCATCAGCTGTGTCATATCCCGAAGACTTCATAAAGTGCAACTGAGTAACCACTGTGCCATGGATGAATGTTAGTTCTTTGGATGTATCCTAGAGTCGTTTTGGTATGTTTTATAGCAGGCCGCGTGCTAGCAGACCACACCCATTGAAAAATCAAGATTTCAAATATGCTTTCATGCTTTACAGTGTTGAGAAATGTTTTGGAATTAGTGTCTTGCGGCAGGAGGCTTATATTAAATTTGTAACAACTCTCAGATCCATGTATGCTTCATGTAGTGCAGCCAAATGTTATAAAGCTTGGCCCAAAAACACAAAAAGGCATTCCAGGTCACCTTGCACGCAAGTATGGAGTGCTGGTTAACATTTAGCCTTGTGGTCTGGTGGCGATGAAAGTGCATTATTACAACCAGGAACATTGGCTGCTAGTGTCATGTTCTAAAAGGGCCCTTACTTTTAAAGAGCCTAATTTAGTGGATAAATTACTGACTTTGGAACGTGTACACCTGATCCTAATCCTGTCTTCAGCATATGACAAAAAATTGTGTGGTTGTGGACAACTCACTTAATCTCATTTGCCTCGAATTTATTCTGAATATTTTCAACATAATTGAACTGTGTAATGTGAAAAGATGCGTAAAAAAGATATGTAAAAGCCCAATTTAGGTATGCTCTCTTGAATGATCTTCCATACTCCTTTCAGCATACAGTGCTCTGTTACTCTTTAGGTGCATTTAAGCTACATAAATACTACTACACAAGTTCTCATTTTTATTGTTCAGAAAGGCCATAATCCACATTTTGCTCATATCTAGTAGGATCATATAATAAATAATCAGTGTAATAAAAAAACTATAAATAATCATGTCAAAACCTCAGTTAAAGGACCATTATCGTTATGATGTACAACCTCAACACCACTGAAGTTCACCAGTTATGGTGAGATATGCGAGTAGAACTCCCCCAGTGCACACCTCATGGCCTCACATACGACGTTCAGATAACATGAATCACAACATCGAAGACAACACTTCTGACTTCTCATATTTCACTCCTGACACTATTGATAACATTGGTCTTGACCAGTAGCCTCTGAGTACAGGACCTGTCCTACGGCTACATTTTATGTCCCATCCTCTTCCTCCTGAGTCAACAGGGCAAGGGTTTACAATGCTCTTCAGGCTTGGAGCAGAGTGTGGCTGAAACCTGACCGCCAATCCCCAAGACCCACGGTACTAGGCCTTCAGATGAGCACATCATACTCTGGTTGCATGGTGTGGCCTTCAGTTGCACCCTCTGTCTAGCCACCATGTCCCAAGAGTCAAAGCATGGCCTTTGGCCTGGCCCTATCAGCTCTGGACATGGCATGTGATTATGCTGTACACACAGACCCCCTAGATCATGTGTTGCATTTCCCTCCCCTTCTGCAGGACGTCCATAAGTATTTTTCACACATATGTGTGTTCTAAAGGCTTTTCAGGTGTGCACACTATATTGAAATGAGACTGACAAACTAGTTCAGAAATGTTTTTTAAATTATCGTTTTCTTTCGGAAAACTATATTTCATTCCTCCTGGTTTTGCCATTGTCCCTTTTGGTTTTGGGGTGTGTTCACTTTTCTTATTATTCATACTGATTTATGAACCTCTTAATTACTTCTAGAGAAAAGGTTCCTCCACTAATTAAAATATGATTTATAAACTACATTTGGGTAAATGAATCTTTTAAGCATCTCAGTAGTCCAGACAAAAACTGTTCCATGGAGTCACACTAGCCTCAGTAAGGTGTTTCAGTTAGGCTGATTTTGATCTTCATGTTATAAATACTATAATTGTCCCCAGTGGTCTTCACAATACCAAAAACTCCAATAGGAATTTCAGTGGTGTTTGAGTAACAAAGACATCTTATGCAATTTTTTTAATCGGTTCCTGCAATAATGTTTCTTCCACTTGTTCCATAAGCATGGCATTCTGATTCGTAACATGGCTGGTGGTCCATGGGGATACTCCATGGGGATACTGGATCCCAGTCGAGTTCTGCCCTCAGTATAGACCATCTCAACAACTTGCCTGCTGACAATGTTTGAGAAGGTGCCACTCATTGATGATAAAGAAGTATGTTAACTGGCTCCAACAAGTGTTGTTCTGTATCATAACTGCATAGTAAGAGTTGCATAGTTAGATGCGCAAAAGGCATTTAGTTCTGTGAGGTCAGAATTCAATTTTGAATGGCTGAAATATATGCCATTTTTCTCACATTATCCGAACAAAAATCAAATTGTTACTCACCAAACCCTGTGTACGAATGAGTGGGAACACACAAACATCTGGGAAATAAGGGCTGTCCCCTCTCCTCGTTATTATGTGACATATCAAATGAGGCCTTGTATCAGTACCTACACCTGCCATGTACTTACCCCTATGACTGTATTATAAATAACTCACAATGTCTTCTTTTCTCTAGGTATAGAAAAAAGTCTACAGTAGCAGATTCTTTCAACAGTTTGGTACGCGGCCAAAGTCTTGAACAGTTTACTGAAGGTACATATTCCATCCAATGAGGTTTCACTTTCAATTTCTTAATTTGTCTAATGGGGTTTCTATATGGCGAGGATTAACTGGAGGTATGAATTCTTTCAAAAGGGTTTTCTATTTGGTGGATGTTCACTCGAGTCATGTGTTCTATCTAGTTGGGTTTCGCTGAAGGTGTGTGATCTATCCAATGTAGTTTCACTGAAGGTATGGAGTCTATCAAAAGAGATTTCACTGGAGGCATGTATTCCACCTAATGGGCTTTCACTAAAAGTGATCTTTCTGTCTAATGGGGTTTAAAAGAATAGATATACGTATTGAGTCCAGGTGGTTTCCTTGAATGTGTGCATTGTATCTCATGGAGGTTCACTTAAGGATACACAATCTGTCCCTTGGGGGTTTTCATGAGTAATTCTCTTTTTTGTATTATCTTGTTGAGAAAATGACTTGCTGAAACAATTTATGAGCAGTCAACGTGTGCTGCGGCATGATCTAGCAAGTGAACTTCAGTATCTTAAATGTAAATCAAGAATTAGTACCCTTTGCAGAAATGTGGCCCAGAGTCCAGTCCTGGATGAATCCTGAGGGCAGACCTCAACACTTTTTGAAATTGTAAAATGGTTGCCATGTTCCTGTCTGTCATTACCATCTGGTCACAGGTCTTGTCTGTGCCACTGTGCCTTGAGGTGGATCAACATACAGTGTGAGTCCCAAACAGTTTCCATCCTTATTGTCTAACCAGTGCACCTGTGGGCATTCTGCCACTCTGGCATTCTCCTGGTGGGCTGCAGTTTAGGGGGCAGCTTGATCAGCTGCCATGAGCCAACCATGAGCACCAGTGTTGGACTGGAATGTCGGACAGTCTGTCGCTGCCAGATGGGTCAGCTGGAATGGCTGATTGTTTGGTCCGTGGTCCATAACGGACAGACAGATTCATTTGTCTCTAACTTCACTTTTCATGCACTGTGGCTTGAGTGCAAGGTTAGCGCAGTGCAAGGTATTTGTTTGACATCCATCTGTGCTCGGAACACATATGGTGCTCTAAACTGGGCTGGGCCTGATACCTGTAAATGATTAAAACTTCTGTTAATAAGATACTGCATCCTGTTTCGTGGCTGCTCTTACTCTATTGATCCAGTTCACCTTCTGAGGTATGTCATCACTAGAAAATCAATCGAAAGCCAAGTACCTTTCCAGTTAGTCACTGGTTTGGCACCCCACCCAGCACAGGCGTAACCTTACAATTCGGCTGGTTCCCATCGCTTTGTTTTGTTTATACTTGTACATGGGAATGCAATACTTTTCTGTCGGTCAGCTTGTTACAAAATGGTGGATTTAAGATGTTTTCTCCATAAAAGAATCACAATTCAACATGAACATTGCATGTACCAGACTGTATTAGAACTGGTTCAGGTGGGCTGACAGTCTGCTCCTCTTCACTGTTTAGAAAGCCAATATTCTTTAAGCCTTTTGTCTTTCTAGCATTTCCTTACATCATTTGCCAAGAGTGATGTATACTGCAATGAAATCACTTCATTTACGTTCATAGTCTGGGAGCTTTGGAAAACAATAAATTATGTGATTTTTTCAGTCTATTGGGTGCACACACCATCGGTTTAGATCATGGCATGGACATTTCTGTGCCTCTCCAGAAGGCTCTAGGAAACTGTGTGGACGTTATCCACCCCTCCGAACTTGTAGGCTGGATTCTGTGGCCACAATTCCTTTTGATGGTGGACATTCTGTAATTTTTGCTTGTATACAAGCCAACTGCTCTCTTTATCGCTGTTGGTAAACACTTCTTTCAATAATGCGTTGTCTTCTCTTGCCGTAGAAATAGGGTGCTCAGCTCTCTCATTGCAGCTGGTTTAGTGAACTCAGTCTTGCTACACACTAGAATCAGCAGAGTTCATGGATGTGGTAATTGTGGGGAGGTTGTGGGACAATGAAAGGAAGAACATTGCTCAGTAACTCAGGGGTCAACACTGCATGCACATTTAACCATGGCCGAGCCCACTTTAAAGATGGTGTCTCGTTAATCACGCCTTTTCTCTGAAGTTACAATAGCAAGAATTCATCATTTGTGGCTGGCAATGCAGCTGGCATATATCACAGATCCTTATCCTCAATTCGGGACCTATGGGGTCGCTACTGTAGATGCTTAGATAAGCCTGACTGTTGTGGAGAGGTGACTCTGGTGCACTGTTCTGTGTCCCCAGTGTCGTTTATTCTGCACTCTGGTTGGGTGCAAAGGTCGCTGAGGTTTTTATTGTTCCAGTGCCAGCCACAGTTCAAGCCTCCTGAGATGCCACAGAATGTTGGAGCTGGTGCTGAGGTGAAGGGCAGTGCTTTGTCAGTTAGTTGTGGGAATTAGAAGTTAAAGGTAGAAAGGGTGGAGGCCAAGAGTTGCTGTTTTTCAGTGGCCTGGAGGATTCCTTCATACAGATAGCCTTGGGAAAGCTTTTACATTAAGGTCTGATTATGACTCATTTGGATTTAGGTGCTGGAACACTGAGCCACTGGAAATAGTGCTTCTGACTGGTATCCTCAAACATTATTTCAGCAAGTTAAGCACAATGCCATGAGAAATGCCATGAAAAATAACCATGTGGACCCAGTTTTTCCTGGTCAAATTCTGCATTGAATTCCATATGGACAAAGTGGAAGCAGGTCTGTGGCGAGGTAAGGGGATAGGATGGGTGGCAAGGAAGTGGAGACTGTGGGCTGGCAGGAGCATTTCATTCTTCCCATGCCGCAGATGATGGTCAGCCAGAGACTGGTTGTGCTTGTATTCCAATCCTGTTATTTTGCCAGCCAGATTTCCTGATCAGCAATATTGGCCCTGATGTTTCAGTCCCTGAGAATTCTGGGTGTGAGTTCACTGGACCATTTGAAATCTGGTGGATTGGTACCTCACATGAGGATACCACTTTGCCTGAGTTGTAATCGATCCTTTGAAGTACCACCCATGGCCTCCATCAGCCTACCCCGAGAGAGGTCCTACATTTCTGGGACAAGAAATGGTGTTTCAGTGAACCACCCTCCCTTCCTAAGTCGAAGAGCTGCAGGTTGAATGCAGAAGTGTAACGCAGGCCTCTAAAGTCCCTGTGTGTATGGGGTGGGGAGGCTCAACACATAAAAGGGCTCCAAATCCTACAGGGCCTCCCATTCAGCCCAAGGTCAGTGAATATATGTGAGATATGGGAAACTCGGGGGGAGGGTCATCAAATTCATTGGGGGCATCACGTTCTGTTACTTCACTGCTTGAAAGGTTGGACCCTGACGTAACCAGTGTCCAGATGAACCATCGGAGCTCTACATTTTGGCAACAATGAGGTAACAAAGTTGCCCTTTGTTTCCCTTAAGTACAGACAGCACTCAGATAGGTCTGATAGAAAAAAAAAAATACTGAATTGTGTGGAAGAGTGGTTGAGAGGAGCCAAAGTAAGTGCATAACATAGTGTAAGGATAGGCAAAGCTCAGGTGAAAGCGGATGGCAACTGAATACTGTAATTCAGTCACAAGAAAATCATCTCTGCATTTCAAAGTGGAAGAAAGTTAAGCAGATGGAAGGATTTGAACTGTACCTTGTACATATTTGACCTTTAATTGCAATGCACCAGCACACTATTATGACAAAAGAGGAGGAAAAAGTGTTGCATCAGTCACGTCCATGTATTGGTTTGAGGGTTTCTTTGATTCCCTCCGTCCCCCCTCCTCCACCAACCCACCCGCCACTGATGGGGAGTTAAGGTGGAGGTAAGAATCAGTGGAATCATGATACCTCTGCTCACCAGTATAGATGGATGTTTTTTCTGTGGTTTCCATTTGTGCTCCATTGGTTGAGCAATACATGCTCTCTCTACAAGGTCTCTCCTAAGACTTTTTCTGAGAGCTTGAAATTGTAAGAACCACCCTGGATTATTAACAGCAAGACTGCATTTTTATCCAATAACAAGGATTCTGGTACATGGTAGGCTCTTCTCTTCTTGACTCTTCCGGGTACTTTGATCGAAGAGTGAAGGTCTCTTTGAGTGATCTGAAGGCTGAGTCAGACCCCATATAACTCAAATATTACACATAAATAAATATACTTGTCTACCCGTCATATTTGTCTATAGAACTAACACTTTAATAAACACTTTTATAATACAGAACTGTAAAAAGGATGGATGACCAGTAATCGCAAGTCTCCTGACCCAACCATTCCAGAGATATTTCAGAAAAAAACTCTTGTGGGTAGGGTGCTGTTGTCTGCTTTGTAGACCGGATCAGGTTATTATGTAATTTCTTTCAGTGCAGGATATGGCACACAGAAATAATGCATCAGTAATATATTATCAAAGCTCAGCATCCTTGATTGCTCCAGAGCTGTCCAGAGTGGCTGAAGTTTTTCAAAGATATGCATATGTGCCGAAGATACACATGTCAAAGTCTGAAAACACAATGGTGGGCACTCACTATCGAGCCTCTCAAAAAGGTCTAACTACCTCTTTCGTTAATTTGAGAAATAAACACAAATTTGAATCAAGTACAATCAAAGTGATGAAACTCCAGCTATCCTATCTTCTACTACCCCTGTCAAAAAGTGTAGGCTGCGATTCACTATAGGCTACTGTGACCGATATCTTAGTAACCACTGGTCACATTTGATAAATTCTGGGAGATGTATAGGCGATCCAGAAACTTACTCCTGTGTAAATTTGTAACACTAAGCATTGTCTGAAAGTTTCAAAAGGTTCATGCTGCAGGCATACATGTATGTTTTCCCTTATATTTAAGGACTACTTGAACTTTGAAACTATGTAGTGCCCACCTTTTAGAAGGTAGCTACTTGAAGTCAAGGGTCTTGGGCTAATTCGGAGTCCAAGGTAAGAATGAGGGACATTTGGACTGGCTTCAGGCTGCCTCATGCAATGTATTTGTATTTCTGTCTTGGAAGGACTAATATTCACCATTTAGACCTTGCAGTCCTCCTCACACAGGTCTGAATCAAAGGGGCCGGCCCTGTGCTGGACTTCTGCACATCTCAGCTGGGTTTTGAGGGGGGCACCTCTAGTGTACCTCAGGGCCCCAAATCCCGTTATGCAGACATAAGGCTATTAGTAGATTAAACTCATATCATGATGTATGGGGACAATGAGATGCTAGGAAATAACAAAGGATGGAGGCTACTCATCGTTTCCAGTGGTCTATAGCTGGTTTCTAGGGGACCTACTAGGAAGGCTCTGGAAGTTGCAGCACCTCTCAATTGTCCTCGGTGAGGAACCTCTGGAGGGGCTTAATATGCTCTGGGCAGCACACCTGCTCTCCTTGGACAGGTTGTGGGGAGATTCCTCTGGGGCAGTACTTCTATTCAACAGGCAGGTGGGCAACAGCTCGGCAGTGGGCAGAACTGCAGCATTAGTGCTTGGCTTGAGGGAACTTTCAGTACACTGGTCCAGTCCACGAAGTACCAACAGGTCATCCAAGATATTGTTAATGTGGAGCTCTTCAAATTGCTGCAGTGAAGTTCCAACTTCTAATCTTAGTTCATACCATTTGGACAAACATTTCATGGCAAATCAGAATTGTTCGGGAGAGGTGGCACGGGCCAATCAGACTGCTTGCATCTTTGCTGCCTTTCTCCCAAGCTTTTAGGACAAAGAGGGTGTGCTCCGCTTCCAGGCTGTTCAGATGCTGATACAGAGCAGATTCAATGGGTCCTTTACAGGTCTGGCTAAGGAGAGCTTTAGCAGTCTTTCAGACCTTTTACTACCAAATAATTAAGATATGCACAAAGCATTTTTCTTTCACCGCATGCTGTTAGCTATAGTATCATTTTGATCCCTATCCGTGTTTCCACATCAATGCATCAGGGATTACTTTACATCTAAGAGGCACACTCATTCACACATTGAATTCTTTATGTGATACACACATTTTATAGATGCTTTATCACCACCACTGTTACTGAAATCACCATTATTTTAAATCCCCACCCTACGATCACCACTCCCATCATTACAGTCACCATCAGAACAGTTACCACCCACAACATTCAGTAGCACCACTTCCAATACCTCCACCACTGCCATTACGATCACTATATCATTACCAACACTGCCACCATTAATACTTCCACCATTCCAGTTACTTTCACCACCACCACTAATATTGCTTGTGAGCCATTAGTCATAAAACAAGCATTGGTAAAGCCAATAGGTTTGGGTTTTAACTGAAATGCAAGCCAAATCTATTGACTTTGCCAATCTTTGTTCAGAAACGAAGAACTGAAGTTTGGGCCTGACTGTCATGCTGGCAGGTTCTTATCCACTGTTTGTCTCTTTTACTCTTTCTCTTACACTCCACACTCACTGACCACACACACATTCCGCAGGACACATTTAAAATCACATGAATAAAAATCCAATGCACTCGGAATGAGGAGCAAAATAGTCCTCTTTGCAAGACGATCACTGCGGTCTACAGCCCTGCTGTACTACTTAAAATGATTAATTATGGTCAGAAGCCCGTTGCCTCTCATCGATGGAGATCCCCTTGATGACACATTGCAGGAGGACGGGCTTGAGGTCTCTCTTGGCCCAGCAACAATCTATTGATTTGATGGATAGCAGAGAAGTTAGAGGAACAGTCAGAGAAAAAAGTTAAACAATGAATAAAAATGGAAATATGTGACTGCTACTGAAACAACTTTGGACTCAGGTAGAGGGCCATAATACATTAACACACGGAGGAAAATGTGCTGCATGGACTATTTAAATAGATGCAGAAATACAAATAGGATCATCTCTTCTCTTTGATCAAAGACGCTGTCCCTGTGAAGCTTAAATTCTGAATCAGCAGCTTGTTGCCTTACCCTGCATCCCCTAGAGAGGCGCCATTGCCCTATAACTACCTAAATGTTTCTACTGTCACACTATGTCTCCTCTGAAGCCCTGTGACGGTAGGCGCTGAAGCCCCTCTATGTAGGGCAATACGTGATGAGACATGAATGCCTACAGTCTGGCCCTGTTCTCGTACTCTGTGAAGAACTTGAGTGGGTCAGCAGCAGACCGTCCAAGGCCGATCTTCTCAATAAACCAAACCGCGCCTTTAAATAACCAGTGGGCATGGTTCCTCTTTCCTGACACTGTTTCACTGCTTGCGGATACCTGTCTGTGAATGCCTCTCTGCCAAGCTTGTTTGTTAGCCGCCTTTTCTGTTTCGTCACTATTTTCACTTGTACTAAAATTACCACCCTGCTTTTTTTGTTACACTTGCAAATGACAACTCTCCTATGGTTTTCAAAAAATGCCGATACTTTTTGAGTCTGAAACCATACAGTGCATTCGACTTGGTATCCTTGTAAACCAAAAGCTCTAAAAATACCAGCACCTAACTAAGCTTTCTTTAGCAGATCAAACAAGTGCAAAACAGCGTTGCCACACATTGCAATCTTGTGTCAGTTATATGTGAAATAGCAGGTGTCTGGCTTCAGTGGGAAGAAAACAGCTGGTGCTCATTGCACAGTCTGGTTTGTAAAGACTGAAGTAAACTCGTTGATTTATAGAAATTGAGTTGACGTAGCATTTACATGCTATCGCTTGGAAAACAAATAAGAGTTTTGATTGCAACCATAATAACAGTGTCAGGCAGTTGGGTGTTTGCAGCAAAGACAGGGCGCACAATTTTCCAATAATCAACTCTTACCTATATCCACTAACGACCAGATCTACTAAAAGACTGGTCACAAAAAGTGGTTGCAAATTGTGCATGACTTCTTCCAACTAGCCTTTCATTTTGCAGTAGATCGTATGCGTTAGCAGGTTGCATCGCAGAATCTACAGTTTTTTGCATAATGATGTGCCTAATGATTGCTAGGCAGGTCGCTATTTGCAATCTATTGTGCTTGGCTGCATACACAGGGTTGGTGACCTGTTTTAACGATCAGACCACCATCACTGCTTTTGCATTCCCAAGTGGGGCTTTTTTCCCTTTTTTGGGCAGCCCTCATTCCTTAAAAACATAGTGCTGCATTTTTAAAAAATGTTTCTTGTATGAGAAAACATCGGGGAGATGAGTCAGTGGTCATTTGGACCACTCTCTTCTGCCCCCCAGACTTTCAAAATGATTAAAAAAGGGGAAGGTGTCCCTTCTTTGAGGTCTTTGTTACTGATCAGTGGTTTGCAACTGCAATTGTAGTTGGAAACCATTGATACTTAACTATATTGAATTGTAATTAGTAGAGAATGCTCCTTTCATGCCCCTTCCTAATTGTTGTTCGATATGGGTCAGTTAACCCAGTTTGTGAGTTGGAAATGTTTTACCGACTATTACAGGTTTAATACATACCAAAAAGCCATTTTGCGGTTGTAATCTCTTAGACCTGACATCCTTGGCGTGGTATTCCCCCAAACCTCTGGCCTTCACCCTTCCTATTGTGTTAATTATTATTATTTTTTTCTTTAGGTCTCTGCACCTTACCACTGCTAACCGGCGCAACATGCCTGCACGTTGTCCTTAAAACTTGGTACATTTGGCATATACCTGATTGGTACATTTAATTTACTTTTAAGTCACTAGGAAATGATACTACATGTACCCAGGGCATGTAAATTAAATGCTACTAGTGGGCCTGCCGCTAGAATAGTACTTTAAAATCTGTCTCAGGCCTGCCATTGCAGCTTCAGTGAGGGCTTACACGTCTGTTTCAACTTGGCAAAATAAACATTTTGCCAGGCCTAAACATTCCCTTTTCATACTTATACAACATCCCTAAGATAGGTGCTTAAGGCTCATAGGGCAGGTGTGTTGATTTAAAAAGTAGGACATTTGCCCTTAAGTTTTACATGTCCTGGCAGTGAAAAACTCCTAAAGTCATTATTCACTGCTGTAGGGCCTATCTCTCCCATTAACTAACACTGGGTTACCTTATTACATTTAATAAGTGCTAACTTTGCATTGGGAGCAGGTAGAAATATATTATTTACACTCAATTGAATTTTAATTTGAAAACCTGTTTAACAGTACCCTTGTCTATCGACCACCTGGACCACAAGCCTCATTTGCCAACCTCTTTACTGACTTCCTCCCTCCACTCACCATTGACTCCAGAGCCTTCATGCTCCTCAGCGACATCTACTTACACTTAGATGACAGAACTGACTTGGGCTGCGCTGCACTCCTCAAAATCCTGAACAACATTGAACTCACTCAGCTAGTCAGAGAACCAACTCACATCTCATGACACACTCTAGACCCCATCTACCAGCAACAGCATCAAGTACATCTCCATTTCACCGCTCACATGGGCTGACCACTTCATCATCCACTTCCGAATCAAAACACCTCAAGCAAACGCACTCACCAGTGTCAGCCTACTCAGCTGCAGCTGGATCAAAATCGCAGAGGAAGACTATCTCAACTCACTGAGCACTGACCCACCTAAAGACACTGACAACCTCAAAGAGGACATCACCTACTTCGAGAACTATATCAATAACTTTGCAGACTCCCTCACACCCATCAAACCCAACAAGCAAAGGAGAACAAACAAGCATGCCAGCTGGTACACAAAGGGCCTCTGAGACTCCAAACAACACTGCAAACCTATCCCTGGAAGGGGTAGATTGACAATGCGCCTAGGCACTGGCTATACAAGAAGAGGTGCCCCCACAGTGTAATCTTATCTCATGGAACATTGCAGGCTATGATGCTAAGTTATCTGATCAAGCATGGGTTGGGTGTGTGGCTAATTATGATGTTATCATGCTCCAGGAAACTTGGTCGGCGGGACTGGCTGTGTGGGATGGGTATGATAGATATGCAATTCCAGCGGTACAGTCTCTTGGTGGTCGCTCGAAAGGTGGCCTGGTCACTCTAATTCGCCTCTTTAAGATAGTGGGTGCTTTCCAGATTAACTGTAACCATCAAGGTATATTGCTGGTTTGGGTGCTCTTCTCCAATCATTTTAATGTATTATTGGTCAACTTTTACAATGCTGTGTGGGGTATGTGGTGCCAAATTGGGGCCCTGTTCTCCATTCTTAAGATTATGAAATATAGAATGGAGAAGGTGGGGTTGGAATTTTGTGCCATCATTTCCGGGGACTTTAATGCCAAGTTGGGCCGGTCCAGTACTGTGGTTAATCCCTTCATCTGTGACTGTGAGGTCTATTCAGCGCAGGGTCTGCAGGACTCGAGAGGTAGAGATCTACTAAAGGAACTCGGGGAGATGGGCCTCTTGAATTTCTATGACATTGAAGCAGTAGGCACTCACCAACTTCCAACCTATGTCGGAAGAGGGTCTGGATCCACCATCGACTATATTTTTGTGTCCCCTCCTATGAGAGACTTGGTGATTGGGGGTAAAGTGTTAGGCGAGTGTTTTAGCGATCATAATCCCCTTATATTGTCCTTTAAGCTCCCTGGGGCCCTACGATCACTAGGACGAGGCAGGCCTGTAATGGTGGTGACAAAGGACCAGGGTAGGCGGCTTTTGTGGAAGCAAGTAGATCCCCAAAAAGTTGTGGGAAGGGTTGTGGGGGATAACCTACATCTATTTATGGAAATACTCCTGACAGAAGCGCCAAATCCCACGACTGTTATAGATGCAATAACAGTAGTATATGCAGCTGTCAGAGACTGTCTCTTTTCAGTAGGCAACCACCCTAATAAACGTAAATGTGGCTGGTACGACAAAGCCTGCTTTGATACAAGGGCAAATTTAAAGATGGCTACCAAGACTTACCCTAGAGATTGGGTTCTCGTAAAAGAAGCCAGATTAAGGTATAAAAGGACCCTGAGGTATAGCAAGCTAAAATATAAAGATAAAGCCTGGGAAGAGTTAGAGCGTGCTACAGCTTTGAAAGACCCCGGCCTGTTTTGGAAGGTGGTGAATAGAGGCTCCTTTGAAACAGAAACCTCTGAGGGCCTTGGATGTAATATTGCCCCGGAGGCCTGGGTAACACATTTCTGTAGTATATTTGAGGGTACCCCCCTAAGAAATATGCGGTAGAATGTGTATGATGTGGCTCCTAACCTAGCAATCAGATTCTCACTACAGGAGGCTTTTGATGCAGTACAGAGTTGTGCGCATAATAAAGCACCGGGCCCGGACTCAATCCCGATGGACCTGTTTAAAGCTAACCCTCCGTTATGGGCACCCATTCTCCTAAATGTTCTTAATGCAGCCGTTACTGTGGGCATTCCTGCCTCTTGGAGATTGGCATGCATAGTCCCAGTGTTTAAAAAGGGTGATCGAAATGATCCTAAGTCTTATCGCCCTATTTCACTGCTGGATTCCTCTGCGAAAATTCTGGGTCGGATTATCTTAGGCCGTCTGGAGGCCTGGATGACAGGAAATGATATCCTAAGTCGGGAACAGTATGGCTTCAGGGAAGGCCTCGGCACGCAAGAACAGTGTCTTAATTTACTGATGATAATCAATAAATACACGCAGGCCAGGAAAGGTACCCTTTATCTTGCTTTTATGGACCTTAGCTGTGCTTTTGATAAAGTGAACCGGTCTTTATTATGGGAGAGGCTAATTCAGTCAGGGTTGGACCCTAATATTGTAGAGCTTCTCCGATATCTCCACTCAGGGACAGTTGCAAACGTGAGGGTGGGCCCAAATGGGGAATGCTCGGAGGCTTTCAAGCTTTCAAGGGGTGTGCGCAAGGGGTGTGTCTTGGCCCCTACCTTGTTCCTTCTATACACAAATGGACTGTCAGATTTTCTGATTGAACACTGCAGGGATGTCCAGAAGGTGAAGGGTATTGATATCCCTGTACTGACGTATGCGGATGACGCGGTCCTTATGGCCTGCACAATGAATGGTCTCCGTGACTTAGTTAGAGCTTATGTCGTCTTTATGTCAGCTTTGGGACTGGAGGTCAATTTTAAGAAGTCGCACTTTATGGTTTGTGGTAAACCTATGAGTAGGGTGGGGGAGCTAAGGGTGGAGGGTCAAATTATTAGCAGAGTCCATGAGTTCCCATACCTAGGGGTAATTTTTGTTGAGAAAGGATCTTGGAAACCCTGTATTGCCAGAAGGATTGTGCTTTTTCATGCAACAGTTGGTGCAACCTTTGACTTTGCAGCTAGGGTAGGTAGTAAACCTATCAAACCCCTGCTTGAAATCTATAGGCGGAAATGCCTACCTGTCCTTCTGTATGGTTCAGCACTTTGGGGGTTTAGGGATACCCGAGCCCTTATGGTGGAAGAAAATCGTTTCTGTAGAAGGCTTCTGGGTGTTGGACAAAATATTCCTGGATTTTGCCTTCACTTGGAACTGGACCTTGAGTATGTACAGGACACTATCCAGCTGGCTCCCCTTTTGTTATGGATTTCAGTCTGGAGTAACGTACATGCCTCTCTTAATAGGGATATCCTAAGGGATTGTTTGGCCTGCGATAATGTAAAGCATATTCCTTGGCTGTCGCACATTAGGAAGCTGGCACATGATCTGGGGCGGCCTGAATTGTTTGACTATCCCGAGGACCTGACTAGCTATGATAAGAAATGGGTTAAGGATAACTTTCAGAGAATCCAGGAGACTAAAAGGGAGGGCGAGGCTCTAAGGAAAAAATCGATCAGGGAATTTTCTATGCTAAAGATGTGGCGGGTCCTGAGCGATATCTTTCAGAAATTAAGGATGTGAGGGAAAGGTCTCTCATAACTCGATTCCGCTTGGGGATCATTAGAAGTAATTTGTGCTTCCCCCTAGGTCAATATGGGGAGAAATGTATTAGACCCTGCCCCTGTGATGGGGTGTCCCATCAGACCTTGATCCATTTTACACTGTTCTGTGTCTTTTATGCACCATTTAGAACCCGATTTTTACTACCGCTCCTTAGGCCCAAGGGTTTTGTGCAATACCGTCCTGCTTTCATGTGGCTGCAAATGGCCTCGGATTTACTGGTATGGAAGGGCTTGGGATCCTTCCTGAAGGGAGCTACTACTTGGCGCAAAAATGTTGAATTTTTAGAATGATTTTACTTATTTTCTTCCAGTTTTTATGAATGAGGTTTTTATCTTCTTCTGTTTTTTATTCTTATATATATATATATATATATATATATATATATATATATATATATATATATATAAAATTATATGTACTTGTTTTTATGATGGGTGCTTTTATTATACATGATTTTTATTGGTATTTTTACAATGTTTTGGTGATTATGTGTTGTAATGGATGAATTTTCTCATACCGAATAAAGCTTCTTCTTCTTCTTCACTGCAAACAACTAAAAAGAAAATGAAGAGCCAGACACAAAACCATTGATAGAACTACCTACAGAGGGGTAGGGTGCCTTGTAACTATAAGCAGGGACATTATAAAATATGCTTTATGTGCCCTGGTGAGGGAAAAACTGGCAATTTTGTTTTTCCTGATTGTAGTACAGTAGCTCCATAGTCTTAACATAGAAAAACTTTATTAACCCCTTCTGTGCCCAGGTCGTAATTGTTACGTCCTGGGGCACAGTGCTCGTGTGCCCAGGATGTAACCATTACGTCCTGAGCACAGAGCCCAGAGCCCAGAGGGAGCGCTCCCTCTGTGGGGTTCCCCCCCTCCGCCCAAGACAGGGATGGAAGGGGAAGCCCTTCCCCTTCCACCCCGACCCCCTCACCCTCCTCTGTGACGTCAGCATGCGATCGCGCGCTGATTGTCACAAGGCCTCCTCCCATGCTTCCAGCGCAATCGGAAGAGAATTGCTTTGCATTTCTCTTCCGATCACATGGAGGAGGCCGGAGAGGCTTCAAAGGGAAGGAAATGAATTTCCTTCCCTTTGAAGTCTCTCTCAGCGTTTTAGCAGCCGGATTGTAAAGCAATCTGGCTGCTAAAACACCCACTAGACACCAGGGATTTAAATTTTGAAAGGAAATTGGCATAAGGGAGCGACCCCTTGGGCAAGGGTCGCTCCCGGGGGGGGAGGGGGCTTTTTTTTAAGGCCTTTTCTGCCCCCAGGGGGGGCAGAAACCTCTAGGCACCAGGGATAAAAAAAATTTTTTTTTTGTTTTTTTAGAGGTGGGGAGCGACCCCTTAGGCAAGGGCCGCTCCCCTAGAGGGCAAATTATATTTAGGCCATTTCTGTCCCCCTTGGGGGCAGGTTGGCCTATTTTTATGAGGCCAATCTGCCCCCCGATGGAGACAGAAACCACTAGACACCAGGGAGTTTTTTTTTTCTTTTTTTCATTAATTTCACGCAAGGGGAGCGACCCCTTAGGCAAGGGTCTTTCCCCTGGGGGGCAAATTTATTTTAGGCCATTTCTGCCCCCCTGGAGGGCAGATCAGCCTATTTTAATTAGGCCGATCTGCCCCCAAGGGGGGCAGAAACCACTAGGCACTGGGGATTTTTTGTTGTTGTTGTTTTACAGATGGGGAGCGACCCCTTAGGCAAGGGTCGCTCCCCTGGAGGGGCAAATTGTATTTAGGCCATTTCTGCCCCCTTTGGGGGCAGATCGGCTGATTTTAGGTCAATCTGCCCCCAAGGAGGGCAGAAACCACTAGGCACCAGGGATTTTTTTTTTGCGCCAACGTCACGCAAGGGGAGCGACCCCGTAGGCAAGGGTCGCTCCCCGGGGGAGTGGGGGGGGGGGCAAATTTATTTAATGCCATTTCTGCCCCCCCTGGGGGCAGATCGGCCTATTGTTATTAGGCCGATCTGCCCCCAGGGGGGGCAGAAACCTCTAGGCGCCAGGGCTAATTTGTTTTGTGTTTTTTTTTTTTGTTTGTTTTTTAGAGATGGGGAGCGACCCATTAGGCAGGGGTCGCTCCCCTGGGGGGCAAATTGTATTTAGACCATTTCTGCCCCCCTTGGGAGCAGATCGGCCGATTTTAGATCAATCTGCCCCCAAGGGGGGCAGAAACAACTAGGCACCGGGGATCTTTTTTTTTTTTGCACCAATGTCACGCAAGGGGAGCGACCCCGTAGGCAAGGGTCGCTCCCTGGGGAGGGTTGGAGGGCGGGGGGGCAAATTTATTTTATGCCATTTCTGCCCCCCCGGGGGCAGATCGGCCTATTGTTAGTAGGCCGATCTGCCCTCAGGGAGGGCAGAAACCTCTAGGCACCAGGGCTAAATATTTTTTTTTTTTTTTTTTTTTTTTTTTTTTGTTTTTTTAGAAATGGGGACCGACCCATTAGGCAAGGGTCGCTCCCCTGGGGGGCAACTTGTATTTAGACCATTTCTGCCCCCCTTAGGGGCAAATCGGCCAATTTTAGGTCAATCTGCCCCCATGGGGGGCAGAAACAACTAGCCACTGGGGATCTTTTTTTTTCGCCAACGTCACGCTGGGGGAGCGACCCCGTAGGCAAGGGTCGCTCCCCAGGGGGTTTGGGGGGGGCAAATTTATTTTAGGCCATTTCTGCCCCCACTGGGGCCGGCTGAGCTAGAGGCCAAAATCCACAGGTAGGCACTTTGCAAAAAAAACCTCTGTTTTCTGTGAAAAAATTTGATGTGTCCACGTTGTGTTTTGGGCCATTTCCTTTCGTGGGTGCTAGGCCTACCCACACAGGTGAGGTACCATTTTTATCGGGAGACTTGGGGGAACGCTGGGTGGAAGGAAATTTGTGGCTCCTCTCAGATTCCAGAACTTTCTGTCACCGAAATGAGAGGAAAAAGTGTTTTTTTGGCCAAATTTTGAGGTTTGCAAAAGATTCTGGGTAACAGAACCTGGTCAGAGCCCCACAAGTCACCCCATCTTGGATTCCCCCAGGTGTCTAGTTTTAAAAAATGCGCTGGTTTGCTAGGTTTCCCCAGATGCCGGCTGAGCTAGAGGCCAAAATCCACAAGTAAGCACTTTGTAAAAAACACCTCTGTTTTCTGTGAAAAAATGTGATGTGTCCATGTTGTGTTTTGGGCCATTTCCTTTCCGTGGGAGCTAGGCCTACCCACACCAGTGAGGTACCATTTGTATCGGAGACTTGGGGGGAACGCTGGGTGGAAGGAAATTTGTGGCTCCTCTCAGATTCCAGAACTTTCTGTCACCGAAATGAGAGAAAAAAGTGTTTTTTTGGTCAAATTTTGAGGTTTGCAAAGGATTCAGGGTAACAGAACCTAGTCAGAGCCCCACAAGTCACCCCATCTTGGATTCCCCTAGGTGACTAGTTTTCAAAAATGCACTAGTTTGCTAGGTTTCCCCAGGTGCCGGCTGAGCTAGAGGCCAAAATCCACAGGTAGGCACTTTGCAAAAAACACCTCTGTTTTCTGTGAAAAAATGTGATGTGTCCACGTTGTGTTTTGAACCATTTCCTTTCGTGGTCGCTAGGCCTACCCACACAAGTGAGGTACCATTTTTATCGGGAGACTTGGGGGAAGACAGAATAGCAAAACAAGTGTTATTGCCCCTTGTCTTTCTCTACATTTTTTCCTTCCAAATATAAGGCAGTGTGTAAACAAGACGTCTATTTGAGAAATGCCCTGTAATTCACATGCTAGTATGGGCACCCCGGAATTCAGAGATGAGCAAATAACCACTGCTTCTCAACACCTTATCTTGTGGCCATTTTGGAAATACAAAGGTTTTCTTGATACCTATTTTTCACTTTTTATATTTCAGCAAATTAATTGCTGTATACCCGGTATAGAATAAAAACCCATTGCAAGGTGCAGCTCATTTATTGGCTCTGGGTACCTAGAGTTCTTGATGAACCTACAAGCCCTATATATCCCCGCAACCAGAAGAGTCCAGCTGACGTAACGGTATATTGCTTTAAAAAATCTGACATCGCAGGAAAAAGTTAGAGTAAAACGTTGAGAAAAATCGCTGTTTTTTTTCACCTCAATTTCAATATTTTTTTTATTTCAGCTGTTATTTTCTGTAGGAAACACTTGTAGGATCTACACAAATGACCCCTTGCTGAATTCAAAATTTTGTCTACTTTTCAGAAATGTTTAGCTTTCTGGGATCCAGCATTGGTTTCTCACCCATTTTGGCCACTAACTGGAAGGAGGCTGAAAGCACAAAAAATAGTAAAAATGGGGTATGTCCCAGTAAAATGTAAAAAAGAAAATTGGGTTTTCCAATTCAAGTCTGCCTGTTCCTGAAAGCTGGGAAGATGGTGATCTTGCCACCGCAAACCCTTTGTTGATGCCATTTTCAGGGAAAAAAACACGAGATGCCTCCTGCAGCCCTTTTTCCCCATTTAAAAAAAAACAAAAAAACATTTTCACTGTATTTTGGATAATTTCTTGGTCTCCTTCAGGGGAACGCACAAAGTCTGGGTACCTCTAGAATCCCTAGGATGTTGGAAAAAAAGGATGCAATTTTGGCGTCGGTAGCTTATGTGAACAAAAAATTATGAGGGCCTAAGCGCAAACTGCCCCAAATAGCCAAAAAAGGCTCAGCACAGGAGGGGGGAAAAGGCCTGGCAGCGAAGGGGTTAAAGTATAACTATCGCTAGGAATGGGTTAAACCAGTGATTCCCAACCTGTTGTCCGGGGACCCCTGGGGGTCCGCGAAGCCTCCTCAGGGGGTCTGTGACTGCTTAGACAATAAAATAATATTAACAGATTAGGGGCCTGATTTATACTTTTTTAGTGCCGCATTTGCGTAATTTTTTGACGCAAAAGTGACGCAAATGTTCAAAATATTATTGAATTTTGTATGTTTGCGCCGTTTTTGCATCAAAAAGTGTAAATCAGGCCCTAGCTCCCCAATTTTCAGTAATGGCTCATTGGGGGGTCCCTAGATTCCAGTAATGATTCAGTGGGGGGGGGTCCCCTGGATTCCAGGAATGATAAAGTCGGGGTCCACAGAAGTCAAAAGGTTGGGAACCACTGGGCTAAACGTTTCATTCTTGGACTTAAAATGATAAAATAAATCCAACAATTTGCCACTGTTAGATTTATAGTAACTATCACAGAAACAAAGTTAGTGTTTTTTTTTCTGTGAGCTAAAATCCAGCATTCCAGCAACTCTTCTCTAATTGCCCAGCCTCTACCAGGCTGAGTCAAGCTGCCTGAATGAGGTGTTAAGTGACCTGCACTGAGACAATGGGACATCTGGTGAGGGGAGATCTGCAAGCTTCAGAGCAAATGCCAGGAAGGGGGCTGGGCAGCCAAACTGGTCTTCAAAGGTAGAATGACACTGGCTCATCCCCACTTCCTGCTATCCCAGGAAGGGGAGTGTTAAGGGAAATAAACCACATCAGTGAGCCAGCTTAGCTAGATCTTAACTCCAAAAAGGAATTTCCTCCATCTTGGATTTTGGCAGAATGTTGCTTCCTGGGATTGATTTTTACTGCCCTTCGCAGGAAGTGGTCACCCCAGAGGGTGTTACCCTGCACCCCATTGATCAGGGGTGCTACCTTGCTTTCCAGACCAGGTACACTGAATAAATATGGGAGATTTGCCCAGCAACTCAGCTCACTTCCTGAACTTCAAGGAGAATAAGGACTGTCATGCTGGAACCCTGGTCTTCACCCCAAAAGACTGCACTCTGCATGACTCCACCTTCTGCACACTAAGGAACTACAGCTCTAAGGACTTTGCCTGGCTTCAAGAGAGTGAAGGAGTAGACTACCTGAAAGCAACAGGTTAAAAGAGCTTAACCTGCAACATCCCGACCGAGAAGGACCCAGCTCACCACCTTTAACCCCTTCGCTGCCAGGCCTTTTCCCCCTCCTGTGCCAGGCCTTTTTTTGCCTATTTGGGGCAGTTTGCGCTTAGGCCCTCATAACTTTTTGTCCACATAAGCTAACCAAGCCAAATTTGCGTCGTTTTTTTCCAACATCCTAGGGATTCTAGAGGTACCCAGACTTTGTGGGTTCCCTTGAAGGAGGCCAAGAAATTGGCCAAAATACAGTGAAAATTTCGTTTTTTTCAAAAAAATTGGAAAAAGTGGCTGCCGAAGAAGGCTTGTGGATTTCCCCCTGAAAATGGCATCAACAAAGGGTTTGCAGTGCTAAACTCAGCAGCTTCCTAGCTTTCAGGAACAGGCAGACTTGAATCAGAAAACCCAATTTTTCAACACAATTTTGGCATTTTACTGGGGCATACCCCATTTTTGCAATTTTTTGTGCTTTCAGCCTCCTTCCAGTCAGTGACAGGAATGGGCATGAAACCAATGCTGGATCCCAGAAACCTAACCATTTCTGAAAAGTAGACAAAATTCTGAATTCAGCAAGGGGTCATTTGTGTAGATCCTACAAGGGTTTCCTACAGAAAATAACAGCTGAAAAAGAAAAATATTGAAATTGAGGTGAAAAAAACATCAATTTTTCTCTACGCTTTACTCTGTAACTTTTCCCTGCAATGTCAGATTATGGAAAGCAATATACTGTTACGTCTGCTGGACTCCTCTGGTTGCAGGGATATATAGGGCTTGTAGGTTCATCAAGAACCCGAGGAACCCAGAGCCAATAAATGAGCTGCACCCTGCAGTGCGTTTTCATTCTATACCGGGTATACAGCAATTCATTTGCTGAAATATAAAGAGTAAAAAATTGCTATCAAGAAAACCTTTATATTTCCAAAAAGGGCACAAGATAAGGTGCTGAGGAGCAGTGGTTATTTGCACATCTCTGAATTCCGGGGTGACCATACAAGCATGTGAATTATAGGGAATTTCTCAAATAGATGTCTTTTTTACACACTCTCCTATATTTGGAAGGAAAAAATGTAGAGAAAGACAAGGGGCAATAGCACTTGTTTTGCTAATCTATGTTCCCCCAAGTCTCCCGATAAAAATGATACCTCACTTGTGTGGGTAGGCCTAGCGCCCGCGACAGGAAACGCCCCAAATCGCAACGTGGACACATCCCATTTTTTGACAGAAAACAGAGGTGTTTTTTGCAAAGTGCCTACCTGTAGATTTTGGCCTCTAGCTCAGCCGGCACCTAGGGAAACCTACCAAACCTGTGCATTTCTGAAAACTAGAGACCTAGGGGAATCCAAGGAGGGGTGACTTGCGGGGCTCGGACCAGGTTCTGTTACCCAGAATCCTTTGCAAATCTCAAAATTTGGCTACAAAAACACATGTTCCTCACATTTCTGTGGCAGAAAGTTCTGGAATCTGAGAGGAGCTACAAATTTCCTTCCACCCAGCGTTCCCCCAAGTCTCCCGATAAAAATGATACCTCACTTGCGTGGGTAGGCCTAGCGCCGGCGACAGGAAACACCCCAAAGCGCAACGTGGACACATCCTAAATTTTGGGAGAAAACAGAGGTGTTTTTTGCGAAGTGCCTACCTGTAGATTTTGGCCTCTAGCTCAGCCGGCACCTAGGGAAACCTACCAAACCTGTGCATTTCTGAAAACTAGAGACCTAGGGGAATCCAAGGAGGGGTGACTTGCGGGGCTCGGACCAGGTTCTGTTACCCAGAATCCTTTGCAAACCTCAAAATTTGGCTAAAAAAACACATGTTCCTCACATTTCTGTGGCAGAAAGTTCTGGAATCTGAGAGGAGCTACAAATTTCCTTCCACCCAGCGTTCCCCCAAGTCTCCCGATAAAAATGATACCTCACTTGCGTGGGTAGGCCTAGCGCCGGCGACAGGAAACACCCCAAAGCGCAACGTGGACACATCCTAAATTTTGGGAGAAAACAGAGGTGTTTTTTGCGAAGTGCCTACCTGTAGATTTTGGCCTCTAGCTCAGCCGGCACCTAGGGAAACCTACCAAACCTGTGCATTTCTGAAAACTAGAGACCTAGTGGAATCCAAGGAGGGGTGACTTGCGGGGCTCGGACCAGGTTCTGTTACCCAGAATCCTTTGCAAACCTCAAAATTTGGCTAAAAAAACACATGTTCCTCACATTTCTGTGGCAGAAAGTTCTGGAATCTGAGAGGAGCTACAAATGTCCTTCCACCCAGCGTTCCCTCAAGTCTCCCGATAAAAATGATACCTCACTTGCGTGGGTAGGCCTAGCGCCGGCGACAGGAACCACCCCAAAGCGCAACATGGACACATCCTAAATTTTGGAAAAAAACAGAGGTGTTTTTTGCGAAGTGCCTACCTGTAGATTTTGGCCTCTAGCTCAGCCGGCACCTAGGGAAACCTACCAAACCTGTGCATTTCTGAAAACTAGAGACCTAGGGGAATCCAAGGAGGGGTGACTTGCGGGGCTCGGGCCAGGTTCTGTTACCCAGAATCCTTTGCAAACCTCAAAATTTGGCTAAAAAAACACATGTTCCTCACATTTCTGTGGCAGAAAGTTCTGGAATCTGAGAGGAGCTACAAATTTCCTTCCACCCAGCGTTCCCCCAAGTCTCCCGATAAATATGATACCTCACTTGCGTGGGTAGGCCTAGCGCCGGCGACAGGAAACACCCCAAAGCGCAACGTGGACACATCCTAAATTTTGGAAAAAAACAGAGGTGTTTTTTGCGAAGTGCCTACCTGTAGATTTTGGCCTCTAGCTCAGCCGGCACCTAGGGAAACCTACCAAACCTGTGCATTTCTGAAAACTAGAGACCTAGGGGAATCCAAGGAGGGGTGACTTGCGGGGCTCGGACCAGGTTCTGTTACCCAGAATCCTTTGCAAACCTCAAAATTTGGCTAAAAAACACATGTTCCTCACATTTCTGTGGCAGAAAGTTCTGGAATCTGAGAGGAGCTACAAATTTCCTTCCACCCAGCGTTCCCCCAAGTCTCCCGATAAAAATGATACCTCACTTGCGTGGGTAGGCCTAGCGCCGGCGACAGGAAACACCCCAAAGCGCAACGTGGACACATCCTAATTTTTGGGAGAAAACAGAGGTGTTTTTTGCGAAGTGCCTACCTGTAGATTTTGGCCTCTGGCTCAGCCGGCACCTAGGGAAACCTACCAAACCTGTGCATTTCTGAAAACTAGAGACCTAGGGGAATCCAAGGAGGGGTGACTTGCGGGGTTCGGACCAGGTTCTGTTTCCCAGAATCCTTTGCAAACCTCAAAATTTGGCTAAAAAAACACATGCTCCTCACATTTTTGTGGCAGAAAGTTCTGGAATCTGAGGGGAGCTACAAATTTCCTTCCACCCAGCGTTCCCCCAAGTCTCCCGATAAAAATGATACCTCACTTGCGTGGGTAGGCCTAGCGCCCGCAACAGGAAACGCCCCAAAACGCAACGTGGACACATCCCATTTTTTGAAAGAAAATAGTGCCTACCTGTGGATTTTGGCCTGTAGCTCACCCGGCACCTAGGGAAACCTACCAAACCTGTGCATTTCTGAAAACTAGAGACCTAGGGGAATCCAAGATGGGGTGACTTGCGGTGCTCGGACCAGGTTCTCTTACCCAGAATCCTTTGCAAACCTCAAAATGTGGCTAAAAAAACACATGTTCCTCACATTTCTGTGGCAGAAAGTTCTGGAATCTGAGAGGAGCCACAAATTTCCTTCCACCCAGCGTTCCCCTAAGTCTCTCAATAAAAATGGTACCTCACTTCTGTGGGTAGGCCTAGCGCCCACGAAAGGAAATGGCCCAAAACACAACGTGGACAGAACATATTTTTTCACAGAAAACAGAGGTGTTTTTTGCAAAGTGCCTACCTGTGGAGTTTGGCCTCTAGCTCAGCCGGCCCCGGGAGGGGGGGGGCAGAAATGCCCTAAAATAAATTTGCCACCCCCCAGCCCCCACTCCCCCTTGCCTAAGGGGTCGCTCCCCCTGCGTGACATTGGCGCCAAAAAACAAATCCCAGGTGCCTAGTGGGTTCTGCCCCCTTGGGGGCAGATTGACCTAAAATCTGCCAATCTGCCCCCAGGGGGGGCAGAAATGGCCTAAATACAATTTGCCCCCCAGGGGAGCGACCCTTGCCTGATGGGTCGCTCCCCATCTCGAAAAAAAAAAAAAAACACAACAAAAAAAATTGCCCTGGTGCCCTGAGGGTTCTGCCCCCCCCTGGGGGCAGTTCGGCCTAATAATAGGCCGATCTGCCCTCAGGGGGGGCAGAAATGGCCTAAAATAAATTTGCCCCTGGGAGCGACCCTTGCCTACGGGGTCGCTCCCCCTGCGTGACATTGGCGCCAAAAAACAAATCCCCGGTGCTAGTGGTTTCTGCCCCCTTGGGGGCAGATTGACCTAAAATCGGCCAATCTGCCCCCAACGGGGGCAGAAATGGCCTAAATACAATTTGCCCCCCAGGGGAGCGACCCTTGCCTGATGGGTCGCTCCCCATCTCGAAAAAAACAAACAAACAAAAAAAAAACACAACAAAAAAATTTGCCCTGGTGCCCTGAGGGTTCTGCCCCCCCTGGGGGCAGTTCGGCCTAATAATAGGCCGATCTGCCCTCAGGGGGGGCAGAAATGGCCTAAAATAAATTTGCCCCTGGGAGCGACCCTTGCCTACGGGGTCGCTCCGCCTGCGTGACATTGGCGCCAAAAAATAAATCCCCGGTGCCTAGTGGTTTCTGCCCCCTTGGGGGCAGATTGACCTAAAATCGGCCAATCTGCCCCCAAGGGGGGCAGAAATGGCCTAAATACAATTTGCCCCCCAGGGGAGCGACCCTTGCCTGATGGGTCGCTCCCCATCTCGAAAAAACCAAAAAAAAAAAAAAAAACACAACAAAAAAAATTGCCCTGGTGCCTAGAGGGTTCTGCCCCCCCTGGGGGCAGTTCGGCCTAATAATAGGCCGATCTGCCGCCAGGGGGGGCAGAAATGGCCTAAAATAAATTTGCCCCCCCCAGCCCCCACCCCCCCGGGAGCGACCCTTGCCTACGGGGTCGCTCCCCCTGCGTGACATTGGCGTCAAAAAACAAATCCCCGGTGCCTAGTGGTTTCTGCCCCCTTGGGGGCAGATTGACCTAAAATCGGCCAATCTGCCCCCAAGGGGGGCAGAAATGGCCTAAATACAATTTGCCCCCCAGGGGAGCGACCCTTGCCTGATGGGTCGCTCCCCATCTCGAAAAAAACAAACAAACAAAAAAAAAACAACACAACAAAAAAAAAATCCCTGGTGCCTAGAGGGTTCTGCCCCCCCTGGGGGCAGTTCGGCCTAATAATAGGCCGATCTGCCCCCAGGGGGGGCAGAAATGGCCTAAAATAAATTTGCCCCCCCCCCCGGAGCGACCCTTGCCTACGGGGTCGCTCCCCCTGCGTGACATTGGCGCCAAAAATCAAATCCCAGGTGCCTAGTGGGTTCTGCCCCCTTGGGGGCAGATTGACCTAAAATCTGCCAATCTGCCCCCAAGGGGGGCAGAAATGGCCTAAATACAATTTGCCCCCCAGGGGAGCGACCCTTGCCTGATGGGTCGCTCCCCATCTCGAAAAAAACAAACAAACAAAAAAAAAAACACAACAAAAAAAATTGCTCTGGTGCCCTGAGGGTTCTGCCCCCCCCTGGGGGCAGTTCGGCCTAATAATAGGCCGATCTGCCCTCAGGGGGGGCAGAAATGGCCTAAAATAAATTTGCCCCTGGGAGCGACCCTTGCCTACGGGGTCGCTCCCCCTGCGTGACATTGGCGCCAAAAAACAAATCCCCGGTGCTAGTGGTTTCTGCCCCCTTGGGGGCAGATTGACCTAAAATCGGCCAATGGCCTAAATACAATTTGCCCCCCAGGGGAGCGACCCTTGCCTGATGGGTCGCTCCCCATCTCGAAAAAAACAAACAAACAAAAAAAAAACACAACAAAAAAATTTGCCCTGGTGCCCTGAGGGTTCTGCCCCCCCCTGGGGGCAGTTCGGCCTAATAATAGGCCGATCTGCCCCCAGGGGGGGCAGAAATGGCCTAAAATAAATTCCCTCCCCCCAGCCCCCACCCCCCCCGGGAGTGACCCTTGCCTACGGGGTCGCTCCCCCTGAGTGACATTGGCGCCAAAAAACAAATCCCCGGTGCCTAGTGGTTTCTGCCCCCTTGCGGGCAGATTGACCTAAAATCTGCCAATCTGCCCTCAAGGGGGGCAGAAATGGCCTCAATACAATTTGCCCCCCAGGGGAGCGACCCTTGCCTGATGGGTCGCTCCCCATCTCGAAAAAAAAAAAAAAAAAAAAAAAAAAATGCCCTGGTGCCCTGAGGGTTCTGCCCCCCCCTGGGGGCAGTTCGGCCTAATAATAGACCGATCTGCCCCCCGGGGGGGGCGAAATGGCCTAAAATAAATTCCCCCCCCTGGGAGCGACCCTTGCCTACCGGGTCGCTCCCCCTGCGTGACATTGGCGCCAAAAAACAAATCCCAGGAGCCTAGTGGTTTCTGCCCCCTTGGGGGCAGATTGACCTAAAATCTGCCAATCTGCCCCCAAGGGGGGCAGAAATGGCCTAAATACAATTTGCCCCCCAGGGGAGCGACCCTTGCCTGATGGGTCGCTCCCCATCTCGAAAAAAACAAACAAACAAAAAAAAAACACAACAAAAAAATTTGCCCTGGTTCCCTGAGGGTTCTGCCCCCCCCTGGGGGCAGTTCGGCCTAATAATAGGCCGATCTGCCCCCAGGGGGGCAGAAATGGCCTAAAATAAATGTGTGTCCCCCCCAGCCCCCAACCCCCCCCCGGAGCGACCCTTGCCTACGGGGTCGCTCCCCCTGCGTGACATTGGCGCCAAAAAACAAATCCCTGGTGCCTAGTGGTTTCTGCCCCCTTGGGGGCAGATTGACCTAAAATCGGCCAATCTGCCCCCAGGGGGGCAGAAATGGCCTAAATACAATTTGCCCCCCAAGGGGAGCGACCCTTGCCTGATGGGTCGCTCCCCATCTCTAAAAAAACAAACAAACAAACAAAAAAAAAATTGCCCTGGCGCCTAGAGGTTTCTGCCCCCCCCCCCGGGGGCAGATCAGCCTAATATTAGGCCGATCTGCCCCCGGGGGGGCAGAAATGGCCTAAAATAAATTTGCCTCCCCCAACCCCCACCCCACCCGGGAGCGACCCTTGCCTACGGGGTCGCTCCCCCTGCGTGACATTGGCGCCACAAAACAAATCCCCGGTGCCTAGTGGTTTCTGCCCCCTTGGGGGCAGATTGACCTAAAATCGGCCAATCTGCCCCCAGGGGGGCAGAAATGGTCTAAATACAATTTGCCCCCCAGGGGAGCGACCCTTGCCTGATGGGTCGCTCCCCATCTCTAAAAAAAAGAAACAACAAAAAAAAAATTTGCCCTGGCGCCTAGAGGTTTCTGCCCCCCCAGGGGGGGCAGAAATGGCCTAAAATAAATTGCCCTCCCCCCAGGGAGCGACCCTTGCCTAAGGGGTCGCTCCCTTTGCGTGAAATTCACGCAAAGAAAAAATTCCCTGGTGTCTAGTGGTTTCTACCCCCCTTTGGGGCAGATTGGCCTCATCAAAATAGGCCAAAATATAATTTTCCCCCAAGGGGAGCGACCCTTGCCTAAGGGGTCGCTCCCCACCAAAAAAAAAGAAATGAAACATAAAAAAAAAAAAAAAAAAAAAAATGGTCCCTGGTGCCTAGAGGTTTCTGCTCCCCCTGGGGGCAGATAAGGCCTTCTCAAAAAAATGCCCCCCCTGGGATCGACCCTTGCCCAAGGGGTCGCTCCCTTTTGTCAGTTTCAATAAAAAAAAAAAAAAATCCCTGGTGTCTAGTGGGGTTTCAAAAGCCGGATTGCAAGCAATCCGGCTTTTGAAACCCTCGGAGGGACTTCAAAGGGAAGGAAATACTTTTCCTTCCCTTTGAAGCCCCTCCGGGCCTCCCAAGTGATTGAAAAAGAAATGCTTTTGCATTTCTTTTTCAATCGCGCTGGAAGCAGAGCTTCCAGCGTGACTAGGGAGGCCCCTGTGACAAATCAGCTCGCGCGCTGACGTCACAGGGGGGGGTGGGGGGGGGGGGGTCGGGGGTGGAAGGGGATGGTCTTCCCCTTCCATCCTGACTTGGGGGGGGAAGGGGGGTGCACGGGGGCGCGCTAGCGCGCCCCCAAGTTCCCCTGTGCCATGGACGAGATGATCTCGTCCAAGGCACAGGGGAACTGTAGCCTTGGACGAGATCATCTCGTCCAAGGCACAGAACCGGTTAACTGGACTTTTGAGGATTTCTCAGGTGCATTCTGGGAAACGTAGTCCCAACATTTCAAGGACCATCTCAGAGCTTCTAGACCCTTTGTTTGGTGTTGTGGAGCACTAGAGACCCAAAGGAGGACTTCCGGAAGTAGATCTAGAAGTTTGGAGAAGACTGGTGAACTTTTGGAAAAAAGCTCCATAAGGTGACCGACCCATTGACGAGAGTCAAGCTGCCGAAGTCAAACCATGACACGGCGTGAAACTGAGGTTCTTCCCACTGAAGCTTTTCCCCATCTACGAGACCTCCAGGAGTAGACCGGGAGCCCATGCTGATCCAAGCCGACGACCTTGCATCAGATCCCGGCCTGACGAGGAGCCTTGGCCAACAACGAGAGAAAAAGCTCCAGAAAAATGATCAAGTCCGAAGGTAAAACGTTGACTGAGTCCTCCCACTCAGTGTATTCGAGCAGGGCTCCATTGTAGTCAGCCTCATATATTGACTTGGTCCCGGTCAAGCATGACCAGATGTCCCCGGTTGGCACTATTGTTTTTTAAGCACTAGAAAGCACATATCTTTATTTTTTCTTAAAAAATGTATATCTATGATTCTCTACATTGGATTTTTGTCATTTTGCTGTCATTTTAAAGATAATAATATGTCCTATTGTTATACAGTGGTGTTGGATTCTTATTGTGTGTTGTGTCTTACTTAATGTACTGGTGTTTTTAACTGCTACTCATCCGAACACTCCTGGCGCTTTGGAAGTTACAGAATGACTGCCCTGTTGCTTTAAGAACTGCCTTGCTGTCTGAGAAGGAAGACTGCTTGCCCAGGCTCATCAGAGTGACTCCAAGGGTCAGTTGGCTGACCTCACATGTGAGCTACAGAGACACAACATTTAGAGGCCTCCCTGCAACTGTTCAACTGATCTTCTGCAACTGGGCCTGCCTGAGCCTGGCTGACCTCTGTTCTAGTGAGTCATGATGCCCAAACGGTGCCTTCCAAAGTCATGGTCCCTTGGCTGGCATCAAAGTATATGCCTCCTAACGAAAAGGTACATATCCTGAAGTTTGGGCTCATTGTGACTGTGAACTAACCCTTTCGTGCCAACACTCTGGTGCCCACGATGACCGCTGATGCAAAGCTCTGGTGAAACTTGCTCTTTGAGTTGATGACAACAGTGTACGGCAACCAGCAGTGTGAGACCTGCACTTCATGCTACAGCAACGACAGTCCATGACGACCGCCAAAGTGAAGCCACAGCAATGACTGTTGGTGATGCTTGACTGGCTCTTCGCACTGTAATGACCACCGACCACAATGGTTAGCCTCCTCCAACGTGAACAGAACACTTTGTTCACATTGGGTAACTTTTCCGCAGGACTAACCTGGTGCCTCTATACGACCCACACTCTATCACGGTCAATCTGAAATGGTGACTTTCCCCTGGTGTAGCATGATCAGATGACTGAGCGAAGCTGTGTGCTTTTGGGCACCATTTTCAGTAGACGTTTTGAAATTGAATATCTCCTGTTCTGCTGATTGAATTTTTGTCCTTCTAGTATAATTTTATTTATTTAAATTTACTCTGTAGTTCAAAATTTGTTTGGAATTTTTCTTGTGTTATGATTTCACTTTATTGCTGTTTGTGTGCTGCATATTTACATAGTGCCTCTAAGTTAAGCCTCACTGCTGTTTGTGCCAAGCTACCAGATGGTTAAGTACAGATTAATTCAGCTACTTACAGATGCTCGAGACTGCTACACTTGCGCAGGGGACGGTGTACACAGCAAATTCCACCACAGATGCAGGCAACACTACTGCAGTTACATAAGTGTGACATAAACAGATCAACGTTGCTTTTGCTCCACGTGTTCGTTAATATGGGTGCCCTTGTTTTTTTCTTGTCTCTTCAACCATTCACCAAATAGGATTTCCCCGATTATGGTATACTCTACATATATTCTGTTTCAGGAATTCGAACTGCACGATAAGGTGATAAGGAACATGTTTATTCATGTTGATCCTGGCTGAAATGCTGTGTCGATGTTCCCAGCGTGTTAGTACATGGGTGACTCTTTTGGAGAATGTCTTTAGTTCTGTATCATGTATGTTTTGTTTGTTGCTGAAAATTCAATAGATAAATACATAAAAAAAGAAAAAAACTACAGATTAATTTGGTTAGGTTTGCAGTTCATCCTGGCGAGGATTGTGGTTAATTGAGTAGGGATTCCACCCCTCTCAACCAATTACCCAATTTCTTACATGCACCCTGTGATTTTCGGAATCACTGATTTTGCAACCACGAAATGGCTTTGTACATCTTGCCCTTAAATTAGTTAAAATGTTCGGCACATTGCTTTATTTTCTTATCTGAGATTTTATTATAACACCAGAGCTTACTGCGACCTTTTTCAAAAATTAAATATTTGGTTACTTTTTACTGTTTTAACTTTAGACAAATGTCTTATTTCATATTCTGTACAATCTATCAACCTTTGACATGTTTTGACAGCATGGAGTGACGGTGATCTAGATGGTAGAAGCACAGAGCAGCATTGAAACCTTCAGAGAAGAACTCATCGTTAGTTTTAACTCAGTCATGACTTTGAAGTGTTTGTGCTCAGCGAGTAAATGTTAGTTCTCTCAAAGTACGCCTGTAGGAAAGTACCATCTTGCCTGTTATGTAATCCCCATATTTCACTGTATGTATGTTGTTTTAGCCCTTGTGTCACTGGGATCCAGCCAGGCAGGACCCCAGTGCTCATAGTATGTGCCCTGTATGTGTTCCCTGTGTGGTGCCTAACTGTATCACTAAGGCTCTGCTAACCAGAACCTCAGTGGTTATGCTCTCTCTGCTTTTTAAATTTGTCACTGCAGGCTAGTGACTAAATTTACCAATTCTCATTGGCACACTGGTACACCCATATAATTCCCTTGTATATGGCACTGAGGTACCCAGGGGATTGGGGTTCCAGGAGATCCCTATGGGCTGCAGCATTTCTTTTGCCACCCATTGGGAGCTCAGACAATTCTTACACAGGCCTGCCACTGCAGCCTGCGTGAAATAACGTCCACGTTATTTCACAGCCATTTTCCACTGCACATAAGTAACTTATAAGTCACCTATATGTCTAACCTTCACCTGGTGAAGGTTGGGTGCCAAGTTACTTAGTGTGTGGGCACCCTGGACTTTGTGAGTGCGGGGACACCATTACACGTGTGCACTATACATAGGTCATTACCTATGTATAGCGTCACAATGGTAACTCCGAACATGGCCATGTAACATGTCTAAAATCATGGAATTGTCCCCCCCAATACCATTCTGGTATTGGGGGGGACAATTCCATGATCCCCCGGGTCTCTAGCACAGAACCCGGGTACTGCCAAACTGCCTTTCCGGGGTTTCCACTGCAGCTGCTGCCAACCTCTCAAACAGGATTCTGCCCTCCTGGGGTCCAGGCAGCCCTGGCCCAGGAAGGCAAAACAAAGGATTTCCTCTGAGAGAGGGTGTTACACCCTCTCCCTTTGGAAATAGGTGTGCAGGGCTGGGGAGGAGTAGCCTCCCCCAGCCTCTGGAAATGCTTTGATGGGCACAGATGATGCCCATCTCTGCATAAGCCAGTCTACACCGGTTCAGGGATCCCCCAGCCCTGCTCCGGTGCGTGAAACTGGACAAAGGAAAGGGGAGTGACCACTCCCCTGACCAGTACCTCCCAGGGGAGGTGCCCAGAGCTCCTCCAGTGTGTCCCAGACCTCTGCCATCTTGGAAACAGAGGTGTTGGGGGCACATTGGACTGCTCTGAGTGGCCAGTGCCAGAAGGTGACGTCAGAGACCCCCTCTGACAGGCTCTTACCTTTCTTGGTAGCCAAACCTCCTTTCTTGGTAGCCAAACCTCCTTTTCTGGCTATTTAGGGTCTCTGCTTTGGGGAATTCTTCAGATAACGAATGCAAGAGCTCATCAGAGTTCCTCTGCATCTCCTTCTTCGACTTCTACCAAGGATCGACCGCTGACTGCTCCAGGACGCCTGCAAAACCGCAACAAAGTAGCAAGACGACAACCAGCAACATTGCAGCGCCTCATCCTGCCGGCTTTCTCGACTGTTTCCTGGTGGTGCATGCTGTGGGGGTCGCCTGCCTTCACCCTGCACCAAAAGCACAGAAGAAATCTCCTGTGGGTCGACGGAATCTTCCCCCTGCTAATGCAGGCACCAAAAGACTGCATCACCGGTCCTCTAGGTCCCCTCTCATCCTGACGAGTGTGGTCCCTGGAACACAGGAACTCTATCCAAGTGACTCTCGCAGTCCAGTGACTCTTCAGTCCAAGTTTAATGGAGGTAAGTCCTTGCCTCCCCACGCTAGACTGCAAACCTGTATACTGCGTGATTTGCAGCTGCTCCGGCTTCTGTGCACTCTTCCAGGATTTCCTTCATGCACAGCCTAGCCTGGGTCTCCAGCACTCCGTCCTGCAGTGCTCAACCCACTGAGTTGGCTTCCGATGTCGTGGGCCCCTCTTTTGTAACTCTGCGTGGACTCCAGTTCACAAATCTTCCAAGTGCCTGTTCAGGTACTTCTGCAGGCGCTGCCTGCTTCTGTGAGGGCTCTCTGAGTTGCTGAGCGCCCCCTCTGTCTCCCCCTCCAAGGGGCCACATCCTGGTCCTTCCTCGTCCTCAGCAGCACCCAAAAACCTGTACCGCGACCCTTGCAGCTAGCAAGGCTTGTTTGCGGTATTTCTGTGTGGGAACACTTCTGAAACCTTCATCGCGACATTGGACATCTTCCTTCCAAAGGAGAAGTTCCTAGTCCTCTTTGTTCTTGCAGAATTCCAAGCTTCTTCTATCTGGAGGCAGCTTCCTTGCACCTTCATCTGGGGTTTCCTGGGCTCCTGCCCCCCCTGGACACTGTCGCGACTATTGGACTTGGTCTCCTTGCTTTGCAGGTCCTCAGGTCCAGGAATCCGTTGTCAGTGCACTGCTGGTGTTTGTTGTTCTTGCAGAATCCCCCTATCACGACTATTGTGATCTTTTGGGGTAGTAGGTGTACTTTACTCCTACTTTTCAGGGTCTTGGGGTGGGGTATCTTGGACACCCTGACTGTTTTTTTACAGTTCTAGCAACCCTCTACAAGCCCCCATAGGTCTGGGGTCCATTCGTGATTCACATTCCACTTTTGGAGTATATGGTTTGTGTTGCCCCTAGACCTATGCTTGCCTATTGCAACCTATTGTAATCCTACACTGTTTGCATTACTTTTCTGACTCTTACCTATTTGTGGTTTGTGTACATATAACTTGGGTATATTACTTACCTTCTTACTGAGGGTACTCACTGAGATACTTGTGGCATATTGTCATAAAAATAAAGTACCCTTATTTTTAGTAACTCTGAGTATTGTGTTTTCTTATGATATTGTGCATATGATATAAGTGGTATAGTGGGAGCTTTACATGTCTCCTAGTTCAGCCTAAGCTGCTTTGCCATAGCTACCTTCTATCAGCCTAAGCTGCTAGAAACACCTCTAGTCTACTAATAAGGGATAACTGGACCTGGCACAGGGTGTAAGTACCTTTGGTACCCACTACAAGCCAGGCCAGCCTCCTACATTGGTGGTGCAGCGGTGGGATAAGTACTTGTAACTGCTTTACCACTTTGTCATTTTGTACTTTTCATAAGAGAATCCTATACCAAACAGTTCAGTGTATGTACACTTAACCCAAAAAGTTTGCTTTTCTATCCTAAAACTTTTTACAAAGTTCTGAAAAGTTACTTAAAACTTCTAAAAGTTTTCTAAAAGTTAGAAAAAGTTTTTTTTCTCTGTGCTTTCAAAAGTTCTAAAACTGTTTCTCTTTTCTCACTATCTCTAAACCTTTTACTATCATGTCTGTTGTAGATTCCACTCTCAAAACTGTCAATGCTACTTATGACATTTTGAACTACAAAAGTTTAAGGAGTCTCTGCCTAGATAGAGGTTTAGTTATAGGAAAGAACCCTACAAAATAGTTTCTTTTTAACATGCTTGTTGTGGATGACCAGAACCAGTCTGGTGTATCAAATGAGAGGTTAGAAAATGTAGAAACTTCCCAGTCTGACTCAGGAGAGTTCCCTGAGAAGGGTGGGGAGGGTTCTGATCAGGGCCTGCCCCCTAGCAGGGCACCTAGTAATACTGGTAGTGATAGAGGTTCCCATCACTGTAGGGCATCCTTTATCCCTAGAGGCCAGGTTACCAGGGTCCAGACAGTTAAGGACAGGTCCCCCTCTGAAGTTTCCAATTTGTCATCTGTGTCAAAGCATTCCCAACCCACCCACCCTGAGGATAACTTGTTAGAAAGGGAACTCAAAAAGTTGAGGGTTGAAGAGACCAGACTGAAGCTTAAACAGCAACAGCTGGCCTTAGATAGGTAATCCCTAGACATTGAGAAGGAAAGACAGAGGATGGGGTTAGGACCCCATGGTGGCAGCAGCAGTATTTCTGATAGCAATCCTGTTAGAGAGCAAGATTCCAGGAATCTGCACACGATAGTCCCCCCTTACAAGGAGGGGGATGACATCAACAAGTGGTTTGCTGCACTTGAGAGGGCCTGTATGGTATAGTTGGTCCCTCAAAGGCTGTGGGCTGCTATTTTGTGGCTATCTCTCACTGGAAAGGGTAGGGATAGGCTCCTTACTGTTAGAGAAAGTGACGCTAACAACTACACAGTATTGAAAGATGCACTCTTGGATGGATTTGGCTTAACCACTGAACAATACAGGATTAAGTTCAGAGACACCAGAAAAGAGTCTTCTCAAGACTGGACAGATTTTGTGGACTGTTCAGTGAAGGCCTTGGAAGGGTGGTTACATGGCAGTAAGGTATCTGGCTATGAAAGCCTGTATACTCTTATTCTGAGAGAGCATATTCTGAACAACTGTGTGTCTGACTTGTTGCACCAATACCTAGTGGACTCGGATCTGACCTCTCCCCCAGAATTGGGAAAGAAGGCAGACAAGTGGGTCAGAACAAGGGTGTACAGAAAAGTTCATACAGGGGGTGACAAGGATGGCAAGAAGAAGGATGGTAAGTCTTCCCACAAGGGTGGGGACAAAAGTAAACATTCTGAGTCTTCATCAGGCCCACAAAAATCCTCTGGGGGTGGTGGGTCCAAATCCTCTTCCAAAAATCAGCCTAAAAAGCCTTGGTGTTATTTGTGTGTTCTGATTGGGCAACTGATTCCAGTTGTCCAAAGAAGAACACCAAACCTCCCACCACCACAACCCCTGCTGCAAATTCTAATGCCCCTAGTAATAGCAGTGGTGGTGGGAAATCAACTGCTAATAGCCAATCTAAGGGTGTAGCTGGGCTCACTATTGGCAATGTAGTTGGGGTTGGTCTTGTTAGGGAGACCACAGAGGCTATTTTAGTCTCTGAGTGTGCCATTGATTTGGCCACCTTGGTTGCTTGTCCCCTTAATATGGATAAGTACAAGCAACTTCCCCTAATAAATGGTGTTGAGGTTCAGGCCTACAGGGACACTGGAGCCAGTGTAACTATGGTGATAGAAAAACTGGACCACCCTGAACAACACCTACTTGGTCAGCAGTAGCAAGTGACAGACGCTCATAACAACACTCTTAGCCACCCCATAGCTGTTGTGAATCTCAACTGGGGTGCGGTTACTGGTCCAAAGAAAGTTGTGGTAGCCACTGATTTACCTGTAGACTGTCTACTAGGAAACAATTTGGAGACATCAGCTTGAGCAGACGTGGAGTTGGAGGCCCATGCAGCAATGCTGGGCATTCCAGGGCATATTTTTGCTTTAACAAGGGCTCGGGCCCAGAACCAAAAGGACAGGGTAACTTGAATCCTGGAACAATGGACCAAGTGCTCCCTAAAGATAGGGGTAGCACGAGTAAATCCCTACCCACTATCCCTCCCTCTACAGATGATTCCCCTTCTGAGGAAGAGGAATTTCCTCCCTGTGCAGAACCTACACCAGAGGAGCTGGCAGCAGGGGAATCATCTGTAGAGGGAGGGATAATGGGTAGGGATTTACCCTTGTTACCCTTAGCTTTAGGGAGCACTTGGTCCATTGTTCCAGCATCCAAGTCACCCTGTCCTTTTTGCTTTTTGGCCTGAGCCCTGGTTTCTGGACTACTTTTTCTCTTTGTTTCTCAGGCAGTGCGATCTCGCTGGGCAGTAGCTGCACACTTTGCATGACATTGATCGTTTTACATAGATAATTGCACTTTTGCCGGTTACATGGATAATTGCACTTTTGCCGTTAACATGGATAATTGCACTTTTGCCAACACGTTTCACTGCAAGCAAAATTCTATTTTGTTTTGTGTGTTTGCTTCACACTCATGGCGGCCATTGGCTCACTTATGTGAAACTTTTTATCTTTTCATTTTAAGTTTATGTGGCAAGAAAAGTCAGGTTAGGAGTTTACAACGCTAATAGCTCTTACTTGAGCAAACGCAAGACCCATTGCATTGCAAATGCTTGTTTTTGTTGGTGTCTGTTTGATAACACATACACATTCTGCATTGTATCGTGAGACTATTCTTTAGGTAATATGTTAACACATCACAGGCTTCTCCAACAAGTAGCTCATGAGCTACCGTTGCTCTCCAGCTATCTGTGTGCAGCCCAGCCTATTACTATGGAAGCATTTGCTTGGTTAAATTAAGATGTATACCAAAATCTTTTAAAAAATGTATTCGAGACAAGAATGTGTGTATTTTCAGAGCTCATGAGATGATGTTCGTAAAAAAATGGCTGACTTTCCAAAATGTCTTTAAAACTACTACTTGAGATATAAATCACATGGCATAGGAGAGACTTGCTGTTCGTATTATTTTCTTGGTGCCATGGACATTGCAACTATGGTTGCTATGTGTTAACCATTTAGAGACATTCCAAATTGATGATGCTTTTTTACTTTAATGCTGGCAACCCTGCCTGATGTGCCAATGTGACCACTGCTGACAATATTGGATGTGCTGGTAACTATCCCATCACTAATATCAGAAGCTCGAGATGGTTTTCATTGACTATAAGTAGCTCTTATTATTGAAAAGATTGGAGATCCCTAATGTAGCACATTGTCTTTGGAAAGTTGTTCTATCACATGTATGATTGTGTTTCTGTATATGTTGCCATTATGTACTTGCATATTTCGGTGAAAAAAGCAATGCCAGTTTGTGTATTTCCTGCCCTCAGGATTGCTGAGGAAAACACTGCCAAATAAATGTGCACGTAGGTTTTTGTTAGTAAAACTGATGTTGGGTGCAACACAAGCTTACGGTTATTATGGTAATCTGCAATGCCTGGCTACTCCAGCCCTATAAGACCCACAATAAGTACATATCATGGCAACCAGATGAGTTATATTTATTAATATGTTTGTGTTTGCAAGCATTGATTGAAGTGCAGGAGGTTTGTACATTCATCGTTGTAAAAGTTTTAATAATGGGTCAAAAATGTGTAACCCTGCTGTTAAATCACTTGCTGTGAGATTGATGCAAAACTCTGTACTGGAGTGTGTGAAGACGATTGACTTATACTTATGAAAAATTCCTGCTACTTTAATCTTTTCAGACTTTCCCAGTAGGGCTTAGGTCTTTCAATGCACAATCTTTTGTCTATGGCAAGTGCTTGCTAAAAGGCTTCTCATGAACACTATCGAATTGCAAACATACTTATTTAATTCCTTCATGGTGCTGACTATGTGGTACTATGTCTTCTGAGGTTTCTGGATAATGAAGTCCATCTGTCACAGTTGCTTTGGATTAAATCCTGTACCTGATGGACCAAGGTCCTCATCAAAAACCTAGTGGCCACTGCTGCTGTTTTCAAGGAAAACTGTTAAACAAATATATTTAAACTTTAAGTGAACCTACTTTTAAGTAAGTGCTAATTAAATGCCCATGATGCTTCTTCAGCTATTGTAGTTCTGAACACCATCACCTAGCAACAGTTTACTCTGCCCTCCATGCTTTTAGGTGATGGCTTATGAGCTTACCTCATGTAATGCTTCTAGAGTACATGCTGGACACTATGGATTGACTCTTGTTTCCGATCGCTGTTTATCCCTCTTCACAAAGGCGACTGCTAAAGTGTTCACAATGTGATTAGCCTGGGTTAAACTAAACTCAAACTGTCTGCTCTCACTGGGGAATATGTGCCCCTGGACATCCTTCTTCCTGCATGTCTACGAATACTTGTAACTCAAGTCAGTGTTGTGTTTAAAGGGTCTATGAGCACCATTTTCCAGAGAGATACTTATGTCTGTGTTGTAAAACTGAAGTGCAAAATTTTGTTTTTGTTTTTCTATGGAAGCTATGATGATTGTGTGGGTCATAGTCCGTGCTTTTCATTTGCCTTCAGGCCCGTTGCAGCCATTTTGGAGCCATCTGGTCAAGTAGTAGGTGTCAGCTGCCTACCTCTTATAGATGGAGCGTGTTACTTTCCTCTCTCTCTTTCTGTTCAAGACGTATCTACTCTCTAGCATGTTCTGCAAGCTCTCATCCTGGAGGGGGCTTCTGGCAGCGTGGAAACAGGCAGGGGAGTCTTGGAAGAACATTCCTCTTATGTGTGAAGAATCACTAATTAGCTCATCCAGTAACGTGTACTTTGTCATTGTTTTCCAATATTACTTCCCCCTCATGGTCTGACTTGCTAAAATATTTTATTTCCTTTTATAGCTTATTTTAATCAGTTCTGGACCATGTTGTATGAATATGCTTCAATAACCATTGTGATTTGCTTCACTGTTTATTGAACAGAGACCGCATGGTTCCTTGTTCCACGCTATCATTTCATGATTGGTAAAAGGACCAAATTATATTTGCAATAGCTCTTTTTTTTAGTAGTTATGATATCAGTAACGGTAACGATGTTATTTATGGAAAATCTGGTGGCTGTAGGCTTTGTTTACATATTCAAAGTAATCTCTCTCAATATGCTTCAATTTTTCAGTTTGATCATTAAGGTAATCATTTATGCCATCTATTTCAAGGTTAGAATACATTTTTATTGATACTATAATGCATCAACAAAACAATAATAAATCAACAATTAAGAAATAAATAGAAAACCCTAACCCTAACTCACGTGCCCCACCTCCCCTCCAAACCCACCTCCCCTTTTACGACCACCCTCAGTAACCCAGTAAAGTAGGGGACCCATAGTAGGACCTGTCCCTGTATTTTTGTAACTGTGGATTTGAAGGCAGAAATGTTAAGAATCCCTGTGACTTAGCTGCATTGATTTTAAATCCCAAGACATTCTGGTACACCTCAACCTCCATCATGAGATAGGGAAGGGAGCAAAGGGGGGCAGTCACCCATTGGAGGATCTCATCTATGAACATGGTGAGTTTCATGCCTTCTGCGCCAAATTTGATGTCCTTAATGTGGAGGTTAGCCCGGATGCATCAAGAAAGTGGCTTCTGGGTTATTGCAATGAGAAGGGGCGATAGGGGACAGCCCTGCCTCATACACCTACTTACGGTTACCCACTGAGAATAGTGCCAGTTGAATTTGATCAGGGCTCTCGGGTTCTGATACTCCAACATCAGCCAATTTAGGTAGATGCCTCCTATCCCATGACTCTCAATGTATCAACCATAAAATCCCAATCAACCCTGTCATATGCTTTTTCAGCATACAGGGTGACCAGGAAAGTTTTGGTTTCTCTGGTACCTATATCTAGCAGGTGGAGTGCTTTTTTGAGTTATTTTCCACCTGCTGCTCATTGATGATGCCGGATTTGGTCAGGATGCACTAACTCTCTCATCAATGTTTGCAAGCGTAACTTTGCAACTTTAGTGAATATTTTTGCATCTACATTAAGGAGAGAAACTGCACTCAAGGCACTCCACCCCATCCCTCCCAAAGCATCTCTTGGAGCAGGGGAAGGAGTGCTGTGGTGAAGCATTTATAGAAAGCAGTCAAAATCTATCCACGACTGGGGCTTTGGAAGGGTGGAACTTAGATATAGCCAGGGTGTTTCTTCTTTTGTTATGGCTCTTTCTAGTTTCTCCTGATCTTCCCATCACAATTTAGGGAAGGCAGCTTCCACTAGGTAGGCAGCTCTAGTTTGGGGGTCTTTTGGTTTCCTTGTGTAGAGTTGAAAGAAAAAGTCATGGACGCATCTTTCTTTATCGGCGTCCTGCGTAGATATGAGTAACTCTTGTGGTTTAACCTCCAGTATGATATACTTAGTCTGAAGAGCCATTAAAAGGCTTGATAGCAATTTGTCTGCTTTATTACCTAGGTCATAGAATCTGTTGTCTAACTTAGCTAAGAGGCATGCTGACCTGTCTGTTGCCAGGTTATTAATCTGGCCTTAAGTCATGAGAATTTTCCACCATACTTTCTGTGAATGGGTGTGTTTGTTGGTCTGTTCGAGTTCCTGGATTCATCAGTAAGCCTTGTGAGCATGGCCTCCCTTAGTCACTGCAAGTGGGCCACTTCTGCAATAAAGTTCTGCACAGGACAGCTTTCAGTGTCTGTTGTGGTTTCAAATGTATCATTGTGTTTCATGTAGTCATCAGTACTGTTTCTGATATTGGTGTCAGAATGGATTCTTAGAGATGCCATGTTCTCCCGTTCTCTGGGATGCCACGTCATGTGCAGATCAGGGCACAGGAGACTGGCTGATGGTCTGAAAGCGTGATAGGGTGCTTGGTGGCTTCAGGAAGGGTTGGAATTAGTCACTTATCCAAGGAGATGTAGTCCAGCCAAGCATATGTTTGATGTGCCCCAGAGTAGTCTGAGAAATTCCTTCCCAAAGGATGCCTTGTTCTTTAGACGCCGATCAGGTCTAGTTCCTCGAAAGGTTGTTTCCCTGTAGCTGATAGTGTTGTAGATCCTACTTTCCCTGTCTGATCTGTCTGTCTTTCTACTACTAGATTGAATTCCCCCTCTATTATGATTTGAGCTGGGTACTAGGCTGTGAGGGTATAGTCTGCTTCTGTCAAAAGCTTTGTTGGCCATGATTGTAGCTGTATAATGAGGCCAGGGATAGTGGCTTGCACCTCGAGATTTCTTTTTAGTAGCACCCATTAGCCCTCTTTGTCCTTTTGTGTTTCCTCAGCCAGGAGTAAGCATCTACTGTGTATCAATTTCCCCACTGCTGCATTTAAGTCCCCGGACATTATATGTGGTGATAGCATGATAGTCGTCATCGAAGTGGCCAGTGGTCCATAACACTCTTCTTATTCCCCATTGTCAGAGTAATAAAAGTGTCGCTGGTGCAGATTGACCACATGCAAAACCCCGCCCCCCTGTTTTTTCCACCGCAACTCATGAATAACAAAGCTTGATATGGCAACAAATGAGCAGTTAAGTGTAACAGTTTTGGGTCTGGAAATTAGGGTTAAGTAATGTAATAAAACACTACCCATCTTATCATCCAAAGTCAAAGAATATGCCATCTCTCTCTGGCTTACACTTTGATGTGTAGAGACTTTGATTCATCATTATAATGCTGTCTAGTTTTTTAAAGAGCTCTGTTTTACCTTCCTCTCCCGTTCCTTGGTTGTGCCACAGCTGTTATTGTATGTCTACAGACTCCCAGCCATGCCTCCTTGAGATGTATGGTGAATCCCCTTTTTCCGTAGAAACTAGGTATATTTGGTGTGTCCTCTTCTACAATATTCTTCAACATTATCTCTGACTGTTGGGTAATTCAGAAGCTTCCTGTTTATGTACTTAGTTGATTCATATGTAAAGCATGCCATGCAACTGGCAGCCAATACAGACCACTTTAGGTAAGGTGACATGGTAATTGCAGTTGGAAGAATTCTTTTTGAGGGAAATTGCTATATTCCAATGTGACTGTGAAACTGCAAGTGGTCAATGTGGTGGAAAACCTCTGACAATGATTAAAAATACATTCCCTAGACATGAACTGGTGTAATGTGAGGCTGGAGTTAAGCACACTTCCAGACTGAAGTGCAGAGGATGCCTCAAAAGTTCTGAAGCAGAGTTGGATTTCAGTCTGTAGGCTAGGTGAAAAAAGCAGGATCTTCAGACTTCTCAGAAAACTTTAAAGAAGTATTTTGTGTTGTAGGTGTACAGGTAGGCTATTTCACAATGAGGATAAAGGCACACTAAGTGATCTGTCTTTGAAATATTTGCTTTTGACAGGAGGTGAGAGTGTTGAGATTTGGATCACTTCAGGCTCTTGTAATGCTAATAATGCAGGAGGATATTGGTAAATTTTGAGAAGGGGTAAAGACTTGACTTATTGTGTGTATGAGATATGCAGCCTGGTTTTGAGTTTGAATAGATCTTTCTTGTTGTCAGTACTTTATATGGTATTTTAGCAATCCAGCTTAGAGGACACCAACAAGATGACTAACTTATATTTGCGAGGAATAATTGTCAGAGAGAGCGTTCCAAGTAGGACGGCTTAAAAGAACACATTCTCTGTAAAAGGACTAAAGGGAGCGTACAATAGAGGTCACTATCAAAAGGACTTCAAGGGTGTGTGTCCTCTGGACTGTTTTGATAGTTATGCCCATAAATTAGGCCGAGTGATGGGCAAGGAGGACAGATCCAGTGGGTCCAGAAATAGGCTTTTTATTTTGTGGATATTTAAGATGAGCTAATTATGTTTTGTGTATTGCTGTGCATCTGTCAGACACTTTGCCACTCTGTAAAGGTCTCCTGGAAACAGGTGTTCCAGGGTGGAGATTCATTGCAAACTTTTGAGTTTCTAAGTAATAACAAACATTTGCAAGTGGCATTCTGTTGGAAATTTACTTCTGTCAAGGGCAGGATTAAATCTGTATACAGGGTGGGAATGAGGGGCAACACCCCCAAAATTAGCAGGGGTGAACTTAAGGGGTTCTCCAGTAGGATGGGGTGATGTTTCATGTACAGAAAAAAGTGAAAGAAAACAAAGCAAAAATGTACTGCTACACTTTTGTAAGCGTTTACAAATGTGAGTACTTCTCAACCTCTTTAGATTATAATGATTTAATATGTAATATCACTCAGCTAAGAAAACCTCACAATGTTTTAGCTTTATAGATCTGAAAAAAGGCTTTGATATAATATCACAGCCACTACTATTCTCCTCTTTAGCTTGCCATGATCAAGACCAAGCATTTATAAAAACTATTAAACATTTGCATATTGTAAACAGGTGTGTATCATACCTGTGTTCTGGCTCTAATACATCTTACCTTTTGTACCAATTCACTGGATGCAACCCTAACTTGAATTAAAGCTGACATCCCCTTGATAGATCGTCTTCTCATAGCAGTCCATCTGTGGCTGAATGCCATAGTTATAGCAACAACAAAAATGCTGTACATGTTGAGACATTAATATTAAGCTCTTTTTTGGAGAAGTTTTGGAGTGGTGAGCAAAATAATTGATGGCTTAAACCCAGGTCTGTGACTGGGGTGAATGTTTGATTGGTCACGCATTCTGTCCATCATTTGTGTTTGTTTGCTTTTGTCGCTCACTATGCCACTAGATTCAAGCTAGTCTGGCTGATGAAGGGTGATACCCTGAAACCGGTCTCAGGATGGTTGTTGCCAGTCCAGGGAGGACCTAGCCTGGCAGTTCGGGCTTGACTGTTCCCATGGGGAACAGGGTCAAGACTGATTTGCATATGGTTGGGTCCAAACTGGGGTGGCATGGTGAGTAAAAGTATTGATGGATTAAACCCAGATCTGTGACTGGGGGTGAATGTTTGATTGGTTCCGTATTCCGTCCATCATTTGTGTTTGTTTGTTTAAGTGCTTGTGTGTCCTGTTTTTAAACATAATTTGTAGGTTGATATATTTAAACTATACTTAACGTTTATGAGTTCAAAACCGGACCCATTGTACTCCACAGAGCTGAACTTTGCAAAAACTTACAGTTTAATGTTCCTTTATTGATTGGAAATACCTTTTTATACATACTATTAAATATCCATTGTAGGAGGTTGACCTGGCTTATAGTGGGTACCTGATGGTACATACACCTTGTGCCAAGTCCGGTTATCCCTTATTAGTAGCTTAGTAGTGTTCTAGCAGCTTAGGCTGATAGAGGTAGCTATAGCAGAGCAGCTTAGGCTGAACTAGGAGACATGCAAAGCTCCTACTATACCACTTATATCATATAGCACTATATAATAAGAATCACAATACTCAGAGTTACTAAAAATAAAGGTACTTTATTTAAGTGACAATGTGCCAAACCAAAATCAGGTAAGTAAACAGGTAGGAAAGTAGTGCAAACACTCTAGAATACAATAGGATGCAATAGGCCTAGGGGCAACACAAAACGTTATACTAAGAAAGTGGAATGCGAACCACTTAGGAACTCCAGGCCTAGTGTAGTGTGTAGAGGGTCACTGGGAGTGTAAGAAAACACTAAGGGTGTCCAAGATACCCCACCCCAAGACCCTGAAAAGTAGGACTAAAGTTACCCTACTTCCCCAGAAACACACTAAAGTAATGATAGGAGATTATGCAAAGACCACAACTGACTGCAAAGCACTGAAGACCTGGACCTGTAAAGGAAGGGGACTAAGTCCAGGAGTCACGAAAGTGTCTGGGGGGGGCAAGAAGCCCACTAAACCCCCCATGAAGGTGCAAAATGGCTGCCTCCGGGTGGAAGAAGCTGAAGATTCTGCAACAACGGAAGATGCCAGGAACATCTCCTTTGCACAGAAGATGTCCCACGTCATGCTGGAGGATGCAGAGTTGTTTCCATGCAGAAAGACCGCAAACAAGCCTTGCTAGCTGCAAAGGTCACGGTTGAAGAACATGGGTGCTACCCAGGCCCAGGAAGGACCAGGAGGTCGCCCCTTGGAGGAGGAGACAGAGGGGGCACTCAGGAACACAAAGAGCCCACGCAGAAGCAGGCAGCCCCCGCAGAAGCACTCAAACACGGTTTCAACAAAACTCAGCACGGCGGTCGTCTCAACACTACAAAGGAAGGTCCCACGAATCCGGTGGTCAACTCAGCGAGTTGAGCAATGCAGGACGGAGTGCTGAGGACCTGGGCTGTGCTGTGCACGAAGGATTTCTTGCAAAAGTGCACAGAAGCCATAGCAACTGCAGTTCACGCAGTACACAGGATTACTGTCTGGTGTGGGGAGGCAAGGACTTACTGCCACCAAATTTGGACAGATGGACCACTGGACTGTCTGCGTTACTTGGATCCAGCTCCTGTGTTCCAGGGACCACGCTCGTCAAGATGAGAGGGGACCCAGAGGACCAGTGAAGCAGAAGTTTGGTGCCTGCTTTAGCAGGGAGAAGATTCCGCCGACCCACGGGAAATTTCTTCTTGGCTTCCAGTGCAGGGTGAAGGCAGACAGCCCCCAGAGCATGCACCACCAGGAAACAGTCGAGAAAGCTGGCAGGATTAGGTGCTACAATGTCGCTGGCAGTCTTCTTGCTACTTTGTTCGTTTTGCAGGCGTCCTGGAGCAGTCAGTGGTCAATCCTTGGCAGAAGTCGAAGAGGGAGATGCAGAGGAACTCTGGTGAGTTCTTGCATTCGTTATCTGAAGAGAAGCGGTCTCTGACGTCACCTGCTGGCACTGGCCACTCAGAGGCCTCCAATGTGCCCTCACACCTCTGCATTCAAGATGGCAGAGGTCTGGGACACACTGAAGGAGCTCTGAGCACCACCCCTGGGGTGGTGATGGACAGGGGAATGGTCACTCCCCTTTCCTTTGTCTAGTTCCGCGCCAGAGCAGGGGCTGGTGGATCCCTGAACCGGTGTAGACTGGCTTATGCAAGGAGAGGGCAACATCTGTGCCCTTCAAATAATTTCCAGAGGCTGGGGGAGGCTAGTCCTCCCCAGCCCTTAACATCTATTTCCAAAGGGAGAGGAAGTAACACCCTGTCTCAGAGGAAATCCTTTGTTCTGCCTTCCTGGGACTGGGTTGCCCAGACCCCAGGAGGGCAGAAACCTTTCTGTGGGTTGGCAGCAGTGGTAGCTGCCGTGAAAACCCCAGAGAGCTGGTTTGGCAGTACCCGGGGTCCATGCTGGAGCCCCGGGGATGCATGGGATTGGCACCCCGATACCAAATTTGGCACGGGGGGACAATTCCATGATCATAGACATGTTACATGGCCATATTCGGAGTTAGCATTGTGAAGCTACATATATTTATTGACCTATGTGGGGGTACCTTGGCTAGTGCCAGGGTGCCCTCACACTTAGTAACTTTGCACCTAACCTTCACTAAGTGAGGGTTCGACTTATATTTGACTTACAAGTTACTTAAGTGCAGTGTAAAATGGCTGTGAAATAACGTGGACGTTATTTCACTCAGGCTGCAGTGACAGTCCTGTGTAAGAATTGTCTGAGCTCCCTATGGCTGGCAAAAGAAATGCTGCAGCCCATAGGGATCTCCTGGAACCCTAATACCCTGGGTACCTAGGTACCATATACTAGGAAATTAGAAGGGTGTTCCAGTGTGCCAATCAAAATTGGTAAAAATGGCCACTAGCCTGCAGTGACAATTTTAAAAGCAGAGCGAGCATAAGCACTGAGGTTCTGGTTAGCAGAGCCTCAGTGACACAGTTATGCACCACACAGGGAACACATTCAGGCTACAAACTATGAGCACTGGGGTCCTGGCTAGAAGGGTCCTAGTGGGACAGGCAAAAACAAACTGACACACAATTAAAAATGGGGGTAACATGCCAGGCAAGATGGTACTTTCCTACACAACCCCACCTCCCCCTCCCCCCCCTAAACGAGGGACAATATGGCTAACCTTGCCCAGATGAGTCTTCATTGTCTAAGTGGAAATATCTGGAGAGTCCATCTGCATTGGAGTGGGTACTCCCAGGTCTATGTTCCATTGTATAGTCCATTCCCTGTAGGGAGATGGACCACCTCAACAATTTAGGGTTTTCTCCTTTCATTTGTTTAAACCATAATAGAGGTTTGTGGTCTGTCTGAACAATAAAGTGAGTGCCAAACAGGTATGGTCTCAACTTTTTCAGTGCCCAGACCACATCAAAGGTCTCCCTCTCTAAGGCAGACCAACACTTTTCTCTAGGGGTCAACCTCCTGCTGATAAAAGCAACAGGTTGATTCTGGCCCTCAGGGTTAAGCTGTGATAGCACTGCCCCCACCCCTAATTCAGAAGCATCAGTCTGGACTATGAACTTCTTGGAGTAACAAGGGCTTTTTAGGACAGGTGCAGAGCACATGGCCTGTTTGAGCTCATCAAAAGCCTTTTGACAGCTAGCTGTCCACAATACCTTTATAGTCATCTTCTTACTAGTGAGGTCATTAAAAGGAGCTGCAATGGAGCCAAAGTTCTTAATGAACCTCCTATAGTACCCTGTGAGGCCTAAGAAGGCTCTCACCTGGGTTTGAGTTGTAAGGGGAGCCCATTCCATAATGGTTTGGATCTTCCCCTGCAGTGTTGCAATCTGTTCCCCACCTACCAGGTGGCCAGGATGAACCACTTTCCCCTGCCATATCTGGCACTTTGAAGCCTTGATAATGAGGCCTGTATTTTGCAGAGCCTCCAAAAATGTCCATAGGTGGACCAGGTGCTCATCGCAGGTGGAGCTAAAGACAACTATATCATTTAGATATGCTGCACTAAAAGCTTCCAAACCTTGCAGGACTGTGTTCACCAACCTCTGAAAAGTGGCAGGTGCATTCTTTAAACCAAAGGGCATCACAGTGAACTGATAGTGCTCTCCAATGGTTCCAATGGTGGAAAATGCAGTTTTAGGTTTAGCATCTTCTGATAATTTAATCTGCCAATACCCTGCAGTTAAATCAAACGTTCTTAGATACTTGGTGGAAGCCAGTGTATCAATTAGCTCATCTGCCCTCGGTATAGGGTGAGTATCAGTTTTAGTTACTTGATTGAGTCCTCTGTAGTCAACACAAAACCTCATTTCTCTTTTACCATCTTTACTGTGAGGTTTTGGGACAAGCACCACTGGGCCAGCCCATGGGCTTTCTGAAGGCTCAATCACTCCTAGGTCCAGCATTTTCTGTACCTCTTGTTTTATGCTATCCCTGACATGGTCAGGCTGCCTATAAATCTTACTTTTGACAGGTAAACTGTCTCCAGTATTGATTGTGTGCTCAGACCAGGTAGTGGTACCTGGTATCAGTGAGAAGAGGTCAGCAAATTGACCTAGGAGATTTATACAGTTGTCCTTCTACTCAGCAGTAAGGCAATCTGCAAGCACCACTCCCTCCACTAAGCCATCCGCTTCAATGGTGGAGAAGAGGACAGGGAGAGGGTCGCTCTCTTCTTCCTGCCCCTCACCAGTTGCAATGAGCAGGGTTAAGTCAGCCCTGTCATAGTAGGGTTTTAGGTGATTGTCTTGGAGCACAAGAGTGTCCAGTCTTGAGAGGATTCTTTTCTGGTATCTCTGAACTTTATCCTGTTTTATTCAGTGGTTAAGCCAAATCCATCTAAGAGTGCATCCTTCAAAACTTTGTAATTATTAGCATCACTTTCTCTGACAGTAAGGAGCCTATCCCTACCCTTACCAGTGAAGGATAGCCACAAGATAGCAGCCCACTGCCCTTGAGGGGCCAACTGTACCCTACAAGCCCTCTCAAGTGCAGCAAACCACTTGTTAATGTCATCCCCCTCCTTGTAAGGGGGGACTATCTTATGCAGGTTTCTTGAATATTGCTCTCTTACAGGATTACTATCAAAAACACTGCTGCTGCCACCTCGGGGAACTAACCCCAACCTCTGCCTTTCCCTCTCTACATCTAGAGATTCCCTGTCTAAGGCCAACTGCTGCTGTCTCAGCTTCAGTCTGGCCTCTTCGAACCTCAGCTTTCTGAGTTCCCTTTCTATAGTGTTATCCTCAGGGTGGGAGGCTTGGGAATTCTGAGACACAGAGGAGATGTGGGAATTGGTAGAAGTGAACCTGTCTCTAACTGGCTGGATTCTAGTAACCTGGCCTTTTGGAGTGAAAGGTGCCCTACTAGTGTGTGACCCCCTCTCACTACCAGTGTCACTAGGTGGCCTGTTAGCTGGTAGGCCTTTGGATGAACCTTTCCCAGCATCCTCAGGGGACTCCTCTTATTCCTGCCGGGTACCCCCCCTCCTCTACCTCCTGATCCTGGGATGGGCCGGACTGGTTCTGGTCACTTTGTAGGAGAAGGCTAAGGAGAAGATCTTTGGTAGGGTTCTTACCAATGCTTAAACCTCTTTCTATGCAGAGACCCCTCAAACTTTTAAAGTTGAAACTACCATAGGTTGCCTGGACACCTGTGGGAGTAAGTTCTACTGCAGACATGATTTATAGAAAGGGTTTAGGACACAGAGAAAAAAGTTTAGAAACTTTTAGAGAAAAGAGAAAAACTTCTTCAAACTTTTCAAAACTTTTGAAAACTTTTCAGAAACGTTTTAGAAAGTTTGTAGAAAGAAAGTTAAACTGTTTAGGTTAACTGCGCATTTTTTAAAGTATTTGGTAAATGTTTTTCTTATGAAAAGCACCAATGACAAAGTGGTAAAGCAGTTACAAGTACTTATCCCACCGCTGCACCACCAATGTAGGAGGCTGGCCTGGCTTATAATGGTTACCTGATGGTACTTACACCTTGTGCCAGGTCCAGTTATCCCTTATTAGTAGATTAGTAGGGTTCTAGCAGCTTAGGCTGATAGAGGTAGCCATAGCAGAGCAGCTTAGGCTGAACTAGGAGTCATGCAAAGCTCCTACTATAACACTATATCATAAGAATCACAATACTCAGAGTTACTAAAAATAAAGGTACTTTATTTTAGTGACAATGTGCCAAAAATATCTCGGAGGATATGCTCCCCTAAGAGGTAAGTAAAATACACAAAATATACACACAAACCAAAATCAGGTAAGTAAACAGTTAGAAAAGTAGTGCAAACACTGTAGAATACAATAGGATGCAATAGGCCTAGGGGCAACACAAACCATATACTAAGAAAGTGGAATGCGAACCACTTAGGGACCCCAGCCCTAGTGTAGTGTGTAAAGGGTCGTTAGGAGTGTAGGAAAACACTAAGGGTGTCCCAGATACCCCACCCCAAGACCCTGAAATGTAGGAGTAAAGTTACCCTACTTCCCCAAAAACACACTGAAGTCGTGATAGGAGATTCTGCAAAGACCACAGCTGACTGTTAAGCACTGAAGACGGATTCCTGGACCTGAGGACCTGTAAAGGAAGGGAGCTAAGTCCAAGAGTCACGAAAGTGTCCAGGGGGGGCAGGAGCATCCTAAACCCTGGCTGAAGGTGCAAACTGGCTGCCTCCGGGTGGAAAAAGCGGAAGGTTCTGCAACAACGGAAGATGCCAGGAACTTCTCCTTTGCACAGAAGATGTCCCACGGCATGCTGGAGAATGCAGAGTTGTTTCCACACAGAAAGACTGCAAACAAGCCTTGCTAGCTGCAAAGGCTGTGGTTGAAGAAAATGGGTGCTGTCCCGGCCCAGGAAGGACCAGGAGGTCGCCCCTTGTAGGAGGAGGTTGAGGGGCGCTCAGCAACACAGAGAGCTCATGCAGTAGCAGGCAGCACCCGCAGAAGCACTTGAACACGGGTTCAAGAAAACCGAGCACAGCGGTTGCCTCAACACTACAAAGGAGGGTCCCACGAAGCCGGTGGTCAACTCAGCGAGTTGAGCAATGCATGATGGAGTGCTGGGGACCTGGGCTGTTATGTGCACAAAGGATTCCTTGCAGAAGTGCACAGAAGCCCTAGCAGCTGCAGTTCACGCAGTACACAGGATTACTGTCTGGATTGGGGAGGCAAGGACTTACCTCCACCTAATGTGGACAGATGGACCACTGGATCCAGCTCCTGTGTTCCAGGGACTGCGCTCATCAAGATGAGAGGGGACCCAGCGGACCGGTGAAGCAGAAGTTTGGTGCCTGCGGTAGTAGGGGGAACATTTTGTCGATCCACAGGATATTTCTTCTTGGCTTCCAGTGCAGGGTGAAGGCAGACAGCCCCCAGAGCATGCACCGCCAGGAAACAGTCAAGAAAGCCGGCAGGATTAGGCGCTACAATGTCGCTGGTAGTCTTCTTGCTACTTTGTTGCAGTTTTGCAGGTGTCCTGGAGCGGTCGTTCCTTGGCAGAAGTCGAAGAGGGAGATGCAGGGTGTAGGAGGCTGGCCTGGCTTATAGTGGGTACCTAGTGGTACTTAGACCTTGTGCCAGGTCCAGTTATCCCTCATTAGTAGATTAGAGGTGTTCTAGCAGCTTAGGCTGTTAGAGGTAGCTATAGCAGAGCAGCTTAGGCTGAACTAGGAGACATGGAAAGCTCCTACTTTACCACTTATATCACTTATCACTTTATAAGAAAAAACAATACTCAGCGTTACTTAAAATAAAGGTGCTTTATTTTAGTGACAATATGCCAAAAGTATCTCAGAGGATATACTACCTTAGAAGGTAAGTAGAGTGCATGAAATATACACACACAAACCAAAATCAGGTAAGTAACAGTTAGAAAAGTAGTGCAAACAGTGTAGAACACAATAGAATGCAATAGGGAAAAATAGGCTTAGGGGCAACACAAACCATATACTCCAAAAGTGGAATGTGAACCACAAATGGACCCCAGGCCTATTGTAGTGTGTAGAGGGTCGCTGGGAGTGTAAGAAAACACTAAGGGTGTCCAAGATACCCCACCCCAAGACCCTGAAAAGTAGGAGTAAAGTTACCCTACTACCCCAGAAAGACAGTAAAGTCGAGATAGGAGATTCTGCAAGGACAACAACTGACTGCAAAGCACTGAAGATGGATTCCTGGAACTGAGGACCTCTAAAGGAAGGGGACTAAGTCCAAGAGTCACGCAAGTGTCCGGGGGGGCAGGAGCCCACTAAACCCCGGATGAAGGTGCAAAAGGGCTGCCTCCGGGTGGAAGAAGCCGAAGATTCTGCAACAACGGAATGTGCCAGGAACTTCTCCTTTGGTTAGAAGATGTCCCATGGCACGTTGGAGGATGCAGAGTTTTTTCCACTCAGAAACACAGCAAACAAGCCTTGCTAGCTGCAAGAGTCGCGGGTGAGGTTTCTGGGGGCTGCCAGGGCCCAGGAAGGACCAGGAGGTTGCCCCCTTGGAGGAGGAGACACAGGGGGCGCTCAGCAATACAGAGAGCCCACGCAGAAGCAGGCAGCACCCGCAGAAGCACCTTAACAGGCGCTCAGAAGATCTGAGGATGACGGTCCACTCAGAACAACAAAGGAGGGTCCAACAACATCGGAGTCCAACTCAACGAGTTAAGCAATGCAGGACAGAGTGCTGGGGACCTGGGCTAGGCTGTGCACAAAGGAAGTCTTGCAAAAGTGCACAGAAGCCCAAGCAGCTGCAGTTCACGCAGTACACATGATTACTGTCTGGCGTGGGGAGGCAAGGACTTACCTCCACCAAATTTGGACAGAAGGGCCACTGGACTGTCGAAGACACTTGGACCCAGCTCCTGTGTTCCAGGGACCACGCTCGTCAGGATGAGAGGGGACCCAGAGGACCGGTGATGCAGAAGTTTGGTGCCTGCGTTGGCAGGTGGAATATTCCGTCGACCCACAGGAGATTTCTTCTTGGCTTCCAGTGCAGGGTGAAGGCAGACAGCCCTCAGAGCATGCACCACCAGGAAACAGTCGAGAAAGCGGACAGGATGAGGCGCTACAATGTTGCTGGTAGTCTTCTTGCTACTTTGTTGCGGTTTTGCAGGCGTCTTGGAGCAGTCAGCGGTCGATCCTTGGCAGAAGTCGAAGAGGGAAGTACAGAGGAACTCTGGTGAGCTCTTGTATTAGTTATCTGGTGAGATACCCACAGGAGAGACCCTAAATAGCCCTCAGAGGAGGATTGGCTACAGAGTGAGGTAAGCACTTATCAGAAGGGGTCTCTGACGTCACCTGCTGGCACTGGCCACTCAGAGCAGTCCAGTGTGCCACAAACACCTCTGTTTCCAATGGCAGATGTCTGGGACACACTGGAAGAGCTCTGGGCACCTCCCCTGAGAGGTACTGGTCAGGGGAGTGGTCACTCCCCTTTCCTTTGTCCAGTTTCGCGCCAGAGCAGGGCTGGGGGATCCCTGAACCGGTGTAGACTGGCTTATGCAGAGATGAGCACCATCTGTGCCCTTCAAAGCATTTCCAAAGACCAGGAGAGGCTACTCCTCCCAGGCCCTTCACACCTATTTACAAAAGGGTGAGGGTGTAACACCCTCTCTCAGAGGAAATCCTTTGTTCTGCCTTCCTGGGACCAGGCTGCCCAGGCCCCAGGGGGGCAGAAACCTGTCTGAGGGTTGGCAGCAGTGGTAGCTGCAGAGAAAACCCCGGAAAGTTAGTTTGACAGTACCCGGGCTCTATGCTGAAGACCCCGGTGTAGGAGGCTGGCCTAGTTTGTAGTGAGTACAAAGGGTCCAGGTATCCCTTATTAGTGTAGAAGAGGTGTCTAGCAGCTTTGGCTGATAGAAAAGGGTAGCTTAGCAGAGCAGCTTAGGCTGAACTAGGAGACATGCAAAGCTCCCACTATACCACTGGTGTCATATGCACAATATCATAAGAAAACACAATACACAGATATACTAAAAATAAAGGTACTTTATTTTTATGACAATATGCCAAAAGTATCTCAGTGAGTACCCTCAGTATGAGGATAGCAAATATACACAAGATATATGTACACAATACCAAAAATATGCAGTGATAGCAATAGAAAGCAATGCAAGCAATGTACAGTCACAATAGATTGCAATGAGAGCACATAGGTATAGGGGCAACACAAACCATATACTCCAAAAGTGGAATGCGAATAACGTATGGACCCCAAACCTATGTGAGCTTGTAGAGGGTCGCTGGGACTGTAAGAAAACAGTGAGGGTTAGAAAAATAGCCCACCCCAAGACCCTGAAAAGTAGGTGTAAAGTGCACCTAAGTTCCCCAGAGAGCACAGAAGTCGTGATAGGGGAATTCTGCAAGGAAGACCAACACCAGCAATGCAACAACGATGGATTTCCAGACGAGAGTACTTGTGAAACAAGGGGACCAAATCCAAGAGTCCCACTCAAGTCGTGAGTGGGCAGATGCCCAGGAAATGCCAGCTGAGGGTGCAAAGAAGCTGCCACCGGATGGTAGAAGCTGTGGATTCTGCAAGAACGAAGAGGACTAGGAACTTTCCCTTTGGAGGATGGATGTCCCACGTCGTGAAGAAGCTTGCAGAGGTGTTTCCACGCAGAAAGACCGCAAACAAGCCTTGCTAGCTGCAAGGGTCGTGGTTAGGGTTTTTGGATGCTGCTGTGGCCCAGGAGGGACCAGAATGTCGCCAACTGCGTGAGGAGACAGAGGGGGTGCCCAGCAAGACAAGGAGCCCTCTCAGAAGCAGGCAGCAGTCGCAGAAGTGCCAGAACAGGCACTACATAGAAGAGTGAACTGGAGCTCACCCGAAGTCACAAAAGAAGGTCCCACGACGCCGGAGGACAACTCAGGAGGTCGTGCACTGCAGGTTAGAGTGTCGGGGACCCAGGCTTGGCTGTGCACAAAGGAAATCCTGGAAGAGTGCACAGGAGCCGGAGCAGCTGCAAATCACGCAGTACCCAGCATTGCAGTCTAGCATGGGGAGGCAAGGACTTACCTCCACCAAACTTGGACTGAAGGGTCAATGGACTGTGTGAGTCACTTGGACAGAGTTGCTGAGTTCCAGGGACCACGCCCGTCGTGCTGAGAGGGGACCCAGAGGACCGGTAATGCAGTCTTTTGGTGCCTGCGGTTGCAGGGGGAAGATTCCGTCGACCCACAGGAGATTTCCTCGGAGCTTCTAGTGCAGAGGGGAGGCAGACTACCCCCACAGCATGCACCACCAGGAAAGCAGACGAGAAGGCGGCTGGATCAGCGATACAAGGTTGCAGTAGTCGTCTTTGCTACTTTGTTGCGGTTTTGTAGGCGTCCAGAGCAGTCAGCGGTTGATTCCTTGGCAGAAGGTGAAGAGAGAGATGCAGAGGAACTCTGATGAGCTCTTGCGTTCGTTATCTAAAGAATTCCCCAAAGCAGAGACCCTAAATAGCCAAAAAAGGAGGTTTGGCTACTTAGGAAGGAGGATAGGCTAGCAACACAGGTAAGAGCCTATCAGAAGGAGTCTCTGACGTCCCTTGCTGGCACTGGCCACTCAGAGCAGTCCAGTGTGCCAGCAGCACCTCTGTTTCCAAGATGGCAGAGGTCTGGAGCACACTGGAGGAGCTCTGGGCACCTCCCAGGGGAGGTGCAGGTCAGGGGAGTGGCCACTCCCCTTTCCTTTGTCCAGTTTCTCACCAGAGCAGGGCTGGGGGATCCCTGAACCGGTGTAGACTGGCTTATGCAGAGATGGGCACCATCTGTGCCCATCAAAGCATTTCCAGAGGCTGGGGGAGGCTACTCCTCCCCAGCCCTGACACCTTTTTCCAAAGGGAGAGGGTGTAACACCCTCTCTCTGAGGAAGTCCTTTGTTCTGCCTTCCTGGGCCAAGCCTGGCTGGACCCCAGGAGGGCAGAAACCTGTCTGAGGGGTTGGCAGCAGCAGCAGTGAAACCCCGGGAAAGGTAGTTTGGCAGTACCCGGGTCTGTGCTAGAGACTCGGGGGATCATGGAATTGTCTCCCCAATGCCAGAATGGCATTGGGGTGACAATTCCATGATCTTAGACATGTTACATGGCCATGTTCGGAGTTACCATTGTGACGCTATACATATGTAGTGACCTATGTATAGTGCACGCATGTAATGGTTTCCCCGCACTCACAAAGTCCGGGGAATTTGCCCTGAACGATGTGGGGGCACCTTGGCTAGTGCCAGGGTGCCCACAAACTAAGTAACTTAGCACCCAACCTTTACCAGGTAAAGGTTAGACATATAGGTGACTTATAAGTTACTTAAGTGCAGTGGTAAATGGCTGTGAAATAACGTGGACGTTATTTCACTCAGGCTGCAGTGGCAGGCCTGTGTAAGAATTGTCTGAGCTCCCTATGGGTGGCAAAAGAAATGCTGCAGCCCTTAGGGATCTCCTGGAACCCCAATACCGTGGGGTACCTAGGGACCATATACTAGGGAATTATAAGGGTGTTCCAGTGTGCCAATCAAAATTGGTAAAAATGGTCACTAGCCTTCAGTGACAATTTTAAAAGCAGAGAGAGCATAAGGACTGGGGTTCTGGTTAGCAGAGCCTCAGTGACACAGTTAGGCACCACACAGGGAACACATTCAGGCCACAAACTATGAGCACTGGGGTCCTGATTAGCAGGATCCTAGTGAGACAGGCAAAAACAAACTGACACACAAGTACAAATAGGGGTAACATGCCAGGCAAGATGGTACTTTCCTACATCCATTTTTTATACCCACTGATGCCCCTAAGAGCAAATTTTAAGTCAAATAATCATATTATAGGTCACAACCATTGCCTCTTTTCTGTGTGTGTGTGTGTATATATATATATATATATATATATATATATATAAACACTTCTAATGCATCCCTGTTTAGATTAGCATTTAAATATCTTCTAGCAAACCTTGAATTCTATCAAACTTCACCGGGTGCAGTATGTGAGGAAAACATTGATCTTTTTTGGAACAGTCTTATAATTTAACAGGGGCACGGATCAAGAATATCAAAAATTTATATTGGCTAAATTTGCTGCTTAAAGTTGGATAGCATCAGCTCAGGTATATTGAGTACTGTGCCCACAAACTAACTTAAGGTAGAGAGATCTACCTTCATGTAATACTCCTAGGGGCTCAATGAGCACGCTAGATTAAATTTACTTTAGTAACTATCTCATCGAGTGATTATAAAAGTTGAGGGTCATCACAGTTGTCTTCTATAAGATCCCTATTCTGTTCCTGTAATGCTAACTAGATCTTTACAAACACTCTCCCATTTTCTTTGTCTATCTTACAGTGCTATGAAGAGCAAATTACATATTCTGGTATGGGAAGCCCAATATATAAACCTTCAAAATGATGAGCTGATGTTTTATTGATCAGGTGTTAGTTACACAAACATCAGAATTATGTGCAGATAAAACATTTTCTTGTCTATGTTTAAATGGGTTAACACTTGGTTTAGAATTTTAGATGATAATTGCTCTCTCAAATAATTGAACTATATTGTTTATATTACATAATTACAATAATGTTTCAATGACACATTGCCTCCATTGTGTATATTTTGAATGATATGTAACTTTTGTTTTATCTTTGCACTAAACACTTTAGTCCAACTACGAAGCACCACAAATATAAGAATACAGTGCATACTTTATTTTTATGTATTAGACTTTATTTTTTATGGCAAGACGTTTGTTTTGTGTAGGATGAACTGATCCATTTTTATTGTTCTAATTTTATTGTAATTTACATTCATACAGGTTAATAGATTTATTTCTAAATAAAGTATTTGAAATTGAAAAGAAATAGAATTGAGTGACAGCCACAGTTTCCCTGCAGTACTCCTGAATCTTTGTTGTGAATTTCTCAAATGTTATTATTTTACTTTATATTTAGGAGTACATTTATGATTTGTTTTGTGAAGTGGCTGAAAGTGTTGTGCCCGGGGTCACATATTTTTGTAATACTTTGGGCCTGATTCACAAACTGTACTTTGTACTGGTTTTTTTTTAGTTCTACAGTAGTACTACTACAAAACCTGCTTTAAAATGCTATTGACAAACTGCAGTTTTGTAGTCACTAACACTTTTGAGTAAGTTTACTACTTTTGGGCATTCACAAACTGCAACTTTTGGTAACTTACACATTTTTAGTAATTTACAATTTTGTGATAAATCACTACCTCCCTTATTGTCCATGGGAGGATGTTGCAGTATCAGTGGTTGGCCATGTGTAGTGCTGGCCTTACTCCAGAAGTGTAAATTACCAAACCTTTCCTGCTCACCCTATGGATTGAAATCCCCCTCAGACTCAGATTTGGTCTTTCTGGTGTCATGGACATGAGCCACAGATTTTAACATTGCATAAACCCAGAGTAATGTTTCTGCCACAGTAGCTTGCAAAAACCTCAGCAGTCAAGGAGTTGACATTTAAATTCTGTAAAAAATTACTTTTTCAAAACAGGATATTAAACCTTAAATACACGTCGTATTCACTAGTTGTTTTTTAGTAGGTACGTGCTAAAAATTCAAAGTAATCTGCATTTTCAGGAAAGTGGAACTCAGGAATGAAGACAAAATACACTTTAACTAAATTGCATTAAGCATTTAGTTTGGATTCGGCGTTCCCACCCCATCTGGCGTTTTACTCACATCCTGGCTAAGTCCCTGGGAGGAGAATGGAGTATCCACCCTGGGGGATCTTTTTGAGAAGGGTCACCTTATACCTCATTATGAGTCATGGCCCTGACCCGGCTACCGATTACTCTATTCCTAACACATGCCAATATATTACACCACATATGCCAACAGAGGACTCCAGCTGGGGATGAACCCCAGATGCTGGCCCTGGTGCAGGCACTTTACGACACGGGATCGGGTAGGCATCTAGTTAAATAGTTGTACAAAGCTCTGTGCACACATTCCTCCCCTTCACTAACCCCACTCCAGGAAAAATGTGAAACAGATCTGGCACGCTAAATACATAAAGAATGGAAATTCCTTATGGAACACACAACCCATATACCACGCAATTCACGGTTCAAATCATCTAATTTGCAATATTTCATAGAGCCTACCTGACTCCTCAAAAGGTACACTCTCTTTTCCCCAATGCAAAGTCATCATGTCCCCAATGCCATGCGGAAGAGGCTGATCTCCTCCATATGTTGTGGGCATGCTCATCCCTGAGAACCTACTGGGGAATCATTTGTGACACACTCAGTGTGATCACTGAGTCCTGACATTAGGACTTGGCATATCACTGCATACTGGATCTTTACCCAAGACCCATTAAGTCTGTAGTGGTGCCTGGATTTGTTGACCCGGCGCTAATACTAGCCAAGAGACTTATCACAATCCGTTGGAAATCTCCAGACTCCTCCATCGAAATAGTCACGGCAAGCAGAGCTGCTCTATTTAGGGGAGGCAGAGGGTGCCATCTTAGGTAGGGGAGAATATATGGTGGTACGGAAGCGACCCATATCAGCAGTGTGGGAGTTGTTGTTAGAGCATCTCTGACAACAAGGGACAGATGAGAGCTAGAGAACCGTAGAGGGCATGGAGGTAGCTGTGGCAGGCTGAGCCGAGACGCCCGGTTCACATAGTTTACAAACCTCTTCCATGCTCTACATCATTCTAAATCAGGACCTGAGGGCTGGGGTTGATTCGGTTGGATCCCTCTCCTCGCAGCAATCCAGTACACGCACTGTCAATGGAATACACAGAGCAAGGTGCAGGTTTAAAGCTAGTTCAGGGGGTGGGAGAGGGAAGGTTTACTACCTCAGTTTAAGTTGGTAACCAGTCCCAGGAGAGGCCCACAGCCCTGCGAAAGGCATGCACCAATTCTTCAAAATTGCACTGTTGTTCAATTGTGGCATCTCCTTGCTTGTTTCTCTATAAAACCTTATAAACTCTGTTTTTAAAGAAAATAAGCGTTCAGTTCGGATGATATATGTTCCCTTCTCATAAATGTACTAAGTGTGCACCACCTCACGTGTGCTTAAATTGTGCACTCTTTTTTGGGGACTGGGCTTAGATTGCATCACCAGACTTTTACCCAGAGCAAGAGAGAAAAAGTCAGAAAAGGCCGAATAAAGGAGGTGGATAAAGATAGCAAAGCAGTGGCCGAGAGAGAAAGCAGGGATAAAAATGAACCTGCAAGAGTGGGATAAAGAGGCAGGAGGTGTATGATGGTGGTAGAGGGGCAAGAGGTGGAATCAAGACTGCATACCAGTGTATGATGGTGGAAGAGAGGGATAGAGGTGGGATCAAGTCTCCGTACCTTTGATGTTAGGCTACCACAGCATTCAGCAGCAGTGGTAGCGAGCTGCAAAGAAACACATTGGGCTCCTGCACTTTTTAAAAACGATGTAGTCACTGCATTTTGCACAACTCTATAATCTGGCTGCTGCTCTATTTCTGCCCTTAACCACCATCGCTCCAACGGATGATTCACCCTTGGTGGCCTGTTACACCTATAAACACGAATAAGGGAGAGTGAAACATGATCAGACCTGAAACCCTTCAGGTCCGGAATGGTTTAAGTTTGCCCTAGTTACAAAAACAATGTTACAAAATAACTGGCCGAGCATATGTGAGGTAGTACACACGCTGGCTGACACCATTAATCCTGTATGCTTGCCCTTAAATAAGTAGCCACCTGCACTGAAGGCCTGAGGTGGCCTCCCTACACCACACAACAAGCTCTCTACGGATGAGAGAATGTTTTGTTTGTGTTGTCAGTACAAGCGTTGAAGAGTATTTATGGCGAAAGATGTAGGGGGGGGGGAGGGGTGAAAATGATGGAAGTGTCCAAAGAGCATGCCCAAGAGTTGATGGTGGTCCTACAAGCACCTGCTATGGTTGTGCCAATTTGATTAGTGCAGGAACAATGGTGCCTAACTGAGTCATTCAAGCGAACTATAATCAAAGCTAAATGGTAATTTAATTTACAAAACAATGTAATAAACAACGGAGTGGGTGCTAGTGACAAATGTGCCTGGTGCCTTGAGACCTGAGGAGGTGGGTAGCACACACCCCTTTCTTCCATCACGTGTATGCTGCCCTTTCCTTATATCTCAGAACTTGACTCCGTTCTCTTTCCTTTTACAGTGTTCTTTCGGGATCCATATTTGACTGAATCCCGAGGATGATTCTGCATTCACAATGGGATCAAAACATTGTCCTTGCAGGCAGCGTCATTTCGCTGTATATTATAACTCACGGGTGGTGCTGGTCTTTAATACTTTGATCCGCTCTTTTGGTCACCTTTATCACGCGTATTTATCACACTTCAAAGAGCATCGAGCACATTTGTCACAAAACCCACTCCATCATTTATTACAACTTTGCATCTTGCTTTTTTTATTTTATTTGTACTCAAAATTACCATTTGGCTCGGATTATAGTTTTCTTGAATTACTCCATTAGGGACCATTGTGCATGCATTAACCTGATAAAACCTAGGTCCCTAGTGGCCTTAGGGTTTCCTTCTATGCGTGTAACTACCATGATTATGCCAGTTGTCGCACCCCATGTCTGGCTAGAGATGGAAGCAGGTGCATATGGGTAGGAGTGCGATAGATTTCTCCCCTTTCCATCAGACCTTTGAATTGAGTAGTCAGGAATGTTTAAGCAGAAACCACGCATGGCAGGAGGAGTGCAGCAGCCAGGCAGATCCTGCAGGTTTAAAGCCTCCTGCACTGCCTTGAACTCCCTGCTGGTGAGATCTAATTTTCCATGTGCGAGGAGCGGTTATTGCGCACCCTGTTACTACCATGTTCTGTGTAAGTTAAAGTTGGTTAATACTCTGCATAAATTAAATATTACATGATTCCTAATTTGTCAAGGACATTTGTGTGAGATGTTAACTCACAGAATAGTCAATAGATGCTATGATAAACGTGCAAACGATGAATATTTCATATTAATTTGGGGAAATACTTGAGGGTATGACCCAGGAACTCTGACATCAAACATACACTTTCCCATGCAGCCTGTATGTGCATTTCAGCTCGTGTGCTTTGTATTTTAAGCTTCTGCACGCTTGGCACTACTGTAGCGCTGTTCTGTGATGTATTCTGTCTTCTTTGTCTTCTAATTCGTTGTCTTTGTTTCTTCCCCCCCAGAGGAAATCCATGCTGAGGTTTGCTATGCTGAATGCTTGCTTCAAAGAGCTGCACTAACATTCCTGCAGGTACTGTTAGAAGGTATTCAAAGAGGGCAATTTACAACACAGTAGTGTCCAAAATGTCCTCAGTTTCTAAAAATGCTTTAGGTTAACAGCATAGCAAGGAGAACTGAATGTCCTTTGTTTATCTGTCTTCAGCTTTTTCCATTTTTCTCCCACCTTCAAGAGAGGAGCAGGACATTGTAACTGCTTGTAAAACGTGCCAACACTATCTTACTTTAACCCCACCTGTTCCACAGAGAAAGCTCCACTTGGTCATCGGTGGTGACTTTCTTTCTATGATCGTATGACAGGCCAGTAAAGAATTAGACTCCAGTATTTTGCTGTGCTGTATTTTTCATAAATTGTTTTTTAAAGCTACTGGTGTAGCAACTTTTTCTTCTCCTTTGTTTCATTTCAGCATTGCCTTGTGATTCGTTTCCTTTTATTGTATTTAGTGTCAGTCATTAAACTCTTAGATGAGAAAGTAGCTGAGAGCATTATATTGCAATAGAGACAGTAAGGTGGGAAGCAGTCCTTGCAAGTATAGATGGGATACTCTGCCATATACTTCTGCTGGTAACTCAAACTGCTAATACTTAAATTGAGCTACTTAGAAACCTTTTAGGACCAGAGCCCATACAGTGTGCAGGGGGCTCCCAGCTAATAGCACCCAATCAGAAACCATTATTTCAGGCCACTTACACCCTCCAGCTAATGTATTCATTTTGAGGAATAGAATACCAGGTATAGTAAAGATATGTCAACAGTGTAACTTAAATTTAGGGTCACCTACAACATGTTCTGGAACACACACAAGAAAAGAGAATTATTGGCTGCTCTCCAAGCAAAAAGGTTTCCAACAAAGCCCATCAAGCTATGACTACCCACTGTTAAACCTGTATTGTAAGAATCCAAAATAATTCGTGGTCAAACCTGGACAAATAAATCATAGTAACTGAAATATGCTCATGAGAGAGGAGATAACAATTTCAAATGGAAGGCCTGTATCATGATTCATAGTTACCTAGCAACAAGTCATACTGATGGGCTTACACACCCACTCTCGCTTGAGTATAATGTCCACCTGTGGAGCAACCTGAAAGGTCAGCCCCACAGAGGGGTAGTCACAAAAGGTCTTTATGTGAAAGCAGCGATGGCTCTCTTTTATTACCGCGGACTGAAAACTGCCTAAACATATGTTTAGACCTGAATTTAATTTGGACCTTTCCCTCATTAAAGAAATAATCACATCTGCCTGTATTAAAAATTATTTCGAAACAGATGGTGTACTAGCTATGTTGAAGCCAGTAAACATTCTGTGAGTGGTCAAATGAGCTTCAAACTAAAAGAGAACTGGGACTTATTTGGTTATAAAGAAGCCAGTGAGTGGGAGCAATGTAATATATTTCATACATTCGTACATTATAGCGATATTGCAAGTCACTGAGGAGTTCTTCAACCTATTTAAAGCAGCAAGACCGAAGGCCACCAAAAAGCGTATATCCTTGGTGCTTATTCTTATGGAAGAGACCGCAAGGTTGCAGGCATGAAGAAAAAAGCATAACTTGCAATAGCACGAAACACCAAAAAAGCAGTTACTAATTTATTGCAAAAACATGTTCGAATACGTTTAGTGTAAGTCAAGTTAACTTGACGTACACTAGTAATGAGTCAGATATTTGACAGTCAGACATTTTCTTTCTTCTGATTAACTGTATGTAGTGGGCAAAAAATAAACACTTTGCCATAAATATTTCCTTTCTGTTGCTCACTGTTCTTTTTAGAAAAACAGATTACAGTAACAGAAAGGCAGTTGTCCTTGTTTAAACTTGAGATGCCTTGATGCTCCATGACCCGCTTTCCACCTTCGCTATTAGCTCCGGCATCAGGCCTTATGACATCACAGCTCATCTGTAATAACCAATGACAATTGATCAACTGTGGCATTTTCTTATTACAGGTGACTGGGATGTCTCAGCTCAGCAGGTATGAGGAAACCGGAGACAAGTATTTAGACAGGGACTGCAGGCTTGATTGTATAATAATAAAAATACAATTGAAAAATATGCCCGTAGCAAAGAAGGTAAACTGTAGGACTTCAAATAAGTAATATTTTATTTGTTTCATTTTACTGGTGCGTTTTCTTAACATGGATGTCAGGGTGAGAGGAACCCAAAGCACTTTACAGAGGAGCAGGGAAATGTGATCCCGAAGCACAGTTACGGATCACCTAAAGAAAAGTTTGCATAGTGTTGGGGAACGTCAAAATATATACCAGTATCAAGGGGACTGGGAAACCACGGGTCTAGTACTAATTATACATTGTAGTAGCTGGGTACCCTGTGCCATATTGCCTATCAACTCGAGCGGAAGAACACTGTACCCCTCTTTCTTTTCTTCTACAAGCACATTGGCCTATACCCTTGTAGGGCATGGGTATCATAGGCTGTAACGGGGCGGGATTACTCCCAGAGAGTAGAGTGAAGAGGGGCAGGGAACAGAGTTTAAAGTTAGTGGTCAGTTAGAGTAATCTGTTCTCTGTATGCAGTCAATGATGGGTGTATCTTCTTCACATGAACAATGACATTTACATGCACCTGTAAAGCTGCGCGAGTGTATTTACATAATCAGTAAATACGTATTATTACTTCTAATCTGCGCTCACCCTCTCAAATAATGCTTATATGCCCACGGTGTAAATGCCATGCATTTATCACATGGAAAACTCAATACAAATCCTTTTTTTTAAATAAAGGAGAGAGGGAAACAGTGCTCAGTCTGGGAGAGACCGGAAGACGGTGAAGGGTGTTCAGATCTGCATACATTTTCGACAATGCAGCAAAATGTATCATTCCATAAGAAAAACTGCCAACAGTGGAAGCAGTGGTAATGTGTGCAGACTGTTCTTGGGGAACATGTCTCTGTGGCCCCTATCCCTAGGCTGAGTGTTGACCTCTGTGAACCCTCAACAACACTGTAGGAAGGTAGCCTCTTTCTAGCCTTGTTACCCCCACTTTTGGCCTGTTTGTGAGTATATGTCAGGGTGTATTTACTGTCTCACTGGGATCCTGCTAGCCAGGGCCCAGTGCTCATAGTGAAAACCCTATGTTGTCAGTGTGTTTGATATGTGTCACTGGGATCCTGCTAGCCAGGACCCCAGTGCTCATAAGTTTGTGGCCTATATGTGTTCCCTGTGTGGTGCATAACTGTATCACTGAGGCCTGCTAACCAGAACCTCAGTGTTTCTGCTCTCTCTGCCTTTAAAATTGTCACTGCAGGCTAGTGACTAATTTTACCAATTCTGATTGGCACACTGGAACACCCTTATAATTCCCTTGTATATGGTACCTAAACACCCAGGGTATCGGGGTTCCAGGAGATCCCTATGGGCTGCAGCATTTCTTTTGCCACCCATAGGGAGCTCAGACAATTCTTACACAGGACTGCCAATGCAGCCTGAGTGAAATAGCGTCCACATTATTTCACAGCCATTTTACACTGCACTTAAGTAACTTATAAGTCACCTATATGTCTAACCCTCACTTAGTGAAGGTTAGATGCAAAGTTACTTAGTGTGTGGGCACCCTGGCACTAGCCAAGGTGCCCCCACATTGTTCAGGGCAAAGTCCCCGGACTTTGTGAGTGCGGGGACACCATTACACACGTGCACTACATATAGGTCAATACCTATATGTAGCGGCACCATGGTAACTCCGAACATGGCCATGTAGCATGTCTAGGATCATGGAATTGTCACCCCAATACCATTTTGGTGATCTGCAGCTGCTCGGGCTTCTGTGCACTTTTCCAAGACTTCCTTTGTGCACAGCCTAGCCTGGGTCCCCAGCACTCCGTCCTGCATTGCCCAACTCGCTGAGTTGGACTCAGAGGTCGTGGGAACCTCCTTTGTGACTCTGAGTCGATCGCTGTCCTCAGATTTTCTAAGTGCCTGTTCTGGTACTACTGCGGGTGCTGCCTGCTTCTGTGGGGGCTCTCTGAGTTGCTGAGTGCCCCCTCTGTCTCCTCCTCCAAGGGGCGACATCCTGGTCCTTCCTGGGCCCCACCAGCACCCAAAATCCTCAACCGCAACTCTTGCAGCTAGCAAGGCTTGTTTGCGGTATTTCTGCGTGGAAACAACTTTGCATCTTGCAGCACGCCGTGGGACATCTTCCGTTGCTGCAGAATCTTCGGCTTCTTCCACCCGGAGGCAGCCCTTTTGCACCTTCATCTGGGGTTTAGTGGGCTCCTTCCCCCCCCACCCCGAGCACTTGCGTGACTCTTGGACTTGGTCCCCTTCCTTTACAGGTCCTCAGGTCCAGGAATCCGTCTTCAGTGTTTTGATAGCAGTTGTTGTTCTTGCAGAATCCCCTATCTCGACTATACTGTCTTTCTGGGGTAGTAGGGTAACTTTACTCCTACTTTTCAGGGTCTTGGGGTGGTGTATTTTGGACTCCCTTACTGTTTTCTCACTGTCCCAGCGACCCTCTACAACCTACCATAGGCCTGGGGTCCATTCGTGATTCGCATTCCACTTTTGGAGTATAGGGTTTGTGTTGCCCCAGGCCTATTTCTACCTATTGTATCCTATTGTGATTCTACATTGTTTGCACTACTTTTCTTATTATTACTTACCTGATTTTGGTTTGTGTACATATAATTTGTGTATATTACTTACCTCCTAAGTGAGGGTATCCTCTGAGATACTTATGGCATATTGTCACTAAAATAAAGTACCTTTATTTTTAGTAACTCTGAGTATTGTGTTTTCTTGTGATATAGTGCTATATGATACAAGTGGTATAGTAGGAACTTTGCATGTCCCCTAGTTCAGCCTAAGCTGCTCAGCTACAGCTATCTCTATCAGCCTAAGCTGCTAGAAACACCTCTATTCTACTAATAAACGATAACTGGACCTGGCACAAGGTGTACATATCACAAGGTACCCACTAAAAGCCAGGCCAGCCTCCTACAAACACAGAATAGACCAGCAAAGTCCATATTTGTTATTAGACAATGTACATCCCCCACCATAAGACCAACAGCAATGATCCAGCAGTTGCATCAGCAGTAGAAGGGGGCAGAGATGCATTTGCATGGGGGAATGCTCTGATATCAAGGTGACTCCGACCACCTACTGGCGGTGACAGGCAGAGGCTTTCACCTGATGGGGTTTCCCCACTGACTGGACCCTCTGCCTCTCACTGAATTTTCTGAAATTGGTTACAAAGTCTACTCTGTGGGTGCACCACCGACTGCACTACAGAAGGTAACACTGATTTCTACAACTGTGCCCATCATGTATTTTTCTTCTTTACCTTGAAAAGGATTGGCCAGCATCACTTACTGCCTGGAGAAGTCATTTGTGGGCTCCAGGTTAGTCAATGATGGGGATACTGTTACTAAAGGAGAAATGAACTCATTGTGCACCACAGGGGAGTCAAAGCATTCTATTACATTTTAGGATTTTGTAGCAATATTTTGAATTTACTGTAATATGCTTTCCATTTCTCCTAAACAAGTGTATATCTCAACTATAAGAGCTTGCACAACTTAAATAGTCTTCTGTTTGCAATATCTGTTGAATCCTTAGTGCATTTTCTGACTCTTTTGTTTATTGTTTAAGTTCACTTAAGCACAGTTGTCAAAAGACAGGAAAATTAATAGCATGCATTCTCAAGGAAGGATTGCCCAACACCATATTAGGGTTAAGAGATAAAGAAGTCAGGTTGACGCTGGAATAATTAATATACTTTCAACACATCTGGAAAAATTGTATATCCAGCCCGGAGTGAATGTAGAGGATAATGTTGAAGACCTTTTGAATGAGAGCAGATTGAGGAGCTGAATGCTCCTTTAGGCAGAGAGACAAGTAGTGAAAGCCACTGGAGATATCAAGACAGGGATTTTCCTGGGTAGAGAGACAGTCCCCCGGCAGTATTTATTCAGCCTCTGCGGATACATTGGCAGATAAGCTGCACTGGGATTTTCAGGAAGTGAGCGATGACCACATCCTATCTCCCTCCAATAAAGTGATCATCCCAAAACTGGAAAGGGACCCCCTAGCCTCGTAGCTCATATTGACCTATATCAGTAACTAACACTGATCTAAAGATTGCGAGTAAGGCTCTGTCTAATAGACTGCTTAGGGTGATAGAATCCCTGGTGCACGTAGACCAGTATGGTTTTATACAAATTAGGTATATTGATTAAATCTCAGAAGACTTACCCATTTTATTCATAGCATAGAAAGGATGAATGCTAAACCCTAGCAGTAGTTGATACAAAAAGGCCTTCAATACAGTAGGCTTAGTTTTCGTATTATAGGTTGAGAGGAACATGGGATTTGGGAAGATTTTTTGGGGGTAACAAACTGCTTTATAAATAGTCTTGCACTCTTGTAACGAATGTCCCCTAGTTACCCCAAACTGGAGAATTGAAGGATGGATGAGACATGGTTAGCCCTTCTCTTGCTTTCATTGGTCATGGATCTTTTAGCATGTTGTATTAGGCTAAACGATTACTGTATAGCTCTTGGATCAACTACACATGGGCTGAATGGGGGGAGATGGCCCTTTAATTTATCTGAGAGACCTGGAGAAGGGAAGCAGCCTGAGCCACGACTCCCGAACAAGGAAGTCGTGGACAACGAAAGCGGAACGCTTTAGTTAACGACGACTTCCTTGTTCAGTGCCTTAACCACGCATGTCAGGAGTCGGCTTCGGAGTACGACGTGATCAGGTAAGTGGGGCTGGGACTGGGGCTGTTTTAGGGGTGGGGTAATTTTAGTTTTAGGGGCGGGGTGGGGTCAGGGTATTTTTAGTTTTTGGGAGGGTCGGGTGGTTTAGGTTTAAAGGTGGGGGAGGGGGGTCGGGGTATTTTTAGTTTTAGGGGTGGGGAAGGGGGGTCGGGGTGGTATAGGGGCGGGGAGAGGGGTCGGGACATTCTTAGTTTTAGGGGCGGGGTGGGGGGGTTGGGGTATTTTTAGTTCTAGGGTTGGGGTGGGGTATCGGGTATTTGTACTTTTTGGGGGTGGGGGTTGGGGTAGTTTAGGTTTTAGGGCTGTGTGGGGGGTTGGAGTGGTTTTAGGGGCAGGGTGGGGTGTCACGGTAATTTTAGGGGTGGGGGTTGGGGTGGTTTTAGGGGTCAGGGTGGAGGGTTGGGGTGGTTTAGGTTTTAGGGGTGGAGGGCTGGGGTGGTTTAAGTTTTAGGGGCGGGGTGGGGGCTTGTGGTTTTTAGGGGTGGGGTGGGGAGTCGTGGTAATTTAGGGGTGGGGTGGTTTTAGGGCCGGGATGGGGTTGTGGTCATTTTATTGGCGGGGTTCGGGTGGTTTTAGGTTTTAGGGGTGGGGGTCATGGTAATCTTAGGGGTAGTTTTAGGGACGGGGGTGGGGAGTCGCGGTAATTTAGGGGCAGGGGTGGGGGTTGGAGTAGTTTTAGGGGCAGGGGTGGGGGTTGGAGTAGTTTTAGGGGCAGGGGTGGGGGGTTGGAGTAGTTTTAGGGACAGGGGTGGGGTGTCACGGTAATTTTAAGGGCGGGGGTGGGGGCCAGGGGGTTCGCATGCTGGAACCATGCATGCCATTACACGCATGCCTTTACCAGGAATGCCTTTACAAGGAAAATTTGTTGTTAAGGCATTCGTGATGGTAACGCGGTCGTTGTTCCGACTATGTTGTTCAGGCATGCGTGGTTCCTGCATGCGTTGTTCCAACATACATTCCCTGGAGAGATCAGTGCTAATACTACCAGGAGCACTAGACCAATTTGACAAACAGTCTGGACTCAAGGCTAATAGACAAAAATCTAATTCTTCCCACTTGTGGGGTGGCGGAGGGCTAGACAGCCTGAACAGTGAAGACTACCCTCATCTAGGGATACACTAGCAGTTAACTAAATTCTGATATTTAGGAATCCAGATAACCCAGGAGGTGGTGGAGCATTACCAATGAAACATGGCACAGGGGATGAGGGGCTTACATAAACCTGTGATATTTTGGAACCCACTGCTGCTTTTGGTGATGGGTTGCATGTTGCTGGCAAAGCTGGTCTTCCTTCCTCACTGTTTGTACCTATTGCAGGGCACTTTATACCCCTTACCAATACATTTGATTGAGTAGCTATACCAATTATTGTTACTGTTACCATTGGTATAGTTGGGTTAACGTAGCAAGGTAGTATTAAAAGTACTGAAATGACTGTGGGACAAGAGACATGGGGTTGCTGGATTTTGAACTGTATTACATGGTAAATCAGTTGCAACATGCAGTTCGCTGGTTTGATGACGGTCCTAATTGGGAGACCACCTTGATTGCACACACAGAAGCCCTTAGAGAGCTATTGTTGGGTAGTTGGATACCTAATCCATACCCATACATAATAAGAAAAGTGAGTAGAACATGGGAAAGGGCAGTGAGTAGAATAATTAAAGGAAGCCCTCCTTGAACTTGATCTCTGCTTTAACAAGATCTGAAGATTACACCACCAGTTTAGGGAGAATATGAAATGTTCCTAAGACCTAAACCCAAGCAGCACCTTTCTCTCTTGTGAGGCAGCACAGGACATCTTTGGCATTAGGCCAGGAGAGGGTCCTACATATCACCTGGTCTTGTATGGTCCTTTGTGCCAAGACATGATTTGTGTTACCTGACAGGCTACAAGTCCCTTTCTGTACTAACATATTGTGTGGTGGGTTCGAAATCTTGCACAAAACGCAACACATCTCAGTTATTTAACTTCACAGTATTTTGGACACACTCTTGTATGCCCAACAAAATATGGCCTATTCTTGTCATGATTCTGTTACACACAAACTGCATTGAAATTGCATCATCTATTACTTTTCATTCAGTTCTCTGTGTATGGCTCAATTTAGCTCTGTGTTGGTTTTTGGAGAATGAGGTCTCTTCGTGAAGAGGGAAGAGAGTTATTGTTCTCTGTTTCTTGTTAGTTGTTTGGTAAATTGCATTAATTGGTTATAATCTTTTGTTCACACACTAAACATGTAATAAAGAGCTGAGTGACACTCATTTGTGTGATTAGAAAAGGTGACCAAATTAAAAAAATGAGTCCACTCCTGTCTCCTGCAAATGAAGACATTTTCTCAAACAAATCTCACAAGAACAATTACTTTTCATTCATAGTACAAGTAGGAAACTCAAGTCAGTTGTGCAGGAGAGCCTGCTTATTTTGCTTGGAAATTTCGTTGCAAAAAAAGACCCTTTTGCTTTGAAACAAATAATATTTATAAACAATCATAGGAAGGTCTCCGATGAGATATCATACCCATCTGTTGACTCTGACAGAAATGTTTGACCCAAAATGTAATGACCCTGGCCTTGAACTTATTTGTCTCACATGGAACGTAAGGGGTCTTGGTGACCCGCGGAAGAGAAGACATATCCTTGCATACCTAGATAGACACAACATCCGTCAGGCACTACTGCAAGAGACACACTTCATTGCTAACTTGCAGGTCTCGTTTGCCACACGGTGGGCCTCTTACCGCCAATTAACCACTTACTCATGTTTATGGAGCACAGCTATCTTGGTATGCAAGGGCACGTCAAATGAGCCCCGGGGGCCCTGAATGATCCACAGGCAGGGTACACTATCATCTCGGGCAAATCGGCGCAATCCTCCATCACCATTATCAATTGTTATGGTCCTAACATGGATAATCCCTCCTTATTTGATAGCTTGTGGGGTCACATAGCAGACATTGGGTTCACACGCACACTCTGGGGGAGGTTTCGATCTAGTGCTCAATGCCACTCTAGATAAGATGACCACCACTTCTGTTTCACATAAGACGGCGGACAGTCACCTCCATCCGATAATGTCTGACAATGCCCTACTGGATGGCTGGCGCGCGCTGGCTACACCCTCAAAGTAGTAAGGGGACCTTTTACTCGGTGCTCATGCTAGTTGGTCCAGCCTGGATTTTTGGCCCATCTCCCGTGCCCTCATCCCCATGGGTATGCGATGTTACACATCTGGCGCACACCTACTTGGATCACTCCTCGGTTCTCCTGCTAACTCACTCTACAGTCACCTATGTCGCCTTTAATCAGATGATGGTTATCCCCCACTCTCCTCTTAGACCCTCCCTTTTGGGACGGCAAGACATTACAGAATGCTCGCTAATAATCGCGATACAGTGCCCAACGTCTGTTCGATATGGAAGGCCTTCAAAGTTACGATTTGTGGCCTCTGCCTGGCTAAGAGTGGAGGTATACTCCAAGCCATACGAGCCATGTTGAAAAAGATGGAGGCTACAATCCACTCTTTAGAAACTGCTCTAGTAATGTCCCATAACACAGGAGTCGCCCAGCAACTCCAGACAGCCTTGACTGACTACCAGGAGACTGCTGAACGAGACATTCTCTACCATGATGAGTATGCTCAAGCTAAGTCCTACGGCGAGGGAGAACAACTGGAATGCATCTTGGCGACAATGATACAAACATCACACTCTGCTAACACTATTCTTGAGATAGAGGATTCCACCAGCCTCCTCTCACAGGACACTTCGGATATACTTAGGATGTTTGCGACATATTACACACAGATCTACACCTCGACCAGACATCAGTCAACAGACGTTGATGCCTATTTGAAAGATGTTGCACTAAGCTGGTTAAGTGGTGTTCAGCAAGAGTTTTTAGCGGCAGACATTGAGTGTGACGAGATATGGGAAGCCATAATACAGTTGCAGTCAGCAAAAGCCCCAGGCCCAGACAGCCTACCGACTGACTTTTATAAGACACAGACAGGCATTATTTTACCACTGCTGGTGGTAGTCTACTCTGAAGCCAAGAGGGATGGAATCCTCCCACCATCTATGAGAGAGGCCCTGATCATCACATTACCCAAACCAAACAAAAACCAGCTTATAGCTGTGATTCATATAGAACGTTGTCCCTCATCAACTGTGAAAATTTGCACACGATCTTTGCACTACTGCAAAGTGTCGATCCAGACTTCTCAGCAGCAGCAATTTTTCTAGATGCTACTAAGGCTTTTGATTTGCTAGAGTGGGACTATCTTATGGTCATACTTCGACGGATGGGATTCCCACCAGCATTCATGTCCTGGATTGCGCTGCTCTACATCAACCCTATGGCACGGGTGCAAGTGAATAGCGCACGCTCGGCGCCTTTTCTCATCACCCAGGAAATGCAGCAGGGGTGCCCTCTGTCACCCCTGCTGTTTGCGCTTGTGATGGAGTCCTGGCTGCCAAACTGCATCAAAACCATAAGCAACATGCAATCAGAACACCTAACAGACACGTCTTAATATCTCTTTACGCAGATGATGTTACATTATATCTCAGAGACCTCGCAGACAGTCTCAATGCAGTGTTGCAGGAATTTGTAAGATTTGGCAGCCTATCAGGAATACAGAATAACTGGGAGAAATCTCATATCGTCCCATTAACCACAAACACACACAGATTTCAACTGGACTATCCCTTAAAATGGTACGACTCAAGCCTTCGATATCTGGGCATAGAGGTGTCGCGAGATAGAAAAGAATTGATGCACCTGAATTATTGCACCACACTAGCCAACATCACGGACAGCGTTACTCTCTGGATTTCACTGCCTGTGTCGCTGGCAGGCCGAATTTCCCTCATGAAGATGGTTATACAGCTTAAATTGTTATATTTGTTCCTTAAAATCCCATACTCACTGAGACGCTACTTCTTTAATATGCTTAAGACACAATTGATCTGACTGACTTGGGTGGGTAAACAGCCGCAGCTGATTTGGGAAATGCTTACCCAACCCTTTGACTGGGGAGGTTTTGAAGCTGCTGATATGGAATTGTGTCATGCCTATGCTCAAGCCCACTTTGCAATATACTGGTACCGCCCTTCCCCTTACATTCCACACCTAGCTATTGAACAGGGTTACGTGGCCCGGCCACGTCTTCTGCTTATCTGGGCCCCGGGACACTTGGCACAGCACCCTCTGATTCCACCATAGCCTGCATGCAAGCGCCGTGGGGCTAGCTGACTAAACGGGTGGGCAAGCAATTATTATACTCGCCTGCTATGCCACTCCATCACCAAGCCGCCTTCCCAATCACCTGAGAAACGGCAGACTAAAATATGCTGACGAGGGCAGAGTGCACACATGTGGTAATCTTTACAGAGAAGGCCAATTTGCAGACCGCAACACACTTCTGACTGCGACACCTCAGACACCATTGGATGTCTTCCTCTTCAGCCGCTTAAAACACAACGTAAAGATTGTTACACTTGACTTTCCTAAAGAGCCACTCACAGTCAGCACACTACATACATTGATAACCTCAGAAGGACCAAGCCATTTAGTGTCCATATTATATCATGTGCACAGCAGAATCAAACGGGGCTAAGAGCCAGGGATGAGGAGGGCTGGGATAGGGAGCTGCCTGCCCCACTCACCGTCAAACAGTGGCTCTTCTGCTGTCAATAAACAGGCCGCATTACCTCGGGTAGTAGATTGCGCATTATCCACTATAATTCCTACACAGACTATATTATACTCAGGTGAACCTCAATAAATTTGGCTTGCGCTTGGATGATCATTGCTTGGGGTCAGGGGCGGAGGGGGCAGATTTGCTATGTCTGGCATGGCCATGCCACCCAGTCTTTTGCTACCGGGGAGAAGCTGAAACTGTCCTTACCCAAATGATTTTAATGCCACTTACCCTCACCCCCCTGATGGTGTTATTGGGACACACTGTAGACATAGAGGCGGGATATCATAGATATGTCTCCCTCAGCCTCTACTTGCCAAGAGAAAAATTGCTTGTAGATGGGGCAGGGTACGTGTGCCAAATTTAAAGAATGGTTATGTGACTTGATATATTGCAAGGATCAACTCGCAGTATATGCTGAACTGTTGCCACTGAGTTCCAGCCCGAGGGACATCTGGGGGACATTGGAGGCTTATTTGCTTAATCATCCTCTGAATATTCTAGTTGGATCTGACTGATCCCCTGATACTGGTTGGTTTCTTGCTGTACCGCACTGACGAGCAATTTTACAGGGTCCACTTGGGCCCACGCCTGATGTTGGGACAGGCACACAGGGCATCCGTGCTGAGATGGGGTGGCGGGATGGGGCTAGCCAGATTGCAAGACAAGTACACTGTCGTGAAATTGCATTCAGGAGCTGTTATTTGCATTGATTGCTTAAACCTATGCAGAAGTATGATTCCTATGTTATGTCACTGCAAAATGTTAATAAAAACAATTATAAAAAAAAACAATCATAGGAAGGTCATGCAGATTTTTTTCACTTGTTTTGCTAAGGGCACAATCAACTTCTGATGAGCCAGCAACATTTTTCTCCATTGCTGGCTGCAAGTCAGAGTGATCGCTCCCGTGGGAGTTTGACTCCTGCTGTAGCAAATAGGCCCAAGATGGGAAAAGCTCCCTGGGCCAATCGGAGCACTCTATTTTTTAACTGCCACTTCTGTGAGACTCTTGCCAGCCTCAAGCAGACTCCACCATCCAGATACAAAAATATTTGTATATCTTAATTTTTAAAAACTGCTGAACGGATTTACACCAAATCACAAAAAGCACAATCTTTGTACCAAGTTCATTCAGTAGCACTACCTGAAGAAGTCTATGCAAAATGCATGGGGAAATTTGCTTTTGGAATCCCCCGCCTCCCCCTCTTTTTTTCTCAGCCCCTGCTTGATGGATGACCCCGAACATTTCCAGGAATGGGCTGAAGCGAAGTTGCTTTTTTTGGAACATTTTGTGAAGATTCATCGAACAACACCAAAGTTATTAGCAAACCAAAAAAAGCTGTTTCTATGGAAAAGCTATTCTAACTATAACTACCAGTGGTGACCTCCACTAGACACTAGACATATCCTAATACACAAATTCTAATGTACCTTCTCTTAAATGAATTGTGTGACCATTTTTCCCTTTAGTGTGACAGGAAGGCCATATGGCATTCTCATACCTCACTGTTGTTTTTTAATAATGAATCAATATGTGACAGTTACTGTTGTAACAATGCACACACATTTGTAGAAAACAGTGGATATAGATATAGGATAAACATAGACTATGTTTAGTAACAGGTTGGCTATTTTGCTTACAGAACTACTAATGAAATGTGAACAACTCTTGCCTATAATAATTATATATTTACGTTTTTCTCGTTTATCAAAACATTGTACATGACTCTTTGCCCTTGTAGGTGTCCCCTTACATCTGTGATGCCTCAACTCTTAATGTGAGAACTTACTGCTTGAGAGAGCTTTGTACATAACATATACAACCATACAATGATGTACTATGTTTCTGCTTTGTGACAGACTGAGTGAACGTCTACATTGACCATTGATTTACTTGTTCAACTTATACCAGCCTTTCACATCTTTTTAACACACAATGCTTTATCATCTAACTTCTAGTCTTCCCGAATCCGTAACTTCCTTTCAAAAAGTAAACCTCATAATCTTCTGTATTGCACATTATGCCTATTAAGGTCAATGTCCATCTTTCATTTTCAGTAGGTTGTTATGCTACACTAGTTGATGCTGCATCTGCGCCTCCTCCTGCTGTGGAATAGTGGTCCATTGCTTTTGCAGGATTAAACAATAGCACTGACCCCTATCTGTGCAGTCAGGCACTCTCTGGACTCCCTCCTGTTCCCATCGCAGTGAAATGACCACAGTAGCAGTTCCAGGAGCTATATTAAAACTTACCTATGCCCCTAATTATTTCCCACTTTATCCTCCTAATTTGTGCCCATTATCCAGAGGCCACCGCAACAGCATACTGATATTGTTACATACATGTTGTGTGTTAAATTGTTTTGAACAAAGCATAGTAATTATAACATGTAAGTATCTAGCTTATTAGGGAGCGTTTGCTTGGAGAGTGGATTTTTATCCAGGAAAATCTATTTTAACCATTACTTCCCAAACATGCTAATTAAAATGTATGCACATTATATGAAATTTAAAAGTGTTGAGCACTATTTGATGACATTTGCAGAAATGGCATCACCCATTGATACACCATTACTTGTTTGAATTACCGCCATTTTGCCTAAAAAGATAAGTAAAACAAACATTTTGCAATTTACAAAGTACCTATACACAAAACAAACCTTAAGCTAGTTCAAGAATGCAGGAAACTCAAGGCAACAACAATTCTGTTTGCTGTCCGCTGCATAAGGAACACTGAGATGCTTGTGCTGTTGAAGGTTGTTTTATATTGTTACCTGGAATATAGTGTTGTCCTGCTTCCAGCATGCTTTGGAAAGAAATATTAGCTAAGTATAGAAATACTACTGCCCACAACTATGAGAGACCTTACTTAATAATGTATCTTAAGTGAGGTTTTAAACTGAAACCTAATGTAAATGATACTCTTTTCCCTACAGGATGAAAACATGGTTAGCTTTATCAAAGGCGGGATTAAAGTCAGAAACAGTTATCTAACATACAAGTAAGTGTCGTCTTTTCATGTTTTTATATATAAGATGCGTTTTGTATTGCACTTTGGATCATGTGCATACTACTTTCATTTAATCTATGTAGATGAATCTCGACATTCGTTCTCAACATCATAGTACGTCTGTGTGGGTGTTTCATTTATTGAAACTGGTTAGTATTAAAAGTGTATGTCAGCTCCTATGCGTCTGTAGTTTGTCAGTTGATGATCATGCCTTCAAGATCCTACTCTTCAGTAGAGCAATTCTGTTGAAAACCTTGAGTGTGAGGTTGGCTGGTATTGCCAACATCAAGGGTTTTTTCTGTACTGTGAGTGATAAAAATAGAACAGTTTTGAGTTGCCATTGACTCGGCCCCTGGTGAAACATTTGTCCACTTTAGCATTAGAAATATGGGAGGAGTGGGTGTTTTGATCCCCAGTGATAAGCAAAGAACCCATTTAAGACACTGGGTTTTGTTGACTTATTTTCCATCTCGGCCTATATTATACAACGTGCCCCGTGGGGTGAAACGGGCATCTCTCATTAGTATTATGGAAGGGGTTACAGGTGAATGTGTGACCTCTTCTGTAATATGGGTTGTGCTGGGGCACAAAAGGGGTTGTTTCCTCAACTACATGGGGATGTGGCACCATGCAATTGAGTCAACCCATTGCCATTGGACGACACCCTTTTACATAGCTGAGGGCAAAGCAAAGAAACCGTTGGGAGGTCCATTGAGTGTGCACTACATAGAGGTGGTGCATGGTGTGCCCCTTGGAAGGGGGAAGAGGGAGCCTTAGCGACCACAAAGGCATCTCTCTGCAGGTAGGTGCAATTACTTACTGCGCTCACCTGTGGGTATCGCTTCCCATCTTTAAATTTAAGGCTTGGTCTCCTGCTGAAGTGAGAGGCAGACCAGTGGCTTCAAACACCTGGCCTACTTTTCACTTATGTGCTGTACACAGTGCAGACACGTGTTCATATCTGCCCTGTGGAGAGCGTGTTCACTGTAATAGAATGCACTGTCTCAGTCTTCACCTGGTGCACTCAGTTCTAACTACAGAGAGAAAAGCAGATACCTATAGTTCCAATGTCTGTCAGGAACCACAAGGAGGCGTTTCTGCCATCCTCTCAGCCAGGTTGGTGCCTTCTCTCTATTTGGCCATGGGAATTAAGGTGGAAGTTGCTTCGGGACCATGATGTACTGTAGCAGAGTATGGCTTAAGTACAGTCCCACAGTAACTTCCATTTTAGTTATTGCAAGCAACTTAAGATGACCTTTAGAGAAGTCAGAGCCCTGGACATGTTTCACATCTAGTTTTACCTGGTCATCACTTTTGCTAGAACAAACCAATTGAAAAGAAAATGTCAGTATTTGTAGAGTGTAGCACTATCGCCCCTGGGGGTATCTGGGTGCTGGGGGTGCGAGGTCTCCATCGAAATGCCAGGTCTTCACTTTCTTTCTGAATTCCACAAGGGAGGCTGTTCAGAGTTACAGGGTCAGGTCTTAGCAGTGATGTAGTAAAAGGACCACCTTACCACTGTGGCTGTGATGGATTCGATGGGTGTGTGCAAGGGTTATTGAGGAGAAGTGCAGATGTCTGACAGGTTGGTGGAACTTCAGTCGGTGGTTAATGTAAGCTGGTCCTTCATTGTGTAGGGATTTGTAGGCGTGTGTGCGGATCTTAAACTGGCTGGATGGATGGGGAGCCACTGGAGGTTTCTGAGGTGGGGGTTGACGTGGGGACCTTTGGGGAGGTGCAGGACAAGCCTCACAACTGCGTTCTGTATTGTCTGGAGTCTTTTGAGGAATTCAGTGGAGATGCCGACTTAGAGTGCATTGCCATAATTGAGGCAGCTGGTGACGAGGGCCTGGGCTACTGCTTTCCTGGTGTTGACTGGATCCACCTGAAGATTCTGTGGATCATGCGGAGGGTGTGGAAGGAGGAGGAGAATACTCCGTTGATTTGTGGCTTCATGATCAGTTCGCTGTCGATTATGATGCTGAGGTTGCGTGTGTGGTCTGTTGGTGTGGAAGTGGGTCCGAGTTTGGCTGGCCACAAGTTGTGGTCCCATATGGATATGTTTCTCCTGAAGATCAGTACTTCTGTTTTGTCGGAGCTGCGTTTGAGGCAGTTTGCTTTCTTCCAGCTGGCTATGTTGGTCATTGAGTTGCAGAAGTATGTTCTGTGGTGGAGGGGTCTTCAGTGAGTGAGAGGATGAGCTGTGTATCGTCTGGGTAGGCTACCATGTTGAGACAGTGGGATCTGATGATGTCGGAATGGGGGGTCACGAAGGTGTTCAACAGTGTGGGTCTGTGGGATGATCCTTGGGGTATGCCGCATATTATGTTTTTGGGTTCAGAGGTGAAAGGAGGCAGTCAGATGCTCTGAGTAGATTCTGCCAAGAAGGAGGCGATCTATTTTCTTGTATGCTGATGTTGTGGAGTCTGTTGGTGAGGGTGTGGTGGAAAACGGTGTTAAAAGCAGCTGAGAGGTCAAGGAGGATCAGGGCAGCTGTCTCCCCGCGACTGAGAAGTGTTTGATGCTGTCAGTTGCTGCAATGAGTCGGTCTCAGTGCTGTGGTTGGCACGGAATTCTGATTGGGAGGAGTCAATCAGGTCCTTTTGTTCCAGTTGTTCAGTGAACTCTTAAATGAGGGCCTTCTCGAGTACTATGGTAGGGTAGGGGAGCAGACAGATTGGTTGATAATTTTAGATTTCTTTAGGACGGGTCTGCTTTCTGCATGTTTCCATTTGACCGGGAAGACTGCAGTGTTAATGGAGGTGTTGAGGATGCTGGTGAGTTCTGTGCTGCCGCGATTGTTTCCGAGGTTGAACAGGTGGTGTTGGCATGGGTCGGTGGGTGCTTCGGAGTGGATAGATGACATGATGGCCGAGGTCGATTGAGTGGCGAGTGGTGCCCATATGGTGATCGTCCAACTGATGCACGCTGGTTGGGCAGGCTTCTGGGGTTGAGGGCTGTGGTTTGGGTGTCACAGTTGTTGTAGATGGTCGCAATCTTGCTGTGAAAGTAGTCCAAGCAGAGTTCTTGGGAAGGATGGATTGTGTTCTCTGTGGCTGCCCGGTTGGAGTATTCTTTGACTATTTTGAACAGTTCTTTCGTGCGGTTGGCTGCTGTGTCGATGTGGACTGTGATGGCTGCTCTCTTGGCTTCCTTAATTTGACAGTGGTAATTAAGGACTGCTTTGTGAGTGGCTCTGTTGGAAGGGTTCCTGGTGGATCACCATTGTTTCTCAAGTTGGTAGCAGCTGTGCTTGGAGGTTCTGAGCTCTGGGGTGTACCTGCTGGCTTCTCCTGAGGTTTTGTTGGTTCTGGCTGGCTTCAGCGGTGCGACTCTGTCAGCACATTCAGTGATGCAGGTGGAGAATTTCTGGACAGCCTGTTCCAGGTCCGATGAGGCATTAGGTTGGGAGGTGCTGAGGTCCTGGGTCCACTGTGTCTCTGTTACCTTGCCCCAGCTGCTGTGGCTGGAGCAATGTTGCTTGTTGTTGGTCTTCTCTGTGCCCGAGATGAAGTGAGCGATGGTGTGATCTGACCACGTGAGTTCTGTGACACAACTGAATTTGACTCTGTCGCAGAAGGTGAAGATGGGGTCAAGTGTGTCTGGCTTTGTGTGCGGTGTTGGTGACCAGTTGGACGAGGCCGGTGTTGCTTAAGTTCTCAAGGACAGTGGTGGAGTTGGCATCGTTGGGGTCGTCGATGTGGAAATTGAGGTCGCTGAGGACAGTGAAGTGGTTGGAGTTGATTGCTGGGGGGGGCAGGGATGTTGGGGATGGCATCGCAGAAGGCAGAAGTTGAGGTCCTGGGTGTCTGTATATGAGGGGCCCTCTTACAGTTATGTTTGTGTTGGTCTGTAGCTGGAATCTGAGGTGCTTCATGAGAGGTGTGGTTTCGTCATTGGTGGCAGTGCATCTGATAGTGTCTTTGAAGATGATGGCGATATCTCTGCCATGTTTGTTGGTGCGCTCTTGGTGTATCGTCTTGTAGCCATCGGGCGTTGTGGTGGCTTTGTCAGGGTTTGAGGAGGGATTGAGCCAGGTTTCAGTTGATGAAGGCTACATCTTGGGACAGGGAGGTGATGGTGTCCCAGATTTCCGTTGAGTGTTTGCAGAGGGATCGGCCATTGAGCAGGATGCACTGGAGCAGTTTTGGTTTGTTCGTGGTCTTCTGGGTGGGTGCAGTGCAGGATCCTGTGTGGGCTGGCAGTCCTGTTTTACAGGAGAAGTGGCAGCGTTGACAGGTAAAGGGTTCTTTAGTAGCTCGGGGGGAGTAAGTGCTGCATTTGCTGTTGTGGCACCTAGTATCCAGAGCCACAACAGCAAATGCAGCATCCTCGTTGGTGTAGGGGTAGGTGGCGGGAGGGCCATACTCCTGGCACTGGGCGCAATCTAGGTGCGGACGGGTGCAGGTGGGCCTGCCTTTGGTGTATCCACTGCGTGGCCGTGCTGTGGCCTCCTTTAAGTAGGTCCTGGGGGAGGACCTACCTAATGGAGGCAGCAACCTCCATTAAAGAGACAATAATGGCAAGAAAAGGCAAAAAGAGGCAATAAAGGCAGCAGGCGAGTAAAGAGACAATAAGGAAAAGGAAAAAAGAGACAAAGTCAGAATGCGAGTAAAGACACAATAATGGCAAAAGGCAAGTAAAGAGACAATAAAGTCAAGGAAAGGCAAAAAGACAATAAAGGCAGAAGGCAAGTAAAGAGACAGTCAATGCAGAAGGCAAGAAACAGCAAAAAAGTCACACAGAGGATTACAATAAAGAGAACCTAATAAAAAGCCGGCTGTAAGGAAACAGAAAAGGCAACTTGAGAGCTTAACGGGAAATGTGGGCACTGCAGCAGTGTCCACAAACCTGTCGCAGGGGAAGCCGGCACGAGGACCTTAAAGCTGCCTTTCCACAAAAATACACCTCCTTATGAAAAGAGCGACAAAAACCCTGCGTTGGCCTCATTCATGCCTCATTTTGTCTGTGCATGCCATCAAATGAACCCGCCCCTTTTAGCCTTTTACTTGCATATTTATGTAGCGTCTGGGAACCCATGTAACCTTTTAAAAATGTGTGTTTGGTTATGCTTTTAAAGATTTATCCAAATGTATACTATAGAAGGTTTGCTTTTACAGAGAATTCAATTCGGAGGAGGCCAGACCACATACATTAATTTTAAAGGAGTTCTGTAAAATAGGTCTGCCTAGCAGAGGGTTCAGTTGTCAGCAGAAGTGTGTTTCTACTTCTGCTTTGAGGCCTCGTGTTCTCAGGCACCTTTGTGCAGTGGATAAAAAAGGTAAGCTTGTAGAGAAATTGCATTTAAGAACTAAACAAGTTTTAAATGGTCATCGAGTGAGGGTTGTCACAATAGGCCTCAAAAACCAGTAGACGATATCTAACAAGGCAACCTTGTTGAATGCCTATTGTTGATGTTCGTTAGTGTTGCAGAAGTGAGTCTTTGCTAGGTAGCCCCTTTAAAGGTGGCCTTTAAGAATTCACTATCATTCTAGAATGGTACCGTTAGACACACCTAAGATCACGACTCACTAAGTTCTGTTTTCGAACGAGAAGTGTGCATAATATCCAGTTGGTAAATGTAAGTTTTGGTATTTGAAAACGTCATGCCTTATAGCCTCTGACCAGTCCTGTCCTTCCCTTGGAGCATCATTGTACAACAATGCGTCTAACACAATAGTTTAGTCCAGGTACCCTGGCGAGAGGTGGGAGAGCAAGGCAAGGGGCTACCGAAACCTCTTTCAAATGAATCCTTCATTTATACACGTTCTATAAAATGAGGTTGCGAAATATCTGTCTATTGCTGAATCTTCTGCTGCCATGGTCCCAACGGATCTTTTGCACAGTAACTCAGCATCAGTGGCCCCAGATCGGGGTCACAGACTCTGGCATCCATTCACAAAACTACCAAATGATGCATTTTTCACACAACACCACCACAGCCAGATTTGTTAATGGTGATCTATAAAAACTCCAAAGTACGATATTCTGTTGATAGTCTCTGTTTATCATTGCCGCAGCCTGGTTAAAATGTCTTTCAAATGGACCTCTGCCCCCAGGTAATGGCATGTTATCAACATCCTGCCCTACTGTTTAGTACTCAATGAAAAGTTTGAAGATTAAATAGCACTGTAAATATGCTTATGCGCAGAATAATGTACAAAATGTGGAGATAGAAGTTTGTTTAATTATTTATTTGAAGTTTTGTGAAGCGCTGTTAACCACACTGCAGTGTTTTCAGATCGTTTTTAGGTGGGGGTGTGAGTTAAATAGAATGGTGCGTTGCATTATATTATTCTACATTTATAAAACCAGTGGTGGGGACGGTTCTAACACTCAGCAGTGGTGGACAGTGTATGGAGAAACTTAGAGTAAATAGTTTCCTAACAAGATGACAAAGCCTCGGATAATTAGGACTCCTGAAAGTCTGAATAAAGAGGCAAAGATGGTTATTGTAGGTTGTGTGCCAATGACATAGAGCAAAAGAGTCTTGCAGGTAAATAATGTAAATATGCTTATTGGAGGATAACTGTAGAATATAGAAGCCCATCAACCAGCATCCTCTGTGTCCTGAGATCCTGATCCAACTGCCCAACCGATATCCATTGTTCCAGAACAGGGGCACAGAACACGAGAGAACATTCAGATGATGCACCCAAACCACATTCTAGTTTAAGAATCCCTGACATGTTACAATTCATAATATTAGTAATGATTACATAGGTTCAGTAAATGACAGAATAGTACAGAATACATCATACAATGCACCAAACAAAAACCCTGAAATATGATACAGTTGAAACACAAAAGAATTCAACTGAGAAATCATGCAGGTAGCCTGGTTTCCTAGACCTCCTACTGCTTCTGGCAGTACAAGCACCATTAGTATGAGCACTCACAGTTTTGCTAAGTGCTTCAACAGTGCTGAAAGCTTCCACAGCCACATTTGGAGATGCATTCAAGTTTAACACATTTGGTTGCAGCTGTGGAGAATAGTCATCCTTTGATGGAGAATTTACTAGAAGTAAAAATAAATACTCTGGTGGTGTCAATTTCCTCCTTACAACAGAACTTTGGAAATCATCAAGATGAACTACATTTATTTTTTTCCAGCAGCAAACATCTTTCAACATAACTGATGAGCGTGCAATTTTAGAAACCTTGTAGGGACCATTAAAATGAAATTCTACTTTAGATCTCCTGGGCCTAATATCTGTCAACATAACCCAAGATCCCACACAAACGTCACTATTACTCATAGAATTAGTACCATCAGGATAACCCTTGTTTTTTTTCTTTTTTGAGCAGCCTTCACTTTGGACTTCATTTAATCCAAATCAATCACCTCCCCCAATTTACTAGAAGACTTGTCATTCAGCCAAGCTGGATTTAAATCTGTACAAGACTGCCTTCCCCTCAGCAAGGCAAAAGGTGACACCCCAGTAACAGTGTGAGGCACATTATGATATGCCCAAATGTTGTGATAAAATTCTTAACGTCCATTCCACAAGTTAAAGCTGTCTGAATGCCTTCCTTAAGCAACCAGTTAACTCTCTCAATAGCACCATTTGCCTGAGGACTAGACAAAGCAACATTATAATGCTTAATCCCCTTGACATTCAAAAACGCTTACTTTTTCAGACACAAATTGAACTCCATTATCTATGACAAGTTCAATTGGGTATCTTCCCAATACAAATACCTTTTCCAAAAGGTCGATGACAACTTGAGTGGTAGTTTCATTAACAGAATCATAATGTATCCACTTTAAAAAGTAATCAGTCAACACAATCAAATATTTGAACTTATCTGGTAATGTTGCAGTAGGCCCAGAAAAGTCTAATGCTACTTTGTTCCATGATCCATCAGGTAAAGGAGTGGTTATTAAAGGTGTTCCATCAATGAACTTCCATTATTTATTAGGCATTAGGCATTCCTGGCATGCACTTACAAACTCATCAATATCACTGTTCATGTACGGCCACCAAAAATGGCACCGTAAAGTTTTCTTAGTGGCTGTAGATCCTAACTGACCTTTATGAGCAAGACTATTTACTTTCAATCTCAAACCTTTTAGTACCACAAACTTACCAGCCCACAACAAAATCCCTGATTCAGTGGTAAGTTGAGAGGATACTTGGCAAACACAATGCAACTCTCATTTAAAACATTTAGGTGCTCAAAATCCACAAATGTTGCCAACACTACATCCTCTTCACAAGCTTTATTCACCTTAACAGCTCCTTGACACTTATTAATCACCTCTATGCTTGCGACAACGCATTCATTTATCAAAAATCTCTTCAATCTATACTTCCTTCATACCTAAAAAGGGAAGCCTAGATAAACAATCAGCACAGGCATAAGTGCCACCTTGAATGTATCTAACTTCAAAATTGCATTCCTGTAGTTTTGATAAAATATGTATTAGCCTTGAAGTTGCTTACATACCTTTGTCACCCAACAGACACATTTCAGATTGATGATCTGTATAACATGACATGCATTCCCCAAATATAGGTTATAAATTTGTCAATAGCTCAAGCACATGCTAGGACGTCCCTCTCAATGGTGCTATATCTTTGTTCCACCTCAGAAAGTATGCAAGACGCAAACACAGTGGATATGTTCTTCAATACCAACGTGTTGACACAAAATAGCACCAAAACCAACTCTGCTGGCATCTACTGTTATCACACACGTATGACTGTTACCATACGTTTTCAACACTGGTACCTAGGTCAGAATAGCCTTAATTTCTGTTAGCACTTTTTTCTCCTTTGTGCCCCAAACAATGTTTTCTTTTTCCTCAATATTTTTTTAGAGGTTCCATAACAGTAGCATACCCCTCTACAAGCTTTCAATCACTCAATCCAAGGAATGATTTCAACTCATCCTTATTTTTTGGTGAAGATACCTCTCTTAAAGCCTTGATTATATCTTCTTTTGGTTTTATATTCCCTAAAGTGATGCTATGACCAAGATACTGAACTTTACTTGTCAAAAACCTATATTTGTCCTTGGATACAGTTATTCCATGTTCGTTCAGAATGTTAAGCACTCTATCCAAAATGCAATTATTTCACTTACCATTTTAGAAAATATCAGAATAGCATCCTGAAATGCTGGCACCCCAGATATATCCTTGAACAGGTAGATCATAAGCTTTTGAAATATGCTAGCTGATGGTGCTAGGCTGAAAGGTAAACGTAACTATTTATAAGGCCCAAATGGAGTGATAAATGTTGTGAGCAACTGTGACTCTTTAAAGGGAACATTCATACCCAGTCTCAACACAATCCCCAACCTTCCTTGATCAATCCAACCCATTATGTCACAGTCATTCACTGCCACGTTCATCTTGGTAAAAATCATTCTGAAAAATGCAAAACACCCTCATAAAAATACCACAGTTTAAATCTCAGACTCCCAATACGCAACAGCTCTAACGTCTGTTTTTTAACATTAGACCACTCCACAAAACTTAAATCTCCTCTGAAAGCATAGTCACCAGTGAACCAGAATCCACCAGAATCTTTAAATCAATCTTCCCAATTTTTAACATCCAAAAAGGTCCATTTGTACTGGCTACAACCCCTGCATCGTGTTCAACATCCACAGTCAAAATTGTCATAGTAGTCATACTATCCACAACTTGTGGAACATATTGTTCAGCCACAACTCAACTTGACAGCAACCTCCCCGCTTTTTACAAACTTGCATAAATTCACCCTTTTTTATTTATTTTATTTTTTACATTTGTTGCACTTTTTCCTTTGGGCATGACAGCTGGAATTACTCCCAACATGGATATATGATCCACAGGGGGCGTGGCTTGCTTGGCAAGCATGGCAAATGTGCTCTGAAAAAGTTCCACTCTCTATCCCAGTTATCCTACAGTAATCCTCTTGGGACCCTGAAAAATCTGCATTCTTCAGTCCCTCAAAACCCCCCCCCCCCCCATTGATACGGAGCCCAGCTGACCCATTAAAGTGATGACAACAACAAAGGAGTGGCTCCACCGCGGATGGGATCGGGCCTGATGGCTCCGGGGCCGGGTACGAGGGCGGCCTAGGAACTTTGGAAGCGTGGGTGTTGGCAGCGATTTCTTACGACTGCAACAGAGCCCAATGGGGAAGCATCTGAAATGCGCTACCCAACGCCAAAAAGAGATTGCTGCCTGGACGCTGGTAAGCCCTGAAGCGCCGAGCACCATGTAGCACATTATGGAAGGTCAGACCTGACACTCTGGCCCCCCCCAGGGATAAGAGTGACACTGGTTGAACAAACATTACTGAGTAGACACGACAGGGGACATCCATCAGAGCATACAGAGTTGGGGATTGATACAATGCTTTGCTTCTTCCCCCACACTCTCCATGTGGCCTATGATCACTGGACTTCCACACTACTAGGCCCCATTCATAGAGTCATTACCACTGTGATAAATCTCAGGGTTTTATTTATTTATTTTTTTGAAAGAAAGGAAAAGGAACAAGAAAGAAGAGAAAGAAGGGGGGAAAAAGGAGGAGAGAGGCATAATTTTCAGCACTTCCTCCTGATTGCGCACACAGAAGACCCACATGTGCACAGCTGTATACTAGACTCTATCCCAGGAGGTGCCTACCAATACTCAAGCACCTCCGTACCATCTCCCGCCTGAGAAACGGGGCTGCTCGTGCTGCTGCACCTTAGGCCACTGTAGGATGCAGGCAAGCGGGCCCTAACGCACACATCTGTATGATTTATTGAACTTTGTTCATGGGTGACATTAAAAGCCTGACAACTATTGGTGCATCCAGCTGATCACATTGACCCCTCCCCTCCCCCATCACCATTAGCAATTGTGAAGTGTACTGGGAAGACTGAATTTTTGGAGATTAGCGCTGCTCGTGCTGATGACCGACATCATCCCTGACGTGATCTGGCAAGCAGACCCCTGAGTGAAACCAGGATCTCCACAGATATGAACATCTACAACCCACGACAATGGGGCGCCCATGCACCACTGCACAGGAAACACCCGCGAAACCTCCTGCAGAAAGGGATCGACTAGAAAAGGACACAGGATCCTCAGATGTAGCAATATCCCCGCTGTGCATCAGCGATAAACTAGACACCGTGCTTGCAGCAATGGAGAAGATTGATACCACTCTCAAGACCACAAGGGCTTCCCTGTAAGTCAAAATAGATGCAGTGACAATGGATCTGGCACCACTAATGCAGATCACAGGAAACCTGCAGAGAAAGTTCATACCACTGAATTGATACTTAAGTAATTGCAACGGCGAACTTGAGACCTTGACTTGTCACTGAAGCAGATGACGGAATGAGTGAACTTTCTAGAGAGTCGCATGTAGGATACAGCGGACCGGACACGATGTAAAAATATATGCGTTGTAGGCTTCTGGGAGGGAACTGAGGGATCGGATGCTGTTGCATGGGTGGAAAAGTAGTTGCAACAACTACTACCCAAAGACACACTTTCCAGCTTTTTCACAGTGGAACTTGCCCATTGGGTGCCAATGTGCAGACCATCGTTGGGATCCAGTCCCTGACCATTCCTGTTTTGCCTAATGCACTACAGAGATAGAGACGCTGTACTGTGCGAGGTGCGGAAACTGGGTGAAGTTGCTGTGGATAATGCTAAAGTAATGTTTTTTCCTGATTTCACACTAACAGTGCAGCAGCAGCGGAACTCCTCCGTTGCAGTTAAACGGAGGCTTCCTGGAACTAAACACCCGTTATGCTCTCTTCTTCCTTGCGTATTGGCGTGAGGCACTCGAGGAAAAGATGCAATTCTTCGGCACCCCTAAGGAGAAATGGAACTGGGTACAATCAAAGGGATATTCCACAGTGGACTACCCCAGCCATACTGACACTATACCCCATGCCAGGAGGACCCCACAACCTATGCGCAGATGCTTCCAACCACGACAGTCACCTTTGCGAAGAGTGCACCTGGACTGGAACAGGTAATACAGGAAAGACACAAAAAGCAGCACAGCTTGGTGAGTTAAGTTGTTGATCTGAGACTGGCGATGAATCAGACAAGTCACTCACTGATGGTTCCTCTGCTATAGGGGAGTCTGGAGCAGATTCTTTTACTCCTCCGGACATCAAATGACAATTGGCTGTTATGACATGTTAATAGCACAAATGTGACTGCTTATGTTCTCCCTCTCACTAACAGACATGCCCATTACAGTTACCTTCTAAGCACCAACTGCAAAAACTTTTTACTGGTCCCTCTTTAGCAGAGGAACGACATTAACATCTGGGGACCTAAAAGGTGCCTACATCCTAGACAAAATATACTGCACATAAACACACCTAGGCGAATGGACCAGCTAAATATTACTGCATGTCTTAGGGTTCCCATTAGGGAATCATTTTTTTCCCTACATACCGTTCATCCCCACACTGACCGTCCAGCTAGAACCCCCCTTCAGTACCCCAACTGGCTGATTTGATTTGAGTTCTTGTTACCTAATAATTTGGGCAGGACACATGTTGTATCTCTGTTCTAATGGCATTTCAGGTTTTACGTTGCAAGTATTTGTAAAAATAGACCACCAGCTCATCACGGTTAAAACCCCCACCTCAGATCCTCCATGAATACATCAAATGACACTATCCCATTGCAGATACCCCCATGACCCCCATTGGTTGGATAATTTACTCCTTTCAACATGGCCCATTTTAATATACTCACCTGGAACGTGATGGGCATGCACACGCCAGCATGTCGATACTCTTTTTATTCTTGCCTGAAGATGGGAGCTATGCATATAGCTCTACTGCAGGAAGCTCACTTTATCCACTCTGAAGCCCTTAAGCTACAAAGGCGCTGGAGGGGACAGGTATTCGCTACAAACTACTCCACTTATGCCAGAGGGGTTAGACCCAGAACCCCATTCACAGTTGAAGAGACAGAGACATACGACTCCTTCTTTACTGACTTTCCAATGCTCTGTATCACAATTGAAGAGCGTACAGAACTCAATGGTCTCATTACATTGATCGAAGTCAAAGAGGCGATCAGGACATTAGCCACTGGTAAATCCCCGGGATTAGACGACTTGCTCACTGAAATATATAAAGCCTTTGCTTCCACATTGTCCCCACGATTTTAGTAACAATGTACCAGGGGGCCTTAGCTATAGGCAGACTTTCTGCTTCCCAAAGAGAGACAATTATTATCTCCTTGTCCAAACTGAATAAAGACCCCCCTGCTTGCTAGTTCCTACCGACCCTTGGCACTACATAACACTGATTATATGATACTGGCAAAAATGCTTGCAGAAGGCCTGGCACCATTGGTCCCCTGTTTGGTTCACACGAACCAAAACGGGTTTGTTCATGCTCGTAACACCTCATTGAATCTATGCCGCTACTTCAGAGTTATCACGAATGCCCATGAGGATGTCTGGTCTTAGACCTTGAAAAGGCCTTTCACTCACTGGAATTGGAGTATCTCTTCACTGTACTGTCATGCTATGGAATTGGACTTCGCTTTCTGCAACTGGTGAGGTTACTATACACCGACCCCCCTAATAAGGGTCATGATGGGACCCCTCATCTCAAACGCAATCTCCATACACAGGGAAATGAGACAAGGCTGCCCACTGTCACCTTTATTGTTCTCTGTTGTAATAGAACCACTTGTGTTAAACATGCGCAACCAAGAAATAACTTGGGGTATTCCTCTAGGAGATGGACCACGTGTGATTTTGCTATACGCAGATGACATTCTATTATACGTTAGAGATACCCACAGCATACGTGACTCAATCCCACTGTTATTGACTCGATTTGGGACCATTTTTTGACTCTGGGTAAATTGGGCCAAATCGTGCCTATTCCCTTTTCTACCTACTGTTCCTAACCCCAACTTCATTATTGAGGGAACCCCACTAACTTGGCAGCAACACACATTTCGTTACCTGGGTGTGCATGTGTATCACTCCCTCACTGACCTCTTTGACGGCAATGTCACACTCACAATAACTTCAACAAGGGCTCAAATGGCATTCTGGTGTACCTTGCCACTGTCTGTGGCTGGGAGAGTGGCATTATTGAAAACGGTGGTTTTACCCAGACTACTATATTGCTTCACCAATCTGCCTAATTATATCCCAGCTGCATTCTTCCGGTCATTTGACCAACAGATTTGTGAATTCATCTGGCATAAATCGAAACACAGGGTAGCGCTGACAAAAGCTTGCCTACCGATGAAGGGGGACTGGATGTTCCATACTCTCAACACTATCACTTAGCTGCTCAAATCCAGTGGTTTGCAAAATGGTTGTCACCTGCAGCTGTCAGACATGGCCACATTGTCACCTAGCTGGACTTTGTCAGCCCTACTGCATCTGTTTCACCCTGGTGCACAAACGCACGCTCCTGACACATTACTAGGGATAGCCTACTGACGCTACCGTTGTTGTCTTATTACACTAAACAGGAGCCCCCTTTTGCGCCAGATTTGACCCTGCTGGGAACACCCAGGCCTGCAGGTCCTACTTCATTAACAGAAAGTAGCACATGGCGCGCCGCGGGCTGCACACACTGGGTGATTTCTACAGGGGTTGTACACTAGCATCAATTGAGGTACTGACAGCTGAAGATGGCTTACCCCCAGGCCAGTTTCTATTATACAGTTCCTTACTCACCACACTAAAGAGACACTGAATGACCTATCTATTGAACCACCAACACACCTCACAGTTCAATATTTACATGTTCTGGGAAGTGGGAGACGTTTCATGAGCAGGTTTGCTAGTTCCTTTCGTATCCAGACTAAACCCCCCCCCCCCCCCCCCCCCCACTCTCACAGTTGTGGCAACACTGGGAAGCAGACTTAACACACTCTTGTATGGACCAATAATGGGCATCCCTGTTTAGAAGGACCAAAGTACATATCATGTAATGCCCAGTTTAAGCTTATTGAGCTCTACATTGTACCCAGGGCGTATCTTACTCCTGCTAATTTAAACTGGTTTTATCACAGAACTGATGCCACTTGTCCGCAATGCGACGTGGTAGATGCCGACTTGCTGCATATGTTATGGGCTTGCCCCAAACTACACACTTACTGGCTCAACATCACCTCTAGCTTCACAAAATGCACACAGCGCCCAAACCTCACAAGTGGGAATCATGTTTATTGGGGCTGTATCGTAGAAATACGAAACATAGGGTGACTTCCTGTTTTCTTGACTTGGGATTCATAGTGGCCAAATGGCTCATTATATGAAGATGAAAGTCATCAGAACCCCCAAAACATATTGCCTGGAAATGCTCAATGCTCAACTTGGCCCAGGCTGAAAGCATGACTTTGCACAGAGAAAACACACTCGGGCTTAGTAAATATCCCATTGCCACTTACTGGAACAACATACTAGTAGAATTGCGGACTAACCGAACATATGAATCCAATGACAATAATAGTACTGTGGCTCAATCACTGCATACACAACGGAAACGGATGTATCACATTACAAGAACAAAATAACGCAATGTTCTTCTTATGTACATTACTTTTTGAAATTCTAACTATTGGGGTGACTTGTGTTAATTTTCAAGACAATGCTTGTAAGGTGAGGTGGCAGCTGACTGGACTAGATGGTCTAATGAGTTGTGTGTTTTATAAAGTTTATCATAACACGGTTATTATATGTGTGAATCTGTTTGCTCGAACATAGGTGAGAAGCCTATCACACACATTTTACTTTTACGGTCACTATTTGTTTAGTCATCTGATAAATGTTTAGACATTGATATCTTATAACATGCTTTATGTTGTGTCAAGTATAGACAACACTATTGCTGTATTACCAAATGTGACGATTTAAAAACAAAATCAATAAACAGATCCAAACAAAAAATGGTTATATGATCCACATGTATAACATGTATTTGTTCTGAAAACCCTGTTGCTCCTATAATTGTCTGGTACTTTTTAACAGCACTGACATTCCCTGATGCACCAGACAGCACGTTTACAGATTCAGCAGAGCGCTTAATCCCTTTAGCTATTTTCACTGTTTCCTCTAAGGTAGCATTAGTACAACAATATTCCTGAACTTTCTTTGAGTGACAGTTCAAATGAGTTTGATTCCTTAGATACTGATCAACTGCATGTTTGAAGTTACATGTGCTGGGTAAAATTCTAAGTGCTGCCACATATTGGTTCATGTTCTCTCCTAATGCATGTTTCCTGAAATCATAAGTGAAGCGTTCAAACTCAATACTTGGTTCCTCAGAAAAATGCAATGAAAGTCTTTTCTTTGTGCCAATAAATATATTCCAATTTCCGCCATCATCTGACTCCTCTCTAGAAGGAGCTAGTTTTCTTACTGGGCCATAGCCCACACCATTGATGGCTTCTAGATAGTTTTTGAATACACAAAACCGATGTTTCCATTAGAGTACAGGTTTGCCAGGGTTATCCAGGAAATGCTAAGGTTGTTGCACACTGCCTCCTCCCGACATGGCAACTAACCTTTACAATTGTTCGGAAATTGTAAAGGATTGCCGTGATACTGAAATAGTAATGTGTAAACCAATTATGGGGCACTGAAATAGTAATGAACAAATAATACACTGGGAGACTAATTTTGTTATAAATCACTTAAGGACCCCCTCTAAAATGTAATTAAAATCACTTAATTGTACCACCATTTATGACTCCGCTCCTATAATAGTTCTGCGGTCGGTAATCAACCACCACTTCCAAAATGTGACGGATGCAAGTATCGCACAGTAATTTAATTCACCAGAAAGATGGCTGCACATTACGTGCATTTGCGTAATGATCTAGCATTGCCAAGTAGTTTACCAAACTAAAATTCCTGCCTGTAGTGTATGCTGACGTATGTACATTATGACACAATTGCAGTGGGACTCCTCTGACCTCCTGGTCAGCGTCTGTTGCCCTCCCCAACTCCTCCTGCTGTTGCCTCTGCATCGAACTGAGAACCTACCTGACTCTCAGTTCGAGGCCCTCCTCCACCCGCAGGCTCCTGCCTGCACATCATCCCAGGTGGCCTTGTGGCCATCTACAAGTAAGTATCTTGTGTGTGTCTCTCTCTCTCTCTCCTTACTCCTGCTCTTATACCTCTTCCTTTTCCCTCTGTTTTTACTTAATTTCTTTCTCTTTCCTTTTTGATGTCTTTGCTCTCATTTTTCTGTCTTTCTGTTTCCCCTCTCCCTCCCCCGCCGCAGCTGCCCCTGTGGCCCTTCCCACCTCTCCCGCAAAGCTCCTTTCCTACCCTCCCGTCTTCCAGCTAACCTGACTCCGCCTCCCTCCCCTTCTTAATGTTGGCCGAAGCACTGTGAGAGGGCGACTCCTCTGACCTCCTGGTCAGCGTCTGTTACCCTCCCCAGCTCCTCCTGCTGCTGCCTTTGGATCAAACTGAGAGTCTGCCTGACTCTCAGTTCGAGGCCCTCTTCCACCCGCAGGCTCCTGCCTGCACCACCTCCCTGGTGACCTAATGGCATCTACAAGTAAGTATCTTCTGTCTCTTTCTGTCTCTCCTTATTTCTGCTCTTATATCTCTGCCTTTTACCTCTGTTTTTATGTCCTTTTTTCTCTTTCCTTTTTGCATTTCTCGAATTTTTCTGTCTTTTTGTTTCCCCCCTCCCTCCCGTGCCGCTGCTGCCCCTGTGGCCCCGCACCTCCGCAAAGCACCATTCCCGCCCTATCGCCTCCCAGCTGACTGGACCCCATGCCTTCCTGCCCTTTTTAGTGGCAGCCGCAGTGCGGCCACGCGCAGTGGGCACGCCACTGGCAAGCCCATCTATGCCTGGTCTGCACCCAGCGCCAGGAACCCTGAATCTCCGACAAGCCACTCCCTGGCCACCCTCCATTACAACGCCAAGACCCTCCTCCGCCTCAACACCGAACGTCTCAGCACCTGCTGCAGCGCATCTCCTAAGGACACCCATGGACCTTTTTCCTGCCTAAACTGCAACCTCCGTTTTTGCCACAAAAATCAACCAGAACACCCCAAACCTGAAACCACTGATGCCTGCCACAAACTCATCAACTGCCTCCTTCTGAATATACGCTTCCTCCATAAGCACACCACCAAACTTTGGGACCTGATCGACTCTGCCCGTCCAGACATCGCATTCCTAACAGAGACCTGGACTCAACACTACCTCCGGACCAGACATCGCCATCGCAATCGCAGAGAGCTACAACATCCTAAGGAAAGACTGGCCCTCACGTCTGGGCGCAGGACTAGCCATCGTACACAAGCCCTCACTCTGCATCATGGTCATTACAGAGGAACACTCCACCACAATGGAACACCTACACTTCTGGATCCACGCCAGTCACAACTCCTCCCTTCGCGGCACCCTGGTCTACAGACTGCCCGACCTCCACTCAGCCTTCATCGACGCCATTATAGACATCGCCACTCCCCATGCCCTGGCGTCCACTGAATACCTCCAAATGGGCGACTTTAATTTCCACCTCAACGACCGAAACACCACTTCCCTACTGAACAATCTTGCCACCCTCGGCTCAGACAACTGATCACTGCGACTACGCATGCCACCGGACACACTCTAGACCCCATTTTCACCTCAAGCAACCGGATTGCCTTCAAGAATATCTCCACCCCGGACTGGACTGACCATCACTGCCTACACTTTGTCATAACTGCACCCAAAGCCCCCTCTGTGTCCCCAGCCCCCCCCACAGATAATGTAACGAAATGACCGAGTAACTCACCATGACCCTTGCCAAATCATACCTGCCCCCAACCAACAATGCCAACACTGTAGCACACAACCTCAATTCCTGGATCACCGAATGCACCAAATCCTTTGCCCCTTTCCGATCAACTTCGGTCAAGCGCATCCCAAAAAAAGCTAGCTGGTTCACCACCGAACTCCAAGAATCCAAATGCACCTTCAGGCGCCTAGACAAGAAATGGAGAAACAGCAAAACCAGCGAAGATCCCGCGGCCCTCAGGACCGCCACTGCCACCCATCACCAACGCATCAAGAATGCAAAAAAAGCTGCACTCCATGAACGCATCAACACCTCCCTGCACAACACAAGAGAACTCTCCACGGTAATCATCAAATTCACCAATCCTCCCTCCGAAGCCACCGAAATCCCCCATCGCAAGACCTCTTCGACAAATTGGCCACCTTCTTCCACTGCAAGATTAAGGACACCTATGACAGCTTTCTCCCACATAACCCACCCAGCATCAGAACCTGCAACCAACCCAGCCCCCCAGAACCCACCCAAACCATCCACAGCTGGTCCACTCTCACCACAGAAGAGAATGAAATCATCATGAACAGCATTCACTCCGGAGCTCCCACAGACCCCGTCCTCATCACATCTACAACAGAGCCAGTGCATCCACCGCCCCTGAACTCTGCAAGATGCTGAACTGCTCCATCAAAACAGCCACCTTCCCCGAAGATTGGAGACATGCCGAAGTCTGCCCCCTCCTGAAGAAACCCACAACCGACCCATCAGAGCTTAAGAATTTCCAGCCCATCTAGCTGCTACCCTACCCAGCCAAAGTCCTGGAAAAAGCCATAAATTCACACCTGCGACAATTTCACAAGGACAAAAACTCTCTGGATACCTCCCAGTCTGGCTTCCGCAGCAACCACAGCACGGAGACAGCTCTTCTTGCAGCCACCGATGACATCCGCACACTCCTCGACAATGGCCACACCGCAGCACTCATACTCCTCGACCTCCCAGCAGCCTTTGACACGGTCTCTCAGAGCACCTTATGCACCAGACTCCACGCAGAAAAGCCTTGCAATGGAATCACTCCTACCTCACCAAAAGAACACAGAGTCAGGCTCCCTTTATATCCAAACTAACAGAAGTCAGCTGCGGAGTCCCTCAGGGATCCTCCCTGAGCCCAACGCTCTTCAACCTCTACATGGCCCGCTTGCAGCCATAGTCCGAGAGCACGGAATGAATATTATGTTGTACGCCGATGACACACATTTCATCATATCCCTCACTGAGGACCCAGACAAAGCTAAGAGGAACTTTCACGCTAGAATGGAAGCCGTGGCTGCCTGGATGAGGGAGAGCTGCCTCAAGCTCAACTTAGACAAGACTGAGCTCATCATCTTCAGAAACTATAATTCAGCCTGGGACGACTCCTGGTGGCCCACATCGCTCAGTGTCTACTCCAATTGACCACGCCCACAACCCAGGAATCATCCTTGACTCTTCCCTATTAATGATCTCACAGGTAAATGCAGTCACCTCTTCCTGCTGGCACACCCCCGGCCAACTCCACAAAATCTTCAAATAGATCCCGGTCGACTGCCGGAAGATAATCACCCACGCCATATTCACAGGCAAGCTTGACTATGGCAACACCCTCTACGCCGGCACCACAACAAAGAACATCAGGAAACTACAACTCATCTAAAATGCTGCCATCAGACTCATCCTGAACCTCCCCCACCAGGAACACATCTCCTAAAACTTGAGGATCCTCCATTGGCTCCCAGTGGAGAAGAGAATCAACTTCAGACTACTCACCCACACCTACAAGGCCCTTCACAACAGCAGACCAGCCCACCTGAACTATCACATCTCATTCCATAACCCTGCCACACCCCTCCACCCCACCCAGCAGGCGCTAGCCACCAATGCATGCATTCGTAAACCACCGCCGGAGGAAGATCTTTTGCCTACCTCGCAGCTAAGAGCTGGAACAACCTACCCACGCACCTCAGGCAAAGCCCATCTCTCATCATCTTCAGGAAGAACCTCAAGACGAGGCCCAGACCCACCACTAGCGCCTTGAGACCCTCACGAGTGAGTAGCTTTATAAAAACTGAATGATTGATTGATTGAATGGGCACGGATGCCTGACCTAAGAACCACATGCTTGTCTGCCTGTCATGCCTCCTCACTGGTGTGTCCACTCGACCTCTCCGAGACTGCTCGACAATCACACAGAAGCCCAAATGATAGTTACACAAAGAGTGCCTCAGTGTATTTCCATGAAGCGACAGAAGTTGGATCCTGCTCTTGAAACTTTGTCACTTTTGAGGAGTCCATTTCATACATCTCATCCTCCTCACCAAATATGTTGTAGGTTGTGTACCGCTTGACATATGGCAAGAGTCTTGCAGGTAAATAATGTAAGCAGGTTTATTGGAGGATAAGAGTAGAATATACAAGCCCATCAACCAGCGTACTCTCTGTCTTGTGATCCTTCCCCAACTGCCCAACTAACAGCCGTTGTGCCAGAACAGGAGCACACAACACGAGAGAACACTCAGATAATGCACCCAAATCACATTCTGATTTCAAGATGTTGCAAATCATAACATTAGTAATGATTACGTATATACAGAAAATATCAGAATACTGCCAAACACAACAATGGTCTTAGGTGTACGGTGTGGGAGGCTGGCCTGGCTTATAGTGGGTACCTTGTGGTACTTACACCTCGTGCCAGGTCCAGTTATCCCTTATTAATAGAATAGAGGTGTTTCTAGCAGCTTAGGCTGTTAGAGGTAGTTATGGCAAAGCAGCTTAGGCTGAACTAGGATACATGCAATGCTCCTACTATACCACTTATATCATATAGCACAATATCATAAGAAAACACAATACTCAGAGTTACTAAAAATAAAGGTACTTTATTTTAGTGACAATATGTCAAAAGTATCTCAGAGGATACCCTCACTTAGGAGGTAAGTAATATACACAAATTAAATGTACACAAACCCAAAACAGGTAAGTAACAGTAAGAAAGGTAGTGCAAACACTGTAGAATCATAATAGGATGCAATAGGTAGACATAGGCCTAGGGGCAACACAAACCATATACTCCAAAAGTGGAATGCGAATCACGAATGGACCCCAGACCTATGGGAGGTTGTAGAGGGTCGCTGGGACTGTAAGAAAACAGTAAGGCTGTCCAAAATACCCCACCCCAAGACCCTGAAAAGTAGGATTAAATTTACCCTATACCCCATAAAGACAGAATAGTCGTGATAGGGGATTCTGCAAGAACCACAAGCACCAGAAAAACACTGAAGACAGATTCCTGGACCTGAGGACCTGTAAAGGAAGGGGACCAAGTCCAAGAGTCACAAAAGTGTCTGAGGGGGCAGGAGCCCACTAAACCCCGGATGAAGGTGCAAAAGGGCTGCCTCTGGGTGGAAGCAGCTGAAGATTCTGCAACAACGAAAAGGGCTAGGAACTTCTCCTTTGGATGGAAGATGTCCCACGGTGTGCTGGAGGTTGCAGAAGTGTTTCCTTGCAGACATACCGCAGACAAGCCTTGCTAGCTGCAAGAGTCGCGGTTGAGGATTTTGGGTGCTGCTGGGGCCCAGGAAGGACCCGGATGTCGCCCCTTGGAGGAGGAGACAGAGGGGGCACTCAGCAACTCAGAGAGCCCCCGCAGAAGCAGGCAGCACCCGCATAAGTACCGGAGCAGGCACTTATAAGATCTGAGGACAGCGGTCGACTCAGAGTCACAAAGGAGGGTCCCACGACGTCGGAGTCCAACTCAATGAGTTGGGCAATGCAGGACGGAGTGCTGGGGACCCAGGCTAGGCTGTGCACAAAGGAATCCTTGGAGAAGGGCACAGAAGCCGGAGCAGCTGCAAATCACGCAGTACACGTTTGTTGTCTGGGGTGGGGAGGCAAGGACTTACCTCCACCAACTTGGACCCAGCTCCTTTGTTCCGGGGACCACGCTCGTCAGGATGAGAGGGGACCCAGAGGACAGGTGATGCCGAAGTTTGATGCCTGCGTTGGCAGAGGGAAGATTCCGTCGACCAATGGGAGATTTCTTCTTGGCTTCCAGTGCAGGGTGAAGGCAGACAGCCCTCAGAGCATGCACCACAAGGAAACAGTCGAGAAAGCCGGCAGGATGAGGCGCTACAATGTTGCTGGTAGTATTCTTGCTACTTTGTTGCAGTTTTGCAGGCGTCCTGGAGCAGTCAGCAGTCGATCCTTGGCAGAAGTCAAAGAGGGAAGTGCAGAGGAACTCTGGTGAGCTCTTGCATTCGTTATCTGAGGAATAGCCCAGAGGAGAGACCCTAAATAGCCAGAAAAGGAGTTTTGGCTACTAAGAAAGGAGGCTGGGCTACTGAAAAGAGGTAAGCACCTATCAGGAGGGGTCTCTAACGTCACCTGCTGGCACTGGCCACTCAGAGCAGTCCATTGTGCCCCAACACCTCTGAATCCAAGATGGCGGAGGTCTGGGACACACTGGAGGAGCTCTGGGCACCTCCCCTGGGAGTTGTCCGGTTTCACACCAGAGCAGGGCTGGGGATCCCTGAACCAATGTAGACTGGCTTATGCAGAGATGGGCACCGTCTGTGCCCATCAAAGCATTTCCAGAGGCTGGGGGAAGCTACTCCTCCCCAGCCCTTCACACCTATTTCCAAAGGGTTAGGGTGTAACACCCTTTCTCAGAGGAAATCCTTTGTTCTGCCCTCCTGGACCAGGGCTGCTCAGACCCCAGGGGGGCAGAAACCTGTCTGAGGGGTTGGCAGCAGCTGCAGTGGAAACCCCGGAAAGGCAGTTTGGCAGTTCTGTGCTAGAGACCCGGGGGATCATGGAATTGTCACCCCAATACCAGAATGGTATTGGGTTGACAATTCCATGATATTAGACATGTTACATGGCCATGTTCGGAGTTACCATTGTGACGCTACACATAGGTAGTGACCTATGTGTAGTGCACGCGTGTAATGGTGTCCCCGCACTCACAAAGTTTGGGGAATTTGCCCTGAACGATGTGGGGGCACCTTGGCTAGTGCCAGGGTGCCCACACACTAAGTAGCTTGGCACCTAACCTTCACCAAGTGAGGGTTAGACATATAGGTTACTTATGTGCAGTGAAAAATAGCTGTGAAATAACGTGGACGTTAATTCACTCAGGATGCAGTGGTAGTCCAGTGTAAGAATTGTCAGAGCTCCCTATGGGTGGCAAAATAAATGCTGCAGCCCATAGGGATCTCCTAGAACCACAATACCCTGTGTACCTAGGTACCATATACAGGGAATTATGTGGGTGTTGCAGTGTGCCAATGAGAATTGGTAAAATTAGTCACTGGCCTGCAGTGACAATTTTAGAAAGCAGAGAGAGCATAACCACTGAGGTTCTGGTTAGCAGAGCCTCAGTGATACAGTTAGGCACCACACGGGGAACACATACAAGGCATACATTATGAGCACTGGGGTCCTGCCTAGCAGGATCCCAGTGACACATGGGCAAAAACAAACATACATTCAGTGAAAATAGGGGTTACATGCCAGGCAAGATGCTACTTTCCTACAGTGCCACACTCAGTTCTTCCCTGGCAGGCCCCCCTGCACACAAAAGCTTAGCAGTGTCTGCTGCCAGCTACTCTGGTGTAGGTTCTGCACAGGGAGAGGATTCCTCTTCCTCAAAAGGGGAATCATCTGTAGAGGGAGGGATAGTGGGCAGGGATTTACCCTTTCTACCCCTAGGTTTTGGGAGCACTTGGCCCATTGTTCCATGATCCAAGTTTCCCTGTCCTTTTTGCTTCTTGGCCTGAGCCCTTGTCAAAGCAAAAATATGCCCAGGAATGCCCAGCATTGCTGCATGAGCCTCCAACTCCACTTCTGCCCAAGATGATGTTTCCAAATCATTGCCCAGTAAGCAATCTACAGGTACCACAACTCTCTTTGGACCAGTAACCCCCTCCAGTTGAGATTCACAACAGCCATGGGGTGGCTAAGAGTGTTGTTATGAGCATAAGTCACTTGGTACTGCTGACCAAGTAGGTGTTGATCAGGGTGGACCAGTTTTTCTATCAGCATAGTTACATTGGCTCCTGTGTCCCTGTAGGCCTCAACCTCAACATCATTGATTAGGGGTAGTTGCTTGTACATTCCCTTATTAAGGGGACAAGCAACCAAGGTGGCAAAGTCAATGCCACCATCAGAGACTAAAGCAGCCTCTGTGGTCTCTCTAACAAGACCAACCCCAACTACATTGCCAATAGTGAGCCCAGCTACACCCTTGGATTGGCTATTAGTAGTAGACTTCCCACCACCACTGCTATTACTAGGGGTACTAGAGGTTGCAGTTGGGGTTATGGTGGTGGGAGGTTTGGTGTTTTTCTTTGAACAAGTGGAATCACTTGCCCAATGGCCTTTTACTTTACATAAATAACACCAAGGCTTTTTCTGATTGTTTGAAGAGGATTTGGACCCACCACCCCCAGAGGATTTTTGTGGGCCTGATAAAGACTCAGAATGTTTACTTTTGTCCAGTCTTGAGAGGACTCTTTTCTGGTGTCTCTGAACTTAATCCTGTATTGTTCAGTGGTTAAGCCAAATCCATCCAAGAGTGCATCCTGCAAAACTTTGTAATGACTGGCATCACTTTCTCTGACAGTAATGAGCCTATCCCTACCCTTTCCAGTAAAAGATAGCCACAAGATAGCAGCCCACTGCCTTTGAGGGGCCAACTGTACCATACAGGCCCTCTCAAGTGCAGCAAACCACTTATTAATGTCATCCTCCTCCTTGTAAGGGGGGGACTGTCTTATGCAGGTTTCTGGAATCTTGCTCCCTAACAGGATTACTATCTGAAACACTGCTGCTGCCACCATGGGGACCTAACCCCATTCTTTGTCTTTCCCTCTCTATATCTAGGGATTCCCTGTCTAAGGCCAGCTGCTGCTGTTTAGGCTTCAGTCTGGTCTCTTCCAACCTCAGCTTTCTGAGTTCCCTTTCCATTAAGTTATCCTCAGGGTGGGACGGTTGGGAATGTTTGGATACAGAGGAGATTTGGGAATTGGCAGAGAGAGACCTGTCCCTAACTGGCTGGATCCTAGTAACCTGGCCTTTAGGAGTGAAAGATGCTCTACTAATGTGTGACCCTCTAACACTACCAGTGTAACTAGGTGGCCTGCTAGGGGGCAGGACTTTGTAAGAACCCTCCCCAGCGTCTTAAGGGAACTCCCCTGAGTTTGACTGGGAAGCCTCCCCTTTTTCTACCCTCTCCTGAGATGGGCCAGTCTGGTACCCTGGGTACCTAGATACCATATACAAGGGAATTATAAGGGTGTTCCAGTGTGCCAATGAGAATTGGTGAAAATAGTCACTAGCCTGCAGTGAACATTGTGAGAAGCAGAGAGAGCATAAACACTGAGATTCTGGTTAGCAGAGCCTCAGTGATACAGTAAGGCACCACAAAAGGAACACACACAGGGCATACATTATGAGCACTGGGGTCCTGCCTGGCAGGATCCTAGTGACACATGGGCAAAAAACAAACATACATACAGTGAAAATGGGTGTAACGTGCTAGGCAAGAGGGTACTTTCTTACATACGGTTAGGAAGTAGGTTGTAGAGAGGATATGATTATCCAAATGCCAAGATGAAAAGATGAATCTTTAAGGATCTTTTGAATTTCAAGTGGTCATATTCGAGTCTCACATGAAGAGGTCTTGAATTCCATAAGGGGGAGCCTGGGTCATGAAAACATTGGTCACCGGATTGCCTTTAGCTAAATGATCAGGAAGACAATTTGACAGTAGGCACCGGTTTGAGGATCTGAGGCATCTGATTGTGTACTGAAAGACCTCCGAAAACTGTCTATCCATTACCAACCAAAGCCCTGCGTTATGAAACCTTTCCCAGTCGTGTAATTCTGCCACATAAATTTAGGCACATAAACATGACTTCTGTGTTGAATCCCATTTGTTATCTCCGTGACAAACCTACCACAAGAAACAAACATTTACTATGTTGTAAGAGTCCATGTAGTGCTCAGCATTAGAGCCGCCTGAAGAAAGAGCAAAAGTTGGGCAAAAGTAAGTCCTTTCCATCCACACCACCGTTCAAATTGTGTTTCTGAAACAGTGAGTGACACAATTCCGCAGTCGAAATAGTCCTTGGAAAGTTTCTAGGTTTGGTTACTCTGCAATACCGGGTTCATGCTTGGTCACCTAAGTTTTAATACACTTTCATGCACTAAATTTGATTAATACCAACCTTCTACAAATCTATAAATCATAAAATCTTCAGTGAGATATGATAAAATGATTCATAATTCATGTGTTTGTGAGGGTGTATCAGCAACTAAAAACTAGGCTTCGGTGGTCAGGCATTTTGTGATGTTTTTAAAATAGTGGTCAGTTTGCCATGCTGTGTTTCTAATTATTTTCCAACATTTTTCTTTTGTAAGGGAACTACACAGTCTTGAACAGTGCTCTAACTACGCAAAAGGAGAAAACCACTGCCATTTTGAAGGGGGTATAAAACTCGGAGTCGGGGCTTTCAACCTGGTAGGTATTAACAGGTATCAAAAACATCACAGATGCCATATCAGAAACCCCTTTTGGAAGTGAATGTGTTCTAAGCCAATGCTGGTTAAGCAGAGATTGTGTTCTTTTCTTGCCCGATGATTGGTCAACTATGATCAGCTTGTGCATGAGGGCGTACTTTGAAAATATGAGCAGATTGTAGGATGCTCTGGTGAGACATTTCAGAAAGTACCATTTGCCACAACCTGTAGCCACAAGAGGGCACCACATTTCAGCAACTGGCTTAAACAGGGTCTTTTTGGTTGCTAAGGTGTAGAGTGCAAATGGCAACATATCTTCATGCCTGGGCTGTGAACAATCTCACACTAGATTGTTTCTCCTTCTTTACTTCTCCAACTCTTTGCTACCAAGGCTCTCTACCGTAACTCTAACATTGTACGAGCCCAGGATCCTTTTGCCCTCTCAGATGTTGGAAAGTGCAGACCTCGGTCAGTTGCCCTTATATGTCTCGTTGTTAACTCCTGTAGTTTAAAGGAACCTTAAAAAACCTAGCATGTCATTGTTTCTTAAACTCGAGGCACCACTGTCCCGCCAACATCTGCCAGCTAGGTACTCTCTTCCTGCTTGCTCACTGCTCCGCTTCAAGATTATGCTAGCATCCTTACTTCCATTTAGTGAACTCTGACCTTCTCGAAAGTTTGGAACTCCCTGAAGCACTCGTGAGTACCAGGAGGAACCTCATGGCAAGCTTCGTAGAATAGGTGAACACTATCCTGCTTAAAATAGACTACGGCTCACTGGACTCTGGGATGCCGATCATAGAGTCTGAGTTGTGGTGTGGTGGGATGTAGCATGTAATGTGCCTGAATGACAGTCACACGCCTGTCAAAATGCTTAAATCGGATCATGCTTTGACCAATTTTAGGATCCCAATAAAATCACTTTCTAAAAATGTCATTAGTTAGAGTCTCAATCCCTTTGTGAAATGTTTTCTTTTAATCTTAACAAACTTTGGCCGCTTCCAATAGTCCATTCATATTTTTTTTCAATATCACTGGGAGAAACCCTCAAACTGTCTTTTCTCGTAAACTGATCTCTAAATTCAATGAAGTATCACATTTTTAAAGTTTTTACTTACCTACTGCACTGTAATTTTTATACAATATAAACGTGTATATAAGTAGTTCTGGAAGCGTGTGGGGAAGATTTGGTGCCTTCTACTGTAAATTATTTTATAAACGTTCCATAACTCTATATTTTAATTAAGTACAACTTACCCTAAACTAACTTTGCTGAAATGATGCTATGCCTCATAATGTAGTAGAGGTGAGGAGAGGCAGCCTGTAGTGGGAGCGATGCAGCAAGGGCAGTAGTTGGTGTTGAGAAGCTGATGTAGGAAGAAGTTGCAATACGAGTGGTTGGCAATGTACTGGAGGTGATGGAGTGAGGCAATGGGGCATGTACTGGAGGTGATTGAGTGAAGCAATGGGCAATGTACTACAGGTAATGGAGTGAGGCAATGGGCAATGTATTAGATGTGCTGGATAGAGACAATGGACCGTGTACTGGAGGCAATGGAGTGAAGCAAGGGGCAATGTAGTGAGGTGATGTAGTTGGGGGGTATGCCAGAAAAATTATTTGAAAATCTGGCCCATGACGTTTTTACATCTTTTTGTAAATCCCTTGTTGAAATAATGAATTAAAAAGTCAAAAATTCTGAATATCAACCAGGAGGTAATTGTATCTGCTCCTGGGCAAATAATTAACTTTTGTGAGTAGCTGAATCCTGTATAAATAATGCAGCTTTTGGGTAAAGTTTAAGGACGTGCTGGTCGAAAAAAGTAGAGCCCTTAATCCTCTATAAACATGCATTTATTTGTTAATATTCGATTAATAAAAGGCTTCAGCTTCAGCAATTTAACAGCAAAGAAAGGAAGAGAAGAAACATTGCCTCTGTCCCTCCTTTAATCCCTCGATCCTTGGATAGTTGACCTGCACACTTACTTTAAAAAGGTATCCAATGAACTCAAAATCCCTCGAAGTTACTATACTTAAATGTAATTATATTATTGATTCACAAGTTACTTACATTGATGAACAGTGAGGAAAGACTAATAATGCTGAGCATAACAAAGTCCGTTTTCTACTTCCTATAGACATTATCGATGCTGCCAACGCGGATTTTGCGATTGCTAGAGTTTGTTGGCTTTTCCGGAAACAAGGTAGTGTTACCATTAACTGTATAAAATGCCAGTTTCTATTTATTTGAGTCTTTCATGGTTAATACGCCTATCTCACTCAATGGAGCAAAATATAATGAATTCCATTCCGATTACTTCCAGGGCCACATAAAGGCATTTGAAGACCATAGGCACAATAATTTGGAGGCCTGCCTCACCATGTTGTGTTGCTGTGACACCAGTGCGTGTCGGGCCCAGCACTCTAGTAATGCATCAGTCAGCTCACTAAGGGCCTCATTATGAGTCTGGCGGTCTTCAGACCGCCAGACTTATTGGCGGTCGGACTGCCACGGTCATGGCGGTCCGACCGCCTCATTATGACCGGGGCGGAGCTGCATGCCACCCATACTGCCACATTGCCTGCAGCCTGGCAGTCCCGGCGGTTGTAACCCACCAGGGCAGCGCTGCAAGCAGCAGTGCCCTGGGGATTACGAGTCCCCATCCACCAGCCTGTCCGTGGTGATTTACACCACCATGGACAGACTGGTGGCATGGGGGCATCGGGGGCCTCTGGGGGCCCCTGCACTGCCCATGCACTTGGCCTGGGCAGGTCAGGAGCCCCATGCACAGCCCGTCCCGCAATCCACTGCCTGAATTACGGGCACCTTTTTAGGTGATATTTGAGTCATAATTCATTGTGATTTGGAAATACAGAGGTCTCATGTTAATACATTAGTGACTTGACACTTCAGAACAATTGCTTGCCACTTTGACAGGTATTTCATGACTGGGTAGTATCTCCTGATCTTCACTGATAGCTAATGAGTAGGAAACACTGTAAATGTACTGTTGAGTGGAGATTAGGGCTGAAGGCAGGAGTGGACGATCACATAAGTCATAGTCCATTAAGTAAGATGATGCTTTCTTTGTACACAAACTATGACAAATTCCACCTTCTAGCTCCCTGGATTCTTTACTATCCAACTAAGTATCCTTGTCACGTTTAAGCTTTTCATCACACCTGGCCAACCCGGACATACTCCAGACACTTCCATCACACAACACTACCACATTCTTCTTTACACGATCGATGCGCTTAGGTCGCCAGTGTAGGAAGTTGGCTCTATATATACTATCTCAAAGTGAGACATGGTGTGCACAGAATCCAAGGGCTCCCCTTAGAGGTTGATAGTGGCAAAATTAGATAATACTAATGCTCTATTTTTGTGGTAGTGTGGTCGAGCAGTAGGCCTATCAGAGGGCAGTGTTAAGCATTTGTTGTACACACACAGGCAATACATTAGAACACACACTCAAGGACTTAACTCGAGGCCAATAGGTTTTTATATAGAAAAATATTATTTTCTTAATTTATTTTAGAACCACAAGATTCAGAATTCAAGTAAGTACATAAATTGTAAGGTATTTAGCATAGGTAAGTATGGAACTTTGAATTAAAACAGTAATGTACGCAGTTTTGGCAAAAATGGCAATAAGCTATTTTAAAAGTGGACAAAAAATCAACAGTTCCTGGGGAGGTAAGTAAAGGTTAGTTGTTCAGGTAAGTAAAGCACTTACAAGTTCAGTCTCCGGGACATAGGCAGCCCACCGTTGGGGGTTCAAGTTAACCCCAAACACCCAGCACCAGCAACACAGGGCCAGTCAGGTGCAGAGGTCAAAGTAGGGGCCAAGTAACGTAGGCACCTATGGAGACTAGGGGTGCTCTGGCTCCAGTCTGCTAGTAGGTAAGTACCTGTGTCCTCGGGGAGCAGACCAGGGGGGTTTTGTAGAGCACTGGGGGGGTCACAAACAGGCATACAAAATACACCCTCAGGGCACAGGGGCAACCGAGTGCAGTGTGCAAAGTAGGTGTCAGGTTTTAGGTTGAAATAAATGGAGAGACCTGGGGGTCACTGGTGATGCAGGCAAGGCACATGGGGGCTTCTCGGGCCAGCCACCGACTGGGCAACAATGAGGGCCGCCTGCTGGTCACTCCTGCACTGGTAGTTGGTTTCTCTCGGGCCTGGGGGCTGCGGGTGCAGTGCTTCTTCCAGGCGTGGGGTTCTTTGATACCGGACAGTCGTGGTCAGGGGAAGCCTCTGGATTCTCTCTGCAGGCGTCGCTGTGGGGGTGCAGGGAGGTCGTCTCAGGGTGTCCACGTCATTGGAGTCACCTCGGGGTCCTCTCTCCAGTGTTGATTCTACTGGACGCGAGCCGGGGGCGTCGGGTGCAGAGTGTTGGGGTCTCACGCTTCCAGAGTGAGGCTGGAGTCCCTTTAACGTTGGTTTCTTCTTTGTTGCTTGGACAGAGCTGCTATCCACGGGTGTTTCTTGGTCCTTTGGGTGAAGGGCAGTCCTCTAAGTCAGCAGAGGTCGCTGGTCTCGCTGGATGCATTGCTGTTGCAGGTAATTGGAGTCTGGAGACAGGCCGGTAGGGCTGGGGCCAAGTCAGTTGTCGTCTCTGCGGGGCTTTCAGGTCAGCAGTCCTTCTTCTTGTTTCTGGTCATCAGGAATCTGATTTTCTGGGTTCAGGGTTGCTCCTATTGGGCTAGAGGCTGGAGGGCTGGAGGGCAGTAGCCAATGGCTACTGTCCTTGGGGGTGGCTATACCCCCCTTGTGCCTCCTCCCTTTGGGGAGGGGGGCACATCCCTATTCCTATTGGGCTAAATCCACCAAAACAAATGGAGGATTCCAAGGAGGGGGTCACTTTAGCTCTGGTCACCTTAGGGGGGGACCTGGCAGAGTTTTTTTTTTACCCATTATCTCCCTGGACTTGCTGCCAAACATTGGTGGCTGTGACCGGGGGGCAGGCATCTCCACTAGCTGGAGTGCCCTGGGGCATTGTAACACGAAGCCTGAGCCTTTGGGGCTCACTGCAAGGTGTTACAGTTCCTGCAGGGGGGAGGTGTGAAGCCCCTCCACCCAGTGCAGGCTTTCTTTCTGGCCTCAGAGAGCACAAAGCCTCTCACCCCAGGGGGTCAGAAACTCATCTCTCAGTGGCAGGCTGGCACAGACCAGTCAGTCCTGCACTGAAAGATTGGTTAAAATACAGGGGGCATTTCTAAGATTCCCCCCTCTGTGTGCATTTTTTTCAATAAATCCAGCACTGGCATCAGTGTGGGTTTATTATTCTGAGAAGTTTGATACCAAGCTTCCCAGTGTTCAGTGTAGCCATTATGGAACTGTGGAGTTCGTTTTGACAAACTTCCAGACCATATACTTAATATGGCCACACTGTACTTACAATGTCTAAGAATGTACTTCGACACTGTAGGGGCATATTGCTCATGCAGCTATGCCCTCACCTGTGGTATAATGCACCCTGCCTTAGGGCTTTAAGGCCTGCTAGAGGGGTGACTTACCTATGCTACAAGCAGTTTTTTGTGTGCATGGCATCCTGAGGGGGATGCCATGTCGACTTTGCCTTTTTCTCCCCACCAACACACACAATCTGCAATGGCAATGTGCATGTGTTAGGTGAGGGGCCCTTAGGGTGGCACAACACATGCTGAAGCCCCTAGGGACCTTCCCTGGTCACAGGTCCCTTGGTACCACTGGTACCTTTTACAAGGGACTTATCTGTGTGCCAGGTGTGTGCCAATTGTGGAAACAATGTTACATTTTTAGTGGAAGAAAACTGGTGCCGGGCCTGGTTAGCAGAGTCCCAGCACACACTCAGTCAAGTCAGCATCAATATCAGGCAAAAAGTGGCGGCGTAACTGCAACAAGGAGCCATTTTCCTACAGCCAATATCTGGATCACCCTTTTGGTGTCTATCCTGGTTTATTCCCAAAAAGATAGTCACCCACTTGCCAATCTCGCTTACAAACATTGTGGGTGCCATTGAAACAGTGTTTGTATTTCCTCTGGTATCTTTCCACCTCACTTGAGTCAACCACCTTCATCCTCTCATCACATTTCAACCACACTGAATTAAGCTTCAACCCCACCAACCTACTCCTCAAACACTGAGTGTACCCACACTTTCTCTCTGAGAACAGCTTTCAATGGAACCTTCTTCTCCAGTGCCATCTGTGTGGACACTTTAACCAACCTGTTTATGGATTCCACAAACCCATTTGCTTGAGGTGCATAGAGAGCTGTGCGAAAATGAGTATTACCCAGCTCCTCTAAGAAGTCTTTCATTTCACCCGAAAAAAATGTGACTCCATTATCCATGACTAGTGACCTGGGAATCCCGTCTGAAGCAAAAACAACTTTTAAGAACTCAAATACTGTCCTTGTGGTAACAGTGCTCACACACCTCGCTGCAACCCATTTGGAAGTGTAATCAGCTAACACTAAAACAACTCTTTCTCCTGATGGCAACAGGTCAAATGGTCCAACTATATCAAGCTCTAATTTAATCCACTGTTCTTCCGACACCTCCACTGGGGACAGTGGAACTGTCCTGGTCTCTTTGGCCTTGTCACTAGCTGCACATTGAATGCAATTCTTCACTACTTCTTCCACTTCATCCAAACCTGGCCACCAGTAATGTTCTCTGATCCTTGACTAAGTCAGATTTCTTGCTAGATGTCCCTCGTATGCCAAATTCACCATCTTGCTCCCCAATCCTTTAGGGGGAAAAATCAGGTTTCCCCAGAAAGGGTTATTTTCTTGAATGCAAAGTTCATCCCTGATATTTCAAAACTCCCTTGCCTTCACTCTCAAATCCTTAAAATTCAGCCACCTTGACATAATAAACTTTTTGACCAATTCTCTCAACTCATCTCTGGCTGCTTCACTGTCCCATTCTTTCCTCCCAATAGCCACTTCCTTGACCCACATGACATGGTCTGAGGAATCTTCGTCCCTTATAGACTTGTTGACTGGTGACCGTGACAGGAAATCAGCTGGTATGTTTCTGACACCTGGCAGATATTTAACTTGGAAATTGGATTCCATCAACCCTTCTACCCACCTTTTTATGCGTGCTGAAATATTATCCAAACTCTTACATGCCAACCCATGTAACAAAGGTCTGTAATCAGTCCTGAGTGTGAAAGGTAAACCTCACAAAAAAAAACTTGAAAGATGTATCGCCCATGTACAAGCCAACGCCTCACATTCAATAACTGAGTACGTTTCCTCAGCTCCCTTTAGTGCACGCGAAGCAAAAGCCCCCACTTTCTTTTCCCCATCTTTGATCTGTAACAACACCGCTCCAAGCCCTCTTAGACTGTCATCAGTCGTTAATAAGGTCTTCCTAGTAATGTCAAAATGACCCAAAGCTGGCATTTTTGCAATCTCCAGTTTTACACGTTGAATGCTTTCTCTGTTTCCACATTCAACTCAAATTGAACTCCCTTTTTTAGTTGCATCCTGATGGATTGCACTAAAAGCAAAATTCTTAACAAATCTTGAGTAATACTCGGCCATGCCGAAAAATGACCTGACATCATGTTTACTGGATGGAGAGGGTGCATTGATGATGGAATTAGCCAACTCAATTTTGGTACTGATTCCCTCTCCTGAGATAGTGTGCCCCAAATACTCTACTGATCTACGCCAAACTTGCACTTCTCCTTTTTTTAAGTCAAACCCTTGTCCTTTAACCTAGTCAACACCTGTCTCAAAATTGCATCATGTTGTTGCTTATCTTTCCCATATACCAGGATATTGTCCTAAATACTTACTACTGAATCAATTCACTCCCCTATCTTCATCAATCTCTGAAAACATGCTGCCACAGATGCCAGCCCAAAAGGTAACCTCTTGAACCTGTATGCCTCCAGAGGCGTGACAAAAGCTGTAAGACCTCTAGAATCTTTGTGCAGTAATACCTGGTGGTATGCCGCAGACAAATCCATAACACTAAATACTGTGGCGCCCCTTAAGATTTGCTAGGGCCTCGGTGATGTTGGGTAAAGGTTGGCGATCCACCCAAGTGAATTGATTAAGATTTCTGAGATCGACATACATGCGAATATTAGTCCCATTATTCTTCAATGCAGTACCAACTGGGGCCACCCATTCAGAGGATTCCATTTTGCAACATCATGTCTAATTCCTCTTGTAATAGTTTGATTATCAAATTGGGCTTTTTTCTTGCTTTATGTACTATCGGCTTAGAATTGAAAAAAACATAATAATCTTGTGTTCAAATCACTTGAGCAATCCCAGTTGGTCATTAAAAACTTCCGGAAACTTACTTGTCAGACCCATATCCTCTCCAAAAGTGGCCTCCATCATCACTTGATTGAGAGAATTATGGTCTTAAGCTGAAACCTAGAGCCCTTTGATGCCTCCATCCCAACAAATTGTCCCCTCTTCTTGCCATGTAGATTTTCCCTGCAGTCTCCCTTCCTTGAAAATGTATCAACATTACAGCATAACCACCAAATCTGTCCTCATCCCACTATATCCTTTGGGTCTGATGTCAGGTGGTAGCAGTGTAATGACACTCTTGCCCTATATTTTCTCCCAATTTTTGTCCCAGACATGTGTGAATCAAATTGCAGGTCACCTTTCTGTTGCTTTCTGCTTTTTATGGGTGTTAAACTAGTACAAATGAGGTGCAAATAATGAAGTAATACTACCACAAAATGTGCTGCATTCAGCCACATAGTTTGTCTTTTTTTGCTGCATAATTTAGGCATCCCTGTCACTTAATTTGACCCTCCCCTGCCACATAATTTCATAGGCTTTGAACATATTCAGCGATGTGCTTCACCAAACACCAACCTACATGTGTGCACGTCTTGTAAAAAAAGTTTAAATCTGCTTTGGTTTTTAAAGGATGTCTCATGAATATTGGTGGGAGGCCCGTTTTTTTGCCCACGCTCTGGATTGCTTGACTTTAAGGTGTTTCTGTGTTTTGTGCACCAGCCAATCACAGCAGTGCCTGGCCTTCCATGGCCATGTGAGTACGCTGTTCCAATTAAAATGAAGCAATGACGGGGAAAGTTCAAAACTTCATGTCTTAATAGAATGGTTTGGCAGCTAAACTCTATGCGTCATGCATGAGGATTTCATCCTACCCTTTGCACTAATCATGCAGAGATTTTTTAGGGATGTGCACTTTTAAAGGGGCCCCCTTGCTAAGCTTTGTTTGTTACAGACTGTCTAGATTTTTCAAATAATCAGTTTATTAACTTGCTTTCTATTTTTTAGCCAGCCCACACTGATTCTGGTTAGATTCAGAAAGCACTTTAACCTTTTATAGTTCATAGTCCCAGTTCAACGGCATAGGCCTTTGCCTTTTTGCTCCATATGCCACTTAATATGCAGTGCTCCCTTTGAGACTGCATAGACCTTGTATAGTAGCTGCCAGACAGGTGCAATCAGCCTAGTGCTACCTGACTCTGAATACCAGTCTCAAACAGCTCAGGCAGTGCAGCAAACAAAAGCACCGATCGGCAACGTATGCCTGAATGGTGCTGACAGAGTATCTACACCACATAAGGCTTGGGCGAATCACTCCTCTATCTGCCTTTCTAGCTCATTCCAGCTGGAGGCTGCTTCGCCAAAGTAGGGCCCGATGGCAGGCCGAGTATGCTGTGCAGAGCAACATTATATGCTCTCTCCATGACTGCACTGTCCATCGGGTGCCGCTGCTGGGTTAGTACGATCACAGTCTAGTACTACCTGACTTAGAATCCCTGTTCCTCCTAGAGCTGAGACAGGAGTTCAGTCAACATGAAAAAAACATCCTCTGTGTCTACAAGCTCAAAAGTGAGGCACCAGTCCGCATGTAGCGATCTTGATCACACATCTTGTCTTTTGGCTTTTCTGTTGCCAGCCAGACCGAGAGACTGTTTGTTCCAGGAATGTGCCCAGATGGAGGCTGGTTGTAGGAGGCTGGACTGGCTTGAAGTGAGTACCTAGGGGTACTTGCACCTTGCACCAGGCCCAGTTATCCCTTATTAGTGTAGAGGGGTGTCTAGCAGCATAGGCTGATAGATAATGGTAGCTTTGGCTGAACTAGGAGACGAGTGAAGCTCCTACAGTACCACTAGTGTCATATGCACAATATCATAAGAAAACACAATACACAGATATACTAAAAATAAAGGTACTTTATTTTTATGACAATATGCCAAAAGTATCTCAGTGAGTACCCTCAGTATGAGGATAGCAAATATACACAAGATATATGTACACAATACCAAAATATGCAGTAATAGTATTAGAAAACAGTGCAAACAATGTATAGTTACAATAGGATGCAATGGGGACACATAGGGATAGGGGCAACACAAACCATATACTCCAAAAGTGGAATGCGAACCACGAATGGACCCCAAACCTATGTGACCTTGTAGAGGGTCGCTGGGACTATTAGAAAATAGTAAGGGTTAGAAAAATAGCCCACCCCAAGACCCTGAAAAGTGAGTGCAAAGTGCACTAAAGTTCCCCAAAGGACATAGAAGTCGTGATAGGGGAATTCTGCAGGAAAGACACAAACCAACAATGCAACAACGATGGATTTCCAGTCGAGGGTACCTGTGGAACAAGGGGACCAAGTCCAAAAGTCACAAGCAAGTCGGAGATGGGCAGATGCCCAGGAAATGCCAGCTGTGGGTGCAAACAAGCTGCTACTGGACAGTAGAAGCTTAGGTTTCTGCAGGAACGACAAGGGCTAGAGACTTCCCATTTGGAGGACGGATCCGTCACGCCGTGGAGAGTCGTGCAGAAGTGTTTTCCCGCCGAAAGACCGCCAACAAGCCTTGCTAGCTGCAAATCGTGCGGTTAGTGTTTTTGGATGCTGCTGTGGCCCAGGAGGGACCAGGATGTCGCCAATTGCGTCAGGGGACAGAGGGGGCTTCGAGCAAGACAAGGAGCCCTCTCAGCAGCAGGCAGCACCTGCAGAAGTGCCAGAAACAGGCACTACGAGGATGCATGAAACGGTGCTCACCCGAAGTCGCACAAAGGAGTCCCACGTCGCCGGAGAACAACTTAGGAGGTCGTGCAATGCAGGTTAGAGTGGCGTGGACCCAGGCTGGACTGTGCACAAAGGATTTCCGCCGGAAGTGCACGGAGGCCGGAGTAGCTGCAAAAGTCGCGGTTCCCAGCAATGCAGTCTGGCGTGGGAAGGCAAGGACTTACCTCCACCAAACTTGGACTGAAGAGTCACTGAACTGTGGGAGTCACTTGGACAGAGTTGCTGGATTCAAGGGACCTCGCTCGTCGTGCTGAGAGGAGACCCAGGGTACCGGTGATGCAGTTCTTTGGTGCCTGCGGTTGCAGGGGGACGATTCCGTCGACCCACAGGAGATTTCTTCTGAGCTTCTAGTGCAGAGAGGAGGCAGACTACCCCCACAGCATGCACCACCAGGAAAACAGTCGAGAAGGCGGCAGGATCAGCGTTACAGAGTTGCAGTAGTCGTCTTCGCTACTATGTTGCAGTTTTGCAGGCTTCCAGCGCGGTCAGCAGTCGATTCCTTGGCAGAAGGTGAAGAGAGAGATGCAGAGGAACTCGGATGAGCTCTTGCATTCGTTATCTAAAGAATCCCCAAAGACAGAGACCCTAAATAGCCAGAAAAGAGGGTTTGGCTACTTAGGAGAGAAGATAGGCTGGCAACACCTGAAGGAGCCTATCAGAAGGAGTCTCTGACGTCACCTGCTGGCACTGGCAACTCAGAGCAGTCCAGTGTGCCAGCAGCACCTCTGTTTCCAAGATGGCAGAGGTCTGGAGCACACTGGAGGAGCTCTGGGCACCTCCCAGGGGGAGGTACAGGTCAGGGGAGTGGTCACTCCCCTTTCCTTTGTCCAGTTTCGCGCCAGAGCAGGGCTAAGGGGTCCCTGAACCGGTGTAGACTGGCTTATGCAGAAATGGGCACCATGTGTGCCCATGAAAGCATTTCCAGAGGCTGGGGGAGGCTACTCCTCCCCTGCCTTCACACCATTTTCCAAAGGGAGAGGGTGTAACACCCTCTCTCAGAGGAAGTCCTTTGTTCTGCCATCCTGGGCCAGGCCTGGCTGGACCCCAGGAGGGCAGAAGCCTGTCTGAGGGGTTGGCAGCAGCTGCAGTGAAACCCCGGGAAAGGCAGTTTGGCAGTACCAGGGTCTGTGCTACAGACCACTGGGATCATGGGATTGTGCCAACTATGCCAGGATGGCATAGAGGGGGCAATTCCATGATCATAGACATATTACATGGCCATATTCGGAGTTACCATTGTGAAGCTACATATAGGTAGTGACCTATATGTAGTGCACGCGTGTAATGGTGTCCCCGCACTCACAAAGTCCGGGGAATTGGCCCTGAACAATGTGGGGGCACCTTGGATAGTGCCAGGGTGCCCTCACACTAAGTAACTTAGCACCCAACCTTTACCAGGTAAAGGTTAGACATATAGGTGACTTATAAGTTACTTAAGTGCAGTGTAAAATGGCTGTGAAATAACGTGGACGTTATTTCACTCAGGCTGCAGTGGCAGGCCTGTGTAAGAATTGTCAGAGCTCCCTATGGGTGGCAAAAGAAATGCTGCAGCCCATAGGGATCTCCTGGAACCCCAATACCCTGGGTACCTCAGTACCATATACTAGGGAATTATAAGGGTGTTCCAGTAAGCCAATGTAAATTGGTAAAATTGGTCACTAGCCTGTTAGTGACAATTTGAAAGAAATGAGAGAGCATAACCACTGAGGTCCTGATTAGCAGAGCCTCAGTGAGACAGTTAGTCATAACACAGGTAACACATTCAGGCACACTTATGAGCACTGGGGCCCTGACTAGCAGGGTCCCAGTGACACATACAACTAAAACAACATATATACAGTGAAAAATGGGGGTAACATGCCAGGCAAGATGGTACTTTCCTACACTGGTCAATGTTGACAATGTCCGATCATAGTTGCCAGGGGCGTGAATGAGCTGTAAAAAGATACATTCAGAGCTGTTCAGTGCAGGGGGCCCCAAATTATGTTTGACCTGAGGCCCCTCAAATCCTTAAGATGTTCCTGCAATCACAAAGCCTACACCTTTACATTTCAGGCTTTGACATTCTTATGTATCAATCCGAAAGATCTGATATTATAATCAACTCTCAAAAATGTATTTTTAAATTTGTTTGCATGTTTTTTTCTTAATTAGAACATTGGAATGTTGGCAGCTCCATTGAAAACAATGGAGTGCTCCGGGCTTTTACTGGCCGGTAAAAACCCGCAGCGCCAACATTCCAATCTTCTTTGTTCACAGCAAAAGCTGTGAACAAAGCCTCACGGAGCCTGAGGGGATTGTAATCCCCTCCAGTTCCGTGAAGCCTTTGTTTTATTTAGGAGAACATTCTGCCCTCTAATGGCAGCATGTTCTAATAGCCTTAGAACCCGCCGTAGCGGGCTCTACCGGCTATTAAAGGCTATTAAAGGCCCTCTCCCCCGTTAAAGGCCCGAGCCAAAGGCTCGGGCCTTTAACGGGGGAGAGGGCCTTTAATAGCCGGTAGAGCCCGCTACCGTGGGTTCTAAGGCTATATTAGAACATTGGAATGCTGAGAGCTCCACTGGAGCCAATGGAGTGCTCTGGGCTTTTAATGGCTGGTAAAAGCCCTGAGCGTCAACATTTTAACGTTCTTTGTTGTCTCTTGGAGCCCTAGAGGATTTTAATCCCCTTGGGCTCCATGAGGACTTTGTTTTATTTATTAGCATATTCTGCCCTCTAGTGGCAGAAAGTTCTAACAGCCTTATAGCCCTTCGTAGCTGGGCTATACCCGCAATTAAAGTCCCGCTCCCTTGTAAAACAGACCTTTAATGGCCGGTATAGCCAGCTACCGCGGTCTCTAAAACGATATTAGTCTACTGTAAAATGAGTGTTTTCAGCATGTTAATGACACTGGTTTTCTCTTTGTGTTCTATACAATGACGTATACATACCTACTTCTTCAAATCCTACTTCCAGTGATGACCTCTTTCCATATTTTCATGATTTAGCCCTTCTTTGTATAAAGCCTGTTGGCCTCTACGCTGTTATAATAACAGTTGCTTTTTTTCTGAAAGGCTTCCATGGTATATAAATATTTGAAATATGTAAATAAATGCTGCGTACAGCATTTCAAAACACACTCGAAAGTAAGTTTGAAAAGATCCGAGAGGCTATATTTTACCGGGAACTCCTAGCAGAATAATATAGCAATAAAGTGACTCTCAAATATCTCGTTAGAAATATTGTTACTATGAATATTATTTCATTTACTCATATGTTTATTAATTTTGGGCGTGGGGTATGTGTTGTGTAATTATTTGTTGGATGATTTATGAAGATTTTTTTTTTTTTTAACGGGAATAAAATGTAAAATTAACGATTCCAGTAATTAATGATAATATACATCAGGTGTCCAGGAAATTTGAAGGTGAGGAGGTTGCAAGTGGGAGTTTCAGTTGTGCCTAAAATGGCGGATAAACCATCAGTTTATTTGCTGCGAAAAGGTGAGCAGTTGAAAGCAAGTTAGGTATTTTTCATACTTGCCAACATTTTAGGCAACACCAAGTTTACCGACAGTATTTAATCTTAGTTTTAAAAAAACGTTGGTTTATACCCTAATTATTGAATAGCTGCTTTCATGGGAAATTGGACATTTACTATTGATCTGATTATTGGATTCCCTAATCCGACGGTTTGTAATTGGTGATTGTTTTTCAGTTGTTTGTAGCTGGCTCCCTCTGGCGGTCGATAGTATGTAAAATATCGCTTTGAAACGTCAGCCTAGTGTTTGTATCCGAGGTATTTTTTGGGTATTTCATTCAGTATGAGATTATGATATAGGATTTCGGATGTACCTTTGTTTCAAAGCATTAAGTAATAGCTAAAACGATTCCTACATTTTCCACATGTTCACAAAGGAAGTTAGAGAATGACCATGTGCGTCAATTCACCAAAATGCCAGGGACAGCGATAGTGACATCACATGCCTCTTGACCTTTATTATGACACACACACACACACACGCATACATGGTTACACATGCATACACATTTTGGCTCACATGAACACACTCTTACCCGCAAGCATGCATACCACATACATGTCACATACATTTGAAAGCATTTTAGCTGCCAGATAGGGTCATATTCCAGCGACCTGTACGTACTCCATTTTATTACACAAATAGTGAATAATATTGATCACTATTAGTGTAATGAAAAAAATTGACAGAAAGCCAGGAAAGTGGAGCCCCAACTGACGTCCATTAGGATGTTCCAGGCACTGATTTTGCCACCTCAGAGGCCAGGCGTCGACCCCTAGATGACATATACTGGCGTCGTTTTATCTCCCCGCTCAAAACAGAGACAAACATGAGAAATGCAAGGGTGACAAGGACCTGGGAGGCAGCGTGGGTCAGCACTGCTTGGGGCATCACACAACCCACTTCAGTGCATTAAACAAACAAGCCGATGTTAAGGAAGACGGCAAACTGCAATTAACAATTGGAAATTGGAGGAGGAGGAGCTCGGGACCAACTGTCAACAAGCATTTGCAATGCAATATGTCGCGCACATTTAGAAAAAGTGAATTGTCATCTTTTGACGACAACACTCACGAGCAAAAAGAAAAGCAAAAATGCACGGTGACTGATTAAAGACAATGGCAAAATAAAAAAAAGTTAGATTTAAAAAATAAAACTTTGCAATTTTGTTTGTCCTGCTGTGCACGTTTTTGCCAGTCACAAGTCTTATGTTTGCGGGACACTGCAAGTTAAAAAGAAGAAATAGTACCTCAATCACGTTGGGAGCAGCGGACGGCATAAATTAAGTTGCATCAGTTAGTGCTTTGTCCCCTGCTCCACACTCAGAAAAGGGAGTGATGCCAGGCATGCCTTGGTGAATTACCGGGCTGTAAAGAAGAGTGCCGCGCAAACCAACCAATGGTGAGCGACGGGCGGGCGTGCTCCAAGCTCTTTACTGAACACAACAGTGCCTCACATGCGCATATACCCGCAGGCACGACCCTGAAAGTGTAGATGTAGGGATTGCAGAGTGATCGGGGGAGCATGGACAAAGCAATGTGGAGGTAGAAAGATCTGGGAACAGAAAGGAAGGGAATGAAAAGAAAAGGGGTCACGAAGGGGGGTAAAGTGACGTGGAATCGTAGAGTGTGAAAAGGGAGAAAGAGTGGTTCACTGATCAAGATGAAGACGAAACACATAGGTTTGAGTATTCTTTTGCAGACCTGCAGGAAGCTTGATGCCTGAGGCCCGCTGTGCAAAGATGTAGCAAAAATATAAATTTTGACAAACCCCTTTGAGAGCTAATGTTGTCTGAGGTGCTCTGAGAAGGGAACTAGTTGGCAAGCAAACAGCAGAGGAACATCAAATCCGAATTAAGAACAGTGCGCCCTTCATAGAACAACGGAAGAGGTTTGCCCTGCAGTGTGTTAAGGATGTCTGAAGACACTGGCGCAGCCTTGAAGCTGCTGGTCCAGTCCCCATGGCGGTGGGAAGGACGCGAAGATTCATGGGGCCTGTAGGAAAGTACCATCTTGCCTGGCATGTCACCCCCATATTTCACTGTATATATGTTGTTTTAGTGTATGTGTCACTGGGACCCTGCCAGCCAGGGACCCAGTGCTCATAAGTGTGCCCTGTATGTGTTCCCTGTGTGATGACTAACTGTCTCACTGAGGCTCTGCTAACCAGAACCTCAGTGGTTATGCTTTCTCTGCTTTCCAAATTGTCACTAACAGGCTAGTGACCAATTTCACCAATTTACATTGGCATACTGGAACACCCTTATAATTCCCTAGTATATGGTACTAAGGTACCCAGGGTATTGGGGTTCCAGGAGATCCCTATGGGCTGCAGCATTTCTTTTGCCACCCATAGGGAGATCTGACAATTCTTGCACAGGCCTGCCAGTGCAGCCTGAGTGAAATAACGTCCACGTTATTTCACAGCCATTTACCACTGCACTTAAGTAACTTATAAGTCACCTATATGTCTAACCTTCACATGGTGAAGGTTAGGTGCTAAGTTACTTAGTGTGTGGGCACCCTGGCACTAGCCAAGGTGCCCCCACATCGTTCAGGGCAAATTCCCCGGACTTTCTGAGTGCGGGGACACCATTACACGTGTGCACTATACATAGGTCACTACCTATGTATAGCGTCACAATGGTAACTCCGAACATGGCCATGTAACATGTCTAAGATCATGGAATTGGAGACAATTCCATGATCCCCCGGGTCTCTAGCACAGAACCCGGGTCCTGCCAAACTGCCTTTGCCAGGCTTCACTGCAGCTGCTGCTGCTGCCAACCCCTCAGACAGGTTTCTGCCCGCCTGGGGTCCAGCCAGGCCTGGCCCAGGAAGGCAGAACAAAGGACTTCCTCAGAGAGAGGGTGTTACACCCTCTCCCTTTGGAAATAGGTGTCAGGGCTGGGGAGGAGTAGCCTCCCCCAGCCTCTGGAAATGCTTTGATGGGCACAGATGGTGCCCATTTCTGCATAAGCCAGTCTACACCGGTTCAGGGATCCCCCAGCCCTGCTCTGGCGCGAAACTGGGCAAAGGAAAGGGGAGTGACCACTCCCCTGACCTGCACCTCCCAGGGGAGGTGCCCAGAGCTCCTCCAGCGTGCCCCAGACCTCTGCCATCTTGGATTCAGAGGTGTGCTGGCACACTGGACTGCTCTGAGTGGCCAGGGCCAGCAGGTGACGTCAGAGACTCCTTCTGATAGGCTCTTACCTTTCTTACTAGCCTATCCTCCTTCCTAGGTAGCCAAACCTCCTTTTCTGGCTATTTAGGGTCTCTGGTTTGGGGAATTCTTCAAATACCAAATGCAAGAGCTCACCAGAGTTCCTCTGCATCTCCCTCTTCACCTTCTGCTAAAGGATCGGCCGCTGACTGCTCAGGATGCCTGCAAAACCGCAACAAAGTAGCAAAGACGACTACTGCAACCTTGTATCGCTTCATCCTGCTGGCTTTCTCGCCTGTTTCCTGGTGGTGCATGCTCTGGGGGTAGCCTGCCTCCTTCTTGCACCAGGAGCTCTGAAGAAATCTCCTGTGGGTCGACGGTATCTTCCCCCTGCAACCGCAGGCAACAAAAGACTGCATCACCGGTCCTCTGGGTCCCCTCTCAGCACGACGAGCGTGGTCCCTGGAACTCAGCAACTCTGTCCAAGTGACTCCCACAGTCCAGTGACTCTTCAGTCCAAGTTTGGTGTAGGTAAGTCCTTGCCTCCCCACGCTAGACTGCATTGCTGGGTACCGCGTGATTTGCAGCTGCTCCGCCTCCTGTGCACTCTTCCAGGATTTCCTTTGTGCACAGCCAAGCCTGGGTCCCCGACACTCTAACCTGCAGTGCACAACCTTCTGAGTTGTCCTCCGGTGTTGTGGGACTCCCTTTTCTGACTTCGGGTGGACTCCGGTTCACTCCTCTTCTAAGTGCCTGTTCCGGTACTTCTGCGGGTGCTGCCTGCTTCTGTGAGGGCTCCTTGACTTGCTGGGCGCCCCCTCTGTCTCCTCATCCAAGTGGCGACATCCTGGTCCCTCCTGGGCCACAGCAGCATCCAAAAACCCTATCCGCAACCCTTGCAGCTAGCAAGGCTTGTTTGTGGTCTTTCTGCGTGGGAACACCCCTGCAAGCTTCTTCACAACGTGAGACATCCATCCTCCAAAGGGGTAGTTCCTAGTCCTCTTCGTTCTTGCAAAACACTAAGCTTCTTCCATCCAGTGGCAGCTTCCTTGCACCCTCAGCTGGCATTTCTTGGGCTCCTGCCCACTCTCAACACTGTTGCGACTCTTGGACTTGGTCCCCTTGTCTTACAGGTACTCAGGTCCGGAAATCCACTGTTGTTGCTTTGCTGGTGTTGGTTTTCCTTGCAGAATCCCCCTATCACGACTTCTGTGCTCTCTGGGGGTTGTAAGTGCACTTTACACCTACCTTACAGGGTCTTGGGGTGGGCTATTTTTCTAACCCTCGCTGTTTTCTTACAGTCCCAGCGACCCTCTACAAGCTCACATAGGTTTGGGGTCCATGCGTGGTTCGCTTTCCACTTTTGGAGTATATGGTTTGTGTTGCCCCTATACCTATGTGCTCCTATTGCAATCTATTGTAACTTTACACTGCTTGCATTACTTCCTTTTGCTATTACTGCATATTTTTGGAATTGTGTACATATATCTTGTGTATATTTGGCATCCTCATACTGAGGGTACTCACTGAGATACTTTTGGCATATTGTCATAAAAATAACGTACCTTTATTTTTAGTATATCTGTGTATTGTGTTTTCTTATGATATTGTGCATATGACACCAGTGGTATAGTAGGAGCTTTGCATGTCTCCTAGTTCAGCCTAAGCTGCTCTGCTATAGCTATCTTCTATCAGCCTAAGCTGCTAGAAACACCTATTCTCACTAATAAGGGATAACTGGACCTGGCACAAGGTGTAAGTACCCCTTGGTACCCACTACAAGCCAGGCCAGCCTCCTACAGGGCCTGTCTCTGTCGCATCCCTGTTAGACTGAAGATGACAGCACATGATTGTTTATCGATGCCGGACTGTGTCAGTGGCAAAAATATGGAATTCGGCGTACCTTGGATTTCTCCGGATGCCCCAAGGTCATTCGGGAGTATCCACTACGCTCCAGAGGTTTCTGAAAAGCACAACAAGGTACCGGAACCTGTTTAAACCTTGGTCTGCTCCGGTGATGCCTGGTCTTTGAGAATAATTAGTGAACAAAGACCGCTGAAGGTAGAGAACGAACAGGGACCAAAAGCAGTCATAACTTTGTTTATGTGGCACTTTATGCGTTCGTTTTTGACATCCCTGAGCACAGTGGATAACAGGTATTCTGTCATTTTATTCATTAACTCTTAGTTCACCAACTTTGGATACGCGTGGAATGCTCAGTTGACTTTGCCCTGATTTGCACTTGTGACCTGCAGGTTACCGGAGACGTGGCTAGGCTTTAACTCACCAGTTCGTGGACAGTTCAAGTGCATAGTGCAGAGTGGAAGCCCTCTAGGCTTAGATTCGCCCCACCATTCTAGTATTACTGAAAAGGGTAAATACCACAAGAAAATGGAAGAAAAAGCCAGCGCAGCGCTGCTTTCCGTGCACGTAACAACTAAACCGAGCTCGTCAGGGTGAATTGTACTTCCGGGCAATGAAAGTGCGACTATCCAAAAACTGGTTTCACTTTCAGGGCCAGAGCTAGGTTTCTGCTGACACAATTTTCCCATTTCAGGAACTTTTCAGAGGTTCCCTCATTTTTTGCTGTATTTTTCTATGATACATGTTACTACCAGTGGGAACCAGGCGAAGTGGATTTTAGCACAAGGCTCTTGTGCCTCATCCTCCCCCGCAAATCCAAAACTTGATGTGCAAACATATCCTAAAATAACGTAACAGTGGAAAATAGGCTGGAAATTAATGAAAATACTTATACATAGTTGTAGGAGGCTGGACTGGCTTGTAGTGAGTACCAAGGGGTACTTGCACCTTGCACCAGGCCCAGTTATCCCTTATTAGTGTATAGGGTGTCTAGCAGCTTAGGCTGATAGATAATGGTAGCTTAGCAAAGCAGCTCAGGCTGAACTAGGAGACGTGTGAAGCTACTACAGTACCACTTAGTGTCATATGCACAATATCATAAGAAAACACAATACACAGTTATACTAAAAATAAAGGTACTTTATTTTTATGACAATATGCCAAAGTATCTTAGAGTGTACCCTCAGTGAGAGGATAGGAAATATACACAAGATATATATACACAATAGCAAAAATATGCAGTATAGTCTTAGAAAACAGTGCAAACAATGTATAGTTACAATAGGATGCAATGGGGAAACATAGGGATAGGGGCAACACAAACCATATACTCCAAAAGTGGAATGTGAACCACGAATGGACCCCAAACCTATGTGACCTTGTAGAGGGTCGCTGGGACTATCAGAAAATAGTGAGAGTTAGAAAAATAACCCTCCCCCAGACCCTGAAAAGTGAGTGCAAAGTGCACCAAAGTTCCCCTAAGGACAAAATAGTCGTGTTAGAGGGAAAATGCAAGGAAAACACAAATCAGCAATGCAACAACGATGGATTCCTGTCTGAAGGTACCTGTGGAGCAAGGGGACCAAGTCCAAAAGTCACAAGCAGCTCGGAGATGGGCAGATGCCCAAGAAATGCCAGCGGTTGGTGCAAAGAAGCTCTTACTAGGCTGAAGAACTGTGAATACTGCAGGAACGACAAGGGCTAGAGACTTCCCCTTTGGAGGATGGATCCCCCACGCCTTGGAGAGTCGTGCAGAAGTGTTTTCCCGCCGGATGGACGCCAACAAGCCTTGCTACACGCAAATCGTGCGTTTGGCGTTTTTGGACGCTGCTGGGGCCCAGGAGGGACCAGGAGGTCGCAAATTGGACCTGCAGAGAGAGGGGACGTCGAGCAAAACAAGGAGCCCTCACTGAAGCAGGTAGCACCCGGAGAAGTGCCAGAAACAGGCACTACGAGGATGCGTGAAACGGTGCTCGCCGAGGTTGCACAAAGGAGTCCCACGTCGCCGGAGACCAACTTAGAAAGTCGTGCAATGCAGGTTAGAGTGCCGTGGACCCAGGCTTGGCTGTGCACAGAGGATTTCCGCCGGAAGTGCACAGGGGCCGGAGAAGCTTGCAAAGTCGCGGTTCCCAGCAATGCAGCCCAGCGAGGTGAGGCAAGGACTTACCTCCACCAAACTTGGGCTGAAGAGTCACTGGACTGTGGGGGTCACTTGGACGGTGTCGCTGGATTCGAGGGACCTCGCTCGTCGTGCTGAGAGGAGACCCAAGGGACCGGAGATGCAGCTTTTTGGTGCCTGCGGTTGCAGGGGGAAGATTCCGTCGACCCACGGGAGATTTCTTCGGATCTTCTGGTGCAGAGAGGAGGCAGACTACCCCCACAGCATGCACAAGCAGGAAAACAGTCGAGAAGGCGGCAGGATCAGCGTTACAGAGTTGCAGTAGTCGTCTTTGCTACTATGTTGCAGGTTTGCAGGCTTCCAGCGCGGTCAGCGGTCGATTCCTTATCAGAAGGTGAAGAGGGAGATGCAGAGGAACTCGGCTGAGCTCATGCATTCGTTATCTAACGTTTCCCCAGAGACAGAGACCCTAAATAGCCAGAAAAGAGGGTTTGGCTACCTAGGAGAGAGGAAAGGCTACTAACACCTGAAGGAGCCTATCACAAGGAGTCTCTGACGTCACCTGGTGGCACTGGCCACTCAGAGCAGTCCAGTGTGCCAGCAGCACCTCTGTTTCCAAGATGGCAGAGGTCTGGAGCACACTGGAGGAGCTCTGGACACCTCCCAGGGGAGGTGCAGGTCAGGGGAGTGGTCACTCCCCTTTCCTTTGTCCAGTTTCGCGCCAGAGCAGGGGCTAAGGGGTCCCTGAACCGGTGTAGACTGGCTTATGCAGAATTGGGCACCTTTGTGCCCAACAAAGCATTTCCAGAGGCTGGGGGAGGCTACTCCTCCCCTGCCTTCACACCATTTTCCAAAGGGAGAGGGTGTCACACCCTCTCTCAGAGGAAGTTCTTTGTTCTGCCATCCTGGGCCAGGCCTGGCTGGACCCCAGGAGGGCAGATGCCTGTCTGAGGGGTTGGCAGCAGCAGCAGCTGCAGAGAAACCCCAGGAAGGGCAGTTTGGCAGTACCAGGGTCTGTGCTACAGACCACTGGGATCATGGAATTGTACCAACAATGCCAGGATGGCATAGAGGGGGCAATTCCATGATCATAGACATGTTACATGGCCATATTCGGAGTTACCATGGTGAAGCTACATATAGGTAGTGACCTATATGTAGTGCACGCGTGTAATGGTGTCCCCGCACTCACAAAGTTCAGTGAATTGGCTCTGAACAATGTGGGGGCACCTTGGCTAGTGCCAGGGTGCCCTCACACTAAGTAACTTTGCACCTAACCTTTACCAGGTAAAGGTTAGACATATAGGTGACTTATAAGTTACTTAAGTGCAGTGTAAAATGGCTGTGAAATAACGTGGACGTTATTTCACTCAGGCTGCAGTGGCAGGCCTGTGTAAGAATTGTCAGAGCTCCCTATGGGTGGCAAAAGAAATGCTGCAGCCCATAGGGATCTCCTGGAACCCCAATACCCTGGGTACCTCAGTACCATATACTAGGGGATTATAAGGGTGTTCCAGTAAGCCAATGTAAATTGGTAAAAATGGTCACTAGCCTGTCAGTGACAATTTGGAAAGAAATGAGAGAGCATAACCACTGAGGTTCTGCTTAGCAGAGCCTCAGTGAGACAGTTAGTCACTACACAGGTAACACATACAGGCACACTTATGAGCACTGGGGCCCTGGGTTACCAGGGTCCCAGTGACACATACAACTAAAACAACATATATACAGTGAAAAATGGGGGTAACATTCCAGGCAAGATGGTACTTTCCTACACAACCCCCCCCCAAACGAAGGACAATAAGACTAGCCATTACCTGATGAGTCTTCATTGTCTAAGTGGAAATATCTGGAGAGTCCATCTGCATTGGAGTGGCTACTCCCAGGTCTATGTTCCACTGTATAGTCCATTCCCTGTAGGGATATGGACCACCTCAACAATTTAGGATTTTCACCTTTCATTTGTTTTAGCCAAAGTAGAGGTTTGTGGTCTGTCTGAACAATGAAGTGAGTGCCAAACAGGTATGGCCTCAACTTCTTCAGAGCCCAGACCACAGCAAAGGCCTCCCTCTCAATGGCAGACCAACGCTTTTCTCTAGGGGTCAACCTTCTACTAATAAAAGCAACAGGTTGATCCTGGCCCTCAGAATTAAGTTGTGATAGGACTGCCCCTACTCCTAATTCAGATGCATCAGTTTGGACATAGAATTTTTTAGAGTAACAAGGGCTTTTCAGGACAGGTGCAGAGCACATGGCCTGCTTCAGCTCCTCAAAAGCTTTCTGACAGTTTGCTGTCCATAATACCTTTTTAGGCATTTTCTTGGATGTGAGGTCATTAAGAGGGGCTGCAATGGAGCCATAGTTCTTAATGAACCTCCTGTAATACCCAGTGAGGCCTAGGAAGGCTCTCACCTGAGTCTGAGTGGTAGGGGGAATCCAATCAATAATAGTTTGGATTTTCCCCTGAAGTGGTGCAATCTGTTCCCCACCAACAAGGTGTCCCAGATAAACCACCTTACCCTGCCCTATCTGGCACTTTGAAGCCTTGATAGTGAGGCCTGCCTTTTGCAGGGCCTCCAAAACTTTCCAAAGGTGGACCAGGTGATCATCCCAGCTGGAGCTAAAGACAGCTATATCATCCAAATATGCTGCACTGAAAGCTTCCAGCCCTTGCAGGACTGTGTTCACCAACCTCTGAAAAGTGGCAGGTGCATTTTTCAAACCAAAAGGCATTACAGTAAACTGGTAATGTCCTCCAATGGTAGAAAATGCAGTCTTAGGTTTAGCATCTTCTGACATTTTGATCTGCCAATACCCTGCAGTCAAATCAAAAGTGCTTAGATACTTGGCAGATGCCAGTGTATCTATTAGCTCATCTGCCCTGGGTATAGGGTGAGCATCTGTTTTGGTTACCAAGTTGAGACCTCTATAGTCTACACAAAACCTCATTTCCTTCTTTCCATCTTTAGAATTGGGTTTTGGTACCAGTACCACAGGAGAAGCCCATGGACTGTCAGAGTGCTCAACCACTCCTAGTTCCAACATCTTCTGAACTTCTTGCTTTATGCAGTCCCTGACATGGTCAGGCTGCCTATAGATCTTACTTTTGACAGGTAAACTGTCTCCAGTATCTATAGTGTGCTCACACCAAGAAGTGGTGCCTGGCACAATGGAGAAGAGTTCTGAAAATTGTCCTAGGAGATTTATGCAATTATCTTTCTGCTCAGCAGTAAGACAATCAGCCAAAACTACACCTTCCACAAGAGCATCTTGTTCTGTGGAAGAGAAGAGATCAGGTAGAGGATCACTGTCTTCTTCCTGTCCCTCATCTGTTGCCATGAGCAGGGTGAGATCAGCCCTGTCATAGTAGGGTTTCAGGCGGTTGACATGGAGCACCCTAAGGGGACTCCTGGCAGTGCCTAAGTCAACCAAGTAGGTGACTTCACCCTTCTTTTCAACAATTGTGTGTGGACCACTCCATTTATCTTGGAGTGCTCTTGGGGCCACAGGCTCCAAGACCCACACTTTCTGCCCTGGTTGGTACTGAACCAAAACAGCCTTCTGATCATGCCATTGCTTCTGGAGTTCTTGGCTGGCCTGAAGGTTTTTACTGGCCTTTTTCATGTACTCAGCCATCCTTGATCTGAGGCCAAGTACATAATCCACAATATCCTGCTTAGGAGCTTTTAAAGGTTGTTCCCAACCCTCCTTTACAAGTGTGAGTGGACCCCTAACAGGGTGTCCAAAAAGAAGTTCAAAGGGGCTGAAGCCCACTCCTTTCTGGGGTACCTCCCTGTAGGCAAAAAGGAGGCATGGTAGAAGGATATCCCATCTCCTGCGGAGTTTTTCAGGGAGTCCCATAATCATGCCTTTGAGAGTTTTATTAAATCTCTCCACCAGTCCATTTGTTTGTGGATGATAGGGTGTTGTGAACTTGTAAGTTACACCACACTCCTTCCACATGGCCTTTAAGTATGCAGACATGAAATTGCTTCCTCTGTCTGATACTACTTCCTTTGGGAAGCCCACCCTGGAAAATATTCCCAGGAGGGCCTTTGCCACTGCAGGAGCTGTAGTGGTCCTTAAAGGAATTGCTTCAGGATATCTTGTGGCATGGTCCACTACCACCAAGATAAACCTATTGCCTGAAGCAGTAGGAGGGTCAAGGGGGCCAACTATGTCAACCCCTACCCTTTCAAAGGGAACCCCAACCACAGGCAGTGGGATAAGGGGTGCCTTTGGAGTGCCACCTGTCTTGCCACTGGCTTGACAGGTTTCACAGGACTTACAAAATTCTTTTGTGTCCTCAGACATCCTAGGCCAATGAAACAGTGGTACCAATCTGTCCCAAGTTTTCATTTGACCCAGGTGCCCAGCTAAGGGAATGTCATGTGCCAGTGTTAGGAGGAACTTTCTGTACTCCTGAGGAATCACTAATCTCCTGGCAGCTCCAGGTTTAGGATCCCTTTGCTCAGTGTACAAGAGGTTGTCCTCCCAGTAAACTCTGTGTGAGTCACTGACATCCCCATTAGCCTGTTTGACAGCTTGCTGTCTGAGACCCTCTAATGTGGGACAGGTTTGCTGTGCCACACTCAGCTCCTCTCTGGCAGGCCCCCCTTCACCCAAAAGCTCAGCAGTGTCTGCTTCCAGCTCCTCTGGTGTAGGTTCTGCACAGGGAGGGAATTCTTCTTCCTCAGAATTAGAATCCACTGTAGAGGGAGGGATAGTAGGAAGTGGTTTGCTTCTACTAGCCCTAGCTTTAGGGAGCACTTGGTCCATTGTTCCAGGATCCAAGCTTCCCTGTCCTTTTTGCTTTTTGGCCTGAGCCCTTGTCAAAGCAAAAATATGCCCTGGGATGCCCAGCATTGCTGCATGGGCCTCCAACTCCACATCTGACCAAGCTGATGTCTCCAAATCGTTCCCTAATAGACAGTCTACAGGTAAATCTGAAGCTACCACAACTTTCTTTGGACCAGATACCCCCCCCCAGTTGAGATTTACAACAGCCATGGGGTGGCTTTGTGTTATGTTGTGAGCATCGGTTACTTGGTACTGGTGTCCAAGTATGTGTTGTTCAGGGTGCACCAGTTTCTCAATCACCATTGTGACACTGGCACCTGTGTCCCTGTAGGCCTGGACCTCAACACCATTTATTAGGGTTAGTTGCTTGTACTTCTCCAAGTTATGGGGGCAAGCAACCAAAGTGGCTAAGTCAATAGCCCCTTCAGAGACTAAAGTAGCCTCTGTGGTCTCCCTAATCAGACCAACCCCAACTAAATTACCAAAAGTGAGCCCAGCTACTCCCTTGGATTGGCTATTAGTAGGTTTGCTCCCACCACCACTGCTATTAGTAGGGACACTAGGTGTAGCAGTAGGGGTTGTAGTGGTAGGAGCTGTGGTGCCTTTCTTTGGACAACTGGGATCTGTTGTCCAATGGCCTTTTATCTTACATAAATAGCACCATGGTTTCCTTTCCTTGTTCTGATTAGAGGAAGGTTTGGGCCCACCACCCCCACCAGAGTGTTTTTGTGGGCCTGATGAAGACTCATTTTTAGATTTGTCCCCACCCTTGTCAGAAGACTTACCATCCTTCTTTTTGTTGCCATCTTTGTCACCCCCTGTATGAACTTTTCTGTTCACTCTTGTTCTGACCCATTTGTCTGCCTTCTTTCCCAATTCTTGGGGAGAGGTCAGATCAGAGTCCACCAAGTACTGGTGCAACAAATCAGACACACAATTATTAAGAATATGCTCTCTCAGGATTAAGTTATACAGGCTGTCATAATCATTAACTTTACTGCCATGTAACCACCCCTCCAAGGCCTTCACTGCCTGGTCAATGAAATCAACCCAGTCTTGTGAAGACTCCTTTTTGGTATCTCTGAACTTGATCCTGTACTGTTCAGTGGTTAAGCCATAACCATCCAGGAGTGCATTCTTAAGAACTTGGAAATTGTTAGCATCATTTTCTTTTACAGTAAGGAGCCTATCCCTACCTTTTCCAGTAAATGATAGCCATAGGATAGCAGCCCACTGCCTTTGAGGGACATCCTGTACAGCACAGGCCCTCTCAAGTGCAGCAAACCACTTGTTAATGTCATCCCCCTCCTTGTAAGGGGGAACTATCTTATGCAGATTCCTGGAATCATGCTCTTTTGCAGGATGACTATGGGGAATACTGCTGCTGCCACCATGGGTATCTAAACCCATTTTCTGTCTTTCCCTCTCTATTTCTAAAGACTGTCTATCCAAATCCAGTTGTTGCTTCTTGAGCTTCAGTCTGGTTTGCTCCACTCTCAATCTATTGAGCTCCCTTTCCAACAATCTGTCATCAGGGTGGGTGGGAGGGACATTTCTAGATACAGAGGTATGATGGGAATGAACAGAAGGAGACCTGTCCCTTACAGAGGGCACCCTAACAGCTTGGCTACCAGTATAATGTGAGAGCACATCATCAGTATGATGTGATTCAACCTCTGTACCAACTATGCTAGACTGTCTAGTAATGGGCAGGCTGAGAATTTTCTTTCCAGAACCTTTTCCTGGGGGAGTCCCTGGATCAGATTGAGAACCATTAGCTACTTTTTCTACAGATTGGGCACTTATGGCCTTATCCTGTACTCTAAGCATATTAATTAACAGTTCTAAGGAAGGATTCTTCCCTACACTCAAACCTCTCTCTATGCAGAGACTCCTTGCTCCTTTCCAGCTAAGGTGATCATATGCAAGTTTGGACAGTTCAACTTTTTGGCCTGTGCCAGACATTTTTAGAGAGAGTTAAAGTGATAGACAAAGAGAAAAATGTTTTCAGAACTTTTTGGAAAGACAGAAAAAACTTTTTAAACTTTTAAGAACTTTTTGAAAGTTTAGAAGTACTTTTCAGCACTTAGAAAAGAGTGAAAAGAGGAAATGCAAAACTTTTTGGCTATGTGTATATACACTGACCTTGTTTTGTATATTTTTCTCTTATGAAAAGTACAATGACAAGAGTGGTAAGTAGTCTCAAGCACTTATCCCACCACTGCACAACCAATGTAGGAGGCTGGACTGGCTTGTAGTGAGTACCAAGGGGTACTTGCACCTTGCACCAGGCCCAGTTATCCCTTATTAGTGTATAGGGTGTCTAGCAGCTTAGGCTGATAGATAATGGTAGCTTAGCAAAGCAGCTCAGGCTGAACTAGGAGACGTGTGAAGCTACTACAGTACCACTTAGTGTCATATGCACAATATCATAAGAAAACACAATACACAGTTATACTAAAAATAAAGGTACTTTATTTTTATGACAATATGCCAAAGTATCTTAGAGTGTACCCTCAGTGAGAGGATAGGAAATATACACAAGATATATATACACAATAGCAAAAATATGCAGTATAGTCTTAGAAAACAGTGCAAACAATGTATAGTTACAATAGGATGCAATGGGGAAACATAGGGATAGGGGCAACACAAACCATATACTCCAAAAGTGGAATGTGAACCACGAATGGACCCCAAACCTATGTGACCTTGTAGAGGGTCGCTGGGACTATCAGAAAATAGTGAGAGTTAGAAAAATAACCCTCCCCCAGACCCTGAAAAGTGAGTGCAAAGTGCACCAAAGTTCCCCTAAGGACAAAATAGTCGTGTTAGAGGGAAAATGCAAGGAAAACACAAATCAGCAATGCAACAACGATGGATTCCTGTCTGAAGGTACCTGTGGAGCAAGGGGACCAAGTCCAAAAGTCACAAGCAGCTCGGAGATGGGCAGATGCCCAAGAAATGCCAGCGGTTGGTGCAAAGAAGCTCTTACTAGGCTGAAGAACTGTGAATACTGCAGGAACGACAAGGGCTAGAGACTTCCCCTTTGGAGGATGGATCCCCCACGCCTTGGAGAGTCGTGCAGAAGTGTTTTCCCGCCGGATGGACGCCAACAAGCCTTGCTACACGCAAATCGTGCGTTTGGCGTTTTTGGACGCTGCTGGGGCCCAGGAGGGACCAGGAGGTCGCAAATTGGACCTGCAGAGAGAGGGGACGTCGAGCAAAACAAGGAGCCCTCACTGAAGCAGGTAGCACCCGGAGAAGTGCCAGAAACAGGCACTACGAGGATGCGTGAAACGGTGCTCGCCGAGGTTGCACAAAGGAGTCCCACGTCGCCGGAGACCAACTTAGAAAGTCGTGCAATGCAGGTTAGAGTGCCGTGGACCCAGGCTTGGCTGTGCACAGAGGATTTCCGCCGGAAGTGCACAGGGGCCGGAGAAGCTTGCAAAGTCGCGGTTCCCAGCAATGCAGCCCAGCGAGGTGAGGCAAGGACTTACCTCCACCAAACTTGGGCTGAAGAGTCACTGGACTGTGGGGGTCACTTGGACGGTGTCGCTGGATTCGAGGGACCTCGCTCGTCGTGCTGAGAGGAGACCCAAGGGACCGGAGATGCAGCTTTTTGGTGCCTGCGGTTGCAGGGGGAAGATTCCGTCGACCCACGGGAGATTTCTTCGGATCTTCTGGTGCAGAGAGGAGGCAGACTACCCCCACAGCATGCACAAGCAGGAAAACAGTCGAGAAGGCGGCAGGATCAGCGTTACAGAGTTGCAGTAGTCGTCTTTGCTACTATGTTGCAGGTTTGCAGGCTTCCAGCGCGGTCAGCGGTCGATTCCTTATCAGAAGGTGAAGAGGGAGATGCAGAGGAACTCGGCTGAGCTCATGCATTCGTTATCTAACGTTTCCCCAGAGACAGAGACCCTAAATAGCCAGAAAAGAGGGTTTGGCTACCTAGGAGAGAGGAAAGGCTACTAACACCTGAAGGAGCCTATCACAAGGAGTCTCTGACGTCACCTGGTGGCACTGGCCACTCAGAGCAGTCCAGTGTGCCAGCAGCACCTCTGTTTCCAAGATGGCAGAGGTCTGGAGCACACTGGAGGAGCTCTGGACACCTCCCAGGGGAGGTGCAGGTCAGGGGAGTGGTCACTCCCCTTTCCTTTGTCCAGTTTCGCGCCAGAGCAGGGGCTAAGGGGTCCCTGAACCGGTGTAGACTGGCTTATGCAGAATTGGGCACCTTTGTGCCCAACAAAGCATTTCCAGAGGCTGGGGGAGGCTACTCCTCCCCTGCCTTCACACCATTTTCCAAAGGGAGAGGGTGTCACACCCTCTCTCAGAGGAAGTTCTTTGTTCTGCCATCCTGGGCCAGGCCTGGCTGGACCCCAGGAGGGCAGATGCCTGTCTGAGGGGTTGGCAGCAGCAGCAGCTGCAGAGAAACCCCAGGAAGGGCAGTTTGGCAGTACCAGGGTCTGTGCTACAGACCACTGGGATCATGGAATTGTACCAACAATGCCAGGATGGCATAGAGGGGGCAATTCCATGATCATAGACATGTTACATGGCCATATTCGGAGTTACCATGGTGAAGCTACATATAGGTAGTGACCTATATGTAGTGCACGCGTGTAATGGTGTCCCCGCACTCACAAAGTTCAGTGAATTGGCTCTGAACAATGTGGGGGCACCTTGGCTAGTGCCAGGGTGCCCTCACACTAAGTAACTTTGCACCTAACCTTTACCAGGTAAAGGTTAGACATATAGGTGACTTATAAGTTACTTAAGTGCAGTGTAAAATGGCTGTGAAATAACGTGGACGTTATTTCACTCAGGCTGCAGTGGCAGGCCTGTGTAAGAATTGTCAGAGCTCCCTATGGGTGGCAAAAGAAATGCTGCAGCCCATAGGGATCTCCTGGAACCCCAATACCCTGGGTACCTCAGTACCATATACTAGGGGATTATAAGGGTGTTCCAGTAAGCCAATGTAAATTGGTAAAAATGGTCACTAGCCTGTCAGTGACAATTTGGAAAGAAATGAGAGAGCATAACCACTGAGGTTCTGCTTAGCAGAGCCTCAGTGAGACAGTTAGTCACTACACAGGTAACACATACAGGCACACTTATGAGCACTGGGGCCCTGGGTTACCAGGGTCCCAGTGACACATACAACTAAAACAACATATATACAGTGAAAAATGGGGGTAACATTCCAGGCAAGATGGTACTTTCCTACAATAGTTAAGACAAGGACCCTCATTTTACGTTTTTCATTTATTTCTATAATTTTTCTCATAAATCACCATTCAGTTAGTAATTATAAGTGTCAGACACAACTCCAGCCTAGCTCCACTATAAGCACAATTCCACCCCCCAAAAAAAAACTCCTAGGGTCATTCTGGCAAGATGGGGGCAGGAAACACCCCAAAGCAACTCAACTGTGCACCAGGGTGTTCATTGTACCTGCATCACATTTGCAGAAGAAAGCAAATATTATGGACTACTCCACACAAACGGTATTAGGGCCTGTTTTGCATGCACCCGTTCGGAGGCACGTGAGCAAACCACGACCAAATACACTTCCACGTCAACTCCTAGTAGTGCTAGAAGAGATGCACTTGCGTTGTGCTCCCATTTTGGCCTTTGCTCAATAAAGGCGCTAGATAAAGGTCTGTTGCATTACCTTTATCAAAGAAGATTCACTTATCGTTGCACCAGAGTTCCTGCCTGGATCCAGCACTGGAATTGTGTTTGGTGATTTTCCCCTTCACAGGACTGCAAGCTCTTTGATTGGTTTCCCCATCACTTATTCTCCCAGAATGCTTTGCAGCGTACGCGCGGACAATGCAGTGGACCAAACACTAAATTTTGTAGTCTTAATTCTGACAGTAACAGAAGCTACCCACCAGATCAAGAGGGAAATCTGCACCTTTGGGTTTTCCCACACAGACATTTTTGTTATAGTAGAAGCAGGTAGAAGTGATCTGACGAAAAAACAGTGGAACGAGGGAAAACATGCAGAAATCCCTGCACAAATACATACGACCCATTCGACATGGTATAAATTATAATCATGCAGAAATACCACACAAGGTGATTACTGCACAATTCAGTGTTGGTAATGTCAGGTGTGGTATTGATGAATCGGTTTAGCCTCATACATTATGGTGAGAGCCATTGATGGAAATTGCTGATGGGCTCCCGTTGGTAGCCTATGGTTATATTACTGTGTGTGTACATACTTTTACATGTCTCTACGTAAATGCAGAGCTAAATATATGATATGTAGATGTGTTTTCCGTAGGAGTATGGCCTCCTGCAGCTACAAGAAGGGGCGTCACTTCACAGTTTCCGAGCCGTGCTGTGCACAATGCTGCTGCTGTGTTACCACACCTTTCTAAGCTTTGTGCTAGGTAAGAACATTTCCCTCTCTGGCTAACTTGAGGAGTCTTGAAGCACTGGTTGGGTCTGGTAGCTCGCTGGACTAATGCACCCACCCCAAACACTAAGGGTGACCTTATGTTCACAAGTTCGACACCTGATACATAGTGTTGGCCTTTCATCTCCTTAGGTAAATAAGTATCAATGACCAAGTCACAGTAAACGTCTACAGAAAAACAGCTCTTACGAGCAGACTAAGGTCTGAATTATACTATGTATTTCTTTGGAGAACTTCAAACACACAACAGCTGAAGGAAGGAATGTTTGAAAATCGTCAAAACCACTGGCGATTGCTCTGGGTAGCATTTCAACCCATATTCTTTGTCCTAGTGGGCCACTGTAGGAAGAGAGGCCCCTGTCTGCTGACTGGTGTTGCTTTTTTGCCTTTCTGGCAGGGACACTGGCTAGCAGTTCAGGACTGACTGTTCCCATGAGGAGCAGGGTCAGTACTGATTTGCATAAGGCAGGCCTCTTTCGCGAGTAGCAAGGTGGGCCAAAATATCGTCAGAACGAAAAGTGGCCCGAGTAAACACCAGTGGTTGTAATTAATTTAAGCACTTCCTCCGCCCCCTCATTGTGAGTTGCAGTTGACACCCTAAGTGTGACTGGTATGCCCAGATGTGGACCCTATATTCATTGTGCCACAGGACTTAAGCTACACTGTATTGACCAAGCCAAATTATGCCAAAACCAGTCTGGGGTTGCATGTGTTTCCTTCTTGAAGGGGCTTCGTCTGGCAGTTTGTGATGGACTTTTCCCATGAGGAGCAGGGTCAGTACTGACACATAAGGCTGAGAAGCGGTAGAGTAGAATGTCTCACAAACCAACCCTCAATACAGACCTTTTCCGAAACCCTACACCCTGCTGAACTGCGAAGGGATTCCAGCATTTTTTGATGCTCACCCCACAAGCCATGGCAAAGTGTAAGTATCAGGATGTTTACAGCAAAGGTACAAAAATTTAGCCTGTTTGGTAAGAATACCTGTTAGTAGAACATCATTTAAGGTCAACTTAGGCTTTTACTGTGAGAGGGTAACTGGCAAATTACTGTCAGCCTTTAACATGCTACACAAGATCATGTAAGTGGTTGTGGGGGGGAAGTATCCTATTACATACTCACATTATCTGCACATATATAACTTGTCGAGGTAGTCATGGACTTACACAGATAATTTAAAATGTGTTTGTTAATAATACTTGAGACATTGAGTGCCAATCGCCTGTCATCAAGCAAGTTAAGTAAATCCCACAATAGCTGGCCATTGGTAGGTGCCGCTAAACCAATCTTAAATACATTCCTGAGGGAGGGAAACGTGGAACAACATGCCTCAGTCCAAAACAGTGAGTGAGAGATTTAGACTATCAAGCCACCAAAGATAAAAGAAAATGGGGAACACCATAATTGGTTAGTTATTCACCTTCGGGCCAACTGAGTGTTGCGAATGTAGGCTGAGATATCCCATCTCACAAAGTTGCGCATTGTCCTACTTTACACTTTTGTTTGCAGGAACAGGGAAAGGAAATATTGAAGAAGCTGAAGAACTTCTACAGCCATACTTGAAGCGCTATCCAAAAGTAAGTTCACTGAGATCATGATTTTATTTTTGCATAGATGCATTTTAAAAGAACATTTGGGATATTACCTTTTAATAGCTGTCACTTTTCTTCTTATTATAGGGTGCCATATTCCTGTTCTTTTCAGGCAGGATTGAAGAAATTAAAGGAAATATTGATATAGTGAGTGTTCATTCTCTTAGTAGTTGTGCTTGTTTTCCTGTTTATGAGTTCTTTTATATTTTTCTCTAAGGTGCCTGACTTTAATCGTAAACACTTAACAGTCTACATGTAAGTACTGGATTCGGTTTTATAGGATAAAGCTCCCATTCTGGTGTACACCCATCCTTTCAGTAAGTCCTAATTATAGCCCAAATCATGAAATGTATTAAAACAGAATACCTGTAAAATTGACTTACATTGAAATAGCTTATATATTCAAGTGTAATTAGAATGTATGTTGGGAGCAGCCATTCATAAAATATACAAATAACACACAAACAACAGCATTTCAGGTATTTAAACAGAAAACAGGCAACATTAGGAACTGTAGCATTTTCGTGCATAATGCTACAACTAGTACACATTTCAGAAAAGGCTATCAACTAATTCATACTACTGGACTGGGAAAAAGAAAAAAGTATATGTCTTCCGAGGAAAAAGCCTTGCTAACCCATTTGCTGCAGATAGATTTGTGCAATGTATCCATAACATTTTCTTTTAGTAAACGCTATGTAAATCTCATGAACAGCTTTTACCATGATGGTGTTGCCACGCAATGCAATCACAAACCATTTTTTACATTGGAATTACTTTTACCATGCAGTTGTTTACCACACAATTCTTCACAACACACATATGTTTGCATTAGTGAGTGCGTGGTAAATAGTTTATATATTTTCATTTACTATTTTTATATATATATATATATATGTTTAAAACTAATTATTATAATACAAATTTTCGTTTCAATTAAAACACACAATATAAGGATTTGATTTAAGGGCAACTGGAAGCATAGCTATCCCTAGGACGGAGGTGAGTAAATCAGGGTGTGAGCGCAAAATCTCAAGAATTAAGGGAGCTGAGCCCCCTATAACTTACTTTAACCAGTTTAACCATCCTAGACCCCGTTAAATTGATAATTCTTTAAAACTTCTAAAATTCCTTGTCACACTTAAAGATATCACTATCAAACTGTTCTTTTTAAAACCTCCAAACACACATCTAAACTCAGCTGTATTGTTATTTAGGAAATGTGTCTATGACTATCAGATTCAGACCATCCTAATCTTTTTGGTGCCTCGGCTGGAGAAGTGTAAGCAGAGAAGGGAATCTGTAGAAACAAATTGGACAGAAGTGAGATTTCATTTTCCTCTTCAGTGTGTTGAATACATTTCTCACAAAGTCATTCAGTGTGAACAAATTCTTGTAACACTAGGGAGAAGAACACTAAGGGTGGAACGTTGTAAATGAAAAAGGGAGAAATAGAAAGACAAACATTGGAATGTTGGAGCAGAAAGTTTATACCAGCCATTATAAGCCCAGAGCCACTCCATTGTCTTCAATGGAGCTCTCAGCCTTCCAATGTTCTAATTACCACTATTTCATGATGATGTGATGACCCACGATTAGGACTTTGTTGTACGGCTCACTTGCGTGACAGTAGTTTATTTTTACTATTTTGTTACTATGGAAAGTATCTAGTGCATCTGCCAAAATTATATCATTATTGATATTCTATACATTTAACACCTTGTTCAAAATGGTTCTTGCTCAGAAAGGTTGTTTGAGATTTTGGGCCTTCACTAGAATACATTGTTTATTTTGCTGTAAGTTTTAAAAACTTAATCAAGACTTGTTTAGAATTTTTTTTTAAATGTGATTCTCTTTCCTTTTTAATAGTCCATTGTTCTGCCTTGTAGGCAATCCGCAGGTTTGAAGAATGCTGTGAAGCTCAGCAGCACTGGAAGCAGTTCCATCACATGTGCTACTGGGAACTTATGTGGTGCTTCACCTACAAGTGCCAATGGAAGATGGCCTACTTCTACGCCGATCTCCTAAGCAAAGAAAGCTCTTGGTCTAAGGTAGGCAGCCGTAGTTCCTTTTGTAGATAGAAACACAGAAGATGATTTATTAAAAAATAGTTATTATATTTCCATTTAATTTAGTTTTCCATTGAAGACATGGACCCAAGGGGTAGGCATTATCTACCTACGCTAAATTATAGTCACAATTTTAGATAATGTTATCGAGAATATCTTTTCATCAAAACAGGAGCATGAGAGGATGTGCTGATGTTTATTTTTGAGATGGCCACCTAACATCAGAAAGATAGTTCTTACTTGTTCCTCTGAGGATTGTTGTTTAAATAAGATGATGCTTTTCCTTGCTAGTGGGTTTCATCCGTAGAACATCATCTGGCCTTACAGCCTCCAAGGAGGGACATCTAGTTTCTGTTTAAGGCTTATTGATATTAAATTATCACTTTACGTATTTTTCCATAAACAGTCATGAATGAGACTGTGTTAATTTAACAATGAAAATCCACTTGGTAAGACTGCTTCAATAGACCAGGCATTTTCATACCATTTTATTCCTTCAAATCTTACCTTATGTTATGTTATGTTATATGGGATTAATGGACTGTATTCTACATGGGCTCTTTTTTGAAGTAGAGGTCCTGGTTTTGAGTACACACTGATTGCTTGTTACACATATGGTATTGTTAAGTCCATCTGAGAGAACTAATCTGCTATAGATTGTGATCTCCATTGGTGATATCCCAAAATGTTTGCACTTCAATGATAGCCATCAATTCACACACTTCAATGATAGCCAACCATGTATGCCTCTGATCTTTCAAGCCAGGACAATACTTTAAGTAGGAGAGTTAACAACTCATGGATATTTCAGGGTTATATATAAACTGGGACTGGACGGATGTGAAGAGCAACACAAACTACCCAAAGGCTTGACTACAGAAGGTTTGACTCTTATCTTGAGTTTGAGATGGTCTTGTTTGGTGCATAGACAGTTCCTTTCTCAGAGAATTTCAGAGCAAGGATCCTATAACACTTCACAGTCTACAGCGTCACCTCACCACTTTAAAGTGGACTCAAAATACTTGTTCTACATCTAATCACTGTCACATTTATGGTGCTGCTGTTGCACTGACTTTTTTCCCACTGGGATTTGTATATGAAGATTGCACAGAATCAATAACTCTATTCCCTGCCTTGCAGAGATGCAGTTCAGGCTCTTTATTGCTTTCAAGCAGAGTCCGTGTGAGACAATGTCGGCAAGGCTTCAAGAAATGCAGCTGGCAGGCAAAGGGATAAGATTGTCTGAAAAACCAAATCTTCATACCTTGATATGTGTCAATCTGTTGCTTCAAAACACTTTTATCAGCCGGACCTCTTAGCAACACACCAAAGGCCTCCTTACTTAATTCCTATCTTAATCAAATCATATTCCCCAGAGGTGCTAGAGCAGTGGGAAGGGATGTAAAGAGGATGGTGTAAGGATGCAACAGCTCATGAAACATTACAGTTAAAAGAAGTTAAATTGTACGAAACAATCAAAGTTCTTACAAATAAAAAATCAAATTGCTACCATGAAACAGATCTGAAGGCGATAGATATAGGCTTAATAAGGAAAATTGATAAAACTATTTGAATGGCAATCAATGGAATTAACTGTTAATCTGCAACTCTCTTAAAAGTGAATGTTATTCTATTTGCATGTCAAAAAACACTCTTCAAGTGCCTCAAAAAATCTTTATACCAGAGCAGGGACGAAACATTAGCCTCTGCCATTCCAACTTTTGAGCAATTTCGTATTTGCATATCAGTTCAATATCTGCTGGCTAGTCATCTTACTGATGAGTACACAACCAGACACAGGCCTCCAGAGCAGGAAGGATTTGAGCTCCAAGGAACACTGACACCAGATCCGTTGTCCTGAATTCTAGAGTTTCCATAACACATGCTTCTTGACTTTGTGACTGCTGGAGCACACAGGCAGGACATCAACAAAAGCTGGAGTAACAATTATCCCAATAATTATTCATGAGTAATACGAAAACTTTTTAATGCTGAAGTACAAGCAGAGGAGGTAGCAGCAAATGCATGACTTCACCTTGGGGTTTGGACCAATTGAACTTCCCCCAGTGGACCCAAGGGGTTTAATTACAGGCATGTTAGGAATGGAAGGGGGGTTTTATTGGTGTGCGCTCACCCAGTAACAAGATCCACCTAAATTGTGGATATCAAAAACTTCATTGAGTGGGCATCACACAAATGTAGTTCAATGAAGGAAGCAGAAACCTCTTAGATGACATTTTTAAGACTTTCTGGGCAGAGAGAGAAGATAAAACTGTCAGGGTTCTTCACTAAAAAGCAACAAGCATCTTCATTTGATACAGTTGCGCAATTTCTCCTTCAAATGTTTTCAGTGCCCGGTGGTGGTGTGCTCATGAGGACCAAACGTGCCATTTTCCTTAGAGCTCGCTTCGGGGGTATTTTACTTTATTTCACGAGGACATACATAAGCAGGATGAATTGGGTGAATTTAAGAGAGGAGAACAGAGGTAGAAGATAATGACCAAGACAGTGAAGGATATATTTCCTGAAAATCACACAGCATGTGCATGGTCTATCTCAGTGATCAGTTAGACTGGTTGGTTTCATTGGGGGTGGGTAACATAAGGTGTGTTTTTTGCTGTCCTAATGCAACCTGCTTTTTATCGACTGACCATTGTCATGAGAGAAGTCAGTATCACTGAATCCTCTTACCTGGAAGGCAGCATGCTAGAAATAGACCACATTCACCAACAATAATTTCCTACAAGTCTGAGCGAACCTACTTACAAGTGACTTATGCTTCCATGGAGGACCTGGTATCACATTTCAACGCCTCCCACTTGACAGTGTTTCATCGGTTGGCTGCTATGGTGGAGTGCTAAAATAAGACAACAGCTTAAATATTAGCTGCCTGGTTTGTGGGGGTATGAAGAAGCTTTACACTCCTAGAGAGCCGATGGAGGATGTCATGCATGTATCCTGTTAAAACAGCCTGCAGGATGGTGCAAATGGATCTCTGGGATAAGTCTGCTAGGTTTTAATGAGCAATGGTTAGGTAACTTCAGTGGGGCAGTTGGGTTGCATAAAGTGAAGGCTTTTGCATCAATAGCCGTCAGATAGCTCGTGCTTGTTCTCATGGGATATTGCACCTACGGGAGAATAATTTTTAATCTTAGATTGAAAAAGGGCAAGGCAGTGAAATAACTTTTGCCATAGGGTAGTAGATGTGACCAAGTCCAAGCAAGCGAACAAGGAGAGGATTTGTGATATTTCTATAAAGAAAGATGTTAGGACAGTGGTCTATGTTCTATGACATGTCTTCATGTGGAGAAGTTGTGCGTAGAAATAATAGAAAATCTGTAGGTTTGGTGAAATTTGGTTAAGCCAAGCATGATGTATATACACTTGTCCAAGGATGAGGACTTAAGCTGTTGAAATTACGCAGGATCCTAGAAAGCAATTTAAAAAGCTGGGAAATGCATGTAGTGTGTTAGGTGGACTGCAGCATAACACAGTTTTAGACAGGAAGCTGTGAAGCAAATGATACTAAGGGAGAGGGATTCCGAATAACAGACCATGACTCAGGCCGAAGGAATGAAAAGATGTGTCTGTTATGCCAGTGCAGGAATGAAGCAAAATTTACCTCGGGTCTTTCCAAATGATTTAGAAACTGATCATATAGAGAGTGATGTGAGAGAAGGAAGGTGGGCTATCTGGTGTGTTTCTTCAAGGGTGAGGTAGGGTAGGCTGAAATCGGTTATTACACAGGTTTATTGTCCCTGAAAGATTGCTGCGGTTGCATTGAGAAGAGTGCCTTAAGTGGGGTCTGGTATGCATGGGTGACAGGCATTTGTCTGTGGCATTTAAAAAATATATATAATGGTTCGCAAGAGTCCAAGAATTGCCGTACAAATGCTAATTTGAATATAGTCTTTCCACTGGTCTGTTTCAGTGGCTGGCTGGGTACATAAATTACATCGAAAACTGTGTTCTTCCTGCAGGCTACATACGTTTACATGAAAGCTTCATACCTCAGTATGTTTGGAGAGGAAGAAGGCAGGCCTTTTGGGGAGGATGAAGTCGAGCTATTCAAGTAAGTCCTATATGTATATCTATTTATATATACTGTAACCAAATCAGTTTTTCCCCTGTCGGTAGTTTATTCATTTATGTCCCAATATAGCAGCATTTATTCTTTATATATTTTAATAAATTTGAACTCTAGATAAGTCACTGGACAGACAGGGAGTACAGGAGGTGATACAACTTAGGTCCCTGTTTAGAGTTTGGAGGACATGGTGGGCCAAGCTATTCATCCGCCTGCTCCACCTTGAGTTGGGAGAGCGGCCATGTTTCAGCTGGCAGTCCCAGTTGAAACCATTGATGCTCTTGAGCAGTCGGTCACTGGACGTCAGACTATCCGCCTTATGAGAGCAGATGTTCCGTTGTCATTTTTCCTGTTCTGGATGGCCAGGAAAAAACTGTCAATTCTGAACAGTAAAAAAAAAATTACCCCCGATTTGAGGTGTCATTGCCATTAGTGTTTTTGAAAACTAAAGTACAAGTTTTTGAAAAAACAAAACACTGCTGTGCTGCCACTCTGAACATGGTGCCCGCTCAGAAAATCTTAAGAAGAGCATCCATCCACTGCCTTGGTGGAATAAAGTACAGTCTTCCAAACTTTAAATAAGCAGCTTCATTCACTAAATCACAGCTTGTCTAAAACCCAAACGTGGCTACTCACAATGCAATGGTGAGCCAAAGACCATTAACAGGCTGTAATGTACATAGGGCTCTGAATACAGTAGCTTGGCCATTCTTAAAGTAAAAAACAATGCAGATTAAAACCATAATGTCCAGATAAAGGGGATTCTATGTATAGTCAAAATGTATTAACTCTTACACATAAGCATTTGAGGTAAACAGAGAAGTCATCTATGTATAAATATACTTAACCCTTTCCCCAACTCCAGTAAGAAAATTTAGGTTAACATCTTAAAATAAAGTTTTATAACAGGAGGCAATTAATACTATGTTAAAAGGCCAAGTGTAAAGTAAACGTTGTTTTGGGTATATGTATCTTTAGTAAGACTGTTGACGAAAAGCCAGCATGTGATGGGCCTAGTCCTTTGTATTGTGGTGGTTGGGCCTGGTGAACAAGTTTGAAAGCTGCAGACTGTATCTAATGGAGTCACCACATTCTCACAACAGCTTGATGGATGGGCGGGAGCAGGATTGGAGAGTGTGGAATCTTTGGATGAACAAGGCACTCTCTCTTGCTTACTTCTCTGGGTGACATTAAAACATGCTTCTATTGAGCATGCACCAATCTAAGCCAAGGTTCAGAGATGGCCCCATGTCCTTGAACTACCTCAACTCGTACTTTTGGGGAACATCACTTAAGCTGACAGATTTTAAAAGTAAAGTTCTCTTTTCATTAATAGCAAGTCACAAATGTAGCCAGAAGATGGCTAGATATCCTATTAATAGCTTGAATGATAATGAGCAATTAATAATAATGGAGGTTTTCTTTTGAAAAATGCCAACTGGCAACATACTTCACAATGCAATGCCAAGCACCAACCTGGTTGACACCATCTTTGTGCTCCCCGTGTTCCTGCTACAGTGCAAAAAGGCATCAACTCACAATTTGTTACAACTCTGCTGCAGGCTTTGCTCTGTAGTGTCTCGAATTTTGGCTCGTACGTCCTCATGCCTTCACGAGCGAAGCACACCAAATGCCAGGCATCAGTTCTTACCACCATCAACTCAGAGCTTTTAGAAGTCAAGACAGTCTCACAGCTCCAACTATGGAGTAGACAATGTCCACTATTCCTGAGGCGTAGCCAAGGTGTAGATGACCCCTTTCTCTCGTTTGAAGCTCTACTTTGCCTAGGAAAGGGGGTACTTACTAAGCAAAGCTCTTGTTAGGCAAATTGTTTGGACCCCAACAAACAATCTGACTACTCTGAAAATAATCAAACTAGGCTCAGGTACAGTAAGGCTAAATTATTTACATCAAGTGCCTTACTCAAAAGACTGGTTTACTCTTTCTTTGTGCAATGATTAAAGTTGAATAGTTCATTAGAGCTAAATAAACCCGTAAAACGTTGCAAAATAGATCACAATAATACGCACACACTACCTCTTAATTATAATGTTTAATGCAAACCACTAAAGCCATTTCTTTAAAAAAAGTACCGTTGAATTTACAATATTTGCCCCAACTTAATACCAAAATCAAAAGAATCAAACTTGATAGGAAGGCTTTGGCCTCTTTGCCTCATTATGGCATTATATTATGCCGTAGAAACAGATGTCCTAAAACATGCTTCTGGGTACAGCCAACATGCAAATTAGCAGAAAATTATCAACAAAATAGAGCAAACTAGTTTGCTTTTGTCAGTGTCAAGAAACTAGAAAGCTTCTACCCCGGGTCAACGTTGATTTTTAGGTGCAATTTTTGGCCCTGCGGCGTCCTGAAATAATAACACAAAGAATCTCTGGCTACACCGGGAGGTGTCTGTTGCAAGAATTATTTTTCTTTGATAACGCATTCGCCTTTTAAAGTGCTAACAGTACAGATACCATTTTCGAGGAAGCTTTTGTTTAAGATTGTAAGCAATTATGCAAAGGGCTTTTAGTGTCAAAGATAACGCAGCAGGTCTCAATAGCTTGTTCATTGCATTTCCCCACTGTGGTATCACCCTTTTGAAAATCTGACCACGAAAGGCTGGAGACTGTGTTCTAGCGAGTTACTTTTTCTTTTTCAGAAATGTAACTGGCTTCATACATGACTGATTCATGCCATTTGAAGCACTAAATTTGTTGGAACTCTCACCCTCATTCTAAGAGGCTCTCATAAGAAATCATAATTCTGTTTGCATGCCATACTCAAAATGTTACTTCCATAGAAGTAAATGGAGACTATTTTCCCACAATATGCTTGTAAGAATAGACAATTCCTATATTACAGTGCTGTCCCTAGAAACAATGCATTCCTTTTATTGTTTACTCATTAAAGATTAAACATGATGTCCAAACACCTATAACTTACTGACCCCTTAGTTTTGTTTACCACCCAGTCACCATAAACTATTAACATTTCTTCTTCTAACTACCTACATTTTTGTTTTGTCAATATTTACACACTACTACCTTTTATTACAACTGTTTTTAAGTTTTCTCAGTTGGCCTGGTTAGCCGTGATTTGAAAAATAATAGGAATTGCATCCATATGCAAGGTAGTTGATAGTGGTTATTCTGCCATATGTTTGCACAGAGCAGCGGAAGGATTTGCCCGATAGTAAGAAATTATTGAATGGAAGTGTTCAGGTGAATTGACATCTTTATACATTATTTCACATATACACACGTTGTCCAATCTCATCTAGAGATCTTTCTGAAATGCTTAGGGGACCAAGGGTAGGAAGCCTTTTTATGATGGATATGAATTTTGGTAATGACTACAAAGTGTTGTACAACGATGCAATTGGTCAGCCTGCCTACCTTGCTGGTAAGCTAAACACTTTCTCAGGGCTCCCATGAGACGAGGAGCAAAGGAACCCGATGATTGGATGTTTCCAAATCCCCGCTTATTTGTTTTTGTTGACAGCTTTTTTCCATGACTGCTTTAGTTCTTTACAACTCCATACATGTTGTGATCCAACTTCTTCCAGGTCCAGGCCTGTGGCTGGACTTCAAACACTCATGTTAAAGTAGGTTTTAGCTTACTTTAACCTTAAGGTACATCTTACTCCTTGTTTACCATTTGTTTTTATTTAAATGTTATTCTCCTTTACATGCTTGCGCTTTCCACTTTCTTTTTTTGATCATGTTTGTGTTCATTTTGTATATGAGCATTATTTTTGCACAGTTTCCATTGCCTCCTGGCATTGCCTTGTCAACAGGTATAAATAAGGAATAGAAAGTTAAACGTCCTTTATATATGTTGCCTAAACCTGTCATTTAGTATTTTCATCGAAGCTCATATCCCAGGCATATGAGGAGATATTGTGATTTGCGCAAGACCTAACAGCTGATCAGTGTGGAAAACCTAGACTCTTGATCCTTAAATGGAGCAATATCTCCATGTCATTGTTGGACTACTAAAACAATACAATTACTCATTACTAGGGTATTAATTAGTGATTTTGCTCTGTAGATTAGGACATTGGGTAATTCCTTCAAATTGTCAGTAGTTGGATCGTGACTGGTGAGAAATTGGATGAGATGAAGAACTCCGCCCTCCTGGGGGAATTAAACTGTGGAAGAAGGTCCCCTGCAGATAAAAGGGATTAGGATCATCATGGGTGAAGACTCTGGGGTGTGAAAGGATAGTCCAAGCAGAGTGAACATCAGGATCAGAGAGCCAGCCAGTGGCAGATGGCAGCGAGTCAATTGAATATTTTAGCATGAAGGTGGAAGAGGAAAATAAGTTTGTGTGTTAACTGCATCGAGATGATATGTAACACCAAATGAGGAGATGATGTCCTTGAGGGACATTGTATGTAGGCAGAATTGGACTGTGCACAGGCTACACACGATGGGATCAACAAATCAAAAGAAAGGAGTGTGAGGATATGTTAAGGAGGCAAAGTGTGGTTTGAATGTTAGAAGGCAAACTACTCAAGAGTCACAACCGGCACATCTATGGAGGTTGGAGTCATAAACAATGTCTGGTGAGCAAAAGCTGCAGAACGGTTCAGGAGGATGATTACAGAGAAGAGATACCTGTCATGAGCCAACATCAGAAAATTCAATACATGAGTTAGAGCTGTTATACTGAGCAACATACAGACTTACTCTTTTCACACTATACACAGGTTTCTTAAAGCGTGGGTCGGTTCTTTGCTCAAGAAACAGAGGGCCAATCCGCTGTTTCCTCAACCCGGCTGGGATCTCAAATTTTCAGCACCACACAAGCAGATTTTCTACACCCAGAGGGGTTTCTAAAACACTGTGTTCCACCTTGAATTCAGCCTGCTTAAAGTGAACTGGTCACCTTCACTTTAGTTGAGATGGCAGGCTGGTGATAAGTCTTTCTGCAGTGCGCCTCACCATTTCTGTGAGAGACCACTTTCCCCACAGTAGGGTTTACGTCACACTAGGCTCTGCTTGACACTCCGTAGGATACAATGGTTCCAAGTTGCGTTCCAGGAGCATTCACACATCATTCACTCAGCCGTTTCTCCTATGGCTGCCAGCCACCAGTCAGCAGCAGACTGACTAGGACGATAAATGTGAAACGGATCCAGATGATTCACCCATAATGTTAAGATTATAGTGTTTGCCGCTTACCCGAGTCATCCATGGTCATAAGTGGTGGCCTGAAGCCATAATCACAAGTGATGTCCAGCACCACACTGGAAACTGTCCTGGAATCCTTCTGAATCAATTCTACCCAAGGACAAACAGGCAGAACAAAGTTATTCTGTAGGGGGTCCATAGGAGATTATTTGTAATCCAACAGTAATTCCATTTCACAGAGTTACCAATTCTGACAGTATCTTTTGATTGGTCAATGCCCTTTCAGACCCAGCTTCAGTACCTCGAAGCTTCCGTCTCCCTCTCTCGCTGTCTCTCACTCACGTTCTTGCCTCTATCACCTTTGTGACCTTTTAGTTCTGTTTTCATCTTATGTGCCACTGTCTTTTACTTTGTGCAGTGATTTTTCAATTCTTTTTGTCTGTGATTGTGCCTTTTGTTTGTCTCTTTATGCCCGTGAGTGAGCCATTTGTTTTGTCTGTGATTGTGCTTTTCTCTGCTTCTTTTGCCCGTCACTGTGCAGGAAAGAACATGCAACTCACGAAAAGACTGCAGACCATCCAGAATGTTGTGGCCAGACTTTTCCTCAATCTCCCATGCGGGTCCCACATCACATCTCACCTAAGGGACCTCCACTGCCTTCCCAGGCGCAAGCTCACACAGTTCAAGCTCCACATGCACAAAGCACAGCACAACAGAGGCCCTGCCTACCTGAATAGCTACATACATTTCTACCAACCCCACCCCTCCCACCCCCAACATATCCACTCAGCCTAACTGTTAGCTCACGTATACAAAAAAGATCGTGAGGTCGAGCCATCTCGTACATCGCACCTAAAGCATGAAGTGATCTCCCACATCACATCAGAGCCCTCCCCCTTTCTTCTTAAATTCGGCAAGAAGTCCCCATAGAGCTAGCTCCACTCACCTATGGCGCGCCAGGATACGGGTGGTAGTGTGATCCAGAAATACAACTAACATCCCTGCAATTATGGGGACAAAAATATTGCACTTGCAATAACCAGGGTGCGGGTAATGTGAGCCTCAGGTTCTAGAGCATGTACACGCTGTCGCGCTCCCCAAACGGAAACACGTTGTGGGTACTTGAAAGCTGGTGCCTATACATTTCAATCAGTAACTGAATGGTGGGTCTATGGTGGGTTTGCTTCTGAAGGCTTGGAAAGTCTGGTCCTCACCACCCTTAATTGGATAGTACCTTTAATATTAAAATTCAAGCACTGTAATAATGTCTTTTTTTCTTTTGGTGTTCTAATTTTCTTTTGTCTTGCATTTTTTAGGGAAAAGATGGGTCAGCTATTTTTATTCTTAATGCAATCCTCCACTGGTCCAAACGAATTCCTATGTATTAATATTTCAGGAAAAGAACAATGTTTACCCAGATCTCAGACCGTAGGAGGCAAAAACACTCCCATCCTAATTATTCGGTTTGAAAAGTAAAGTTGATCTGTTTTATCAATTTCAAGTCGTTGTTTGAACTAATTACTGAATTGTGAGCAAGCTAATGTATGCAGGGCCTAATATGAAGTTCGATTTATGGCAGCATTTTTGTGAATCTACAGATGTTGGAATACATTACTTCATATTGCCTAAAACGCTTAATAGGCTCGTTTTTTTCACTTTTTCAGAACTGTTCCTAGTCTAAAACTGAAAATTGCTGGCAAGTCCCTACCTACTGAAAAATTTGCCATCCGGAAATCTCGGCGATACTTCTCTCAAAAACCTGCGAGAGTTCCTGTACCTCCGCTGGTAGGTCTGAGAATTGATTTTAAAAAAATCTAAATTTAATTGCCAAAACGTTCACTCTTTACGGGACCACAGTAAAGGACCCATTCCTTGGTCACCGCGGAAGGTATAAGAGCCGTCTTTAAATGCAACTAGCTTTGTACTGTCAAAACCTTATGTGCGCCAATCATGAACGGAGGGCAAGCAACGTAAATTCGTATTTTTTGGGACCAGGCCCGTCATTATTCATTCTTGGAGCCCTGCGCTTTTTGAAGGCCACGCACTAATGCTGTGAAATACTTACTGTTTCATAGATTTTGAAGCAACTTAAACCAAAACTGCCCTCATCATTAATGACGAGGCAGCTAACACACATTCAACAAGTAGATGGCGCCAGACGCTGGCTCTGACGTGTCTTATGCTCACGAATTGTTTTTTAAACTTTGAAATAGTTCTCATTTCTGACATGTCTTGTTTGGGACTAGCAGTTTCCGTGAATGGTTTATCTTGGATCCAGGTTCTTATTGCGTTAAAGAGGATGTTGTCTCGCTAAACCAGGTTCTAGCAACGAGGGATGTGTGCATGTTGTTTAAAAGCACAGTTACTAGGTGCTTAAAGGCAATATGTTCGCCCACTAAACTACAGTCTGACATCCTCTGCTCTGTGTGTGTTCGGTTGCTAATCCCACCATGTCCAAAATATACTAATAACACCTATAAATTTATTTATTTATGGTATTAAGCTTTCCCCTGGCGGTCAAGGCTTCCAAAGTATCTAGTCTTGTTTTATGTACTTTGAATTAAATAAATGAACTCGAGCAAGTGGCTCACATTGGAAAGATTACAAAATAATCCGCTTTCATACTGATTATTCTGTGTGGCAAATATGGACACATTTTGGAATATCTGCAGAATGTATCACATTGCAGGTATGGCTCATCGGATTCGCCCTTTCTGTAATTATTTAGTGACTGGCATCTGGTCACTTCAAAAAGAGCAGCTCTTTCAAAGCATTACTTTTACCCTGATGGATCATAGTAGTTTTAATTGCAGCGGATAGGTTGTCGAGTAGCTAATTTTCAACCAGGAGAGGGCAGTGCATACAAAAGAAAACTAAAATGAAATCTACGAATATAAAAAGTATTGGCTCACAGCTTATTTGAGGGGAAAGCATGCAACATTTTGTATTTTGTGTCGCTTCCCAATTCTTTTCTTATGCTTTACTGAGTCAATCTTGAATTAATGTGATATCCCAGTAGAATTCAAGTGTAATAAAATACGTTTTTTAAAATAGTTCAAATATTTGCTCTTTCTCCGTGCTAGATTACATCACTTCTCAATGAAGATTGCATTTCCTGCAGAATATAAGTGTAGCCAGGACCCCAGTGCTCATAGTTTGTGGCCTGAATGTGTGTATCTGTGTAGTGACTAACTGTGTCACTGAGGCTCTGCTAACCAGAACCTCAGTCCTTATGCTCTCTCTGCCTTTAAAATTGTCACTATAGGCTAGTGACCATTTTCACCAATTCTAATTGGCACACTGGAACACCCTTATAATTCCCTAGTATATGGTACTGAGGTACCCAGGGTATTGGTGTTCCAGGCGATCCCTATGGGCTGCAGCATTTCTTTTTCCACCCATAGGGACCTCAGACAAATCTTACACAGGACTGCCACTGCAGCCTGAGTGAAATAACGCACACGTTATTTCACAGCCATTTTACACTGCACTTAAGTAACTTATAAGTCGCCTATATATCTAGCCTTCACTTAGTGAAGGTTAGGTGCAAAGTTACTAAGTGTGAGGGCACCCTGGCACTAGCCCACGTGCCCCCACATAGTTCAGGGCAATTTTTCTGGACTTTGTGAGTGCGGGGACACCATTACACATGTGCACTACATATAGGTGTCAATACCTATATGTAGCTTCACAATGGTAACTCCGAATATGGCCATGTAACATGTCTAAGATCATGGAATTTGTCCCCCCATGCCAAATCTGGTATTGGGGTGCCAATCCCATGCATCCCCGGGGCTCCGCCATGGACCCCAGGTACTGCCAAACCAGCTCTCTAGGGTTTTCTCTGCAGCTACCGTTGCTGCCACTGCAATGACAGGGTTCTGCCCTTCTGGGGCCTGGGCAGCCCAGTCCCAGGAAGGCAGTACAAAGGATTTCTCCTGTGAGAGGGTGTTACACCCTCTCCCTTTAGAAATAGGTGTTAAGGGCTGGGGAGGAGTAGCCTCTCCCAGCCTCAGGAAAAGCTTTGAAGGGCACAGATGGTGCCCATCTATGCATAAGCCAGTCTACACCGGTTCAGGGAACCCCCAGTCCCTGCTCTGGCACGAAACTGGACAAAGGAAACGGGAGTGACCACTCCCCTGTCCATCACCACCCTAGGGGTGGTGCCCAGAGCTCCTCCAGTGTGTCCCAGACCTCTGCCATCTTGGATCCAGAGGTGTGAGTGCACAATGGAGGCCTCGGAGTGGCCAGGTGACATCAGAGACCCCTCCTGATAGGTGCTTACCTCACTAGATGGCCAATCCTTCTCTGAGAGCTATTTAGGGTCTCTCCTGTGGGCTTTTCCTCAGATAACGACTTGCAAGAATTCACCAGAGTTCCTCTGCACCTCTCTCTTCGACTTCTGCCAAGGATCGACCGCTGACTGCTCCAAGATGCCTGCAAAACTGCAACAAAGTATCAAGAAGACTACCAGCGACATTGTAGCGCCTAATCCTGGCGGCTTTCTTGACTGTTTCCTGGTGGTGCATGCTTTGGGGGCTGTCTGCCTTCATCCTGCACTGGAAGCCACAAAGAAATCTCCTGTGGGTTGACAGAATCTTCCCCCTGCTCCAGCAAGCACCAAACAACAGCGTCACCAGTACTCTGGGACTCGTCTCATCCTCATGAGCATGGCCCCTGGAACACAGGTGGTGGACCCAAGTGACCCAGACTGTCCAGTGGTGTAGGAGGCTGGACTGGCTTGTAGTGAGTACCAAGGGGTACTTGCACCTTGCACCAGGCCCAGTTATCCCTTATTAGTGTATAGGGTGTCTAGCAGCTTAGGCTGATAGATAATGGTAGCTTAGCAGAGCAGCTTAGGCTGAACTAGGAGACGTGTGAAGCTACTACAGTACCACTTAGTGTCATATGCACAATATCATAAGAAAACACAATACACAGTTATACTAAAAATAAAGGTACTTTATTTTTATGACAATATGCCAAAGTATCTTAGAGTGTACCCTCAGTGAGAGGATAGGAAATATACACAAGATATATATACACAATAGCAAAAATATGCAGTATAGTCTTAGAAAACAGTGCAAACAATGTATAGTTACAATAGGATGCAATGGGGAAACATAGGGATAGGGGCAACACAAACCATATACTCCAGAAGTGGAATGCGAACCACGAATGGACCCCAAACCTATGTGACCTTGTAGAGGGTCGCTGGGACTATTAGAAAATAGTGAGAGTTAGCAAAATAACCCTCCCCAAGACCCTGAAAAGTGAGTGCAAAGTGCACTAAAGTTCCCCTAAGGACAAAAGAGTCGTGTTAGAGGAATAATGCAGGAAAGACACAAACCAGCAATGCAACAACTGTGGATTTCCAATCTAGGGTACCTGTGGAACAAGGGGACCAAGTCCAAAAGTCACAAGCAAGTCGGAGATGGGCAGATGCCCAGGAAATGCCAGCTGCGGGTGCAAAGAAGCTTCGACTGGACAGAAGAAGCTGAGGTTTCTGCAGGAACAAAAAGGGCTAGAGACTTCTCCTTTGGTGGACGGATCCCTCTCGCCTTGGAGAGTCGAGCAGAAGTGTTTTCCCGCCGGAAGGACGCCAACAAGCCTTGCTACACGCAAAACGTGCGTTTGGCGTTTTTGGACGCTGCTGGGGCCCAGGAGGGACCAGGAGGTCGCAAATTGGACCTGCAGAGAGAGGGGACGTCGAGCAAGACAAAGAGCCCTCACTGAAGCAGGTAGCACCTGGAGAAGTGCCAGAACCAGGCACTACGAGGATGCGTGAAACGGTGCTCGCTGAAGTTGCACAAAGGAGTCCCACGTCGCCGGAGACCAACTTAGAAAGTCGTGCAATGCAGGTTAGAGTGCCGTGGACCCAGGCTTGGCTGTGCACGAAGGATTTCCGCCGGAAGTGCACAGGGGCCGGAGTAGCTGCAAAGTCGCGGTTCCCAGCAATGCAGCCCAGCGAGGTGAGGCAAGGACTTACCTCCACCAAACTTGGGCTGAAGAGTCACTGGACTGTGGGGGTCACTTGGACAGCGTCGCTGGATTCGAGGGACCTCGCTCGTCGTGCTGAGAGGAGACCCAAGGGACCGGTAATGCAGCTTTTTGGTGCCTGCGGTTGCAGGGGGAAGATTCCGTCGACCCACGGGAGATTTCTTCGGAGCTTCTGGTGCTGAGAGGAGGCAGGCTACCCCCACAGCATGCACAAGCAGGAAAACAGTCGAGAAGGCGGCAGGATCAGCGTTACAGAGTTGCAGTAGTCGTCTTTGCTACTATGTTGCAGGTTTGCAGGCTTCCAGCGCGGTCAGCGGTCGATTCCTTATCAGAAGGTGAAGAGGGAGATGCAGAGGAACTCGGCTGAGCTCATGCATTCGTTATCTAAAGTTTCCCCAGAGACAGAGACCCTAAATAGCCAGAAAAGAGGGTTTGGCTACCTAGGAGAGAGGAAAGGCTACTAACACCTGAAGGAGCCTATCAGCAGGAGTCTCTGACGTCACCTGGTGGCACTGGCCACTCAGAGCAGTCCAGTGTGCCAGCAGCACCTCTGTTTCCAAGATGGCAGAGGTCTGGAGCACACTGGAGGAGCTCTGGACACCTCCCAGGGGAGGTGCAGGTCAGGGGAGTGGTCACTCCCCTTTCCTTTGTCCAGTTTCGCGCCAGAGCAGGGGCTAAGGGGTCCCTGAACCGGTGTAGACTGGCTTATGCAGAATTGGGCACATCTGTGCCCAACAAAGCATTTCCAGAGGCTGGGGGAGGCTACTCCTCCCCTGCCTTCACACCATTTTCCAAAGGGAGAACACCCTCTCTCAGAGGAAGTTCTTTGTTCTGCCATCCTGGGCCAGGCCTGGCTGGACCCCAGGAGGGCAGCTGCCTGTCTGAGGGGTTGGCAGCAGCAGCAGCTGCAGTGAAACCCCAGGAAGGGCAGTCTGGCAGTACCAGGGTCTGTGCTACAGACCACTGGGATCATGGAATTGTACCAACAATGCCAGGATGGCATAGAGGGGGCAATTCCATGATCATAGACATGTTACATGGCCATATTCGGAGTTACCATGGTGAAGCTACATATAGGTAGTGACCTATATGTAGTGCACGCGTGTAATGGTGTCCCCGCACTCACAAAGTTCAGTGAATTGGCTCTGAACAATGTGGGGGCACCTTGGCTAGTGCCAGGGTGTCCTCACACTAAGTAACTTTGCACCTAACCTTTACCAGGTAAAGGTTAGACATATAGGTGACTTATAAGTTACTTAAGTGCAGTGTAAAATGGCTGTGAAATAACGTGGACGTTATTTCACTCAGGCTGCAGTGGCAGGCCTGTGTAAGAATTGTCAGAGCTCCCTATGGGTGGCAAAAGAAATGCTGCAGCCCATAGGGATCTCCTGGAACCCCAATACCCTGGGTACCTCAGTACCATATACTAGGGAATTATAAGGGTGTTCCAGTAAGCCAATGTAAATTGGTAAAAATGGTCACTAGCCTGTCAGTGACAATTTGGAAATAAATGAGAGAGCATAACCACTGAGGTTCTGATTAGCAGAGCCTCAGTGAGACAGTTAGTCACTACACAGGTAACACATTCAGGCACACTTATGAGCACTGGGGCCCTGGGTTACCAGGGTCCCAGTGACACATACAACTAAAACAACATATATACAGTGAAAAATGGGGGTAACATGCCAGGCAAGATGGTACTTTCCTACACAACCCCCCCCCCCCCCAAACGAAGGACAATAAGACTAGCCATTACCTGATGAGTCTTCATTGTCTAAGTGGAAATATCTGGAGAGTCCATCTGCATTGGAGTGGCTACTCCCAGGTCTATGTTCCACTGTATAGTCCATTCCCTGTAGGGATATGGACCACCTCAACAATTTAGGATTTTCACCTTTCATTTGTTTTAGCCAAAGTAGAGGTTTGTGGTCTGTCTGAACAATGAAGTGAGTGCCAAACAGGTATGGCCTCAACTTCTTCAGAGCCCAGACCACAGCAAAGGCCTCCCTCTCAATGGCAGACCAACGCTTTTCTCTAGGGGTCAACCTCCTACTAATAAAAGCAACAGGTTGATCCTGGCCCTCAGAATTAAGTTGTGATAGGACTGCCCCTACTCCTAATTCAGATGCATCAGTTTGGACATAGAATTTTTTAGAGTAACAAGGGCTTTTCAGGACAGGTGCAGAGCACATGGCCTGCTTCAGCTCCTCAAAAGCTTTCTGACAGCTTGCTGTCCATAATACCTTTTTAGGCATTTTCTTGGATGTGAGGTCATTAAGAGGGGCTGCAATGGAGCCATAGTTCTTAATGAACCTCCTGTAATACCCAGTGAGGCCTAGGAAGGCTCTCACCTGAGTCTGAGTGGTAGGGGGAACCCAATCAATAATAGTTTGGATTTTCCCCTGAAGTGGTGCAATCTGTTCCCCACCAACAAGGTGTCCCAGATAAACCACTTTACCCTGCCCTATCTGGCACTTTGAAGCCTTGATAGTGAGGCCTGCCTTTTGCAGAGCCTCCAAAACTTTCCATAGGTGGACCAGGTGATCATCCCAGCTGGAGCTAAAGACAGCTATATCGTCCAAATATGCTGCACTGAAAGCTTCCAGCCCTTGCAGGCCTGTGTTCACCAACCTCTGAAAAGTGGCAGGTGCATTTTTCAAACCAAAAGGCATTACAGTAAACTGGTAATGTCCTCCAATGGTAGAAAATGCAGTCTTAGGTTTAGCATCTTCTGACAATTTGATCTGCCAATACCCTGCAGTCAAATCAAAAGTGCTTAGATACTTGGCAGATGCCAGTGTATCTATAAGCTCATCTGCCCTGGGTATAGGGTGAGCATCAGTTTTGGTTACCAAGTTGAGACCTCTATAGTCTACACAAAACCTCATTTCCTTCTTTCCATCTTTAGAATTGGGTTTTGGTACCAGTACCACAGGAGAAGCCCATGGACTGTCAGAGTGCTCAACCACTCCTAGTTCCAACATTTTCTGAACTTCTTGCTTTATGCAGTCCCTGACATGGTCAGGCTGCCTATAGATCTTACTTTTGACAGGTAAACTGTCTCCAGTATCTATAGTGTGCTCACACCAAGAAGTGGTGCCTGGCACAGTAGAGAAGAGTTCTGAAAATTGTCCTAGGAGATTTATGCAATTATCTTTCTGCTCAGCAGTAAGACAATCAGCCAAAACTACACCTTCCACAAGAGCATCTTGTTCTGTGGAAGAGAAGAGATCAGGTAGAGGATCACTGTCTTCTTCCTGTCCCTCATCTGTTGCCATGAGCAGGGTGAGATCAGCCCTGTCATAGTAGGGTTTCAGGCGGTTGACATGGAGCACCCTAAGGGGACTCCTGGCAGTGCCTAAGTCAACCAAGTAGGTGACTTCACCCTTCTTTTCAACAATTGTGTGGGGTCCACTCCATTTATCTTGGAGTGCTCTTGGGGCCACAGGCTCCAAGACCCACACTTTCTGCCCTGGTTGGTACTGAAACAAAACAGCCTTCTGATCATGCCATTGCTTCTGGAGCTCTTGGCTGGCCTGAAGGTTTTTACTGGCCTTTTTCATGTACTCAGCCATCCTTGATCTGAGGCCAAGTACATAATCCACAATATCCTGCTTAGGAGCTTTTAAAGGTTGTTCCCAACCCTCCTTTACAAGTGTGAGTGGACCCCTAACAGGGTGTCCAAAAAGAAGTTCAAAGGGGCTGAAGCCCACTCCTTTCTGGGGTTCCTCCCTGTAGGCAAAAAGGAGGCATGGTAGAAGGATATCCCATCTCCTGCGGAGTTTTTCAGGGAGTCCCATAATCATGCCTTTGAGAGTTTTATTAAATCTCTCTACCAGTCCATTTGTTTGTGGATGATAGGGTGTTGTGAACTTGTAAGTTACACCACACTCCTTCCACATGGCCTTTAAGTATGCAGACATGAAATTGCTTCCTCTGTCTGATACTACTTCCTTTGGGAAGCCCACCCTGGAAAATATTCCCAGGAGGGCCTTTGCCACTGCAGGAGCTGTAGTGGTCCTTAAAGGAATAGCTTCAGGATATCTTGTGGCATGGTCCACTACCACTAAGATAAACCTATTGCCTGAAGCAGTAGGAGGGTCAAGGGGGCCAACTATGTCAACCCCTACCCTTTCAAAGGGAACCCCAACCACAGGCAGTGGGATAAGGGGTGCCTTTGGAGTGCCACCTGTCTTGCCACTGGCTTGACAGGTTTCACAGGACTTACAAAATTCCTTTGTGTCCTCAGACATCCTAGGCCAATGAAACAATGGTACCAATCTGTCCCAAGTTTTCATTTGACCCAGGTGCCCAGCTAAGGGAATGTCATGTGCCAGTGTTAGGAGGAACTTTCTGTACTCCTGAGGAATCACTAATCTCCTGGCAGCTCCAGGTTTAGGATCCCTATGCTCAGTGTACAAGAGGTTGTCCTCCCAGTAAACTCTGTGAGAGTCACTGACATCCCCATTAGCCTGTTTGACAGCTTGCTGTCTGATACCCTCTAATGTGGGACAGGTTTGCTGTGCCACACTCAGCTCCTCCCTGGCAGGCCCCCCTTCACCCAAAAGCTCAGCAGTGTCTGCTTCCAGCTCCTCTGGTGTAGGTTCTGCACAGGGAGGGAATTCTTCTTCCTCAGAAGTTGAATCCACTGTAGAGGGAGGGATAGTAGGAAGTGGTTTGCTTCTACTAGCCCTAGCTTTAGGGAGCACTTGGTCCATTGTTCCAGGATCCAAGCTTCCCTGTCCTTTTTGCTTTTTGGCCTGAGCCCTTGTCAAAGCAAAAATATGCCCTGGAATGCCCAGCATTGCTGCATGGGCCTCCAACTCCACATCTGACCAAGCTGATGTCTCCAAATCATTCCCTAATAGACAGTCTACAGGTAAATCTGAAGCTACCACAACTTTCTTTGGACCAGTTACCCCCCCCCAGTTGAGATTTACAACAGCCATGGGGTGGCTTTGTGTTATGTTGTGAGCATCGGTTACTTGGTACTGGTGTCCAAGTATGTGTTGTTCAGGGTGCACCAGTTTCTCAATCACCATTGTGACACTGGCACCTGTGTCCCTGTAGGCCTGGACCTCAACACCATTTATTAGGGTTAGTTGCTTGTACTTCTCCAAGTTATGGGGGCAAGCAACCAAAGTGGCTAAATCAATAGCCCCTTCAGAGACTAAAGTAGCCTCTGTGGTCTCCCTAATCAGACCAACCCCAACTAAATTACCAAAAGTGAGCCCAGCTACTCCCTTGGATTGGCTATTAGTAGGTTTGCTCCCACCACCACTGCTATTAGTAGGGACACTAGGTGTAGCAGTAGGGGTTGTAGTGGTAGGAGCTGTGGTGCCTTTCTTTGGACAACTGGGATCTGTTGTCCAATGGCCTTTTATTTTACATAAATAGCACCATGGTTTCTTTTCCTTGTTCTGATTAAAGGAGGATTTGGACCCACCACCCCCACCAGAGTGTTTTTGTGGGCCTGATGAAGACTCTGTTTTAGCTTTGTCCCCACCCTTGTCAGAAGACTTACCATCCTTCTTTTTGTTGCCATCTTTGTCACCCCCTGTATGAACTTTTCTGTTCACTCTTGTTCTGACCCATTTGTCTGCCTTCTTTCCCAATTCTTGGGGAGAGGTCAGATCAGAGTCCACCAAGTACTGGTGCAACAAATCAGACACACAATTATTAAGAATATGCTCTCTCAGGATTAAGTTATACAGGCTGTCATAATCAGTAACTTTACTGCCATGTAACCACCCCTCCAAGGCCTTCACTGCCTGGTCAATGAAATCAACCCAGTCTTGTGAAGACTCCTTTTTGGTCTCTCTGAACTTTATCCTGTACTGTTCAGTGGTTAAGCCATAACCATCCAGGAGTGCATTCTTAAGAACTTGGAAATTATTGGCATCATTTTCTTTTACAGTAAGGAGCCTATCCCTAACTTTTCCACTAAATGATAGCCATAGGATAGCAGCCCACTGCTTTTGAGGGACATCCTGTACAGCACAGGCCCTCTCAAGTGCAGCAAACCACTTGTTAATGTCATCCCCCTCCTTATAAGGGGGAACTATCTTGTGCAGATTCCTGGAATCATGCTCTTTTGCAGGATGACTATGGGGAATACTGCTGCTGCCACCATGGGTATCTAAACCCAACTTCTGTCTTTCCCTCTCTATTTCTAAAGACTGTCTATCCAAATCCAGCTGTTGCTTCTTGAGCTTCAGTCTGGTTTGTTCCACTCTCAATCTATTGAGCTCCCTTTCTAACAATCTGTCATCAGGGTGGGTGGGAGGGACATTTCTAGATACAGAGGTATGATGGGAATGAACAGAAGGAGACCTGTCCCTTACAAAGGGCACCCTAACAGCTTGGCTACCAGCATAATGTGAGAGCACATCATCAGTATGATGTGATTCAACCTCTGTACCAACTATGCTAGACTGTCTAGTAATGGGCAGGCTGAGAAGTTTCTTTCCTGAACCTTTTCCTGGGGGAGTCCCTGGATCAGATTGAGAACCATTAGCTACTTTTTCTACAGATTGGGCACTTATGGCCTTATCCTGTACTCTAAGCATATTAATTAACAGTTCTAAGGAAGGATTCTTCCCTACACTCAAACCTCTCTCTATGCAGAGACTCCTTGCTCCTTTCCAGCTAAGGTGATGATATGCAAGTTTGGACAGTTCAACATTTTTTCCTGTGCCAGACATTTTTTTGAGAGAGTTAAAGTGATAGAAAAAGAGAAAAAAGTTTTCAGAACTTTTTGGAAAGACAGAAAAAAACTTTTTAAACTTTTAAGAACTTTTTGAAAGTTTAGAAGTACTTTTCAGCACTTAGAAAAGAGTGAAAAGAGGAAATGCAAAACTTTTTGGCTATGTGTATATACACTGACCTTGTTTTGTATATTTTTCTCTTATGAAAAGTACAATGACAAGAGTGGTAAGTAGTCTCAAGCACTTATCCCACCACTGCACAACCAATGTAGGAGGCTGGACTGGCTTGTAGTGAGTACCAAGGGGTACTTGCACCAGGCCCAGTTATCCCTTATTAGTGTATAGGGTGTCTAGCAGCTTAGGCTGATAGATAATGGTAGCTTAGCAGAGCAGCTTAGGCTGAACTAGGAGACGTGTGAAGCTACTACAGTACCACTTAGTGTCATATGCACAATATCATAAGAAAACACAATACACAGTTATACTAAAAATAAAGGTACTTTATTTTTATGACAATATGCCAAAGTATCTCAGAGTGTACCCTCAGTGAGAGGATAGGAAATATACACAAGATATATATACACAATAGCAAAAATATGCAGTATAGTCTTAGAAAACAGTGCAAACAATGTATAGTTACAATAGGATGCAATGGGGAAACATAGGGATAGGGGCAACACAAACCATATACTCTAGAAGTGGAATGCGAACCACGAATGGACCCCAAACCTATGTGACCTTGTAGAGGGTCGCTGGGACTATTAGAAAATAGTGAGAGTTAGCAAAATAACCCTCCCCAACACCCTGAAAAGTGAGTGCAAAGTGCACTAAAGTTCCCCTAAGGACAAAAGATTCGTGTTAGAGGAATAATGCAGGAAAGACACAAACCAGCAATGCAACAACTGTGGATTTCCAATCTAGGGTACCTGTGGAACAAGGGGACCAAGTCCAAAAGTCACAAGCAAGTCGGAGATGGGCAGATGCCCAGGAAATGCCAGCTGCGGGTGCAAAGAAGCTTTGACTGGACAGAAGAAGCTGAGGTTTCTGCAGGAACGAAAAGGGCTAGAGACTTCCCCTTTGGTGGACGGATCCCTCTCGCCTTGGAGAGTCGTGCAGAAGTGTTTTCCCGCCGGAAGGACGCCAACAAGCCTTGCTACACGCAAAACGTGCGTTTGCCGTTTTTGGACACTGCTGGGGCCCAGGAGGGACCAGGAGGTCGCAAATTGGACCTGCAGAGAGAGGGGACGTCGAGCAAGACAAAGAGCCCTCACTGAAGCAGGTAGCACCCGGAGAAGTGCCAGAACCAGGCACTACGAGGATGCGTGAAACGGTGCTCGCCGAAGTTGCACAAAGGAGTCCCACGTCGCCGGAGACCAACTTAGAAAGTCGTGCAATGCAGGTTAGAGTGCCGTGGACCCAGGCTTGGCTGTGCACAAAGGATTTCCGCCGGAAGTGCACAGGGGCCAGAGTAGCTGCAAAGTCGCGGTTCCCAGCAATGCAGCCCAGCAAGGTGAGGCAAGGACTTACCTCCACCAAACTTGGGCTGAAGAGTCACTGGACTGTGGGGGTCACTTGGACAGCGTCGCTGGATTCGAGGGACCTCGCTCGTCGTGCTGAGAGGAGACCCAAGAGACCGGTAATGCAGCTTTTTGGTGCCTGCGGTTGCAGGGGGAAGATTCCGTCGACCCACGGGAGATTTCTTCGGAGCTTCTGGTGCAGAGAGGAGGCAGGCTACCCCCACAGCATGCACAAGCAGGAAAACAGTCGAGAAGGCGGCAGGATCAGCGTTACAGAGTTGCAGTAGTCGTCTTTGCTACTATGTTGCAGGTTTGCAGGCTTCCAGCGCGGTCAGCGGTCGATTCCTTATCAGAAGGTGAAGAGGGAGATGCAGAGGAACTCGGCTGAGCTCATGCATTCGTTATCTAAAGTTTCCCCAGAGACAGAGACCCTAAATAGCCAGAAAAGAGGGTTTGGCTACCTAGGAGAGAGGAAAGGCTACTAACACCTGAAGGAGCCTATCAGCAGGAGTCTCTGACGTCACCTGGTGGCACTGGCCACTCAGAGCAGTCCAGTGTGCCAGCAGCACCTCTGTTTCCAAGATGGCAGAGGTCTGGAGCACACTGGAGGAGCTCTGGACACCTCCCAGGGGAGGTGCAGGTCAGGGGAGTGGTCACTCCCCTTTCCTTTGTCCAGTTTCGCGCCAGAGCAGGGGCTAAGGGGTCCCTGAACCGGTGTAGACTGGCTTATGCAGAATTGGGCACATCTGTGCCCAACAAAGCATTTCCAGAGGCTGGGGGAGGCTACTCCTCCCCTGCCTTCACACCATTTTCCAAAGGGAGAGGGTGTCACACCCTCTCTCAGAGGAAGTTCTTTGTTCTGCCATCCTGGGCCAGGCCTGGCTGGACCCCAGGAGGGCAGCTGCCTGTCTGAGGGGTTGGCAGCAGCAGCAGCTGCAGTGAAACCCCAGGAAGGGCAGTCTGGCAGTACCAGGGTCTGTGCTACAGACCACTGGGATCATGGAATTGTACCAACAATGCCAGGATGGCATAGAGGGGGCAATTCCATGATCATAGACATGTTACATGGCCATATTCGGAGTTACCATGGTGAAGCTACATATAGGTAGTGACCTATATGTAGTGCACGCGTGTAATGGTGTCCCCGCACTCACAAAGTTCAGTGAATTGGCTCTGAACAATGTGGGGGCACCTTGGCTAGTGCCAGGGTGTCCTCACACTAAGTAACTTTGCACCTAACCTTTACCAGGTAAAGGTTAGACATATAGGTGACTTATAAGTTACTTAAGTGCAGTGTAAAATGGCTGTGAAATAACGTGGACGTTATTTCACTCAGGCTGCAGTGGCAGGCCTGTGTAAGAATTGTCAGAGCTCCCTATGGGTGGCAAAAGAAATGCTGCAGCCCATAGGGATCTCCTGGAACCCCAATACCCTGGGTACCTCAGTACCATATACTAGGGAATTATAAGGGTGTTCCAGTAAGCCAATGTAAATTGGTAAAAATGGTCACTAGCCTGTCAGTGACAATTTGGAAATAAATGAGAGAGCATAACCACTGAGGTTCTGATTAGCAGAGCCTCAGTGAGACAGTTAGTCACTACACAGGTAACACATTCAGGCACACTTATGAGCACTGGGGCCCTGGGTTACCAGGGTCCCAGTGACACATACAACTAAAACAACATATATACAGTGAAAAATGGGGGTAACATGCCAGGCAAGATGGTACTTTCCTACAAGTGGTCCAACTATCCAAATTTGGAGGAGGTAAGTCCTTGCCTCCCCTCTCCAGACAGTAATCCTGTGCACCACCTGAACTGCAGCTGCTAGGGCTTCTGTGCACTTTTGCAAGGAATCCTTCGTGCACAGTCTAGCCCAGGTCCCCAGCACTCCGTCCTGCGTTGCCCATCTCACTGAGTTGACCACCGGCTTTGTGGGACCCTCTTTTGTAGTGTTGAGATGACTGCCATGCTCAGTTTTCTTGAACCCGTGTTCAAGTACATCTGTGGGTGCTGCCTTCTTATGCATGGGCTCTCTGTGTTGCTGAGGGCCCCCTCTGTCTCCTCTCCCAAGTGGCAAAATCCTGGTCCTTTCTGGGCCCCGGCAGCACCCTTATTTGTCAAACGTGACCTTTGCAGCTAGCAAGGCTTGTTTGCGGTCTTTCTCCAAAGAAACAATGCTCCGTCCTCCAGCACTCAGTGGAACATCTTCTGCACAAAGGAGAAGTTCCTAGCACCTTTCGTTGTTGCAGAATCTTCAGCTTCTTCCATCCAGAGGCAGCCATTTTGCACCTTCATCTGGGGTTTAGTGGGCTCCTGCCCCCCGGACACTTTCACGACTCTTGGACTTGGTCCCTTTCCTCTGCAGGTCCTTAGGTCCAGGAATCCGTCTTCAGTGCTTTGCAGTCTGTTGTGGTCTTTGCAGACTCATCTAGCACAAGTTTGGTGTGTTTCTGGGGAAGTAGTATAACTTTACTCCTACTTTTCAGGGTCTTGGGGTGGGTCATCGTGGACACCCTTAGTGTTTTCTTACACTCCCAGCGACCCTCTACACACTACACTAGCCTAGGGGTCCATTTGTGGTTTGCATTCCACTTTGAGAGTATTTGGTTTGTGCTGCCCCTAGGCCTTTTGCATCCTATTGTATTCTACAGTGTTTGCACTACTTTACTTACCTGATTTTGGTTTGTGTGTATATTTTGTGTATTTTACTTACCTCCTAAGGGAGCATATCTACTGAGATATGTTTGGCACATTGTCACTAAAATAAAGTACCTTTATTTTTAGCAACCCTGAGTATTGTTTCTTGTGATATAGTACCTATATGATATAAGTTGTATGGTAGGAGCTTTGCATGTCTCCTAGTTCAGCCTAAACTGCTCTGCTATAGCTACCTATATCAGCCTAAGCTGCTAGAACACTACTAATCTACTAATAAGGGATAACTGGACCTGGCACAAGGTGCAAGTACCATCAGGTACCCACTATAAGCCAGGCCAGCCTCCTAAAATAAGCGCAAACTAATATGGAGGGTAAACGCATGCAATCAAGAGTTTTACATAATCAATGTACAATCTGCCATATTAAATATAAATATTTAAAACATGAACATACAATGTTCTTATCCAATGAACTCCGTGGTTCTCTTGTAACTGCATTTAGTGATGTTTTTAGCACCCTTTTGCCTATTTCTTGATGTAAAAAAGAAAATGGTCTGTTCTGGCCATAGTTATTGTCTGTATATTTTCCACTCAAACAGACAGCAAAACGTGGGTTAAAGGTGTTAGTCCTTATGCCTGTGTTTTAAGATAAATGACATGGAAGTTCTCACAATAGAAAAAAAACGGAGGACCTCAATAATTCTGGGATTGTTTGTATTCCCTTCTGGAGGCGGCCTGGCCAGGCAGTTTAGGCTGGACTAGTTCCCACTGGAGCAGGGCCTCGGCTCATTTGCATATGGCTGGTCTCTATATAGAGTGGTTCATTGGGTGAAAAACAACGGCCTGCAGTGTGGCGCGAGCGTTCACCAGTGTCTGAGATGAATTTACCAGTTTTTCCATCTGTCTTTGTTACCTCGCTGATACACCTTCAGGACAGAGAGAGGGACTGAACAAGGCCCAAAGATACTTGGAGTAAGGGTCATTAAGGAGTTTACCACTGAGCTGGGAAAGCGGACTTTCCCAGGAGTCACACATAATGCTGGATGGTGTTGGTCTCAAGGGCCCTCCTGCACAGATTTTCTTATCCAAGTTATTGGGCTGTGGATTTTGTTTTTAGGCAGTGCTCTTTGGCAGGGTTACCTCCAGTACCTCCTTCTCTATTCCGCAGGTAGGCTTCTTCCTTCGAGAATAGTCCAAGCAGCCCTTACAGTAGGATGGAGGACTTCAGGTGTGATCCCAACCTGACAGGAAAGTTGGCCATCAAGGACGCCAGCTCAGGATCTTCACATTTCTGCATACACTGGTCAGAGAAAACATGTTTTAACAAGTTTATTCTAATCTGGCAGCCCCTTTCTGTTTTGGCTAAGGTTTGGAGTCAGGGGAGAGGGCCTCTCTCACACAGGATCATATAGAGATTTCACAGAAAGAGGGTGTAGCTGGGTGTTTCTGTTAGTCATTAAAAACCCAGGACATGTAAATTAAATGCTACTAGTGAGCCTGCAGCTCAGATTGTGACACCCACAGAAGTAGCCTTTCAAACTTGACGCACTGGCTTGGCCAGTCCAACTTTGTTCCAGGGCCTACACTCCCTTTTTACTACTCCTAAGTCACCCCTAGGGTAGGCCCTAGATAGCCCTAGGGGCAGGATGCTGTATTTGCAAAAGATAGGACATATATTTTGTGTTACATGTCCTAGTAGTGCCAAACAGCCTATTTCGTAACTCACTGCTGTGATTGCTGCTCCTCTCATAGGCTTTCAATTGGAATTCACTTATATATTTCTAAGTGGTAATTTCGGATCTTTGAGGAGTAGCGTGGGTATGTTTGGAATAGTAGTGAGAAATCTGGCTTACTGGTGCAGGTGGATTTTACATTACCATTTTAGAAATGCCAGTTTTAGAAAGTGGGCATGTCTCTGTGCTTGTAACTCTGTTGCTTTGCAGCCTGACTCCAATCCACATCTAGGGCAGAGTGACAGCTCTACTTTGAGCATACTTCCCAGACAGCCATCTATCAGGGAGGGTTAGGTGCAACAGGTTAACATCTGCATACTGATGGTCTCTCTGGGCTGGGAGAGGGGACGCGGGGCACACCTTACACTTGTATAGGCTGTGTCCTGCTCTCACACAAAGGGCTTGTTTACCCCCTACTGATGTCTGGAGCCAGGGTAGAGAAGGGAAATTCTTAGAACTGGTCAGATCTGGCAGAACTTTCCCCCACGTTCTAGAAGCTGAGCATTTTGAGTAAAAGTAGAGGTGCTGTAACCCCATGTTTGGAGAGCACTTTTACTACTCTACTGAGAAGGACATCCTGCCAGGAAGAAGGACTTTGAGGCTATCAGGAGGGACTGCCACTCTGCACTGCATTGCTCCGTTGGACTATTGCTGCTGTGTGCTGACTTGTTGGAGGGACTGCCACTTTGCTGCTGCCCTTTGTGCTGGTCTGCTTCTTCTGCCCTCCAGAAGGAGACTGGTCTCTCTGGGCTGTCCTGACCCCCACTAAGAGGCTCCAAGGGTCTGCTGGCTGGCCCCCAGTTCTCCAGAGTTCCCCAGGACATCAAAGACGTCCTCCCTGGCAGACTGGTGACAAGAGCTTGTCGGATTGTGCCTTGTAGGAGAGGGTGCAGTGTTTTTCCTTGGCCGCCACCTGCAAGCAATGCTCCCACCTCACCGTGAAGATACCTGCCAGTACCAGGAGCACAGCCTCACCCTCGACCAGCACCATGTCCACCTCTGCCAAGTGTGTTCCATCTCTCCCCTTTCGGCCGCCAGGCCTTTTTCATTTTTTTCCGTGAGCACCCAGCCACTGGACTTGCCATCAAGTGATTAATTTGCGTGCATCACTCTTCCTGCACTCACACCAGCACAAGTCAAACCCTGTCTGCCCAATCACAGAGTAGGAGGGCTATGGGGCTCACCTTGTTCATGGCTGGACTCCTCCTGCCTCCAGGATCACCATCCGGCACCACACTGACATTGCGGGGTCCGCCTGCCTCCAGGGATCATCACCACCACTGACAGGCCATAATCCCACAAAGAGAACCACTCCTGGTCCACACTGTAAAGCTATTTAAAGGATCACACCCAACTTCCCTTCTCTTTCTGCCTGACACACCGGGATCGTGTTTGGACCTCCCTGCACCATAAGTGCTATAACTTGGACGCTTCACAAAGTCACCACCCCTTTGGCACTGTGGTGCGGAGTTGACCATACGCGCAGTGGCCCGTACTTCTAGTATTCTGTGTCAGGGGGCCCGAGGCGGCTCCCCTGCGATCCTCTCTCATGTGCGGTGTCCCCCCACCCCACTCCACCAGGAAACATAAAGGGGAAAGCACCTGTTGGAGGCAGTCCTATGGGGAAAGACCTCTGTGGAGGCCGGTGGATGCTGAAGAAGTTACCACCACATATGTAGTAGCCTTGCATGGACTCCAGTGGCCTACTCATGTTTCTTTCTATCTGCTAATAACCGTATTTATCCTAATAGGAGCACAAGGCCATTTGCATCTACTTGGCCTGATGATCGCCAGTGTGTATTGGTGGTAACTCGGGGCCCCAGGATTTCAGGTGACAGATGGTAATTTAGGTGCATGGTATTCATGATCATGTGTTCCTATTTCAGTATGTGCATTGCATTTCACATCCTGATGTTAGAACATATGTACCTACTGCTTTTTTATGTAGCCAGGTGCTTTCCAGGGCCTAAGTAGCTACTAACCTTATGACGCTCACTGTGTAGATTCTGGCATTATCAGAGTACAGAAGACACTCACAATAATTGATGCATATGCCTAGTACTTAGGATTCATGTTGTGTGGCCATAGGATCTTTCCACTAAGCCTGCAAAATACTGCATGGTGTATACTACTTTCTTGGCCCTGACATTATCAGAATTGTAAGTATTATTCCATAAATGCACAACATGCACAGTGTTCATGATATATGTGATATTGCTCTATGATTTGTGGGTAATTATGTTTATATATATTATATTGTGTGGAGTGTCTTTTGCGGTGTATTTATTGTGCTATGGGTGGTAATGTGTTGCACACTTTACACATGACTTTTGAGGATAAGCCTGACTGCTCCGTGCCAAACTACCAAGGGGTTGAGCATGGGTTATCTTTGGTGTGTAACTGACTTGCTCTGACTATAGTGGTGGGTTCTGCCTGGCTTAGGTGCGTACACTAGCCAACCAGAAATCTAATTTCTAACACCGGCCATCCAGGGGGACATTTCTATCCCAACAAGAAACCATTCTGAGTTGGACAATGTAGAATCTGCACTTGGTGCTCCAGTGACTTGCAGGTCTCTCTCAGCTACACGTGAACTGACTGTGTGCCTCAAATCATCCTCCCTCCTACCTTTAAATTCTCGCACACCCTTTAAGTTGCTAAAAATGCATTGTTTATCCCCTCATCTTTGCCTCTTGCTTGTACAGCCCAAACGCAGACTCATGGATCCTGATTGACAAAGCTTTTTCTATGAGTAGCTGTGGTTCCAACAGTCTTAGTTGTGAACTGTGCTAACTATTATGGCTTCATTCACAAGACATTTTCTGTGAGTAGGTGTATTGTTCTCATAAATTTCCAAGCGTAAGCCATACTTACCCACAGGGAAAAAAGCTTTGTGAAGCTCTAAGTTTTTCTCTGTGATCCTGAATCTTACTCCAGGGGATATCTGAGGAAGCTGCAGCTAAGCTTTATGGGAGTTGCATCATAAATCAGGAAAACCTCAGGTGTACTTCACACTGTAGTAAGACACAACTATTCATAGAAAAAGCTTTGTAAATTGGGTCCACTTAGGGCACTTCCACAAAATTCCTCAGCACTCTGTTACTTACCAGTTGCATTCACAACAGAAATGCTGCAACGTTTACTCACCCTCTCCCCATCATTATTTCTTGTGTTTTTATAGTGTTGTTTTACAGAAAAACCTCTAATTAAAAAGTATGGAACTCATCAGAAAAGTAACAACACGAATTTTCATTCAGCATTTCCCCCACTAATATTTGGTCCTACCCATCCCTCTCTCTTGCAGGAAATGATGTACATTTGGAATGGTTACGCAGTAATTGGCAAACATCGCGACCTGACAGAGGGTATGCTAGAGGTCTTAAACAAGGCTGAAGCCGCCCTACAGCAAGCCCCAGGTAATGAGCCTCACACACTAGCTTCACGCTCATTGTGGTTCGGTTTCCAGTCGATTTGCAGAATTGGCAATAAACGTAATAATTTGTTTTCTAAGCAGCATTTCATACCACACTTCTACTATTCTTCAATGATGTGAATAATGTTTTCATATCACTCAATGTAATAATACCTAATATACCTCATATATAACTTTCAGAGAAGATTTCTACAAATATTTTCTATTTTTTACTGTGTTCAAATATAGTGAAAATTACCCCGTTAACGGGAAATTGGTCTCACAGTGCAGGAATATATTGTTGCTCAGGGAAAGGTAAGCAGAAAAACTTTCAAACTTTGTAAAGGGAAAACATCAGACATCAGGCTTGAGCTGTTCATATGAACTCCTTGAAGGATGATGGTAATTCTTCAGGTTCTTAAACAAGTGTCACTTCATTATTTGTGCCACAGTTCTGCTTTCATAGGATCCTGGTCTGCCACCTGATTTCTGTAGATCTAGCCAGTGTCTAAAGATCATCTAGCCAGTGTCTAAAATCAGTGATCAGAAGCCACAACCTCTTTATCCCCAACTCCTAAAGACAGAGACCTCAGCAGTCCTCCTGAAACTTATCTTAACTATCAGTCGAATGAGCCCTAATGTCAGAAAATACCAGGGTGTATAATAACACCTCACCCATACAGGAGGAGCAAATGTCTTTGAAGAAGACTGCATATTCCTTGCACATCCATGTTCTGGAAGGTAATAGCTAAATGATAACAGTATTGGAAATGCCAAGTGTGTCGTGAATCCTAGTTTAAAATAATAATTCACTTAGGCTGACTGACATGGATGATTCCTGCAAGAGGGCAGACTGCACGGGACTCCAAGCTCCACCTTAAAGCTATCCCCCATCTCCAGACACCAAGGAGATCCATGAGGACCATATTTACTGTATTATGATATAGTAAGCCTCGAGAAACCGCTAGGTGAACTATTGTCCATGGATTAAATCATATTTTGGCAGATATTCTCAGTATTGTATATGAAGACTGCGTGAGAAAAATACTTAAAATCCACAATCACAACACTATGATTTGTCCAAGATGAATTTATTTTAAAAAATGTAGAAGTATTCTGTTATACTACTTCATTCTGAATTAACTTAGACCATGAGCCAGGACCCTACATTTAGGCCATTGGTACCACTCGGGGAGGGGGGCGTTGTTCTAGCACGATTTGTGTTTGCAAGGTATGGATGCCTAGAGATGGAAAATATGTGATAGCAAGTCATCACTCTTTGCCTTTTGTCTGAAAATATTGGATTAGCAACAGTAGCCAAAAAAAAAAATGTTTTTCATATTTTTGACAAATAGCATACAGATTCATCAGAATATGTGGGAAAATAAATCTAATTTCACCAGATTGGTTACATTCAATATAAATATAAAAATAATTATGATTATTAATTGTAATAATAACTATATAGTCCTTAAAATAATAACAATAACACTTCATTGTATTTCTCACATATTATTATAGATAATATGCATAATTTTCACTTACAATTTCAAATAATAATTGTTGTCACTTCTTACATAGGCAATGTATGTCATGAGTGAGCATATAAACAACCTTATCATTCACATTCAGCTTCATCATCTTCTTCTGAATAGCTGTCATCATTCTCTGCATCTGCTTTTCACAGGCGGGATGTCTTCACATGTTAATACACTTGAGGTAATTTAGACAGCAGACACATGTTGGCAGTTTGCAGTTCCTAATGCAGTTGCAAGCTAGTAGATCTAACACAGCCTGAGGTGCTGGATGCCCCTCCATCTAGTCCACTACTAGTTGCTCTGCCCTGTCATGTTTTTCCAACTTCCACCCTCTCCCATTTGACTAGGTGTCTGTGGATCATTCAGAAGACATCTCTTGCTTATAGCGTCCTGATAATTTGCACGTTCAGCATGTTTTTTCAGACAGTCCCTGCAAGGTGGAAGTTGATGACTGTCTATCTCACTCTTCTTTGCGTAGAATAGCTAATATCTCAAGTCATTCAGATGATAAACCCAATATTTTGGTGCATACAGCAAGCACAAGAATTGCTCCAATTTGTCCATTACTTCTTCAGAGAGATCCCATTCATCTCGGAGCTGTGAAAATGCTTCCTGTGTATGTCTGTTGGCAGACAGTATTTTCAGAACACTTACTTTTCCTTTTCCGCAAAGCGATTACTGTGTAACATCCCGTAAATGTATGGAGACCTATCATAGCTCGACAAATATTTTCACCAAGAGTTGAAGCTATTTTCCCAATGTTAAGGACTCGTATGTGTACTTTAGTACCACATTTCAGAAACAATTTAGCCATGATTCTGTCATGGAATCCCAAACACATAATAAACACATCGGTGTCATCTGAGCTTATCATTACTGCCTCATCACCCTCATTAGCAGCGTAGGCAGCATACAGCTGGAACAAACAACCATCTGCTTTCTTGTGTGTACTGTTGAGATAAGGTACTTTGTGGCTCCCTTCAGATGTGATTTTGTAGCACTTATCTTCACAGTTATCAAACAGTGTTTTATTCTCAAATTTTACAGGCTACTCCGGCTTCCTTGATTCGTTAAGAAGAAATGCAGTGAGAGTTGTTTACTTCCTTATATGGCTTAGGAATTTCCTCCGCTTTCTGACAATCTGGGAAAGTCAGATGCTCTGTAACTGGTGCCCGAGTTCTTGCCCTCTGATTGTCCTTTCACTGTTCTTAACTCATTGTATGTATCAAACACAACATTGATTCTTTGACTCCTGTTTCCTTCCCCAAAAGCCATGGACAAGATAGATATAGCCAACTCACCAGAGTTTGATTCCTCTCCCTTTACTCTCTGAACAAGAACCATACCATCAATCAGTGTGGTTGAATTTCCAGGTATTTCCTCAGCAGGGGTAACATTTTTCTACAAGTGTGTTCTTAAAACAACTTTGATTGTCTTTCCCAACAGACCTTCTGGAGTTGCTAAAGCCCATCGTAAAGGTCCTAAGGGATAAGAAAGGTCATCCGCCATTTGAAAGTTCTGAATCTGTGCTGTCACATTGATTCGACTACATAGCGCTTTGTTAGCTTTCATGATCATTGCCCTGCCACTGCTCTTCACTGCCTTCTTCTTGGACATGCTAGTGAAGGTTTTTAGTTTTTTAATTTTTTATTGGGTCATGAAACTTCTTACTAGGTGAATTATTCTCAAGTCGCTCAAGTTTGAAGTCTGCATACCACTGTTCACCTATTTCATGTACCTTCATCATGTCGGATACTTTGTCTTGAGATGCCTTTTTGCCATGGAGAGACTAATGAGATCATGCGGCCCAACAAATGGGTGTATCCAGCTTTGAACCAGACTCACAGCTCTCATAACAGTATCTTTGTCTTTTTCAATTTTTGTCTTATGTAGGTATGCGTGAGTAAGATTTGATCTGTTACAAACAATTTCGCTTATCTGACCCAAGAAGATGCTTCTGTGTTCAGCCATTAAATTATATCTATTCACAGCACCCGCTTAGAGGTTAAATCTTGTTGTGCCACCCAGAGTCTGTGTGTCTTTGTTGACTGTTACCTCTATCGCTTGATGGACCGGAATTCATCCAAACGGATTAACATCTGACAGTTGAACTGAAAAGCATCTGTTGATGAAATTGTGGTGTATCGCTGAATGTTTAACTCAAGTAATGTAATTTCATCATAGTATACAGGAAGATATCTAGCATAGTTCATCCTGTCATACACAAAACACCATTGGATCATAGATCATATGGTGGTAAGAGGTAAATGCCAATTTGCTTCTCAAGAAGCACACTGCAGAGCCAGCAAGGCATTTTCAACAATATCCAGATATGACATCCAAAATGATCTCCATTGTCATAACGAAGATGTTCCAGGAATACAACCTAAGGCTGTTTTACTTCAGCAATGGCAGCATTCTGCAAGAGGTCATTCAATCTCTGTTGGCATGGGTCTTTTGCAAAGTCATTAACATCTTCAGTAAGGAGTAGACTACCTGAATGTTTTCTTTGTAATTCATCTCCACCCAGGGGATAAATTCCAACCAAGACAGTCTTAACATAGCTTCATGCACGCACTGAGTGTACTCGAACTGCACAATTGTACATACAACCTTCTAGTACTGATGATAGTGGGCCTCCTGCAATCATGTCTGCTTCAGTGCAAAGGACGTGATGGTCAGTGTCTTGAAAGCGTTTTCCAAGAATGGACATGACATTGCAAATGGTGTGAAAGGTGCCCATTCGAAGAATGATTCTGTTATACATTGCCTTATGTTTCCACACAATCTCAGTTGCATTTGCAAAGAGAGTCTGATCCATGACCACTACAATTTTTGCCAAATGCAGTGATTCCCTTATCATCTCTGACTGTTTCAAAATTTCAGAAACAGTTGTCAACAGTTGTCAACTCAGTTGCAGGGACATTAATGGTGAGCAAGTAGCCAATGGAATCCTGTGATACATGAACTAGGTCTCTAGTACTGATGTTAAATCCTGTCCTACTTGATATTATCTGAGCGAGGCTCACTTCTTGTCTTGTAACAACCTAGATTATGTTCTCATTTTGTGCAAGCTTTGATTGAGCAACACATTTTAGCATGGCTTCGGTACTTGTCATCAATGGCTGAGTGTAGGAAAGTACCATCTTGCCTGGCATGTTACCCCCATATTTCACTGTATATATGTTGTTTTAGTTGTATGTGTCACTGGGACCCCGTGCCAGCCAGGGCCCCAGTGCTCATAAGTGTGCCCTGTGTGTGCTACCTGTGTTATGACTAACTGTCTCACTGAGGCTCTGCTATCCAGGACCTCAGTGGTTATGCTCTCTCATTTCTTTCCAAATTGTCACTAACAGGCTAGTGACCAATTTCACCAATTTACATTGGCATACTGGAACACCCTTATAATTCCCTAGTATATGGTACTGAGGTACCCAGGGTATTGGGGTTCCAGGAGATCCCTATGGGCTGCAGCATTTCTTGTGCCACCCATAGGGAGCTCTGACAATTCTTACACAGGCCTGCCACTGCAGCCTGAGTGAAATAACGTCCACGTTATTTCACAGCCATTTACCACTGCACTTAAGTAACTTATAAGTCACCTATATGTCTAACCTTTACCTGGTAAAGGTTGGGTGCTAAGTTACTTAGTGTGTGGGCACCCTGGCACTAGCCAAGGTGCCCCCACATTGTTCAGGGCCAATTCCCTGGACTTTGTGAGTGCGGGGACACCATTACACGCGTGCACTATACATAGGTCATTACCTATGTATAGCTTCACAACGGTAACTCCGAATATGGCCATGTAACATGTCTAAGATCATGGAATTGCCCCCCCAATGCCATCCTGGCATTGGTGAGACAATCCCATGATCCCACGGGTCTCTAGCACAGACCTGGGTACTGCCAAACTACCTTTCCCTGGTTTTCACTGCAGCTGCTGCCAACCCCTCAGACATGTTTCTGCCTTCCTGGGGTCCAGCCAGGCATGGCCCAGGAAGGCAGAACAAAGGACTTCCTCAGAGAGAGGGTGTTACACCCTCTCCCTTTGGAAAAAGGTGTCAGGGCTGGGGAGGAGTAGCCTCCCCCAGCCTCTGGAAATGCTTTGATGGGCACAGATGGTGCCCATCTCTGCATAAGCCAGTCTACACCGGTTCAGGGATCCCCCAGCCCTGCTCTGGCGCGAAACTGGACAAAGGAAAGGGGAGTGACCACTCCCCTGACCTGCACCTCCCCTGGGAGGTGCCCAGAGCTCCTCCAGTGTGCTCCAGACCTCTGCCATCTTGGAAACAGAGGTGCTGCTGGCACACTGGACTGCTCTGAGTGGCCAGGTCCAGCAGGTGACGTCAGTGACTCCTTCTGATAGGCTCCTTCAGGTTTTGCTAGCCTATCCTCTCTCCTAAGTAGCCAAACCTCCTTTTCTGGCTATTTAGGGTCTCTGCTTTGGGGAATTCCTTATATAACGAATGCAAGAGCTCATCAGAGTTCCTCTGCATCTCTCTCTTCACCTTCTGCCAAGGAATCGACTGCTCACCGCGCTGGAAGCCTGCAAAACTGCAACAAAGTAGTAAAGCCGACTACTGCGACCTTGTAACGCTGATCCTGCCGCCTTCTCGACTGTTTTCCTGGTGGTGCATGCTGTGGGGGTAGTCTGCCTCCTCTCTGCACTAGAAGCTCCGAAGAAATCTCCCGTGGGTCGACGGAATCTTCCCCCTGCAACCGCAGGCACCAAAGAACTGCATCACCGGTCCTCTGGGTCTCCTCTCAGCACGGCGAGCGAGGTCCCTTGAACTCAGCAACTCTGTCCAAGTGACTCCCACAGTCCAGTGACTCTTCAGTCCAAGTTTGGTGGAGGTAAGTCCTTGCCTCCCCACGCTAGACTGCATTGCTGGGAACCGCGTGTTTTGCAGCTACTCCGGCTCCTGTGCACTCTTCCAGGATTTCCTTTGTGCACAGCCAAGCCTGGGTCCCCGGCACTCTAACCTGCAGTGCACGACCTCCTGAGTTGTCCTCCGGCGTCGTGGGACCCTCTTTCGTGACTTCGGGTGAGCTCCGGTTCACTCCACTTCGAGTGCCTGTTCCGGTGTTTCTGCAGGTGCTGCCTGCTTCTGAGTGGGCTCCTTCTCTTGCTGGGCGCCCCCTCTGTCTCCTCACGCAATTGGCGACATCCTGGTCCATCCTGGGCCACAGCAGCATCCAAAAACCCTAACCACGATCCTTGCAGCTAGCAAGGCTTGTTTGCGGTCTTTCTGCACGGAAATACCTCTGCACGACTCTTCACGATGTGGGACATCCATCCTCCAAAGGGGAAGTTTCTAGCCCTTGTCGTTCTTGCAGAATCCACAGCTTCTACCATCCGGTGGCAGCTTCTTTGCACCCACAGCTGGCATTTTCTGGGCATCTGCCCACTCCCGACTTGCTTGTGACTTTTGGACTTGGTCCCCTTATTTCACAGGTACTCTCATCTGGAAATCCATCGTTGTTGCATTGCTGGTGTTGGTCTTCCTTGCAGAATTCCCCTATCACGACTTCTGTGCTCTTTGGGGAACTTAGGTGCACTTTGCACCCACTTTTCAGGGTCTTGGGGTGGGCTATTTTTCTAACCCTCACTGTTTTCTTACAGTCCCAGCGACCCTCTACGAGGTCACATAGGTTTGGGGTCCATTCGTGGTTCGCATTCCACTTCTAGAGTATATGGTTTGTGTTGCCCCTATCCCTATGTGCCTAAGTTTGGTGGAGGGAAGTCCTTGCCTCCCCACGCCAGACTGCATTGCTGGGAACCGCGACTTTTGCAGCTACTCCGTCCTCCGTGCACTTCCGGCGGAAATCCTTTGTGCACAGTCCAGCCTGGGTCCACGGCACTCTAACCTGCATTGCACGACCTCCTAAGTTGTCCTCCGGCGGCATGGGACTCCTTTGTGCAACTTCGGGTGAGCACCGTTTCACTCTACTTCGTAGTGCCTATTCCGGCACTTCTGCAGATGCTGCCTGCTTCTGAGAGGGCTCCTTGTCTTACTCGACGCCCCCTCTGTCCCCAGACGCAATTGGCGACATCCTGGTCCCTCCTGGGCCACAGCAGCATCCAAAAACCCTAACCGCACGATTTGCAGCTAGCAAGGCTTGTTGGCGGTCTTTCTTCAGGAAAACACTTCTGCACGACTCTCCATGGCGTGGGGGATCCATCCTCCAAAGGGGAAGTCTCTAGCCCTTGTCGGTCCTGCAGAACCTTCAGCTTCTACTGTCCAGTAGCAGCTTCTTTGCATCCACAGCTGGCATTTCCTGGGCATCTGCCCATCTCCGACTTGCTTGTGACTTTTGGACTAAGTCCCCTTGTTCCACAGGTACCCTCGACTGGAAATCCATCGTTGTTGCATTGCTGGGTTGTGTCTTTCCTGCAGAATTCCCCTATCACGACTTCTATGTCCTTTGGGGAACTTTAGTGCACTTTGCACTCACTTTTCAGGGTCTTGGGGTGGGCTATTTTTCTAACCCTAACTGTTTTCTTACAGTCCCAGCGACCCTCTACAAGGTCACATAGGTTTGGGGTCCATTCGTGGTTCGCATTCCACTTTTGGAGTATATGGTTTGTGTTGCCCCTATCCCTATGTGTCTCCATTGCATCCTATTGTAACTATACATTGTTTGCACTGTTTTCTATTTGCTATTACTGCATATTTTGGTATTGTGTACATATATCTTGTGTATATTTGCTATCCTCATACTGAGGGTACTCACTGAGATACTTTGGCATATTGTCATAAAAATAAAGTACCTTTATTTTTAGTATATCTGTGTATTGTGTTTTCTTATGATAGTGTGCATATGACACTAGTGGTACTGTGGGAGCTTCACTCGTCTCCTAGTTCAGCCTAAGCTGCTCTGCTAAGCTACCTTTTCTATCAGCCTAAGCTGCTAGACACCCCTCTACACTAATAAGGAATACCTGGACCTGGTGCAAGGTGTAAGTACCCCTTGGTACTCACTACAAGCCAGGCCAGCCTCCTACACTGAGGACCAAGTCGTACACAAGAAACATACATGAACAATTCTTCAGTATTTGTGGTGGTCACTATTATTTGGTTTTATTTCTCAATGCTTGGAAGAGGAGCTTTAAAAGATTGTGGTCCAAACACAGGTATACCGTTGACTTGATGAGTTGTCCCCTTGCCATTAAGAGTCTCTTCCAGCCTATTAAGGTTATCCCATGCTAAGTTATTGAAGACACAAGGCTGAATGTTGGCTGTAACAGCAAGTTTTTGAAGACACAAGGCAGAATATATTTTTTCCAGTTGTGAGTATGAAATCCCATGACCAAGTCTGTTTAGAGTGAGAATGATTTCAAAATTGCCTTTCAGCGTTTTTACGGCGCATGGCAGCAACAATTGCTTGTGTGGTTTCTGCTGACCATTTGTAACTGCATATATAATGTCCTGAATGAATGATTGCAAAAGTAAGGCAACCCTTTTGGGCTGCTTGGTGTTTTCTGGATCTCCAGTCAGAAGTCCTAATAGGAACCGTTTAAGATAATCAAACACTGTAAATTAATGTTTGTCAATGGCTGAAGGATGATAAGGCCATGGTATTGATGTCAAGTTTGTTTTAATCATTGTTCTTAAGTGCGATGATGTTTAATCAATGATCTTGTTCATGTCTGTTGCCTTAACCTTTAAAACTGAAAATTCTCTTTCCAAACTCTGGTTTTCTCTTACAATGTCCTGTAGCATGACACTGTCAGATTGGGCCAATAATGTTCCATGGTTGTCTGGGAATATGGAGGCTGTCACCGAACCTGGAGTGCAATTTTCTTCTAATATGCTTCTTGATTGATTCATCTATTCCTTGTATTTCTCTGGGTGTCATGAGGGTTTCAAGCCTTTCAGTGAGAGTGTCACATGTATTACCTCTTTGTTATCAATAATCACAGTTCTGATGTATTGAAATAGTTAATCATATGCTTCTTCTCTCATATTTGTGTAGTGATCATCAGTTTGATGCTACATGCATGATCTTCCTCCTTTGCTTTAAGCCTTGCATAGTTCCTATAACAAGATGCATGATAATGGGCTTCTGCAGCCACTATGTCCCTACTACAAACTGCTAAGAACTTTGAATCACAATTAATGGCTGCACACTCTCGAAGCCTTTTGACAATTCTAAGCTTGATTAATTTCTCATTCGTTGATGTTCCCATGTAGCATTTTATCTTTCAAGAAAAAATACATTCTTCAGCGTACAAGTTTGACTTTAATGATGTTCTTCTGTTTAAGGGTTTACTTGTGCACTCACTCATTCCAGCATCTTCACTGACACTTGCTTCAGCTTCTCGCTTAATAGTCTGTAAATCTCTCTTCATAGTAAACAGGGTCCTGCACTTCCTGTGGTAGAATACTTGGGGAACCATATTGTTTTCCACGTTTATCGCAATGTCTAACAGTGGAATTTGATTCCTTACTTGAGTTGCCTCTAACAAAGTTTTCCATGATGAGTAGTCCTGCAGGCTTTTCAGCGTAACTCTGCGTTGGGCATTTGACCATAAATGAATTATACACTGGAAAGCAAATGGACAGGATGTGGTTGTTTCAGTCTTCTTCATGATGCTGCATTGTCATTCACCGCCTGCTATGGTAGTATAAATTAATAAAAAAATGTATTCATTTTACTTGGTGTACTTTTCTAAAAAAAAAATTAAAAAAAGTTATTTTATTAATTTTTCAATAGAAGGGTACAAACAATCATCAACACGATCTTGTCAGCAATGGCAAGTAGATAACATGTGATGATAACTTTGCATTAGGCAGTGATCATAAGATCTGAGACATCAACATATATAGGCTAGTATAATCTCTACCTATGCTTCAGTTGTACTTGGAATTCTGAACAGTAAACCACAATGATCAACTTCCGTTAATAATTTGTGTCATTGCAGCATCTTTAGAATGTATACATGTTGATAGGCCCCACCAACCATGGTGGGAGAGAAGGGGGGGTCAACTGGATGGATAAAACAACTTTATAGTGTCTAGTCTGGCGTGATAAGAGATGGTGGGAGTACCACCCGTTCATAAGAGAGATCTGCACCCTGGGAGCAACACAAAGGGGACAGAAGGATAGTGATGGCCTCTGCTATGCGCCGGGCCTGTGGTATCATTGTTTTGGGGTTATGGGGAGAATCATGTCTTAGGTTGAGGTTCATAAGGAAGAGTCTCTTTGAGGCCCTTGATAGGGTGATGGTAGTGCTCAGGGCGAGGGCAGAGCTGCAGCTACTGGAGATATATTATGGGTTCCTGTCTCAGGAGTCAATTGTGAAGCTTGTATTTTAGCTAATTTGTTATAGGTGCAGCCGGCAAAGCGGTTCCTACCTCTGCCGGCCCTGGCCACTCCACTCCCACCCCGGGGTCTATGATTGCACACCAGTGCATTAGTCTCAGCCGTGGCCCACCGCGAGGTTGTATGTAACCAATTATCAATATTGGGGGGTTGTGCTGCCTTCCATGACATGGCAATAAGCCTATTAAACAGTATTAATGCTAAGTCTACGAATTTTAAATAATGTTTAGTCTTCTTAGTTCTCTTTGTGATCCCTAGAAGGCAAAAGACTGGGTCTAGCGTGAGTGGTGTATCTATGATCTCTGACACATATAGTAGGGCTCGGGACCACATAGGACGTAATGTAGAACACTCCCATGTCATGTGTAAAAAAGTGGCATCATCGTGCCCACATCTCAGGCAATGGGATGAGGTGCCCGGAAATATTTTATGTATGTGATGTGGTGTTAGGTATGTTTGGTGCAAATAGTTGAATTGTGTATACTTCAATCTACTGTTACATGAAACATACTTCACCTGTTCTAATGCCATTTCCCATTGCTCGCTAGTTAAGTTCATGCCTAAGCAATATTCCCATCTGGCTTTGCTTCGGGTGCGACGGACAGTTTTAGGTTCTTGCAGTGCTAAATATAGTGCTGAGGTTGCTTTGCGGTTTTGTCCCTGCAACAACATACAGTGTAGTCCGCTGTGGGTTAGAGATTCGGCTTGTCCCATCTGCCATATTTTGCCTATCACCGTACTCACTGCAATGTGGGCAAGGAATTGCCCTGGGCCCAGGCCATGTGTTTCCATGAGGTCCCGGAAAGGTAACAGCAATCCATCACTGTACAAATCCCCTAAACATCGTACCTCGCCGTCTTCCTAGGGTGCAAAATTGTACAGTTGCTTAAGGTGTCTCAATTGAGGTATATGCCACAGTGCAAGCTGTGGGGAGTACGGCCTCAACGCCTTCGATGGTTGGATATTACGCTTTCACACTAACCGTGCTGTCTGCACAAGCATGCTGGGAGCAGAGCGTTGTGACCCAGTGTCTAGTATCCATTCAAGCACCAATCTCTCGCCCAGCGTGGCCCATACTATGTCCCCTTCTGTCGTCTGATCACCGGCAATCCAACGAATGGGCCATTGCAGCTGTGCTGCTGCAAAGTAGCGTTCCATGTCAGGGTCTGCCATTCCTCCCTCCCCCACTGGTTCCTGGAGTGTGTTGAGGGAAACCCTCTTTCATCCCTGTCCCCATATAAGTGTCGTTAGTTGGCTTCTTGAAGTTGGAAAAAAGGATTTCATATGGATTACCAGTAGTGCAGCAAAAAAATATAAAAGTCGGGGCAGCACCAGCATCTTAGCTATAGATGCTCTACCTATGGGAGCAGGGGGAGTTGTGACCAGAAGGGTAGGGAGTGGCGTATTGACGTCAGAGCCATGCCATGATTACCCTCAAGTAGATTGGCTTCTGTATGATATCTATGCACCCCAGGTACCGGAAGGTCCCCTGTGTCCAAGGAAGTTGCCCGCCACCCGGGTGTGTAGACTGTGAGTTGTCCATAGCACGCAGTGGGAAAACACAGGATTTCCCCCAGTTCACTCTTAAACCTGATGCCTCAGCAAACCCATCCAACAAAAAGAGTCAAAAAGAGTCAGGAACGCACCCGCTGTGTCTTTCAAATATATCAGAACATCATCTGTGTACAGTGAGGTTATGTGCCACTGGATTCCCCAATCAAGTCCCCTGTTCTGGAGACATATTGCCAGGGGCTCCATTGCTAGTGCAAATAGCTCAGGTGAGAGGGAACAGCCCTGCTGTGTTCCTCTTTGTATAGGAAAGGAGAGAGAGATATGGGTTCCGGTGGTCACCCGCGCCTGTGGGGCGGTATATAATAGTTTAACCCAGCGCGAAAAATTGGGACCCAGCCCAAAGTGCCAGAGGACCTGCGAGTTAAATATGGCCAATCCAAGGTATCTAACCCCTTTTCAAAGTCTAGAGAGACGGCCATTGGGTGGCCCATCTCCTTCGACACTGCGTCCATAATATGGCACAATCGTCTAATATTATGAAGCGTGGCCCTGCGTGGTACAAACCCACATTGGTCAGGGTGTATCAGGTGGTGAGTTAACGGTATCAATCTATTTGCAAGGATTTTTTTCAGAATTTTGTAGCCAATGTTTAACATTGACAGTGGGCGGTATGAGCTCACGTCAAGGGGATCTCTGCCCGGTTTAGGTAGCACCACTATAAGTGCCTCACAAAGTGAGCCTGGTAGTTCCCCTAGTTGGTGGGCAACTTCATACATGTCCAATAGTTACGGTGCAAGGATATCCCTGAAGGTGGCATAATATTCTACTGGGAACCCATCGGTGCCTGGTGTCTTCCCCCTAGCCATTTGTTGGATTGCTAAATGGATTTCATCTATTTCTAGGGTTTTTCCAACTCACTCACCTGGAGCCACATTAAATGAGGCAAGGTGAGATCCTGCAAAAACAATTGGGTTTTATAGGGAGAGGAGCAAACTTGTGAAGAGTAGAGTTGCTCATAATAAAGGGCAAAGGTTTAATTGATCGCCTCTTGCGTGTTTACCACCTGGCCTCTACAGTCACAGCTCACTCCCACAATAGTGCGGGGGGGTCTCAGACCACAACAGCCATGCCAGTGTGCGTCCAGGCTTATCGCCTTCCATGTGTTTTCGAATGAAGTATGACTTTTAATCTATATTGCAAAGGCGCTGAAGCTCCTCACAGTATAGGCACAGTTTAGCTGTCAGGAGAGGGCACACAGGACAGGAGTGATTGCCTCCTTCTCGAGCTTATGAATGCTATCTTCTACGTCTGTCACCGTGTGTAGGAGGGAAGACCTCACTCCCCATGAAGTAGCTATACAGTGGCCTCCTAATACCACCTTCATTGCTTTCCATTCCACCCTTGAGTCATCCAGTGAACCTGAATTAATAGCGAAGTAATTTGTGATACAATTTCTTATTGTTTCCCTGTATGCAGTATCATGCAGGGCCTCCGCTCTCATTCTCCTCGTGGGGATAGGCAGCCTGACTCTGCTCACTGAAATGTGATTTTAAGGGGGTTATGATCTGATAAAGTCCTGCCCAAATACTCATTATAGGCCAATCCTCTGAATTACAGAAAGAATAGGCTAGTCTGGTATGAATCTGGTGTCCCGATGCATAATAGAAGTATTCCCTGTCGCTGGGCTGGTGGAGGCACCAGATATTGCGTAAATTTAAAGAGGAAGACTACTGCCGGAAGTGTTTGGTGATCTGTATACCTGGGGTGTTCGGGAGGGGAGGTATTGTCTGATCTAATTCTGTATCGTGTATGCAATTGAAGTCCCCTCCCCATAGTCCTGGTGCTCTGGGGTTATGCAGGAGGGCTGGAGAAAGCATATTTAAGAAGGCGCCTTGTGGTCTGTTGGGGGCATATATTGATGCAATCATAATAGAAAGCCCATCGAGTGTGCCTTCTAGAAGGACATAATGGCCTTCCGGATCTACATGAATCGTCTGTTTAACAAAGGTCACCTCTGGGGCTATCCAACTAAGAGCTCCTCTAGCATAGGCAGAGTATCCTGTACCATAAATCTGCCCCCTCCACCTTTGACTAAGTTTAAGCAATTTGCTGTGTGTCAAATGTGTCTCCTGTAGGCACGCAAAATGTACCTGTCTGCGTCTGAGATAGGCATGCACCCTGTGTCTCTTAGCCGGGGTTCCCATCCCCTGAACATTCAATGTTAATGCAGCATAATCAGAAGCCATAAGAGCGGTATACAGTGCCCAACGCATTCCCCGTCCCCCCACCTCCTGTTCCCCTCATGCTCCACAGGTGTCGAAGGCTTCCCTGGTCAACTAGACACATCTGAACTATAAAAACTTTTTGAGCAACTCCCCGATCCCAGGCATGAACCACAACAAGTAGCATGCCAGGACTTCCCAAACATTGCATCCAATGCAAATCGGTGATTGTCAAACACTGTTAGTCAATGCAGGGGTAGCAGGCCACACACTATTCCACACCCTTCGGGTGCGACAGTGGACGTTCTACCAAGGAATATCCGCAGGGACAGGCCCCCGGAAGAAGATCACTGAGGTAGCCGGTGCCCATGGGGGGGATACAGGCAGCCGACGGGCGAGCCCACCATAGTATAGGCACTTTTCTGGTAGGGATTCGATGGGGCACAACATGGATCAGTGTTTCTGTTTCTATAGGTCATCAGCTGTACGAGGAGACAGCGCCGGCCTGTCTTCCTCAGAGGTGTGTGAGGAAGATGGAGTGTCCATCCCAGAGCCAGGTCCCTTGCCGGTCGGTCATCTAGGACATGGTAAGGGTTCAGTGTCAGTTCCGAGGCCTCCAGTACCACATCTGCTCTCACTTTAGCCACCTGTGCTCGAGTCGGTTTGATTCTATGCAGTCTGCGAGGTTGTCGTTTATCTCGGGGAGTCAGCCAGGTCATCCCATCCTTTTCTTCCCCTGGGGTGCGTATCAAATCCTTAGCGTGTAGCCATGTCCACACATCTTCAGGGGCTGAAAACATCTGAGTAGCCTCACCATCTACTACCGTCAGTTTGGCTGGGAATAAGAGCGCATATTTGAAGTTTAGCTCCCTTAGGCGTTGCTTCACCTTGCCATAAGAGCTGCGTTGTCTTTGAACCTCTGCTGTGAAATCAGGGTAGGCCGTTATTTCTGTGTTGTCATGTCGCCATGGACCTTTTGTTCGGGACAGCTGGAGAATCCAGTCACGATCTCTGAGATTAAGGAGGCGAGCTATGATGGGCCGTGGTGGGGATCTGGGACTGGGAGACCTCCCAGGTATCCTGCAAGCCCTCTCCACTGAGAAGAACCTGGAGGGAGTGCCTCCTAGCATATTGTCAATTGTAGGAGGCTGGACTGGCTTGTAGTGAGTACCAAGGGGTACTTGCACCTTGCACCAGGCCCAGTTATCCCATATTAGTGTATAGGGTGTCTAGCAGCTTAGGCTGATAGATAATGGTAGCTTAGCAGAGCAGCTTAGGCTGAACTAGGAGACGTGTGAAGCTACTACAGTACCACTTAGTGTCATATGCACAATATCATAAGAAAACACAATACACAGTTATACTAAAAATAAAGGTACTTTATTTTTATGACAATATGCCAAAGTATCTTAGAGTGTACCCTCAGTGAGAGGATAGGAAATATACACAAGATATATATACACAATAGCAAAAAATATGCAGTATAGTCTTAGAAAACAGTGCAAACAATGTATAGTTACAATAGGATGCAATGGGGAAACATAGGGATAGGGGCAACACAAACCATATACTCCAAAAGTGGAATGCGAACCACGAATGGACCCCAAACCTATGTGACCTTGTAGAGGGTCGCTGGGACTATTAGAAAATAGTGAGAGTTAGAAAAATAACCCTCCCCAAGACCCTGAAAAGTGAGTGCAAAGTGCACTAAAGTTCCCCTAAGGACAAAGAAGTCGTGTTAGAGGAATAATGCAGGAAAGACACAAACCAACAATGCAACAACTGTGGATTTCCAATCTAGGGTACCTGTGGAACAAGGGGACCAAGTCCAAAAGTCACAAGCAAGTCGGAGATGGGCAAATGCCCAGGAAATGCCAGCTGCGGGTGCAAAGAAGCTTCTACTGGACAGAAGAAGCTGAGGTTTCTGCAGGAACGAAAAGGGCTAGAGACTTCCCCTTTGGTGGACGGATCCCTCTCGCCGTGGAGAGTCGTGCAGAAGTGTTTTCCCGCCGAAAGAATGCCAACAAGCCTTGCTAGCTGCAAATCATGCGGTTAGCATTTTTGGACGCTGCTGAGGCCCAGGAGGGACCAGGAGGTCGCAAATTGGACCAGCAGAGAGAGGGGACGTCGAGCAAGACAAGGAGCCCTCTCTAAAGCAGGTAGCACCCGGAGAAGTGCCAGAAACAGGCACTACGAGGATGCGTGAAACGGTGCTCACCCGAAGTCGCACAAAGGAGTCCCACGTCGCCGGAGACCAACTTAGAAAGTCGTGCAATGCAGGTTAGAGTGCTGTGGACCCAGGCTTGGCTGTACACAAAGGATTTCCGCCGGAAGTGCACAGGGGCCGGAGTAGCTGCAAAAGTCGCGGTTCCCAGCAATGCAGCCCAGCGAGGTGAGGCAAGGACTTACCTCCACCAAACTTGGACTGAAGAGTCACTGGACTGTGGGGGTCACTTGGACAGAGTCGCTGGATTCGAGGGACCTCGCTCGTCGTGCTGAGAGGAGACCCAGGGGACTGGTAATGCAGCTTTTTGGTGCCTGCGGTTGCAGGGGGAAGATTCCGTCGACCCACGGGAGATTTCTTCGGAGCTTCTGGTGCAGAGAGGAGGCAGACTACCCCCACAGCATGCACAAGCAGGAAAACAGTCGAGAAGGCGGCAGGATCAGCGTTACAGAGTTGCAGTAGTCGTCTTTACTACTATGTTGCAGGTTTGCAGGCTTCCAGCGCGGTCAGCAGTCGATTCCTTGGCAGAAGGTGAAGAGAGAGATGCAGAGGAACTCGGATGAGCTCTTGCATTCGTTATCTAAAGTTTCCCCAGGGACAGAGACCCTAAATAGCCAGAAAAGAGGGTTTGGCTACTTAGGAGAGAGGATAGGCTACTAACACCTGAAGGAGCCTATCAGAAGGAGTCTGTGACGTCACCTGGTGGCACTGGCCACTCAGAGCAGTCCAGTGTGCCAGCAGCACCTCTGTTTCCAAGATGGCAGAGGTCTGGAGCACACTGGAGGAGCTCTGGACACCTCCCAGGGGAGGTGCAGGTCAGGGGAGTGGTCACTCCCCTTTCCTTTGTCCAGTTTCGCGCCAGAGCAGGGCTAAGGGGTCCCCTGAACCGGTGTAGACTGGCTTATGCAGAATTGGGCACCTCTGTGCCCAACAAAGCATTTCCAGAGGCTGGGGGAGGCTACTCCTCCCCTGCCTTCACACCATTTTCCAAAGGGAGAGGGTGTCACACCCTCTCTCAGAGGAAGTTATTTGTTCTGCCATCCTGGGCCAGGCCTGGCTGGACCCCAGGAGGGCAGATGCCTGTCTGAGGGGTTGGCAGCAGCAGCAGCTGCAGTGAAACCCCAGGAAGGGCAGTTTGGCAGTACCAGGGTCTGTGCTACAGACCACTGGGATCATGGGATTGTGCCAACTATGCCAGGATGGTATAGAGGGGGCAATTCCATGATCATAGACATGTTACATGGCCATATTCGGAGTTACCATTGTGAAGCTACATATAGGTAGTGACCTATATGTAGTGCACGCGTGTAATGGTGTCCCCGCACTCACAAAGTTCAGGGAATTGGCTCTGAACAATGTGGGGGCACCTTGGCTAGTGCCAGGGTGCCCTCACACTAAGTAACTTTGCACCTAACCTTTACCAGGTAAAGGTTAGACATATAGGTGACTTATAAGTTACTTAAGTGCAGTGTAAAATGGCTGTGAAATAACGTGGACGTTATTTCACTCAGGCTGCAGTGGCAGGCCTGTGTAAGAATTGTCAGAGCTCCCTATGGGTGGCAAAAGAAATGCTGCAGCCCATAGGGATCTCCTGGAACCCCAATACCCTGGGTACCTCAGTACCATATACTAGGGAATTATAAGGGTGTTCCAGTAAGCCAATGTAAATTGGTAAAAATGGTCACTAGCCTGTTAGTGACAATTTGGAAAGAAATGAGAGAGCATAACCACTGAGGTTCTGATTAGCAGAGCCTCAGTGAGACAGTTAGTCACTACACAGGTAACACATTCAGGCACACTTATGAGCACTGGGGCCCTGGGTTACCAGGGTCCCAGTGACACATACAACTAAAACAATATATATACAGTGAAAAATGGGGGTAACATGCCAGGCAAGATGGTACTTTCCTACATCAATCAGCCATTGTTCCACAAATAACTCCACGTTGGAGCCCTCAGTACGTTCAGGAAAGCCCAGTAATCTGATGATGTTGCTCCGAGACCTCCCCTCAGCATCCTCCGCTTGCTTATGTAGGGCGACGGCCTCTGCCTGAAGTTGTATCATTTGGGTTTGGAGTTCCATGACTGTAGGTATGAAGAGAGGTAATTGTGGATTCTGTCTCTGCAACCCGCTCCGCCAGGTTGTCATGATCCACCCTGAGCAGATTCACATCTATGGAAATTGCATCAATCCTGGATTCCAGGGAGGTCTTCGTATCCAGGATAGCTTGGAGTACTTTGTTGAATTGAGCAGAGTGCATCTTTAGGGTAGTTTCCAGTTGTGTGAAGGCTGTTGTCATAGATTCTTGGGGGATCATTGTTCCAGGACCCTGCATGAGGGTTTTACTGCCCCTGGGTTTCCCCATCATGATGGCACAGCAAACCCAGCACCCTCCCCACGACGAGTGATTGTGGTCTTCTAGTTGCAGACTAATTCCCAGTGGGCAGAAGAGCTGTCCCCTGGAGGGCCAGAGCGCAACAGCAGGTAGTCACAAGTCCTCTCAAGTTGGAGCGTGATGAAAGGGTCGATCCCCCGGTCTCCTCGCCTCCGAGGGACACACCCCACCATTCCACTCCCTAAGAAGTGCCACATAGCCACTCCGCCGCCCCGTATTTCAGTTCCAGTCACTTTCTCAAGGGACGGCCACTGTTCAGGGCAAATTAAATATAGTGGGTTAAACAGTTAATCTCCATCAGGGGAGCCATCAGCTCCTACAACTCGGCGAGGGCAGGTGGGTTCCTCGCAAGGGTCTTCCAGGGTTCAGAGATTGGGACCTTTTGCCCACAGCTGCCCTTGATCATCGGGGGAAGGCACAATCGGGCGGCAGCAGGCATGGGAGCCAGGGGCGTTAGCACTCTGCAGCCCCCACTCCCATCATCCGTCGGTCGGGGGTTCTGTGCCAGCCACACTCAGCCCAGCAGCAGCCAGACCCCACGCCCACTGCTGCCCGCTGCGGTCCTTGGCGTCGCCGTGTGCGTCACTGGGGCGTTGGGTTGGCTCACCATGCCGCAGCCACTCCACCCTCTGTATCTGCATGGGGTGAATTTTCCCTGCGGTCTGCGTTCCTCCTGCGCCTCACCTTCTGTTCGCACTGTGCTGGTGGAGGACCAGCCGTCACCTGCGCGCCACTCCGCAGCGTCTCAGGGCTTCACCTGCTCTGCCTTGCAGCCATGTGGCCTCCTAGCCCGCCACGCCTGCAGGCTGTGTTCCTTCCAGGGGTTCACTCGTGCTCCTCTCGGGGGGTCACTGCCCCATCGCCAGGCGCGCCAAGTGCCCTGTCCTCGCGTGGACCGGCTAGAGCCTCGTCGGCACCGGCTACCAGCCGATTTCAGGATAATAAGCAGGGGCCGCGCAGAGCTCCGGTTTATACGACTTCACTGGATGCCATCTTGGCTCCGCCTTCTTGGTGTACTTAATAAAATCATTACTATTATAATTATTATTGATTTATATAATCACCTTTACTGTAGTTGTAATTTTTTAATGATAAAACTCACAATAATATTCATTATGAAACAAATTCCATTTACATCAAGGTATCTTGGGGATGGAGTGGTAACTCACAAAAAGGAAAGTGTTATGAATTGCTATCACTTATGTTCCATCTATAGGTGTCCAAACCTTGTCAATAAATCACAATATAACCCATTCCCCCAAGTGGTACCGATAACATGGTTGGTTCAAGGCCTAACTGAATTAAACAGTATAAGACAGTTGTCACCGCATTTCTATGCTACTCTTCCCCACATAGTTGACACTTTCTGCACTCTGGATTTACAGCATACTAGTTGGATATACATAGCACCATCCATACATATTTGTACTATCTCTTTGGGTAACACCAGGGACTGTTCTATGTACCAATGTCCTAGATTTATTGCACTTTTGGAAATGTGTGAAGATATAAGCTAACTCTTTAAAATAATGCTGTCTTTGAGAGAGGCATTTATTAACTCTTTAACCAACTATAGAAAAAATACTTAACTCAACACATCAATGCAGACCTGTATCCAGGTGAAAATTATATACTTTGGCTATGTTCTGGTTTGAAAATGGGTAATGGTGATTATCCCACAAGATAATTCTGTGCTATACTTTTATTCTATCTGCAGATGTACGTACCAAGAATGTCAAGGTTTTTGATATGTGAAACATTTACAAGACAGTAGGAATTCAGGCGAGCATTGAATATGGCTGCATTCATGTCACTCTATAACCAATTACATTTGTCCTCCTGGAAGCTGAAACGGAGGCTATGTCTCTCAAATGACATTAGCACTATTTTAGAAAAGTGTATTGTTCCACTTTCCTTTTAGCTCAGCCAGAAGTTTTCTTTGTCAATGTGAGACAATGTATTCTTGGTTAAGGGAGTCTAACCTGAATGCTGAGATTCAACCAAACCTTCTAAACTTAGGGTTTGACCCCAAGAATTACTGTTGGTACCACAGGGTGACCTATTGCACCATATTATCAATATTTATGTGGATTCTCTAATACAAATTTACTACCTGGATGTTTATTCCCATGCAGAGAATGCAAATATGTTCTTATCTGACAGTGGCAACAAGACTTTAGCAGTGCCTATTGACTATTCATGTAGTGATACAACAAAGCTGGCTCTGAATCACCAAGTGTAAGAGTGGAGTCCTTACTCTGGTACAAATGAAAATCAGGAATAGCTTAAATCAGCTTTCCAGCAACCTCCATTTTGGAGGAAAGACTCTCCTTGCTAATATACATTGAACACTTGGGAGAGATAGTTAGCCCATCATTGTAGACTAAAACATGTTACTATATATTCTATGCATCAAACATGTATATTACTAGCAGTATATAAATACAATCCAAGATGCTGCAGATAGAATAGCAGGGGAAATGTAAATAACTGATTGTGTATCCACCCAAATCATTAAGCTCCTTTCCTAAATGCATTCAAGGGACTTGGCCATCATAGCCATCTGATCACATTATTCAGAGCATGGTTCTGGTAACGCAATTAGTTACAATTGAGGCTTACCTCCTCAAAGAAGGCCTTTTTACTAATAATATCAGCCACAATCAAAAACGTATGTATATGCAGGGTCCCTCCTAAGGCCCAGATTTCTATGAGAAAGGTCTATTGCTTTAAGAAGAGCAACTTAATTAACTTGTTCTTCCTCCTCCACTCCTGTCTTCCAAAGCCAAGATAAACAATAATAATGGTGTCCAGAGAGGACACACCATGAATATAATTTGCCATTCAACCCCACTGGAAGGTGCGCTCTCCCGGTTTGTCTCAGCCTTTCAAACTATTGTCAAACTATTTCGTTCTAGAAAAGTGAGAAAAGGAATATCCAGATTTCATTTGTGCCTCATACTCATTCCCTCCCTGTTCCAATAGTGTAGTTTCTAACACCCACATCTCATGAGATCCAGATGAACATGTGACAATAGAAGAGCTTTTCCTTGGAAGACAAGAAAGGTGATTCTGTTCCCAGTGACTTCAAAAAAGGGAGCACATGCTTGAGCCTCATACTGAAGCATGGTATTCAAGATGGTATGCAATGGTAAATTAAAGAGCCACTGAACAACGACCCTAAATCAAGCACATATGAAAAAGAACTTGCAAGAGTGAGATATCAGTAAGTGCATCGTCCTGTTTGAAGGAGGCATGAGGTGAACTCATGACTAGATAGCCCTGGCATGAGTAAGCCCAGCCTTTGACAGTACTTTTTGAGGGTTCTTAAGAAAACCTTTGGTCTCCTGTACGTAATTTTTTTATTTGCAAGTTAAGCAGTAATTATAACCAGCTGCCAGTGGTCCGAGAGAAGGATCCACTCTATTATTAAATAGAAAGATTGTGTGGGAGATCAGATGCTAACAGCTTTGCAGATTGTGTATTACATCGGAACCAGAATTTCTAGTGAGTGTCCTCATTCTTCAACAGTCAGACTCTTTCTGGTGATTGTTTTGCTTTGTGTCTTGCTGTAATTTCTTAACAGAATCTTAGAATTACTGATGTCTGTGAGCTTCTTCAGGTACTTTCTTCTTGTGACAAAGGTCTTGCCTAGGTGAAACAGATTGTTTTTTATATAAGGCCACGCCTCTTCTGGTTGTCATTCAACATTTGAAATAGTTCTTTGTGGACCACTACTCTTGTGTGACGTATCCTGTGTCTGGCTGAACACATGTAAGGATAAGTCTTTTAAATGATTCCACCCTGTATTGTGTGTCTAGAATGCAAGTGCTGGATAAAAGATAGGAATATGCCACTACTATGTGAAGATGCAGCATCCCACCAAGAATGGCCGAATCTTAGCGTCAGAAGTGATTATTCTCTCCAGCTGCAGCAATTGCAAATCTCAAGGGGAGAGGTGGGGGGGGACGGAGACAGACTGGGGGAGTGAAAATAATAAAAACAAATAAATTAATAAACCTACCTCCGCCATGATGCACCCGTCTCCTGCGGCCTTATTGTCGCTCTTTTTGCTGGAAAGTGATGTCCCAGTATTCACAGGGACACCCGCACAGGCTCCCCAGCAATCCTGGTGCTGCTTTCATGCTAAACCTAGCATGAAAGAAGCATCAGGATTGGTCTGAGTGGCTTGGCCAGCTGCTCAGACACAGACCTGGGGCCTCTGCAGTTTCTCTAGCCCGGCTGTTAAACATAGCCGGACTGGCGAAACCTAAGTGCACATGTGTATTTGGCCAGCCTAAGACAGCCGGCCACACACACATGCTCACTTAGATGAAACTCTCTCGCCCTCCTCCCTCCCACCTCCCGTGGCCCAGTCCCCCCACCCCCTGCACTGCTGGCTGAGCCAGCAGCAGAAAAGTAAAACAATAGCAAACTATTGTTTTATTTTTCTGCTGCTGGCTCAGCCATGTGAGTGATGCTCCTTCACCATAGCGAAGGAGCCTCGCCTGGTCTCGCATTGTCTTGGCTGTCAATGCCTAGTTTTCACTGCACTTGTTGTTTGGAAGGAAAACCTGAGTTAATCTTTGAACCTTTAGTGACCTCCGGAACTCATTGGGTTAGGATCTGATTTGAAACTCACGCAGGAGTACCATCCTACAAGTAATTCAGGCAGCTCTCTTTTACATTGAGATTAACATAGAAAAACACATGTAGCGAAGTTGACAAAAGAAAATGATTAACACTATCCCAGAACTAACATTCAACTTGAAAAAGATTTATCAACAACAAAATAATTAGTCACAAAAAATTCAATGTTTAGAAAGACAACTTTTCAAAATGATTGTAAAAGCAGACAAGGTCTTGTTAATGTTCTGAGGTCTCGGTTACCAAACGTGGTATTAATCTTAGATTATTCACTGAGTTGACAGTTGTCGCCGTTTGTCACAAAAAGAAGCTTATTTAGGAAAAATCCCTAGCTTCACTTTCTGATATTTTTTCCGTTCTATCCGCAGTGTTAAAAAATCGACTCTACAAAAATTATATAAAATTTATAATAAGTAATACATACTATTGAATTAAAGCACATACTTGTGGTCAGACTTTTGTACCCCAAAATATTAAGCCTGGCTTTGTTTCCCTTATAATTGCTACTTGTATTATTTGCTATCAGTTTTAAAATTAAAATGTGTCGAGGTTGTCACGTTTCTCGATTCTGGTGCACTTTCTTAGAATGGAAATTAATAAAAGAAAAACTGATAAAAATTGCGTGTGGTGTTTTGGTTAAAATACCTTTAATGGTGTACCTCACATAAGACTCTTTTCTTTTACAGTCACGGAATTCCTTGCTGATGACCAGTGTTTGGTGAAACTGTTAAAGGGGTTGTGTCTGAAGTATTTGGGCAATGTCTTGGAGGCAGAGGAGTATTTCAGTTATATCCATTTAAAGTGAGTTTTTATATATGTCAATGTATTTTCAGATTGCACAAACCTGTATAAGGTTAGTATTACTAACCAGTGCTTAACTTGTAAACACAAATAAGTGGAGGGGGGCAACGTTTGGCAAAATGTGGGGTTATCTGTAAATGAAGACCACTGCTGGGCAGAATCAATGTTTAACTAATTATATTTCTTGGCTGTTCGCAACATCTCCAGCCCACACTATGTTGTACATTATTCTGACAGACCTATGTTTTATTCAAGAGTAAGATGAAACAAATGTGCGATTATGTAATAAATAGGACATCAATAAATAGAAATCAACCACAGAGGCATACTTTGTGATAGAAGAACATGTGCATTAGTACAGTGTCTATCTACATAGCAAGCAGATTTTAAAGTAACGCTGTGCTTAGGGAAATTATGTGAGTATAGGCGCATGGATTCCACCTCCCAAGGTGTGAGGGAGCCCGAGGGCTTGGGTGGATTAATTCATCCCACGGTGGGCCTTAGGCCTAGCTTCGCAGAACATCAGCCCCTGTTCATGTTGTGGAGCTCTCCAGTGGTGGTCTCAGTACTGTGCGCTTTTGCCTGCTACACACTTGCTGATCACAGGAGGAGGAATAAGGTTGTTGCATGCGGAGTTCCCGTGGATGGTGACGTTAATGGAGGAACTGAAGTGTCATGTAATAGCCAGTGAGTGCGGTCGCTTCCACTTAAATTACCAGTTCACAGAGGGTTTCTGTATTTAAAAGGCATGCGTAAACTGAAGCTACTTGGTGCTGGGGACAAAGGAAGAAGTACAGTAATACAAATACAAAACTTAATTGACAGGTAAAGGGGTAAGTTTTTAAGAGTTAATGGAAAAAAGGAAAAGGCTGAGAAAGAACGAAGTTCTCTGGCTATTTTTTTCCACCTGTAGACACTGAAAATGCTCCGCTGTAACAGATTTTGGTGTTTGTTTTGGAGACGTCTATTAACAAAGAACTGGAAGATTGAAGGGGACTGGCAAGCAAATTAATTCTGAAAAATAGAAGGTAGAAACTGAGGCGCACTGCCGTGGATTACCCGGTGTAGGATTATTTTACCCCCTGCCTTAAATAGAATCCTTTTCATGTTGAGGAGTCAATGTAATTGTTTAAGAACTGAGGAGACGTGTTTAGTGATGAAGTGTGCCACTGATCAGATGCGCAACTGAGTTATGAACTTCCCGCAAACACTTAACAAAACGTTAATCTGAAGGCCCTAGGTGGCAGAAATGTCCTTACTCTAGGCGAGATTGAATCAGTGCTAGCACTATCAAAATATGATGACGGTAATCAATATAAGGAAGGATCTTTATGAACGGTTGAGTTTCCGGGAATAGGTGCTGGCTACCTTAGAGTGAGGTCTGAGTCTGGTATATGCTCTGATTACGTATCACGTTTAAAGGCTCAGGGCAGGGCCCTATCCAATAAAGCCAGATCAAGACCTGCGAATATGAACATCGTTCCCAGTGATCAGTCTTTCACTTTTGAGGTGCTGCAAGAAACTGGAAGGTGAAATGCTAATGTTGTGCTTGCTGGAACGAAGGATGTACAGTTCAGCCAGAGCAGAAGACACGTAGAAGTGAATTGGGCACCACCACGAGGTGTGTAGTCTGCCTGTGGCGTCTGTTAAATGTTATGGTCCTAGACAGAGCTGCAGCCCCTGGCAGTGGCGGTGCTGGTTTCAATGACGTGTGTATTGTGAAATGACAAGTCAGTCCCCGGTCTGTGAGGCTATACAGAAGATTAGACTATTCTTTCAAGGAAGAAAGAAGCTGTGTGCATGTGCAGAGAGGAAGAAGTGTCACATTGGGGCAGATGAATGTATCATTTTCAACAAAAATTCCAGAACAATGATGGGTTTCAGTTGTATGTAAGTAAATTCATGCATCTGGTCAAGGGCGGTGTGGCACCAGTTTCATATGTGGTGTGCAAGACACCATTTGCTGTCTGTTGTCAGTTGTGTTTTTTTGTAAGGAGAATGGTGAGTAATGTAAATCCTCCACTAATTTTTCTTCCTGGGCTGGTGATAAGGGGATAGGGAGCCCTAGAAAACCTTTGGATGAGCGTGAGTAACCTACTTGCTGCCTTGCTTATGTGTGGAAGGTCTTGGACTCTGTTGCCATTTGACTGATCTTGAAAGGGAGGGCAGGGATTGAAAATTATCCAGATGCCTCCAACAAACCAACCCTGATATATCTGTAATCATCTTAAACTTAACAAGACATGCAGAAAAATCAGTATTTGCATGTATATTTGCTAGTGCTCTGTTTCAGGCTCAGTAGTTATCAAACAATTGAATGTCTTTCTAAGTCGTGTTAGTGATGATGCAACAAGTAGAGCACCTTTTTACCTGCTGCAAGCAGTAAATTGCCTGGAATGTGCGTAGTGTTAATTTCAGCATCTGTGTGTTTTCCTTGATTCAGAGTCCATAACTCGCAGTAGTTGGTAAATGGGGAGGAGATAAAGACTGATATAGATAAATGTGGCCCTAGTGCCACGCCCTCCCGTTACCGACAATCTCGTAGTTAGAGCCAGTGTGGCTAGCTTACTTTGTTTAGTGATTTGGATATTGTCCTGGTCATTTATTCCCACTGATTTTCTTGGATCATCTGTTTTACATTAGTTTGCACAACAATCTTGTTGTTAACAAATTCAGGGCTCCTGGGATGGAAAAAGTGACCTACTATGTACACAAAGTAGTAATGATTAAACACCATGGATAGATTGTGAACAACGTGTCATGTTTGTTTTTCAGTGAAAAGAAGATAAAGTATGATCACTATTTAATCCCTAACGCCTTGCTCGAGCTGGCTCTCTTGTACCTGGAGTACGACAGAAAAGAAGAAGCAGCAAAGCTGCTGGAGTGGGCAAAGTAAGAAACTCTATCCTCGTCCTTTGTCACAGCCGTTTGTAGATGTCCCTCTTCCACTGTGGATGGGAGAAGGTGTCTGTGATCACCTCTCCACATGCTGAATGGTCTAAATGACTTGCATGCCTTCGGTTCTGCTAAGCTCAGACAGCAGAATGGTAGACCACGCAATAGTATTTACCATATAAATAAAATATGTGATGTTGTGTTGCAGCATCGAGCAGTGAAGCAGGGGGCATGACTGCTAAAATGGAATTAATTCTGCTAACTTTCTCACCTGCAAGTTTGTGAACGTTTATCTAGTTTCGTGTGCACGTGCGCATGCATGCTTGTGTGTGCGTCTATGTGTACATTCACGTAGTGCACATCTTGCTGGAGAGCAAAAAGGAGCTTCTCCTCACTGGGAATACAGGGGTGGCTGAGAGACAAATGAAGAGAATGTTTATTAACTGGGTTTTTACACATATAGAACACATTTTTGTAACAAAAAAACGTTTTATTGGTTTTGACATTAGCTATACACAGATATAAAATTTCTTATAAAGCAGCAATGATTACTTGAACAGACGTCCTTCTATGTGTCATTATGAGAAAGTCCAACACATACATGAAATCAACCCTTGTACACCAATCCATGCCCTTCAGCCGGTTGTCAGTCAGGCAAGTATTATGTTTATTTAGACCACAGTCTTTAGAACAATACTCTTTACTTATGTCTAATGATTACATAAAATAGATGCTCATAAACAATACCATAATGCACAATAAAATTCCAATTAAGCCTTTTAAAAACATTATTGTGCTTATAAAAATTATCCCCTTTAAACACACACCACCACGTTTTTACAATAAAACACCCTTCTTTATAACACTAAGATTAGTTGGTAATCTGCCTTCAAGGTGCCCTTATCTACAGTTGTGAAAGGTCAGGCTCACTATAAATGACCATCTTTTAAGATTCCCTTAACCTCTACTAAAAACTTCCAGTTGCACAGGTAATATCCATGTATTTCATATCTAATAACATGTCCAATGCTTGTTTACTATCTAAAATTCCATACTTAAAAAAAATTGGTTTTGGAAACATTGTACATATCGATAAAAACGTATAACAATCTAATAAAACATGTGCGCCGCCACACTTTGTTTCCAGCCCACATGTACACTTTCCATTATCATCTATGATTACAGATTTTATCATATGCTTTTCATATCACAGGTTTATTCCAGATCTAAATCTCAGTACTGCTTGCCCACGCAAGGGATTAGGCAGTGCCTTAACATATGAGAAACTATCATCTTCTTTCAAAGCCTTTCTCAAAAACTGCACAGATGATTTCCGACTTGGGTATCGCATATCCTGTTCCCTGACACACTTTTGGTCAACATATGCAACTATGACTTGGAAATATTAATTTCCAGATTCTTGCTGATTATCTTTAATGATAGTCTTCTACATGCCTCGCCCAATACCTTCCTAACTTCTTTTGCCCATCTTAATTCGCTCTGCGTACCCTAATTTGTACAGATTATAGAGATTTTTTTACATCCTTCCCTCGTTAGTCCAGACCAACATCTTTCCATGCCTGCATATGCCAGAAAACTCCTTTTGATAAATTGTGTTTCCATTCGTATGGCCCGTATCATAGAAGGCACAGGTAAAGATAATAATCTCTTTACACATTTTCCTTCCTCATAATTCCAGTTTGCCATTTAGGCTTAAGAGTTCTGCTCTGTACTGGAATTGAGGGTGAATCATAGGACATTAGCCTGACAGAATTTGGTGCAAAGAGGGACCTCCATATTTGCTACTAAGCTGCTTTAGCCCACATACAAAGACCGTGCTGTAGCTTATAGCAGTTCAATATGTTCTTTCCAGTTAAGCTGGTTCCAGTGAAGTGTGGCTCAATGGTTAGAGCGGCAGACCCTGATGCAGAAATCTGGCCAGGGACCAGGGTTCAATTCCTGCCTCTGCAGGTCTTGGGCTCAATTTCCTCAGACCTGATAATTCTCGCATTGGTGCCTAATCTAATTCATGGGTCCCACTCTGTAACTCTGGGCAATAGCTTGCTTAATCTCCACAACGGCCCCAACAGCGCTGGGATGCCTGGCTTCACCTTGGAGGATGCCGAGGAGTGGGCACCTCACAGGGAAAAGCCAGGAGGGGTTCCACAGCGGTATGCGTACAGCACCTTGAGACCCTAACGGGTGAGTAGTGCGCTATACAAGTCCGAAGTTTACAGTTTACAGTATCAAACCACATCCCTAGGTATTTATATTTTTTGACCACTTTAATTTTCTTTCCTTTAAGGTACCAGCTATAATTTACATTACTGTTTTAACAAAGCCACGACCTCTGTCTTATTCATATTCACAAGTAACTTCTTCCTAAGGCAGTACTCATAAATTACCTCCAGTTTCCTTTGCACACGTATTTCTGTCAAATCCATTATCACTAAATCACCTGCATATAAAAGACCATTCATGTTGGGGCTTAACCTTGCAGTATCTTGTACCATTGTAAACAAACCTGCTACAAATATGGAAAAGATAAGGTAGCCAAAACACAGCCCTGACACAAGCCATTATTACTTTTTACCTTTTAAGTTAGCATACCATCAATATCCACTATCATCTGTGCCCATTTCTGACTACATAGTTCTTGTAAGATCTGAAGCAAATCTTTGGGTTCTCAAAACGTATTAAATTTTCCCATAACAAATGGCATCCACCAGATCAAATGTGGCACGAAAGTCTACAACACAATAAAAGTTTTCCCCTTTGAGCTACACACATCTTTCCTATTGCCCATAGACTGAAACAGGGGTCTTATGTTGTGTGGCCTTCTTTAATACCTCCTTGTTCTATGGGGATTATATAATGTACTTCTTCCCTATCTTTCAATCATCAGCAGCAGTTTTGAAAACAAATTTCCTCCTACTTCTAATAGACTGATCAGACAATAATTTGGGGATCGGTAGCATCCTCTTTAATAAGGATAGGTCCTATTATTGCTCCTTTCCATCTATCTGGGAATAGACCAGTCGCTATTGGAGGCTGGCCTGGTTTATAGTGGGTACCTAGTGGTACTTACACCTTGTGCCAGGTCCAGTTATCCCTTATTAGTAGAATAGAGGTGTTCTAGCAGCTTAGGCTGATAGAGGTAGCTATAGCAGAGCAGCTTAGGCTGAACTAGGAGACATGCAAAGCTCCTACCATACCACTTATATCATATAGCACTATATCACAAGAAAACACAATACTCATAGTCATTAAAAATAAAGGTACTTTATTTTAGTGACAATATGCCAAAAGTATCTCAGAGGATACCCTCACTTAGGAGGTAAGTAATATACACAAATTATATGTACACAAACCAAAATCAGGTAAGTAACAGTAAGAAAAGTAGTGCAAACATTGTAGAATCATCATAGGATGCAATAGGTAGAAATAGGCCTGGGGCAACACAAACCATATACTCCAAAAGTGGAATGCGAATCACGAATGGACCACAGGCCTATAGTAGGTTGTAGAGGGTCGCTGGGACTGTTAGAAAACACTAACGGTGTCCAAGATACCCAACCCCAAGACCCTGAAAAGTAGGAGTAACTTTACCTTACTACCCCAGAAACACAGTATAGACGAGATAGGGGATTCTGCAAGAACAACAACTGCCAGCAAAACACTGAAGACTGATTCCTGGACCTGGGGACCTGTAAAGGAAGGTGACCAAGTCCAAGAGTCATGCAAGTGTCCAGTGGGGGCAGGAGCCCACTAAACCATGGATGAAGGTGCAAAAGGGCTGCCTCCGGGTGGAAGAAACCGAAGATTCTGCAACAACGGAAGGTGCCAGGAACTTCTCCTTTGGTCAGACGATGTCCCATGGTGTGCTGGAGGATGCAGAGTTGTTTCCTCGCAGAAAGGCCACAAACAAGCCTTGCTAGCTGCAAGAGTCGCGGTTGAGTATTTTGGGTGCTGCTGGGGCTCAGGAAGGACCAGGATGTCGCCCCTTGGAGGAGACAGAGGGGGCGCTCAGCAACTCCGAGAGCCCCTACAGAAGCAGGCAGCACCCACAGAAGTACCGGAACAGGCACTTAGAAAATCTGAGGACAGCGGTCGACTCAGTCACAAAGGAGGGTCCCACGACGTCGGAGTCCAACTCAGCGAGTTGGGCAATGCAGGACGGAGTGCTGGGGACCCAGGCTAGGCGGTGCACAAAGGAAGTCTTGGAAAAGTGCACAGAAGCCCGAGCAGCTGCAGATCATGCAGTACACAGGATTACTGTCTGGCGTGGGGAGGCAAGGACTTACCTCCACCAAATTTGGACAGAAGGGCCACTGGACTGTGGGAGACACGAGGACCCAGTTCCTGTGTTCCAGGGACCATGATCGTCAGGATGAGAGGGGACCCAGAGGACCGGTGATGCAAACGTTTGGTGCCTGCGTTAGCATGGGGAAGATTCCGTCGACCCACAGGAGATTTCTTCTTGGCTTCCAGTGGAGGGTGAAGGCAAACAGCCCTCAGAGCATGCACCACCAGGAAACAGTTGAGAAAGCCGGCAGGATGAGGCGCTACAATGTTGCTGGTAGTCGTCTTCCTACTTTGTTGCAGTTTTGCAGGCGTCCTGGAGCAATCAGCAGTCGATCCTTGGCAGAAGTCGAAGAGGGAAGTGCAGAGAAACTCTGGTGAGCTCTTGCATTCGTTATCTGAGGAATAGCCCAGAGGAGAGACCCTAAATAGCCCAGAAAGGAGGATTGGCTACTGAGAAAGATAAGCAACTATCAGGAGGGGTCTCTGACGTCACCTGCTGGCACTGGCCACTCAGAACTGTCCATTGTGCCCCAACACCTCTGTATCCAAGATGGCAGAGGACTGGTGTGAGAAAGTAGCCTCTTTCTAGCCTTGTTACCCCCACTTTTGGCCTGTTTGTGAGTGTATGTCAGGGTGTTTTCACTGTCTCACTGGGATCCTGCTAGCCAGGGCCCAGTGCTCATAGTGAAAACCCTATGTTTTCAGTATGTTTGTTATGTGTCACTGGGACCCTGCTAGTCAGGACCCCAGTGCTCATAAGTTTGTGGCCTATATGTATGTGTTCCCTGTGTGGTGCCTAACTGTCTCACTGAGGCTCTGCTAACCAGAACCTCAGTGGTTATGCTCTCTCATTTCTTTCCAAATTGTCACTAACAGGCTAGTGACCATTTTACAAATTTACATTGGCTTACTGGAACACCCTTATAATTCCCTAGTATATGGTACTGAGGTACCCAGGGTATTGGGGTTCCAGGAGATCCCTATGGGCTGCAGGATTTCTTTTGCCACCCATAGGGAGCTCTGACAATTCTTACACAGGCCTGCCACTGCAGCCTGAGTGAAATAACGTCCACGTTATTTCACAGCCATTTTACACTGCACTTAAGTAACTTATAAGTCACCTAAATGTCTAACCCTTACCTGGTAAAGGTTAGGTGCAAAGTTACTTAGTGTGAGGGCACCCTGGCACTAGCCAAGGTGCCCCCACATTGTTCAGAGCCAATTCCCTGAACGTTGTGAGTGCGGGGACACCATTACACGCGTGCACTACATATAGGTCACTACCTATATGTAGCTTCACAATGGTAACTCCGAATATGGCCATGTAACATGTCTATGATCATGGAATTGCCCCCTCTATGCCATCCTGGCATAGTTGGCACAATCCCATGATCCCAGTGGTCTGTAGCACAGACCCTGGTACTGCCAAACTGCCCTTCCTGGGGTTTCACTGCAGCTGCTGCTGCTGCCAACCCCTCAGACAGGCATCTGCCCTCCTGGGGTCCAGCCAGGCCTGGCCCAGGATGGCAGAACAAAGAACTTCCTCTGAGAGAGAGTGTGACACCCTCTCCCTTTGGAAAATGGTGTGAAGGCAGGGGAGGAGTAGCCTCCCCCAGCCTCTGGAAATGCTTTGTTGGGCACAGATGTGCCCAATTCTGCATAAGCCAGTCTACACCGGTTCAGGGGACCCCTTAGCCCTGCTCTGGCGCGAAACTGGACAAAGGAAAGGGGAGTGACCACTCCCCTGACCTGCACCTCCCCTGGGAGGTGTCCAGAGCTCCTCCAGTGTGCTCCAGACCTCTGCCATCTTGGAAACAGAGGTGCTGCTGGCACACTGGACTGCTCTGAGTGGCCAGTGCCACCAGGTGACGTCAGAGACTCCTTGTGATAGGCTCCTTCAGGTGTTGCTAGCCTATCCTCTCTCCTAGGTAGCCAAACCCTCTTTTCTGGCTATTTAGGGTCTCTGTCTCTGGGGAAACTTTAGATAACGAATGCAAGAGCTCATCCGAGATCCTCTGCATCTCTCTCTTCACCTTCTGCCAAGGAATCGACTGCTGACCGCGCTGGAAGCCTGCAAAACTGCAACATAGTAGCAAAGACGACTACTGCAACTCTGTAACGCTGATCCTGCCGCCTTCTCGACTGTTTTCCTGCTTGTGCATGCTGTGGGGGTAGTCTGCCTCCTCTCTGCACCAGAAGCTCCGAAGAAATCTCCCGTGGGTCGACGGAATCTTCCCCCTGCAACCGCAGGCACCAAAAAGCTGCATTACCGGTCCCTTGGGTCTCCTCTCAGCACGACGAGCGAGGTCCCTCGAATCCAGCGACTCTGTCCAAGTGACCCCCACAGTCCAAGTTTGGTGGAGGTAAGTCCTTGCCTCACCTCGCTGGGCTGCATTGCTGGGAACCGCGACTTTTGCAGCTACTCCGGCCCCTGTGCACTTCCGGCAAAAATCCTTTGTGCACAGCCAAGCCTGGGTCGACGGCACTCTAACCTGCATTGCACGACTTTCTAAGTTGGTCTCCGGCGACGTGGGACTCCTTTGTGCGACTTCGGGTGAGCACCGTTTCATGCATCCTCGTAGTGCCTGTTTCTGGCACTTCTCCGGGTGCTACCTGCTGCTGAGAGGGCTCCTTGTCTTGACCGACGTCCCCTCTCTCTCCTGGTCCAATTTGCGACCTCCTGGTCCCTCCAGGGCCACAGCAGCGTCCAAAAACGCTAACCGCACGATTTGCAGCTAGCAAGGCTTGTTGGCGTTCTTTCGGCGGGAAAACACTTCTGCACGACTCTCCACGGCGAGAGGGATCCGTCCACCAAAGGGGAAGTCTCTAGCCCTTTTCGTTCCTGCAGAAACCTCAGCTTCTTCTGTCCAGTAGAAGCTTCTTTGCACCCGCAGCTGGCATTTCCTGGGCATCTGCCCATCTCCGACTTGCTTGTGACTTTTGGACTTGGTCCCCTTGTTCGATAGGTACCCTAGATTGGAAATCCACAGTTGTTGCATTGTTGGTTTGTGTCTTTCCTGCATTATTCCTCTAACACGACTTCTTTGTCCTTAGGGGAACTTTAGTGCACTTTGCACTCACTTTTCAGGGTTTTGGGGAGGGTTATTTTTCTAACTCTCACTATTTTCTAATAGTCCCAGCGACCCTCTACAAGGTCACATAGGTTTGGGGTCCATTCGTGGTTCACATTCCACTTTTGGAGTATATGGTTTGTGTTGCCCCTATCCCTATGTTTCCCCATTGCATCCTATTGTAACTATACATTGTTTGCACTGTTTTCTAAGACTATACTGCATATTTTTGCTATTGTGTATATATATCTTGTGTATATTTCCTATCCTCTCACTGAGGGTACACTCTAAGATACTTTGGCATATTGTCATAAAAATAAAGTACCTTTATTTTTAGTATAACTGTGTATTGTGTTTTCTTATGATATTGTGCAAGTGACACTTGTGGTACTGTAGTAGCTTCACACGTCTCCTAGTTCAGCCTAAGCTGCTCTGCTAAGCTACCATTATCTATCAGCCTAAGCTGCTAGACACCCTATACACTAATAAGGGATAACTGGGCCTGGTGCAAGGTGCAACTACCCCTTGGTACTCACTACAAGCCAGTCCAGCCTCCTACATTGGTTGTGCAGCGGTGGGATAAGTGCTTTGAAACTACTTACCACTCTTGTCATTGTACTTTTCATAAGAGAAAAATATACAAAACAAGTTCAGTGTATATACAAATAGCTAAAAAGTTTTGCATTTCCTCTTTTCACTCTTTTCTAAAGTGCTGAAAAGTACTTCTAAACTTTCAAAAAGTTCTTAAAAGTTTAAAAAGTGTTTTTTCTGTCTTTCTAAAAAGTTCTGAAAACTTTTTTCTCTTTTGCTATCACTTTAACTCCCTCTAAAAATGTCTGGCACAGGCCAAAATGTTGATCTGTCCAAACTTGCATATGATCACCTTAGCTGGAAAGGAGCAAGGAGTCTCTGCATAGAGAGAGGTTTGAGTGTAGGGAAGAATCCTTCCTTGGAACTGTTACTTAACATGCTTAGAGAACAAGATAAGGCTATAGGTGCCACATCTGTTGAAAAAGTACCTAATAGTTCCCAATCTGATTCAGGGACTCCCCCAGGAAAAGATTCAGGAAAGAAACTTCCTAGCCTGCCCATTACTTGACAGTCTAGCATAGTTGGTAATGATGATGAGCCACACCATACAAATAGTGTTGTCTCACATCATAGCAAAAGCATTTATTCTCACCATACTGGTAGTAATGTTTCTGTTAGCCAAGCTGTTAGGGTGGCTTCTGTAAGGGACAGGTCTGCTTCTGTTCATTACCATCATACCTCTGTATCTAGGAATGTCCCTTCCACCAACCCTGATGACAGAATGTTAGAGAGGGAACTCAATAAGTTAAGGGTGGAACAAACCAGACTGAAGCTTAAAAAGCAACAGCTGGATTTGGATAGACAGTCTTTTGAACTAGAGAAGGAAAGACAGAAGTTGGGTTTAGATACCCATGGTGGCAGCAGCAGTATTCCCCATAGTCATCCTGCAAAAGAGCATGATTCCAGGAATCTGCATAAGATAGTTCCCCCTTATAAGGAGGGGGATGACATTAACAAGTGGTATGCTGCACTTGAGAGGGCCTGTGTTGTACAGGATGTCCCTCAAAGGCAGTGGGCTGCTATCCTATGGCTATCATTTAGTGGAAAAGGTAGGGATAGGCTCCTTACTGTGAAAGAAAATGATGCTAATAATTTCCAAGTTCTTAAGAATGCACTCCTGGATGGTTATGGCTTAACCACTGAACAATACAGGATAAAGTTCAGAGAGACCAAAAAGGAGTCTTCACAAGACTGGGTTGATTTCATTGACCATTCAGTGAAGGCCTTGGAGGGGTGGTTACATGGCAGTAAAGTTACTGATTATGACAGCCTGTATAACTTGATCCTGAGAGAGCATATTCTTAATAATTGTGTGTCTGATTTGTTGCACCAGTACTTGGTGGACTCTGATCTGACCTCTCCCCAAGAATTGGGAAAGAAGGCAGACAAATGGGTCAGAACAAGGGTGAACAGAAAAGTTCATACAGGGGGTGACAAAGAGAACACTAAGAAGAAAGATGGTGAAAAATCTCAAGATAAGCATGGGGACAAGGGTAAAACCAATGATCCCACTTCAAATCTTAAACACTCTTCAGGGGGTGGAGATAAAACAAATTCTTCCTCTTCTTCTCAACCTACACAATTTAAAAAGCCTTGGTGCTTTGTGTGTAAAAATAGAGGCCATAGACCAGGGGATAAGTCCTGTCCAGGTAAACCCCCTGAGCCTACCACCACTAATACATCAAGCTCTAGTGCCCCTAGCAGTAGTGGTACTAGTGGTGGGACTGCTGGCAACAGTCAAGTTAAGGGTGTAGTTGGGTTCACTTATGGGTCCATGGTAGAAACTGGGGTAGTCAGTCCCAAGACAGTTTCTGTCACACCTAGTGGCATTGGCCTTGCCACACTGGCTGCTTGTCCCCTTACAATGGATAAGTACAGGCAGACAGTTTCAATAAATGGTGTTGAGGCCTTGGCCTACAGGGACACAGGTGCCAGTATCACTTTGGTGACTGAAAACCTAGTGCACCCTGATCAACACATCATTGGACAACAGTATAAGATTATTGATGTCCATAACTCCACTAAGTTTCTTCCCTTAGCTATAATTCAGTTTAGTTGGGGTGGAGTTACTGGCCCTAAGCAGGTGGTGGTATCACCTAGCTTACCTGTAGATTGTCTCTTAGGTAATGACCTAGAGGCCTCAGGTTGGGCTGATGTAGAGTTTTATGCCCATGCAGCCATGCTGGGCATCCCTGAGGAATTGTTCCCTCTCATTTCTACTGAAATGAAAAAGCAAAGGAGAGAAGGCCTGAAAACTCAGGATCCCTCTCCATCAACAGGTAAAAAGGGTATCACAGTATCCCCTAACCACTCTACCATTCAGGATACCATTCCTGTGGTGGGAGAAACCTCTCCTGGGGTGGCACCTGTTCCAAGGGAATCATCAGCTGGCAAAGCTGGACTCCCTGAGGTAGAAGTACCTCTCTGTGGGATAACTAACATTGGTGACAAAAAGAGCACCATTTTAGTTAACATGGAGCATCCCTGCAACCCTCCCAGAGAAACTTTAGTGCAGAAACCCTGCACTGCCTCACAACACTTAGGACAGCATCCCTGCCCTAGTGTAGAGCTCATAGGACAGCATCCCTGCCCTGCTCCAACTCAAGAGAAACAGCATCCCTGTTCTCTCTTCCAGCCATATGTACAAAGTTTTTGCCCAGCTATGGCTTTTCTGAGACAGCATCCCTGTCTGGCATTTCCATCACTACAAATAGGTTCAGTGGACAATTCCCACTGCTCTAAACTAAAACTTACTGATAGAAACTCTGAAAATACATCTTCACATTGTTGCTTAGCTAAAAAACTTCAAAAAGGGTGGTTTACATCCCCACAGGGAAGTAACCATATAGTGGATGATAAAGGGAGTAACCAGTCTATTGCAGAGCTACTCTCTACTTATCACCACTTAGACAATAAAGTCTCAACTGGCCAAGGTTAGCCTTATTGTCCTTCGTTTGGGGGGGGGTTGTGTGAGAAAGTAGCCTCTTTCTAGCCTTGTTACCCCCACTTTTGGCCTGTTTGTGAGTGTATGTCAGGGTGTTTTCACTGTCTCACTGGGATCCTGTTAGCCAGGGCCCAGTGCTCATAGTGAAAACCCTATGTTTTCAGTATGTTTGTTATGTGTCACTGGGACCCTGCTAGTCAGGACCCCAGGGCTCATAAGTTTGTGGCCTATATGTATGTGTTCCCTGTGTGGTGCCTAACTGTCTCACTGAGGCTCTGCTAACCAGAACCTCAGTGGTTATGCTCTCTCATTTCTTTCCAAATTGTCACTAACAGGCTAGTGACCATTTTACCAATTTACATTGGCTTACTGGATGTAGGAAAGTACCATCTTGCCTGGCATGTTACCCCCATTTTTCACTGTATATATGTTGTTTTAGTTGTATGTGTCACTGGGACCCTGGTAACTCAGGGCCCCAGTGCTCATAAGTGTGCCTGAATGTGTTACCTGTGTAGTGACTAACTGTCTCACTGAGGCTCTGCTAATCAGAACCTCAGTGGTTATGCTCTCTCATTTCTTTCCAAATTGTCACTAACAGGCTAGTGACCATTTTTACCAATTTACATTGGCTTACTGGAACACCCTTATAATTCCCTAGTATATGGTACTGAGGTACCCAGGGTATTGGGGTTCCAGGAGATCCCTATGGGCTGCAGCATTTCTTTTGCCACCCATAGGGAGCTCTGACAATTCTTACACAGGCCTGCCACTGCAGCCTGAGTGAAATAACGTCCACGTTATTTCACAGCCATTTTACACTGCACTTAAGTAACTTATAAGTCACCTATATGTCTAACCTTTACCTGGTAAAGGTTAGGTGCAAAGTTACTTAGTGTGAGGGCACCCTGGCACTAGCCAAGGTGCCCCCACATTGTTCAGAGCCAATTCCCTGAACTTTGTGAGTGCGGGGACACCATTACACGCGTGCACTACATATAGGTCACTACCTATATGTAGCTTCACAATGGTAACTCCGAATATGGCCATGTAACATGTCTATGATCATGGAATTGCCCCCTCTATGCCATCCTTGCATAGTTGGCACAATCCCATGATCCCAGTGGTCTGTAGCACAGACCCTGGTACTGCCAAACTGCCCTTCCTGGGGTTTCACTGCAGCTGCTGCTGCTGCCAACCCCTCAGACAGGCATCTGCCCTCCTGGGGTCCAGCCAGGCCTGGCCCAGGATGGCAGAACAAAGAACTTTCTCTGAGAGAGGGTGTTACACCCTCTCCCTTTGGAAAATGGTGTGAAGGCAGGGGAGGAGTAGCCTCCCCCAGCCTCTGGAAATGCTTTGTTGGGCACAGATGTGCCCAATTCTGCATAAGCCAGTCTACACCGGTTCAGGGGACCCCTTAGCCCTGCTCTGGCGCGAAACTGGACAAAGGAAAGGGGAGTGACCACTCCCCTGACCTGCACCTCCCCTGGGAGGTGTCCAGAGCTCCTCCAGTGTGCTCCAGACCTCTGCCATCTTGGAAACAGAGGTGCTGCTGGCACACTGGACTGCTCTGAGTGGCCAGTGCCACCAGGTGACGTCAGAGACTCCTTCTGATAGGCTCCTTCAGGTGTTAGTAGCCTATCCTCTCTCCTAGGTAGCCAAACCCTCTTTTCTGGCTATTTAGGGTCTCTGTCTCTGGGGAAACGTTAGATAACGAATGCAAGAGCTCATCCGAATTCCTCTGCATCTCTCTCTTCACCTTCTGCCAAGGAATCGACTGCTGACCGCGCTGGAAGCCTGCAAAACTGCAACAAAGTAGCTAAGACGACTACTGCAACTCTGTAACGCTGATCCTGGCGCTTTCTCGACTGTTTTCCTGTTTGTGCATGCTGTGGGGGTAGTCTGCCTCCTCTCTGCACCAGAAGCTCCGAAGAAATCTCCCGTGGGTCGACGGAATCTTCCCCCTGCAACCGCAGGCACCAAAAAGCTGCATTACCGGTCCCTTGGGTCTCCTCTCAGCACGACGAGCGAGGTCCCTCGAATCCAGCGACTCTGTCCAAGTGACCCCCACAGTCCAGTGACTCTTCAGTCCACGTTTGGTGGAGGTAAGTCCTTGCCTCACCTCGCTGGGCTGCATTGCTGGGAACCGCGACTTTTGCAGCTACTCCGGCCCCTGTGCACTTCCGGCGGAAATCCTTTGTGCACAGCCAAGCCTGGGTCCACAGCACTCTAACCTGCATTGCACGACTTTCTAAGTTGGTCTCCGGCGACGTGGGACTCCTTTGTGCGACTTCGGGTGAGCACCGTTTCACGCATCCTCGTAGTGCCTGTTTCTGGCACTTCTCCGGGTGCTACCTGCTGCTGAGAGGGCTCCTTGTCTTGCTCGACGTCCCCTCTTTCTCCTGGTCGAATTTGCGACCTCCTGGTCCCTCCAGGGCCACAGCAGCGTCCAAAAACGCTAACCGCACGATTTGCAGCTAGCAAGGCTTGTTGGCGTTCTTTCGGCGGGAAAACCCTTCTGCACGACTCTCCACGGCGAGAGGGATCCGTCCACCAAAGGGGAAGTCTCTAGCCCTTTTCGTTCCTGCAGAAACCTCTGCTTCTTCTGTCCAGTAGAAGCTTCTTTGCACCCGCAGCTGGCATTTCCTGGGCATCTGCCCATCTCCGACTTGCTTGTGACTTTTGGACTTGGTCCCCTTGTTCCACAGGTACCCTAGATTGGAAATCCACAGTTGTTGCATTGTTGGTTTGTGTCTTTCCTGCATTATTCCTCTAACACGACTTCTTTGTCCTTAGGGGAACTTCAGTGCACTTTGCACTCACTTTTCAGGGTCTTGGGGAGGGTTATTTTTCTAACTCTCACTATTTTCTAATAGTCCCAGCGACCCTCTACAAGGTCACATAGGTTTGGGGTCCATTCGTGGTTCACATTCCACTTTTGGAGTATATGGTTTGTGTTGCCCCTATCCCTATGTTTCCCCATTGCATCCTATTGTAACTATACATTGTTTGCACTGTTTTCTAAGACTATACTGCATATTTTTGCTATTGTGTATATATATCTTGTGTATATTTCCTATCCTCTCACTGAGGGTACACTCTAAGATACTTTGGCATATTGTCATAAAAATAAAGTACCTTTATTTTTAGTATAACTGTGTATTGTGTTTTCTTATGATATTGTGCAAGTGACACTTGTGGTACTGTAGTAGCTTCACACGTCTCCTAGTTCAGCCTAAGCTGCTCTGCTAAGCTACCATTATCTATCAGCCTAAGCTGCTAGACACCCTATACACTAATAAGGGATAACTGGGCCTGGTGCAAGGTGCAAGTACCCCTTGGTACCCACTACAAGCCAGTCCACCCTCCTACACTGGAACACCCTTATAATTCCCTAGTATATGGTACTGAGGTACCCAGGGTATTGGGGTTCCAGGAGATCCCTATGGGCTGCAGCATTTCTTTTGCCACCCATAGGGAGCTCTGACAATTCTTACACAGGCCTGGCACTGCAGCCTGAGTGAAATAACGTCCACGTTATTTCACAGCCATTTTACACTGCACTTAAGTAACTTATAAGTCACCTAAGTCTAACCCTTACCTGGTAAAGGTTAGGTGCAAAGTTAGTTAGTGTGAGGGCACCCTGGCACTAGCCAAGGTGCCCCCACATTGTTCAGAGCCAATTCCCTGAACTTTGTGAGTGCGGGGACACCATTACACGCGTGCACTACATATAGGTCACTACCTATATGTAGCTTCACAATGGTAACTCCGAATATGGCCATGTAACATGTCTATGATCATGGAATTGCCCCCTCTATGCCATCCTGGCATAGTTGGCACAATCCCATGATCCCAGTGGTCTGTAGCACAGACCCTGGTACTGCCAAACTGCCCTTCCTGGGGTTTCACTGCAGCTGCTGCTGCTGCCAACCCCTCAGACAGGCATCTGCCCTCCTGGGGTCCAGCCAGGCCTGGCCCAGGATGGCAGAACAAAGAACTTCCTCTGAGAGAGGGTGTGACACCCTCTCCCTTTGGAAAATGGTGTGAAGGCAGGGGAGGAGTAGCCTCCCCCAGCCTCTGGAAATGCTTTGTTGGGCACAGATGTGCCCAATTCTGCATAAGCCAGTCTACACCGGTTCAGGGGACCCCTTAGCCCTGCTCTGGCGCGAAACTGGACAAAGGAAAGGGGAGTGACCACTCCCCTGACCTGCACCTCCCCTGGGAGGTGTCCAGAGCTCCTCCAGTGTGCTCCAGACCTCTGCCATCTTGGAAACAGAGGTGCTGCTGGCACACTGGACTGCTCTGAGTGGCCAGTGCCACCAGGTGACGTCAGAGACTCCTTGTGATAGGCTCCTTCAGGTGTGGTAAGCCTATCCTCTCTCCTAGGTAGCCAAACCCTCTTTTCTGGCTATTTAGGGTCTCTGTCTCTGGGGAAACTTTAGATAACGAATGCAAGAGCTCATCCGAGTTCCTCTGCATCTCTCTTCACCTTCTGCCAAGGAATCGACTGCTGACCGCGCTGGAAGCCTGCAAAACTGCAACATAGTAGCAAAGACGACTACTGCAACTCTGTAACGCTGATCCTGCCGCCTTCTCGACTGTTTTCCTGCTTGTGCATGCTGTGGGGGTAGTCTGCCTCCTCTCTGCACCAGAAGCTCCGAAGAAATCTCCCGTGGGTCGACGGAATCTTCCCCCTGCAACCGCAGGCACCAAAAAGCTGCATTACCGGTCCCTTGGGTCTCCTCTCAGCACGACGAGCGAGGTCCCTCGAATCCAGCGACTCTGTCCAAGTGACCCCCACAGTCCAGTGACTCTTCAGTCCAAGTTTGGTGGAGGTAAGTCCTTGCCTCACCTCGCTGGGCTGCATTGCTGGGAACTGCGACTTTTGCAGCTACTCCGGCCCCTGTGCACTTCCGGCGGAAATCCTTTGTGCACAGCCAAGCCTGGGTCCACGGCAATCTAACCTGCATTGCACGACTTTCTAAGTTGGTCTCCGGCGACGTGGGACTCCTTTGTGCGACTTCGGGTGAGCACCGTTTCACGCATCCTCGTAGTGCCTGTTTCTGGCACTTCTCCGGGTGCTACCTGCTTCAGAGAGGGCTCCTTGTCTTGCTCGACGTCCCCTCTCTCTTCTGGTCCAATTTGCGATCTCCTGGTCCCTCCAGGGCCACAGCAGCGTCCAAAAACGCTAACCGCACGATTTGCAGCTAGCAAGGCTTGTTGGCGTTCTTTCAGCGGGAAAACACTTCTGCACGACTCTCCACGGCGAGAGGGATCCGTCCACCAAAGGGGAAGTCTCTAGCCCTTTTCGTTCCTGCAGAAACCTCAGCTTCTTCTGTCCAGTAGAAGCTTCTTTGCACCCGCAGCTGGCATTTCCTGGGCATCTGCCCATCTCCGACTTGCTTGTGACTTTTGGACTTGGTCCCCTCTTTCCACAGGTACCCTAGATTGGAAATCCACAGTTGTTGCATTGTTGGTTTGTGTCTTTCCTGCATTATTCCTCTAACACGACTTCTTTGTCCTTAGGGGAACTTTAGTGCACTTTGCACTCACTTTTCAGGGTCTTGGGGAGGGTTATTTTTCTAACTCTCACTATTTTCTAATAGTCCCAGCGACCCTCTACAAGGTCACATAGGTTTGGGGTCCATTCGTGGTTCACATTCCACTTTTGGAGTATATGGTTTGTGTTGCCCCTATCCCTATGTTTCCCCATTGCATCCTATTGTAACTATACATTGTTTGCACTGTTTTCTAAGACTATACTGCATATTTTTGCTATTGTGTATATATATCTTGTGTATATTTCCTATCCTCTCACTGAGGGTACACTCTAAGATACTTTGGCATATTGTCATAAAAATAAAGTACCTTTATTTTTAATATAACTGTGTATTGTGTTTTCTTATGATATTGTGCAAGTGACACTTGTGGTACTGTAGTAGCTTCACACGTCTCCTAGTTCAGCCTAAGCTGCTCTGCTAAGCTACCATTATCTATCAGCCTAAGCTGCTAGACACCCTATACACTAATAAGGGATAACTGGGCCTGGTGCAAGGTGCAAGTACCCCTTGGTATTCACTACAAGCCAGTCCAGCCTCCTACATCTGGGATACACTAGAGTAGCTCTGGGCACCTCCCCTGGGAGGTGCTGGTCAGGGGAGTGGTCACTCCCCTTTACTTTGTTCAGTTTCACGCCAGAGCAGGGCTGGGGGATACCTGAACCGGTGTAGACTGGCTTATGCAGAGAGGGCACCATCTGTGCCCATCGAAGCATTTCCAGAGGCTGGGGGAGGCGGCTACTCCCCAGCCCTTCACACCTATTTCCAAAGGGAGAGGGTGTAACACCCTCTCTCAGAGGAAATTCTTTGTTCTGCTTTCCTGGGACCAGGCTGACCAGGCCCTAGGGGGGCAGAAACCTGTCGTAGGGGTTGGCAGCAGCTGCAGTGGAGACCCCGGAAAGCAAGTTTTGCAGTACCCAGGTTCTGTGCTAGAGACCCGGGATGCATGGAATTGTCCCCCCAATACCAGAATGGTATTGGGGTGACAATTCCATGATCCTAGACATGTTACATGGAGTTACCATGGTGACGCTACATATAGGTATTAACCTATATGTAGTGCACGCGTGTAATGGTGTCCCCGCACTCACAAAGTCCGGGGAATTTGCCCTTAACAATGTGGGGGCACCTTAGCTAGTGCCAGGGTACCCACACACTAAGTAACTTTGCACCTAACCTTCACCAAGTGAGGGTTAGACATATAGGTGACTTATAAGTTACTTAAGTACAGTGTAAAATGGCTGTGAAATAACGTGGGCGCTATTTCACTCGGGCTGCAGTGGCAGTCCTGTGTAAGAATTTTCTGAGCTCCCTATGGGTGGCAAAAGAAATGCTGCAGCCCATAGGGATCTCCTGGAACCCCAATACCCTGGGTACCTAGGTACCATATACAAGGGAATTATATGGGTGTCCCAGTGTGCCAATGAGAATTGGTAAAATTTGTCACTAGCCTGCAGTGACAATTTTAAAAGCAGAGAGAGCATAAACACTGAGGTTCTGGTTAGCAGAGCCCCAGTGATACAGTTAGGCACCACACAGGGAACACATATAAGCCACAAACGTATGAGCACTGGGGTCCTGACTAGCAGGATCCCAGTGACACATATCAAACACACTGACAACATAGGGTTTTCACTATGAGCACTGGGCCCTGGCTAGCAGGATCCCAGTGAGACAGTAAAAACACCCTAACATATACTTACAAACAGGCCAAAAGTGGGGGTAACAAGGCTAGAAAGAGGCTACCTTCCTACAGTCGCTAGGAGTCACATAATAAAAGTGTGCTCACCAGTCTCTATTTGTTTTAACTATGACCACTGGTAGGTTATCTGGGATTCTGTTTTAGCTAACTTTAAAGCCTGTATTGTTTCCTTAATCCTTTTAATAGAATAATATGATAAAACCTCTCCTCCGACTACAAAACACCCTGTGTGAGCACCTTCTCACTTCCATACCAAACAATGCCTCTTCTTCCGACAGGCATCTCATTTTCCTGGCACCCTTTCCTGCACCATCCCATACTTGCTGCCAGAATGTCCTCACATTTTTTTGTTCAAATCATATTTTCCAGTATTTCCCATAATGTTCTTTTTCTTTTTGTGTTCATCTTTTTTTTATATTCTCTTTTAGCCTTATGCAAGTTGTATTCTACCTCAGGGTCATTTTTTTCTCAAGAGTCCTCTCCAATTTCCTTACCACTTGCTTTAATATACTACATTCTTTGTCAAACCATGAATTTCTTGTCCTTCATCTATTTTCTCTCTTTTCCCACTTCACCTATTATCTTTTTCTTTGCCTTTGGAGAGTCAACAACTTGGACTATTATACCATTATGCAATTAAAAAAAAAGATATTTCATTCTCAAAAATTACAGGCTGCCGCTCCTGGAAATTACTCAAGAGCCATAAGTGTTTACCAATAATTCTAAAAGTTATTTGCCTGGGATATTCCACTTGCAGGGGGACCATTTTTTCCCTTTGACCTCTTACCTCCCTATATAACTTAAATGGAGAAGCCAATTATCACTTCCCTCTATTTTAAAGACCTTTTACTTTCGCACTGTAAAATAGTACAACGCATGAACAAAGATGTAATCTATTAGACACTCCTGTTTTCCATATTGAACAGTTTGTCTCCCTGGGCAATAAGAATTTACACGTCCATTTACAGGAAACAGCCCGATTAATGCGAAAAAGTTTTGTAGTATTACATTTCATGTTGAATGTACATTTTTTGGAAGACAAGCTGGGCTGGTGTTAAATGCATATAGCATATCTTTATATATTAGAGCACCTTTTTGTGTATCCAATTTATTGTTAAAAAACACTGGCATCAGGGATAAATATTGTGCACATATCCCACCAAGATATTCTTTCATAAGCATTAAATGAGCATCATCATTTTCTGCATTACATCTGGGTATATAAATTAATCACCACTCTGAAATACCCTTTCCATATTATTTTCAAACATTTCTATTGGCAAACCAAGATCCATTTACTATCTACTTTTAGAAGCTTCAATGTTTTTGCCACTTTGGTCAAAATCAATGTTATATTCCCACCTACCTTGGTTTAATCTTAACCTAGCAGGATAGTTCAAAACATTGCAGTTTGTACATTTGGGGCCTCATTATGACTTTGCTGCTCCTTTCACAGGACCGCTGAAGCCGCTGCATGCAAAAGGCTGCCAGTAATGGAGGTCTTTTGCCCACCATAATAGGAGTGTTTCACTAGGCCCACTAGCCCAGTGGACCATTCACCACAACATTGACACCGGCTCAATTAATTGAGCCGGTGGCAATGTTGTGGTGTGTCGCACCCGTCGCGCATTTCACTGGCCGTAATTCGTGAAGTGCGTGATGGGGCTGTGCATGGGGGCCCCTGCACTGCCCACACCAAGCGCATGAGCAATGCAGGGGCCCCCCAACACCCCAATTCCGCCAGCCTTTCCATGGGGGAGTTAACCGCAATGTAATAAAGGCTGGCAGATGGGGACCCGTAATCCTGCCCTGGCTGATTACAACCGACAGGACCGACAGGCTGCCTGCAGCCCGGTGGTGTCAGCGGTTGGACCGTGGCGGCTCTGCCACGGTCATAATGGGGCGGTCGGACCGCCCTGTCTGCGGTGGTCTGACCGCCATCGCGAGGCTGGCTGTCTTAAGACCGACAGCCTCATATTGAGGCCCTTTTTATTTTCTGTCTCAGATGCTTGTACTCGCTTAAACCTTCTTTCAAGTTCATGCCCGCTGCTTTTTACCAAGGCTGTCTTTACCAGTTGTGTAAAAAATAAAACCTTTGTCACTTCTTTTACAGCTTTATTTTTAAGAAACCCTGCCGGACTTTATATCACCTGGTGATATTTCTCGTAAAGTGGGCCTTTTTGAAAGGGAGAATAGAAGTTGAGATCGGTTCAAAGGATTTAGTTTGCTTAACTTTTTACCATTTTTGGGCCCTTGCTGTGGTTCTAGGTATACCCAATTACTTCTGTCCTGGAATTCCAACTTTTTTAGTTTATTCTTTTATCTCATCACAATCATTTAATTTCATCACAATTCTTCCTTCCCATCTAGGTACTATTTGCTCCCTATACCCACTGCCATCACCAGGGCTATGCTCCTTAATCTTTATTCTTCTAGCTCCCTCAGAGGAAAACACACCTTGCTCACATACAGTACAGGTGTTTTTAAATAGCGCACGGTTACCCATTCGGGCCTCCTAGCACTGAGACAGACACACCTGCTGGTTCCTGAAGTAACTTATATGATGTAACAGGGGAAATTAGAAAAGATCTGTCTTCAGGAGTTTCCTAAGATTGGATTATTCCCTAACTTGGGGACCAGATATGCAAAGGGTCATCCCCCACATATCTTGTTTCTGATCTACAGTACTGTCAGTAGTTTTAAGCTTCCCGATTGTAAAGGCCTCCTAGGAATGTGGAGTATCAGATGTTGCCGAATAAGGGAGGGAGGGAAGGCGGGACCTTTTCATATATATATATATATATATATATATATATATATATATATATTTTTTTATTATTAAGTCAGATTTCAACAAATCCATTACATACATAGCTAATGACAAGTACAGAAGACGAAGAATGGAGTAAACAATGAAGAAAGGTCATACAGAGTATGGATTAAGACCAGAAAGCATCAATTAAAAGGACCCAAAACGCAGATGTAACAAGACCATCAAAAATCCCAATTAAATCTAGTCCATATCTTCTCAAATTTCCTGAGCTAACGGATACCTCTTGCTATCTGTAGAGTCTTTTTCATATCATGTATTTGCCGAATGATTGCCCACCACTCAATGGGTCAAAGGGGGATAGCTGCAGAAACCCAGGTTCTGGCAAAATAGAGCCTAGCGGAGATGATTGATATGGACAACAGTCACCGTAACCCAAAGTCATACTCCATTCTTTGGCCTGGCATCACCTCTACTGAAGTAAACTGTGTTTTATATCCAAGGGCCGTTGAAACCAATTTGTTCACCCCTTGAGGGAACAAAGGAGCCATAATTGATTTAATGAGCCATTCGCAGTTTCAGTGTACTTGGCTTGAGTTTCCATTGCCAATTTGTTGTCCAGCCGAAGGTCTAGACTTCTTACTGCCTGGAAGAGTTGTGGATGCTTTCCAAGGAATTCTGGTCATGCTAGTTTGTTCCACCTTGGGAGATTGTTACTAACAACCAGCATCTCAGTTTTTCCACCATTGAGTTTAAGGCTACTGTCTGAAGTCCAGTCTGTGACATGCTTAAGGCATGAGTTTAATTGAAAGGCTTTAGCAACACAAAAGGATGATGGACTGAGTGCTGAAACTTTTCAAATACACACCCCCCTGGATTAAATCAGTTGTTCATTTGCTTCCCATGTTGCCCCAGTTTGGACCAAGCCATATTCAAATCAGTCTTGATCCTCCTCCCCAGCCTGAACTGCCAGGCCAGGTCCTCCTTGGAGTGGAGACAAACATTCCGGGATTAGTTTTAGAGTATCACCCCTCCTCAGCCAGGCTAGCTTGAATCCAGTGGTACAGTGAGCAAGGGGCCCACATCTGGGCATACCCTGGCCACTTAGGGGGACTTAAGCAACACAAAAGGATGATGGACAGAATGCTGAAATGTTTCAAACACTCACCCCTAGTCACAGATCTGGGTTAAATCTATTGTTCATTTGCTCACCATGCCACCCCCTTGCTCACTGTGCCAATGGACTCAAGCTAGCCTGGCTGATGGGGGATGAAACCCCAAAACCGGTCCCGGGATGCTTGTCTCCGGTTCAGGGAGGACATGGCTTGGCAGTTCAGGTTCTACTGTTCTGATGGGAAACAGGGTCAAGACTGATTTGCATATGGCTTGGTCCAAACTGGAGTGGCATGGTGAGCAGAAGAATGATGGATTAAACCCAGATTTGTGGCTGGGGGTCAATGTTTGAAAGATTTCTGCACTCCGTCCAGCATCCTTTTGTGTCGCTTTAATTGAAAGACTGCCTGCCTTGTTTCTGGAGTGAGAGCTATGAAAAACTGCCTGTCATCAACATATGAAACAAGTGCAAGACCATGTGCCTGCACTATCCCTGCCAGGGGAGCTGTGACCGGGCCGCCCCGGGCAACAGCGGGGAACCGGCAGAAACGGAACCGCTACGGCCGCGTCCCCAGGTTCCCCTGGGAACGCGGCCGCAACGAGGCCAGCGTCCTGAGGTTGCCTCGGCAACCTCCGATGACGAGGAGGCTCCGGATTGGCCACCAGGCGGCCAAAAGACGGAAGCTCCGGTCGAGAGGGGAGGAGCGAGGAAGGAAGAGAGAAAGGAGAACGACGGCGGCGACGGCGAACCGGAGAAAGAAGAGAGAGACGGCGACGAGGACATCGGAGGAGGACCCCAGTGGCCTGGAAGCGGCGGAACCCGAACCCAGAGGAACAGCGCCCGACCGGAAGCAGGGGAGACCAGCCCAGACCGACGAGAGGACCTCCACAGAGCCAGCCACGACCCTGGAGGGTCGTGGCTCTACAAGGTACGGTCCTTCTGGACAAACCGAGGGGCACAATAAAAGGGGAGAAACGCTGGGGAAGGGAGGGAGGCAGGGTGAGGGGAGGGAGGAGAGAAGGGCACTTTAAAGAGCACCGGGAGAGCACAAAAGGGTAAAGTACGGAATATACACAAGCCCTGAAGTCCTCACTGGCACCTATATCACACATAAACCCCCCCCCCTCCTTAAACCTTTTCCCCAGTAAAACATATACGTAGAAGACGTGTTATAAGGCGTTCGTTCCACTCACCAGCGGTATGTGTTCCCTTTTTTCTTATATGTCACATCCGGGACCTTATGAGGACGATCCGGTACGCCACCTAGAGAAAAGGAAGAAAAGGGACACAGATTAGAGTGAAGATATTCACCACTCCAGAGAAGAAACCAGCGCTAAACGTCATACTGACTTTTCATCAGTTCTTATTTCAATAAATACTTACCTCAAAAACCCAAATTTACCTCTCCTGAGTGTCTATACTGTGGGGACTGTCTACAGTGGTGTCAGAAGTGGGATCTTGTTTCTAAATCCCTCTCCATAAAACAGTCCAGACAGTATACACAATGAGTGAAAGTCCATCGTTAGAGACCGTGATTAAGCAACTAGCGGAAGGGCAAAGACACTTACAACTCGTATGGGAGGCCCAACAGAGAGAGGCCAAAGAAGACCGAGAAACCTTACAATCTGCTCTGAAGAGCCAGGCGACCATACTGGCGAACAACCAGTTAGTCCATGAAAGTGCGATGAAAAAACTAACGGAGACTATCGCCGCTAGTAAGGTACATCCGAATGTACCTAGTTCCGTATTACAGAAGTATCAGGAGGGAGAGGATCCGGAATCCTTTTTCACCAACTTTGAACGGGTAGCCTCCTCCGCCCTATGGCCAGAAGATAAATGGGGACAATATGTGGCCCCCCTGCTCACCGGTCTCTTACAATCAGCATATCAAGCCGCTAACCCAGGTGGTGTCACCCCCTATCAAGACATAAAAACAAGTATACTAGAAAGGGTGGGTCACGACACAGAATATTACAGGATGAGATTTCGTAAAGTCAAATGGGGCACCAACGAAGATCCTAGAACCTTTTATTTTCGTGTGAAGGATCTAGCATTAAAATGGTTAGGCCATATTGGAGATAGTCGGGAGGAAGTCATCAAAACCATTATACTGGAACAATATCTAGATGGTCTACCCCCATCCACAAAACACTGGATAAGACAACACCCAAAAGTGGATACTGAGACGGCCATTGATCTGGCCTGTGCTTTTCATCGATCCACCGATGTCAGAAACTGTCCCACGCGAAGTATCATTAAACCAGTTCTACCGACCCCAAAGACATTTGTAAAAAGTCCACCCGACTATCTAGTACCACGTAGGGTTCCTGAAGGCCCGCCTACCATGGGACCCCAATGTTATAGTTGTGGCGAATGGGGACACATCGCACGTATGTGTCCCCAGAAACAAGAAATGGGAGAACCAATGGAGATAGGGATGACAAGGCGAAGGGTGTTATGTACCGGGAAGGGCGCCCTAAAATTTAAAATGATGATACAAGTGGACGGGAAAAGTGTATATGCCCTGGTTGACTCCGGCTGCAGCCAATCAGTAATTAGGAAAGACTTGATAAATAATGATATAGAAGAGAAACAATGGGTATCTATATGTTGCATACACGGGGACAAAGCCCAGTATCCTATACAGATACTCCAGATCAGGTGGGGACCCTATCAGGACTTCCTCCCAGTGGGGATAATGCCCCGGTTAATCGAGGAATGTATCATTGGGACAGACTACATCCACTTCCAAGAACTATTAGACTACGTCAGAGATACCAAACAAACTAAGGATTGGTGGAGAGAGGCACCTTTTTCAGAGAGTGATATTGAGTGTCCGCTATATCGTAGAAAGTTGTCACGAAGGGAGAAACGACAGGGAAAAGGGGACTATCGGAAGACGAAAGGTGACAACACCTATGGAGAGATAGTGGCAGAAATTCATGAAGTTCCTAGTACTTTTGTTCAACAACAGAGAGAGGACCCCTCCCTTAACAATGCCTGGAGGTCGGCAGTAACAGAGGAGACAGAAGAGGTGGGTCCCTACTTTTTAGTGCAAAAAAACTTATTATATCGGGTTACTACCACACGACGGGGAGAACGTAAACGCCAACTTCTGGTACCTACCCACTATCGGGAACATGTTCTTACACTAGCTCATAATCACCCAGGGGGAGGACACTTTGGGAGAGAAAACACCGAGGAATATTTGCTCAGAAGGTTTTATTGGCCTGGAGTGTACGCCCACATACGTAGGTATTGCGCCCAATGTCCCCGTTGTCAGTTAACCGAACCTAGTCGGCCTAGGAAGGCACCTCTCCTACCCCTTCCCATCATCGATATCCCGTTCAAAAGAATAGGGATGGATCTAGTGGGACCTTTGATTCCTTCGTCAAAAGGACACACCTACATCTTAGTCATTGTAGATTATGCTACACGATACCCAGAGGCCATTCCCCTGACTAGTATGACAACCAAGACAGTGGCCCAAGCTATGATTAACGTATTTTCTCGTCTTGGGTTTCCACATGAAATCCTCACGGACCAGGGGACCCCTTTTATGTCCACCTTAATGAAACAAGTGTGTAAAACATTGGGGATAGCTCAGATCAGAACCTCCGTTTACCATCCTCAAACTGACGGACTAGTCGAAAGATATAATCGAACCATTAAAACCCTGCTGAGAAAGACTATCAATGAGACAGGGAAGGATTGGGATCAAAAGTTACCCCTAGTGTTGTACGCCATACGGACACATGAGCAAGCATCCACGGGGCATAGCCCCTTTGAGTTGGTCTTCGGACGCCAACCTCGTTCCCTTTTAGACATGGCGGTAGAATCCTGGGAGGCCGAGGCTGAGGAAGCAGGGACTCCTTTGTTAGAATATGCGAAAAAATTGAGGAACCACCTACACAGCTTATGGACCGACGTACACGCAAACCTGGAACAGGCCCAACAAACACAAAAGTCCTATTATGACAAAGGAAGTAAACTACGGGTTTTCCAACCCGAGGACCAGGTCCTAATAATGAGACCCACCTCCGAACATAAACTCCTGGCCAAATGGCAGGGCCCATATCGAGTAATCAAAGCAGTTTCCCCTGTCACCTACCTTATCGAAATATCCTCCCGTCCAATAAAAACACAAATATATCATGTAAACCTGCTAAAAAAATGGGAGACCCCCGCACAACCTGAACGTCCCATAGAAATGGGTCAGTTTGTGTGTCCCGACAAGACCCTAGATATCGAGTTCTACCCTACCAACCCCGATACTGAAAGTACCCTACCCATAGTAGACGATACTTTACCTGAAGGGCAAAAGCAAGAAGCCCTTAAGGTTTTAAAACAATGGCAACCACTCTTTTCAGAGAAACCAGGAAAGACGTTTTTAATTCACCATAATATACGCACGAGCTCTGGGAAGATCACAAGAGAACGCCCGTATCGTATTCCAGAAGCTAGAAAACACATAATCGAAGAAGAAATCAAAACAATGTTATCCCTAGGGGTCATCGAACCGTCCACTAGTCCCTGGTGTTCACCGGTTGTCCTAGTACCGAAGCCTGATGGTAGCATCAGGTTTTGCATAGATTTCCGCAAACTTAACTCAAACTCCCTATTCGACACCTATCCCATCCCTAGGGTGGACGATGTTCTCGAAAAACTAGGGAAAGCAAAATACATGTCTACTATCGACCTAACTAAAGGGTATTGGCAGATTCCCTTAGCTCCTCAAGATAGAGAAAAAACAGCTTTTTCTACCCAGTCCGGGTTATATCAATTCACAGTACTACCGTTTGGGCTTCATGGAGCCCCTGCAACCTTTCAAAGGTTAATGGATAGGATTCTAAAACCCTATCCTACATTCTCCGCTGCATATCTAGATGATGTAGTCGTATTTAGTGAAACATGGGAGGACCATTTAATACACCTACAGAGAATATTCCAAGCCCTTCAAACTGCTGGTTTGACGGCCAATCCCAAGAAATGTGTGATAGGTAAAACCGACATCTCCTATTTGGGATATCGGATTAATCAGGGTACACTACAACCTCAAAATGGGAAGGTGGATGCCATTTTACATGCCCCTCTTCCACACACGAAAAAGGAATTACGCTCCTTTTTAGGATTAGTGGGCTATTATCGGCGCTTCATTCCACATTACTCCACCTTAGCAGCACCTCTTACGGACCTACTCACTAAACAATATCCCAATCGACTTTTGACGTTTTCGGAGACGCAAAACGCGAGTTTTGAACAGTTGAGAGTTTCCTTAACCTCCGATCCCATCCTGCACTGCCCGGATTTTACGAAGCCGTTTCACCTCTACACTGACGCATCGGATGTGGGGCTTGGAGGGGTTCTGACTCAGCCTGATAGCGAGGGGCTTGACCATCCGGTGGTCTACATCAGTAGAAAACTGTTTTCCCGGGAACGTAACTATCCAATTATAGAGAGAGAGTGCTTGGCTATCAAGTGGGCCATTGACTGTTTGCAGTACTATCTCCTAGGGCGGCCGTTTATACTATTCACGGATCACGCTCCTCTTACGTGGCTGGCTGCGCATAAAGATTCTAACTCCAGGATACTGCGATGGTTCCTTGAACTGCAACCGTTCTCCTTTCAGGTTCGGCACGTCCCTGGATCTCACCAGGCCCCCGCTGATTATCTGTCCCGGTTTCCTCTGTCTTCGCCTGTCCTGGAGCAGGACAGTTCTTGGGGAAGGGTGTGTGACCGGGCCGCCCCGGGCAACAGCGGGGAACCGGCAGAAACGGAACCGCTACGGCCGCGTCCCCAGGTTCCCCTGGGAACGCGGCCGCAACGAGGCCAGCGTCCTGAGGTTGCCTCGGCAACCTCCGATGACGAGGAGGCTCCGGATTGGCCACCATGCGGCCAAAAGACGGAAGCTCCGGTCGAGAGGGGAGGAGCGAGGAAGGAAGAGAGAAAGGAGAACGACGGCGGCGACGGCGAACCGGAGAAAGAAGAGAGAGACGGCGACGAGGACATCGGAGGAGGACCCCAGTGGCCTGGAAGCGGCGGAATCCGAACCCAGAGGAACAGCGCCCGACCGGAAGCAGGGGAGACCAGCCCAGACCGACGAGAGGACCTCCACAGAGCCAGCCACGACCCTGGAGGGTCGTGGCTCTACAAGGTACGGTCCTTCTGGACAAACCGAGGGGCACAATAAAAGGGGAGAAACGCTGGGGAAGGGAGGGAGGCAGGGTGAGGGGAGGGAGGAGAGAAGGGCACTTTAAAGAGCACCGGGAGAGCACAAAAGGGTAAAGTACGGAATATACACAAGCCCTGAAGTCCTCACTGGCACCTATATCACACATAAACCCCCCCCCCTCCTTAAACCTTTTCCCCAGTAAAACATATACGTAGAAGACGTGTTATAAGGCGTTCGTTCCACTCACCAGCGGTATGTGTTCCCTTTTTTCTTATATGTCACATCCGGGACCTTATGAGGACGATCCGGTACGCCACCTAGAGAAAAGGAAGAAAAGGGACACAGATTAGAGTGAAGATATTCACCACTCCAGAGAAGAAACCAGCGCTAAACGTCATACTGACTTTTCATCAGTTCTTATTTCAATAAATACTTACCTCAAAAACCCAAATTTACCTCTCCTGAGTGTCTATACTGTGGGGACTGTCTACAGGAGCACATATTAATTAAAAAGTGTAAGGCTTGGGGAAGAGCCTTGTAGGAGCCCACATCCGATTCGGTAGGTGGCAGAGAAGGATTTTTCAGAGACCTAGAAACTTTTCTTTTCCAGAATAACTGCAAGACAAGTATGGGCAGTGCCTGTAATTCCAGCTTCTTTAATCCTTTGGATGAGAATAGGGTGTGAAACAATATCAAAAGCTGTACTGAGATCAAGCATAATCATGACTGCTAAGGGCGCTTCAGTCCAAAATGGCCCAAAGCTCCTTTGTGGCTATTAGCAGTGCAGCCTTACGGCTGCATCATGTTCTGAAGCCCATTTGTGTTGGATGGAGGATTGGATGCTTTTCTAGAAAGCCAGAAAGGTGCTTATTGATGTATTTCTCGCATACATTATTTGCTATGGGGAGTAGGGAGATCGGTCAATAGTTTTCTGTCAGAAGCGGACTGGCAGTAGGCTTCTTCAGTAGAAGTGTCACTATGGCATGTTTTCATGTAGGAGGAATATTGCTGCTAACCAAGGAACTGTTAAGGATGTTTGTTAAAATTGGTAAGATAATGTTACTGCCTTTTATCAAAATATTTAGTGGAGCTGGATCTAGCGGTGAGCCTGACTTTATAGAAGCTAGAATCCCTTCTGTATATTCCCCGTTTAAGGTGGGAAAAGAATTCAATTGAGCTGTGGTCACTGAGTCTCTCAAGACGGTAGGACTTGCTACTGACATTTTTTGGCAGTGAGTTTAAGGTATGTATTACTTTATTAGTGAAGGCATTTGCAAACATATCACAACGATTTAAAGAAGGAGGGGATCTGTCTTACACGCAGGTATCTTCAGTAGGCTATTTACTATCCCATTGTTAACATTTTCTATTTTTGTGTTAAAATGGAAGATTCTGGCATGTCTTATAGCATGTTGGTACCTTTTCGTAGCTTTTCTGTAAATTTCTTTGTTACGAATGTAGTATGAGTTCTTCCAGATTCTTTCCTTTTTTGCCTCTTTAGTTCCGCAGGTTCTGGAGTATACCACAGAGCCCGGCCTCTAGTCTGCTGGGGCTTTTGTGGTTTACATGGGACTAATGGATTTAAAGACTCCATTAGCCAGCTTTCAAAAGTTTTATACATTTCCGAGGTGTCATCCTTCATGGCTGGGGTGGATTCATTAGGCGTACTCTGCCAATTACCCACATCAAGTTTGGACCATGCACTTTTGGCTTTCACAGGGGGAGGGGCTGTTTGTATGCTGCGCTAAGAAAATCAAGCAAAAAGGGAACTACGTAGTTATCTGACCATAAGATAGGGATCCCATCTTCTTTGGCTATACTTGTTATGATCATGGAAATTGGATCAAGAAGATGACCACTGCAATGTGTAGGCATTTAAATAATTTGCTTTAGGTGAAGTGCTGCAAGATCTTGTGCTAACCTGGTAGCCCTAGTTTGAAACGCCTGAATATCCATCCCTACCAATCTTTTTGTCTATGTCTTGCAACCTTGCTTAACACTTAATCCTCTTAACAATGCCTGAGTCTCCACTTTATCTAATTGGTCTTTTTTAATCAGGTTATTTACCCTTTCAAAAGTCTTTCATATTTTTAATTTCTCCTTCCTACTGTTTCTTATAGATTTTCTTTGTACTTTTATATACTCTTAATGTATGAAGGATTTAACACTTGTATTCTATATGTATTCCCTGTCTTTTTTATCAGCATTGTTTTTTCGAGATATATACTGATGAAACACCCTCAGTCTTCTGGTGAGCATTCTCTCTATTCACTCGACCTTGACAAACTGATGATTCCCTATGTACTCCTAGCTTTAGTTCCGATGCAACATCCTGCAGCTGAGATTTCTGGGACTGTACCAATTCATTATTTACTGTTATGGCTTCCAAAATTCATTGTAGTTTTTTTTTTGCATTAAAAATATTCTGTCCAACATTGAGGATGACGGGGAGGCTGATATTTCCAAACAAAATAAGGTCTGTAGAGTGGGGGGAGGGGGCACTCTATGAATATCTACCACATCTGGCCTTCCCAGTTTCTTCCTACTACTGATGCTGGAATTAACCCCCGGTCCAATATTTTACTTTTACCTTTAAGGGGCTCCAGGATTTTCATACCCATTTCCATATTCAGCACTTCTCCTTTCGGCAGTTGGACCTTCTGTGGCCAATATTGAGAGACAGGGTGAGGAAGACAGCCTCGGCTCAGGAAAAGTCTTATTTTTTATTTTTGAATCTAATTCTTTCGTAAGTGATTGGTCCTGTATACATTCCGACTCTAGAAGGTTTATACTTTCACATACATTTACACTTCTCCCCCCTTTTCCTCTTTCATTAGCCTTTTTAGTAAATGTGGGTAACACTTTAACTTCAAACTTATTCTTAAATTGCTTACCCATGAAATCCTTTATAGCTTTGTTTAGAAGTGTCCTACTTGATACCTCCTACCCTTCCATCATAAACATACTTAACTTATTTTCCCTGCCCTGTTTGATTGTTTTTCAGTGGAGGACAGTCCCATACCGTTTTTTGGTGGCTGTACCCTTTAGGATCTGGACTTAATTTGTGGCATACTGTCCAACAAATTATCACAAGGTACACCTTCCACGGCCACTCTTTTGCCTCAGTGCATATCCCTTCCACCTCTACTGTATAGACAGTTTCCCAATTAAACAAATAACAGGATCCACCGTAATCACCTCAATTCTAGACGACCAGTATCTGATGAAGCAATCTGGCACTAGTTCCTGCTCTTCTGACTATGCCCCCAGTGGTAGCTTTTAGAACTTGAAGATCCTTTGGAGATGCTCCCAGATGTTTCTAGGCATGATGCCTCTCACTTTCCTTTGATGTCCAGCCTTTGCCAACCGTTCCCACTTTTCATACAACAGATATAAACTATGAAAATAAGGCCTGTATAGATGGTCCACATACCTCCTATTTGTCTCCGTTGTGCTCCACTGCTGATCTCGCTCAATGCAGGTCATAAATATATTCACAGGTTAGGCACAAATTAGGCACAATTTGAGCAACTATCACCTCAAGGTCCCAGTGTACCTGCTAACAAGCAAGACGCCCTGGACTGTCTCCACAGTGCACAGCCGGCACTAGTCCACCTTGCCATGCTCCTATCCCTGCTCGGATTCCCGGTTAGAGTGAGTACATCAGAGGAGCAGCCGCATGGTGGCATACACAACCCCAGGCGGTGAATGGGTAACACAGGACTCACTATGTCAGTGGCCTGCTCCCCGTGCCCACTGCCTCCTGAAATAAAGTCACTCTAAATCTCGGCTGTAGGGATTCGACTGGGTATCCATGATGCCCTAGTGACAACCACAGCCTCTAAGTCCTTCTGTCCGATTGCAAGTGACATCTGACTGGCGGCATGAGCGCAGCAGCGGGTATGCAGGTGTACAGCCTACGCTACGCTACAGAAGGAAGAAGCTGGATGGGGTATCAGCAAAAAACAGTCAGTCTGTTGTGGACCCCACCCTCTCCTTCCATTTACATGAGCCACATTTCAGACGTTGTATATGTTGGGCATGATGGGTCTAGACAAGGGTGTCATAACTGTAAAACTCTGGAACAGCTGTGTGTTATGAGATGTTGATTAGTACACACATAGGATATATCTTCCATCCCATCACAGATAGAAGCAGCCATATCCCTCTTTACTTGAAGCGAGGCCCTCGCCATTGATTTCAGGCAGCGAAGTGGGGTGAAATGCAGATTGGAGCTCTGCTTCCTGTGGCTATGGGAGAAACTGACTTCTTGAGGTCTATCATCAGATTATTTGGCCAGAATATTTTGTAGCAGTAAGGCGAGGAGTTGAAGCTCTTAGACACCAAGGGCCTGATTCATGAAAAGTTAGTGCTGTCTTTGCATCATTTTTTTAAGCAAAAGCGGCGCAAACTCACAAAATATAATATTGTTTATATTATAATATTTTGTATTATATATAATTATATTTTGTAAGTTTGCGCCGATTTTGCATAAAAAAATGACGCACAGGCGACACTAACTTTTCATAAATCAGGCCCGAAGTGTTATTTCACAGTGCTGCTATGCACACGCATCCCTGGTTGAGGGGTGATAACCAACTGGAACCTCTCGTTAGAGTGGGAATATCTGTGTGGAATAAACCCGTGAGATGCTGACCAGCCCCATCTTTCTGTGACTGAGGATTATTAAACATCCACGGAGAACATGATCCCGCCTCTTACTGGACTATTTGACATAGTCGTGCTGCTGAATGTGTTGTGGTGGATTTTCTTGCTAATGTGAAGCCCTGTGGACCAATGCACCGCCTCCTTCTTTGGATCCACCGAGGCTTCTGTAAAACTCTTTCAGAATCTTTCTTTAGCGAGCCGACTTCCAGAGACTGGTTGTTGAGACTTGCCCCGTACAGGCGCAGTTATTAGCAATTTATGAGCACTTGGCACCTTGAAAGAGAGGGAAGAGGCATGGCCATCGCGGAGTGATCCTAATATTTAACAAGCGTGAAATACACTCCTTGAAGCACATCTTTGGGCAATAGGTTATAATGTGACAACGAAAGGGACCAGGCACAGAAGTATTGTGAATTCCACGTATCTTTCAAAGGTGACATAAGTGTTTTTTGGTGAACGAGACCAGATCAATGAGATTTGCTTACTGCAGGAAATACTGTTGTTATGCAGTTACTTGTGGCAGAACCTAAACGGAGACGGACACACGCGCACAAACGTCCAGAACACACCAGATACACAAGAAAACATATATGAGTCATACATAGGATTTACGTAGCTAGGTAGATACTACAACCCTGCACGAATATCCAAACTGCATATGCCGCAGAGGGTGGAACTTACAAGAGATGAGGGCTCCCACAAAGAACACAAACCTTCACAGTAATGCAGACATCCAAACATCAGTAGCGTGAACACAATATTATGGGGTCTCCCTGTCGAATGTGACGAGGGGCCCCTCAGGCTCCAGTAGCTGACAGATAGTCGTTGATCTTGGGTTCAGTGGGGGCCCTTCGAAGTGTTGGGGGCCCCTATGGGTCGGGGCCCCAATGCACCACATGGGCTGCCGGGGCCTTCGTTAAGCCCCTCCCACACACATAAAAAGCTGTAACGTTGCACCAAGTAGTGGTCACGTTTGTGTTTGTGTATTTTCATGATCAATACTAGTAGAAATAAGTTGCACTAACGTTAAGCACATTTCAAACTTCCACGTAAAATAAACCTTCTAGCGTTATCCCAACTCATTGCCTCCATGCATTCATACACAAAGTTACACGATTAACTTGCAGCGTGCAAATAATTGTATTTTTTAAGAATGTTAATATCCCTCCTTAGTTCAATGGCAACTTGTGCCGTTTGCGCTTCAAAAGAACGTCTGGATTTTCTCCCCGTAGTCTGCACGTCGGAGCATCGCTGCCGGCCACAGACAGGCCCGAAGAGGTTACTGAGAAGTGGGAAAGGAGTTTCTTGCAGGCATTTTGCTGATGTGTACATGGCTGCAGGCCTATGCATTGTTCGCATTTTAAACAAGCTAAGCAGAATGTCAATGCACCCCCATCCCCTCTCTGTGTGCATAATAGTACTTTTGTTCTGTATTTAGTACCTTTTACCAAGTTCCAAAACTGAAAAAGCCAAACAGTCCAAAAATGCTAGCGATAAGCACTGCAGATTCAGCCAGCCAGACAACAGCCTCCGCACTGTGGCGGTAAAACAGTCAACTAACTGTATTCAGTAATGCAGGAGATTAGAAGTGCACACAATAGAAAGATTATCTACTTTAGGAGAGCAGAACTGTAACTGTTCTTATTTCTGAGGCGTAGGATATCCGTATTTATTAACTTATCATATTTTCACAGTGTGCAGGAGCTTACACGGTTTTAACTGCTGCAAAACATGTATTTTTCCCTGAATAACTAGTTCAGATCCTCAACTGACCAGCGCCTTCTTGCCCAGAAGAACTACCCAAGGGTAGATGTGAGAGAACTAAAAACAGGGAAAACAAAACAAGCTTTTGGGCCGCTAGTCCATTCTTTATTATTGAGCGAATCTGTTATTTTACAGCGTGGCTGGCGCTGATCCAACAGCATGCCGACTTACAGGTGCAATGCACTATACACAAGGTGTTGTGTGGGTGCACCACCGGCTGAACCGATGGAATCAGTCCAGCCCCTTCTAACTGGTCAGTTACCTGTGGTCCTAAAGCTGAAGGCAAGATACATGCTCTTTAATTACACGTCACTCCGCTTCCAAGGATCCTCACTTTCTTCTGCTGCATACCCACTTTGAACTGGACTACTATTTGAGTATGAAGAGCACTTTATGTGAACGCCGTAGAGGCGCCACCACTGACTCCGCCTCAACAGACCCGTTCTGTGTCCCTTTTCTCCCCACCCTACTGCTTCTGCGCTGGAAATCGGCCATCAAGCAGTATTAGCGCAACACAAAACCCATAAACAATTTTTTTTGTCTTTCTCCAAGTGTGTTGCTGTTTAACAGAACAGACGTTACAAACATTAAGAGCTCTAAAAATTCACTCTTAACATAATCTAACTAGCATCTGATAAAGTACATAAAGCATGCAAACAAAAGGCAAGCATAGATGTAGGAGGCTGGCGTGGTTTATAGTGGGTACCTTGTGGTACTTACACCCTGTGCCAGGTCCAGTTATCCCTTATTGTAGGAGGCTGGCCTGGCTTATAGTGGGTACCCTGTGGTACTTGCACCCTGTGCCAGGTCCAGTTATCCCTTATTAGTAGAATAGATGTGTTTCTAGCAGCTTAGGCTGATAAGAAGGTAGCTATGGCAAAGCAGCATAGGCTGAACTAGGAGACATGCAAAGCTCCTACTATACCACTTATATCATATGCACAATATCATAAGAAAACACAATACTCAGAGTTACTAAAAATAAAGGTACTTTATTTTTATGACAATATGCCACAAGTATCTCAGTGAGTACTCTCAGTAAGAAGGTAAGTAATATACACAAGTTATATGTACACAAACCCAAAACAGCTAAGTAAGAGTCAGAAAAGTAATGCAAACAGTGTAGAATTACAATAGGTTGCAATAGTCAAACATAGGTCTAGGGGCAACACAAACCATATACTCCAAAAGTGGAATGCGAATCACAAATGGACCCCAGACCTATGGAAGCTTGTAGAGGGTCGCTGGGACTGTAAGAAAGCAGTCAGGGTGTCCAAGATACCCCACCCCAAGACCCTGAAAAGTAGGAGTAAAGTACACCTACTACCCCAAAAGAGCACAATAGTCGTGATAGGGCGATTCTGCAAGAACAACAAACACCAGCAGTGTGCTGAAAATTGATTCCTGGGCCTGAGGACCTGCCAAGCAAGGGGACCAAGTCCCATAGTCTCAACAGTGTCCGGGGGACAGGAGCCCAGGAAACCCCGGATGAAGGTGCAAGGAAGCTGCCTCCGAATGGAAGAAGCTTGGAATTCTGCAAGAACGAAGAGGACTAGGAACTTCTCCTTTGGATGCAAGATGTCCCACGTCGCGAGGAAGGTTGCAGAAGCGTTCCCACGCAGAAATACCGCAAACAAGCCTTGCTAGCTGCCAGGGTCGTGGTAGAGGTTTTTGGGTGCTGGTGGGGACCAGGAAGGACCAGGATATCGCCCCTTGGAGGAGGAGACAGACGGGGCGCTCAGCAACTCAGAGAGCCCTTACAGGAGCAGGCAGCACCCGCAGAAGTACCCGAACAGGCACTTAGAAGATTTGTGAACCGGAGCTGGCTCAGAGTCACAAAGGAGGGTCCCACGAAGCCGGAGGCCAGCTCAGAGGGTTGAGCACTACAGGACGGAGTGCCGCTGACCCAGGCTAGTATGTGCACAAAGGAAATCCTGGAAGAGTGCACAGGAGCCGGAGCAGCTGCAAATCACGCAGTACACAGGTTTGCAGTCTAGCGTGGGGAGGCAAGGACTTACCTCCACCAAACTTGGACTGAAGGATCACTGGACTGTGAGACTCACTTGGATAGAGTTCCTGTGTTCCAGGCACCACGCTCGTCAGGATGAAAGGGGACCCAGAGGACCGGTGATGCAGTCTTTTGGTGCCTGCGTTAGCAGGGGGAAGATTCTGTCGACCCACTGGAGATTTCTTCTTGGCTTCCAGTGCAGGGTGAAGGCAGGTGATCCCCAGAGCATGCACCACCAGGAAACAGTCGAGAAAGCCGGCAGGATGAGGCGCTACAATGTTGCTGGTAGTCGTCTTGCTAGTTTGTTGCGGTTTTGCAGGCGTCCTGGAGAAGTCAGCGGTCGATCCTTGGCAGAAGTCGAAGAGGGAGATGCAGAGGAACTCTGGTGAGCTCTTGAATTCGTTATCTGAAGAATTCCCCAAAGCACAGACCCTAAATAGCCATAAAAGGAGGTTTGGCTACCAAGAAAGGAGGATTGGCTACCAAGAAAGGTAAGAGCCTATCAGAGGGGGTCTCTGACGTCACCTGCTGGCCCTGGCCACTCAGAGCAGTCCAGTGTGCCCCCAACACCTCTGTTTCCAAGATGGCAGAGGTCTGGGACACACTGGAGGAGCTCTAGGCACCTCCCCTGGGAGGTACTGGTCAGGGGAATGGTCACTCCCCTTTCCTTTGTCCAGTTCTGCGCCAGAGCAGGGCTGGAGGATCCCTGAACCGGTGTAGACTGGCTTATGCAGAGATGGGCACCATCTGTGCTCATCAAACCATTTCCAGAGGCTGGGGGAGACTACTCCTCCCCAGCCCTTCACACCTATTTCCAAAGGGATAGGGTGTAACACCCTCTCTCATAGGAAATCCATTGTTCTGCCTTCCTGGACTGGGCTGCCTGGACCCCACGAGGGCAGAAACCTGTCTGAGGGGTTGGCAACAGCAGCAGCTGCAGTGGAAACCCCGGAAAGGCAGTTTGGCAGTACCCGGGTTCTGTGCTAGAGACCCGGGGGATGATGGAATTGTCCCTTCCATGATCTTAGACATGTTACATGGCCATGTTGGGAGTTACTATTGTGACGCTATACATAGGTAGTGACCTATGTATAGTGCACGTGTGTAATGGTGTCCCCGCACTCACAAAGTCCAGGGAAATTGCCCTGAACAATGTGGGGGCACATTGGCTAGTGCCAGGGTGCCCACACACTAAGTAACTTGGTACCCAACCTTCACCATGTGAAGGTTAGACATATAGGTGACTTATAAGTTACTTATGTGCAGTGAAAACTGGCTGTGAAATAACGTGGACTTTATTTCAGGTAGGCTGCAGTGGCAGGCCTGTGTAAGAATTGTCTGAGCTCCCTATGGGTGGCAAAATAAATGCTGCAGCCCATAGGGATCTCCTGGAACCCCAATACCCTGGGTACCTAAGTACCATATACTAGGGAATTATATGGGTGTACCAGTGTGCCAATAAGAATTGGTAAATTTAGTCACTAGCCTGCAGTGACAACTTTAGAAAGCAGAGAGAGCATAAACACTGAGGTTCTGGTTAGCAGAGCCTCAGTGATACAGTTAGGCACCACACAGGGAACACATACAGGGCACATACTATGAGCACTGGGGTCCTGCCTGGCAGGATCCCAGTGACACAAGGGCTAAAACAACATACATACAGTGAAATATGGGGGTAACATGCCAGGCAAGATGGTACAGTCCTACACAACCCTCCCCCCCCCCCCCCCAAACGAAGGACAATAGTACTAGCCATGATCTGATGAGTCTTCATTGTCTAAGTGTTAATATCTGGAGGGTCCATCTGCATTGGAGTGGGTACTCCCAGGTCTATGTTCCACTATATAGTCCATTCCCTGTAGAGATATGGACCACCTCAACAATTTAGGGTTTTCACCTTTCATTTGTTTTAGCCAAAGTAGAGGTTTGTGGTCTGTCTGAACAATAAAGTGAGTGCCAAACAGGTATGGCCTCAACTTTTGCAGTGCCCAGACCACAGCAAAGGGCTCCCTCTCTATGGCAGACCAACGCTTTTCTCTAGGGGTCAACTTTCTGCTGATAAAAGCAACTGGTTGATCCTGGCCCTCAGAATTCAGTTGTGATAAGACTGCCCCTACCCCTAATTCAGATGCATCAGTTTGAACAATGACTTTCTTGGAGTAACATGGGCTTTTTAGGACAGGTGCAGAGCACATGGCCTGTTTGAGCTCCTCAAAAGCTTTCTGACAGCTAGCTGTCCATAGCACCACCTGGAAACAGTCGAGGAAGCTGGCAGGATGAGGCGCTACAATGTTGCTGGTAGTCTTCTTGCTACTTTGTTGCGGTTATGCAGGCGTCGGGCCAGGCCAGCCTCCTACATGAACTATGAGGGTGGAGCCTAGAAGAGCCTAAAGGAGATTACCTATAATTGGTGTCACTAGAAGAACTACAGTAAACATTTGTTGCTTTAAATTATTCTAGGGCAAAGTGGTTGTAGCCTATACAATTGAAATATGACTGGGAAAATTGGCTTACCTTTCAGATTATTTATATCTGAGTAAAAATATGAACTTACCTTTTCCATTCTTGAATTCTGCAGACTACATACTTTTGAATGTCTCATAACTATGACGTAAGAGTTAAAAAGTATAAAATTAATTGGAAATTGGTTTTGATGGAGTGGTATTAGTTCTAAGTGAATCATGAACCTTGAAATATTAAATCTGTCTGCATAAAAATGTCTTTTGCATTATACAGTGATGTTTACAATTCTCTTGTGGTTTTGCAATGCCCACCCTCCCTTGAAGGAATCCTTCCTAGACTATGAGTATCTTAGAGTTTCTGATAGAGACTTCTTGCTGTAGGTTCATCTTTTAAATATTCCCTATGCATCAGACTGGATCCAGAAACTTTTCAGCAGTACCTCGGTGCACTAGGTGGTGTCAGGTGGCTCTTCACTGACACAGGTTCGCTCTGGAAGTGACTTGTGGAGCCTATATAGGTGTAGGAGGCTGGCCTGGCTTGTAGTGGGTAGCAGTGGTACTTACACCTTATGCCAGGTCCAGTTATCCCTTATTAGTACAGTGTAGTAGTGTTCTGGCAGCTTAGGCTGATAGAGGTAGTTAACTATAGCAGAGCAGCCAAGGTTGAACTGTAGGAGGCTATCCTGGCTTATAGTGGGTACTTTGTGGTACTTACATCCTGGCCAGGTCCAGTTATCCCTTATTAGTAGAATAGAGGTGTTTCTATCAGCTTAGGCTGAACTAGGAGACATGCAAAGCTCCTACGATACCACTTATATCGTATAGCACAATATCATAAGAAAACACAATACTCAGAGTTACTAGAAATAAAGGTACTTTATTTTTATAACAATATGCCAAAAGTATCTCAGAGATTACCATCACTTAGAAGGTAAGTAATATACATAAGATATGTGTACACAAACCCAAAACAGGTAAGTAACAGTAAGAAAAGTAGTGCAAACAATGTAGAATCACAATAGGATGCAATAGGTGAACATAGGTCTAGGGGCAACACAAACCATATACTCCCAAAGTGGAATGTGAATCACGAATGGACACCAGACCTATGGGAGCTTGTAGAGGGTCGCTGGGACTGTAAGAAAACAGTCAGGGAGTCCAAGATACCCCACCCCAAGACCCTGAAAAGTAGGAGTAAAGTTACCCTACTACCCCAGAAAGACACATTAGTCGTGATAGGGGGATTCTGCAAGAACCACAAGCACCAGCAAAACACTGAAGACGGATTCCTGGACGTGAGGACCTACAAGTCAAGGGGACCAAGTCCAAGAGTCACAATAGTGTCCAGTGGGGGCAGGAGCCCAGGAAACCCCGGATGAAGGTGCAAAAGGGCTGCCTCTGGGTGGAAGAAGCCAAAGATTCTCCGACAACGAAAAGGGCTAGGAACTTCTCCTTCGGAAGGTAGATGTCCCACGGCGTGCTGGATGTTGCAGAAGTGTTTCCACGCAGAAGTACTGCAAACAAGCCTTGCTAGCTGCAAGGGTCGCAATAGAGGTTTTTGGGTGCTGCTGGGAACCAGGAAGGACCAGGATGTCGCCCCTTGGAGGAGGAGACAGAGGGGGCGCTCAGCAATTCAGAGAGCCCCCACAGAAGCAGGCAGCACCCGCAGAAGTACCGGAGCAGGCACTTAGAAGATTGGTGTAACCGGAGTCACAAAAGGAGGGTCCCACGACGTCGGAGTCCAACTCCGAGGGTTGGGCAATGCAGGACGGAGAGCTGGAGACCCAGGCTATGCTGTGTGTAGGAAAGTACCATCTTGCCTGGCATATTACCCCCATATTTCACTGTATGTATGTTGTTTTAGTCCTTGTGTCACTGGGACCCTGCCAGACAGGGCCTGTAGGAGGCTGGACTGGCTTGTAGTGAGTACCAAGGGGTACTTGCACCTTGCACCAGGCCCAGTTATCCCTTATTAGTGTATAGGGTGTCTAGCAGCTTAGGCTGATAGATAATGGTAGCTTAGCAGAGCAGCTTAGGCTGAACTAGGAGACGTGTGAAGCTACTACAGTACCACTTAGTGTCATATGCACAATATCATAAGAAAACACAATACACAGTTATACTAAAAATAAAGGTACTTTATTTTTATGACAATATGCCAAAGTATCTTAGAGTGTACCCTCAGTGAGAGGATAGGAAATATACACAAGATATATATACACAATAGCAAAAATATGCAGTATAGTCTTAGAAAACAGTGCAAACAATGTATAGTTACAATAGGATGCAATGGGGAAACATAGGGATAGGGGCAACACAAACCATATACTCCAGAAGTGGAATGCGAACCACGAATGGACCCCAAACCTATGTGACCTTGTAGAGGGTCGCTGGGACTATTAGAAAATAGTGAGAGTTAGAAAAATAACCCTCCCCAAGACCCTGAAAAGTGAGTGCAAAGTGCACCAAAGTTCTCCTAAGGACAAAATAGTCGTGTTAGAGGGAGAATGCAAGGAAAACACAAATCAGCAATGCAACAACGATGGATTCCTGTCTGAAGGTACCTGTGGAACAAGGGGACCAAGTCCAAAAGTCACAAGCAGCTCGGAGATGGGCAGATGCCCAAGAAATGCCAGCGGTTGGTGCAAAGAAGCTCTTACTAGGCTGAAGAACTGTGAATACTGCAGGAACGATAAGGGCTAGAGACTTCCCCTTTGGAGGATGGATCCCCCACGCCTTGGAGAGTCGTGCAGAAGTGTTTTCCCGCCGGATGGACGCCAACAAGCCTTGCTACACGCAAATCGTGCGTTTGGCGTTTTTGGACGCTGCTGGGGCCCAGGAGGGACCAGAAGGTCGCAAATTGGACCTGCAGCGAGAGGGGACGTCGAGCTAGACAAAGAGCCCTCACTGAAGCAGGTAGCACCCGGAGAAGTGCCAGAAACAGGCACTACGAGGATGCGTGAAACGGTGCGCGCCGAAGTTGCACAAAGGAGTCCCACGTCGCCGGAGACCAACTTAGAAAGTCGTGCAATGCAGGTTAGAGTGCCGTGGACCCAGGCTTGGCTGTGCACACAGGATTTCCGCCGGAAGTGCACAGGGGCCGGAGAAGCTTGCAAAGTCGCGGTTCCCAGCAATGCAGCCCAGCGAGGTGAGGCAAGGACTTACCTCCACCAAACTTGGGCTGAAGAGTCACTGGACTGTGGGGGTCACTTGGACGGTGTCGCTGGATTCGAGGGACCTCGCTCGTCGTGCTGAGAGGAGACCCAAGGGACCGGTAATGCAGCTTTTTGGTGCCTGCGGTTGCAGGGGGAAGATTCCGTCGACCCACGGGAGATTTCTTCGGAGCTTCTGGTGCAGAGAGGAGGCAGACTACCCCCACAGCATGCACAAGTAGGAAAACAGTCGAGAAGGCGGCAGGATCAGCGTTACAGAGTTGCAGTAGTCGTCTTTGCTACTATGTTGCAGGTTTGCAGGCTTCCAGCGCGGTCAGCGGTCGATTCCCTATCAGAAGGTGAAGAGGGAGATGCAGAGGAACTCGGCTGAGCTCATGCATTCGTTATCTAAAGTTTCCCCAGAGACAGAGACCCTAAATAGCCAGAAAAGAGGGTTTGGTTACCTAGGAGAGAGGAAAGGCTACTAACACCTGAAGGAGCCTATCAGCAGGATTCTCTGACGTCACCTGGTGGCACTGGCCACTCGGAGCAGTCCAGTGTGCCAGCAGCACCTCTGTTTCCAAGATGGCAGAGGTCTGGAACACACTGGAGGAGCTCTGGACACCTCCCAGGGGAGGTGCAGGTCAGGGGAGTGGTCACTCCCCTTTCCTTTGTCCAGTTTCGCGCCAGAGCAGGGGCTAAGGGGTCCCTGAACCGGTGTAGACTGGCTTATGCAGAATTGGGCACATCTGTGCCCAACAAAGCATTTCCAGAGGCTGGGGGAGGCTACTCCTCCCCTGCCTTCACACCATTTTCCAAAGGGAGAGGGTGTCACACCCTCTCTCAGAGGAAGTTCTTTGTTCTGCCATCCTGGGCCAGGCCTGGCTGGACCCCAGGAGGGCAGCTGCCTGTCTGAGGGGTTGGCAGCAGCAGCAGCTGCAGAGAAACCCCAGGAAGGGCAGTCTGGCAGTACCAGGGTCTGTGCTACAGACCACTGGGATCATGGAATTGTACCAACAATGCCAGGATGGCATAGAGGGGGCAATTCCATGATCATAGACATGTTACATGGCCATATTCGGAGTTACCATGGTGAAGCTACATATAGGTAGTGACCTATATGTAGTGCACGCGTGTAATGGTGTCCCCGCACTCACAAAGTTCAGTGAATTGGCTCTGAACAATGTGGGGGCACCTTGGCTAGTGCCAGGGTGCCCTCACACTAAGTAACTTTGCACCTAACCTTTACCAGGTAAAGGTTAGACATATAGGTGACTTATAAGTTACTTAAGTGCAGTGTTAAATGGCTGTGAAATAACATGGACGTTATTTCACTCAGGCTGCAGTGGCAGGCCTGTGTAAGAATTGTCAGAGCTCCCTATGGGTGGCAAAAGAAATGCTGCAGCCCATAGGGATCTCCTGGAACCCCAATACCCTGGGTACCTCAGTACCATATACTAGGGAATTATAAGGGTGTTCCAGTAAGCCAATGTAAATTGGTAAAATTGGTCACTAGCCTGTTAGTGACAATTTGAAAGTAATGAGAGAGCATAACCACTGAGGTTCTGGTTAGCAGAGCCTCAGTGAGACAGTTAGGCACCACACAGGGAACATATACATGCACACCTATGAGCACTGGGGCCCTGTGTGACAGGGACCCAGTGACACATACATATAGGCCACAAACCTATGAGCACTGGGGTCCTGACCAGCAGGATCCCAGTGACACATAACAACCATACTGAAAACATAGTGTTTTCACTATGAGCACTGAGGCCTGGCTATCAGGATCCCAGTGAGACAGTGAAAACAGTGACAAACACCCTGACATACACTCACAAACAGGCCAAAAGTGGGGGTAACAAGGCTAGAAAGAGGCTACCTTCTCACAGGGCCCCAGTGCTTATAGTATGTGCCCTGTATGTGTTCCCTGTGTGGTAGCTAACTGTATCACTGAGGCTCTGCTAACAAGAACATCAGTGTTTATGCTCTCTCTGCTTTCCAAATTTGTCACTACATGCTAGTGACTAAATTTACCAATTCACATTGGCATACTGGTACACCCATATAATTCCCTTGTATATGGTACTGAGGTATCCAGGGTATTGGGGTTCCAGGAGATCCCTATGGGCTGCAGCATTTCTTTTGCCATCCATAGGGAGCTCTGACAATTCTTACACAGGCCTGCCACTGCAGCCTGAGTGAAATAACGTCCACGTTATTTCACAGCCATTTTTCACTGCACATAAATAACTTATAAGTCACCTATATGTCCAACCTTCACCTGGTGAAGGTTCGGTGCCAAGTTACTTAGTGTGTGGGCACCCTGGCACTAGCCAAGGTGCCCCCACATCGTTCAGGGCAAATTCCCCAGACTTTGTGAGTGCGGGGAGACAGTTACACGCGTGCACTATACATAGGTCACTACCTATGTATAGCGTCACAATGGTAACTCCGAACATGGCCATGTAACATGTCTAAGATCATGGAATTGTCACCCCAACACCATTCTGGTATTGGTGTGACAATTCCATGATCACCCGGGTCTCTAGCACAGAACCCGGGTACTGCCAAACTGCCTTTCCGGGGTTTCCACTGCAGCTGCTGCTGCCAACTCCTCAGACAGGATTCTGCCCCCCTGGGGCCCAGGCAGCCCTGGCCCAGGAAGGCAGAACAAAGGATTTCCTCTGAAAGAGGGTGTTACACCCTCTCCCTTTGGAAATAGGTGTGAAGGGCTGGGTAGAAGTAGCCTCCCCCAGCCTCTGGAAATGCTTTGATGGGCACAGATGGTACCCATCTCTGCATAAGCCAGTCTACACCGGTTCAGGGATCCCCCAGCCTTGCTCTAGCGCGAAACTGGACAAAGGAAAGGGGAGTGGCCACTCCCCTGACCAGTACCTCCCAGGGGAGGTGCCCAGAGCTCCTCCAGTGTGTCCCAGACCTCTGCCATCTTGGAAACAGAGGTGTTTGGGGCACACTGGACTGCTCTGAGTGGCCAGTGCCAGCAGGTGACGTCAGAGAACCCTCCTCATAGGTGCTTACCTTTCTCAGTAGCCAATCCTCCTCTGTGTGCTATTTAGGGTCTCTCCTGTGGGCATCTCACCAGATAACGAATGCAAGAGCTCACCAGAGTTCCTCTGCACTTCCCTCTTCGACTTCTGCCAAGGATCGACCGCTGACTGCTCCAGGACGCCTGCATAACCGCAACAAAGTAGCAAGAAGACTGCCAGCAACATTGTAGTGCCTCATCCTGCCGGCTTTCTCGACTGTTTCCTAGTGGTGCATGCTCTGAGGGCTGTCTGCCTTCACCCTGCACTGGAAATCAAGAAGAAATCTCCTGTGGGTCGACGGAATCTTCCCCCTGCCAATGCAGGCACCAAACTTCTGCATCACTGTAGGAGGTTGGCCTGGCTTATAGTGGGTACCCTGTGGTACTTCCACCCTGTGCCAGGTCCAGTTATCCCTTATTAGTAGGACAGAGGTGTTTGCGTTCAGATCGCTGCATTGGCGGCTGTCTGGCTACCATCCACGTGACCGCCAGACTCATGATGAGGCCCATAGTGTGTAGAAGGAAAGAAAGGGAAATATACAATTTTATTCAGTATCTAAAAAACTTAGAATGATCTAAAAATAATAATATAAAAATAAGGTACTTCTGTATGGTGACGGCTCAGTGCAAAGTGACAAAGTGAACTTGTATTATATACATATATACATGTGACTGGAAAAAATTATAATAATGTTGTCCTGGGGTATCTATTCTTTAAATATCCACACCTACATTTCATCAATTTGAAAGCCAGACCACAGTTATGTATTCTGTGGACGTTTCGACCCTATATCCAGATTAATCAGTGCAGGGTCATCATCAGGATGGTAAAATTGAGTGGAGACACCTTGAAACGAAAGGGTACCAAGTGTGAATATAAAGCCTGGAATCCTTCTAAATAAACACTCAAAAGGACCAAAAAAGGTTTACCAAAAATCGTCCTTATTGATCTCCTCAAGTGGTCCGCGCGGGGTCTAGGAAAAGGGTCAGTCTTATTATTCTAAAATTATAAAGGTATTACGGTATGTCAAAAAAGCCGCATAAAACAGCCATCATTTAGAAGAAATTTCATGATTATGTTGAATCTAGTAGGGGGGTGCCTAACAACTAGCATGCACATGTGACATGCAACCATTATGTGCAAAAGACTTGAATTATTGTTGTATGGTGAAAAAAGACACAGTGTGTCGCGGACAGAAAATTCTGGAATAAGGCAAGCGTAAATTCTGGATGGCATTAACACGCACAAGTAACCATTGTACAGACCGGACCAACCAAGCAAAATATAATTTTTCGAACTTTAAAACTAACCCCCATCTGTGGGGAGAGAGAGTGAGTAATGTGAGTATTATCATCTAGTGGTTGGTGAGGGCCTGTGAACAGTACTTGTATGTGCCCAAATAGTTGAAAAAAACAACCTCCAATGCATCTTTACATGCTGAGAACCGCGCTTGCAAAATACGCAAAAGCGCGGGTACACCGGCCTGAAAAAACAAGAGGCAAGCTAAATCGGGATACATTGTGAACAACGCAGACGTTTACCACGCAAGGGTAACCACTCTTGCTGGAACGATGTCTGCCTTTTATTGTGCCTTAACCACACATGTGCTAAACTACGCATATGCATGGTTAAGGCTTAGAAAAAGTCAGAGTGGATCGTAGGAGGACACGGTGAGGTAAGTGGGGCCTGGCCAGGGTTGTGGGTAGTTTTTAGGAGTGGGTGGATTAAGGGCTTGGGGTGGGTGGTAGAGGGGTCGCGCTATTTTCTTTTAGGGGCAGGGGTGGGAGGGTTTGGGTCTTTTTTTGTAGGGTTTAGAGAACTTAGGGTAGGGGAAGGGCAGGATTTTTTTTTTTTAGGGCTTAGGGTGGGGGCAGGGTACTTTATTTTTCAGGGGTTGGGGGAGGTTTAAGGAAGGGCATTCGGAGGGAGGAGAGAAGAGGATGAAGGATATGGAGAGGACAGAGTGAGGTAAGTGGGGTTAGGGCATGGTTGGTGGGTAGTTTTTAGGAGTGTGGGTGGAGTTAGTGCTTAGGGTGGGTGGGTGGTCGGGGTACTTTACTCATTAGGGGGGAAGGTTTTAGAGCTCAGGGCAGGTGGGGGTGTCTGGGTAGTTTATTTATTAGGGGCAGGGGTAGTTTTGGGTCTCAGGGCGGGTGGGGAGGTTGTATTACAGAATGACGCATGCCGTTTCCACATATGTCTTTACTAAGCATGCTTTTACAACAAAATTCGTGGTAAAGGCATGCGTGGTCTGTCATACAACCAGCTAAATCAAGGTGGACAAAGTGACAAAAATAATTTAAATCAGAAAGGCAAACCGAAAACAAAGCCTAAAACGGCATTAAAAAACCTGAAACTCCTGTACATTGGAAAATGCAGCTACAGTAAAATAACAAGTTAATTCAAATGATAGGTCAAACAAGTCATTTAATTAAAACCTTAAATCATATATACACCTCAATAAAAAGGTTCAAAAAAGCATTGTTAGCGGTTACTTAACTGTGAAAAAGCAGCAATAAAGAGAAATATAACTGCTGAGTTCTGGCTTATATGGACTATGGCCTTCTGATTCTATTTTAAGTCTGGTTGAAGTTACTTTTAAAGGCTACATGGAGTTGCAATAAAAGATTTATTCTTAATGCTAGCCTGCTGATCTTGAGGTGAAGTTTTACTGAAAACTGTTTGTACATTATAGAACTACTGGAGGTGGATCCTGGTGAAGTGCATTCTACAGTAGCAAAATGTGAGATTTAACTATGTCTTAGGTGTTAGGTTCTTATATTGCCTCTCGTTTGTTTTCAGGAATAATTACAAGAATTACTCAATGGAATCCAGGACTCACTTCAGGATTCAAGCGGCTCTACTACTGGCCAAGCCACGTGCAGAAAATGGAGCGCATACACCATCACCGTCGCCTAAACGCAGATGAAGATTTCTCTTTAGTTTTGGGGAATTTTTTGTACTGTTTTTCGAGCCCACTTGTACAAAAATATTACAGACTGCAGAATTAAAAATGTTCACATTGAGAAAACAGCTTACATTTGGAAAAGCTCTGGCCAGATCTGTGAACGTGTAGAATTTTGCCCTGGCGCGGTTCCCTCCTCACTTCGTCTGCGGTTCGTGTAGGCTTGTGAAATTAAAATAGGTTTATGCTAAAGAGACATTTGCACTATTCACATAATAGCAAATCAAGGATACCCAATGCAAGAGACATTTGTGGTTTTCAAAGCACCTGACACTTGTGTCCAGTTTTACTCTGGCTGGACCGGGACCCTAAGCCTACATTTATAGTACCTCAGTAGAGGCAGAATTTTGATATTCTTAAGTGGTGAACCCGTATGTGTGCCATTAACTCACAATACTATTGTATTAAAATTGAGAAAATCTTCTTATCTGCTACTGGCGTGGCACAAGCCTGCTGGAGCAAAGGCAGGCACCAAGCAGAAATGTTTTTACTTACCTTTTTCCTGAAGATTCCCAGCTTCAGACGTTAAACCTTACAAGAGCTGGCCTCCCACTTACTTGTCCCATTCCTAAGGAGCCAGAGCTATACATATCTAACATGTTCAACAATTGAAGCAAAGCTTATTTTGCCAAATAGGAGTGCTCATCAGAATATCTAGGGGGAACTAAGTGTACATATGTAATTCACTCGAACTATTTATTAGACTACCTACAGGTATATAGAGGTCCAGATATCCTTAGCTAGAACTAAACGAAAAATGACACTTTTAAACACACATTACAATGCCTTTACTCCCAAATCTTTCAGATATTTAAAACTCTGTAACTTGACAACCGTGATGAAATAATGCACACTTTTTTTGGTAAAAGTTGCTGCCGGATCACGTCACTTGGGTTAAACCCAAGCACTTTCACAGGCCGTGTGTGCTAAAGACCTGGTGGGTGTACGGCGTGTTGCTGTGCAGGCTGGCACCCCCTGTTTGAGCCTGTGGGAGGTGGGAGATGGGAGACAGACACCCATAGAGATCAGTTCAGAGGGCTGAGAGCATGCTATTACGAATTAGATTGAAAGCAAGAACAGGCAAGGAGAGCAAAGACACAAATGTTACCTAACGAAGGCAGAAAGAATGCAGGAGATGGGGGAGGAGAAAGATGACTTAAAAAAACAAACCCTACAATCTGTTTGCGTTTCATGATATGAAATGGCCACATGATAGGATTTCTATACCAGAAACATTTTAAGCCGTCGTTTTGGGCAATTTCTGTGCAAATGAAAGGCATTAAAAGGCCATGATTCCTAGATTTCTGATTTTATATAACTGTAATCTCTATGAAAAAATGCCATAAAATGTGTCATGTTTTGCACTTAGGACCGGGGTTCTGATTTCAGATTTTATTATACCACTGGGATAACTCTATCTTGCAGGAAAGCTGTAATGTATCAGACACTTGGAACCAAAGCCCTAAACTCTGACTACGAACTCTTCATAATCCCAACATAAAAAGAGGCAGGAAAGAGGCTCCAAGATCCTACTTGAAGCTGCTAAATTATTAAGGTTTGTTCTGACGCAGAGAGAGAGAGAAAATCCAGTTTTTGTGAGAAATCAGACACCATTTCTTTTTATTTAAAGTGTTTTACAATATTATTATTTAGATGTATTTAAATATGGACAAAATAAAACATTGATTATATTACAAAAATACTTTACTTTCGCTTTTGATTTTTCATGTTTTTTCATTCACTTAGCTCCCTTTTCTTTGTTCTAATACTCTGTTGTTTCATTACCGACATTCTCATAATTGTTTTTTTGTCTGCACTCATGTTTTGTTTGGCTAATCGCCAGTATATACGTCTTGCTTTTTACCTGAAGTGCTCCCTGAGTTAGAAAAAGTAGCTGTAGTTCTGGCTCAAACCACTGAAATTTGTTGGTGAAGGTTAAGCAATGTACCCAAAACATGTGATACCTCTTGGGGCCCCTCCGTGGCAGCATATTGTTCTCTTAATCACTCTTTTGTTTGTTTCTGTACCGGCCCCAAATTGTTGTTTTGAGCATGGCAGTGTAGGAAAGCACCATCTTGCCTGGCATGTTACCCCCATATTTCACTGTATATATGTTGTTTTAGTGTATGTGTCACTGGGACCCTGCCAGCCAGGGCCCCAGTGCTCATACGTGTGCCCTGTATGTGTTCCCTGTGTGATGACTAACTGTCTCACTGAGGCTCTGCTAACCAGAACCTCAGTGGTTATGCTCTCTCTGCTTTCCAAATTGTCACTAACAGGCTAGCGACCAATTTCACCAATTCACATTGGCATACTGGAACACCCTTATAATTCCCTAGTATATGGTACTGAGGTACCCAGGGTATTGGGGTTCCAGGAGATCCCTATGGGCTGCAGCATTTCTTTTGCCACCCATAGGGAGCTCTGACAATTCTTACACAGGCCTGCCACTGCAGCCTGCGTGAAATAACGTCCACGTTATTTCACAGCCATTTACCACTGCACTTAAGTAACTTATAAGTCACCTATATGTCTAACCTTCACCTGGTGAAGGTTGGGTGCAAAGTTACTTAGTGTGTGGGCACCCTGGCACTAGCCAAGGTGCCCCCACATCGTTCAGGGCGAATTCCCCGGACTTTGTGAGTGCGGGGACACCATTTCACGCTTGCACTATACATAGGTCACTACCTATGTATAGCGTCACAATGGTAACTCCGAACATGGCCATGTAACATGTCTAAGATCATGGAATTGTCACCCCAATGCCATTCTGGCATTGAGGAGACAATTCCATGATCCCCAGAGTCTCTAGCACAGACCCGGGTACTGCCAAAATGCCTTTCCCGGGGTTTCACTGCAGCTGCTGCTGCTGCCAACCCCTCAGACAGGTTTCTGCCCTCCTGGGGTCCAGCCAGGCCTGGCCCAGGAAGGCAGAACAAAGGACTTCCTCAGAGAGAGGGTGTTACACCCTCTCCCTTTGGAAAAAGGTGTCAGGGCTGGGGAGGAGTAGCCTCCCCCAGCCTCTGGAAATGCTTTGATGGGCACAGATGGTGCCCATCTCTGAATAAGCCAGTCTACACCGGTTCAGTGATCCCCCAGCCCTGCTCTGGCGCGAAACTGGACAAAGGAAAGGGGAGTGACCACTCCCCTGACCTGCACCTCCCAGGGGAGGTGCCCAGAGCTCCTCCAGCGTGCCCCAGACCTCTGCCATCTTGGATTCAGAGGTGTGCTGGCACACTGGACTGCTCTGAGTGGCCAGGGCCAGCAGGTGACGTCAGAGACTCCTTCTGATAGGCTCTTACCTGTGTTACTAGCCTATCCTCCTTCCTAGGTAGCCAAACCTCCTTTTCTGGCTATTTGGGGTCTCTGCTTTGGGGAACTCTTCAGATACCGAATGCAAGAGCTCACCAGAGTTCCTCTGCACTTCTCTCTTCACCTTCTGCCAAAGGATCGACCGCTGACTGCTCAGGACGCCTGCAAAACCGCAACAAAGTAGCAAAGACGACTACTGCAACCTTGTATCGCTTCATCCTGCCGGCTTTCTCAACTGTTTCCTGGTGGTGCATGCTCTGGGGGTAGCCTGCCTCCTTCTTGCACCAGGAGCTCTGAAGAAATCTCCCGTGGGTCGACGGAATCTTCCCCCTGCAACCGCAGGCAGCAAAAGACTGCATCACCTGTCCTCTGGGTCCCCTCTCAGCACGATGAGCGTGGTCCATGGAACTCAGCAACTCTGTCCAAGTGACTCCCACAGTTCAGTGACTCTTCAGTCCAAGTTTGGTGGAGGTAAGTCCTTGCCTCCCCACGCTAGACTGCATTGCTGGGTACCGCGTGATTTGCAGCTTCTCCGGCTCCTGTGCACTCTTCCAGGATTTCCATCATGCACAGCCAAGCCTGGGTCCCTGACACTCTAACCTGCAGTGCACAAACTTCTGAGTTGTCCTCCGGCGTCGTGGGACTCCCTTTTCTGACTTTGGGTGGACTCCGGTTCACTCCTCTTCCAAGTGCCTGTTCCGGTACTTCTGCGGGTGCTGCCTGCTTCTGTGAGGGCTCCCTGACTTTCTGGGTGCCCCCTCTGTCTCCTCATCCAAGTGGCGACATCCTGGTCCCTCATGGGCCACAGCAGCATCCAAAAACCCTAACCGCGACCCTTGCAGCTAGCAAGGCTTGTTTGCGGTCTTTCTGCGTGGGAACACCTCTGCACGCTTCTTCACGACGTGGGACATCCATCCTCCAAAGGGGAAGTTCCTAATCCTCTTCGTTCTTGCAGAACACAAAGCTTCTTCCATCCTGTGGCAGCTTCTTTGCACCCTCAGCTGGCATTTCCTGGGCATCTGCCCAATCTCGACATTGACGCGACTCTTGGACTTGGTCCCCTTTTTCCACAGGTACTCAGGTCCGGAAATCCACTGTTGTTGCTTTTCTGGTGTTGGTCTTCCTTGCAGAAACCCCCTATCACGACATCTGTGCTCTCTAGGGGTTATAAGTGCACTTTACACCTACTTTTCAGGGTCTTGGGGTGGGCTATTTTTCTAACCCTCACTGTTTTCTTACAGTCCCAGCGACCCTCTACAAGCTCACATAGGTTTGGGGTCCATTCGTGGTTCGCATTCCACTTTTGGAGTATATGGCTTGTGTTGCCCCTATACCTATGTGCTCCTATTGCAATCTATTGTAACTTTACACTGCTTGCATTACTTCCTTTTGCTATTACTGCATATTTTTGGTATTGTGTACATATATCTTGTGTATATTTGGCATCCTCATACTGAGGGTACTCACTGAGATACTTTTGGCATATTGTCATAAAAATAAAGTACCTTTATTTTTAGTATATCTGTGTATTGTGTTTTCTTATGATATTGTGCATATGACACCAGTGGTATAGTAGGAGCTTTGCATGTCTCCTAGTTCACCCTAAACTGCTCTGCTATAGCTACCTTCTATCAGCCTAAGCTGCTAGAAACACCTCTTCTACACTAATAAGGGATAACTGGACCTGGTACAGAGTGTAAGTACCCCTTGGTACCCACTACAAGCCAGGCCAGCCTCCTACAGGCAGGTTGTGCAAATTGTACCATGTGTTGATAACCGTAACTGGCAAGTTTCAGTGGGTGTTTGAGCCAGAAGCATAACTCACTTTTTAAGTGGGTTTTGTTGAGTTAATACATTTTTTTATGTGATTTACTTAATTTTGAAACCCTGCTATGCGCGGTCTTTGTCCAGGAGCAGTGGGTCCGCTGCCAAGCCCTCTGCCAAACTAGCTGTGGCCTCCTAACCCCTACTGCACACAGCATGCCATGTACCCATTCTGCTTCGTGCACAACCTTCAGCCAGGCCCTCTGCCCAACAAATTCTGTTGTGAGCAGTGTGGGTTAGTTGTAGGGCTTGCCTAGCCTTGCACCAGACATAAATTGCTAGCTGCAATGCCAAATTTCAGGCATATTAATTGAACAGTGCCAAAGATATTATGCAGATCGAAAAGACAGTTCCAAAGTTATTAGTAAATCAAAAAAAAGTTTCGCTCACTGTAGGAAAGTACAATCTTTCTTTGCATGTTACCCCTAGTTTTACCTGTATGTCAGTATGTTTTTGCCTGCCTCATTGGGATCCTGCTGGGCAGGACCCCAGTGCTCATAGTTTATGGCCTAATCTGTGTGTGTGTACAGTGCTTAACTGTGTCACTGAGGCTCTGCCAACCAGAACCTCAGTGCTTATGCTCTCTCTGCTTTTAGATTTGTCACGATAGGCTAGTGACTTCATTTACCAAATTTCAATTGGCACACTGGACCCTCCCTTGTAAGTCCCTAGTATATGGTACCTAGGTACCCAGGGGATTGGGTTTCCAGGAGATCCTTATGGGCTGCAACATTTCTTTTGCCACCTATAAGGAGCTCAGACAAACCCTTTCACAGGACTGCCACTGCAGCCTGCGTGAAATAGTGCACACATTATTTCACAGCCATTTTCACTGCACTTAAGTAACTTATAAGTCACCTATATGTCTAACCTTCATTCAATGAAGGCTAGGTGCAAAGTTACTAAGTGTGAGGGCACCCTTGCATTAGCAAAGGTGCCCCCACATAGTTCAGCGCCAATTCCCGGAACTTTCTGAGTGCGGGGACGCCATTACACGTGTGTACTACATATAGGTAGATACCTAAATGTAGCTTCACAATGGTAACCCCGAATATGGCCATGTAAGGTGTTTAAGATCATGGAATTGTCCCCCCCATTCCAAATCTGTTATGCAGGAGCCAATTCCATGCATGCTGGGGGCTCCACCATGGACCCCCAGTACTGCCAAACCAGTTCTCTGAGGCTTGCAATGCAGCTACAGCTGCTGCCACCTCACAGACAGGGTTCTGCCCTCCTCGGGTCTAAGCAGCTCAGTCCCAGGATGGCAGAACAAAGCATTTCCTTTGGGAGCAGGGTGTTACACCCTCTCGCTTTGGAAATAGGTGTTACAGGCTGGGGAGGGATGGCCTCCCCCAGCCTCTGGAAATGCTTTGAAGGGCACAGATGGTGCCCTCCTTGCATAATCCAGTCTACACCGGTCCAGGAACCCTTTGTCCCTCCTCTGGCGTGAAACTGGACAAAAGAAAGGGGAGTGACTACTCCCCTGTCCATCACCACCCTAGGGGTGGTGCCCAGAGCTCCTCCAGTGTGTCCCAAACTTCAGCCATCTTGCTTTACAAGGTGTGGGGACACTCTGGAGGCCTCTGAGTGGCCAGTGCCAGCAGCTGACGTCAGAGACCCCTCCTGATAGGTCCATACCTGATAAGGTAGCCAATCCCCCTCTCAGGGCTATTTAGGGTCTCTCCTATGGGTTCCCTTCAGATTCTACTTGCAAGTTTCCAGCAGGAAGCCTCTGCAACTACTACTTCATCCTCTGACCTCGGATCAACCGCAGATTGCTCTAGGAACCGCTGTAAGAGCAACAACATATCTGGAAGGGCTACTTTTCCTCTGCAGCTCCAGCCAGCAACTGCAACAGTTTCCACGGTGTGCACGCTCTGAGGACTCCCTATCTTCACCCTGCACCAGAAGGACCGAAGAAGTCTCTCGTGGAGTGACAGAGTCGCTCCCCTGCTCAAGCAGACACCTTCTAAGTCGACAACCGGTTCTCTTGAACTCCTCTCCTGGCAACGAGCATGCTCCTTGGAACACAAAGGGTGGACCCCATCGACACAGACTGTCCTGAGGTCTTGGTGTCCCAATTTGGAGGAGGTAAGACCTTGCCTTCCCCGAGAATGACAGTACCTCTATGCACTGCGTCTTCTTCACCTCCTGAGGCCTCTGTGCACTATTTGCAAAATTTCTTTGTGCACAGCCTGGCCCAGGTCCCCAGCATTCTATCCTGCGACGCTCAACTCGCTGAGTTGTCCTCCGGCGGCGTGGGACCTTCCTTTGTAGTGCTGCACCAACCGCATTTTGCTCCTCCTTTGTCCCCGTGTCCTTGGATCCCCGTGGGTGCTATCTGGTGTTCTGAGGCCTCGCTAAAGTGCTGAGAGCCCCCTCACACAGAGTTGAGACCCCCAGGTCCCTCCTGGGCCCATATAGCCCCTAGTTGATGCAAAATGCGACTTTGCCGGAATCAAGGCTTGTTGGAGGAATCCAGCGCCAAACCCACCTGCATCCAACTTCACGACGTGGGATATCCAGTGCATCACTCAAGAACTCGCTGGCATCTTCCTGGGGTGCATTTCTGCAGTCTTCGCCCAACCAGGGACTCTTCATTTGCACCCTCTTCTGGGTTGGCAGGTGCTCCTGTCCTTCCTGGAACTTCTTTCAACTTCTGGACTTGGTCTCCTTCCTTTGCAGGTCTTCAGGTCCAGGAATCCACTGTTACTTGTTTGCAGACTTGGTTGGTTCTTGCACTAATTCCAATCACGAGGTGTAGTGTGTCCTAAGGAAACTTGCAGTACTTTATTCTTGATTTTCTGGGCTCTGGGGTGGGGTAATTTACTTACCTTTACTGTATTCTTACTCTCCCAGCAATTCTGCAAACACTACACTTGTCTAGAGGGGAATTTGTGATTCGCACTCTACTTTCTTAGTATATGGTTTGTGTTGCCCCTAGACCTATTTTCTCCCATTGCATTCTATAGCATTTCCTATTGTTTGCACTATCCTATGTCTAATTACTTGCCTTATTTTGGTGACTAGTGTATATATTGTGTATAATACTTACCTCCAGAAGGAGTATTGCCTCTAAGATATTTTTGGTACTGTGTCACCCAAATAAACTACCTTTATTTTTGGTAACACTGAGTATTGTCTTTACTTGTGTATAAGAACTGTATAACTATAAATGGTATTGCATGAGCTCTGCATGTCTCCTAGTTCAGCCTAAGCTGCTCTGCTATAGCTACATCTATCAGCCTAAGCTGCTAGAACACTACTACATTTCACTAATGAGGGATAACTGGACCTGGTATAAGGTGTAGGTACCCAAGGTACCCACTACAAACCAGGCTAGCCTCCTACAGTCATTTTCTGGATGCTTGAACCCGCCTTGCATCAATGAGATGCAAGGTAGGCATTCCGGTCCATAAAATGACTCAAACACCTGTGTGACATATTTATCCATCCGGGCAAAAATGGTGCACGGCTGGGAAGCGGACCTGAAAAATGATGCAAAGCCCGATTTGCGTCAAATTTTAACGCCTGGGTCAGGGCAGGCATTAAAATGGGGCAAAAACACCACTACTTAAGGAAATCTTACACAAGCAACATCATTGCTCAATAAGGATGACATGGAGGTGCTACTCATGCAGCATGCCAGGCGACGTAGAGCACAGGACCAACAGCAGCAGCTACCACCACACCAACGTGGACCACAAAGGCAACGCAGAAGGCAGGAGAGGCTCTTCAGGACCAGGACAACCCTCCTGGGCCTCGGGGAACAGGATATCATCCAGAGGTACAGACTCAACTGGTAAGCCATACAGCAGCTGCTGGGCCAAACTGAGCCACAGTTAACAGCCAGCCTGCAGACACCCCACAATATTCCACCGGAGACCAAGCTGCTAGCTGTCCTGCGCATGTTGGCAAGTGGCTCATTCCAAACTATGGGTGCCATAGTTGCTGGGGTATCACAGCCCTCATTTTCCACCTTCCTTCCCAAGGTCCTTGATGTCATCATCTCCCTCACATCCCGCCACATCAGCTTCCGCAAAACACAGCAGAAGCAGCAGGAGACCAAACAGGGGTTTTATCAAATACATGGCTTCCCGCATGTGCTTGGTGCTATTGACTGCACCTATGTCCGGACTGTACCAGCTGCTGCAACAGAGTACCTATACCGCAACAGAAAGCACACCCACTCCATAAATGTGCAGGCCATTGTTGGCCACCAGGGATTGTTCACAAACATCTTGGCAAAGTATCCTGGGAGTGTACATGGTTCCTTCATCTTCCGCCACATCACCATCAACCAGCACTTCCAGGATGGACGATATGGCAATGGCCTTCTTGTTGGTAAGTCCATATACCGAGAAATATAAACACGGCACAGCAACCTTTAGGACGTACAATACATACACCACTACATTGACACGTGGACAGGAAGACACTGAGGTGTGACACACGTAGTTATGTTTGACATCCCGACCCAATGGGATGCACACCTATGAACAAATGACGGCTACCAATAACAATAGATGCTACTCTAGAGCCACAAGGGGCCAATTTAAAAACACACAGTGACAATGACATGGCCTGCACTGGCAGTACAACTTGGAAGATTAACCATTTAATATTACATAAGACCACAAATTCACTCCCACACCCTCCAAAGCAATAAGTACTGTGGAAGGGGTGTGCAATGGGTGTAGCTGCAGGTCAAACACCATGAGACACATAGCATGATGGTGCCGACTCACATGGAGGTGACATGGAAATACTGAGGCAGTACCAACATCACACATCACTCCAGGTGTGACGTTGCCAGCTAGCAATAAGGAAGTGGACTGTGCTATGAAAACACATTGATGTGACACTAATGCAAAGTGCACACTGCTGCACATACTGAAAGAGCCAATTCTCCACCTCCATAACGGATATACAGGGAGATGGCCCTTCCTGCACACATACATCCACCTCCACAAGCCAGTTAGCCAGCTCACCTGGAGCAAGTTCAGTAGTGTAGGTGCACGGTTGCACATGAGCCACTGGCAGAGGGAACAACAAAGGTCAACATAGAACCAAGTCACACATGGGACAATTGGGCATTGTCAATACTGAACAACTCTGTGCTGGCAACTTAAGAATATGTGTTGGGCATTGCTACCAAGCCCAATCAAATGGCCTTGCCTCTGTTTTTCATTTGCAATTACATATGTTCAAGTGGATGGGAGGTCCAGGCCATGTAGTGCAACCATGTTACCACCACATTGGAATCTATTGTGTGTGTAGAAGTATCATGTCCCCTCCAGTGAGCGCACACTAAAACATCTTGCTCACTACATAACGCATGGGAGATACACACTGAACTGCGCTTTGGAAACTAAACCATAGATATCAGGTGAATGAGCCAGACACAAGTTTTCAAGTCAAACAATCCAATGCAGAAATAACCTCACAGAAGCCCAAGATCCCATACCAGGCCACAAACACATATGAGTCACAGACAACACAAGATATCAACTGCCATGCTACATGAAATTCCAGGTGGAAGAAACAACAAAATACTTACTCCTATTTTCTATTTCAGTTGATCAGAGTTATGAGATCCAGCCATGGATCATGACCCCATTCCCCAACCCAAGCACAGCAGCAGAGCGTGCCTATAATGAGGCACATCTGAGGACACGCACCATTGTTGAATGGACCTTTGGCATCCTGAAGTCCAGATTCAGATGCCTGGACATTACCGGAGACAGCCTCCTATATTCCCCAGAAATAGTCTGCAAGATCATATTGACTTGTGCCATCCTGAACAACATTTATGTTAGGAGGAACATCTCCCTATATGAACCTGAACAAGAACTGCCTGAAGAGGAGGAGGAGGCTGGTGGTGCCTGGAAAATGAGGTGGAACATCCAAACAGCTGCAGGAATGCGTCGCAGACAGCAGATAGTTCAAAACCTTTTTCAACAATAGTCACTATAAACACATTGTGACGATCTGGAATTAAACACCTCACTTTATCACTGAATCCTGCTCTGGGTAATTATTTATGCATTACATGTTCTTTAGGAATCTGAGTATTACCTCAGGGAGCATGTCGCAAAGCAAATCTGAATACTTCTGATGCCACATCATATTTCATGGGTATGATTGTACAGCAAACATCACCCACAGTTTGTATGAAAACCATCTTTTCTAATTCACATTTGAAGGACAAAATCATAGGACCACAGCTATGACAGACATCCATGTTTTCAACATGGTCTACTGTAGCACTTGACACACAACTATGGCATCTTCAACCATAAGGTAAAAAAGCACATCATACATGAGGCAGTGGATCTGAAATTGCATTGGTAAGAGGAATGTATGAACAGACCCTTGACATTAGTAAGTGTGACATTAGCTGTCTCTGCAAGGAGCTTGTGTGACAGGAGGTGCATCAATCCTGAAAATGGATAGCATGAGTGTCCCAGGTATGACAAGCAATGCTCACAAGACATGTCCTGCGCAGTCCATCCCAGGTAATAAGTCCTGCCACAGCCATGTTTTAAGTCTCTGCCCTCCCTTCTCTAGGGGGCGCTGTAAATGGACTATCTGTACCCTGGGAATCTTCATAATCACTCACCCAGACTCCCATTCTGACTCCTGTTTGCTTCCCTTTTCTGTATGGCATGCCATAGTACAACTACATTAGCCTGCATGGACTTCAGGTCCCATAATGCACTGCCTGGTAGTAGGTAACACCTGTAATCTTCTGTCCATAGCTTCCCATGGGAAAAGTCCAGTTGGCCCCTTATACTGGATTCTCTCCTCCAGGACTTGTAAGAGACTGAAGCTGCACCCACCTGTGAGCTCTCTCATGCAGCCCAGCCATTTGACTCTGCCCTGGCCTTGCTGCTGCCTGGAACTGCTTAGAAGCTGCCATTCCCTGAAGCTCCTCGTCGTGCATTGGAGTAAAATTCATTTGTGTACCAGAGCCTTTGTTGGATTGTGTTACAGTTCTGAGTACCCCTGAAACTGCTCTCTGTTTCCACAGTGTTGTTCCTGCTTGTTCCAGTCAGACTATGCTCCCTGTTTTTCTGCCTTGTTCATGTTTTTGTTCCTGACAGAGCCTGCTTCCTGTTAGCCAGACCGTTTCCAGTCTTTGCGTCAACCAGAGCCTGTTCCCTGTGCCTGCATTTGCCTCCTTTTTGGTTCCCATGCCCTCTGTTTCCTCTTGGGGTATTGTGTCTGGTAAGTGTACGATCAGTCCTCAACTGTATAGAATTGTTTAATTTTGTATTTGTACTGGCACATATTTTCCAGGAGGCTAATCCAGCCCCCATCCTTTGTCTGGTTTTGCATGTATTCATTAGTGCCAAACAGTGACATTGTGCTATGACTGTATTCCTGGATTTGTTACTGTGCTTCCAGCCCAACAAACAAGGGCTGGTCTTGTGTATGTAAGGACAATCCATGTTTGTGCCCTGACGGTCCAGACGACTGCTGCCACCTTTCGATGGAGCTTGTGTGGTGACTAGCTGTGAGATTAATCTGTACAGAGGCACTGATGTTCCCAGTTGCTGTGGGAAGTTCAGAACTCTACCCTGCGTACAAACGTAGTGATGAGCCCTGCGTGTTTGTCCATTACTGATCTGTTACATATTTGTCCACACCAAGGTTGCTCTGTCTTCCCTCTTCTGTATTATCTCCGTACCATAGCTGCCCTATCCCCTTGTATGCCTTTGACAGATACTCTGTGAACTCAAGGATTGCCTCAACAGACCCCTGACTTGACCTGCACGAAACCGTAACACCATGGAGCCCGATACTGACACAGGTTACACATGCCCACACACTTGAACTGGACACTTTTGTGCAAAGCACCTCTGAAAATATGTGAACACATGCAACCTGGGCTGCTGGTCCACCACAGCCACAGGAGGAACATAGGTAATTTACATTAGTCAAACTGACGTGTACATAACAATTTTATGATTGGAATTGAGGCTCTGTGTCGCAAACACTGTACCTACCAAACATGTTCAAATGCCTGACTTATGGGTAGTATACAACAAGTGACCATGAAGTGGTAGGCAACAATTAATGACATGTGAGGGGTAACATATCTGACATAGCCCTCATCAGCCATCCTCGATCTTCCCTGTGTATTGTTTCTCGTGGGAAATGTATTGTCCCAAAAGTCAAACAACTACACACAGCAAAATAGTCGACACATATTTCAAACACATATCATGATTGTTGTACCTCATTGAATGGCATCCTGTGTTGATACCCATTTGTAACACATTCATACATGAACATCACGCATAATGTATTGCATGCCGTTCCAACAGAAGCACACAAATAGTTGTAACAGTCAATTCACACACAAAACACACAGGCCATGATTTATATTTTTGTAGCATAGCCTTGCTGTCCTCTATTGATGCAACTTCTGTGCAAACTTACAAATTCCATTTAAATTACCTAAGTTTGCGCTGTTTTTGCGTCAGTAAAAAAAAGCAAACCCTGCACAAAGATAGTAGAAATGCAGGCCGCAGTTGCATGGTTTACCACATGTGGCTAAACACTAGAACACACACTGCAGGCCATACCATCCTATCTTTGTCTAGATATAGGCTGCATGCATGTTAAATAAAGAAAAATGACGTAAACAATGTTTCAGTCAGAAATTTTGACACAAATGCGTCGCAAAATGACGCAAATGCACACTAAACATCAATGGGTCCCTAGCGTTAATTCCACCAGCACACCCCACGCATGCGGATATCCATAAAAATTGTAGTTTTCCAGGAATGCGTGGGATTTTGATGCTTATGTAGCTTATACGTCAAAAATATTCACGCAAACTACGTAAGCGTAAAAAAATGTACACGCAAGACGGAAAACGAAGCGCAAAGGGGACAGGAAGTGATGTAATAGGATATCCTGTTTACAGACATGGTACAGTAGGTGTACTTTCACTTTCACTTTGCAGTCTGATTTTTCTAGACTGCGTGGCTGTGTGTTGGTCTTGCTCTCTTGTGGATTGTGTGTATTGTCTCTTATGTGGTCTATCTTTTGTCTTTTGGTGTTACCTAATTGTATTTTGTACCTGTGTAAGTGTTTTTGTGTCTTTTATTGTTGTCAGAATTGTATTTGTACTGTCGGGGGCCTGCTTGTGGGTAAGATTAGTTGGGGTACTTTGGATCTGTCATTGGGGTTTGCAAGTTTCCTTTTTTCTACTTTCCTTTCCTTTCTCATTTTATTGTAAAACATTTTGGACTGTACCATGTCGGGAAGGGCGAGGCTGGGGTGCATGGGTGAGGAAGAGCTTGGGGCATTTGTGTGGCTGGTGTGCCATTTCCTCCCTTTGATGCTGGAGGCAGGGGGCGGTGTGATACAGGGGTTTCACACGAGGCAAGATGGCTGCGTAGGGTAAAGGTGCTCTTCCACTTAAAAAGAATATTCAACACCTCCCGAAATGAGCACCAGCTGAAGCATCGCTGGGCTGACCTGGTGGCCCGAGAGCAGGACCTGCTGGACCACCTGGATGTGGTGATCAGGTGCCCTGTTGGTGAGTATCACATTGACAAATGTGTACAGTTGAATGCTCCTAAGTAACAGTAGCAGATGTCGTGACGTGCTTTATGCAATGTTTGTGGCCATGTGGAATGCAAATTGAACAAACTGTTAGTGTACCAGTAATGAGATGTATTACACATGTTAATACATGGTTAAAATGCAGTCCAGAGTTTCGTTGAGCCATGTCTGACTGTTATTCAGGGCCAAATGTACCAAGCTCTTTATAACTTTCACTAATGGCTAAATTTACAGAATTTTGTGTTTACATCAGGACAAATTTTTATTCAAATGCACAAACCTAAATGTCCCATTCTGCTATCAGATTGCACAATCTCAAAACCGGGTTTTCTAGTGGCATAAAGGATTAGGCATTCAAATCCTATCATTGGGTCGCAGGCACCTATTTCTTTTTTTCTTGCGCACAATTGCCAGGACTGAGCTATTGCAGTTACCATCCATTTCAACTTGGTGCTAACCCATTTTCAAAAGGGGCGGGGTCTCCATGAGATCCCTTCCTCTTTGTGAATGCAAAACTTTTTCTGAGCATGAAGTTGTGCAAGGGACCACTGACTGCTTCCAAAAATCTCTTTTAGTAATGAAATAAGTTGTTAAAATACTTTCTGTACACCCCTGCTGAAATATTGCTGCATTTCAACAAATATTTACATCTCAATATGAAAGCAGTCATAGACATAGTGGTCTGCTGAGCTTAGCAGGCTAGCATCCCTGTGAGTGCAGCCGTTATCAAGGGGTTTGCAAAATGAGACCTACATCATCATGATTGAAGAGGTAGGTAATTTGCTACCCCATTTTTTATTTGCAAACAGTGTCATTTGGAAGGTTCTACCTCTGATCATCCAACTTGCTAATTGCTAAGTCTCACAATACCTGATATAGGTACATATGGCCCTGAGTGACACATTTCAGGTGCAATGACTATACCTGTGCCCATGCATTTTGTCAATGATGATCAGCTAAGATGCTGTCGGCATACCATCTTTAGCAGTTTTGGAACAGCAAAGTGGGCAATCCATGTTTAACACTACATTGCCATCATTACACACACACAATCCCTGCCATCATGTTGTCATAGGGGGCATATACGGCTTAGGGGACACTGCCCATGGGGCATATGTTACCTACATATAACACTGGCACACCTATTATGGACCACTGGAATTCCTGAATGAAGATCGAACCACATGTCCGTCACACAGTTACTCATTGTCCCTTGATGCACAAGCCACAATACCTGAGTCACTTGTATTGCAGTGCACCAGGGAAGTGTCATTGCAATTGTCACCAAATAACAAATAATGAAATGGAGTGCCATCGGACCTGGATTAGCCACAAAAGTGTGTAGTCAGGTTTAGCACCACATGATTGTTAGGGCCAGTGCACTGGAGTGACAGTGTCAATGCAAGTTTGCAGTGGTATGTCCGTTGGAGTGTCTACATGTCTAATGTGCAGCTCTATCTTATAAAATGTCACACACTGTGAAATGTTGTTCCCACGTTTGTACAGTGATCAGATATGGAGCATATATCTCCCTTCCATGTTTTACAGGTGGACCAGCCCCCTATACCATCGAGGAAGTGGCTCGATTTGAGGACCCAGACTTATCCAGTAAGTGTGAAAATGGCTGTCCTGTGTTGTGATTGCAGCTGTTGTGTGATTGACTCTTGTGTGTTGGACTCATTGCAAGATATGATGAGCTGGCACGTGATCTGATATGTGACTTGACATAGCGTTCCATGCAAGGGTTAGACATTCACTGGCAGAGAGTCATATCTTGGGAGTCTAGTGCTGCGCAATAGGCAGGAGCCAGTGAACAAGGTGATTGGTAGCCACATGTAGGCCCACATTTGAGTTGGAAGTGGTCCAGTGTCAGCATTTTGTCAGCAAGTCATATCCTAATTTACACAAGACAGTGATGCATCAGTTTTCCCCATAAATTGTGCATCCCTGTATTGTAATGAACATTTAGCACTGTATGAGTGACTATCCCCTAGCATCTAGCCCCACATGTTGTACTCCATTTACGTGGCACTTAAATGGTATGTCATAGGCGTGCATGAAGGTCAAGGCCAGATGTGTGCTTGCATCAATGTGGGTGATTCATGAAATGTGTCAGTGAGATCTGATGTTGATGGTTGTCCACAAATGGAAACATGAATGTAGACGTGATTGGCCAATGGTTAACTCCCTACAGGTTGGCAGGCCTACTTACATGTGTTCCACTTGCTAAATTCATGTACAGCTGGACAAGGCTTTGTGGTTGTCCTTGACGGTGGAGAAGATGTATTGCATGCCCATCCCCCCTGAGGCACAGGGATAGGGGTAGAAAATATGTGTAGCTAGGTGTGATGGTGACAGTGTACATGACAGACATCTAATTCAAGCATGCACGTGTCCCAAACAACACTGACACCTTATGATTAGCAACTGCATACCATCCTGCCATTTCCATATACAAATCACAGGTCTTGTGTGTCTTGAAGTTGATCCAGATGATAGGGATTAGCCGGCGTGGCACATGTTGAGTACTTGCTGCATTTGCATTGTGACACATTGCACTACATAAATGCACAGCTCATTTAATTTGGTACACACCTTGTTGTGCTTTGTGGTGATGTTAAATACTTGATGGGTAGGCTGCGTTGCCATTTCCTTCCTCAGGGACAATCTGTCATCTGTACTGTGATTTGAACTGCATGTGCAATTTGAGGGAGAGTGTTAGATTATCATCTGTACATGCATCACACAATGATGACCCTAATGTTTGCCTGTCTCTTTTTTTTACAGCTGCCAACATGAATGCCACACAAATCAGAGAGTTCCAGAGGTGGGCAGTACAATACAGGCAAATCCTGGATGTGGAGTCTGGGTTTTGAAAGATGGCAAGTCGCTATCGTCAGGAGAGAGCCACTGGAGCATGTCGGGCTTTTAGCCAAGGGGGTCCAGCATTAGCCACAACAGGTGTCGCCACCACCCTGACTGCAGGCAGTAGCAGAGTGGGCACCAGTATCTCCGCCACACCTACTGCACCCTCAGCCTCTGGAGCTACAGCCACAACACCTACTACACCATCAATTCCACCACCCCGACCACGGCACCTGCAGTTGCTACTGTCGCGTGGGCTCTCATTATCCTAAATGAGACTACTGGATTTCTAGGCAGCAGGATCGATAACGGTGTGGGGGACTGAGTCTGACCCACGTGTAAGGAACTGTGTCACCCTAAATCCGGTTGTTGCTCCGGCTAACTAGCAGTGCCTCATTTCTCCCACGGGGAAGAAATGATTGGGCAGCCGAGCGCATGACATCTTTGGAACTTCTCAGGGAAGTCGTGGTCACTCAGATCCAAACTAACTCTCTCATTCACAATATGGTCTCATATACAAATGACAAAGACAGTATAAGTTTTATATAATGTTTTAATAAAACGACTGTATTTTAGATATTAAGGCGTGAGCCGCAATAACCAGAACAATACAACATAGTAGGATTGATATAGTAACCAGGAGAGTAAAACATAGAAATAAAGCTATCATAATTCCTAACCGTTTCTACTCTCCCTCTGCTTGTTCTATTTAGAGCACAGCATGTTAAGCTTTCAGCTTGCCTTTCTGTATCACTAGGGAGACGGACACACTCATACCTGAGAAAAGGCCTGTGATCTGGGTCAGCATCTGCAACGAGGCAGTCAGCGTCTAGTTGTGGTTCCCTGGTCGGAATCTCCCTCTTGCATGCATTGGGACAAGGAAGTGATTTTATAACTAACATGTCATCGTGATCACAAAATGTTCCTACGCAGGAATGGCAAGTCTAGACTCCTACCACGTCTATCGGCAATGTACCAGACTGTATCCTTGACTAAAGCACAGAGTGAATATGTAATGAAGAACTCCAGTGCTGAAGTAGGCAAAACAGTGTGATATGAATAAAAAACAACACCGTAGAACTGACTATTCTGTAAAATAACAGTACGAAGCCTAATAGAAAGCATTTAGAGTAAAGTGCACAGAGGCTCTAAGCTGTTAGCAAATGAATAAAATATATTTAGGGCAAAGTGCACAGAGGCCTAAGGCCTGAAGCTAATGCGCAAAATATACGTAAAACTGACCACACTACACCCTCCCCTTGTCGGTAGCAAGTGGTTCCAACAACATAAAAAAAAACATGACCTAAATTTAAACCCAACATTTCGACAAGATGAGAAGACAACAAAGTCATAAATTTAGGAAACATGTGACGATAGAGCGAATTGCAATATAGTGTCAATTTAGTCGGGAGAGAGAGAAAAAAAATCCAATCGTCAGACAGAAGCAATAGAACGTAGAAGCTCCTCCACTTCGAGATAGGTCAATATCGGAAGGTCCACGCCACAAAGTACCATGGAGCAGGTGTGTTCCAAAGCCCCAAAACCATTCAGGGCGGCACCCCGTGTAGCGCCAAGGAAAGAGACAAAACCATCTTCCTCCAGGAAGGGAATCTCATAATCCGCTTCACGAAGCAAACGCAACCGTAGTGCACAAGTCTGGGAATGAGCCCTAATCGGGAACATCAACAGATCAAGATCAACCACTGGAGAGCGCTGCAGTGAGAGACAGAAAGCCAGTGCATGTTCAAACGAGCACCAAAGGCATCGAAACACGGGTTGCACACAATCCAAAACCGGCCTGAATGACAGAGACCAGTCACACTCCAAATGTCCCAGGAGTGTCGCTCCAAAATGCTGCATCATGCGTTCACGACACAGCTGTGCTGACGGGAGCAGCAATACAGGATCTCGTTGCGGCGGGACAGCCATTGCGAAAAAATAGCAACAACAGCAAAACTCCAGCTATTAAAGCCAAAGTAATCGGGAAACCCCCAAAAATGCTTCCGAAAATAGAGTGTATAGCCGAAGGTATCAAACCGAATACGGAAGAGAAGGTGTGAATGAAACCAACACCAACGGCTTTGAAAAAATGAGCAATACCAGCAGTGATGGATGCATTATATATACGTCCCACAAGTTCACCGAAATGACTCGGAAAGTTAGTATTCAAAAGGGACTGTATCTCCGCCGATGACCTTGCCACTTGAAGTGCGTAGGTCTCGCTAGCAGATGTAAGGGCCACATGCTTTTGAAACAATAAAGCTTTCAGCCGACTCAACTTGTCGAAATCAACCTTGGAAGTAGCAATATGAGGCCAGATGTCCGCTACCTCCCCAAATTCAGTAGGGGGAAACAACACATTCCCGCAGCACGTAACGGCCTTGTTGACGACAACGACGTAAACTATTCCGGCACGCATGCCACAGCAGCGTTCGCTGTTAAGAACAATGTAACTGCCGTTAGAAAGCACCTGGAAAGTGTTTTTAATTACCGGGACTGGAACTCCCTTCAGATAACAAGCTAAGTTAGCAATCGAAGCATTACACGCTCCGTGCAAGGACAGCAGTTTACAAACCATGGAATCGCTAACAGAAGCTTCGCATTCGCTACCGCTAAGAAAAACTTCCCGCAAACCATTAACACATCTGTACTGAAAAGGAAGCTCCCACACCTCGTGTATGTAACTGTCACCCAATAGTTCATATCTAGCCACCGGAATGTGCTTCAAACAAGAAGTAAATTGCAGAGTGGAGATAGGCAAATTAATAACCCCATGAATCAACCACTCAGCTGACGGAATCTCATCCACCGTAAAAGGCAGTTTCTCCAACTTTTCAATATTTAACATAACATACGTCGCTTCCTTCTTAGCCATCAATTGTTGTTGACAAGTTAAATTAAAGGAGATAAAGATCTCTCTGGCACGAATGTGCTGCCATGGAACGCGACCCGCCTTCAAGGTCTGAAGAGTCCAACCCAGCTGCATGATAGATCGTGTCTGACTCTGCCCATGATATAAAGAAGACATGTCTGATTTTATAATGTCAATAGCAGAAGAGACAATGCTGTCAATCGTGTAAACACGGTCAGAAAGGGTATGCATGCCATTATCAACAACAGACAAAGTCTGCAGCAGATTTTCTTGATCAATCTGTCTTAACCGGGCTGCAGCCTCCTGCTGGGAAAGTTTCCAAAACTCATTATACACTTCGTATAAGAACCGTTTTCTCCGGGGCACCTTGGGACCTGATAAGAAATCTTGTAAATCAGTACCATTAGACAGTAACTTGAGGTGTGACTTAACTGCACCCAGCGTGGAGTACTTCAACCATTGTTGACAAAGTTTCCCCACACTGTATGTAGTTATTATATCAGCATGTTCTGGTGAAATGTAACGAGGGTCTGCCCTACTAGTCCTGAACCCCCCAGAAGAGGTAACAAAACGTTGATGACACTGATTAGTGTCTACAGGCCACAATAACCACCCGCCCGGATGTAACGATGAAGCGTTAAGCGTACCATTCTGGACCCAATGCGTAAATTCACTAAAAGTAGCATTCACATAGTGCTGCCAGTTATTTAATTTAGAAGGGACAGGTATACTAGGCAAAGTCAATTCTCTAATCGACGCCAAGCCCAAACAACTAGTCTGTTGTACTGTGTCATTGAGGAAAATCATTTGCACAGGGATAATGCATGCTCGAAATAATGTATCTCTGCCTTGCATTTGCCAATTTTTCGTACCCCAAACACTTTTCAAGTCAACAGTCTTCAACCAGTATTCATATCCTTCGACCGAAAGTTTAGATACAAACGAATTAGAATACAATAATTTAGTATCGGTCAACAAAATTTGCTTATTAGAATACGGTGTCACTTTAAAATAGTAAGACTTAGCATTCCGCTGATCATGCCCAGAAAAATATGCAAATTTATCATTATACGTTTTCGAACTCCCTTGTGGAGGAGTCGAGCAATGTTCCCATTGTACATAATTAAAGATGGACTTAGGGCTACTCGCTTTGTGAATAAAGTGGTGTCCATAATAGGTGTAGCAAAACATATCACCATGATTATCTCTAAATTGGTAAGCATCTTCATCGTCATAGACAGTATAATATTGTAAATCTTTTAGCATAGCATCTACTGTCTTCACATCCCAATCATCAGAAACAATGCCTGGAATAACAATATCATTCATTGATAACTTAAGAACATACGGTATTTGAATCAATTCAGTGGGACCATATATATCAAACAATACTTTATCCCACACAATCCCATCCGGAATTGGTATTGCAGAAATGTTCACATTGGATAAGTCTCTTCGAACCATATGAGACGAAAAATGTGGTCTCAACACAGTCTCCACGTGCTCAATGTCTGATCGATCAGGAAGAAAATGACCATGTATTACCAGAAAAAAGGTAACCACAAATCCCAACCATAAAAAAATAGTCAGTACAGCCATAAAAAGCCACAAATAGTTCCAAAGAACAACAAAATATGTACGTTTAAGCCAACTTAGTAGCTTACGTGGACCTCGGATTGAAGACAGCGAAGACGAAGAGCTGGATACAGCCGCATCCACGTCGTTGAAGCAGCCAGAGGCAGTTCTCGCAAAAGGTGCAACAGTGAACAAGGAAGCTGATGGAGGTTCTCTCCTAGGTACGCTATAAATCACATGTTCAGAAACATCAGTAGAACGTACAGCAACTTGAGAAAAAGAATCAATATCAATCGTTGACTGTGGAACAATCGCAAGATCATCTTCCACCCTCCCCAAGCTCGGAGAGGAAACAGGGTCGGTGCAAATCACCTGCAGCGGGACTTCTTCCCCAGTAGTGAGAGGGATGCCGGAACTACTGGGTGTCCCTCTTGGTCTGCTGTGCAGAATCGGCCACATGTTGTAACTTGACATTATCAATGGAAACAAAACGATTTCCTTTGGCCCCTTGCAGCGGCGGCAAAATCACAGTTCTCGTGCCGCTTACCCCCAACACCGGGACAGGTGCTCGATAAGAAGGACCAAATTCTTTCTTTACTGCGACCTTTTCACGCACTAGATCCCCAATCCTGGGTATCCAACCAGTAGGTGTTACTGGCTCATCCTTAATTCCAGAGGAGGCAGCACTCGCAGAAGAGTTATCTTCACAAAATTGTTGTAAATCCTGCAAAACAGTGACACGATCATTTATGTCAAAGGGCGTATCTGCCGCCTCCACACCAGGACCATCTAGATCAGGAACATACATTCGTGTTCCGAACAGGCACTCATATGAAGTACGACCCCCCAGTGACCTTCTAGGCAAGTTATTAAGTGCTCTCTGTACTCCATACAGGTGGGCTAGCCAACTACGACCCGTACCTATAACCCTGGCTGTTAAGGATTGCTTTAAATCACGATTTAAACGCTCCACGACAGAATTTCCCTCGGGATGAAATGGAGACGAGAATTGGAGCTGGACCCCCAACGAAGCCATGGTGTCCCTGAATGCCTTAGAGGCAAAAGCAGGGCCCTGGTCCGAATGAAAAGCCGCAACTGCAAATGTATCGACAAAGATACGCAAATCTTTAATAACAGTCCGAGCGTCAGCCGAGCGCTGTGGCCAGACCCACACAAATCTGGAGCACGAATCTACAGCAACCAATATGTATTTGTATGCACTATCTTGTGTCAGTGGACCACAATGGTCCAAGTACACACACTGTAATGGTCTATTTGATATCAGAAGAGGAGTCTGCTGCGGGCGTCTAGCCGACGATGCTTTAATTTGTTGACAGACGTCACAACAAAGGACATACTGCTTTGTCTCCTTATAGAGACCAGGCCACCAATAACGGGCCTGTAAAAGTGAAATCGTGGCAGCCACACCATCATGCGCAGATGCCACCCCTTCATGCGCTGCAGAAATTAATCGAGGTCTCTCAATCTTATTCGGTAACTCACGTACACCAACGCCTGGAATATTAACAACAGCATTTAGTGCACCACTCAAGCAGTAACTATATTTAGAAGGGAGTCCTTTAGGAAATGGCGTGCCATCAGCCGTAGCTTTTATGGCAGCCGAAATCTCTATGTCTGGTTTTGAACTCGAACGAGTTACCGCGGCTACAGTGGCGATAGCCACTGCCGACTTTGCAGCCTCATCAGCCAAAGTATTCCCAGCAACGTGTATTCCAACGCGCTGGTGTCCAAGTGTATGTACAACATGGACTTTAGGAAGCATTTCTTTCAGACCCGCAACCTTACCCCACAACAATTTATGTTTAATGGTGTTGCCTTTAGAATCTCTGAACCCATTCATTTTCCAATAATGCAGATATTCATTGAAGGATTGCACACAGTAGTAGGAGTCACAGACCAGCAAGGTCAATATCGCCGGCTCTGCATGCTCCAACGCTAACAAAAGAGCTTTGAGCTCAGCCAGCTGCGCCGTGCAATCTCCCAAGGTTTTAGTATAAGTATGTCGGGGCAGAAAACTTCCCCCTCCATAGTCCCGCTCACCACCGCACATGCAGCAGAATACTGTTGTTTAGTCCCAACCGCCGGTTGCGCAGAGCCATCAGTATACATGATCACTTCATATTGGTCAATAGGCAATGTGCCAGCAGGAACTGGGTACTCTATTTCATATTGAAGAAATTCTTGAGTCTGCAGCTTAGGGTCAAATACGTAATCCACATTAGTGGCCGTCAAAGACGTAGCCCATTGTATCCACCGCGGGTGTAAAGCTTTCGAATTAGGAACACTCGCTTTTGTAACAGCCTCTAAGGCCGGAATTGGGGAAACGACAATAATGCGTTGGCCCTGGGCTAGCGGTCTTTCTTTGATCACAGCCATCTGTACTGCAGTTAGAATTTTCTCAGTCTGTGCAAAACGTTGTTCTGCAGCAGAATACAAGTGGGACTTGTATGCTGTCGGGACTGTCTCCCCTTCATTAAAGGTGACATACGTAAATCCAACAGCCCCAGGAATCACCCTGATGACCAAATGAGTTTTATTGTCCCGTGTGTGTAAATGTTTAACCGCTAAGAGATCATTCTGCAGCTCTCGCAGTATGTGTGTATGCTCAATCGTCCAAAATCTACTTGAAAAATTCAGGCGAATCAGTTCATATAAGGGTTTTATACGTGTAGCATAATCAGGAATGTAAGTTCTGCCAAAATTCAGAAACCCCAACAAAGACTGGAGCTTCCGAACCGTATTAGGAGGCTGCAGTAAAGCACATTTCTCCAAAAAATGTGGCGCCAGGCTCTTGCCCTCACTCGATAACTCATATCCCAGGAAAATAACACTGAGGAAGGCAACCTTCGATTTCTTAAAATTAAACTTATAACCAATATCAGCAAAACCCACAACAATGCACGATACGCGACTGAGATGTTGTAGAATCTCATCGTCCATCAAATAAATGTCATCAACATATGATAACGCCTCAGGGTCCAACTCGTGCAGAAGTTCAGTCACACGAGCCGAAAACAGTCCTGGGCTATTCTTATACCCCTGAGGTAAACAACAAAACTTTTTCTGAGAGCCAAACGCACTGAAACTGGTATAGTCCCGACTTTCGGGTGCTATATTCTGGCAGAAAAATCCATTCGAGATATCCAAGGTTGTTTTGTATTTTTTACACACTATATTATTCATAAGCGCAGCGCTATGTGAATTCTGTATTGCATATGTGCGTGTATGACTATTCAAATGTCTGTAATCCACCACTATCCTATAGGAATGGTCCGGTTTAGCAACCGGAAATAAGGGATTATTCATCGGCGAGACACAAGGCTCAATCACACCTTGGTACTCCAATTGTGTAAGAATTTTCCAAACCGATGCCCTTGCTTCAAATTTAATAGGATATTGCGGCTGTGGCTGAGGTTCTCCTTTAATGGGAATGACATGATAAGGTGATTGTTTATCCCACCCCACATTATTTCTATATAGGGCGGGGGCTTGTGCTAGAGCCCATGATTTACCATATGACTCCGCTAGTTCTCTCGGAACAAGTGGTGAAAAGGAAGGCACAATAACCTCCTCCCCAACCGGACAGTCGCGAACAAAGTCAGGAGGCCAATCTTGTTCGGCCAACAGGACATCATATGATTTCACCACATGGTCCCAAAAGATGGCGTGTACAACGCGGTCAATGTCCCCTTCTAATCGTAGAGTCACAAGATATACTTGATCAGGATCAGAGACACGCATATCCGCCGTCTCGACTTGTATGAAGTCATCAGTTGCTTTCGCCTCCAGATGCTCTAGAAGACTCCGGCGAACTATTGTGACCTCTGCCGCGCTGTCTAACAGCGCTAACGCCCATGTCTTGTTCGTCAAGAGAACTCTCTTCTTGAGCGGCATGTCTAACTGAGACTGCTGCCACTTTCTTCTTTTTAAATTGCTGTTTTTGTTGCAGCGGTTTCTCTTCTTGTTTAATAGAAACCTCCGCTGAGCGTTGTGAATCCTGTCTCGGTTTCACGTACTCCGTCCTCCGCTCTGACCGCCCACCTCTTTCACTTCTTTTCTCTGAGGAGTCCTGAAAGGAACGAGATTGGCGCGTATCAGTATATTGATATCCATCAGGCGTCTTCAAAGTATCCCTATTCCTGAGATTATACTTATTTTGTGGGGTCTCCGGTTGCGGAGACTGCCCACCATCTTTCTTAGGTGTTTGGTGTTTCTTATCCCAGCGCTTCTTCGCACCCTCAGGTTGCTGTTGCTTAGAATTATCCTTATTATTTTTACCCTGCAATTGTGGCTTCTGCGGTCGAGCCCCTAGGCTATCACGACCAATACTAGAATATGTTTCAGCTATTATTCTCGGAAGTTCCCGCTCCTGATTAATCTGCGGAACGTCCCGAAGACGCATTCACACTGCTAGTGCTACAGCCTCCCCCTTGAGATTACTCAAAATAATAGAAGAAACCGCGTCAAAATTACCCATCAATTGCATGCCTAAATCCAAGGCAGGGGCAGCCCCATACTCATCCTGAATTTGTTTAAGCACCTCCGGCAAATTAGCCCAAGTCGGTGTACCGTGTGCTGTAGTATAGAGTGCGGCAAACACCGTGCCCCAAGTATTACAAAGATCCACCGTAGGAACCATCCCATACGGCAAACACATCGTCAAAATCCTATGCTTATCCTGAGGTCCCGTATGGGGAAATACTGCTTCCAGCGTATTAATTTTTTGCGCCAGCCAAAATGGAGTCTCCTCACGTTTAGCCGGTACTTTGCCCATTACAGAGTGTACAGTGGCCGGATTGATTCCCGGCACCACCGCATGTGGGTGAGCTGGAGCAGCACGCGCTGCATTAGTATTTAATGTCTGCATCACAAACTGAACTAATCGTCTGTACGTTGCAGTTAATTCCACATATAAACGACGCACCTCAGCCACTGCCACCGTTGCCACTCCAGGATATGGTGTATATGTAGCCAATAAAGGCCAGGTCGGACCATCATTACTCAACGGACCTAACCTTACTGGCGTTACTGAATGTGGGAGGGCGCCATCAAGCCAATTATGGTGTTCTTGATAAGATAAAGGTATTTCTAAGTATGCATAAGCCCTGTATTGTCCAGGGACATTCGCAACAGTATAGTCGTGAAAAGTATTTGTACCCCCATCAGCTGCTGGAAATACGACCCAAGAATAAAAAAGTTCTGTTCTATAGGCTGCATGGGCGTCCACCACAAAAGTGACCGGACCCCCCTGGACCGTCAGTCCATGTGCTATCAGATGACCCGTGAGCGGCAATCGCATATTAAGCGGTATATTTATTACAACTGGATTCGCCATTAGTATAACAATAATAGCTCTAGGACACAGAAGGCACACCAATATTGGGGTATTTCTTTTCAAAGTTCAAGCTTGAACAACCAACCACAAAGTATGAGGATGTACCCAACCTGTGGTGGCGGAAACCCTCAGCCCCACGGACGTCTCCGTATACGGAACCGAGGAGTCAAAATATATACAAGACCGAGAGAGTCAGTCGGACCCAAACATTAGAGCCAGACCAAACGTTGGCGGCGCCATGTCGCGTGGGCTCTCATTATCCTAAATGAGACTACTGGATTTCTAGGCAGCAGGATCGATAACGGTGTGGGGGACTGAGTCTGACCCACGTGTAAGGAACTCTGTCACCCTAAATCCGGTTGTTGCTCCGGCTAACTAGCAGTGCCTCATTTCTCCCACGGGGAAGAAATGATTGGGCAGCCGAGCGCATGACATCTTTGGAACTTCTCAGGGAAGTCGTGGTCACTCAGATCCAAACCAACTCTCTCATTCACAATATGGTCTCATATACAAATGACAAAGACAGTATAAGTTTTATATAATGTTTTAATAAAACAACTGTATTTTAGATATTAAGGCGTGAGCCGCAATAACCAGAACAATACAACATAGTAGGATTGATATAGTAACCAGGAGAGTAAAACATAGAAATAAAGCTATCATAATTCCTAACCGTTTCTACTCTCCCTCTGCTTGTTCTATTTAGAGCACAGCATGTTAAGCCTTCAGCTTGCCTTTCTGTATCACTAGGGAGACGGACACACTCATACCTGAGCAAAGGCCTGTGATCTGGGTCAGCATCTGCAACGAGGCAGTCAGCGTCTAGTTGTGGTTCCCTGGTCGGAATCTCCCTCTTGCATGCATTGGGACAAGGAAGTGATTTTATAACTAACATGTCATCGTGATCACAAAATGTTCCTACGCAGGAATGGCAAGTCTAGACTCCTACCACGTCTATCGGCAATGTACCAGACTGTATCCTTGACTAATGCACAGAGTGAATATGTTATGAAGAACTCCAGTGCTGAAGTAGGCAAAACAGTGTGATATGAATAAAAAACAACACCGTAGAACTGGCTATTCTGTAAAATAACAGTACGAAGCCTAATAGAAAGCATTTAGAGTAAAGTGCACAGAGGCTCTAAGCTGTTAGCAAATGAATAAAATATATTTAGGGCAAAGTGCACAGAGGCCTAAGGCCTGAAGCTAATGCGCAAAATATACGTAAAACTGACCACACTACACTACAACATCAGGGACACAGACCACAACAGCAGCTGGTCTGGACATGGCCGCATTCAGGCAGCTTCAGAGGGACATGCGGAAGGTCCTGAAGGGAATGGACAGTCTCCAGCGTGACGTTGCTTGTAATAGCCGGAGGCTGAGATCTATACAGAAAACTCTGAAGAGGGCAAACCTCAAGTCCTGCATTGCCTCACCCCTAATTCCGTCTCCTCCCTCCTCTTTCCTTATACTGTTTATTAGTAGGTTTAGGTGGTTTAGTGATAGGTTACAGTAGGCTATTAGTTTAGATAGGATAAGTAGGTTAGGGATGGAAGAGTTATATTATTACATGTTAGTTTGTGGGTGGGGGTTGATGTTGGGGGTTTTGGGTATTCTTTCATAAAAAATACAAAAAAATATAGATGTGTTTAGTATTAGTTAGTATCTGTTTAGGTTAGTATATGTTGTCCTACATGTGTCCCGTCATATACGGTGGATGGGGGGTTAATGTTTAGAGTGTTTAGTTACATGTGGTAAGTTTTAGAATAGGGTAGTTAGGGCCAGTTGTGGATAATGTATAGTTAGGATATGTTAGGTTAGTATAGGTGTGTGACATAGTTTTAAGTTTTCTTTTATACATAGTTAATACAGTTGTAGGTACTCCTTTATGGTATGTGTCATATGCTTGGGGATCTGGGCCTTTGCATGAGTGTAAAGTGGCAAATTTGTGTTTGCCTGTGTATTCCGTTCTGCATCCACATCCTATTCTTGACATGTTTATTCCCACTTCCAAATGAGCTGTCACATTGGCAGCTACAGCAAAGCTACTTCTCTATGCATCTGCCATCCATTGTACCCACCAAGCAAGATGACTATGGTTCCCATGTATTGGACAGGTAAGTGTGCTTTTTAAGCTGTCATCGTTTGGGTCCTGTGTTAGAATCTTGGGCATTGTGTGACGTCTGCCTGCAGCCTGATGTTCATGTGAACCCTAATAAACTGAGTGGTGTTAAATTATTATGAGGTTAAGTATACAAAATTCACACCTATGGGTTTAGATTGTATTCCCATATTATTTTATTGTCCAAACACGCTTACACAGCCATTATTGCTGTATGTTGTGGCTGTGGCATTTATGTTTAAATCATTTATGTTTTTAATCATTGTGTCACATACACAATGATTGTCTTGTAGGGGATTTGGCCAGCATTGAGTTTAATCTTGTAGATACCTTGGGCCTGACATATACAATTTTTACACAACATTTGACTAATTTTTTTTAATGTAACATCAGCACAAACTTACAAAGTGCAATGATATTGTGTGAGTTAGTGGTGCTTTTACTTCAGAAACGAGCCACAAGCAGCACATATGATTTTGAAATCCAGAGCCTTGTACATAGATATCAGCCCACATTATTTCTACGCTCTTGTATTGACATTCTGTGACCATTGACATGTTAAATGCATCACAAATCTCCAGAAGAGTAGATGTGTCACATTACACAGAGACAAAGTGGTTGTGTAGGTGCTGTTTATTTTAAAGTGCTGTAGTGCAATATTTACATAATCCAGGTTTGTAAGTCCATTAGTGTGACGCATTCTATTGTGACGCAACACAAGTGCAATGTTGATGGACATGTGATTGGACATGCTGCGATGGAGTGTCATTCAGTGCAGAGGATCATGAATTGCTAAGTGGGTAGTGAGAGACAATTGCAGTCCATAGTGGTAAGGTTAACAGTGTGTCCGAGAAGAGTGCATGTCACCAACTGTAGCAAGACTGGCATGTTGTCAAGCACAGGACAAAGGAAAAACAGTGCCAATGTGGCCTGGGCTTGTGCTATTGGGTACTCCTACGGGTGAAAGTGATCTGTTCCACATCTTCATCCTCTGATGTGTGTGTCGTCTCCTCTGCCCTTGATGGTGGTAGTGGTGGGTTTGAGGGGGCAACACACACTTCATTGTTTGGAGAAGTGGACTCTGAATTCCCGGTAGCTGCCAACCCTGGAACTATTAAGGGCATAACTGCAGCAAGGAGGAGCTGCTGGTTATTGAGTATGGCAGCAACATCCCTCTGGTAGGCAGCCATGTCTGCCCTGAGGATGTCCTGATTGTTGTCATGCATGCAGTGAAATGTTTGGGAGGTCAGGTGTTGTGACAACTCCCTCACTGCAGGGGTGAGGTCCCTCACACACTGTTGGAGTCCTTGCAGTAGTGACTGTTGGACTTGCATGGCTGCTGACTTCTGTGATGTCATCATGCACATGCGCATCCCCCTCAAGGCTGGCTGCCATATTTTGCATCTGCACCCGCACCTCCTTGGCCAGCTCCCACTGTACTCCCTCAACTGTCCTCTCAAAGGTGGTCCCAGTGTCATCAGAGTACTCAGCTGTGTTGGAGCTGGCAGGTCATACTATTGGGGTGGTGGGTGGGTCCTCTGGGATGGTTGCTACATATGTGCTCCTCCTTGCGACTGGGGGTGGTGTCTGGAGGGTTCCCAGGACATCTTGGAGGGTTTCCTGGCTGATGGTTGTCAGCTCGTCATCCATGTCATCAGGGTAGTCCAGGACAGGCAGATCCACAGGAGAGCCATCGTCCTCTGCAATGAGATATTGTAAAATTAGTGGTTCTTTGTTGTGGCAGTTGTAATGTGATGTCACTGACTTCCTATTGGTGGAACATTGTAATCTGGGATCCTGTTCAATTTTCCTGTCATTAATATTTGCATTCTCACAGGCCTATGCCCCACCTGCATGTCACATATAGTGTGGACAGTTTGGGGAATTGTCTGTATCACATCCTTTAGGTGTAGGTTATGTCCAAATTGTGTCTTGCCACCTTCCTGTCCTACTCAACCCTCCCTCTGCTACCATAAGCATGGTGAGGCCTTGCAATGCTTGTTGGTGTTTTGATGCCACATGCATCACACATAACAATATGGCCCTGACCCAGTCTATAATTTTTCACATACACCTATACGTTGCTGAGACCTATCACCATACCATGTATTGCATTGGGATGACACAATACAGGTGTCAGCATTGGTAGTTTGTCATGTTGATGTTTGCATATCTGTGCTACATTACATTGTCCTGATGAGCCTGGCAGAGTTCCATTTCCTCTCATGACTGTGCGGGTGTGTTTCACTAGTTACACACATATGTCCTCCTCCTCCTCAATGCTGTTGACTGAGCAGTATGACAGTTGAGATGTTGCAAGGTGGCATTGCAGCTATTGTAACACAGGCACGGGGTAGACCCTGGAATGGGCAGCATGGGTATGAGATTACTGCTGTGTACTTCATAATGTAAGTGACAGTGCCTGATTTTTATTGAGTCTATGGACATGAGCAGTTGACAGGAGTTGCAATTGGATAGGAATTGAAGGGGATTGATCATGTAGTCATCCTGAACCCTCATATTGAGTGTGTTTGTGCCATGGGCACCTAACTGCCATTTCCTAATTGACCAGCACACACAGCACAGGTAGTAATGCCAAGTGTTGTCAATGGTAAATGCTGCTTGAGGCAATGGCCTGAGACTAGGCATTGTCCTCTAGTTCACATTCTGACAATACCAGCTGTCCTGTGACAGCAGCCCAGTTTTACGTTCTACCCTACCCTCCTGGACTGCTTTTGCCTTTCCAGCAGCCTTGGCATGGCGGTATACCCCCATGCAAAGGTTGCTGGTGTTGTGTTGTGCTGTGCCTATGGATGCCCCTGCACAGCCCATGCACCTGTGCCATGCCCCTTTGCCCTTTCCACTGCCTGATTTCCATGGCTGACATGCATTGTGTAGTAGGTATGTACCTCCTCCTTCTTGCACTTGACATTTAGGCATTTTTTTCCCCCATGTAACTTACCCTGCATATGTGTTGTTTCCTGTAAATCTGCGCTGTCCTGTCCTGCGATTCCTCTGGTGATCTCCTCCAGGATGACGGCTGCAACCATCTCCTCCATCTCGTCCAGGGCCTTCTGCGGTGCTGGACTTCCACCTCTGGTCTGCAGTGCTGCCTTCCTGTTCCTTGCCATTTTCTCCTTTGTCCCGCGCCTGCAGTCATGCCAGCATTTCTTATACTCTGTGACAATTCTCCTGACCTCTGCCATGCTGTTAATCTTGTCCACAATTTGTTGCCAAATTGCCTCTCTCCTCCCAACTGGCAACTTAGAGGTGATGAAGAGTTGATGCTGGTGCTCTGTCACCTCTCTGACCAGTATTTCATGCTCCTCTGCGCTGGAATGACACTTCCTTTTCTTCTTGTCTCTCCCCTGGGTCTTGCCTGTGTCCTCCTGGCTGGTTCCTGGTAGATTGAGGTCTCCCTGGGGTCTCTCCTGGCTTCTGGGATGCTGTGCTTGCGTCACTTTTTGGTGCTTTTGCAGGGAAAAATGGCGCATATCCGGTTTACGACGTTTTCTGTGTCGCAAACCGGATTAGAGTCATTTTTCCTGCGTTAACGTCATTTTGCTTTATAACACAGCACAATGGTTAGCGTAAAAAATAATGACTCTAACCTGTTCTTAGCGCCACCGTGCGTCAAAATATAAATTTGATGCACGGCTGATGCTAAGAAATGGCATTAGCCCGTGTTAAAAACAATTACGCAAAACTGCATTAGCGCAGTTTTGCATCAAAAATTATAAATATGGCCCCAGGACTCAGAGGTGACTGATGGTGTTGTGGGCTACAACCAGCTTACAGAGCGTGAAAAGCATGCATTGAACAGATATCTATGCAAGTTGCCATATGGCATGTATGGGTCAGAACCAAGTGTTTGGAATTTTCCCTGATGAGAACACCTGTACAACTAATATGTGTGGAACAGAAGAGGCACATTTGATCAGTTATGGGGAGCTGTCAGTGTGCCAGGGTACATACCCCAAGTAAGTTTAAGTAAATGTGCCACACTTTACAAGATTATTTCTGAAAGACCTCAGCAATGACAGTTGAAGTTCCATACTTACCTGTCAAAGATTCCATATGTATACACAATGTGAATGTCAGGAACTGGGGATGACAAATGTTTTTGAGTAGTTGATGTCATATTGAAGCCAATCTGACAGCTCCTTGGTCATAGGGAATACACATAGTCATACATGTAAATCAATACAGGAGGCATACTCCAAGGCATTCCTTTAACTTGGCTAGTGCACACATGAGAACACCCAACACTCAACCAACATGGACACCTAATTTTCTAAAACTAACAGGATTTATTGAAACAATAAAACAACACCTTATTAAAACCTAACCTAGACACTATCCTACACTAAGCTAACCTATACTAACTTATCTAAACTTACCCCTACAGCTATCTATCCTAATCTAAACTTATCTTAAACTTTTAACACCACACACTAAACATTTTCCCCCACCCCCCTTTTAGAGAGAAGATACGAGTAGGACAACATAACCTAAAGCTACACATATACTAACCTAACCTATATCCTAAACAAATATATAATTTTATGCACATTTTTTTATTGTTTTTTTTTTTAAACATAGAACCCTAATACTAAAACTCACCTCCCCAATATACTTTCTCTATCCTACAATGAACCTAATCTATTTAACTAACCTATCACTCCCCACCTAAAACCCACTAAAACTGATAATATATAACAGGAGAAGGGAAGGAAGTGGGAGGCTGTGCATCAACATGTTTAAAGCTTTGCTTTACAAAACTTAAGCAACTTGTAATTTCTTGCATTGTCCTTCTCAAGTTGGTCCAACCCTGCTATTATGGCTGCCATGTCCCTCCTCAGGTCTGCCTCAAAGTTTCAGGATGTGGCTGCTGCAGGCGGCTGTTGCGGTGGCTGGGGAGGGATAGGTGCTGATGATGTGGAGGGGGTTGGACCAGCTGAGGCCCCCCCTGACCCCAGATGTTGTGCCCGATGTGCCTTGTACAGTTGTGGCCTGTTTTGGAGGTGCCCCATGTTGAAAAGCAAGCCAAGCCCCTGAAGATTTTTCACACCAATACCTCCTGGCCATCTTCCGGTACCCTGCGTGTATCACCATGATGCGGTGGCAACACTCTACCCTATTTTCAAACGCACACTTCTGTGCTGTGCTCAAAGTGCCTGCTAAAACATGAGGAGAACATGGCATCAAATACTGCATTCGGTAGTGCTAGAACAAACATGCAACGTACACAGCATCCTGAGATGGCACATGCTGTCCATCAGACAATTCACAACAATGTCAATTTCCAATTCAAGACTAAACTTCCTACCAGCCATCTACGGTGTCATGTACATGTCACTGGGTTAACAGCTATCCACTGTTGACCATTAGGGCCAAGAGGTAAGTGGAATAGTACATCCTTGCACAACATTTGTGTCGTCATACTAGTGAGGATCAAGTGGCCCAATAAGTCCTAAATCCCTGTGCCATAGTCACAAAGAGATGCATGCATTACACCACTTTGACACTCCTTGAGCTACATCAAGCCTTGTCCAGGCATCATGGATGCAAGGTGGGTTTCGCCCAGTAGGGGGGATGTAGGAAGGTGGCCTGGTGTGTGGTGGATACCTAAGGTACTTACACCTAATACCAGGTCCAGGTATCCCCTCTTAGTGAAGTGTAGGCAGTGTCTAGAAGCGTGGCCCTCTAGAGGTAGCTGTGGATGAGCAGCCAAGGCTTATCTAGGAGACATGCAAAGCTCAAGCAAAACCACTGTAGTCACACAGCACTTACACACATGAAAGCAAAAACTCAGTTGTACAAAAATAAGGGTACTTTATTTTTGGTCACACAATACCACAAAGTACTAGAAGGGCCACCCTCCAATAGGAGGTAAGTAATATACTAATTATATACACTAGTAAACAGCAATAGGCATAGAAAAGGTTAGAAAACAGTGCAAATGCAGTTAGACAATAGTGACCCGAGGGGGAGCCCAAACCATATATTAACAAAGTGGAATGCGAACACAGGACCCACACCTAGGTAAGTGTAATTGTCGAGGGGAGCTGGGAGTACTAGAAAACCAGAGGTAAGTAACACAGTCCCCCCCCAGCGATGAGGAAAGCAGGAGTAAATTGCTGGAATTTCCCCAAACCACCCAAAAGGAAGGAAAAGAAAAGACACCCAAACAAGTCTGCAAGAAACCAGCGGTGGATTCCTGGAGAGGAAGACATGTGGAAAGAGGGGACCAAGTCCAAGAGTAGGAGCTACTACCCACCCAGCTGTACTTGCAGGAGTTGCTTGACGATGCAGAAGATGTCCCAAGATGGAAGGAAGATTGCAGACGGGTGTCAGTGCAGGAATTCCACCAACAAGCCGTGGCAATGGCAAATGTCGCGCTTGGTGGAAGTGGTGCTGCCGGGGACCAGCAAGGCCCAGGAGGACACAACCCAGGAGTGGGAGTCAGAGGGGACCTTCAGGGACACAGAGCTCACAAGAGCAAAGGGGACACCCACTGGAGTGCCACAGGAAGGGGACACAGGAGTTGCAGAAGAGCCCACGCTGCATGACTGAAGAAGGGTCCCACGCTGCAGGAGAACCACACAGAGGGCTGTCGTCGCAGGAAGTAGTGCTCGGGGTCGGAGCTACACATAGCCTGAATATCCCTTGGAGGAGATGCAAACAAGCCTTGGCAGCTGCAAGAGCCGCAGGTCACTGGGTTTTGTCCTTCGTGGGAAGGCAAGGGCTTACCTCCACCACAGTTGGACAGCTGGCAGCGAGGACCAAGAGCACTACTCTGGACCACCACCCGTGATGCAGGATCCATGCAGCTCAGGATGATAGGAGATCCATGCAGCCGGTCGTCATTGCAGCAGGTACCTGCGGATGCAGGGGAGTGACTCCTTCACTCCAAGAGAGATTCCTTCTTCCTTCTCATGCAGACTGAAGACTTGCTGCCCACAGAGGATGCACAGCCAGGGAAATGTTGCAGAAGCTGTAAGGAGCCATGGAAATATTGTTGCTAGAAGAGTCTTCTTCATGGATGCAGATTTTCGGTTCCTGGAGGGTCCAGTCGCGGTTCCAGTGGCTAGAAGTCAAAGTGGAGGTTGCAGAGGAGTCCTGCTGGAATCTTGCAAGCTGAATCTGAGGACCCATCCAAGAGAGAGAGACCCTAAATAGCTCTGAAAAGGGGTTTGGTCACCTAGCCAGGTGGCCACCTATCAGGAAGGGGCTCTGATGTCACTTGCCTGGCCTGGCCACTCAGATGCTCTGAGAGGTCCCTGACAACCTTGAATTCAAGATGGCAGAACCCAGGGACCCTCTGAAGGAGCTCTGGGCACCAACCTTGGGGTGGTGATGAACAGAGGAGTGGTCACTCCTCTTTCCATTATCCAGTTTTGTGCCAGAGCAGAGACTGGGGGTCCCTGAACCAGTGTGGACTGGTTTATGCACAGAGGACACCAAATGTGCTCTTCAAAGCATACCAGTGGCTTGGGAAGGTACCCCTTCCAAGCCAGTCACACCTATTTCCAAAGGGAGAGGGTGTTATCTCCCTCTCCCAAAGGAAATCCTTTTGTTCAGCCTTCCTGAGCTTGATCAGATCATGCAGCAGGAGAGCAGAAACATGTCTAAGGGGTGGCAGCAGCTTGGGCTGCCCAGAAAACCCTAGAAGACTGGTGGTATTAATACTGGGGGTCCTCTAAGGAGCCCCCAGAGTGGATGGGATCATACTTCCCATACTTTCAACAGTATTGGGGTATGATTCCAACATGTTTGATACCAAACATGCCTAGTTTTGGAGTTACCATTATGTAGCTGGACAGAGGTAGTGACCTATGTCCAGTACATGTGTAAAATGGTGTCCCCCCATTCACTAAGTCCAGGAAAATGGAACTGGAAGTTTGTGGGGGCACCTCTGCTAGTGCAGTGGTGCCCTCACACACAGGTACTTGCACCCTGCCCTCTGGGGGGCCTGCCATAGGGGTGACTTACAGTGACCTAGTGCAGTGACCTGTAGTGATAAGGGTGCATGCACCCTTTCAAGCAGACTGCAATGGCAGACCTGCAGAACATTTTGCATGGGTTCCTCATGGGTGGATTAATACAGGCAGCCCACGGGAATCGCCTGGTACCCCAATGCCCTGGGTACCTATGTACCACATACTACGGACTTATATGGGTTCACCAGTATGCCAAATGTGGGGAGAAAAAAAGGTACAGTTAGCACGTTTTAAGGGAGAGAGCATAACCACTAGGGTCCTGGTTAGCAGAATCCCAGTGGACACAGTCAAATACACTGACAACAGGCAGAAAGTGGGGGTAATCATTCCAAGAAAGAGTATCCTTACCTACAGGGTACAGGAAAAATGGCACCGGGAATTCTAGGGAATGCCAATGCATCATTTATGTGTCCTTGGGTTAACACCTGCTCAGAGCAGACGTTACAAGGGGGCACACCATTGCTCCTATATACAGTTCAGGGTTAGTGCCCATATAGTGTGCCCTAAGCCTGAACTGTACATCTATATTGTCTACAGATGTTGTACTTATTGCCCCCTACCCTGTGGCATGGTGTGCAAAATTTCTTATGCCGCCCACACATGGCGGAAGTATGGGTGACTTAAGGGGCACAGGAACAGTGGAACTGCAATGGGTGCAGCTACAGTATTCCTTCTTATTGAACTACCTGTGCACATGCATGTTTGACATCTCCTAAGTACCAAGTATAGACTCAGCAACTACATTCTATACACACATGATTTGACCAAGCTCACTCACAATTATCATGATGGGTAGATCATGTTGGTAAATCTGCACACATCTAGTTTGCTACAATCTGTAGACATGTCCCACATCCACCTGGAACTGTGCTGTAGTCTCTTTGTGTACCCAACTGACTGTTGCCCTTGCACGGTTGCTGCCTCACTTAGGCCCGCATTACAATCTTGGCGGTTGGTGTAAAAGTGGCAGTAATACCGCCAACAGGCTGGTGGTAATTAGCGCCAAATTATGACCATGGCGGCTAGAGCTCCGATAGACAGCCACTTTACCACACCGACCGCCAGGGCGGAAACAACAAGCACCACGGAGGTAGCTTCCTACAGCTAGGCAGAAGTCAATGTTCCGCCTACCATATTATGACATGCCAATCCGCCACCTTTTCCAGGGCGGTTTCAACATCAAAAGCCTGGCGGAAACACTGCACAGAAGTGAAAGGACACACCATTGGAGACATAGGGGAACAACCACGACGCCATGGAGCCCGAGCTACATGGCTTCCCCATGGTCTTCTACGTGCTGCTCCACCACGAACACCAAAGATGGCGAAGACAATGACGGTGAGTACAGCCGACTAGCACACAAAGGAGGGGGGAGAAAAACGACAGTGACACACATACACACCCCATACACACAACCTGATGCGCAAGAAAACAAGTTAATCCCCCTAAATCGGCTGAATAATGCAAGGACAAAACAAATTTACTAAAGTGAGTGTAATAAGATCAACACAATATAAATAATAATTTAGTCAATGTAACAGATATTTACAAATGTACAGAACAAGGGACACTGCCCAGTCTTCAGTTTATGAGGGCCACATGGCCACAGGCCAAAGTCTAAGGCCTCACTTGTCACCTGCATCAACACGGAGAGAACAGTGCAGGGGCATCATTTGGAAAATAGGCAGGCACCTCAGGGGGATGGGAGACGGGGGGCACCTCAGCTGGCAGATGGAACAACACCACTGGTTCTGGAGGGGGCAACATGCCCTATGCGTGGTCCTGAGGAGTGCAAGGCCACAGTCTCTCAAGTGGGTGATTTGCCCACATGCTCTGGAGGGGGCTACATGCCCTGTGCTTGGTCCTGGACACTGCAAGGCCACAGTCTCTCAAGTGGGTGATTTGCCCACATGCTCTGGAGGGGCCAACATGCCCTGTGCTTGGTCCTGGGGAGTGCAAGGCCACTGCCTCTCCAGTGGGTGATTTGCCCCCATGCTCTGGAGGGGGCAACATGCCCTGTGCTCTTGATCCTGGGGAGGCTGGGGTAGGTGGGTGTCTTACCCACTGGTTCTGGAGGGGTCATCGTGCCCTGTGCTCTTGATAATGGGGAGGCTGGGGCAGGTGGGTGTGTTACCCACTCTGGTTCTGGAGGGGGAATCGTGCCCTGTGCTCTTGATCCTGGGAAGGCACCCCTTCCTCGTTGGGAGGCCATCCCCAGCTGGGCCTCTGCTGTCTTCCGTGCTCAGCGTCTTAGGTCCTCCCACCATGTCTGATATGAGGTGCTCCGCCTGCCATAGACCCCCAGGGTCCGCACGTCCTTGGCGTGGCACGTCATATACCCTTCTTTTGATGGGCACTGACCTGCAGAGGCAATACAGACAGGAAAATGGTATTAGTCAGACAGTCCTGCCTGTTACACTTATGGCCCACCATACCCCTTCACATCACCATTTCCACACACATGGCCCAGCACACAACGAATAAGCCACCCAGAAGACATCCACCCACCCCCTTACATGAGGCCTTCACACACACTACCCCATGCATTCATGCCACATGAATCGTGCCCACAGTGTACTCACCTGTTGGTCTGGAGGCCCATACAGCAGTCCGTACTGGGGTAGGACCCCATCCACCAGTCTCTCCAACTCTGCCGAACTGAAGGCAGGGGCCCTTTCCCCAGTCACACGGGCCATGGTAGGTTCCTGACACAGGTCACAGCAGCACGTGCAGTGTAGGTCCTCTCCTGTTGATGGTCAGGTAGCAAGTGAGGAATCAGATAGAAAATGGTGGTCACACCCGCAGGGCCACAATCACAGAGCTGTGTGCCCAATTGGAGCCTGACCTGATATCTGCTACCCGTCACCCCACTGGGATCCCCCCTCTTGTGCAAGTTCTATCTGTGCTCCATTTCCTGGCAACTGGTTCTGTCCAAGTGACAGTGGGCTTGGCAGCAGGAATGTCACAGCAAATGTTCTCAATTGTGCTGACAAGAGTGTTGTCTGCCCTGATTAAACACATGTGCAGGTACATTGTATTTCCCCATGTGGAAGATTTGGCCACAGTGAAGGCCGAGTTCTATGCAATGGGACATATCCTCAACATAATAGGGGCAATTGATGGAGCACATATTGCATTTGTCTCCCCCTCCACCTGTCAAAATGAACAGGTGTACAGAAATCGTAAGAGTTTCCACTCTATGAATGTACAGATGGTGTGCTTGGCGGACCAGTACATCTCCCACATCCATGCTAAGTATCCTGGTTCGGTACATGATGCCTTTGTCCTAAGGAATAGCAGCATTCCAAATGTGATGGGCCAACTACAGACGCACAGGGTGTGGCTAATAGGTGAGGCCTGGTCCCCACCAGTATATGTTGGTATATGGGTATGGTGTGGGCCGTATGGGATAGTATGTGGCTAAATGTTGTCCCTCAATATTTGGAGGTGACTCTAGTTACCCCAACTTATCTTGGCTGCTGACCCCTGTGAGGAATGCCAGGAGAAGGGCAGAAGAACGTTACAATGAGGCACATGGGCGAACCAGAAGGATTATAGAACGGACCTTTGGCCTCCTGAAGGCCAGGTTCCAGTGCCTCCATCTAACAGGTGGATTCTTGTGCTACTCACCCAAGAAGGTCTGCCAAATAATAGTGGCATGCTGCATGCTGCACAACCTTGCCCTGAGATGCCATGTGCCTTTTCTGCAGGAGGAGGAGGCTGGAGATGCCCGTGTGGCAGCAGTGGACCTTATAGACCGTGAGGATGAGGACACCAGAACAGCATTCATCAGACAGTACTTCCAATGACACACAGGTAAGACAGTGTTACTTCACATTTCATTGTCATTATTTTTAATATATGTGGCACTGGTGTGCTGCTATTTCCCACCTCTATGCCCACTTACTGTACCCTTTGGCAATTCATTTTACAGCTGTTGGTGCCTCACAATAGTTCCTGGTCTGAACAATGCAGCCAGCTACAGATCATTAACATATGCTCATTTACTGTTCAATTGTTTATTGAAGAGCTAAGAAAAAGAGGGGCAAGTGCGATGGGCTGGGGTGATAATGGAGGAAGGTCCACTGTATTGTTTCAGTCTATTTGTAGCACAGATTCATTGTCCAAGGGGACATAGGAATGGGAGCAATGGCAGTTCAAGGTGAACAGAGTGACTGTGTGGGACGGAAGGGTGACAATCAGGGGAGTCTAGTTTCCTGGCAGGGGTCTTGGCAATAGTCTCTGGCTTCAGTCTGATCACAGGGAACGTTTGCGGGGGGTTCTCCTTCTGCAGGGGGAGGGGTGCTGGTGGCCTGTTTGTCCTGTGGCGGGGCCTCCTGTCCACTAGCAGCAGCGGAGGTGGAAGGCAGTTCAGATGTCTGGCTAGTGGCAGGGGCCCGCTGTTGTGATACTGCCTCCCTCATAATATTGGCCATGTCTGCCAGCACCCCTGCTATGGAGACCAGGGTGTTGTTGATGGCCTACAAGTCCTCCCTGATCCCCTGGTACTGTCCCTCTTGCAGCCACGTGTTCTCCTGCACATTGTCCAGGATCTGGCCCATCGTGTCCTGGGAATGTTGATAGGCTCCCAGAATCTCTGCAAGTGCCTCCTGGAGAGTCGGTTCCCTGGGCCTGTCCTCCCCCCCGGTGCACAGCAGTCCTCCCAGTTTCCCTGTTGTCCTGTGCCTCTGTCCCCTGAACCGTGTGCCCACTGCCACTAACCCCAGGTCCCTGATTGTCTTGGGTATGAGGGGTGCCTTGGGGTCCTGTAAAGGTGGACACACTGCTGATTGGCATGTGTAGGAGGCTGGCCTGGTTTTGTAGTGGTACATTGGGTACTTACACCTTGCACCAGGTCCAGTTATCCCTTATTAGTGAAACGTAGTAGTGTTCTAGCAGCTTAGGATGATAGAGGTAGCTATAGTAGAGCAGCTTAGTCTGATCTAGGAGACATGCAAAGCTCCTGCAATACCACTTATAGTCACACCGTACTTATACACAAGTAAAGACAATACTCAGTGTTAACAAAAATAAAGGTAGTTTATTTGGGTGACACAGTACCACAAATATCTTAGAGGCAATACTCCTTCTGAAGGTAAGTATTATACACAATATATACACTAGACAATACAATAAGGCAAGTAATTAGACATAGGATAGTGTAAACAATAGGAAATGCTACAGATTGCAATGGGAGAAAATAGGTCTAGGGGCAACACAAACCATATACTAAGAAAGTGGAATGTGAATCACGAATTCCCCCCTAGACAAGTGTAGTGTGTGCAGAATCGCTGGGAGAGTAAGAATACAGTAAAGGTAAGTAAATTACCCCACTACAGAGCCAGAAAAGCAGGAGTAAATTACTGCAAGTTTCCTTAGGACACTCTACAAGTCGTGATTAGAATTATTGCAAGAACCAACCAAGTCTCCAAACAACAAATGGTGGATTCCTGGACCTGAAGACCTGCAAAAGAAGGAGACCAAGTCCAGAAGTTGAAAGAAGTTCCAGGAAGGATGGGAGCCCCTGCCAGACCAGAAGAGGGTGCAAAAGAAGAGTCCCAGGTTGGACGAAGACTGCAGAAATGACCCTAGGAAGATGCCAGCAGGTTCCTGCATGATGCAAAGGATGCCCCACTTTGTGAACTTGGATGCAGGCGAGTTTTGGCACTGGATTCCTCCAACAAGCCTTGGTTCCGGCAAAGTCGCGTTTTGTGTCAAGTAGGTGCTATCTGGACCCAGGAGGGACCTGGGGGCCTCAACTCTGTGTGAGTAGAAAGAGAGGGGGTTCTCAGCACTTCGAAAAGCCCTCAGAGCATCAGATAGCACCCATGAGAGTCCCAGGACACAGGGACAAAGGAGGTGCAAAATGCAGTTGGTGCAGCACTACAAAGGAAGGTCCCACGACGATGGAGATCAACTCAGCGAGTTGAGGGTTGTAGGACAGAGTGCTGGAGATCTGGGCCAGGCTGTGCATGAAGGAATTTAGCAAATAGTGTGCAGAGGCCTCAGGAGGTGAAGAAGACACGGTGCTCAGGGGTACTGTCGTTCTGGGGGAAGGCAAGGTCTTACCTCCTCCATATTGCAACAGCAGGACCTCAGGACAGTCTTTGTCGATGGAGTCCACACTCTGTGTTCCAAGGAGCATGCTCGTCGTCAGGAGAGAACCCACAGGAGAGACCCTAAATAGTCCTGAGAGGGGGACTGGCCACCTTATCAGGTATGGACCTATCAGGAGGAGTCTCTAACGTCACCTGCTGGCACTGGCCACTCAGAGCCCTCCAGAGTGCCCCCACACCTTGCAAAGCAAGATGGCTGAGGTCTGGGACACACTGGAGGAGCTGTGGGCACCACCCCTAGGGTGGTGATGGACAGGGGAGTGGTCACTCCCCTTTCCTTTGTCCAGTTTCGTGCCAGAGCAGGAGACAAGGGGTCCCTGAACCGGTGTAGACTGGCTTATGCAAGGAGGGCACCATCTGCCCTTCAAAGCATTTCCAGAGGCTAGGGGAGGCTACCCCTCCCCAGCCTGTAACACCTATTTCCAAAGGGAGACAGTGTAACACCCTGCTCCCAAAGAAAATGCTTTGTTCTACCTTGTTGGGCCTGAGCTGCTCAGACCCCAGGAGTGCAGGACCCTATCTGTGAGGTGGCAGCAACTGTAGCTGCAGTGCAAGCCTCAGAGAGCTGGTTTGGCAGTACTAGGGGTCCATGGTGGAGGCCCCAGCATGCATGGAAGTGGCTCCCCAATACCAGATTTGGAATGGGGGGACAATTCCATGATCTTAGACACCTACATACAGTAGGTAGTGCACGCATGTAATGGTGTCCTCGCACTCACAAAGTTCCGCGAATTGGCCCTGAACTATGTGGGGGCACCTATGCTAGTGCAAGTGTGCCCTCACACTTAGTAACTTTGCACCTAGCCTTCATTACATGAAGGTTAGTCATCTAGGTGACTTATAAGTTACTTAAGTGCAGTGAAAATGGCTGCGAAATAATGTGTGCACTATTTCATGCAGACTGCAGTGGCAGTCCTGTGAAAGGGTTTGTCTGAGCTCCTTATGGTTGGCAAAAGAAATGCTGCAGCCCATAAGAATCTCTAGGAACTCCAATGCCCTGGGTACCAAGGTACCATATACTAGGGACTTATAAGTGAGGTCCAGTGTGCCAACTGAAATTGGTAAATGAAGTCACTAGCCTATAGTGACAAATTTAACAGCAGAGAGAACATAAGCACTGAGGTTCTGATTAGCAGAGCCTCACTGACACAATTAAGCACTACTGACTATACACACATTAGGCCTCAAACTATGAGCACTGGGGTCCTGGCTAGCAGGATCCCAGTGAGACAGGCAAAACACACTGACATATAGGTTTTTATCTATGAGTACTGGGGTCCTGGCTAGCAGGATCCCAGTGACACAGTAAAAACACACTGACACACACTCACAAACAGGCCAAAAATGGGGGTAACCATGCTAGAAAGAGGCTACTTTCTCACATAAACCCACCCACCCCCAAACGAAGGACAATAAGGCTAACCTTGGCCAGTTGAGCCTTTATTGTCTAAGTGGTGATAAGTGGAGAGTAGATCTGCACTAGAGTGGTTACTCCCTTTATCATCCACTGTATGGTTACATCCCTGTGGGGATGTAAACCACCCTGTTTGGAGATTTTTACCTAACCAACAGTGTAAGTGTAAATTCTCAGAGTTCATATTAGTATGTTTTAAAGTTGGGCAGTAGGATTGGTGCACTGGGCCTATGTCAAATGCAGTAAATGCTAGACAGAGATGCTGCTTCAACAAAGCCATAGCTGGGCAAAACGTTTCTCCATATGGCTTGTAAGAGAGAACAGGGTTGCTGTTTCTCTTGAGTTGGAGCAGGGCAGGGCTGCTGTCTATAAGCTCCACATTAGGACAGGGCTGCTGTCCTAAGTGTTTAGAGGCAGTGCAGGGCTGCTGCACTGAAGGTTCTCTGGGAGGGCTGGAGGGATGCTCCATATTTACTAAAATGTTGCCATTTTGCACATCTGCTTTAGTGGTTTCACAGAGAGGTACTTTTACCTCTGGGAGTCCAGCTGTGGTAGCTGATGGCTCCCTTGGTACAGGTTCCACCCCAGGAGAGGTTTCTCCCACCACAGGAATGTTATTCTTAGTGGCAAGGTGGGGAAGGGATACTTTGATACCCTTCTTTACCTGTTGGTGGAGAGGGATCCTGAGATGTCAGGCCTTTTTCTCTCCTTTGCTTTTTCATTTCACCAGAAATAAGAGGAAGCAATTCCTCAGGGATACCCAGCATGGATCCTAAACTCTACCTCAGCCCACCCTGAGGCCTCTAGGTAATTTCCTAAGAGACAATCTACAGGTAAGCTAAGTGATATCACCACCTGCTTTGGGCCAGTAACTACACCCCAACTAAGTTGAACGACAGCTAAGGGGAGAGACTGAGTGGAGTTATTGACATCAGTAACTTGGTACTTCTATCCAAGGAGGTGTTGTGCAGGTGACACCAAGTTTTCAGTCACCAAAGTGATACTGGCACCTGTGTCCCTGTAGGCCTGGGCCTCAACACCATTTATTAAGATTGACTGCCTGTACTTATCCATGTTAAGGGGACAAGCAGCCAAGGTGGCAAAGCCAATGCCACCAGGTGTGACAGACACTGTCTTGGGACTGTCTACCCCAGTTTCTATTATGGTCCTAAACGTGAACCCAACTACACCTTGAGTTTGACTACTGCCAGTAGTCCCACAACTATTACCACTACTGCTAGGGGCACTAGAGCTGGATGTATTAGTTGTGATAGGCTCAGTGACTTTACCTGAGCAGGACTAATCCCCTGGCCAATTGCCTTTACCTCTGCACACATAGCACCAAGGCTTTTTCTTATTGTGTGAAGAGTTTGAAGAAGATGAAGAAGTGTTATCCCCACCCACAGAGGAGTGTTTTGGACCGGAAGAAGGATCTTTGTGTTTACTTTTATCCCCATGCTTGTCCTGAGACTTTTCACCATCTTTCTTTTTGCTGTCTTTGTCATCCCCTGTATGACCTTTTCTGTTCACCCTTGTTCTGACCAATTTGTCTGCCTTCTTTCCCAATTCTTGGGGAGAGGTCAGATCCGAGTCCACAAGGTACTGATGCAACAAGTCAGACAGACAATTATTCAATATTTGCTCTCTCAGAATTAAGTTATGCAGGCTTTCATAGTCAGTCACCTTACTGCCATTTAACCAACCTTCTATGTCCTTCAATGAACAGTCTACAAACTCTGTCCAATCCTGTGATGACTCCTTTCTGGTCTCTCTGAACATTATCCTGTATTGTTCAGTGGTTAAGCCCAGACCATCTAAGAGTGCACTTTTAAGAATTTGGTAATTTTCTGCATCATCCTCTCTAACAATAAGGAGTTTGTCTCTCCCCTTGCCAGAGAAGGATAGCCACAGGATAGCAGCCCACTGAACATGAGGGACCCTCTGAACTTTGCAGGCCCTCTCAAGTGCAGCAAACCACTTATATAGGTCATCTCCATCCTTGTAAGGAGGGACAACTGTATGCAGATTCCTAGAGTCAAATGAAGGTTCCCTAACATTTGTATTTCTGAAACTGCTGCTTCCACCATTGGGAACTAACCCCAAACCCTGCCTTTCCCTTTCCAGAGCCAGGGATTCCCTGTCTAAGGCCATCTGTTGCTGCTGTAGCTTGAGTCTGGCCTCCTCTAACTTCAGCTTTCTGGGTTCCCTATCTAGAGGACCGGTCCTCAGGGTTAGATTTGTGTGAAGCCTCTGAAACAGAGATAACATGTGAGTGTGCAGAGGCAGATCTATCTCTAACAGGGGCCACCCTAGTGACCTGGCCTCTAGGTGTGAAGGGAGCCCTACTAGTGTGTGAATCCTTCCTACTCCCAGTTGTACTAAGGGGTTACTTAACAGATAGAGCAGTGGAAGAACCCACCCCAAGATTCACTTTGCTCCTCTGAGCCTTCCTGGTTGGAATCACCCCCACCCCCGTCCCGCTTGTCTGATCTGGACCAGTGCTGAGCCCCTGGTCATCTTGGAGGAGATGATTTAAGAGGAATTCCTTATTGGGGTTCTTCCCAATCCCTTAACTTCTTTAATTACAGAGACCCCTCAAACTTTTAAAGTTAAGATTCTCATATGTTGTTTTCACAACTCTAAGGGTAGCTTCTACAGAAGACATATTGAAAGAGAAAAAGTTTAGAAAAGTGAGTAAAAAGTTAGTAGAATAAGAGAGCTAACTGTTTAAAGAAAAGAAGAAAACTTTTCAGAACTTTGTAAAACCTTTTGCAAAGTTTAAAGAACTTTTTAGAAAGTTAGAAAATTACTTCTAGGTATATACTATGTACGCTCTAAGTATTGGAGCAAGCTTTTCTTGTGAAAAGCGCCAGTAACAAAAGTGGAAAAGCAATTGCAAGTACTTATCCCACCGCTACACCACCAACGTAGGAGGCTGGCAGGTTTGTAGTGGGTACCTTGGGTACTGACACCTTGCACCAGGTCCAGTTATCCCTTATTAGTAAAATATAGCAGTGTTCTAGCAGCTTAGGCTGATAGAGATAGCTATAGCAGAGCAGCTTAGGGTGAACTAGAAGACATGCAAAGCTCCTGCAATACCACTTATAGTCACACGGTACTTATACACAGGTAAAGACAATACTCAGTATTACCAAAAATAAAGGTAGTTTTTTTGGGTGACAAAGTACCAAAAATATCTTAGAGGCAATACCCCTACTGGAGGTAAGTATTATACACAATATATACACTAAACACCAAAATAAGGCAAGTAATTAGACATAGGATAGTGCAAACAATAGGTAATGCTATAGAATAAAATAGGTCTACTGGCAACACAAACCATATGTAGGAGGCTGGCCTGGCTTATAGTGGGAACCTGATGGTACTTACACCTTGTGCCAGGTCCAGTTATCCCTTATTAGTAGATTAGTAGTGTTCTAGCAGCTTAGGCTGATAGAGGTAGCTACATCAGAGCAGCTTAGGCTGAACTAGGAGACATGCAAAGCTCCTACTATACCACTTATATCATATAGCACTATCACAATACTCAGAGTTACTAAAAATAAAGGTACTTTATTTAAGGGACAATATGCCAAAAATATCTCAGAGGATATATTCCCTTAGGAGGTAAGTAAAATACACAAAAATTTACACACAAACCAAAATCAAGTAAGTAAACAGTTAGAAAAGTAGTGCAAACTGTAGAATACAATAGGATGCAATAGGCCTAAGGGCAACACAAACCATATACTAAGAAAGTGGAATGCAAACCACTTAGGGACCCCAGGCCTAGTGTAGTGTGTAAAGGGTCACTGGGAGTGTAAGAAAACACTAAGGGTGTCCAAGATACCCCACCCCAAGACCCTGAAAAGTAGGAGTAAAGTTACCCTACTTCCCCAGAAACACACTAAAGTCGTGATAGAAGATTCTGCAAAGACTGCAAACCACTGAAGACGTATTCCTGGACCTGAGGATCTGCAAAGGAAGGGAACCAAGTCCAAGAGTCACAAAAGTGTCCAGGGGGGCAGGAGCCCACCAAACCCCAGATGAAGGTGCAAAATGGCTGTCTCTGGGTGGAAGAAGCTGAAGATTCTGCAACAACGGAAGATGCCAGGAACTTCTCCTTTGCACAGAAGATGTCCCACGGTGTGCTGGAGGATGCAGAGTTGTTTCCGCGCAGAAAGACCACAAACAAGCCTTGCTAGCTGCAAAGGTCGCAGTTGAAGAAAATGGGTGCTGCCCGGGCCCAGGAAGGACCAGGAGGTCACCCCTTGGAGGAGGAGACAGAGGGGGCGCTCAGCAACACAGAGAGCCCATGCAGAAGCAGGCAGCACCCGCAGAAGCACTTGAACATGGGTTCGAGAACACTTAGCACGGCGGTCGTCTCAACACTACAAAGGAGGGTCCCACGAAGCCGGTGGTCAACTCAGCAAGTTGAGCAATGCAGGACGGAGAGCTGGGGACCTGGGCTATGCTGTGCACGAACGATTCCTTGCAAAAGTGCACAGAAGCCCTATCAGCTGCAGTTCACGCAGTATAGAGGATTACTGTCTAGTGTGGGGAGGCAAGGACTTACTTCCACAAAATTTGGACCGATGGACCACTGGACTGTCAGGGTCACTTGGATCCAGCTCCTGTGTTCCAGAGACCACGCTCGTCAAGATGAGAGGGGACCCAGAGGACCAGAGAAGTGCCTGGTCCGGTACTTCTGCGGGTGCTGCCTGCTTCTGTGGGGGCTCTCTGAGTTGCTGAGCGCCGCCTCTGTCTCCTCCTCCAAGGGGCGACATCCTGGTTCTTCCTGGTCCCCAGCAGCACCCAAAAACCTCTACCGCAACCCTTGCAGCTAGAAAGGCTTGTTTGCGGTATTTCTGCATGGGAACACGTCAGCAACCTTCAGCATATCGTGGGACATCTTCCATCCAAAGGAGAAGTTCCTATCTCTCTTCGTTGTAGCAGAATCCTTGTCTTCTTCCACCCAGAGGCAGCCTTCTTGCACCTTCATCCGGGGTTTCCTGGGCTCCTGCCCCCCCCCCCCTTAGACACTATTGCGACTCTTGGACTGGGTCACCTTGCCTTGCAGGTCCTCAGGTCCAGGAATCCGTCTTCAGTGCTTTGCTGGTGTTTGTGGTTCTTGCAGAATCCCCCTATCACGACTATTGTGTCCTACTGGGGTAGTAGGTGTACTCTACTCCTACTTTTCAGGGTCTTGGGGTGGGGTATCTTGGACACCCTGACTGTTTTCTTACAGTCCCAGCGACCCTCTACAAGCTCCCATAGGTCTGGGGTCCTTTTGTGATTCACATTCCACTTTTGGAGTATATTGTTTGTGTTGCCCCTAGACCTATGTTCACCTATTGCATCCTATTGTAATTCTACACGGTTTGCATTACTTTTCTTACTATTACTTACCTGTTTTGGGTTTGTGTACATATGACTTGTGTATACTACTTACCTTCTAACTGAGGGTACTCACTGAGATACTTTTGGAGTATTGTCATAAAAATAAAGTACCTTTATTTTCAGTAACTCTGTGTATTGTGTTTTCTTATGATATTGTGCTATATGATATAAGTGGTATAGTAGGAGCTTTGCATGTCTCCTAGTTCAGCCTAAGCTGCTTTGCCATAGCTACCTTCTATCACCCTAAGCTGCTAGAAACACCTCTATTCTACTAATAAGGGATAACTGAACCTGGCACAGGGTGTAAGTACCACAAGGTACCCACTATAAGCCAGGCCAGCCTCCGACAGGTGTGTCCTGTGACCAGGGCACAGGCAGCACAACAGGGAAGTGCTGGACTAGTGGACCATGGAACAATGGGCCAAGCCTCCAAGAAGAAGAGAAAGGGCACTGGGTCTGGCTTGTCAGCCCCTACAAGTACAGAGGATCAGGAGGAATCCAAATCTGAGGGGGAGGATCTGACCTCTGAGGGAGGGCCACTTCCCCTGCAAGCTCTGCCTGACTTGGCAGAACTGCAAGTGGCAGGTGGGCCCACCAGAGAAGAGTTGTGCCAGGGACAAAGAGAGTGTCCCACTCTTGACGGTCTAAGGCAGACTGCTGCCAGGCAAGAACAAGGGGATACCAGTGGGACCCACAAGGTTTACTGGGAGGATGGAGTTCTCTACACCGAGGCAAGGGACCCCAAACCAGGGGCAACCAGGAGAGTAGTGGTCCCCAGAAGTATAGAGAATTCCTCCTTACTTTAAGCCATGATATTCCCTTAGCTGGACATTTGGGAAAGACCAAGACCTGGAACAGGCTGATCAACCATTTGTATTGGCCCCAAATGTCAGAAAAAGTCAAGGTGTTTTGCAGCTCCTGTGTTACCTGCCAAGCCAGTGGCAAGGCAGGGGGCAAGCCAAAGGCTCCCTTGATACCACTGCCAGTGGTTGGGACTCCCTTTGAGAGAATGGGGATTGACATTGTTGGTCCCTTAGACCCACCAACTGCTTCAGGGAATAGGTACATTTTGGTGGTTGTGGACAATACCCCTCCGGACAGTCACTGCTCCCACAGTGGCTAGGGCCCTACTTGGTGTGTTTGCCAGAGTAGGATTCCCAAAGGAGGTGGTCTCAGATAGGGGCACAAATTTGATGTCTGCCTATCTGAAAGCCATGTGGGATGAGTGTGATGTTACTTACAAGTTCACCACCCCCTATCATCCACAGACCAAAGGTCTGGTGGAAAAATTTAATAAGACCCTGAAGGGCATGATCATGGGTTTGTCTGACAAACTCAGGAAGAGATGGGATGTTCTCCTCCCATGCCTGCTGTTTGCCAACAGAGAGGTGCCACAGAAGGGGGTTGGATTCAGCCCCTTTGAGTTACAGTTTGGGCACCCTGTAAGAGGCCGATTGTGCTTGGTGAGAGAGTCTTGGGAGAAGCCTCTCAAAGAGTCCAAGGAGAAAGTGCTAGATTATGTGCTGGGCCTGCGGTCACGCATGGCTGAGTACATGAAGAAGGTAAGCAGAAACCTGGAGGCCGGCCAAGAGCTCATGAAGCTCTGGCATGATCAGAAGGCTACCATGCCTGAGTATCACCCAGAACAGCAGGTGTGGGTTTTGGAGCCCATGGCTCCTAGGGCACTCCAGGCCAAATGGACTGGACCCTATCCAGTTGTGGAGAAAAAGGGTAAGGTCACCTACTTGGTGGACCTTGGCACCCCCAGGAATCCTCATAGGATCCTGCATGTTTACAGGTTGAAACCCCACCAGGACAGGGCAGACATGACCATGCTGATGGTCACTGATGAAGGGAAGGAAGAGGAGAGTGAACCTCTGCCAGACCTCCTGTCCTCAAATGAACAAGATTGGTCAGTGGAGGGAGTGGTACTCTCTCCCAAGTTGACAGACCAGCAACAAAAAGACTGCAGACAAGTTTTGGAGCAGTTTGCTAGTCTGTTCTCCCTGACCCCTGGACTCACCAATTGGTGTGTCCATGACATTGACACTGGTGACAGCTTACCTGTCAAAAACAAGCTGTACAGGCTGTCTGACCAGGTCAAGGCCAACATCAAAGCTGAAGTGGCTAAGATGTTGAAGCTCAAGGTAATTGAGCCCTTTGACAGTCCTTGGTCCAGTCCAGTGGTACTGGTGCCCAGATGTAATCTTCAAGGTGGGAAGAAGGAATTGAGATTCTGTGTGGACTACAGAGGTCTAAATGCAGTCACTAGGACTGATGCTGACCCCATACCTAGAGCTGATGAGCTCTTGATAGCTTGGGGGCTGCCAAATTCCTGAGCACATTTGATCTGACCTCAGGATACTGGCAGATTGCCTTAAGTCCAGGAGCTAAGGAGAGGTCAGCATTTTCCACACCAGAGGGCCACTTTCAGTTCAAGGTGTTGCCCTTTGGCCTGAAAAATGCTCCTGCCACCTTCCAACGGTTGGTGAATAGAGTCCTGTCTGGGTTGGAATCTTTCAGTGAAGCTTATCTGGATGATATTGCTGTATTTAGTTCCACCTGGGAGGACCACCTGGTCCACCTGAAGGAAGTGCTTCAGGCCCTGCTTCAAGCAGGCCTGACTATCAAGGCAAGCAAGTGCCAGATATGGCAAAGCTCAGTTGTGTACCTGGGCCACCTTGTTGGTGGAGGCCATGTGTAGGAAAGTACCATCTTGCCTGGCATGTTACCCCCAAAATTTCACTGTAAATATGTTGTTTTAGTCTATGTGTCACTGGGACCCTGCCAGGCAGGGACCCAGTGCTCATAAGTATGTGCCCTGTATGTGTTCCCTGTGTGATGCTTAACTGTCTCACTGAGGCTCTGCTAACCAGAACCTCAGTGGTTATGCTCTCTCTGCTTTACAAATTTGTCACTAACAGGCTAGTGACTAAATTTACCAATTCACATTGGCATACTGGTACACCCATATAATTCCCTAGTATATGGTACTGAGGTACCCAGGGTATTTGGGGTTCCAGGAGATCCCTATGGGCTGCAGCATTTCTTTTGCCACCCATAGGGAGCTCTGACAATTCTTACACAGGCCTGCCAGTGCAGCCTGAGTGAAATAACGTCCACGTTATTTCACAGCCATTTACCACTGCACTTAAGTAACTTATAAGTCCCTTATATGTCTAACCTTCACCTGGTGAAGGTTGGGTGCAAAGTTACTTAGTGTGTGAGCACCCTGGCACTAGCCAAGGTACCCCCACATCGTTCAGGGCAAATTCCCTGGACTTTGTGAGTGCGGGGACACCATTACACTCCTGCACTATACATAGGTCACTACCTATGTATAGCGTCACAATGGTAACTCCAAATATGGCCATGTAACATGTCTAAGATCATGGAATTGTCACCCCAATACCATTCTGGTATTGGGGGGACATTTCCATGATCCCCCGGGTCTCTAGCACAGTACCCGGGTACTGCCAAACTGCCTTTCCGGGGTCTCCACTGCAGCTGCTGCTGCCAACCCCTCAGACAGGTTTCTGCCCTCTTGGGGTCCAGGCAGCCCTGGCCCAGGAATGCAGAACAAAGGATTTCCTCTGAGAGAGGTTGTTACACCCTCTTCCTTTGGAAATAGGTGTGAAGGCTGGGTAGGAGTAGCCTCCCCCAGCCTCTGGAAATGCTTTGATGGGCACAGATGGTGCCCATCTCTGCATAAGCCAGTCTACACCGGTTCAGGGATCCCCCAGCCCTGCTCTGGCGTGAAACTGGACAAAGGAAAGGGGAGTGACCACTCCCCTGACCTGCACCTCCCAGGGGAGGTGCCCAGAGCTCCTCCAGTGTGTCCCAGACCTCTGCCATCTTGGAAACAGAGGTGTTGGAGGCACACTGTACTGCTCTGAGTGGCCAGTGCCAGCAGGTGACATCAGAGGCTCCTTCTGATAGGCTCTTACCTCTCTTGGTAGCCAATCCTCCTTCCTTGGTAGCCAAACCTCCTTCCCTGGCTATTTAGGGTCTCTGCTTTGGGGAATTCTCCAGATAACAAATGCAAGAGCTCACCAGAGTTCCTCTGCATCTCCCTCTTCACCTTCTACCAAAGGATCGACCTCTGACTGCTCAGGACGCCTGCAAAACCGCAACAAAGTAGCAAGACGACTACTAGCAATATTGTAACATCCTGCTGGCTTTCTCGACTGTTTCCAGGTGGTGCATGCTCTGGGGGTAGCCTGCCTTCTCCCTGAACCAGAAGCTCCGAAGAAATCTCCAGTGGGTCGACGGAATCTTCCCCCTGCTAACGCAGGCACCAAAAGACTGCAACACTGGTCCTCTGGGTCCCCTCTCATCCTGACGAGCGTGGTCCCTGGAACTCAGCAACTCTGTCCAAGTGACTCCCACAGTCCAATGACTCTGCAGTCCAAGTTTGGTGGAGGTAAGTCCTTGCCTCTCCACGGTAGACTGCATTGCTGGGTACTGCGTGATTTGCAGCTGCTCCGGCTCCTGTGCACTCTTCCAGGATTTCCTTCATGCACAGCCAAGCCTGGGTCCCCAGCACTCCTTTCTGCAGTGCAGAACCTTCTGCGTTGTCCTCCGGCGTAGTGGGACTCCCTTTTATGACTTCGCATGGACTCCGGTTCACTTTCCTTCCAAGTGCCTGTTCAGGTACTCTTGCTTGTGCTGCCTACTTCTGTGAGGGCTCTCTGAGTTGCTGGGCGCCCCCTCTGTCTCCTCATTCAAGTGGCGACATCCTGGTCCCTCCTGGGCCACAGCAGCTTCCAAAAACCTCTACCGCGACCCTTGCAGCTAGCAAGGCTTGTTTGCGGTCTTTCTGCATGGGAACACCTCTGCAAGCTTCACTGCGACGTGGGACATCCATCCTCCAAAGGAGAAGTTCCTAGTCCTCTTCTTTCTTGCATTACTCCAAGCTTCTTCCAACAGGTGGCAGCTTCCTTGCACCCTCAGGTGGCATTTCCTGGGCTCCTGCCCACTCTCGACACTGTCGCGACTATTGGACTTGATCCCCTTGTCTTACAGGTAGCCAGGTCCGGAAATCCACTGTTGTTGCATTGCTGGTGTTTGTTCTTGCTGCAGAATCCCCCTATCACGACTTCTGTGCTCTCTGGGGGTAGTAGGCGCACTTTACACCTACCTTTCAGGGTCTTGGGGTGGGCTATTTTTCTAACCCTCACTGTTTTCTTACAGTCCAAGTGACCCTCTACAAGCTCACATAGGTTTGGGGTCCATTCGTGGTTCGCATTCCACTTTTGGAGTATATGGTTTGTGTTGCCCCTATACCTATGTGCTCCTATTGCAATCTATTGTAATTCTACACTGTTTGCCTTACTTTTCTTCCTATTTACTTACCTAATTTTGGTTTGTGTACATATATCTTGTGTATATAACTTATCCTCATACTGAGGGTACTCACTGAGATACTTTTGCTATTTTGTCATAAAAATAAAGTACCTTTATTTTTAGTAACTCTGTGTATTGTGTTTCCTTATGATATTGTGCATATGACACCAGTGGTATAGTAGGAGCTTTACACGTCTCCTAGTTCAGCCTAAGCTGATTTGCCATAGCTACCTTCTATCAGCCTAAGCTGCTAGAAACACCTCTTCTACACTAATAAGGGATAACTGGACCTGGCACAATGTATAAGTACCTCTGGTACCCACTACAAGCCAGGCCAGCCTCGTACACCATGTACAACATCTCCAGCCCAAGATCCAGACTATCCTGGAGTGGGAGGCTCCTAAAACCCAGACTCAGGTCAGGGCCTTTCTTGGCCTGACTGGGTACTACAGGAGGTTTGTTCAGAATTATGGGACCATAGTGGCCCCTCTGACTGAGCTTACCTCCAAGAAACAACCCAAGAAGGTCATTTGGACCCCAGAGTGTCAGTAAGCTTTTGACACCCTAAAACAGGCTATGTGTTCAGCACCAGTGTTACTGCCCCCTGACTATAGCAAGGAGTTTATAGTGCAAACAGATGCTTCAGAGGAAGGAATTGGGGCAGTGTTAGCACAAGTTAATGAAGTGGGCCAAGATCAACCAGTTGCCTTCATCAGCAGGCAACTACTCCCCAGAGAGAAAAGATGGAGTGCCATTGAGAGGGAGGCCTTTGCTGTGGTCTGGTCCCTGAAAAAGTTTAGGCCATATTTGTTTGGCACTCACTTCCATGTACAAACTGACCACAGACCTCTCAGATGGCTGATGCAAATGAGGGGGGAGAACCCAAAACTGTTAAGGTGGTCCATTTCCCTACAGGGGATGGAATTCACAGTGGAGCACATACCTGGGATTGCCCATGCCAATGCAGATGGCCTTTCCAGGTTTTTCCACTTAGCTGAAGAGGACTACCAGGGTGTAGGTTAGTACCCATCACCTTTCATCTGGGGTGGGGGACAGTGTAGGAAAGTCCTCCTTTTTGCCCTGGTCACCCCCACACGTTTTGGACAGGTACTGGTAGTTACTGACTCTTGGCTGTGCCCTGGGTACTGCTTACCAGTCCCAGGGCCAGTGCTCTGTGTAAAGTGGATATGCAAATTAGGCTAATTATAATTGGCTAAGTTAACCTACCTATAAGTCCCTAGTATATGGTAGGGCATGTAGGTTTAGGGACCACAGCATAGGTAGTGCACTGCTGAGGTGCCCAGTGTCATTCTAAAGACAGGCCTGCCTTGCTGGCTGCTTTTAAATTAAAGTTATATGCAAATTCGACTTTGCAATTAAAAGTAGTTCCATAGTCTTAAACCACCTTATTTTTACAAATAAGTCACCCCTAAGGTTTGCCCTATGTGCCCCTAGGGCTGGGTGCCATGTAACTATAAGCAGGGACCTTATAAAAATAGTTTTATAAGCCCTGGTGATGTAAAATCAGCCAAATTTGTTTTTCCCTCATTGTAGTGAATGGCCTTCATAGGCTAGAATTGGGAGACTTTACTTTAATTTTAAAAGTCCCCTTAAGTCACAGATACCAAGAGTTTGGTATCAAATTAATTGTTATAAAAAATCCCACAACTTCCAGTTGTTGGATTTAATATAACTTGTTCAGGTAAAGAGTTTTAAACTTTACCTGAAAAGTTGCCAACTTCAGCCCTGCATTGTTTTTGCTGCTGTGCTCTGATTGCCAGCCTCTGGCAGCCTGGCCAGGCTGCCTTGATGAGGTGTGAAGTGGCCTGGCTTCACACAAAGAGATGTGCCTGTGAGAGGAGATCTCCCCTCAGCAGATGGTGAGGCAGGGAGGGGAGGGCTGCCAAACTGGTCTTCAAAGGCAGAGAAGGACATTTGGAGCAACCCAGCAACACCACCACATCCTGCAAACCCAGACAAGTAGGTGCCCCCTTGATTAGATTAGGAGAGGGCAGGAGAGGGGTGTGTTTAGGATTTTTAGCAACACCAGTGAGTGGGCTCAGCCAGATGTAACCTCCAAAAATCACTTTCAGCCCTGATGGAGTTTTGAGGAATGTTGCCCCCTGGGATTGATTTTTGCCACACTTCTCAGGAAGTGGTCATCACAGGGGGAAGGACCTAGCACCTGATTGGAGAACCAGGACCCCCCTGTTTTTCACCCAGGAGCAAGGATAAAACTGACAGACCTGCACCAACACCTCAGATCCCCATCAGATTCCAACAAGGAAGAACCACAGAAGAAGAAGGACTGCCCTGCTGGACCCCTGGCCTGCACCTGGACCCTGCACTCTAAAGGACTGCACCAGCTGCACACTTGGGTTTCACCACAAGAAGGACTTTGCTTGGCTTCAACTGGTTCAAGGAGGGACTCCCTGTTTGTTACAGGTGCAAAATTGCTAACCAGAGTCCCCTGCACCAACTCCTGAAGAAATCAACCAGCTGACCACTGCCCAATGGGCAAAAAGGAGTTTGTGCCAGGTGCATTCTGGGAGTTGTAGTCCACACCCCCAAGGGTCATCTCAGAGCTTCTGGACCCTTGGGGTGAGCTGTGAACCCCAAAAGAACCTTAAAGGAACATCTGGGAGAAGATATAGAAGTTTGGAGAAGTTGGGAGAACTTTTGAAAAAAAAGCTCTATAGAGGGACCGACCCGCCGTGGCAACTCTAGCCGGCTTGCCTCAACCGCGACCCGGCCTGATTTGCAGGTTCGTCCAGTTGAAGAAAATCTCCAAAAAAGAGAATAAGGGGGTCATTACAACATTGGTGGTAAAAGCCACTTACCGCTGTGCAGAAGACCGCCAACACACTGCGGCGGCCGTGGAATTCCGCCACAGTCATTATGACCCAAAGCCCGGAATTCGCCAAAATCTAGACACCCACACAAGTCCGCCACACCAAAGGTCAGTGATAAACTGGCAATAACAAAACCTCCACCGTCACGCCAACAGGAATACGCCCATACTATCACGACCCACGAATCCACGTGGCGGTCTTTCAACCGCAATATTCCATTGGCCGTACACACTGCCGCGCTCAAAGTACACACACATTTACAAAACACAGCCACATTGGACAATTCGAAATACACACACCTGAAACACATACCACTCCCACACATCCAATACAATATAAAACACACACCCACATCACCCACAAACCCCTACGACAACAATTGAGAAAGAAGCACAGAGACACCACCATCTACAAATGAGCATCCACAGGCACACAACACCACCACTCACATAACATCCACTCACATAACATCCACACACCTCACAAAACACACCTCTAAATATCACCCCACACATCACAACACACAACACCCCACACATCACCCACACCACCCCATGGCACTGCAAAGACACCCCAGGTTCTCTGAGGAGGAGCTCAGGTTCATGGTGGAGGAAATCATCCGGGTAGAGCCAAAGCTATTTGGATCACAGGTGCAGCACACCTCCATAGCTAGGAAGGTGGAGCTATGGTGAAGAATTGTGGACAGGGTCAACGCAGTGGGACAGCACCCAAGAACTAGGGATGACATCAGGAAGAGGTGGAACGACCTACGGGGGAAGGTGCATTCCGTGGTCTCAAGACACCACATCGCGGTACAGAGGACTGGCGGTGGACCCCCACCTCCTCCCCCACAACTAACAACATGGGAGGAGCAGGTCTTGGCTATTGTGCATCCTGAGGGTCTCGCAGGAGTAGCTGGAGGAATGGACTCTGGTAAGTCAATTCTTTCATTACTGCATCCCCCACCCACCTGCATGCTATCACATACCCCCACCCTCACCCTCCCCCCCATCACTCCAACTCCTCACACATGTCCCAATATCACAAACCACACATCCCAAACCCAAGCCCTGCATGCAACACCAAAGCATGGACACCCATCACCAAAGCATGGCCACTGCATATACCCATACACCACCCTAAACCATCATCACACAAGGTCCTACACAGGAATGCAAGCACTGGGGTACACTGTCACCCGCCCATTGCACACCATGGCACACACAGATGCAATAATCATGCTTTTATACCCCTGCAGGACCCCTACCCAATGTCACCGGACAGGACGGTCCAGATATGTCCACTCCAAACACAGAAGAGGCCCACAGTGATGACAGCAGCTCTGTCCAACTGGATCTAGATGACCAGCCCGGCCCATCTGGGAGCTCGGGACAGTTGGTTTCCCTCACACTGGCACAACCCACTACAGAGCTTCCCCCCTCTGGAAACACCAGCACAGCACCCACCTAGCTGGCCCATACCTCTGTCCCCAGGACACGTCAAGCACCAGTGTGTCCACCACTACAGGGAACCCAGGCTAACCCACCACCCCAACAACACCAGGGACCTGGGGGCAGTGGCAGTGGGCACACGGTTCAGGGGACAGAGGCCCAGGAACACAGGGGAACTGGGAGGGCTGCTGTGCGACAGGGGGAGGACACGCCCAGGGAACCCACTCTCCACGAGGCCCTCTCCAACATCATGGGAGCCTACCACCATTCCCAGGAGACGATGGCAACGGTACTGGCCAAGTTTCAGGAGACCCAGCGGCTGCAGGAGGAACAGTATTTGGGCTTCAGGGAGGAACTCAAATCCATCAATTCCACCCTGGGCACCATTGTAGGGGTGCTGAAGGAAGTCGTCAACACCAGGAGGGACACTGTGGCACAACAATGGGCCCCTGACACTAGCCTGGACGATGAACTGCCCACCACCTCCGTCGGCGCTAGTGGACAGGAGGCACCGCCACAGGACCACCACACCAGCACCCCACCCCCTGCAGAGGGAGAACCACCCTGCAAACGGTCCCTGAGCCAGGACAAAGACAGAGAACGATGCCAAGACCCCCGCCAAGAAATGAGACCACCCTGATTGTCATCCTTTTGTCCCACCTTGTCACCCTGTCCATACTTAAACTGCCCCAGCTCCACTTCCTATGCCCCTTTGGACAATGCACCTGTGAGACTAATAGACTGGACTCTGCCATGGACATTCCTCCACCATCACCCCTCACCATTTTACAACCCCCTCCAATATTGAGCACTTAAATAAACACCCTTGAAGCACAAAACAATCAGGAGTCTGTCTGTGATTTCAAGTGGCAAAATGCTGTTTCAAATGTAATGTCAACATACCTATGTCCACAGCTCTAGTCCATGAGGAAACAAAGCAGATGTCACACAGTGGGACCCACATCTGTGAAATCGTAAGGGAAAGTGACAATTCAGTGACCATACACTGGGTGAAAATGACAGACAGTAGAGAGGTAGTAGATGTAAATCAGATGTAGCAGGCAGTGTTGTCTTCTTACCTGTGTCTCACTGGAAGTATTTCAGGATCACCGTGTTCCTGTTGTCGATGTCCTCTTCTTCTGCTTCCTCGTCTTCACTGTCCACAGGCTCCACAGCTGCCACAACTCCTCCATCTCGACCATCCTCCTGCCGAAAAGGCACCTGTCATCGCAAAGCCAAGTTGTGAAGCATACAGCAGGCCACGATGATCTGGCATACCTTCTTTGGTGAGTAGAATAGGGAACCACCTGTCATATGGAGGCACCGGAACCTGGCCTTCAGGAGGCCGAAGGTCCGCTCTATAATCCTCCCAGTTCATCCATGGGCCTCATTGTAGCGTTCCTCTGCCCTTGTGCTGGGATTCCTCACTGGGGTCAGTAGCCATGACAGGTTGGGGTAACCAGAGTGACCTGCAAATGGCGAGGGACAACTGTCAGTCACACACTAACTCATAGGGACATCCACAGACCCAGACAACTATTCCCTCTGTATTGGGTCCATGTCCTCACCTAATAGCCCCACCCGGTGCCTCTAGAGTTGCCCCATCACATAAGGGATGCTGCTATTCCGCAGGATGTAAGCGTCATGCACTGAGCCACGGAATTTTGCATTTACATGGGAGATGTACTGGTCTGCCAAACACACCATATGCACATTCATGGAATGGTAACTCTTCCGGTTTCTGTACATCTGTTCACTCCTGCGGGGGGGTACCAAGGCCACATGTGTCCCATCAATGGCACCTATGATGTTGGGGATATGTCCCAGGGCATAGAAATCACCTTTCACTGTAGGCAAATCCTCCACCTGAGGGAAAACGATGTAGCTCTGGATGTGTTTCAGCAGAGCAGACAACACTCTGGACAACACGTTGGAAAACATAGGCTGGGACATCCCTGATGCTATGGCCACTGTTGTTTGAAAAGACCCACTTGCTAGGAAATGGAGTACTGACAGCACCTGCACTTGTGGGGGGATTCCTGTGGGATGGCGGATAGCTGACATCAGGTCTGGCTCCAACTGGGCACACAGTTCCTAGATTGTGGCCTGTAGGTGATGATCACATGTCGCTCCTCCATTGTCGACAGGTCCACCAGCGGTCTGTACACCGGAAGATGCCGCCATCTCCTCACATGCCTCAGCGGACGGTGCCTATGGAGGAGAACAGCGAGCAGAGAGTCAACCAACTCTGAGGTACATAAACACAGCGTACTCTGAAAATATTAGCAAATCGAAATTTGCCTGTATGAGTGTTTAGGCAAGGCCTAGATATGTGTGACGCAGTTCAAAATAATGCCACGTGGGCCCATTAAATGGCAGCTGCCTGACTTGTAAAGTGGGACGGGGGATATGAGGTAACTGCGCTGGCGTTGTACACCATCGCGGTAGGCGGTCGAAGACCACGGCGCAATCCTGCATTGGTTAACATTGGACCCTATGGGGCCCAGGAGCCAATGACGATGTACGCCGGCGGTGACGGTACGCACCACCGCGGACGTGACTGCCATTTTCTCTCTGTTCAATCACTTGATACCTGATCTTCGACAGGAGAGGACCTACACTGCAAGTGCTGCTGTGACCTCAGTCTGGAAGAAACAATGGCTCGTGTGTCTGGGGAAAGGGCCCCTGCCTTCAGCACGGAGGAGTTGGAGAAACTTGTGGATGGCGTCCTCCCCCAGTACACGCTACTCTACGGTCCTCCAGACAAACAGGTAAGTACACTGTGAGCATGCTGTATGGGCAATGCCTGTGTGGAGTGTGGTGGATGAAAGATAGGGGGGGTGAGAATGAGGCGTGCATGAAACGACGGTGAGTGCATGTGCGTCATGGCAAGGGTAGGGATGCGGGCCAATGACTGTGACGGTGCAGATGGTAATTACTTCTCTTTTTCCCCTGTACAATTCCTGTAGGTCAGCGCCCACCAGAAGAAAGACATTTGGTGTGCCATCGCCAAGTAAGTCCAGACCCTGGGGGTCTACCACAGACTGAGCACCCACTGCTGGGAAAGATGGGAGGACATTTGCCGCTGGAGCAAGAAGACGGTGGAGGCCCAGCTGGGGATGGCCTCCCAACGTGGGAGGGGTGCCCATCGCACCATGACCCCCCTGATGCTCAGGATCCTGGCGGTGGCGTACCCAGAGCTGGATGGGCGCTTGAGGGCATCACAGCAGCCACAAGGGGGTGAGTAAACTCTCATTCTGCTGATTCAGCGCGCATTGTAGGTGTCTGGGTGGGGGAGGTGGGCTGTGGGTTCCCCTAGGCCAGGGCGAGTTTAGTAGGCAAGGACCCTTCTTAAGGCAGGCCATGTGGCACCCCACCCCACCTGTGTACAGTGCCAATTACACCTAGTGAGGCTACTGTGACATCCATGGGTGCAGAAATCGGGCATAGCCTTGTAACCCATGTCCCTGGGATTGAATAGTGGACTCCAAGTGCGCGACGTAGTGCAGGGGGCTTCTGTGTCTGTCGTGTCCGCCAACAGTAGGGGTATTGTATGCACTCAACATGTCTTTCTTCTGTCTACCCCCCTCCCCCCCTTTTTGTGGTCTCCCTGTTTTTGTGTGCATTAGCATCATCAGGCGGAGGAGCAGTGGCACCGGAGCAGGAGGGAGCTGCATCCCACATGGACCTGGAGGGCGACACTACGGAGTCTGAATTCACCAGTGGGACGGAGGGCGAGGGGAGCTCCACGGCGGGGACAGGAGCTGACACCAGCGATACGGACTCCTCCTCTGATGGGAGCTCCCTTGCGGTGGTGGGCCCATCTGTGCCCACCGCATCTACAGGTACAGCCGCCACCACCCTCCCAGCAACCCCTCAGCGTTTGCTCCGTGCCTGCTCACCCAGGAGGGTGGGCATCACCTTAGCCCCAGGCACCTCAGGCACTTCCCCAGGCACCACAGGCCCTGCCCCAGTCACCCCTGCTGCCCTCAGTGAGGAGGCCATTGACCTCCTCAGGTCCCTCACTGTTGGGCAGTCTACCATTTTGAATGCCATCCAGGGTGTAGAGAGGCAGTTGCAACAAACCAATGCATACCTGGAGGGCATTCATTCTGGTCAGGCAGCCCTTCAGCGAGCTTTTCAGACTCTGGCCTCAGCACTGATGGCAGCCATTGTCCCTGTCTCTAGCCTCCCCCCTCCAACTTCCTCCACCCAGACCCACACCCCTGTACCTCAGCCTATCCCAAGCACACCATCAGACCAGCATGCACACACATCAACACACAAGGGAAGCTCAGACAAACTTAAGCACCACACATCCCACAGGCACTCACGCAAGCATCACACACATGCAGACACACCAACATCCACTGCCTCCACTGTGTCCCCCTCCTCCCTCCCTGTCTCATCTCCACTCAAACCTGCATGCACTACATCCTCAGCCACTACGTCCATCACCAGCACACCCACCACCACAGCCCGCTCACGTGCAGTCACCACCCCCACTACCATTCACACGTCCCCTGTGTCCTCTCCCAGTGTGTCTGTGAGGCCACCTCCCAAGGTACACAAATGCAGCCACATACCCACCCAACAGCCATCCACCTCACTACAGCCTCCAGCCCATGCACCTTCACCCAAATTCAGCAAACTTACACCTCCTACAACCACTACCTCTTCCTCCACTCCCAAACCCCCTCCAGCTACCCGTCCCAGTGTTCCTAAGAAACTTTTCCTGGCCAACCTTGTCCTCTTTCCCTCACCTCCCCCACCCCTTCAGTCTCCTAGGGCCCGACTCTCCAGGTCCCAACCTAGCACCTCAGCCACAACATCGGCGGGACCAGTGGTGCCAGCAGTCACTGGATTCTGGAGTGCACCAGGCAGCAGGGCAGCCAGTGTGGCAAGGAGCCAGAGCACAGACTGTCCCCCACCTGTCAAGCATAAAAAGTTGGCCAGTGCCCGGCGGGAGAGGGGAAAGAAATCAGCCACCAAAGCCGCTCCCAGGGGTACAGTTGGGAGTGTGGAGACAGCTGCAACACCATCCAAGGTGGGGAAGGGGCACAGTAAAACCGGCAAGTCTAGGAAGAGCAGCCCGCTGCCCAGGACAAGACCGCCAGCAGCAGCCCCCCTGCCCAGGACAAGACCGCCAGCAGCAGCCCCCCTGCCCAGGACAAGACCGCCAGCAGCAGCCCCGCTGCCTAGGACAAGACCGCCAGCAGCAGCCCCCCTGCCCAGGACAAGACCGCCAGCAGCAGCCCCCCTGCCCAGGACAAGACCGCCAGCAGCAGCCCCGCTGCCCAGGACAAGACCGCCAGCAGCAGCCCCGCTGCCCAGGACAAGACCGCCAGCAGCAGCCCCGCTGCCTAGGACAAGACCGCCAGCAGCCCCGCTGCCCAGGACAAGACCGCCAGCACCACCGCAGGACAGTGAGCGCCAATGATTACAACGCTACTGAGGCCGCCAGGGGCAGGATGAAGCACTCTGGGCACTAAGCCCCCTCCAGAACCAGTGGAGATTCAAATCCACTACCTCTGTCCTTGGCAGGATGAAGCACTCTGGGCACCAAGCCCCCTCCAGAACCAATGGAGAAAGTCATCCACTACCTCAGTCCTTGGCAGGATGAAGCACTCTGGGCACAAAGCCCCCTCCAGAACCAGTGGAGAAAGGCATCCACTACCTCTGTCCTTGGCAGGATGAAGCACTCTGGGCACCAAGCTCCCTCCAGAACCAGTGGAGAAAGGCATCCACTACCTCAGTCCTTGGCAGGATGAAGCACTCTGGGCCCAAGCCCCCTCCAGAACCAGTGGAGACTGTTATCCACTTGAGAGACTGTGGCTTTGCACTCTCCAGGATTGAACAGTGGGCAACCCACCCACTGTAGAGACTTGAGAGACTGTGGCTTTGCACTCCCTAGGATGGAACAGTGGGCAACCCACCCACTGTAGAGACTTGAGAGACTGTGGCTTTGCACTCCCCAGGATTGAACAGTGGGCAACCCACTCACTGTAGAGACTTGAGAGACTGAGGCTTTGCACTCCCCAGGATTGAACAGTGGGCAACCCACCCACTGTGGAGACTTGAGAGACTGTGGCTTTGCACTCCCCAGGATTGAACAGTGGGCAACCCACCCACTGTAGAGACTTGAGACTGTGGCTTTGCACTCCCCAGGATTGAACAGTGGGCAACCCACCCACTGTAGAGACTTGAGAGACTGTGGCTTTGCACTCTCCAGGATTGAACAGTGGGCATGGAGCCCCCTCGTGGATCTGGCGTCGTGCACTCATCCAGCTGAGGTGCCCCCCCCCTTCCCTTCCCCCTGAGGTGCCTGTTTTTTTTCTATCTGATGCCCCAGCAGTGTTCTCTCCGTCTTGTTCGGGTATTGAGTGTGGGCCTTGTCCATACCTTTTGGGCCCAGTGGTCCACGGACTATGTTGGTGGAATCCCTTGGACTTGTGTTCTTGGTGTAGATAATTGTTTATAGTGTAAATGTATATATATGTAAATATTTTTGATTAATGTAATTGAAATATAACAATTATACGACTCATTTCTTTTTGTCCTTGCATTCTTCCGGGGGGGGCTTGGGGGTGTAACTGTAATGTATTAGTGTGTGTGAGGGTGGGGGTGTTGCGTGTTGCGTTGTGTGTGTCACTCTCTTTTCCCTCTCCCCTCTCCTGTGTCGTAGGTGCAGGACTCACCGTGGTATTCGCTGCCGGCGTTCGTGCTCCTGGTAGAGGAGCAGCAAGATAAAGGCTGGGAGTATCTGAAGTTCCGGTTCCATGGCGTCCTGATTCCTCCTGGGGTGTGTAGAGGTGAGCGTTTTCCCTTCCAATTCCTGTTTCCGCCGTGTTTTTGTTTGCGGGGGAATCCGTCCCGGAAAAGGTGGCGGATTGGACTGTTGTAATAGTGTGGGCGGTACATTGTCTTCCGCCTGTCCGTTGGTTACCGCCGCGGTGTTTGTTTGTACCGCCGTGGCGGTCTGAGTGTTAAAGTGGCTGTCTATGTTGGCGGTTTCCGCCACAGTCGTAATTAAAAAAAAATTCCCGCCAGCCTGTTGGCGGTTTTACCGCCGCTTTAACACCGACCACCAGGGTTGTAGTGACCACCTAAGTCCGAACGTACAAAGTTGACCGGGACCTCCCAGCCAGCGTATCCGAGGAGGGCTCCAAGGACTTCAGACCAAGATCCAGGTTTACCCCGGTTAAAGGATTTTCACCTAAAAAAAAATGACTACGTCCGAAGGTAAAAATCTCCACCGAGGACTCCCGTGACACGTATCCAGAGAAGAGTTCCAGGAGGTTGGAATGGACTGGCAGGTTCGTCCGCTGAAGAAAATCTTCAGAAAAACAACTAAGTGCGAAGGTAAACTTTTGACCGAGGCCTCCCGCGGCCTGTAGCCGAGCCGGGCTCCATCGCGGTCGGCCTTAAACTTTGACTTTGCCCTGGTCGAGGTGCAACCAGATGACCCAAATGGCGCTTTTTGTTTCTAGGCGCTAAAAAACAATAATTCTTTTAAAAATCATATCTCCGGTTCCCCTTATCCGATTTTATTCATTTTTGTGTCATTTTATAGATCCAAATATAATCTATTATCTATTCTTATAAATTGGTTTTGGATTTTTAAACTGTTTCCTGTGTTTTATTTAATTACTGTTTTGGGATATTTGAATGCTTTACACTCTGTCTCCTAAGTTAAGCCTTGTCGCTCGTTGCCAAGCTACCAAGGGTTGAGCTGGGTTTAATTCACTGAGACCTAACTGGACCTAAGTGGAGGTTAGTTGTCTATTGCTAAGTGCAGGTACTTACCTGCCCTTACCAATAACCCATTTTCCAACAAGCTGTAATTGCTTACACAGATTTTACCGCCCAATAGGCACCATAGTTGCCTTTATATCCCCAGCGCTCGTCCTTCTCCTTACTCGAGCGGCTGGAAGACGAACAACAGGTATTCTTACCGGGTATTTCGTTTGGAGTGGTAAGCCTTTATTTATTTATTATTTTTTCCCTGTGGAGGCCTTTCCTGACCTTTCTGACATTGTATTCCTTATAGACATTCTATTAACAAGTAGATCCCATTCTTGAACTATTAGTTCCCTTAAATTGCCTTTTTTATTTGATTTGCATTTATTTTTAAGCACTTTTCCACATTTAAAGTACTTAGACTTGCTATCTCCTATTTGCCTGCATTGTTTACTTTTACCTTGATCTCCTTATAGTTTTTGCTTCCTCAGTGCCATTGTTCACTCTCCTAACAGAGTGTAACTATTAGGGAAACCCTCCCTCCGGTAACTCCCAGACCAGAGGCAATCCGCCTTATGCCACGGGGTAAGTCTCTCTACCCCTTAGTGCATGTGTGTTTTTTGCGTGACACTCACCATATTTGATCACCTTGTGTGTTGTGTTGTGTGCTGTGTGTAGTGACACCAATTTCACCTCTGTTGTTATTCTTTTACCAGGCCTACCCAAAAAGAACAATCAGTTCCGGTAGGCCCCTTATTCTATTTCACTACCTGCCAAGCATGCTGTCATGCTTTCACCCTTATGGGTTCCATGACCCTGACGAATGCCCCTGACCTTCCAGCACCTAGAGAGGGCAGAAACATGTTGGTCCCTGTTTTTAGACTTTGTGAGTCATCAATCTCAACTGAGTCCCGAATGTAAGTTTTAACCTCACCTACATACACCTATATTAAAGTATTCTCCTAATTATGACAAGGGACTTGTAAGGTAATTTTATTCACACCTCATCTGGATCCCTGTAAATATCCAGTCAGATTCAAATTTCAGCACTCCCTCTGTAGTTCTTCTAACAATGAGGTTGAGTCCGCCTAGGTAGTATCATCTTACCTGGGTGGGGCTAGGTGGTCAAATGTTGAAGCATGATACTGTAATGTGTGTGAGACCACCTAGTCCATAAAGGGAACTCCCTCTTGCAGACACAGCAATAACCATTCACCTTATACTCAACCCTTGACCTAGAAATTACACGCTGAGCCAGCACTTCTCGAATAGGGTCCACTAACCCAGTTCCTTCTAACCTTATGTCCCACACTTTTAGTGGTTCTTTCACTTTTTTGGTCTCTTCGGGAGCAAGTGTGGGGTTGAACCATTCCCGTTACTCTCTTTTGTGTGTTAATAATGCAAGATTGCACATACAAGGATCATCTTGTATTCCAGGGACGGTGCATACAACAGGCTTCCTTCTGTTAGGGTCAGGCACCTGAACCTTGACTTCAGGAGCCCAAATGTACTCTCCACCACATTTTGTGTCTTTCTATGACCTACAGTGTATGCCTGCTCTTCCTCCATTGTCGAGTTGCCAAAAGGAGTCATCACCCATGGCTGGATGCCGTAACCTTGGTCGGCTACAAAGGAATGCGAGAACGTGCGTCTGTCATGTATATTTGTGGTGTCATATTTGCCATGGCAGATGTTAGTTTTAGATAGAGCGGTGACTCAGACTAGCATCTGGTTTTGTGTGTGTTCCTGTTTTGTTGAATGGTTGCACTGGTGTGTGGTGGTGGACATTACTATCAAAGGTTGTGGCCCAGGAACCTGGTGATTGTCTAATTAAATCTAGACTGTCAGTTTGACCATGCAAATTATGTGTTATGTTGTCCATATTTGAGGCTGTGTCCTAATGTTAGTGGAACCTACTACCTCCGTGCACCACAATAGCATCATTTGTATTGATACCATGGTAGCCCTACAAGGCCATACTCAGGCCACCATGTTACCAGTACAACACTTAGTGACCCTTTGTGGCAGATTATGCCTGTGCCAGCCAGCATGTGTAAAAATATGAGCTTCACACAATAGGAAGACTAGCAAAATTGGTGCAGAGGATTCTGCAAGGCTCCTAGATATGATTTATCACAGACACTTTCAACACCTGCACAGAGCAGGCGTTAGGAGGGGGCACACCATAGTTATGATTGGGTCCCTACATACTGTGCATGAAATGGTCAGGTATGTTCACAATACTCCTAACAGAGTCCAACTATGGCATCCATTATCATGACACTATAGTACCTACTCTGCACCATGGTGTGCCATTTATTGTATACAGAGCCCAGATGGTGGCAGTAGAGTACAGCAAAGGGGCACAATTACAGTGGCGCTGCTGTTGATGCTGCACCACTTTCCTGACATGTGGTCCTCTGTCCCTTCACTTTTGACCTGCAGATGAGTGATGGTCTGGGTCTTTGAAACTATTTTGTGTGTTGTGTGCCATGACACAAGTGTTGTGCCCTGTGTGTAGCATGTGATTCCCACCCCTTTTTCCTTGGAAAAGCTTCCTTGCACAAAGTTTTGTTGTTGGCAATTGCTGGCTGCCATACGTATATGCATGTGGATCATGGGCACAGTGTGGCACCGTTGTATGGTTTGTTTCCTGATGTATCCATGCGTTTTCAGACACCTGTGTGACAGGAGAGATAATGATGTGTATTTCTGCAATGCCCTGCATCTATGACCAGTTCTGTTAATTCCCATGTCTCCTCATTCACATGCATCTCTGTCCTCTCCCAGGACATTGTCAGTAGTCCAGCTCCCACAGTGCCCTGTTAGTACCCTGATATCATGTTATGGAGATGTGGAATTAGCAGGTACCATTTTAGGAGTGACGTGAAGCGTACATACCTACACATGGTCTTTCATGGCTGGTGCTGTACTCCTATGTGTGTGGCATAATGCACCAGACAGGTGAAGGTGGACACAATGGGTATGTCTGGTATGTTTAGGTGATATGTAGTTGGTGATGGCAACTCTTGGATGGCATTTGCTAATGGTGCCGCCGGAGGCCTCTACAGCATGACTGATATGGAGCTGTGCCTATATATGACTTTCTTTACACTGACATGGCCAATGCCATTCACATCGCTGAGCTATTCCTTGTTAGGTGTAATGTGTGTGGGGTCTGTAGTTAGTTGTCAATCAGTGGACACTTGTAGTGGTTTGGGCCCAGCTTCTGTATGCAAAGGGGACATAGCTCCACCTGTCATTCATGTGGTGTGCCAGTCAGGTTGTGGCTGTATCACGTATATACGGGTGAAAGGGGTGGGGGGGGTGTGTGAGATGCGCATTGACTGTGGTGTAGTGTGGCATATGTATTGCTGTCTGTACATTTGTGTTCCCCTGTCCATGTGTGTTTAGTGTGGTGTATGTATTGTTTGCCCTACAAGGTTGATGTGTTGTCTGTGTAATGATTGATATTGTGGCTTACCTTCTAGTAGGCCACTGCCATATTGTCCATCCTGGAATTGCTTGTTAAATGGTGGAGTGCCGAAATATGTATGCCGCATGGACACTGCCAGGATATTTGGCTAGGATGTTTGTGAAGAGCCACAGTGTTCCACAATGGCATGCCCATTTATAGAATGGGTGTGTTTGCGGTTCCTGTTCCATTGAAGCAGGTGGCACAAGTTGGACATGGATGCAGTCCATTGCACCCAACACATGCGGTAGCCCAGCAATTTGGTAGAAACCTTGCTTGATCTCCTGCTGCATGTGTTGGGGAAGCAGATGTGCTGGGGTGTGAGGCATACAATTGTATCCAGAACCTTTGGAAGGAAGGCAGAGAAAGAGAGCTGGGAGATACCACCCACTTGTGTGCCAGTTGTTTGGAACAATCTTGATGCCAGCATATGGAGGACAGCCAGGAGTTTGGTCATGGGTGGAGTAATTGTTGGAGTTTCCACCCTTGCAGTGATGTCTAGCACTATGTGGTGCAGCAGGTGTACAAAGGTCTTCCACTTCAGATGGTAGGTCCAGATGACATCTTTTTCCCCCGAGTGCAAGGATGGTTGTGCGCTGTCAAAATATCCTCTCCCTCCTTTTTTGCGCTGCCTTTGAGGCTGCTGTGGTGGTGTTTGGGGTTGCTGAGGTGGTGCTGATAGGACCTGTTGTCATTGCTGTTGTCTGCGGCGTGTGCCAAGCTGGAGCATTAACAGTTCCATGTTGTTCGAGGGGTTGCCAATGCTCCGTCTGTGTGTTTTCCTTATGTAGTAGTGTGTGGACCTCATTTTAACACCTGGTCTGACCAGGTGTTAAATGTTGATGTTAATTGGGCTTTTGTGTCATTTTCTGGGATTAGTTCCTTAATGTGCGTTGTTTTTGAGTCAGGCAGTAAATATGGAGCTGGAGGGCTAGAGTCATTTTTTGGAAGGGAATGCCGCCATGCATATCATTGTTGCTAAACACCCAAGGTGAGCTGGCGCTCCCAGAAAATGACGCTAACTCTAATATTTTGTCACTAGAAAGGTCTACAACAAAATAGAACTATGGTGCTAGGTTAGCACTGCTTTGCAAAAAAAAAAAGAAATGGCGCTAAGTTTCTTTAAATATGGTCCTTAAAATCTATTGCAAATTATCAAATTTAGCTGGTGAGGGGACACGGGGTACATTCATTTCTTTTATTTTCACCAAGCCTTAACACGTTGTTTGTTGTATGGTGTAATTGAGAAACAATTTGTAATGGAATAAAGCACGCTCAAAATAAAGCTTCGCTATCCTGTATTTGCCCATCTCTTGTTCCTCACACACTTTCTAAATGAATCGACTTCATCTAATACTCATAGCCTTCTATAGCCAAGTGGGATACTCTGTTAGCAGAATTTTTCTTGCTTTTCAAGGTGGTAATTTAATATAATAAGACTCAGCATTTTTAACATCATGCCCAATAGAATAAGAAAACTTTTCTGTTGGAGGCTGGCTCTGTAAATCCTACATCAAAATGAGATACAGTGTGCACAGAGTCGAGGGGTTCCCCAGATGCTTAACAGAGACTAAAGCAGATAATACTAATACTCTGTTTTGTGGTAGTGTGTTCGAGCAGTTAGGCTTATCAAAGGGTAGTGCATAGCATTTGTTGTACACACACAGATAGAAGAAGCACACACTCAATGACGTAACTGCAGACCAATTGTTTTTATATAGCAAAAATATATTTTTTAAATTTATTTCTTAAACCACAAGATTCAAGTTGCTGGAAAGTACATCAATAAATATTTCGCATATGCATCAATACCACTTTGATTGGAATTGGTAAGTTGTACAGTTTTTGAATACATGGCAATCTGTTTTAAAAAGTTGACACTGCAATATTTAGAACAGTTCCTTGGGGGGGGAGGCAAGAAAAGTTAGTATGTTTTGCAGGTAAGCACAACACTTACAGTTCCAATCGCCAGGGGTTAGGAAGTCCACTGGTTGGGGTTCACGTTAACCCCAAACACCCACCACCAGCAACATGGGGCTGGCCAGGTGCACAGGTCAAAGATGAAGCAAGTTTAGCCTGGGCTCCTATGGAGACTGGGGGCACTCGATTTCAGACCTACTTGCAGGTAAGCACCCACCTGCTGAAAGTTGCTACACCAGAGGTCGGGTTCCCCAAGGCCAGGGGGCTGTGGGTGCAGTGTACCTTTTGGCGTTCGATGTCTTTGTCCAGAGCTTTCGCGGTCAGGGGGGGGGGTCCTCTGGATTCACACTGCAGGTGTCATCGTGGGGGGCAGGAGAGGTCAACCAAGGATGGGCACTTGCTCGGAATCACCTGGGGATCCTCGCTATTCAGTTGGGCTACCTGGGCACAGGCTGTGGGCATCAGGTGCAGAGTGGTGAGGACTCGCAGATCCGGGGAGGTACAGGATTCCTTAGATGTTGTTTCTTCTTGGACAAGCCTGCTGTCCACAGGAGTTCTTGGTCCTCTGTGATGCAGGCAGTACTCTGGAGGCTTGGCAGTCATCGCTGGACCCACAGGATGCATCACTCTATTTTACAGGTTCTCTGAAGCAGGACACAGGCCGGTAGGGTCTGGGGCCAAGTCAGTTTTCGTCTCCCGTCTTCCCTGCTGGGGATTCAGCTTAGCAATCCTTTTTTTCTTATGAAATTGCCAGGAATCTGATGACTTGGGTTCAGGGGAGCCCTTGAATCCTGAATTTAGGGGAGTTACAGGGGTAGGAAGGCAGTAGACCATGGCTATTGACCCTTTGGGTAGATACAACCTTCTTGTGTCCACTCCCTTTGGAGAGGGGAACACAAACCTAACCCTATTGGTCCTTGTCCTCCATACGAAGATGGAGGATTCTGCAGGGAGGGGGGGGGTCACCTCAGCTCTGGACACCTAAGGGGTGGGCCTAGCTGGGGTGGTCACTCCTTCCTGCTTTCCCTAATTTTTTCACCAGACTTGCTGCCAAAAAGGGGGGGCTTTGTCCCAGGGGGCAGGCAACTCCACTAGCTGGAGTGCAGAGGGACACTGTGACAACAGGCCTGAGCCTTTGAAGATCACCGCCAGGTGTTATAGTTCCTGCAGGGAGGAGGTGTAAAGCACCTCTACCCAGGACAGCCTTAGTTTCTGGCCACAGAGAGCACAAAGGCTCTCACCACATGTGGCCAGAAACTTGTCTGAAAGTGGTACAGACTGGTCAGTCCTGCACTGGCAGTTTGGCCAACATACAGAGGGCATCTTGAAGATGCCCTCTGGGTGCATGTTTCAATAAATACCATAGTTGCATCAGTGTGGGTTTATTGTGCTGAGACGTGTGATACCAAACTTCCCAGTATTCAGGGAAGCCATTATGGAGCCATGGAGTTTGAATGCAAATTCCCAGATCATATACTCAATATGGCTACACTGCGCTTACAATGTCTAAGAATGGACTTAAACACTATAGGGGCATATTGCTCATACAGCTATGCCCTCACCTGTACCAGGGGTACGAGAACTACTCATGAGTCCTCATGGTCTATTGTGCAGGATCAACCACATGGTGCAATTTGACACTGTCAAGCGAAACAAAACTGTTTTCTTTAAAACCAGGTAGCAGTGGTAGAATGACAGTTCTGGTACTGGGTATTCCAAGGGCTTGAACTGGTGCTCTGCATGATTGATGTGCCAAATCCCCCCTTCACAGAAATATTTTCATGAATTAGGCTACATTTCTAAAGTTGGGGCTCTGTGATTGTTTGTGGCAAGTCCCTCATTTTCAAGGAGGAGGCACATGCAGATGAATTTTCATCACGTAACTGTTGTAATTCCTGCAAGATAGTGACACATTCATTTATGTCAAAAGGTGTTTCTGCCGCCACCATGGAAGGGCCATCAAGATTTGGGACATACATAGGTGTCCCAAACAGGACTTCATATGGGGTACCTCCTCCCAAAGACCTTATGGGCAGTTTATTTAGTGCTTTCTGGACTCCATACAGCTGATGAATCCAGCTGCAACCTGAACACAATATTCTAGCTATTAAGGATTGCTATAAGTCTAGTTTTTTTTCCGGTCAATAATCACGTTTCCCTCAGGATGATAGGGAGATAAAGAATGCACTTGAACACCCATCACTGCCATGGTGTCCCTGAATGCCATGGAGGCAAAGGCAGGGCCCAGGTGCAAGTGGAATGCTGCAAGTCCATAGGTCTCGCTGAAGACTTGCAAATATTTAATAAAAGTTCGAGCGTCAGCCGATCGTTGTGGCCATATCCATAGAAATCTGGGTCATAAATCAACAGCGACTAGAATAGATTTGTATGCACCATCAGTTTGTAAGGGACTGCAATGATCCAGGTACACACACTGTAATGGTTTGTTGGAAACCAAGAGAGGTGTCTGCAGTGGGTGTTTGATGGTGGACCCCTTAATTTGTTGGCAAATGTCACAACTAAGGACATACCACTTAGTCTGCTTGTATTGACCAGGCCACTAATAGCGTTATTCCAATAGGGAGACGGTTACCGCCGTACCAGCATGGGCAGTATGAGAGACTGGCTCCTTGTTGCGAACCCCTCCCCCTTTTTTGCCTGGTTTCTGAATGCAACTTGGACTGGATTGCACTGGGATCCTGCTAACCTGGCTCCCAGTGCCAGTGTTCTTTCCCTAAAACATTGTAAAAGTGATTGAATACACCTCTAGCTACCACTATAAGTCCCTAGTAAAAGATACTTAGGTAGCCAGGGCACAGGGTATTATGGGTAAGCCCCTGAGGGCAGCAGCACTGACTGTGCCAACCTCAAGGGCTATGCATCGAGATGCACCGAGCACTGCCATCGCTGGCTGAGTGCCCTGGTGCAAACCTAAAATACAAACTCAACATGGCACACTCTGTTTGTGCCCTGTCCACCCTACACTGCATAAGCTATGGGTAAGTCACCCATCTAGCAGGGCCTTCCAGCCGTAAGGCAGGGTGCACCATACTATATGTGAGGGCATAATTTTATGAACAATATGCCAGCACTGTGTCCTTGCCAATCCTGGCACATAGTGAGTGAAAAGAGCAGTCATTTTAATATATGTGCTGGACACTGGTCAATACGAGTTTCCCAGCTACAAAATGGCTACTCTGAACCCTGGGTTGTTTGATATCAAACAACTCAGAATGATAAATCCAAACTGGCACCAGTACTGGATTTATTATAAAATGTACCCAGGGGTCACCTTAGAGGTGCCCTTGGCAACAACTAACTATTCTAGCATGGTTGCTGACTGGTTCCAGCAAGCCTGCCACATCCAGACAGCCAATACACAAACCCTAGGGGAGAGCCCTGACTCTCGGGTTTGTGAACCAAAGCCCTTCCTGGGTGGAGGAGCTCACACACCCTCCCTCAGGAATGTGCACTGCCCTGACAGTGAGCTTCAAAGGGCTACTGCCCTTGAAACTCGACTCCTAGGCATGCTGCTAGCCCCCACTTCTGGAGGGAGCAAAGGCAGGAAAGCCACACAAAGGGTAGGAGGAGTGGCCTCACTGAGCATGCACCATCTCTAGGGGCTTGCAGGTGAAGTGGACCCTTCAATTCGTTTTCCTCCATGTTGGATGGCAGGAAAATAGCCTATTAGGTTTAGGGAAGTGACCTTTCCCACAGGAAGTGGTCACTGAAGTAAGTGGGTGTAGCCACCCAAGGCTAAGTGTCCCATTGGACACTACCAGGTTCCCACTAAAACGCCCACTAAATTCAGTCTTTAGTGGGCTCCCCTAGAACAAGAAATCAGATTTGAAAAGGGTTCAAAGAAACAAAGGAGACCAGCACCAAAGACTATCCAAAGCAAGAGAACTGTGGACCTGCTGCACAAGGCGCCAAACCCTGCCTGCTCCACCCAGGACCCGAAAGTCACTGAGGAGCTGGGCGCTGGACTGAACCCAAGAAACCCAGGGGACCTCCAGGCTTCAAGAATCGTCCCAGATCTCCTTCCTGAGTGGAGGCACCACTCAAAAACCAAGCAAGAACCAACAAACTGGTGAGGGTCACTTCACCAAATGGCCGATAGCTCCGCGATGGGAAGTCGTAGCCGGACCCGACGACACCCAAATGACAGCCGGGACATGACCTACAAGTGTGCCAAGTCCAGTGGCACTGCGCCCTCTAGTAGCCAAGTTACGCCAATACCCTGGGTACTGGTCAGCTGTCAGGCAACCAGAAAACTACCTCCCCCAGAACTGGTAAAGGATCAGGAGGAAGCCCCATTCAAGGGACTTCAGGCACACCTCGACCCTCCAACCAGAGTGCTCCTGTTGTCCTGTAAGCATCCCTCAAAGCGACTCACCTCCAGCTCCAAAGGACTCCATTGTGCACAACTACTGGACCTCCAACTCGCCTTGCACCTGGCCGCCCTGGGCCTTGCATCGTGGGATCTGCTGTGTGCCCCGGGTCCCCAACCTCTTGCGACCTCAACAGCCCAAGGCGTTTGCCCCAAGGCACCATCTTTAAACCTGCAAACCATCTCCTTTTCCAAGTGGCCCCTCCAGGTGGCCCAGTGTGCCCATCGACCACCCCGCAAGAGAAGAGACTGGTAACTCAACAGTGTGATTTGTACTGCATTTTTAAAGGAGACTGTGCATTGATTCCAATGGTGCGTAATTACACACAGAAAGACTAAGGCCCATATTTATACTTTTTGACGCTAAACTGCGCTAACGCAGTTTAGCGTCAAAAAATTTTGCGCCGTCTAACGCCATTCTGAAGCGCCATGCGGGCGCCGTATTTATGGAATGGCATTAGCCGGCGCTAGCAGACCGGCGCTGCCTGGTGTGCGTGGAAAAAAACCACGTAGACCAGGCAGCGCCGGCGTAGGGGGAAAATGGCGTTAGGGCGTCTTAAAATGGGGCAAGTCAGGTTGAGGCAAAAAAATCGCCTCAACCCGATTTGCGCCATTATTTTCGACGCCCAGACGCCATTTAAATGACTCCTGTCTTAGTAAAGACAGGAGTCATGCCCCCTTGCCCAATGGCCATGCCCAGGGGACTTATGTCCCCTGGGCATGGTCATTGGGCATAGTGGCATGTAGGGGGGCACAAATAAGGCCCCCCTATGCCACCCAAAAAAAATTAAAAAATATAAAAAATTATACTTACCTGAACTTACCTGAATGTCCCTGGGGTGGGTCCCTCCATTCTTGGGTGTCCTCCTGGGGTGGGCAGGGGTGGCAGGGGGGGTCCCTGGGGGCAGGGGAGGGCACCTGTGGGCTCATTTTGAGCCCACAGGCCCCTTAACGCCTACCCTGACCCAGGCGTTAAATAGTGGCGCAAATGCGGGGTTTTTTGACCCGCCACCTCCCGGGCGTGACTTTTGCCCGGGAGTATAAATACGACGCATTTGCGTCGCCGTCATTTTTTTAGACGGGAACGCCTTCCTTGCATCTCATTAACGCAAGGAAGGCGTTCACGCAAAAAAATGACGCTATTTGCCCATACTTTGGCGCTAGACGCGTCTAACGCCAAAGTATAAATATGGCGTTAGTTTTGCGCCGAATTTGCGTCGAAAAAAACGACGCTAATTCGGCGCAAACGGAGTATAAATACGGGCCTTACTTTGCCAAAACTTCAAAAAGTCAGAACTTAAAAAATACTTAATGTATTCTAAAGACCTTGGCCTTAAAATGTATATAAAAGCCTGAAGTATTTTTATAAAATCTGATCTTGGGTTATTCATTGAGTGTGTGTGGTATATGATTCGATTTGTGAGTACAGCAAATGCTTAGCACATCTCCTGAATTAGCCTAACTGCTCAACCAGCTACCTTAAAAATTGGAGCATTAGATGGTCTAATTGTTACCTCTGGAAACCAATGTGTGGTTGCCCTGACCCCCTGCATAGTGTACTTGATTTTGTACACTACATAGAGGGCCAGCCTCCAACCGGCAGAAGCAACCAATTCATGCGCTACTTTGCTAATATCTAATCTTTGGTCTTGGTTAGGGATCATGTGATCATTCACCTCTGGTATTGTTGCAATGTTTTGGGCACTTACATTGTAGGAATATTTTGCAGGGTATGCTTTTGTTAAGGGCTTGCCATCAGTTGAAGCTTTTACAGCAGCCAATGTTTCATTATCCAGCCCTGTATGGGAATTAACAAACAGCATCAGAAGCAGTGCCTACTGCAGATTTGGCAGTTTCATCAGCCAATTGTTTCACACAACCTGGATTCTAACATGAGAATGACCCATTGTATGAACTATATGGCCTGTGGCAGTTTCTCTTTAAAATCTGCTACCTTTCTCCACAAGAATTTGTGTTTTATGGTGTTACCTTTGTAGTCTTTTAACCCATTTAGGTACCAATAAGTAAGTATTCATTGAAGGACTGGACACAATAGTACGAATCGTACACAATCATGGTTGAAAGTTCAGGATTCCTGTGTACCAGAGCCAGGATTAGAGCCTTAAGCTCTGTAAGTTGTGCTGTGCAGTCCTCGAAGGTCTGCGTGTAGGTCTGTTGCGGCAGGAATTTAACATCCATCATTACCCTGCAAACAATATTGGTGTTTAGTACATACAGCTGGTTGAACTGAACTATGGGTGCTATTGATTAGATATTGTTTAAGAGGCAAAATGTTGATGGACCTAGGGTATTCAAGTTCATACTGCAGGAGTTCTTGGGTTTGAAGTTGTGGATCAAAAACATAATCCACACCAGTTGCAGGCAAAGAGGTAGACTATTGAATCCATGTGGATGTTACATTCGTGATGCTTGCTTTGGTAACTGCCTCAAGGGCCGATATTGGAATAACAACAATGATGAGTTTATCTTGGGCTAGTGGTCTCTCCTTTATGACAGTCATCTGGACAGCAGTCAGAATTTTTTCTGTGGGTGTAAAATACTGAACAGCGTTGGGGTACAAGTGTGATTTGTATGCTATGGTTACAGTGTCACCTTCATTGAATGTGACATAGATGAACCAAAGGGCACCAGGAATTACCTGGATTACCGAGTTTGTTTTGTTGTCACGTGTGTGCAAGTGTTTTGCTTCAAGCATGTCCATCTGTAATGCTCTGAGAATGCGAATGTATCCAGGTGTCAAATGTTTGCTTGAGAAATCTGAGCAAATTAAGTCAGAGTGGTTTTATGCATTGTGTATACTCTGGAATGTAAGTTCTGGCAAAATTGAAAAAACCCAGCAATGACTGTAGTTTCTTGGGGGTATTTGGTGGTTGTTATTGCACATTTTTCTAGAAAATGGGGTTCCAAACTCTTACGTCATTTGATAAATTGTATCCTAAGAATAGGACACTTAGAAAAGCAATTTTTGTTTTCTTAACATTGAATATTTAGCCCTGTTTGGCGAATCCCAAAACAGTGCAATCCACATTGGCTAAATGTGTTGAAATTGTATGTAAAATACAAGCTTATCGACATAAGACAACGCCTCAGGATCACTATAATGTAATATTGATGTTACACTGGCTGAGAACAATCCTGGACTGTTCTTATACCCTTGAGGGAGTCTACAAATGTTCTTTGAGAGCCAAGTGCAGTAATTTTGTTACTTTTGATAAGACAGTGGTATTTCTAAATATGCATAAGGTCTGTAGTGTAATTGTGGAAAGTGTGTATATTTCCATCTGTAGCTGAAAAAGTGATCCAGGAATGGAAAATGTCTGTTCTGCACGCATCGTGTGCCTCTACCACAAATGTAACATCCCCACCCTCTTCAGTGAGTCCATGAGCTAATAGATGTGTGAGGTGTCTCATTTACTGGAAATGCAAACTGTTGGGGTTCTGCCAAATTTTGGAATGGTTAGATTCAGAGATAGAAATACCAATTTGTGTTAATTCTTTTAAGGTTCAAGCTTCAACAACCTCAGCCTAACATAGGTAATCCCTATTTAGCTGAGAAGGATATTTCCCTAACACCACGGACATCCCTGTATAAAGTAATTAGGGTGCCTTTAGCATGTGAGAGACAGATACTCGAGAGATCATGCCTGACCAACCTTGGTGGCGCCATGTGGTAGGAATCTTACCATGGGGGTAAGACTGCTTGGTTTTGGGCGGCAGCACCACTGTGTGTCAGTGACTGAGTCAGTCCCATGTTGACCGGAAGCTGTTGGACTGACCTTCTTAGCTAGCTAGCAGCACCTCGCCCAACCTAGAAAGCAAAGGGGATCTGTGGCAGCCGGACGCATGACACTGACTCCTCAGGGAAGTAGTGGTGGAACAGATCTTACCCCTTTCTCTCATTTGCACAAAGTCTCATACTTGCAAAGACAAACAGAGAAATGCAGGTTAGGTTTCAATGTATTTTATTGAAGCAACTGCATTCTGTGTAAAAAAGGCATGAGCTGCAAGTATTAAGAAGATGAAACATAATACGGTTATTTTTGTGACCACTGGAGTAAAACACAAACAGTCCCAGCATCCTGACATAACCATAAGTCTAAGAATTCCTACCTACACTTCTAGCATCTAAGGTGAGTATAGCAGTGTTAGCCCTTTGGCCCGTAATTAGTCTATGGAGGGGTCCCCTTCCCGACCCCATTCCAGGAGAATACAAAGGGTCTGCCTGTTGTCTGCTGGAAGTCCTAGTGGTTGGCTGGAGAGACAATGACTGCAAATCTGTGATGAAGTGGTAGACAGAGTGAAATGGATGGCTGAAATGTCCCCTCTGCCCTCTTTCGGCATGTGTGGTGTTTTTATAACAAAATGTGTTGTATTCTGAGAACAGGCCTGACGTGATAATATGTCTAGCTTTCGAAGGTTGTCTCTGTACTCTTGGGCCAGCAATACTTGGTAAAATACCATGTACACCCTTGAGAAGGCGCAAGAGGAAATGGCATGCAAAGGAAAGGACAATCCTTTCATGGAAAGGCAGTTGATTAGAAAAGAAAAACATCCTTGCTAAAAGCAAGCCATGCTAAAGCATAAATAACTTAAATGAAATAGGTACCTGGATAAAAGAGCACAGGCCTGAAGCTAAAATAAGTGTGCTCAAGCAGGGTGCTAAGATGAACACACAACAATCAACTACAATACCGACAGAGAAGGAATCCGTATGGACTGAAGTGGAGCACGCGTCTGAACCCAACGGCGAGAAGAAAAAAACTAACCATGGAGTCAATGACCATGCACATTATCAGCAAGACGTGAGTCACTACCATGCGACTCAAAAGACTTCTCTGAAGAAAACCAACTTGCACACATCCAGGCCCAACACTAGATGGAAGCAGTATGCACTGCGTTACAGCATGTGTTTCTATAGCCACATACGCCTCAAACACAGCGATACCTAAGGTAATTAACTTGTTCTTCTGCTGGATGCTTCTCTGTGTAGATTTCTCAACTTGTGAATAGATACCAAAGTAGCACCTCAAACGCTGGTAGGTCAATAGAATGACTCATCCACAAAAACGTACAGGATAGGATGGGAAAAGTGCCCATCGCGCTAGATCCAGAAATCCAGATAGTAATGCCTTTTGAGCATGTTAACAGACGTCCATGTTGCAGCCTGGCAGATGTCCAAGACTGACACACCACGTCAGCACAGTTGTAGCATCCTTAGCCCTGATGGAGGCGCTCATAGACTTTCCAGAGGCTGTTTCTTGGCCAGTCTGTAGCCGATTTTGATGCAGAAGATAACCTATCAAGGGATTGTTTGTTTTTGCAAAGCTTTGACCTTTTTTGACTCTGAGAACCCCACAAACAGCTGACCTTCCCCCCCACTGGCACTTGGTGCAACTACTATACAGGCTCAGAGCTCTCTTTGAATCTAATTGATCAGGCATCTCTTCCTTAGATGAATGAGGGTGAGCAAATAAAGATGTAAGGGTTATAGAGTACTGTATATGGAAAGGCATGACAACTTTCAGCAGCTACACTACTTTGGACCAGAGCACTAACTTGTCTGGTAACAATGTGGTATACAGTTGCTGGTCTGTGTATGCTTGTAGGTTACTCATGCGATGAGATGATGTAATCGCTATGAGGAACAGTTTTTAAAATTAGTAAAGTGAGAGGACAACTGTGCATTGGTTCAAACAGAGCGCACAACAGGAAAGTAAGGTCCAGACTGAGGTGCTATTGGGCACTGCAAATAGCGTTGGGTAAAACATGTGTCTCTGCCCTTTTAGAAAGTGCATAACACTAGGTCATTTACGTAAAGACAGCTGAGCAGGTAACCATAGAGAGGCCGAAAAATAGCCTTTAACATTTGACACAGCAAGGCCTTTTGAGTTAAACAAAAGAGTAGTATGTGCACAAACTGGTCTTGCAAATGTTGACTATGATAGGAAAAACCACCAAACCTCCCAGCATCCTGATTAGATGGTCTTTTTAGAGGGAGACCTCCCTACCAAAATGACACTTACTACTTTGGAAAGGTCATAAGCCACCAACTGTTGCTGCGCAATCTCCAAACATGGAAGTGTAGGTTGTGCTGACTGATGCAGGACCCTGCCCTGCTGCTGCAACAGGAAAGCCTCCTGGAAGGGCAGTCATATTGGAGGACAGGTGCTCATGGGTAGTATTTCTGGGTACAACCCTCTCCTCTGCATAGTCCAGAGCCACTAAGTTGATTGTGCCCAGTGGTTCGTGATCTGTAGAACTATGGGCACAGAGGTAGAGGCGGAAAGGCATACATGAGTACCAAGGTCCACATGAATCGAAAGATAACCAAGTGAAAAATGCCTTGGGAAGTCCAATATGAAAACCCCTGGACACTACTTGTTCTCTAATGTGGTGAAAAGATTGAGCCAGGGTTCACCTAAATGCCGGAAGAGGTCCAATGCCACCTCTGAATGCAAATGCCATTTGTGATCCATTATGCAATGTTGGCTGTGATCGTCCGCCCTGGTGTTTAAAGATCATGCTAGGTGCTGCACTACCAGGGAGATGCCTGGACAATTCAGCCAGCTCCAAAGGTGCAAGGCTTCTTGGCAAAGAACCTATGAACCCACTCTACCCGGTTTGCTGCAATACAACAAGGTGGCAGTGCTGTCTGTGAGAAGTTAAGCCCTATCCCCCTTGATGGATGGAATCTAGGCTGTTTGTGCCAGGCGAATCACCTGCAACCCCAAACAGGTTCATTTGTGGTCTGGTTTCTACTGGAGACCAGAGTCCTCGGATCTTCACCTCTCCCAGACTGACCTCGCCTACCCAGCAACAATGTGTCCATCACAACTGTTAGCTCTAGACAGATAAGGGAATGGGGTCTGCCACTTGTGGCCCAGGAGCCACCAGTGCAAATATTTTGCAGTATCCTCTGGCACCTGGATGGAAACTGAAAGGTTCACCTGGTGCTGATACCACTGTGATTTCAGCACCCACAAGAGCTATCTTGCATGGTCCACTAACAGGATGCAGGAGGCCAAGAAGTCTCACAGCAGCTCTAACTAAAAGTGCAATGGCAGCGGAGGGAGATGGAGTGGATAGTTAGTTGCTCCTGGAGGCCTGGATGCTGTCAGCTGGATCCCCGACCTCTGCCCCAAAAGTCTTGGGATGGCTGCAGTTGCTGGGGCAAGGTTTAGCATGGCCCCTGCTGAAACCCTCTGGCAAGTCCTCAAAAGGGGCGAAATTGTTGGGGGGAGCAGGAAGGGGGACTGTTGTATTGGCACACCAGGCCAGCCACACGGTTGCCTTGCTCTATTTAAAGTGCACCAAGGCTAAGTCTATCTTGTCTCTGAGAAGACTTGTTCCATTAAATGGCATGCCCATTAACGATTATTGGATAATCCCGTGGAGTGAATCCAGCATGGTGCTGAACACACTGGTCTCGAATGCCTTACACAAGCAGTCGGTAGTGTCCAGACCTGAGCAAACTACCTATTTCACTTTGTTTGAACATCATGTATTAGCTGTTTTAGGTTTGTTTAAAGGTTGTCTAGCACTACTGGTAGGGTGTCATTCACCAAGTCCCACTATCATCCCAGGAGGTAGCTGGTGCTAACAGACCAGAGGGTAAAGCTGGCTGAGAAGTTTATACATTTGGCAAACATTTCCATGTATTTCTTCTATCAGGCAGGGTGATCAAAAATGTACTGGGTTTGAGCCTGCTGGTGGGGGTCTTCACAACCAGACTCTCCAGTGTCTAGTGTTGGATACTACAGAAGATAATCCAGGCTTATAGAGAAGGACTGTGCCTTCTGGATAGTTGCCTTATGAGTGGTGGGCAAGATCCTGGCATTGCCCTGGTCCCCCAACACGTGTCCTTTTGTGCCTCATTAAAAGGCAGGAGGGGTTCCCATGGTGTCTACTGTGGCTGCAGGACCTCAACTAGGAAGTTTGTCTTCACCCCAGTTGTAGGCAGTGTAGGTCAACTTTGCAAATGTTATGGCAGAGGAAGACTCTTCAGCTGATAGGTCAGGTGTATTAGAATGTAGGCCAGTGTCAAGAACGGTATAAAGACCTCTGGTCACCTGTAGGTGTTGATAGAGGTTCTTGTCATGATAAAGTTGAGAATAGTCATCATTGTCCTCATCAAGGTCTGGCAGTCTGAAATGTAAAGGAACCATCTCTAAATCAGAATAAGCTAGGGGACAAGAGGGTTGTAAATTCACAAGAGGTCACAGCGAATTTGCTTCAGAGTCCAAAAGGACTACTGCCTCCTCCTCTTGCATCAGTGGGCTTGATGCTCCGGCATCGTTGTGGCACCATATTGGGCAGCAGAGTAGGCCTTGGCCCCAGAATCCAGGCTGACCCTGGAACAGGGCCGAGAAGCACAGTCTGGGATGGATCCAGCAGCGATAAACTGACTGGACATCTCCTGGGCTCTGTAAGGCCCAAAGATGTTCCAGATGGATCCTGCAGAATAGTAAAAATGCACAGCATAGCCTCTTTAAAAGCCTGGAACTGCTGTTGTGTCACCAATGGACCTAGGAATTTAGGTTGAGTTGGAATAAGGGCTGGGATGTGTTCTGAGGTGGCAGATTGAGATAGCTACTTGGAGGTACCCTGAGACCATTGCAACTCCTCATAGTGAGAGAGTCGCAGGACAAGAGAGAGCTGTGATTCTACTTCTTATGCTTCTTCTTGGACTTACCTGATGACTTTGACCTGGACGAAGAGTATTTGTTTTGCGGGATCAGTCTTGAGGACAAAAGTGCATCTGTGCCCTCAACTTAGAGCAGGGCAAGGTCTTTCACACCTTTCAGCAATGCTCTGAGACATAAAACTTGGCCTTGCAGTCCTTGGTGGCCTTCGGATTCATCGCACAACAGTGGATTATGGGAAGAGCCCAAACACCAGAGACAGACTTGTGGGAGTCAGCCACTGACATTTGTTTGGGACAATCCTTACAAGGTTTGGATCCCATTGTCATAGGGGGAGGACATGTCCCTTGCACAATGGAAAATGTTATCTGTCTGATCTGACAGAATCAGAGTGAACAAACTTGAGATCCACGTTGGAAGGCACAGAAAGAAAGGAACCAATGTAATCGCACAGGGGTGACAACTATGTAGGTGCCAGACGTTATACCAGGGACAGGACAGATCAGATGTGGATCCGCATGTCACAGGCCAACCTGAGGGAGCTCCACTCCTGGGACTGGGGTTGGCATCTGTTTATTTGTGTTGAGGGTTTTCTCAACTGGGCCGAGGAAGAATCAAGGGCAAGATCCTGACAAACATGAACACCACCAACAATGCAGGCTCAGGAGACATGTGCTGCCACTACTTACCGAAAGGTTGTGTGCCCCAGCACTCTTCACGCACTTTGTCAGCTAACCCACGCCTCACTACATGCAGGGTGTGTATCACACAGCACCCAGATCTGGCTTTCTCTGCCAGCAACTTAGCTGGCATAATCTGCAGAACAGACGGCACAAACTCAACAGGACAGCAGCTACTTTGATCTTGAGCCCTGAATAAGCAGGTAGTGGTCAGAAGGGAATTAGCATTCACTGTGAGCTTTACTTAATATCCCCAAGATCCCCTTCAGATGAAGCAGACCAAGAGATTTTACCTTTGGGCATTGACCCTGTAATGCTCATTCACAGTTTTCCCATTAGAGCCATGGAATGTTCTTGGTCTATTATGTGTAACAATTCTAACTGCGTGTAGGACAGTACAAAAAGGTACTTTACTTTTGATAAACCTAAGTACTGGCTAGACAACAAATTATTAAATATTTGCTGTCCGTTGAGGTCTGAGTTTCTAACCCCACGCTACCTTCTGGAGAAAGCCTTTGACTACTCACCCACACTGCACTGAGTCATGTGCTAAAGGTGTGTACATTATGCGCAGTTTGGGAATTTACAGTACTCTAAAGCCCCAGGACTCCAAAGGTAAATGGCCCTGAATCCAAAAATCTGGTCCCACCAATTCCTGATTGGCCCCAGACTCCTGATAAAGTTCCCACGGTTCATCAGAGCTGAGATAATGGAAGATTACACAGGTTTCAAGATGTCAAGTGTCTTCAAACAGACCCCAAGTGGTGGAGGCATGAGTCTCGCAGATTAGCAAAGAGGCATGGACAGTGGCCCATGTAAGGTTGGTCTGTAGAGTATACATGCAAGAGAATGGGTCCACACCTATAAGATATAAATTTGTGGAAATAAACAAATGCGTGGAGACCCATTGGGAGGAGGAAAGACTGGTCCACGCGTGTGCAGGATTTGCATCACATCAGGATATGAAGTAACTGCAAAAGACATCATTCAGAAATTAAGATTATAGCAAATTGCTTACACTGCTATCTGCACTCTTTATGCATTTAGCAAACAGTTTCACTTGATCAAATGACAGCAGCATTCAGAGTTGAGAATGGATGTTGCCTGTGACCAAAAGAAAGGCCCTTTGCCATTTCCTTTGAAATGTTTAGGCCCGATGGGGCTTTTCCCCTGGGTAGCTGAATTCCTGTGACTTATGTAGAGTGATCAAAGGCACCCACACATTTTCTTCTTTCCATGAAAGATGATAGGACTTGCTCAGTCCTCAAAAATATTTCCTATACCGAATCAGCCATAAGCAGGCATCAAAGAAAGTTCTTCTGTGAGTGGTACAAACATATGTGTATAGTGTGCAGTGTTTTAAGGAGGTTTTGCATCCTGGCAACTGATTGGAAGGCTGCTCCTGCAGGGTGGTCTGCCCAGGTGCTGCGCACCAGCAAAGTCACCTGCTTTTCATCAACTGAGCTGCTAGGCATGGAGGCCAAAGTATAACAGTAAAAGTTAAGGAATTAAGATTCAAAAGTAAAGAATTTACCTGCCAGTTGACTGAAAAAGAAGCTGAAAGCTCCCGGGTGAGGTTTAGTGCGATCACCGGCCAATGGGGTAGTTTAGTTCAACCCTTCAAGCAACCAAATATATCAGGTGCACTCTAATGGAGGGCTTTGACAGCACTCCACCACTGGCCCCAAAAACATTATCCAGGTATTTGAATAATGTTGTGGCTGCCTCTTTTTTTTTTTTTTTTTTAAATATAAACCGATGAGTATCATGTTTATAGAGTCAATCTCCAATTTCTAATTCCAGGCTATTTTCTGCGGGCACTATGTGTACGTAACATGCACACATACGTAACAGCTACCACAAGCACCTGCAGGCAAGTGGAATGGTCGGCAAGTCACAAGTTAAAATCACAGAAGGGCCAAGTTAGGCTTTCATTATCCAGTGACAAATCTAAAGTAATTAGCAGCATAGCCAGCTAATTAAAACACTTAAAAACATCAACACTGGTGAATATTCAAGATAGATTTAACATTAAAAACAGAGGAAATAGTGAACATTGTAAGCAAAATGGAACCTTTAGTACAATTTCCTTTAAGATCCGTTTTCTACTAACTCCATTACGCGAATCATACGAGGAGAAAAAAAGTCTACACCGTAAGAAATAGAGACATTTGCAAAGAAAGGAATCACGAGCTGTAAGGATTTCCAAACATTTCTTTTTTATGGCATTTCTTTCGACAATAATGGAGATGAAGTTTTACCATACTGCGCCTGTTATTTAAACAATAGATGGTGAAAAGTATATTTATAGATTAAAGTCTCACAGGACTTTTTCATTACATATGAAATCCGTGCATTAAAAGTAAAACAACAGATCAAAGCTCTACTTTGATCCACGCGAAACATAGGCATGTTCAGTTCAGATCTAAGACTTTGCAATGTACCAGCTTTCAGATGAATGCATGAAAGTCATCGTAGTGCATTTCAGAAAACAAATTAGTATGATCATATTCATTATTTTGAATGTACTTCAACCTAAGATTGGAGTGTTTAATGATGAACCGCTGGTATGCATATCACTTGAAATCCGGGTTTACAAGCATCCATCAATTTAGGGGCAACCCCCAATACGTCAATCAAGGCACACTTTGTAGGTTTGGTTGGGTTTTAAAAAACAAAATAAAAATATTTTGCGCATGCCATAATTCTTTTTTTTCTTCTTTTGCGCAGGTCATTTCACATCTGCTTTGAAAACCCAATAATCTACAAACTGCCCTTAACGACAGAAACATTAAAGGAAATTTTGATGTTTGTTGGTATGTATTGAATACCCGAGGGAATCTACAAGCACCAGAGAAGTGCTATTCTTAAACTGAATTACTAGACGACTACTTGTAACAAAGTAGCTTCTCAAAAAACATTGCATTCCGAAGTGCTCTGCATGGTTCTTAAGATTCTGCAAACAATTCGTGCTCCTCCATTTTATCTTAACCGTCGATGACTGCAAATCTAACATAATACTCGGAGGTACAAGCATGTACTGCAGTGACAAACAGCTAAAGTTGCTAAAACCTGAATGTCACTCTTCTTCTTGATTCGTTTCACTGCCATGACCATGTATAACCCTATACAAAAAGTACAGCGACTCTCACTGCTTGGGTGCAAGCTGAGGAGTCACTGCAGTTCCGAGCTGCAAAATAAACATAGCACGTTTAGACAAGTGATAAATAAACTGCTTTCAAGCATAAGAGCCAGCCCCAACAATAACAATACACTATTTATAAAGACCTAAGGCAATGGATTCCATTTCAAATGGAAAAATAACTGTGCAAACAAGCTTAAATCTACGACTTTGTGCCAGTGTTACAAAATGTAGCTTTTAATAAAGCCTCGGCCCCAATGTTAGCACCTTGTGAAGAGATATCAAAACAAAAGTAACTTCCTGGAGAATGAAAATACCCATGCTGTGGAAACTTAACGTAACTTCCGATGGACAAACACCACGAACAGGTTACACCTTTGCTGGGAACTCGGGATGTTCCGAGTATGGTTAGAGTTTGAAACATAGGGCCAAGGCTTTGTGCACTTTCTACTTCTATGCTATTATTCGAAACCTACTGGAGATCTGCAGCCTTTCAAGGGGTTTAGGGACTATACTTTATTTGTGCACGACCTTGGGTATCACTGCTTCTTCCAGGTCAGTGACTAAGATTAAAAGCATTTTCAGTTTCTACGAAGAGTTCAGAAGAGCCAGCTCAGTTGGTTTCATAGGACGAGAGCAGAGCAGCATCCACCGGTTCCATGCAGGAGGGACAGGTAAAGGATCGCATCAGCCAGTCATCTATACAGTCCAGGTGGTATATGTGCATACAGGGCAGGAACCGGATGGGGTCCCCGTAAACAAAGTCCATCATACAGATAACACATCTGAAACAATAAGGAATAGGGTCAGCAAATTCACGTGTGAAGAGAAGTACTGGTGGCAGGCTCAAACCAATGTATTACTCAAAATCAGAGTGCGATAATGGTGGCAACATTTTACTTTATGATAAAATGTCTGCATTTAAGTAAAGGGTAGTAACCCAATTTTCCAAAATAGTCACATTTACCTCAGTTTACAATATTCATATTTCTTTTATCACAACAAAAAAGCCAGAAAGAGCAAATGACTTACTTTTATTCTTGATCTTCATGCACATTATTTAAATACATTTTCCAGTATTGAGAAGAGGGCTTCTTTTTTAATACAGAAAATAAATGTTAACTTTATAGGGTCCTGCAGCTGTTAACAGTCAGATAACTACAATTCCAGAAACCTCGGGGAAGGTAGTGCTTGCACAAGGGAACTCAATCACCTGTTCTCGGACAATACGGAGACAGGTTAGTAGTGCTCACCGTAATGACTGGTGAATACTCTTGAGGCAGTTCTGCCTACCCGGACTACTGCCCAAGAAGAGGACTCAGACGTTCCCGGACAACAGAAGAAATAAGGAAAGCCATCTGAGAGGAAATAATCTCCTTACTCACTCCTAATCCCTGCCGATGCGCTACCGGTGGAGTTCTATGCAACTCACAAACCTACTGGCTCTATGACTGCTTGAAATGTGCATGGCGGTTCTCAAGAGGGGAAGATTGCTTGCCTCGACTAGGAAGGCATTGACAGAATGTTAGAAAAGGGGATGTTAGTTGGGGGCAGGGCTGTGTGAGAAAGTGATCAGCTGGAATGAATGGTAGTCCTCTTCAAGTAATTATGGCACTGTTCCGCAATAGTTTGTTAGGTTTCAATAATTTAAACCTGACCTCAACCCTTAGTAGCTACAGCACAGAGAAGGCACGCTTAACTTAGGAGAAATGTGTAAAGCATTTATCAGTACAAAAACAGTTAGTAGGTAACACAGTAGAATGAAAATCCCACTCCAATTTATAAAAATGGAGGAATTTTAATGAATAGACACCATATCGGATATAGGGAACCAGTGATATGATTTTTCAAAGTTTTAGATTTTTCTAGCATCAGAAAGCACCAAGCACCAACCGCAGGTATCTGGTTGCGCTACAGTGGGTCAAAGTCAAAAGTTATAGCTGACCGTAGTGGAGCACGGGTCGGATACAGGGACCAAGTCTGGAAGCTTATCCTCTGACTTAGAGCCTGATTACGAGCCCGGCGGTGTACCCACAGTGGCTGTCTGACCGCTGAATCCCTGGTGGCTGGAGCACAACACCACCACTGACACTGGTGCAGAAAGCCGTGGTCAAGCACGGCAGTGCCCATGGAGGCACCACCATGCTGACCACAACTTGCCTTTCTGCCAGCCTTTTTAAGAGGGAGTGGGGGGATTGAGAGGACACCGGCTTTGCAGCCGCCTTGTGACCGTCGTAGTGGCGGTCCGACCTGTACCATTGTAATCAGGCCCTTAGTCGTTCTGAGAGAAAATCCGAGTCTGCAGCCAGCTGCAGTGCAGGACCTCAGTGGGAGGCTCACCACTAGCAGGATGTTCAAGGTTTAATGTCTAAATTGAGAAATTCAAGGCGTGCATAGTCCAAATAGCAGGCCCAGGAAGGTGTCAGCAGTGGCGGGGTGATGCTCGGCATTGGTCATAATGAAGTCTTCTAGTTTCGTACACAGAAACTTTTCTAGACGTCAGGAGCCTTTCTGTGGGCAAACTAGCAAGTTGAGCTTCAATAGCAGTTAAACATAGGTGGCTGCAGTCTGGTGGTAGCCTCTGGTTCTTGGTATGAAAAGTTCAGAAATAGATTCCAAGTGTCCATTCTTGCACATTTGGAAGGACAAAGAGTACACTAACACCAGCCAAAGGTTAATGATCTGTTGGGCACCACTTGGGGGTTACGACTCAATCTCTCAGAAGCCACCAGCAGGAACCTGGGGTAATCCAGCTGAAACTGGTCATCTGGGCCCAGCAGAGTCTTGAGCTTCTTGCAGCAATTTTTTTTATTCCTGGAGCTTTACTTGAGGCCAGCCAACTAGACCTTTGAGTCCACCCTTCGGTTCTGGGTACAAGTGCTGAGTAGGTGCAGCCCCTGGGGTTTCTCTCTACAGTTTCAAAACCAGTTGCCATCATTCTGTCTTATTTAGGCCCAGAGAAGTTCTGAGGAAAGTACCCAAGGTGTGCTAATTTTATGTCTGGAACTAGCCTGTGGGTGGGGGAAATTTCCAGGCCAAAAGGAAAAAAGGTTCCTATGGGCAATGTAATCCACTTCATCATCATTACTTGGCGTCCATACAGTCCCACAGTGTCCTGCCAAACTCCAACTTGCCAGACCCTTTCTTTGCCTGGGCATTGCTCTGGGAACTCTCCGGATGCGTTTCTAGGAAAATGAGGAAGTCCTGCTGCAACAGGTGTCGCCTCCCCACCCCCTCATCCACCACCAACACAATGAAATTGGTGCCACTCTGGCTACTTAAACAATGGCAAGGACAAGCCTAGGAGTGATTTGCATCTGCCTGAGATAGAAGGTACCCCTTTGAAGCTTGTGCAGCTGGTGGGCACATCATGCAGGCCGTCCTGTCAAGAGGAGGTCACACCTCCTCCCAACCAAGGCCCTTTAGTTTCCTCTCCTTTGAGACATTCACACATTTTTGCAGGAGGCCAGCAGGTGACAGTTTGGGATTAACTCTGAAAAGGCTACCAGAAGCCTTTGGCAGCAAAATTCCAACTTTCCAAAAGTGATATTTTAAAATAGTGATCTAACATCCAACTTGAACATTACATTGGCTTTTTACATTACTATTATTTTCAGTCCTTGAATCACTGTTCTAGCTATTCTCAAACTGAAGTTTAGAATTATAAGGTGCTCTGATATAACCCACTGCTTTTCAATGGGAGAGCCTGCCTTGCCACGGTAAAAAAACGACTTTGGAGATTTTTTCACTGCCACGACTTGTTAAACTTAAGAGAATATGTCCTACTTTTTAAATACCATGCACCCTGGCCTATAGATATGTAGGGCCTACCTTACAGTTGACCTAGAAGTATTAAACAGAAAGGATCGGCCTGGCAAATTGGTCATTTTGACCGGTGGAGTTTGCAGTTTTAAAACTTCCCATTCAGGCTGCAGGAGAAGACCTGAAAACATGCTTTGCACCGTCACTTTAGTGGTGGCACAATAGTTGCTGCAGTCCACTAGTGACATTTAACTCATGTCCTAGGGCCATCCGGTACATTATATTAAGGACTTTTGGTGAGTTAAATGTGCTAATTAGGATTTTCAAACAATTCAACATGTTATTAGGGGTCAGAGTACGTGCACTGGAGTCTGATTAACAGGGTTATAGTATAACAGAGTTCAAATAGCAACAGCATCAGTTCAAAAAATAATTGAGGGTGAACATGCAAAGAGATTTTTTTACAAGGTGGTACCACTACCACCACAATAAACCCACTCTGGCCGGATCAAACCGCAGGTGGGAAAGAATCTCTGTTCAACTCCTGGTAGCTATGGGATAAGCAGCAGGAAATTTCCAGAATAGTGCATGCTGAGTTCAAAAGGAATGCCAACAATTTTAAAGTGAAGAACATAAAACTGTAAAATTCCCAAAACAATTAAGAAAAATAAAAGCATGAGCAAAAGCACCAAAAAGAAATACAGTAAAGGGAAAAGGAAAAGGAGTCGTAAGGGAAAAGGCATCTAGAAAGAAATCAATAAATATAGAAAAACAAGTTTTGTGATGGACTGGACTGGATTTCAGGCAGACCGAGATGGAGTGGAGGACAGATACACCCAGCGGTCCTCCGAATGGAGAATCTATCACAATTCCTGAGCAAACTACATGAGAAACTGCTTTCAGAGCCTTGCACTGAGCATCTTTGGCGAGAGCCTGCTTATATTGCCAGTAATACTGCTGCTATGTTCAAAGTAGCACTTGTGCAATCTAAACTCAAGGCTCGCATTGGCTTGGCGTCCTCATCTATTTTAACTCACAATTATTTGCACATAAAGCACACCCTGTACCTGCATTTTGCCCGTTAAAAGGTACATTGCTAAATTCTCCAACAGATGCATCGATTCTGAATTCTATGATTGTGAAGTGGGCGGTAAAGAGTCAATAACACACTTCATGGTTTTTTGCATTAAGACAAAACATTTATGCACTAAATGGCTTATCTCATTGTTTAAAACAGTTTTCAATTACATCTTGCACAGAAGTACTAGTACTTTCTCCCAGATCAGAGGCACAAACTATTTACAAGCCTGTGGCTCGTTATATCTTGCAAGTCTGGTTTAAGACAAGAAGGGCACAGAGAGACCCTACTTTGGTTACTGATTAACCACGGTTTTATTTGGGACTGTTTTATTTTCAGATTTTAACCGTCATACTCGGTGAAACTGGAAAGTTTATTGTTATCAACAAGTTATTTTAGCATCTTATAGCATAAACATGTTAATAAAGAGATGATGAAGAGGTGAATACATTGTTTTGAAACACACAAAAAAGGTTTGTATAATTTATTTCATAGAAATAAATGTCCGGGTCAAATCTATACTTCAGAAGTCATCTAGCATGATTCTAAAGTTAGGCTTCTGACAATAATATCTTGAAGCTCAGCATGGCTTTAAGGGTGGTAAGACAGTGCAACAATGCCTTGATATGCACCTGCTTTTAAAAAAATAATGTATGTATATATATATATATATATATATATATATATATATATATATAAATATATGATGCATATCTCGATATTCCTTTTATGGATCTCACCTAGGCATTTGCTAAAGTTAACAAAGCTAAATTCTGAGACACTGTATATAATATGGGAAAGAGGTCCAACTCCTGATAGTTAATAGTTTGAAGAGACTTCACCGGAATATGTCAGCTAAGGTCAGATATGGCCTCCAAGGTGAACTTATCAATAATGTTCCACTGAATAGGGGTGTCCAACAGGGCTGTGTTCTCCCCCACCGCCTTATTGTTTAATTTATACACAAACCAACTTGGGGCATGATTTAGAATTTGGTGAAGAATGGCCTACTCACTCACAAATGTGATGAATATCCTATTAGCCTTATTACAAGTGCCAGAGGATATAACGCACTTGTGATGGGGCAGATGGGATGTCGCTCATATCAGTGACTGAGAAACCCGTCTGCCAGATTCAGCATCAGGACCTTCGGTCATCACTTAAGCAGTGTTGGGCAAGAGACACACAGAATAGCCTGAAAATCCATTCATGTACTTCCAGATGATGAGGTTTTACTTTCATGCACTGCTAATGGTCTAAAGGGCCATATAGGTTCATATGTAAACTGCACAGAAAATGTAGATTTATTTTCTAATTTGAGTAAGACGTATGTTTAAATGCTAGGGCCCAGACCAACGAAATCTAAACGTTCACTGTTCAAGGGCAACTGATAAGCAAAGTATCTTGTTTTTCTTATTTCGAAATATTTTTTCAAAATTCACTTAGCTGGTCTAATTTATTAACATTTAAAATGATAGAATGCATTAAATCATGTAGAGCTATGAGTTTTGTCACAAAAATGGGCAAGAAGCTAGTTAACCAATCAATACTATTTATAAAACCAAATAAGTGTCTGTGTCTGCTTACAGAGCTGGAGTTTAGGGAAGAGTAGATGTGAGACTGAAGGTTGAAGAAAATCGCTAATATAGGAAACTTATTGGGTTGCTCCAGAGTTCTTTGTATTTTTTTTCATGAACAACTGGGACTTCAGTACTGGAAAGGTTTATATATGTACGCTTCATATGTCAAAAGAAGAGATAAATTATAAACTTTGTGAAAATTGTTACTGGACACTGGCTTGCCTTCATTGCATATACCCTGTTAGTTAGGAATGTTGGGTGTTGGAGTGGGGGTGGTTTGCCAGTGGATGCATTACGTGTTTGGTGATGGTGATCCAAGATGATGCAATTCAAGTAAAGGGTGATGAAAACCTTATAAGGTTCTTCGGGATTCCCTTACCCCTCTAGGAATTAGGGGCCATTGTATTGGGTCTGAGACCAGTGGAGTACAGGGGTCTATCTAAAGATGACTGGTATTTGGTCTTGCATTGCCAGGGAGCAATGAAACAACCACAGATTTTTACTGGAAAGCGAACAAGCATTTGCAAATGCAATGGGTCTTGTGTTTGCTTGAGTTAGAGCTGTTAACGTTGTAAATTCCTAACCGGACTTTTCTTGCCACTTAAATTGAAAATCAAAAGTAAAACAGTTGACATAAGTGATTCGATTTAATGTGCTATGGCCGCCATGAGCATGAGCGCAAAGGAGAGACACAAAAGGAAAAAGAAGTTTGCTTGCAGTCAAACGTATCAGCAATCGTGCAATTATCCATGTAACAGGGTCGATGTCCAAGGAGGTACCCAAACCGCCCCAAGAGGGACAAAAAAAGCATTTACCAATGATAACAAAGTTTTTGAATGGCAAGCCCATGAACGAGTGATAGTGATGGGTGGGCGTGGTCAAAAGTCCACAGATACATTACAACAGGTCAGATCTAAAAAGCTGTCTTTGCAGACCCAAAGATACCACGGATTATGGTCGATCTCGAATGCCGCATAATTAACTTGCAGTGGACTAATATGTTTGAGGGAACATTACAACCACAGCTTGATTATATGTACCAGGGCTTCCCAATCACGATGGGCCCTTCAAAATGGAGAGCGAGGAGTTTCAATGAACTCTATGGAGGAAGGAGAAATTGTGGGCTTATTATTCAGTTGAGGATATGTTAACAGTAAATGATGAGTGCCTGACTATGTTACGGGTGAGATGTAGGGATCTGCAGATGACCAACGAGACGCTATATTATGACATGAAATTAATGGGGAAAGAGCACCTACATTTACAATGGTTTTCAAAATTTAATAAACCAATTTTTGACAAAGTGCGATCCATCTATGCACAGGCAACAGGTGCAAGATGAGGAGACTGTGGTGATAAGAGACCAACTGGGTAGATTAAGTAGCTGTCTGACAACTACATTATAAACAATGATGCTTGCAACAAAAAAAACAAAAAAAATGGAGAGACTCCAGTGTACAGCCTGGCAACAAAGTCAAAGTGGGAAAGCGCTAAGATGGCGGTTGTTTGAAATTTGAGAAAAGTTTAGGTATGGAATATTTGGCACATGTACCTCATCTTGTAGAGACTTTGTTTGGAAATAACATTTACTTGTGATGCAAGGATGACACTGGAGCACGAAATTATGCTAATTTCGCTTTTTGATGTATTTGATTGAGGTGGTTTGATAGCACCGTGTTGTCAACTGCTGGTGAACATTGTACAACTGTACAGGAACTAAGATCCAATATGTGTTGCTTCAGTTCGATTTGTCATAGATGCAGTCTGAGAATGAATGCGGATATTTGACCCAAGAGAGATTTTTCCCTAAGTCTGCCTACGAATGAGCCACTGGATTTTGGTGACTAGTTATACCTGAAGGAAAGGGCATGGCCGACTGGAAAAGGTTTTATGTAGAAATTATGAGTTCCTGTCAGCAACGTGCGTATTACTGCTCGGGCCAGAGCGGCTACAACGCCAATCGTTTTGACATTGTGTTACAAACATTTTCACGCCTCAGTAGGGAACAGACAATATGAACCACAAGGGAATCACCAGTTACCCACCTGGGGAAGCAGCCTCTGTTTGTTGCTACTAAACTGTCTATTTCAAGCAAGAGATGTGTTCCTGACGCAGTCAGGTAAGCATCGAACAACAATCGAGAGGAAGCCTTAATAGTACAGGACAAACATATCAACGTGCTGCTTTGCTCTTCTCCACAACGCGCTTATCACAGTGTTAACAATTATTAGAACATTGGAATGTTGCTAGCTTCATTGAAAACAATGGAGTGCTGCGGGCTTTTACTGGCCGGTAAAAGCCCGCAGCGCCAACATTCCAATGTTCACTTTGTTCACAGCAACAGCTGTGAACAAAGCCTCACGGAGCCCGAGGGGATTTTTATCCCCTCGGGCTCCGTGAACATTTTTTTTTTTTTTTTAATAGAACTTTCTGCCCTGAGTGGCAGAATGTTCTAATAGCCTTAGAACCCGCCGTAGCGGGCTCTACTGGCTATTAAAGGCCCTTTCCCTTGTAAAATGCCCTCGCCTTCGGCTCGGGCATTTAACGCGGGAGCGGGCCTTTAATAGCCGGTAGAGCCCGCTACGGCGGGTTCTAAGGCTATAGTAGGAGACTATGCCTCAGCATTAAGGAAACGTAGGATTAACAGGAGCTGAAGCATCCCATGCCTGGTGTAAGTGGTCTGCCCACTCTCGGTTTTCCCTTCTGTACGTGCAGTGCACCTTCATCATTATATAAAAGCAAACCTACAGACAGTAGAATGGGAAGAAAAAGACGGAACTGGGGACATAAGCGGACCTGACGTGGGACAGTGTACTAACTGGGAAGACAGTCACCAAAAGCTAGACTGAAATGGTGAACGTCTCCAATACGGTACTGCTGGAATGCAAATGATAAAGTCTACGTATTAAGCCTTCGTATCAATAATAAAGAATCAGGAAATGAGGAGTCCCGATTTTTCTTGGCTTTCTTTAAAAGTGATGGGTTTTTGGTAGGTGTTTAAACTGTCGTTATGTGGAAAAGTGGGAACAATGTTTAATATATGAGCATACTTTCAGGTAAATGGGTGGTAGATGGTTGTATGATTCTGGGGTCAGTATCAGTCTGCAAATGCTCCCGGTGTGGCGTGAATTGTGGAATAACCTGTGTTGTACTCACCCAGTCAGCCTTTTCAACTTTATTAGTGTAAAGCCATAATATAGAACGACTCCATTATTAGCAAACACTTGCCAATCACATATTTTTAGACAGTTTGCACCAGTACTACCAGAAAATGTTACTAAAACGTAACTGCGGAGGAGACCTAAACAATGCCTGTGTGCTCTGTCTGCGTGTTTTATGACAGCTACGTTTTAAATCCAGATGCCATTTAATTATTATTTGTATCCAAGCTGAAAAACGTCTTTGAAATTCATGGCGCCAGAATCTCATCAATCGACGCGTAAACCCGTGAATAAAACTCCAGTTGCAGAGAAGACACTTCAAGTGGCACGCGCAGCCCCGGTTAACCAACCGCTCGCCTTCACGCGCTGCCTCGTCGGTACCATATGTCATCACTAAGAAACTGTAGGAAAGTACCATCTTGCCGTGCATGTTACCCCCATATTTCACTGTATATATGTTGTTTTAGTTTTATGTGTCACTGGGACCCTGCCAGCCAGGGCCCCAGTGTTCATAAGTGTGCCCTGTATGTGTTACCTGTGTTATGACTAACTGTCTCACTGAGGCTCTGCTAATCAGAACCTCAGTGGTTATGCTCTCTCATTTCTTTCAAATTGTCACTAACAGGCTAGTGACCAATTTTACCAATTTACATTGGCATACTGGAACACCCTTATAATTCCCTAGTATATGGTACTGAGGTACCCAGGGTATTGGCGTCCCAGGAGATCCCTATGGGCTGCAGCATTTCTTTTGCCACCCATAGGGAGCTCTGACAATTCTTACACAGGCCTGCCACTGCAGCCTGCGTGAAATAACGTCTACGTTATTTCACAGCCATTTTACACTACACTTAAGTAACTTATAAGTCACCTATATGTCTAACCTTTACCTGGTAAAGGTTGGGTGCTAAGTTACTTAGTGTGTGGGCACCCTGGCACTAGCCAAGGTGCCCCCACATTGTTCAGGGCCAATTCCCCGGACTTTGTGAGTGCGGGGACACCATTACACGCGTGCACTACATATAGGTCACTACCTATGTGTAGCTTCACAATGGTAACTCCGAATATGGCCATGTAACATGTCTAAGATCACAGAATTGCCCCCTCTATGCCATCCTGGCATTGTTGGCACAATCCCATGATCCCACGGGTCTCTAGCACAGACCCGGGTACTGCCAAACTGCCTTTTCAGGGGTTTCACTGCAGCTGCTGCCAACCCCTCAGACAGGTTTCTGCCCTCCTGGGGTCCAGCCAGGCTTGGCCCAGGAAGGCAGAACAAAGGACTTTCTCAGAGAGAGGGTGTTACACCCTCTCCCTTTGGAAAATGGTGTTAAGGCAGGGGAGGAGTAGCCTCCCCCAGCCTCTGGAAATGCTTTCATGGGCACACATGGTGCCCATTTCTGCATAAGCCAGTCTACACCGGTTCAGGGACCCCTCAGCCCTGCTCTGGCGCGAAACTGGACAAAGGAAAGGGGAGTGACCACTCCCCTGACCTGCACCTTCCCCTGGGAGGTGCCCAGAGCTCCTCCAGTGTGCTCAAGACCTCTGCCATCTTGGAAACAGAGGTGCTGCTGGCACACTGGACTGCTCTGAGTGGCCAGGGCCAGCAGGTGACGTCAGAGACTCCTTCTGATAGGCTCCTTCAGGTGTTGCTAGCCTATCTTCTCTCCTAAGTAGCCAAACCCTCTTTTCTGGCTATTTAGGGTCTCTGCTTTCGGGATTTCCTTAGATAACGAATGCAAGAGCTCATCAGAGTTCCTCTGCATCTCTCTCTTCACCTTCTGCCAAGGAATCGACTGCTGACCGTGCTGGAAGCCTGCAAAACTGCAACAAAGTAGCGAAGACAACTACTGCAACTCTGCAACGCTGATCCTGCAGCCTTCTCGACTGCTTTCCTGGTGGTGCATGCTGTGGGGGTAGTCTGCCTCCTCTCTGCACTAGAAGCTCCGAAGAAATCTCCCGTGGGTCGACGGAATCGTCCCCCTGCAACCGCAGGCACCAAAGAACTGCATCACCGGTCCTCTGGGTCTCCTCTCAGCACGACGAGCGAGGTCCCTTGAATCCAGCAACTCTGTCCAAGTGACTCCCACAGTCCAGTGACTCCCACAGTCCAAGTTTGGTGGAGGTAAGTCCTTGCCTCCCCACGCCAGACTGCATTGCTGGGAACCGCGTCTTTTGCAGCTACTCCGGCTCCTGTGCACTTTCCGAGGGAATCCTTTGTGCACAGCCAAGCCTGGGTCCACGGCACTCTAACCTGCATTGCACGACCTCCTAAGTTGTCCTCCGGCGGCGTGGGACTCCTTTGTGCAACTTCGGGTGAGCACCGTTTCACTCCACTTCGTAGTGCCTGTTCCGGCACTTCTGCGGGTGCTGCCTGCTTCTGAGAGGGCTCCTTGTCTTGCTGGGCGCCCCCTCTGTCCCCTGACGCAATTGGCGACATCCTGATCCCTCCTGGGCCACAGCAGCATCCAAAAACCCTAACCGCACGACTTGCAACTAGCAAGGCTTGTTTGCGGTCTTTCTTCAGGAAAACACTTCTGCACGACTCTCCACGGTGTGGGACATCCGTCCTCCAAAGTGGAAGTTTCTAGCCCTTGTCGTTCCTGCAGAATCCTCAGCTTCTACTGCCTAGTAGCAGCTTCTTTGCACCCACAGCTGGCATTTCCTGGGCATCTGCCCACTCTCGACTTGGTCGTGACTTTTGGACTTGGTTCCCTTGTTCCACAGGTACCCTCGTCTGGAAATCCATTGTTGTTGCATTGCTGGTTTCGGTCTTTCCTGCAGAATTCCCCTATCACGACTTCTGTGCTCTTTGGGGAACTTTAGTGCACTTTGCACTCACTTTTCAGGGTCTTGGGGTGGGCTATTTTTCTAACCCTCACTGTTTTCTTACAGTCCCAGCGACCCTCTACAAGGTCACATAGGTTTGGGGTCCATTCGTGGTTTGCATTCCACTTTTGGAGTATATGGTTTGTGTTGCCCTTATCCCTATGTGTCCCCATTGCATCCTATTGTAACTATAAATTGTTTGCACTGTTTTCTAATACTATACTGCATATTTTTGGTATTGTGTACATATATCTTGTGTATATTTGCTATCCTCATACTGAGGGTACTCACTGAGATACTTTTGGCATATTGTCATAAAAATAAAGTACCTTTATTTTTAGTATATCTGTGTATTGTGTTTTGTTATGATATTGTGCATATGACACTAGTGGTACTGTAGGAGCTTCACTCGTCTCCTAGTTCAGCCTAAGCTGCTCTGCTAAGCTACCATTATCTATCAGCCTAAGCTGCTAGACACCCTATACACTAATAAGGGATACCTGGGCCTGGTGCAAGGTGTAAGTACCCCTTGGTACTCACCACAAGCCAGTCCAGCCTCCTACAGAAACGGACTGAGAGCTTTTTTGTTCGAAGGCGTTATTCGTTTTTTTGTTACGAGGACTTTGTTTTCAAAGTATTCATGACTTTTTATACCACGATAATACAATAACATATATGAAGTTCTTCAAGGTTTGAAGATTTCAAGAGGAAACGCAGCATTCAGCCATAGTCTATGATTGAATGGGACACCCACATCTTGCTGCCGAAAACGTTGTAAGCAAATGACATTTCCTAGCACTGTTTCATACATTGAATTGTAACTGTTTACTGACAAAATGGGATGAGGATTCAGAATTAACCGTTAAGGATACACATGTTCGACACTTACTTAAAACCCCTTATTAGTAATTGTTCTACTGCATATGCGGTTTGCTGGAAGTACAATTTAAACATGTTTTGCCAAAGCCAACTGGTCAGGCTTTATTATGTGAACACATGCAAAGGTATGCACAAATGCTGTTGGGGTGCATTATCACATTAAGGCCGGACCTGCTGGCTCTGCCAATGCTGGGTGTCCGAAGAGTGAGCAGCGCGAGCCCACAGTGCCACAGACAGGTAATGGCAATCCCGAGAGTCGGCAGCGCCAGCCTGCAGTACCACAAACCAGTAGTGGCAATCCCGAGAGTCGGCAGCGCCAGCCTGCAGTACCACAAACCAGTAGTGGCAATCCCGAGAGTCGGCAGCGCCAGCCTGCAGTACCAGAGGCGCGTAGTGGAAATCCCAAGACTGGGCTGCGAAAGACAGCAGTACCACAGGCCGGTAGAGTGAATCACAAGAGTGGGCAGGGCCAGCTTGCTTTACCACAGGCTGGTAGTGGGCAGCTCAAGCCTGCAGTACCAGAGGCCGGTAGTGGGAATCCCAAGATTGGGCTACGAAAGACCGCAGTACCACAGGCTGGTACTGGGGATCCTCAGATTGGCCTGTAAAAGACAGCAGTACCACAGGCGGCTAGAAGGAATCCCGAGAGTGGGCAGTGCAGGCCTGCAATACCACAGGCCGGTAGAGGGACTCCTGAGAGTGGGCGGTGGCCGGTAGAGGGAATACTGAGAGTGAGGAGTGCAGGCCTGCATTACCACAGGCCGGCAGAGGGAATACTGAGAGTGAGCGGTGCAGGCCTGCAGTACCACAGGCCGGCAGAGGGAATACGGAGATTGAGCGGTGCAGGCCTGCAGTACCACAGGCCGGGAGTGGGAATCTTGAGTGAGCGCAGCACAAGCTTGCAGAACCACAGACAGCTCCTGGGCTGCGGTATAAAAACTGAACTGTATTCTTCCCAATAATGCAGCAGGACCTATACTGCAAGCTCAGCTGCTCCGGATAAAAACAATGGACACAGCTCATTTCATTATGGATTTCTGTAATTTCACGCCTCCTTTCAGTGGGCCAGGATACAACTGTCTAAACAGTGGAAGAGAAAAAGCAAGATTAGGGCAGTGCAAGCAGAAACTGAAGATGAACAGCAGGTTTTAAAACAAGTTGAGGGCTTTGCTTGTGAATAGGCAATGTAACAGGACTTATGTGCTTTTTAGAGATCGAGATCCCAGAAAAGGTACAATGAGTTTACTCAGGAATACGGAATGGAAAGAGGCCATGAGTATATTCTTGGAGAAAAGCCACCATAATTGCAGACCGTTCACCGACTTATGCTTTGGTGCCACAGGATGGGAGTGAGTGAGTCTGCAAAAGAGAGAGTAACTTCACATGTGCCCGAGTGAGACAGCTGCAGACGCGCAGCCTGCTGCCAAGTTGCCTGAATACGCTTAGAACAAATATATGCGATGCAGCATGTTGATGAAAACGGTTGATGATGGTGAAATAGTTTTATGAAACAACCCCTGCCCTAACAAGGGTGTTCTGCAGTTACAAGACTGACGCAGCAACCAGCTTAATGAAAAAACTAAGTCTTTGGACCTTTAGAAAAGTTTAGGTTTCACCCCTTAACTGAAGGAGGAGGGTATTTCACAATTTAGGAGCCAAAAGAAGAAAGGCTCTATCACCCTTTCGGATCCGGCTTATTCGGGGAACAGTGAACATAAAAGCCTTAACAGAACATAGAGGCTGCCACTGAAAACAGTTCTGACGTTTCTCAATTATCATTTCATGGCACATCTTCTAGTAGGCTCGATGAGGTATACAAATGACTTTAAACTGAATTATTTTATCAACAGGTAACCAGCGCAGAGATTTCAATATAGAAGTGTCCTTCTCACTGCACCTAACAACTGCCAGCAGTCTAGCAGCCCAATGTTGGACCCTGCACACAGGCTACATCACCTTAGCCAATAACCCCAAGTAAAGGTCATTACAGTAGTCCTGGCACAATCAAATGGTAGCCTGGACTACCTTATGAGTCTTTTTCGGTACCATCGGGAGTACTTTAAAAAACATCCATAAGTATAAAAAAACAGAATGCTGAAATCTTATTTATTTGCTTTTCCATGTTAAGATTATTATCAATCATCATTCCCAAGTTTTTAATCTTCTGCAACTTGAGTAGGAGGATCGCCTAATTCGGAGGGCCACCAATTTGGTGCATTGGTAGTTCTCAATTAGCCAAAACATATCAGCACCATTTATCTCCATTCAGCTTTAAAGCATTGGTGCACACCCATTTCATCACTGAAATCAATCAATCATGTAGCTTTGATGCAACTTTAGATTCATTCACCACCAAGACAACAATGTTGGTATTGTCAGCATGTGACATAAGTGATAACCCACATTTGTTTTTACTGGTGAAGTAAGGGGAGAGGTATAAATATTAAACAAGGTTGGGATTAATATAGAGTTTTGGGGCTCGCTACAGAATAATCTTTCTTTATAGGACAAAAAAAATAAAAAAATAAAATCACTATTTTCACAGTTTGAGAATGATTGCATAAGAATGAAGAGAATCAATCTAAAGCTTTACCTCGCACTCCCAACATTTACAGTGTCTGGAGCAAAACACTAAGATCTATCAAACACAGAACTAAGATGCAACAGATCAACACAGCTCTACATCCTTCATCCAATATCTTCTTGAAGTTATCCAAAATGGACGCCAAAGCGGTCTCAGTACAATTAAGTAATAAAAAAATAAAAAAACAACTACTCGTGTTTTATCAAGCACTTTGTTGACCAGATTATTTTTCAATTGTCTATCACTATCTCTCTCTAGTATTTTTGCGACAAAAGGCAATCTTGAGATAGGCCAATAGTTCGACAATTCAAGCGGGTCTTCTGAAGGTTTCTTTAGGATTGGACATAACTGAATGTTCTACCAACACTTAAGACAAACTGCTGAACCGATAGAATACATAAATCTGTAATTTGCCAGTTTGTAATTTGTAAGTTGCCAGAGAATCCTATATTTCATGCACATGTTAAGGCTGTTTTTATACTATGGCAGTCTATTTTCTTGAAGGAAAAATTAAGGAAAAAGTGTATTCATAGAAGAAAGACCAGAATACAGAATCAGTTCCTCTAATGCTGTGCACACAGCAATCTTTGTCAAAGGTAGCTAACGCACTTTTTTTTTTTTAAACAAAAGAGTATTAGCAATGAGCGCCTCATAGTCCTTTTATTATTATTATTACTACTACTTTTAGCCATGCTGCTAAACAGCTTGGCTACAAATCATTGCCAAAGTCAGCAATGGCCATACTGTTGAGCATGAACAAAATGCAATGGCCAGGCCAGTAGTTTGAAAGGCAATACCTATTGGCTTTGTTAATCCTTGGTAGGTCTCAGCACAACACACCTGATACTAAGCAAATCAGTTAACCTCTCCAGGTGTGAAAAGACAAAAAATGATTTGATTTGACAAAAAGAAAAATCATAATGCATACAAAAAGCAATGGCGCCCACGCCATCAGGCCCAAGACTCGCTACCACAATCTTGGAAAAGGGTTTTCTAGAATAGCTTTGGCTTTAAACGAGAGGAAGTGCTGAAAAGTAAGGCAGGGACAGCAGGAGTACTTAGCAAGTATACGTTCACCACTGCTGGGTACTGATAAAAAAAGGCTGCTCAGGCTCTGAAAATGGAAACACTGCTGTAATTTGGAGAAGTCAAAGAGAGGGAGTCCCTGTAGCTTGTGGGAGAACTGAAGGCTCGAATCCCATTGTTTTTTATTTTTCTTGCTGAACCACAGTACTTTGCTTTGACCTGCACAAAAAAAAAAATCAGGTCTGATTCTCTTGAATGTGTCAAACTACTCACCCTTGCCTGCCCCACGCTGGTTTGCAGCAAGCCTGCCTCAGTACCAGCTCACCAGAGAACTTGACTGGGGAAACCCTGCAATCTCTTCCAATCTTCGGTGCACTGGAATCCGTAACTCGTGTTCCGATTTGCACCATCCTTCATTAATTTTAACTGGATATTTACTTCCCCCAGGACCTCCAATGCCCCTTATAATCGTTAGTGCATATTTCAGTTTGCCTTTTCGCTCTGTAATCCCAAACCTATGTTCAGAATAGCATAATCATTCAATTTTGCATGTAACTACATAAATGCACTCGAATCTTGAGTATTGTCCCCATTCGAATCACTACTTAGAAGTATAGGCTGCACAGCTATATTTACGTCTCTATTTATTAATCCTTAAAATATGGCCCGATTGGCACCACTAATGCTAACTAGTGTTCAGGTTCACGCCATTACTCTCTAATCTTCATTATAATCTTCATATTACAGTGCATATAAAGTTGTGTCATCAAATAATACTTAGCACATACTCAGATTTGTACCATCACTCAATAATCTTGAATAAATAGCTAGTCTCTGCACCATCACTCGGTAACAAATCAATGGATGCTGACAGTTATACAAACACTCTGAAACCTTTGAATGGGTCTCACGATTAGCCTCCTTGCCCACAAACTTGGAATGCATGCCCAGACTCCATCATATTATTGCTAGCACATGGTCAGATTTGTCCTTTCACGAATCCTAGTAAATGTTCATATTCACACCTTTGCTTCGTAACCCTTGCTGCACGTTTATATTTATAAATTCACTTACAAATGTATGAGTCTGCACCATCACTCATAAATCTTAACTACTTTTCACATTTAACAATTCAAAATGAGAGTGCTGGTGGCACAGGCAGAGTAGCCACCAGAAGGTCAGGATGAATCAGGAATGGCCCAGGAGCAAAGGCAGAGAAGCTGCACGGTCTATGGATAGATTATTTTTTTGCCCAATCACTATTGCAAAATGTAAACCCGGCCCAAAAGTGGGCCGGTCCAAAATGAGGATCCTGCCCATCAACCAGTGGGTGAAGGGAGCTGGCCAAAGCCCATTTGCTCTACATTGTTTAATACAAAAGATAATGGATACGTTAGACCCCAAAAACACGTACCATATTTGAAGGTTTGAGAGCTCTAGATTTGAAACAAAGTTGACAAAAAGAAGATAAAGAGAAACTAATTAAATGACAATGCGTTTCAATGACTTACTCTCTGATCTTTTTTTCAGAACCATCTCTTCCTGGATCATAGACTCCCTTAGGCAGATGATGTATCAGGCCAATCCTTTGTGCTATTCTTATCTGCTCTTCTTCTGTCAGCTGGGTTGCTAACCGCGTCTGGCTGGGTGTTGGATGATACACGGGAACTGGGACTTGTTCCTAAAAGTAAGAAATCCGAACGAAGATGTACATATATTTTTCTGCATTATGTTTTTTTACACCCATTATCATCATGCAGGACAACAATCTTCGGAGTAAAAACCTTAAGAAAAACAAACAATGTAATAAAAAATGTCAGTCCAGAGATTAAGATTGTAGGTTTACAATCAGGTCCTATAGGGAGGGGTGTGTTTAAAATGCAATTTACAAGCAAATTAATTTAAGTAGGTACTTGAAAATCTATGGGCTGCACATCAGAATTTTGTGTCATGTGCGGTAATGTACACGCTTCAGCTTGCACCAAAAACAACCCACTGCATTTTACACTAACATGAGAGGAAAACAAAAGTGGGACAGGTGGAATTTTGAATTAAACTCAGCCACTGGTTATTACTCAGGGCTGCATTCCAGTTGCTCTTTTTTTGCTAATTATATCCACAAGCCACCAATATGTAGTCATGGATCTGTCACAATATGAACAGTTCAGCAAGAAGTTCCAGGCCGGGTCCCCTCCAGATGAGAACACACCTCAACGCCCACAAGTTTCGTCCTACTTAGGTTTCATCAGCGAGGGATAATCTGAATCCTGTAGCACTGTGACCACAGGCCGACATCTGGAATGCAGCCCTAGCAACTGCCAATGACTAAGATTAATTCATGGATTCCTTCAACCTACGCAGACACTCGAAGGGCAATGAGTAGGTGCCGGTCCCATGGTCTCTGTGCCACAGGACTCAAGCTACATCTCAATAACAAGGGCCCAAGTAAGCCGAAACCTCTCAGATTGAAAGTGTTCCCATATTAGAAGGGGGACAGGGCAGTGGGGAAGGGAGCACTCAGCCTGGCAGTTTGAGCAAGACTGTTCGTATTGGAGCAGGACCAAGACTGATGTGAGCATGGCTAATCTTTGACCAGTGTGGCATAGTAGAAGAAAAATAAACAATGGGTGGGAACACAGCCCGATCAATTGCAGTGGCTGACATTCCTTTCACCACTTTGCCGTAGCATGTGGCTCGCAGAAAACAAATAGGAATGCCCATAGTGCCTCCTCGGCACCTTGAAGATGATTGTCTACAGCTCTGAAACACTATTTTCTTTATCCTGCACATATGTCATGAGTTCCTAAAACCAAAGCACTACAAAAATACGCCGGGTCCATGCACACATACAGTGAGCAGCAGTAATGGTGCATCAATTGTCAAACACCGACATTAATGCCACATCCTGAAAGCACAGGAACCATTTCATTCCGTAGCCTTGTGATTTGCTGCCTAACCAGTATGTCAGTTTGGAAAACAAAAAATGACCAGCTAAATCTGTCAACCTGTTAAGGACACACGGAGCACAGCTTTTACAAATATCAGACGTGGGAGGAAGTAGTAGTAATACGAGCCAGATTTAAACAAGCATTTGCAATGCAATAGGTCTCGCATTTGCTTGAGTTAGAGCTATTGGCATTGTGAATTCATAGCTGGACTTTTCTTGCCACATAAATTGGTCAACACTGCTTCATAATGTTGTCTTTTCCTGCCATATTATTCCAGTGTCCCTGCATAAAAAGCAATTCTATTTACCTTCTTCCTCTATCTGCAGCAAAATTTTAAAATGTTGCCATTGAGCATCCTAATTTAAATGCGTGGTGCTAATTCCAATAAAATACCACTTTCACTACCCCACCATCAGAGTTGCTGGTTGGCTAACACAATTCCACCAAAAAAGACACAAGATGGCCAAAGAGGAGAAATAAACTAGAAGGGTCACCCAAACATATCAAGAGTGTTGAAACAGTCATGTTGTAATGCGGATGTTAAATTGGCCTGAATTATGGGCATGGTTGTAATAAAGAGAGACCTAAGTGTAGAAATTGCTTAACAGACATACAAAACAAAACGAACTTGCACACCAACTAGAATACTTAAGACCTGTTTTATATCCTTGTTCTCTTCCTTCCTGTTATGAAAGATACCCTATATTTGCGGTGTGTAGATCTGTACTATGAAACTGATACATAAATATCCAACTTGCAGTTGCATGTTAAGGAGTTTAAATGTTACTTAAAGTTAAGAATGGATACTAACTTGTAGGTACATTCTTAATCTCTTATAATGAATTCATGCAGTGCACTCATACACAACAGATAATGTGTTAGCTCATGACAGCTTTTCACAGAAAATAGTTCAGAAGAAAAAGCTGAAAATGTTGATATTTTTCATTTTGATCAGTTATAATTCTGATCAATGGCCTGCCTTTTGTGCTTGTTTGTTAACATCAAAATGCAGATATCATTGCAATGGAGACCATGGAGGGGATCCCTGATGTACTGTGCACCGTACTGTAAACCATAAAATGCTTGCTCTACAAATGCACTCCAGTGCCTAGGAGTGCAGTTGGTGGCATGGGGCGCTATACAGTGACCATCCAGTGAATTGAAACAATCCCTTTTCGCAGCCTGTTTTATTAGTAACCAGTGAGCCCATTACGATGTGTTCCTGTTTTTTGTAACTATTTCAGGAGTGGGGTGAAAATGGGTGAAGGGCAGCTGGAACAAATCAGTCACGTGCCCTTGCAAGGTAATGGAGTCCATGGAGGGGATTGCTGACTTTCTTGCACTCTGCCCACGAATGCTCTTCTTCACGATTATAGCGACAAACAGACTGCTTAGCTTTGCCGAAAAGTAAAGTGCATTCAGCTTTGCAAATTTCAATATGCGCTCAGAGAATCATATTCATAAAGTGTAAAGTTAAATTCCGAAGTCTCTTACGTTTGGAGCAGACCTCCGTCTTAGGAGACGGTGTAATTGAATTATTTTTGGAAAGTTCAGTTTCTGCAATCTTGTCAACAGGGCTCCGAGTCAACCGCACACTATAATTTAGAATAGTCTAATTAAGGCGCCGCTGTTCTTTAAAAGGGGGATGGTATCAAGGCAACTCATAATATCTAACATCGTTTGTTGTTAAGCCCACAACAGGCACTGATGCAATATTTATGGTCGTCGTGCAGGTGAAAGGTGGACCATCAGGCGTAGAAAATGACATAGCTATTCGAACCACCACTTCATTACGAAAAGCGTGTTTCATTTGGATAGAAGGAAATGTGTATGGTCACACTTTCAGAAGCAAGTTACATCTGTATACATAAAGTCAGTGGTTTTGATTTCCTGCTCTAAGGATTTCTGTTTATTCCTTAGCAAATAAGGAGGCCTGCTACCTAATTTTATTGAGAGATAATTTGGCTGCTACAATTTCCATTTTTATAACCTCTCCCTCGTGTTAGATATTTTACCATTTCACGAGTGCGTCAACAGGGGTGTTTATGTCGCACAATATGTGCCTGCGTTGCTACTCCATCCCTCTTTACCTTGGCCTATTTCTGTAGCATACATTTCTGTAGGTGAAGTGGCCCTGTGGCCTTTGTGAATTCTGCAAGTTCCACTCAGCTCTGCAGATTTTCTTAAAGCCGAGTTTACCGCCATTAAGCAACTAAAGGCCACATTCATTACATTCTCAAAAGTTCACGTTTTCTTAATTCGCTGTAGGAGAGGAGAGGAGTGGCAGCAGCAGCTTGACCCATCCCTAAGGCTGCAACGAGGTCCATGTAGGAGGTACTCCCGGCCATGCATCTGCGTGCCGAGTTCGCATTGGTCACACGTGGTACAAGCACATCCAGAAGCCCAGCCCAGGTCCTTCTCACGTGGTCCCTCCCTCCCACGGCTCAATTACAATGCCTAAAGGGCTGCAACGCTGTTTTATTTGTTCCCCGAAGGTGAACGCGCGCCTGTAATTTAAACACCTGGAGAAAGGGGCGCAACTTTTCTTACAAGGCACAGGGGTTATGACTCTGCAGGGAGCACACATCAAGTCACAAGACTCCACCAAAAACGTAATCATTGTGCACAAACAGAAACATAAAAATAAAGAGGATCAGCTGAAAATAACAAGTGGGAGGTAGAGAGCAAATGTACCCTGGGGCTAGCGTCTGAGAGTTGGGGTGGGGCACCATCATGCATTCGTTTTTACAATAGTCTTGTGTTTGCTCGAGTTAGAGCTCATAGCGTTGTAAATTACTGACTGGACTTTTATTTCCACACAGACTGAAAACAAAACAACGTTTGAACTGCAATAGCTCTTGTGTTCGCTCGAGTTTCAGCTATTAGCGTTTTCTTGCCACAAACTGAAAATAAAAAGTAAAACAGTTGACATAAGCAGCCGGTTCAAAGCGCTGCTGAGCTCGCAGAGACAGACAAAAGGAACAAGCATTTTTAATGCAAGAACAGAAAATGTGCGAGGGAGAGTAATGAATGGAATAAACAAAGTCACACATCACTGCAGATGAAAAGTAAGTAATAGACTAGAGCCCTGTTAACAGAAACAGACTGGGGCCACTGAAGCATCCAGCGCTCTGGTCAAATGCTATTAGCCTTTGAACAAGGTAATCCCTAGGCACATGCTTCATAGGCACAAGTGGATGGGTACAAGTACTGGGGCCATGCTCCATGGGAGTGTACAACTGTGGAAAAGGTGGGACAAAGAGCAAGGATTGACCACTAGCAAGCAAGGATTTTTTAAGGACACTGAAACAAACCAGTGAAAAAGCAGAGACCCCACAAAGAAGTATAGAAGTATATACTAAAGTATATACAAGAGGCCTCGAATGCTCGACCTAAAAATGGGGTGCTGAGAGCTCCAACAAAAACATACTGTGATGAGGCACAATGCTTTAAAACAGGTTGAGCTAACTTGTATTTTACGCACACAAATGTAAACATTTCAAAAGGTAGTATAAATGAAGTCTGTACACTGAAAAAGAATAAAAGAAAATATGAAGATAGATTAAACTGTAACTGTGCAAACTGATTAAGTGCATTCAATGTAACATATTTGAGAGTAATAATTATTCTGAGGGGCGTGCAACACGCGCGAGATGGAGAAGGCTTCCCCACTGTCACAGACAAAAAAAACTGGGATATTTGTTGTTCCTTGCAAAATATCAGGGATGAGATTCCAAATGAAACGGGAGATGGAAATAGATGGTTGCAAGTTTACAATTGAACTACAGACCCACTGTAATTACATGAGGAGCATATGCAACATAAGTTTAATAAGTAGGGAGAAGAGTTTGAAATCTTGAGTGCATATGTGTTACCTTCCATGTACAGCGTATACCTCACACATAGGTTTTTTTCAAATAAATTTCAGGCAGCCAGGCGCCGAAGAGTACAACAAGAAGGGAGGAAGTTGAATGTCCCTTAAATTCAAATAAATCATAACTAAACCATAAACTTGTCAGCGATCCTGCAGGCAGAGGGTCTTGCATTTTAATAAGAGCAGGGGAGCAATGACTACGAAAACGGTAATTTGTCACACTCATCCCCTTCTCTGTATTAGAACTGTGGTATTCACCTATGGCAAAGCTTAAAGGGGTTAATAAAGGCTGTCGTACAAGAAGTCGACATAGCAACTTTGCAAACGTTGAACCATAGGTTTGAAGCGTTTTCTGCTTCCGGAATAAGTTGAGTTAATGCATCATATTTTTGGGGCATGTATTGTCCTCAACAGCAATCCTTAACGGCAACCATTTAGAATGTATGTACTTTTAATGTGCTAGCTGTATGCATGTTTATTCGCTTGTCTGACGATAGTAGCATGGTCATACATGCCAAAGTGACCCATCAGCGGTGCACCTTGTCCCACTAACAAAACGTACTGTATAAAAACCACTATCAGCAACGAAGAGAAGACACAAAATAGTAACTGCGCTAAAGTTTGATTGTATAGTAGAGTGAAAAGAAAAAAATGCAAGTAGGTTTGGTTTTTTCCCCCACCTATTTTGCGACTTCGCATCAAATAGCAACGAAAGAAAATAAACAGAGTGAAGTTTTCTCAACACCATGAGGAACTCTAGGGCAGTTTCCTTTTATCAGCTAATGAGCATATCTGGTGAATGGCCCCTATCATGTGACACCTTTAGCCAATTCTCGGTGAGGACAGCAGTTTATTGCACTAGTGCAATGCAACAGCCTATTATTGCCCCCATGTGTCATTAAAGGAAGCATTTACAACACAAGTACCATTCAGTCCGCCCCACTCTCACCTGTTAATGACAAACAGGATCTATATGGTCTTAAACGTAACTCCTGTTTTTGAGTACAGTTGTGTACAAAGCATACCTTGTCTTGTTTCATTTAAGAGTAGAACGCGCAAGCGCTCTAGCCTGGTGTAATCTCTCTGTGGGCTTTTACCATGCCCACTCTTGCTATTTATTCCTGCAGGTGCTTGTCTCAAATGCTTCATTTTCATTGGTGCATTTTATGAAATGTCCCTCCTTTGTGTGCTGAGTTCCCTGCCCAGGAAATATAACTAAGTGAACATTTCTGTTGGCTATCACACCAGGTCAAGCTTCCGCCTGTTATTGCGTGTGATGGCCCCTCCTCCAGTATCGGTTTGCCTTTCATCCCAGCTGCAATCCTTTCTAGACATTCATGCAGCGAGCCAATAACTCTTGTGCTCATGGGGTGCTTTGAATTGGCTTGCTTCTGTCAACGGTTTTACTTTTCATTTTCAATTTATGTGACCAGAAAAGTCCAGTTAGGAATTTACACCTCTAATAGCTATAACCCGAGCAAATGCTTGTTTGTCTTGGACTGACAAAGGGACATTATGGTTACAGTACTAAAACACTTTAACCATCGTGGTCTCGTTACAATTTTCGACGGGATGTATCTATGGACTGGTTTAGCCATCTGTCACAGAAAGCCCTGTAACTTATACCTTAACAAATATTTACAGGGGTGTGGAATAAAATATACACTTGTCCATGAGACATGTGCTTCATAAGTGTAATTATCTTGTAAAAAAAAAATCTGCTTGTCCGGAGGGGGTCGGGAGCAAATTATGGCAGTAATCTCATTATATAAGAGTTCGACTAATAGCCTCTCTGGTTATGCCAGGGTTCATATTTTGGGGTTTGAACCTTTCAGCAGATCTACATACTGGGATTGGAGGTAGGGGTAAGAAAAGTTCCATGGCTGGAATGCCCTTTTGAGTCTGTACAAACCTACTAACTTGCATGTTTTAGTTTTTTTTTTAACCAGGTCTCCACCAATCTTTTCTCCAAATTGAGAATGGTTGGAAATTTACTCCTGATGTGGGCAGAAGTAAAACTTCTTCCAGGGTTGGAAAAAAGTGGATGTAGGTAAAGTGAACCTGTGAACGCTCAACAGATTTTTACATGAGCAAATCTACACATGTGTATTTGCTCTTGATAAAATGTAGTTCACAAATATTTTATAGGAGTATGATATCCTACCCTACGTCTGTAAAATCGTGAATTGTGAAGTCCATGAATTCATGAAAGTCTTAATCTGCATTTATGCAAGGACATATACCAAGGGTGCACTTTTGTGATTTTCCTTAAGAATTGGGCACCTAATTGGTTATCCAAGACCTTTTGTTATTATTAAAATTCTGCCTCTCTTCATTTATCAGCTGGCTTTACTGTGAGTGACAGCATTGTCCTCTTTCCCAAAGAGCATATTGGCACAAAGTAGATTTATTCAGATCCTGCAATTGCTGTGGCAATGTGTGCTTTGAGACCAAAACACATTTCAGATTTTTGCCAATTCTTTTTATATTGAGGGCCCAGTAACTCCTACAACAATAATGTTTTACAAAAACCATGCCAAACAAGACACACATTGACAAAACCAAAAGGCTGAGCACCATTGTCAGACCTATTGGCTTTGCCGATGCTCGTTTATTTCCATGGTTCCCATAATCTTGTTGAAGTTGGTCATAGTGATTTGTCCATTAAGAATATTTTTGGGAAAGGCTAGCATGCATCAAACATTTTTAAAATGATGCTTCAAAGAAATGTTACCTAAAATTTCACAGTAGTTTACCAAAACTTTTTTTTCTAGTTGCATTTATAATGAGCATTTTAATTTGAAAGCAAAGAATCACCCTTGCTTTCAAGCTTATGCAAATATTTGCATCTACCCAGACAGCACTCCGGGATCATTATACATAGCCTCCGATTGTTTAACTTTGCAAACATGTCTACACATTGTTATGCTGTAGTGCAGTCCGAGCTTACAACATGTTCTTAGAGTGCTCATCCTAATAATAAAGGCTTTGCATTAATGAACCATAAATAAAAGTTCAAACAGCATTAACATAGGGACATAATTGTTACCTTAACTGCAGACAATGCCCTTCCTGATCCTGAATGTGGTACTGTAACTTGCAGCCAAAGGGTTGGTGCTGCAGGGTGTTGGGTCTACTTGTCCCAAGGACAAGATAAACATGAAAACTTGTTGTCCTTGACCCAAGAAAATATGTCCTGGGTGTAGGGCACTATAGGAATTCCACATCCCTGTATCTAGAGTCAGCTTTGGTGTCTGCCCCTTCTCATGACTAGATGGTTTTCTTGTCTATTTCAATTCTGTGCTCCAGTCTTTTCTCCCTATTTTTGTGTGCCTGAAGCACTTCGGATTCACCCAGCATTTTAGGCCACGCCTACTAGACAGTATGCGCTGTGTAATTGCTACAAGACCTATTATCAGCATACCAAGACCTTCCAATAGGCTTAAAGCCTGCCCACTGATTCCCAATAGTTGGTTTTGCCGTCACTCTTATTTGCATGCTTCTTAATGTTATCAGCTTGCTTCTTACTCAATTGCATGCCATGTCCATCTTGTGCTTTTTCCCCTCTCCTGGAGCCCTTGCATCCTTTCATTGCTCACTTTTAGAGAACTACCTTTTTTGCTTAAGCGTTCTATCAGAGTGCATGTGTTTCCCAGTTGTCTCCCGTATGATCTTCACTCCCAACTCCTCACCATACTGTGTTGCTCTCCGTTCTCTGGGCCATGTTATTTTCTCCCCCCAGCACTCTGTTACTGTTTATCGCCCATGTGCTTCTCCCCTTCATTACCTATTGCTCTCAAACATGTTATTCTCTGCCTCCTTTGTCTCCCCCATCCTCCTTGTTGCCCACTCTCTCAGATGCGCTTCCATTTCCCTTTCTTCCACATGTTTTTTTTCAATAATTTGACTTTTGTTTTTCAAAAGTTCAGGTAGGAAATTGGTGCAGGTCCTTTTGCTGTCTAAATAAGGGCACTTTGTACTATTTCCATTTGATATTTTTTATTTATTTATAGATCCATCTCAGATCAGTAGGTAAATACAAAAAATAAAATGGCCACTGCATCATCCGCACATCATCAACCATGTCCATGCACCTGCAAAATTAAGTGGTTGCATCACTGTGCCTTTCCCCCCATTTTGTTCATTCGGTACAACATTTGCTGATGCTGTGCAGCAGGAACAAAATGCATTAGCAGAGCCAAAGGGTCTTAAAAGGTGAGACCTCTTTACTTTGCCACAATTGTTGAATGGTTATTTGATTTCTTCCACTGCTGAAGTATGTTTTCATTTCATGATGTTTCTGTGGCTTTTACAAATTAGCACTTGATGGGAGTCGTGTTTTTTTTCCATCTCTCTCCATCTTACTTTCGACTCATCATAGGTATTCCAACCTCAACTGAGATACACACTGCCTTCATGTTGCTCTCGCACCAACTCCTTCTGATGACACCAAGTACAATGTTGATAAGTGTAGCCTCTCTCTCCCTCCGCCTTCCCTGACACTGCTCACCATTACAAGCTTTGCCAAGGCGTGCAATATTGTGTCACAAGCACTGGCAAAGCCAACAGAAGCAGGAAGCTAGCTTGGAAGCATACAAATATGCATTTCATTATGCCCATCAGCCAATAGGCCTTCTAGCTGTGCCACTGCGTGCAACACAATTTTACAACCACTGGCAAAGCCAACAGTGGTAGGGGCCATCTTGTAAGCATATTTTGTGTACTTCAAGATTGCCATCACATGATGCTAAGCTTAAAGGTAGCAGCCATTTTGCAATGGTATATCAAAGTATATTTTTTTAATACTTTTTGTTATATCGTTCCAAGGTGGCAGTCACATTGCATTTACACACAAAATGAAAACTTTCTTGAAAGTATACAATATAATACTCCAAGATAGCCAACCACCACTCTTAGCTTTGCCAACGCTTCCACCATTAACTCTCTAAACAACGGCAAAGCCAATATCAGACAGTGATTATGCACTAGCAAAGCAAGAGGCTGGCTTTGACATGCTGGTCTTTTCTTTTAAATAAATGGGATGGTATCTAAAATTCACCAGCATTAAAGGCAACCAGGCATTTCGTTTTTTAAGTGCACATTAAATCCACTGTTTGTGCTCAAGTCCCTTACAGTACCGACGTTTGTTGTATGCTCCAGAGTTGTGTGTTCTTTCATACACTCTAGCACAAAAGTTTCTATTCCATTTTCTACGCCGCCTGGGCCTTTACGTGCAACCCTGTGACACTTACATATTTGCTCTACTACTCTGCAAACCTGAAACTTTAATCCCAGTCCTGCATAGGGCCATTTATACATTTTGTTTTTGTCATATGACCTTTTGAGTATTCGGTCTATGCGATATTAGTGAATAACCAGGGTATAGCATGCGGCTATGGGGATGATCTCAATTCAGTTTCCCTATGTCACCTTGCAAGATCCACAACACAAAAACAGCTCAGAATAGAAATGTCTTGTTACGTGATTGTATGTCCTCGTGCATGTTTGTGAAATATGAACAGTGTGGACCTAGCCAAAATGGAAGCAGAGTGCTATAAAGGGTCAAAGACAATCATATATGTTGTCAGAGCGGTAGCAGTGTTACTGCACTGTGATGTAATGTTATTTAAATAGATATCTGTTCATCTCATTCCTAATTTGGAGCAGGTCTTGAACGGTCATAATAGATAAGGGCATGTTGTCCAGATCAAGGGTGCACAAGTGGGACAGGCCTGCTGCCTTCTATTTTCAGTTTTACACTTCTTAGTCTGTAGTCTGATGGTGGCCTGCTGCAGATGTATCAAGAGTCACTGCGAGGTGTGCTTGCCCAAAAGTTATGTGGGGTCCTGGTCACAATGGCTTTTTCAATGATGCAACTGGTTACGAAAATGGAATGGGCGCGGATTATATATTCTGCAGTGTGTAGGATGCATTTAATGGGTGCCAGTGAGGAGTCTAGGAGGCCATGGAGCAGGATGTTACCATCATTCAGATGCAAGAGTACAAGCACTTGAAGAGCAGTTCAAGACATTGTTTCACTTTCTTTAGAAAAAATAGGCAGCATCTCTCTCTGTTTTGTTTTTGTTTGCCAATGTATTCCTGGAGGTTGGTACCCAGGTGGAATCCAAGTAACTTGTCATTTAGTTAAAGTTGGGGTGCAATGCCATCAAGGGTCATGTGATTGAGCCAGGTTTGTACTGTTTCTTGTTTGTGGTTCTCGGCAAATAACAGGAATTCTGTCTTGATTGGTCTAAGATTCAGACAGGCACTGGACATTAAGGTCTAGGTGATGTGCAGGCAGTGTTTGATGCACTGGGTGTCTGAGGCAGAGGAGACTTTCATGTAGAGTTGTGTATTGTGAGCATATTAGAAATCTTGATGCTGTTATTTGCAAACAAAAGACAAAGCAGCTGTATGTGGAGGGTGAAAGCGACAGGGGATAGTGTTAAACCCTGGGGGACTCCACAGGCAATAGGAATCATTTGGGGCCTGAAGGTATCTATATGAAATACTAGTGTCAGTTAGAAAGGTAGGAGAAGAACTATTGTAGGCAATTGCAGAGTAATTCCATTGCGGACTGCAGGATGCATATGAGGGTGGAATAAGGATGGAATGGTCGGCTATGCCAAAGGCAGCTGAGAGGTCCAGCAAAATGAGGAAGCGTGGGGCATTATCTGTGGTCAGGAGGGCATTGACTACAATGTGTAAGGTAGCAGTCTCCATGCTTCAATCTGATCTCAAGCCAGACTGGTAGTCATGCAGGAGATAGCATTCACGGGTTTAGTAGTCTAAGTTTCTTTAGAAACAGAAGGATCTGGCCTGTCTTGAGAGTTTCTGATAATATGCCTGAGTGAGGGAGGTAATGACAAGGGCAAGTAGGGGTTAGAGCATCCCTAATGAGGCCTTTGATGAAGGATGAGAGTAAGACAGCTCATAACAAGTGGCTTTGAGTGAGCTGGGTAGGTCAGCAAGACCTGCAAGAGAGGGCTTCAAAGCATAACCCTTGCTGGATTCTACAGGAATGGGTGAGTGTAAGAGATGAAGCAGGCTTGGTGTAGTTACTGTACAGTTGAATCTTCAGTATTTACTGATGAAAGGTTGACAGCACTGCAGTTTTCTGTTGAGTGAGGAACAGTTATGTCTGGCAGAGGGTCGATGCAGTGCTTTTCTTGAAAACTGCTCAGTTTCTGTGAATTCATTGATGGTGTTGGAACTGTACTTTGCTTTGGCTGATGTGATGAGCTGTGTGTGCTGCGTGGAGGGACTTCAATATCATGAGGTCAACGGAAGTTCTACTTTTCTTCCATATTCTTTCCTGTCAGCAGGTGGATCGTTCAATGTCAGCAAGGTCTTTGGCTTGCACTGGTTAGTTTTAAATGAGTCATTTTCCTTTAAAAAAAAAGTGTTTAGAAGAGATGGGAAGTGATAGCATGAGGTAGGAGCTCAATCATGGAGTTATCTATTGAGGAGCCTTTGAATGTTCAGTCTTCTCTTTTGGGTTGATCTTGGTTTGTTGGTAGGATGGGGAGCAAGGAGATTGGGATGGGGGAAGTGGTCAGTCCAGAGGTATGGTTGGTTTCATTGAACTATTTGTGATATTGACGACAAGGTCAAGTGTGTGGCCTTTGGAGTGTGTTGGCTGAGTGACATGCTGACATTCTGTACCACACTGTCAATGAGTTGGAGGAGGGTATCTCCTATTGTGTTTTTAGCTTATGTACTGTGGGAAGCTGTAGTCACCAATGAGGGTGTTATGACTATGCTGGATAGATGAGGTGGCAAGGAGATCCGATACTTCATTGATGAAGGTCTTCTTCTGTCTGAGAGGCCTGGAGATGAGGTGGCAGATAACTTAAAAAGAATGGGAAATGACATGTCAGCCGCACCACTGAGTTAAGTTACTTGCTTGTCTAAGGTACAGGACCACGGGGTCTTATAGATAAGAGTGAGGTCTCTCCCTTATATGTGTGGTCCACACAAAGGTCACTCCTAGTTCCCACTGTGCAACTTTCTGTGAAAGGTGATACTCTACCTACTAATGAGGAAATTTCAACCCAATGCTATTGTACCTGGTTGTAGCTAGGTCTTGTTTTGTAAGCAACCACAAGGTATTCTTAAAAGAAACTCAACAAAAAAAAAAAAACTGACAAGAACCATGGCCTAAAAAGAACAATGTTTGAATATTAAAACAAGATGCTGTTTGTTTCAACAACATGCCCACCCACTAGTAACTTAAAGTTAGCCTGTTGAAAGTCGTCATATTCATAGTTAAAGCCCGAGTTGTGTAAAGAGCTTCATCTGCACAAACTGGACTTTACAGGGCATTCACCAGACACAGAAGAAAATTCCACTCCGCTGGGAACCCTACGCACAGCTGGCTCATTCCCAAGGGCAGCATGTGCACTATTTTGGAAAGGTAACACAGAAACCCGGGCAGACCAGCTTTACATCGGCAAGAAAATTCACTTGTTTAGGCACTCTACCGAAACAACGACATTCGCGAAGGCTTAAATCTACATGAAAACCACGTTTGAGCTACTTTAAAGGTAGTAAAGATAACTACTGCAACAGCCCAAACGAATTAGGATCAGAATTATTCGAGGCCAACCAATTAAAACATATTTTCCTTTTAATAACGTGCAAAGTCAATCTATTACACTCTTCTTTTTACCATTTAAATTATGAAACCTTAAAAAAATGCATTCGTCTACAATACAGCAAAATTTGTTTCGGTCATGATTACACTAAATGCAAAATATTAAAATAAAATGTAGCTATTATAAAGCAGAAGAGGAAAAGAGTAAAAAGCTTAATGAAAATAGTTCCCCATTAAAAAAGAAGGTTATTTTTTTATATTGAACCTTATCTACAACCCAAAAGAAGGTACATACATTATGTCACCCATTCACGAAGCATATTGATTTTTAGCACTTAATCTTACAGTCATTTTGAAGCATAGCAAAAACTGTGCTAATTTGGAGTGAAGGAATCCACCGGGTCTTGTGGGGCATTTCTAAGCTGTCAGTAATTAGTTTACGCAACTCGAATCAATGATTATCTCGTGCCTCATGTCAGTCTTTCGCCAATTTCCAAGTACTGAGCTCAGTTCGCTGGCACCAACGATGACATCATAAACCTGCAATAAGTATTCAAGCAAAGCAATTGAAGGAAATAAACTTTTTTTTTTTTTTTTTTTTTTTCTTTTTTTAGATAAATGGTCACCACGCTATGCATGCTGAAAACGGATTCAGTGAGGCAAAAACCCTAAAGTATAAGTATAACTATAAGTATAACTATAACTGCTGATTTTCTATGGTTTTGTATGGGTAAACCATCAACCTAACTATAACAACTCTGTAACCTTTGTTTTTTTTCCAGAGCATTTGTATGTTTAACGTAAAGTAATATCTAATTACCGTACGTTAATACAACCACCCTACAGCCAACAATCCCCCCCCCAAAAAAAATGCATCGAACACCTTTGGGCCATGGGCAGCAAGTTTTGGTGTGTGAGCGGGTGATTTTTTTTCTTTCTATTGGATTTTGGATACACAGATTTACACAGGGGTGGTAGCACTGAGCGCCACAGATCTGCGAATCGCCTAAAGAAAAAGAATTTGGGGGCAATTCTTTCCCCAGGAGTGATCCCTCAGAGAACCCTCTATCTGACCTATGGGGTCAGGATACCTGTATAGCAGTTATGTCAGTTTTTTTTTATTGATTTTCTCCAGCACTGCCCCATCCCCCACATCCCGAATTTACAAAACGCACTCTTTCTGGGACAAGACCAACCTTCTTGCCAAATTTCCATTCCGTCCAGTGGTTCGGGCTGTAGTCTGGTCTAAAATCCCTATGGGGATCTGCATGAGGAAAAGGAAAATGTGTGTTGGGACCCCCCCCCCCCCCCACCTCTCCCCCTTTTCTTGGCCCCCGTTTAATAAATCACTACAAAACTTTCTAAACAGCAGCAAAAGTGAGTGGCAAACTAGTTTTGAAGATTTTGTGAAGATTCATCAAACGGCACCACAGTTATAGACAAAACAAAACATGTTTTTCTTATGGAAACTAGGTCTCAAAATAACTACCTCCTGGCTATCACCAGTAGGTAATTACATCTAGGGATGTCAACCAGTTCTGACCAAATGCCTAGAATGGATTGAGGTATGCTAAAGAACTATGGAAGAGATGAAACTGTACTTAATAAAACACAATCAACAAAACCTGAAAGGCCTGTTAAATTAAGAATGCAAAAGGAAAAATAATGATGCACTACTTTCTCCTGCTGATTTGCCGTTTACCTAGTGATTGTTGTTTGGGGCCAGGGCTACATGGTTCATCAGGGATGCGGAATTCCTATCGCCCGACACATCTTGTTTGGGGTCAAGGGCAACAAGTTTTCATGTTTATTTTGCCCATGGGACAAGTAGGCCCAACCCCCTGCAGCACAAACCCTTTGGCTGCCAGTTTACAGAGAGGGGAACTGTCTGCAGTTGAGTGTATGTCCATATGTAAAAGCTGTTCGAACTTTTATTTATGGTTCATTAATTGAAAACCTTCATTATTAGGGTGAGCGCTATAAATAAATGTTTTAAGGTCACACTGCATTACCAACAGTGGTTCCAAAAACAAACAAAAAAAGTATACACGTTTAAAAATTTTAAGAATATGAGGCTAATTATAATGCTCCCAGAATGCTCTCTGATTAGATGCAAATGTTTGCAGAAGCTTGTAAGCAAGAGTGAGGATTATTTGCTTAAAAAAAAAAAAAAAAAAAAAATAAGAAAAAAAGCAACTAGGAAACAAAAAGGTATGCTTCTATGAAATTTTAAGTGCTATTTCTTTGAAGCGTCATTTAGTAAAATGTGTTGATGCATGCTAGTATTTCCCAAAAATATTCCTAATGGAAAATCAGTGTAACCATTTTCAATAACATTATGGGAAGCATGAAAATAAACAAGCACTGTCAAAGCCAACCGATCCAACATTTTTTTTGAGTCTTTTAGTTTCGTCAATTCATCTCTTGTGTTGACATGGCTTTTGTAAACACGTTATTGTTGTCGGAGCTGCCAGGCCCTCACCATTGTGACAAACTCTAGCAAAAAAAGAAAAAAAAAAAAGTTTTTGATTTCTAAAAGCACACGTTGCCACTAGTGCCATACCGGGGGCCCCGCAGCCCCCCTCTGGGGACCCTTTCAGCACAGCACCTTCCCTGAGTGTAAAGAGGGGGCCCCTCCATGTTCTTTGCAAAAGGGCCCACTCCAGTTTTGTTACGCCACTGATTGCCACTGTAGTTGATGGCACTGAACAAAACTACTTTGTGGGCCAATATGCTCCTTTTGGAAGAGCAGAATGTGATCACTCACAGTAAAGCTAGCCGATAGAGAGAGAAATAGAAGTTTAATAAAAACAAAATGTCTTTAACGCCAGACCTAATTAGGGACCCAATTCCTAAAGAAAGTCACAAACGTGCACCCATGTCTTTGAATTAGTGGCTTTCATGAATTCACAAGAAGTATACCGGGAAATCGTACTCCTATGAAATATTTGTGAACTGTATTCTAGCATGGGCAAATATGCATGTGTAGATTTGCTCATGTGAAAACCTATTGAGCGTTTACAAGTTCACTTTCCCTTCAACCCCTTTTTTCCCAACCATGGAAGAAGTTCTACTTCTGCCATTGTCAGGAGTAAATTTCAAACCTTTCTTATTATGGGAAAAGATTAGAGAAGAGCTGGTGAAAAATCCTTAAAACCTGCAAATAAGTAGGTTTGCAGACTCAAAGGCATTCCCAGCCCTGGAAATATTGCTTACGGCTTCCTCCAGCCCCAGTATGTAGATCTGTGGAAAGGTGGCAAAATAAACAAATTGCTACAGTAGGGATTGAAATTGCAAGTATTCAAGCCCTACTATGGTAGTAGCCCTGGCATAATCAGAGAGGCTATTATCAGAGCTCTTATAGAATAAGATTGCTGCCATAATTTGCTGGCGCACTACATGGCAACAAAGGGGCAAGTAAATATTTTGACAGGACAAGTAGATTTAAGAAGCAACCTGTCCCATGGACAAGTAGATATTTTAATAAATTCCACATGCCTGGTTCATATACTGCCTGCTCTGGAGGAGGGGAGAGGAGAAACAGGGGAGGATGAGGTGCCTTGAGACCGCAGCGTGCCCAGGCGAATACAAGGCCCAGAGGAGACCTGTCCACGCATGTTTGAGGCTGGGCTGGGCTGGGCTGGGCTGTGCCGGGCCACCCTTCCTTGCTCTGAAGTCTCTATACCCTGGACAACTTCATTTTTGCAGGGAGGTAGGCCTACACAATCTATACTTGTGGCATCAGCATGGGGAAAAGGTAAGGTGAGCCCTTTAAATGTAGAAAAAACAATGTTAGTAGAGCAATAGGAAAGAACAAACGGGATATCAAGATGATTTGTATAATGAAATTCTCCTAGCCCTGAGAGAGGGCTGAATTGGCTCATATTGCAAGAAAACAGATGGGGGCTGTGTGGCGATTCATTTAAAAAAAATCCACAGATTGTTAGGCATTTACTTTATCATCTAAAATATTAGCCTAAAAAAACACGATGGAATACAGGCACACCCCTTGGGGTATTCCTAAAGGCCAAACCCAGGTATAACTAATTTGTGCCCACAGCCCGTGCAGGGGCAAAGGTTGGCAAATGGAAACCAGGTCAGCTACAATGTGCCAACTAAGAACGGTGTAAAACTCCTTGAAGCATTGAATGCTGAGTGACTCCATCCCCCTACGAGGAAAGATCATGTACTTCCACAGTTAGATTTGCAGGTCCAAGCTCTAGCCACGGGCTCTGAATCTTATGGCCATTGTAGAGTTTCATGTGGTTCAATCGACATCCATAAATATGAGGAGCCTGAATCTTACCGGATGGAATACTGCGGGTGCCAGTACTAAAGTTTCAAATATAGATCGAATGACCTTTGACATTAATGGCTTCATGGCTTCTATTCCTTCTGCCAAAAGTCTATATATACCCCCTATACTGCTGGTAGGGCGAATTGGTGGGGGATTGGCTATGATAATTTTTGGTAATAAAACCCTCTATTCAAGCTGAATAACTTTTGTCTTCACCACACTTTTTATGAAAAAAAAAAAAAACTTTAAATGGAAAGTAAACGTACTACTTTTATAATTTGGGTGGGGGATTGTAATTTGTAATGTCACTATTTTTTTATTTTAGCAGCAGGCCTGTCTGTGGTTTTAAGGATTCGTGTATGTTGATGTGATAAGACGTTCGACTTATTGAGAGGAAATAAAAGGACAGTAATTATATATGCCCTAGTTTTTGCAAGCGATTCAGACAACGGAGGCAAATAATATTCCCACTTTTAATGGAAACGCAAAGGGAACTACTATAGATTTTATACAGCTTGCCACAGATTCCACCTTTTGTTAAATAACTTCAATATTAGAAGCGAGTGTCTATTGTTGCCTTTTGGGATCTACACTTGATGAAGGATGGCATGTTAGGATAGTCGAAGAATAGGGGCCAGAGGATAAAATGGGTAAAATACACCCAGACTCCTTCATTTGTAAAGCAATTCCTGAAAATGAAGCAGCTTTCCCATCTTGCTTATCCAATAAGGCAGATACATTTTCAAATGACTTTAAAATATTATGCTCTTCAATTTCAAACATGTTAATTCAACAACAGCTGACGCGCAACCTTGAAGATGATGTAATGCAGCTTGGCCCATCTAGGGCTTCAATCTGGCTGGGCGGAGGTTACACAAAATTACCGTAGCGTCACAAAAAGGAGAGATTATAGGTAGGGCTTGAGAAGCACTAACTGAAACAGGGAATGCTAAGGACAATACAAGATTTATGAAGTTGTAAATCGCCCGTTTTTCACAGACTAAATACCCTAAAAGGTTGAGTGTCTAATTCAAGTCAAAACATGGGTGGATCAATTTTCTAAATGTTTGAGTCAGAAGCTAAGGGCGGTGATCTACTTGACATAAATATGGATGCACCACTGGAGACACCAAAATTGCATGCTTTTCCTCATTGGATTTGAGAGCTGGAAGTCACCTTCACAATGCAAAGGAGCCCCTCTGGGAAGGTCTCTGGATCAAATGGCATACCGATAAATATTTGTAAAGTAATCATACCATTAAGCTCCTTTAATAATTTGGGCTGTAGATCATTTTTTGATAATACTGACAATATTATTGCTATCCATAAAGTAAAGTTAATACAGCTTTATGGTTCAGCGAGAATAGAATCTACGCTGGTGGGAGGGTTTAGAAATGTCCACAGTTATGAAATACATGCAGATTTGCACAACTTCTAATATAGAGCCATGCTTGTCATGGATGGTGAAACCTGAACACATTTTATTTAACCAGGTTAAGGCTGAATAGTGTCCATTATTTAGTGGCTTTTCCTGTCTGTGGTACCTGGCACGCATCTCTTCCGCCACGCCAATGTGATGAGGTAACTGAACAATCTACTTTGCACTTTATTTTGAACTGCGTATGCCTCTCCAAGGCTGAGATTTTGGCACACCATTTTGTTGCACAAACAATTCACATCACATAAAGAGGGGCTAATTTATTTGCAGTCTATGCCGTCTGTTGATATTTGCACTGCAGTCCTTAGCTATACAACTGCTGCTATTTCTATTAGAAAAGTTTATACACTGTAATGCTGGTTTCTTGCTTTTTATTTTTGGGAAGCGAGAGCCTCTGTTCTAAATACTGATTTTGTTATTATAGGTGTATAAATGGGTTTTTTAGATGTATTATTGATAGATCTTTGTGAAATGTTTTAATTAATGACTGTTTTAACTCTTATATCTGTGCTTTTATGGCTGAGTACTTCCGCCGAATAAAGTTTGACTTGACTCGATCTGACTTGGCTGCCACCAATAACAAATGTTTTGAGAGCAGTGGTGGCAGGTTCTCTACCAGATTATTGGAGAGTAGCAACTGTAATGCCCTTTTCGAATAAAGGAAAAAGTTGTTCACCTACTTGCTATTGTTCCATATCTTTATTAGATTCCACTGTCAAAGTTTTGCGTACAGTAATCCACGGCTGAAGAAAATAATAATATATCAAAGTACAAAATGACTTTTGCCCTGGAACTGAACTGTGAAGCAATGCTTCAATCTTTATCTTGTAGCCCGGACATAGGTACTGGCTAAGGGAGGTGCCTTACATTTAGCTTTTATGGACCTCTCCTGTGCTTTGACCCTATAAATTGCTCCAAATTGTTGGCCCCAATGGAGGATGTAGGGGTGGAAAAAGTATTGTTTACCTTGCTCAGACGCATTCCTTGGAAACTTCTGTTACCGCCAGGTATGTATCACAGTGTGAGTGTACTCGCCAAATTGGATCTAATTGAGATGTATGCAGGGATAAATCCTATCTCCCTTTTTGTTCTTACTATGTAAGAAAGGTGTGGACCGCCATTTAGGTCTTACAGGAATTGCTATCCCCCTGTTGGGATATTAATGTACCCTAATTTTACTTTACACAGGCAACACAGTTCTTATTGCAAGAAACGCCTACAGCCTCCAACAGTTGCTTAACTTATTTTTGTCTTTTATGGAGGACTTGGAATTATGGGTTAATTTTTTTTAAATCATTAATTATGACTTGCGGTCATTCAAGTACCAAGTCCTACCAAATGTGTGGTGCATTGCTAGAAAAGATTAAGACAATTATCTGGGAATCCCTTTCAACTCTTCCTTAAACTGCCCCCTTTGTAGCATTAAGAGCGCAGAAATTCAACAGAGCTATGAAATCTATCTTCCGGTTTGTACACAAACCACTGAGAGAAATATTAAGTATCTATCAGACCAAATGTATTTTTGCAGGAACCTATGTGGTGGATGTTTGAGGGTATAGCAATTCAGAAGTCCATCAATGAGGCGAAAATAGTTTTATTTGTAGAATTTAATCAGTACCTCGGAGTACTGCCACTGCTGTCATGCCGATATATAAATGCTATTAGCTTAGCACCTTTGATGCTGTGGATCAACTGTTGGTGTAAACCTGACACAGATTTCGTCATGTCCTTTCTTAATGATTGCTTACCGCCCTTGATCAGTGGTTCCTAAGCTTAACTTCCGTGGACCCTCATTTAACCATTACTGGAACTCCCGGACCCCAATAAATTATTACTGAAATCTGGAAAAACCCCCACTGAGTAATTACTGGAAGCAAATTTTTTATGCCCATTTTTTATGCTCTGTACTGCACCATTTTATTTAATTCACAAACAAATGTAAACAAACAAAAATGAATAGGAAGGTTAGAGTTTTTTTCTAAATGCAATTGCGGCCACTCATCATACTAGATTTTGTTTAACGTACTTGCAATGCTACCAATAATCAATATGGGAATAATAACAATTTTTTGCTTCGAATTTCAAATTCCTTCACATTTGCAGAATGGTTTAACATGTTCAATTGCCCAATTTTAATAATTTATTTATGTCGTTTATTGATCTTTCACTAGCATTTCATTTTCTGAGCAGTTGTGGACTCTGAGTAGGCTTTGCGGACCCAGAGGGGTCTTCGGACCACAGGTTAAGAATAACTGCCCTAGATAACATGGAGCAGATTCCTTCGCAATTGATGGAAGTTTTCGTGAACCTTGAGAGCTCAGTTCCCAGCTGTAAAGAAAAAACTAAACAGTTATCGTTTAACCACTGTACGAGATCGTTGATGGAAATGGCTCATTTCTTAGAAACAATGTTTAAGTATTCTGATATTTGAACTTCAATGGGAAAATAACCTTATTTACATGTAATAGCATTCTACATATCAATTTTATGACTCAATTACGACTACAGTGCTCTTTTTGGTCACTTTTCTGCTACAGGGACGATGATTCCTGGGCCTACTGAAATGTCCATGTAATGATGTCTTCACCCATAGCATGTGATTTTACGTAATGCCAATATTAAACATTATAAGGCTGGATGAATCTTTTTACAGAAACTTAGCGCACCCAACTTAAGTTTTGCAGTCATTAATTTTATTAGAAGTGCTCTTAAAATTAGGAAACAGAATGGGGTACCTGTTTGGGAGAGTATGACTGAATACTGTAGCAAGGTACAACTTTCTATTTTTAATATATGAGACATGTTCTCAAGAATTTTAATTAAGTTTTGTTATGTTATTGTATCACGTTTGGTATAACACAATTACTTCTTTACTAAGGCTGTTTGATTGGCAGATGGCTTTTAGCATAATATAGATCACTTGACTGCCTTATGAATGAGGTCAGTCAGTAAGAGCTGGCCAGCGAGTTTAGGCTTATTTGATCTGGAATTTAATGATCTTGGTCTGTAATCAGAAGAAAGAAAAAGGCATTACGAAGCAACTGTACGTCGATAATTTGTGTAGTAAGAGAAGCTCAGTAATATTATACCTTTCCGAAAACAGGTCAATGGCAGATAGGAAATCATTCTAATCCGCAGAATCCCCAGATCAAACTAAGTAGGGGATTACTGTTCTCCAAACGAAGAGCCTAGCTTTCAGGATTCTAAATGAATACAGCAATCTGTCCACTTTGAATCTCACTGAAGGTTGGGCGCTTTCCCATCACATTTTCATGACTCACATTACAAAACAAAGAGTTGGAATAACCTTAAACAGCAAATATACTGCATCCTGTTCTTCCTTGAACTCCGAGCTCTGCACTCTGAAGCGTGATTTGCCATTCGTTATGGAAACAGGTAGATATTTTTCTGAAGTTACGGATAAACCCTCCCCTTTGAAAAGCCTAGTTTACATCACAACATAACATTACCATTACCAATAAGGATATATTAACTATGTACTACTTTTAAATACCTTCAAGGACTACTTGGGGCGATTTAATATTTAAAAGGTTACTTTGACAGGTTCCATTGTAGGTTTTACATTGCAGTAGTTGGGGTAGGCTGAAGTCATGTTTGCCCTGTCACTATAGTGTGTGGCACAATACATGCTGCAGTCCACAAGTGGCATTTAACTTCCTGTCCCTGGGATCACTTTACACAATATACTAGTGACGTAGTTGAGTTGAACGTGCTAATTAGGAATAGGAATAACAAAGTCTAAATAGATTCCTCTTCCAAAACACAGTATAAAGCACAAATAAGGTACGTACGGTCTTAAAGGTAACCCGAGATAATTCTCTGAGGAAAGATTTTGCTGCACTGTTTGTCGATTCCTTGATTTAGGACGGTAACACTCACTCACCCCTTAGGTGGTATGCCTCAGTACTAATGGTTCCTAGTGTGGGCTGCAACTCCCTTCAATGAGGGAGGAGCTCTCTAGAGTATTTTTGTTATAACACCAGAGGCCCTATGACAGTCAATGGTGACAACACTGTATACAGAGTGCAAGGTGAGTATAGAATAGGATAAAACTATCTCTTGGTGGGATGACCAACTTTTTTTCTCGTGCCCCCAAGGGATAGGTTGAAACTGCAAGGGGGTGAACTTCAACCCAATCAGAGAGAGGTCTACACATGTTCTGCCTGGTTTGTGACATCACAAGGAGGTTCCAGGTATTCTTCAGGACCATTATTAAAGAGAATATCCACTGTACCAAATACCAGAGCTGAAGTGAAGCACAAGTAATAAAAATGTTACCAACTGTGACCCACAATAGTTGTGGTAGGAGTCCACTGTGTGTTTAGCTAAGGAGATACAACAGTACAGAGATTATTCCATATATGCATTAATCTGGTGCATAGTTGTGTCTTTTATGTAGTTGTAGTCATGCATATGTGCTGCAACACACGCAGTAAAGTTGTGGCCACTCGTGTCATAAAGAAATGATAATCAAGATACTAGATATCATACCAACAGGAGTTTGGTCTTGGGCCTCAACTCAAACCTACTTCCTCAAACCAGAGAACAGGGCTACATATGACATGGAAGACAAAACAAAACAGTTAAAAAACTACCAAATAAGATTAAGATAATGCAATATTCAAGAAGGTGTTGAAATTGCTAAGATTCAAGATAGATAGGCCCACATACTTACAATAGCCAGTATACAGCATGCATACACACGTCGTTTACACTTTGGAAAATGTCAGAAGGACACTGTGACAGTGCGCATTCCAGATGCAGACAACTGCTCAGAGTCATTACCTAATAGGGACGTTCATAAAATGACCATGTCCAGAAATCGACAGGGCTGCAGTAACTTAGCCGCCACAATCTGCTTTTGCTCCACAGGCGGTCTGAGATGCGAGGAGACAACCGTACTGTAGCAGGAAGTGATTAAAAGAGTACAGGAGGTCCTTCTGATGTAGACATCCAGGGTCTCTGTGATAACATGGCAGAACTGGAGGCATGCTGGGATTTGAAGCCCACAGCCGCCCCGGGTGTTGGAACGGTATGGCATCAAATGACACTGATGTGCAATGGAAAGTGTGTTCTACATAAAGAAAGAGGAATGTTTCAAACGGTCAACTTCTGGTCACTGCACAAATAACTGACATATTCTGCATCATACTGGGGCACTGCAAAATGCTCATGTTCACTATTTTATGTGGGATCCTGAGAAGGAAAGTGAGCCCTCCGAATAGGCGGGCGTATGCATGGCAATCTTCTTTCTAAAAAAAAAAAAAAGAAAAGAAAAAAAAAGTGATATAAATAGGACAGATGCGAACGCCTTTACACTGCTTCGCAGTGAGAGGTAGGTATATTGTCTAGTCTCGGGACAAGTTGATTAGCGGGGATACTGATTGAAACAATGCACGTTCATCCAGGGAATATCATTGCTGAGATCAGAAATGTACTTTTTCTGCCTAAAAAAGCAATGTTGTTCTTTCCGAGACAAAACTCTTTCTAAATCCAAGAGTGGCTGAGGGTTACTCGCCTTAATCACGGGACTGACCAACAGTACAGCAAAATCCTTTTCTAGAGTCATTTCAGGTGACTTTCTTTGAGATCGTAAGTTCTTTGTTTGTGCTTTATACTAATTAGCAGTTCAACCATGTTTAAGGGCGGAGCAAAAGAAGTTTATTAATAGTTAGCAGGGGTAAAGTGCCAAAAGTCCTTAGGCCAGCAAAAATACAGGGTCCTGCAACAGGCAAAAAGTCTGCAGTAGGCATGCAGAAAAGGCAGATTTAGAACAGACAGCAAGCTAATCTTTTTTTTTTTTAAGACTACAAGGTATGTTTGTAACCAATGTTAATCCTATACAACTGCAATTTTCCTTTTTTTAAAGTATTTTTATTGTAGAATGTGGCACAACTTAGGGATTTCTGTACATGGTTTACAGTCGCAAATTAAATGTTGGTATTAAATGGCATCTACTGACTTCAGATGAAGAGTAACATCTTGTGTTTGGTAAACAATATCATCTAAGGGAGCCATAAAATTAATCACTGCGGTAACAAAACCTTCAAAGGAACAGCTATCTGCTCATTCTAGATTCGAATGTGTGCACTATGCCTCTAGTTAATGTCCTGCTGCAAAAAACAAAAAAAAAAAAGTTCGCCAGATCACAGGCACATAATGACCGGATGAAGTGATCCACATACACTTGAACCTAATACAAAAGTAGGATTTTCAGATCCTCACTTCTGGAGAATATAGAGCGGGCCTTTACTGGATCATGGTGTAAATATGACTTTTAAAAAGACGAATAAACGCCACAAGTCATCAGGACCGACTTGTACAATCAAGGGTTCCATCCTCCAGAGTGGCTGTTATCCCAGAGGCCCAGAATGATGGTAATTACATCACTCTAGGTTAAAGTAGGTTTCCATGACTGAATGACTTAAGTGTAGTCCTTCAAGAACGGTGTCCTTCCGTGTCAAAATGAACCCTCGCCAATCTCCCATCTGCCTGATTCAGTTCTACACATTTTAATTATTAAAAAATGCAAGGTAAACTGGGCAAGAGACAGAATGGAGCACAACAGTAAGTGGCGTAAACGAGCTACTCTTAAAAGCACTAAGACTAGAGATCCTGTGGCAGTCCAGCTCTCAGAGCACTGTACAGCATCTTAATAAAAAACAGGAATGACCATGACCACCAGTGTCAAGAGCAGATGCAGGTCATGGCCCGCTCATGCTCTAATCGCCAACTTTGACTGGGATACAGTATATGAAAATAATATTAACTAAGATCTAAAAGTCTCTTCATCATCTGATACCCCTATCCCTCAATGACAGCCAGGCTCCAATGCATACAAGCAAGAAATGAAGTGCTGTTTAATTAACTGGACTGCCCAAAACTTGCTGGCAAAGCACAACCCACAAGGTGCTGACAATAAACTGCACCTGCCTTTTTGTCATTTGCCATGCCACCTTCATGGTAACCAATAGGTATGTGTGAGGGCAAGTTAAATCTCGGGCCTGTGTGAGTGCACCTTTTCAGAGGGATGATGAAAGAAAAACAGGTTAAAGTTAAAAACATCACCAGATTCAAATAGCTGTTTTTTTTTTTCTTTTTCAGTTGCTAAACAACCAACAAGGCTCACACGCAGGTGAGAAATGTCCAGAGCAAACATATACAACACATCCCTTGCATCACCCACTCTACAAGGACATTTGAACAGTCACATGTGTACACTAGGATTAGTCTCGTACCACCCTTAGTTCACCTATGAACACATCTACATGCGCCCTGCATCAGTTGTCACCTGAGTGTCATCTGAGCGTGCCGAAGTGAGACATAGTCAAAGGACTCCATATTTCCTTCTGTCTCAACACTCTTGGCAGTTCCTCTGCATATAGTTCCAACTGCGATTGACAATAAGCCATATTAGACAGACAGGCTTTCTTTGGCAGGTTTGACCCTGCCCATGCCCCCACCCCAATGAATGGCGATCCATCTCTTCGCTCGCAGAAGGCCAATCAACACATATCTTCGGTTCGCAGGTTGGAGGTCCTTGATCAAACCCAAAAGACAAATCGCCAGATTACACCTAACAGGCTCTGCCATCATAGTTGTCAAGGTCTTCGTGACCTGTGTCCAGTGTTGCAGAACCGAAAGGCAGAGGCAAGCCAGAAGTAGGAAACCAGCCTCCCCTCTCTGCATCTCGTACAACTTGCATTCTCCAGCAGCTCATATTTATACAATTTCAGAGGGGTGTAATACATCTGATGTAAGAATTTAAAATATATTATCCTCAAATTACAATTGGAGGAGAGTGTATGCAATTGCTTTCAACAAACGTTCCAGTCGGCATCTGATAAGTGCTGTGGTGACACTACATTCCAACCCGCCAGGGCTTTTTTGTCTGTGTGCATCCTGTCTGACTGTGCAGCATTGTAAAGGTGAGTTATTAGGTGCCACCATGTTGAGCTAGTCAACAAAGCCTATAGTATGGCCAATGTAGGTGGCTCATTTGGGGATTTGGGGTATAACAAGCGCAGAGCCGCACAAAGCCGGTAATACAGAAATGTCAACAATCTGGTGCCTCTCTGGGATTCAACTAGATCCCCAAGTGCTTCAAAGTTGCCAATAGTATACGCATCACCCATAGTGTTCAGACCCATCTTGCGTAGCAACTGGAGCGTTCTATCCTCCTGAGTTACCGTGATGTCAGGGTTGAGATTCAGAGGCAGTGCTGGAGCACACAACTGGAGTTTCCCTGCCCTCTTCTAGGGATCCCAAATCATGTATACAGCAACAGGGCCGAAAGTGGGATAGGATGTGCATCGCCATGTTCAATCGCACTATGTGGAATATAATCATGTGTCACGTACCAATAATGTGCTAAGTGTGCTTGCGTGCAGAGGTAATAGATGTAAAAGTCTGGCGCATTAAAGCCTCCACAATCATAAGGCATCGTAAGGATATCCCAGCTAATCCTTTGTTGCTTTCTCTCCCACGTTAGTGCAACCAACAGCCCACGTAGTCTCTGAAAGAAATGCACAGGGAGGACAATTGGGATGTGTGAGAAAGTAGCCTCTTTCTAGCCTCGTTACCCCCACTTTTGGCCTGTTTGTGAGTGTATGTCAGGTGTTTTCACTGTCTCACTGGGATCCTGCTAGCCAGGGCCCAGTGTTCATAGTGAAAACCCTATGTTTTCAGTATGGTTGTTATGTGTCACTGGGACCCTGCTAGTCAGGACCCTAGTGCTCATAAGTTTGTGACCTATATGTATGTGTTCCCTGTGTGATGCCTAACTGTCTCACTGAGGCTCTGCTAACCAGAACCTCAGTGGTTATGCTCTCTCTGTACAAATTGTCACTAACAGGCTAGTGACCAATTTTACCAATTTACATTGGCATACTGGAACACCCTTATAATTCCCTAGTATATGGTACTGAGGTACCCAGGGTATTGCGGTTCCAGGAGATCCCTATGGGCTGCAGCATTTCTTTTGCCACCCATAGGGAGCTCTGACAATTCTTACACAGGCCTGCCACTGCAGCCTGAGTGAAATAACGTCCACGTTATTTCACAGCCATTTACCACTGCACTTAAGTAACTTATAAGTCACCTATATGTCTAACCTTTACCTGGTAAAGGTTGGGTGCTAAGTTACTTAGTGTGTGGGCACCCTGGCACTAGCCAAGGTGCCCCCACATTGTTCAGGGCAAATTCCCCAGACTTTGTGAGTGCGAGGACACCATTACACGCGTGCACTACACATAGGTCACTGCCTATGTGTAGCTTCACCATGGTAACTCCGAACATGGCCATGTAACATGTCTAAGATCATGGAATTGCCCCCCCCCCCCAATGCCATCCTGGTATTGGGGAGACAATCCCATGATTCCCCGGGTCTCTAGCAGAGACCCGGGTACTGCCAAACTGCCTTTTCTGGGGTTTCACTGCAGCTGCTTGCTGCTGCCAACCCCTCAGACAGGTTTCTGCCCTCATGGGGTCCAGGAAGGCAGAACAAAGGACTTCCTCAGAGAGAGGGTGTTACACCCTCTCCCTTTGGAAAAAGGTGTCAGGGCTGGGGAGGAGTAGCCTCCCCCAGCCTCTGGAAATGCTTTCATGGGCACAGATGGTGACAATTTCTGCATAAGCCAGTCTACACCGGTTCAGGGATCCCCCCAGCCCTGCTCTGGCGCGAAACTGGACAAAGGAAAGGGGAGTGACCACTCCCCTGACCTGCACCTCCCCTGGGAGGTGCCCAGAGCTCCTCCAGTGTGCTCCAGACCTCTGCCATCTTGGAAACAGAGGTGCTGCTGGCACACTGGACTGCTCTGAGTGGCCAGTGCCAGCAGGTGACGTCAGAGACTCCTTCTGATAGGCTCCTCCAGGTGTTGCTAGCCTATCCTCCTTCCTAGGTAGCCAAACCTCCTTTTCTGGCTATTTAGGGTCTCTGCTTTGGGGAATTCTTTAGATAACGAATGCAAGAGCTCATCAGAGTTCCTCTGCATCTCTCTCTTCACCTTCTGCCAAGGAATCGACTGCTGACCACGCTGGAAGCCTGCAAAACTGCAACAAAGTAGCAAAGACGACTACTGCAACCTTGTAATGCTGATCCTGCCGCCTTCTCGACTGTTTTCCTGGTGGTGCATGCTGTGGGGGTAGTCTGCCTCCTCTCTGCACTAGAAGCTCCGAAGAAATCTCCTGTGGGTCGACGGAATCGTCCCCCTGCAACCGCAGGCACCAAAGAACTGCTTCACCGGTCCTCTGGGTCTCCTCTCAGCAACTCTGTCCAAGTGACTCCCACAGTCCAGTGACTCTTCAGTCCAAGTTTGGTGGAGGTAAGTCCTTGCCTCCCCACGCTAGACTGCATTGCTGGGAACTGCGTGTTTTGCAGCTACTCCGGCTCCTGTGCACTCACCGAGGATTTCCTTTGTGCACAGCCAAGCCTGGGTCCCCAGCACTCTAACCTGCATTGCACGACCTCCTGAGTTGTCCTCCGGCTTCGTGGGACCCTCTTGTGCAACTTCGGGTGAGCTCCGGTTCACTCCACTTCGTAGTGCCTGTTCTGGTACTTCTGCGGGTGCTGCTTGCTTCTGAGTGGGCTCTTTGTCTTGCTGGACGCCCCCTCTGTCTCCTCACGCAATTGGCGACATCCTGGTCCCTCCTGGGCCACAGCAGCATCCAAAAACCCTAACCGCGACCTTTGCAGCTAGCAAGGCTTGTTGGCGGTCTTTCTGCACGGAAACACTTCTGCACGACTCATCACGACGTGGGACATCCATCCTCCAAAGGGGAAGTTTCTAGCCCTTGTCGTTCTTGCAGAATCCACAGCTTCTACCATCCGGTGGCAGCTTCTTTGCACCCAAAGCTGGCATTTCCTGGGCATCTGCCCACTCCCGACTTGATCGTTACTCTTGGACTTGGTCCCCTTGTTCCACAGGTACCCTCGTCAGGAAATCCATCGTTGTTGCATTGCTGGTGTTGTTGTTTCTGGCAGAATTCCCCTATCACGACTTCTGTGCTCTTTGGGGAACTTAGGTGCACTTTGCACCCACTTTTCAGGGTCTTGGGGTGGGCTATTTTTCTAACCCTCACTTTTTTCTTACAGTCCCAGCGACCCTCTACAAGGTCACATAGGTTTGGGGTCCATTCGTGGTTCGCATTCCACTTTTGGAGTATATGGTTTGTGTTGCCCCTATCCCTATGTGCCCCCATTGCATTCTATTGTGACTATACATTGTTTGCACTGTTTTCTATTGCTATTACTGCATATTTTGGTATTATGTACATATATCTTGTGTATATTTGCTATCCTCATACTGAGGGTACTCACTGAGATACTTTGGCATATTGTCATAAAAATAAAGTACCTTTATTTTTAGTATATCTGTGTATTGTGTTTTCTTATGATATTGTGCATATGACACTAGTGGTACTGTAGGAGCTTCACTCGTCTCCTAGTTCAGCCTAAGCTGCTCTGCTAAGCTACCTTTTCTATCAGCCTAAGCTGCTAGACACCCCTCTACACTAATAAGGGATACCTGGGCCTGGTGCAAGGTGTAAGTACCCCTTGGTACTCACTACAAGCCAGTCCAGCCTCCTACAGGATGTTTACAAATGGATAGAGAATTTTTGGGAGGATCACCCGTTTGATGACAGCTATTCTGTCTGCCAGTGACATCGGCAATGTCAACTATCTAGTGACTTGGTCTTTGGAGATTGCCCTGTCATAATTCACCGCTTTACCACATGGATCCCTGTGTACCCAGATGTCAAAACATTTGATCGGATCTGTGCCCCAGACGAGCAGGAAGTCTAGCGCACACTGACTAACGGCAGACGTGAGCGGGGAAATGACAGATTTCGATCAGTTGAAACAGAGGCCAGAGTAATATCTAATTATTAGGTATTCTCTAATGACGTAGAAGAGATGGGTGGCGAGGATGGGTCTCTGACATATAGGACCATATCGTCCGCATAGAGAAATGCTCAGGGACCGTAAGCGGAAACCCAGAGGGAAGTCAGCATGTTTCTGACAGATAAGGCATGCCAGAGGTTCAAGGGAGAGAAAACAGCAATACCGATAGGGGGCAACCCTGCCGCGTTCCCCTACTCACTGGACACACCTCCGATGTGTGGCCATTTACCCTTACCCGGACCAACGCAGCACTATATAGCAGTCTTATCCAGCGCAAGTATTCCTCCAGCATGCCCATGCACAGCATGACAGCAAACATATACTCTCAGGCAAAGGAATCGAATGCTTTGGCAGCATCCAACAGGACCACTGTCGCCTCTGTTGTGGAATCCACCTGGTTTATTAGGGCAAAAATAATTTGTAAATTAAGCGCAGTTGAGCGGGAAGGTATGAAACGGGACTGGTCCGGTAAGACCAGGTTAGGTATAAGAGGTTGAGGGCACATTGTCAGGACCTTGGCAAGTATTTTCGGATTTATATTGATGAGGGGCAATGGGCGGTAGGACTCGCAGCGCTCAGGGTCCTTATCTGGTTTCAAAAATGTACTATCAGAGATTCGCACAGGGTAGGAGTCAATATTTGTTTTTGATAGGCTTCTTCCTACATGGCGTGTAAGTGTGGGGCAAGGAGCTCCACAAATTCATTATAAAATTATCTTGTCAACCCATCTAGCCCAGGGGCTTTACCATTAGGGAGGGTACGTATGGCATCCTTGATATCTTCAATAGTAACAGGTTGTAAGAGGTACTACCGTTGGCCAGGAAACAGCCACGCTAATGCCACATCACTCAGATATTCATCTACTTTGGACTGTGTAGCAGTCTCACAAGTGCGATATGATTCGGCATAGAAGTCTTTGAAGGCCGACAGTATGGATGGACTCGAGTAGTACGGGTGTCCTTCAGCATCCACTTTTTTAACTATAGTTTCCACACCTGGTCTTGTCTAAGCTTGCCTGCAAGGCTGTGACCCAGGTCTATCCCCCTACCCATTAGCACGCCCAATGTGTCAGCTGGAAAGGTGTTGCTATTCTTGTGCCGCTAGGTCTTGAAATTCTGTCAAACACTCTCTAATAGTCACCAAAGTGCCAGTGTCAGGGTACAGTTCATAATCCAACTCTAGGGAGTGCAGTATGTCTTTAGGTTTGCACAGCTGTGATCAGATCATCTTCAATACCCCTGCCTGGGTGCCAATACAAATCCCACACTGATGGTAACCTTGAAGACCTCCCACAGAGTGTCCTGTCCCTACACAGACCCTATATTTTTTTTTTCCTCAAAGTCTTCAAAGATCGCCCTGCGGACCTCGTCTGTCAACACTGCATCTAGTAAGGCCGTTGAACGAAATCGCCATGTAATTGGAACAGGTATAGTGTTTGTTATTAGTATGTGCAGTATAACTGGTGCATGGTCCGACAGTGTTTTAGGCATGTGGTTGACCTCGTCCAATCAGGCACAGGTTTCTGTGGATATGAGCCAATAGTCCAGTCTGGACCACGCTCCATATACAGACAACACAAATGTAGCCTCTTGTAAAGAGGGGTGCCTACGCTGCCAGTCATCCACTAGGCCATATTCTTCCATCCCCTCCCGCAACATCTGCGCCGCCTGCTTCCCATGCCAGTCTGCTGATGCAGACCCGTCCATCAAGGGGTCAGATATGTATTCAGATCTCCTCCCCCCATATTATATTGGCAGGTGCGAAAGAAAGTATGTGATGCCAGGTGGACAAGAAGAAGCCAGGATCATCTACAACGGGTTCGTATGTATTAACTAAATTAACAGGAACACCACACAATGTTCTTGTGCAATAACCAGGCGACCTTGATCATCTGCTATAGATCTGGTGAGAGTAAAGGGAACTCCCTTACTTAACTAGGATCAACACACCTCTTGCATATATGGAATACGAGGTCAGGTGATACACATCCTATTTAGCTCCGATGGCTTTGTCTGTGAAGCATCTCAAGTGGGTCTCCTGTAGGAGAGCAATCTGAATAATATGCAGCTCCAAGTATCTAAATACCAGTCTTCTTTTTTGGAGGCTGTTGAGCCCACGTATGATCCATGTCAGTAGGTTTATTTTACGATCAGTACCCTTCATCTACTATATGTGTGTATATATAATTATATACATACATACATACACACACACACACACACACACACACACAGGCATGTCACAGAAGCATACAAGCTACTTCGGGTGGGGTGTCCCATTGCAGAGGATGCAGGCAGTAAACAATTGAAATACAAACAACAACTCTGAACCCCTCCCCGCACTTCAGCATACAAACTTTGCCAAAGTAATTCCCTTACATGAAGAACACAAACGTATGGCATAGAAATAAACTTAAGGCAAATGTACTCATAAAAACCATCTGGGGTGCTCCCTCTGGAGGGGTCACCAAGCTCCTGGTATCCGTCCAGATGTACAGAGGTGGCCGGGTGATAAAGTAGTATAGTGCAACCCATGTTCACAGTTAGTCAGTGTCTTGTGAGCACCCCCTACATAAAAAGAGCAGCACTGTAGGCAGCAAGAGACACATTCAGAAGTGCGTGAGCATTTCGTCTGAGCGCTGATACTGTTTCCGTGGAGAGAGGGTCCTGACGAAATCTTTGACGCCCCTGGGTGTCGCGAAAATGTGCGGCTTTCCCTCTTATTCCATATGCAATGCTCTACCCAGTGCGTCTCCGGGAGGACTATTAACCTTCTGCAGCTGCCGCTTAAACTTATAGAAATTCTTTACGGGCTGCCTGGACTGACACCATAAAGTCCAGGTAGAACATGATCTGGTGCCATGATATTCAATCTCACACTTTTAAGATGCCAGGAGAAGGACCACCTCTCTATAGCGATAATTCATACATCTGTCTATAATCCGATGCAAAGGTGTACCAGCTGGGGGCTGAGCCATGAGGGATCTATATCCCCTCTCCACCACCAGTAGCCGGGACAAGTTGTCCGCACTGAAAACCGCAGTCAGCATCGTCTCAACGTAGGCCTCCAACAGTCCTGTATTTGTGGATTCAGGGAACCCAGTGATGCGCAGGTTGTTTCCCCCTGAGCGCACCTCCACGTCTTCATTTTTTGCTTGGATGACAGACAGGACCTTTTCCATAGAGAAGCATTTAATGCTAACAGATTGAAGAGCATCCTCCGCTTTAGAGGTACGTTGTTCCACTTCTGTGAGACGGGTGGATTGCTTGTCTAATTTCGCAGCCATATGGTCCATCCTAATATTCAGTTTATCTATCTTCTGGTCAATGGATTGGTGGCTACTCTGCATGGTCAGTAATGTGGCCTTTCCTGCGTGGGCATGTTTTGCGTCCCGAAGTCTGCTCCTGATCAGGTAGAACTCCCCCTTTACCCCCCTCCCCCCCAGGATGTTCAGGTGGCACTCCAGGTCTCAAAATTAAGGTGTGTTTGGGTCCTGTCTGCCTTCTCCATGTTGTCCTTTCTTCGCACTCTCAGTGATCTATGGATTGATTACTTCTCAGGCGGTCCTCCCTGGAGGTTATGTTTGTTAGTGTCTGTACCACTCGCTTCAGGGGGAGCGAAGGGCAAGGCTTCCGTGTCACGAACGGTCCACCTGTATTTCTCACTCTACCAACACAGTCGGGCCACTCAGATCAGGGCCGCTGCCCTCCTCTTCACTCCCGAGGCCGCAACACCCTAGACGCCGCCCATCCAGGAATGAGCTGCACTCAGGTCTCCCTGATAGGCGTTTCATTGGTTTAGTCTGCGGGCTGCTCCTCAGCTCTCCATGCCATGAGCCCCAGGTCAAGAAACGCCGATGCAGGTGCCTCTCAGTTGCTCACCGTCATCACACAGCCAGTGCAGCAGCATATGATAGGCCCAGCACACTCCCCTCCGCTGCTCCGATGTGCGTGCATGCTGGTGGCCCCCAAACGTTAAGAGCCCACATGGCGGGCTCCACAAAGGTCCCAGTAGGCAGTCAGGCCCCCAAGCAGCACCTGCAGCACACTCCAACAGCCCCTACCCCGCTGCAGACCTACAATGCTCAGGCCTGCCGGCCAGCAACTCCAGTATTTAGCAGCCACGGTGGTCCTGCTGCAGCTGCCTCAGCCTTGGGCTACGTACCAAAAGAATCAAGTAACTGCTCAATTCATCACAGTTCAGTCCAGGGGCAGCTATTCTCCATGTCTCTAGTGCACAGATGCAGGATGTCAGGTTTCTAAACCCTGCCAGCAGAGCTACACTAAAGTGCGACCATCTTGTTGTGAACTCTCTGGCGTCCCCTCGGTTCACAAAGCTGTTAAGGATCTGCTTCCAGCTATGAATGCCTAAAAAGAAAGAACTTGGCTCTCAAGCACCTCGGAAGATGTAGACGCAGGATGAAAATAATGCAAATTTACTAATTATAATAAAAAATCGGAAACAATTTAAATCAAACTAATTATCACGGGAAATAAAAAACAAAGCTCTACACCGAATTCAATGATGAGGCCTAAAACAGGCAGTGCTACTTTTTTGGAAAATAAGTAGTATAACCCATCATCAGGATGCTTAACTAATGCTCACTGTACAAAAGATCATAACAAGGAAGAAAACGAAGTGTGTCACATCAAAGACATTCATAGAGAAAAGCAAAATTACCTATTTCACCTAATCAGCAGAAAAACACGTATTCTATTCTGTAGATGTGTTTTTTCACTCATACGAGAGAAACAAGTACGTGAAGAGCTTCACTAAATGCAGACAGAGTGGGTTTACTAACCCCTATGAAATACAACTACTCAACGCCTACTCATGTCACGTTCGGATTTTATTTGCATTTCTACAACTCTTGGGTTTGAAGGGAAATCAAAAGCATGGAATGATAAAAAAATAATAGGACCATAAAAAAATGGAATTCTTTTTATTGAGACATCAACATCTGTCCAATTCAACTAGAAAACTTGCCTACTAGCCATCTTTTCATTGGGGACAGCACATCAACTAAATGAACGGGAACGAAATGTTAGCAATGTCTTTTGTGAACCTTTTTAAGCTTTAGCGAGGCCTTTAAAAAACCTTTCCTGCATCTATGCTGGGTAGAAGGAGCGAGGCCAAGATGCAATGAGTTCATATCGCTCCTCAGACCCAGAATGGTTGTGTGAACTCATCAGGATTCATTATATAATGATCCCCACTAATTCATACCAGGATTCTTCCACTTGGGGGGGGAAGGGGGGTGGAGGGGAATTTCTGTCAGGCTTTTCAACTTCCTACTCATCATTTTTTATGGGAAGCTTTTGCAGTCGCTCGTTTAGACATATAGTATATATCGTTAGGTGTGATGAATTAAGACTCTGCAGACATGGAAATCCTAAATACTGTTAGCAATAGGCAAATAGACCCATTTTCAAATCCTTCCTGTAGAGGGATTAATTAGGACGAAGCTGGGAAGACTGTTCCAAAAGACGTGACCAAGGCAAAATGTCACCCATTAGCTGTCTAACAGATGTACAGCAAACAGTAAACCGTTATTAGCCAAGGGCAAGGCACAGTTGGCGGTATAATTCGAAATTTACCTTTGGTGCAAGAAATCATGCACGAAGCACTGCACTTAAAAGTAATGGAAGCAGCAACTGTAAGCCAATAGAGCTAGTATGTAGTGCACTTTTAAAGCAATTTTTTGAACACACCATAAGATGAACAAGAGTTTTGCAGCACAAGAGGAAGCCACAGAAGGCCAAGATATAGTCCATCATTGTAATCAGTCCACCAGATGATAGATGTGACTGGAAATGCGAGCACCTCAAATTCGTGATAACCCCTTCTGATGAACAGAACATGCTCTGGTGACGGCAGACAAAGGAGAGGAACTGCAGTTTAATCTCAATTTTAAAGCCTAATTTCCTTCACCGATCTGACAGGCTTAGGACAGGTACTCAACACATTTGGCCAGAACTCGAGCCCAAGATCTATGCACTGCCTCCAACCGAGATTATTTCTGTTTTATGGAGTTTGAGCTTGATGGCCATCCAATCCCGCCCTTAAACATAAACAGTCTCAAAACAGCTGCGTCTGGAGAGTCCGCACTCCAAATGCATCCGAAAGATCTATTTATCAGCAATATATGTTTAACAAGAATAGGCAGAGCCAACAGGCGAGGACCGTAAAAACCTACCGATTTAGTCGATGCTCTTTTTAATACTTCGTTAACTAGAATTCATGACTTAATATGGACCTTCATAAAAAAAATAATAAAAAAAAAAAAATAAGACATGCTTACAAAGTGTAAAACCTCCGCTAAACAGGGACAAGTTAAGTAAGTACTTCTTGGTTTGGTGCCTTTTTCCATCTAGTTTTCTATGGCAAGTAATGGCCATAAAGAGGGCAGGAGTTACAGGTGAGTCGGTGCCGTAGAATATTCACAAGTGATAAAAACTTGGAACCATCGGCTCTGCACTCGGAGCAGAAGAAGAGTTTAGAATACACTCACTGTAGGCTTCAAAGCCAGGAGAGAAGTGACTGAAATAACAAAGTTAACACACTGCAATTTACTACAATTGATTATTTCGCACTATCAATGTTAATTTTTGAGAATTGATTTCTTGTTTGTCTGCGTGCCAGTGTCTTTATGTGCGTATGGTTATACTTATTTCTAACTTATGTAAATGAATGTGTGTATATATATATATATATATATATATATATATATATACATACACATATACACACACACACACACACATAAACAAACATGCATTCTTAATGTTGCATTTGTATAAAGATTATAATTGCATCCTGTTCTGTTCACTTCTCATGCCTGGAAGAGTGCCGCCATACCCCCGCTCGTGATACGTGAACGTACTGCAAGCCCCAGATACTGCAATGTCTGATTTGTGTACATCTCTATAACCCCTTAGCTGCTGGCACTCTATTCCGCACCCCCGTGCTGAGCTCTAGGTTGGCTATTTGGGGTAGTTTGCGCTTAGGCCTTCATAACTTTTTGACCATATAAAGCTACCCACGCCAAATTTGCAGCCTTTTTCACCCCAACATTCTAGGGATTCTAAAGGCACTCAGAGTTTGTGGGTTCCCTTAGAGGAGACCAAGATATTAGCCAAAATATCGCAAACAATTTTTTATTTTTTTTAAATGGGAAAAAAGGCTGCAAAAGAAGGCTTGTGGTTTTTCCCTGAAAATGGCATCAACAAAGGGTTTGCAGTGCTAAAATCACCATCTTCCCAGTTTTCAGGAACAGGCAGACTTGAATCAGAAAACCACATTTTTCAACACAATATTGGCATTTTACTGGGACATACCCCATTTTTACTATTTTTGATGCTTTCAGCCTCCTTCCAGTTAGTGACAGAAATGGGTGTGAAACCAATGCTGAATCCTGGAATGCTAAACATTTCTGAAAAGTAGACAATTCTGAATTCAGCAAGGGGTCATTTGTATAGATCCTACAAGGTTTTCCTACAGACAATAACAGCTGAAATAAAAAAAAATATTGAAACTGAGATTAAAAAAACCATAGCCATTTTTCTCCATGTTTTAATCTGTAACTTTTTCCTGCGATGTCTGATTTTTTAAAGCAATAAACCGTTACGTCTGCTGGCCTCTTCTGGTTGCGGGGATATATAGGGCTTGTAGGTTCATCAAGAACCGTAGATACCCAGAGACAATAAATTAGCTGCACCTTGCAATGGGTTTTCATTCTATACAGGGTATTCAGCAATTCATTTGCTGAAATATAAAGAGTGAAAAATAGGTATCAAGAAAACCTTTGTATTTCCAAAATGGGCACAAGACAAGGTGTTGAGAAGCAGCACTAATTTGCACATCTCTGAATTACGGGGTGCCCATACTAGCATGTAAAATACAGGGCATTTCTCAAACAGACGTCTTTTTTTTTTACACACGGTCTTACATTTGGAAGGAAAAAATGTAGAGAGAGACAAGGGGCAATAACACTTGTTCTGCTATTTTGTGTTCCCCCAAGTCTCCCGATAAAAATGGTACCTCACTTGCGTGGGTAGGCCTAATGCCTGCGACAGGAAACGCAACATGGACACATCATATTTTTACATTGAAAACTGACCTTTTTTTTTTTTTTTTTTTTTTTTTTAAGAGTCTAGCTGTGGATTTTGAGCTCTATCTCAGCCGGCACCGAGGAAAACCTACCACACCTGTGCATTTTTGAAAATTAGACACTTAGGGGAATCCAAGATGGGGTGACTTGTGGGGCTCCCACCAGGTTCTGTTACCCAGAATCCTTTGCCACCCTCAAAATTTGGCCTCACATTTCGGTGACAAAAAGTTCTGGTATCTGAGAGGAGCCACAAATTTCCTGCCACTCAGCGTTCCCCCAAGTCTCCCGATAAAAATGGTACCTCACTTGTGTGGGTAGGCCCAGTGCCTGTGTCAAGACTAGATCACACAACGGTCAATGTTGGTCCTTACATGTGGGCAACTGCTGACCCTGGGGTGATCCATTCCTGACGCGGGCACTAGGTACAGGCACTCAAGTTGGGTAGCATTTTTATCAGGGTGAGGGGAGGGAAGGAGGGGGGGGGGGGAGGGGAGGGGAGGGAAGGCGGGTGGGGGGGGGGGGGGGTGGAGGGAAGGCGGGTGGGGGGGAGGGGGGAAGACACTGGGTGGTAGTAATTTTGTGGATCCCAGCATATTCCTGTAGTTTATGTGACAGAAATGCAAGAAAAAATAGAGTTTTTATTCAACATTTCAGCTTTGCAGGACACGCTGGGTAAGAAAACTTTGGGGAATTCACACAAGTCACACCTCTGTGGACTCCCCCGGATGTCTAGTTTCCAGAAATGTCTGGGTTTGGTAGGTTTCCCTATATAGCCGCCGAGCCCAGGACCAAAAACGCAGGTGCCTGCCTTAAAAAACCAGGTTGTTTTGTGATAGATAATTTTGATGTCTTCACAATACGATTTGGGCGGTAGAATTTGGGGCTGAACTAAATTGGGGAGCTCCCAAGAGAGCACTCGCTCTGTGCTTGCCGCCGCATGTACCTGCTCTCTGGGTTGGGCTAACCTATTGTCCCGCTGCACAGACTGAGCTTGCGAAGGGACAGGACTGTCCTCATCACTTCCCTCATAATCAATGGAAGAGGAGTTATCGAATGGGACTCCACCGACTGAAAAATCACTCCCAGAGTCTGTGCCATTGCCCTATCCCTCAGATACTGTCTCAGTATCTGCTGTCTCAGTCTCTGATCCTATGTCAGAGCAGTCCTCTATAACCCGAGTGAGGGCTTGAGCAGCAGTCAACCAACGAGATGCCATCTCTGCTACTGGCTAAAACTGTCGCTCTAACACACTAGCCTATGTAGACAGTTACAAAATTGCTGGTGGGTGGGTGTGTGATACCTGCAACAGTAGAGGTCACCTTACCTTCGCTTCTTCCCTCAATCAGCATGTTTTCTCAAGACACTCAAAAAAAAAAGAATACAAAAAAAAAAGACTATTACATCACCTTGTCACATACCAATCGGCACAGTCTTTAGCGCCTCTAGCGCCTAGTCCAACAATCATTATAGGTTCTCCCACTCCCATTACCTCCTCATCCGATTCCCTCACTACCTCCCAGCAAAAGTGCATTTCATCTCTCCATAGCCCCCTCGCACATACATTTCATTTGTATTATAGCGCAGGTAATGGCTGGCTTTACTAATCCACTCAGCTAGTCACATATAATACAGTTTTGATCCTTTCAGTAGGCATATAAACCTTTGACGCTACTTTATGGCATCAAAACTGCCACTAGACAAAAGTCTGATCCTTCTAATGTCCAGTGGGGTTTCCTGGCTTTCGATCGCAGCGCAGGCCAGGAAACTGATTCAGGAAGGCCTCATTTGAAAGGGGAGAGTCTCCCCTTTCAAATGAGGCCTTCCCGAATGTCAGGAAGGCCATTTGGGGCTGAGCAGGAAGCAGCCGCAAGGCTGCTTCCTGATCCGGTGGAGAAAACAAACAGTGACGTCAGCGCGCTGCGCCACAAAAAAGCGGGTGGGGGGATAGGGGGGGAGACACAGAAGATCTTCCGTATCTCCCTGGGGGTTTCTTCATTTAAATTACAAAAAAAAAGAGCCACTGGTCATGACCCGCACCAGGGAGGTAGTGTGGGCTTCGGCCAAGGTTAAAACATAACTAAGGGGTACAGTAATGCATGATAAAAACATTTAGTGTAGGCACATGGATGCTCACGCCAAAATACGACAGTCTGTGTTTGCATGTGTGTTTGTATCTACGTACCAAAATACCTTTCCGATTGTTTAAAATATACGTGTTCTTATGCAAAATTATTTTTTTTAAATCGTGACTGAACACGTCACCTAGAGACTTGCTAAGAAACGGTGCTAAACTGCACTGACCTCAAAAGTGATACTATTGCCATAAATGCAAATGTAGGAAAGTACCATCTTGCCTGGCATGTTACCCCCATTTTCACTGTATGTATGTTTGTTTTTGCCCTTGTGTCACTGGGATCCTGCTAGGAAGGACCCCAGTGTTCATAGTGTATGCCCTGTATGTGTTCCCTGTGTGGTGCTTAACTGTATCACTGAGGCTCTGCTAACCAGAACCTCAGTGTTTATACTCTCTCTGCTTTCTAAAATTGTCACTGCAGGCTAGTGACTAATTTTACCAATTCTCATTGGCACACTGGTACACCCATATAATTCCCTTGTATATGGTACTTAGGTACCCAGGGTATTGGGGTTCCACGAGATCCCTAACATGTCTAAGATCATGGAATTGTCACCCAATACCATTCTGGTATTGGGGGGATAATTCCATGATCCCCCGGGTCTCTAGCACAGAACCCGGGTACTGCCAAACTGCCTTTCCGGGGTTTCCACTGCAGCTGCTGCCAACACCTCAGACAGGATTCTGCCCTCCTGGGGTCTGGGCAGCCCCGGCCCAGGAAGGCAGAACAAAGGGCTTCCTCAGAGAGAGGGTGTTACACCCTCTCCCTTTGGAAATAGGTGTGAAGGGCGGGGGAGGAGTAGCCTCCCCCACCCCCTGGAAATGCTTTGATGGGCACAGATAGTGCCCATCTCTGCAAAAGCAAGTCTAAACCAGTTCAGGGATCCCCCAGCCCTGCTCTGGCACAAAACTGGACAAAGGAAAGGGAAGTGACCACTCCCCTGACCAGTACCTCCCAGGGGAGGTGCCGAGAACTCCTTTGAGTTGCTGAGCGCCCCCGCCGTCTCCTCCTCCATGGGGCGACATCCTGGTCCTTCCTGGTCCCCAGCAGCACCCAAAAACTTCTACTGCGACCCTTGAAGCTAGCAAGGCTTGTTTGTGGTATTTCAGCGTGGAAACACTTCTGCAACATCCAGCACGCCGTGGGACATCTTCCATTCAAAGGAGAAGTTCCTAGCCCTTTTTGTTGTTGCAGAATCTTCGGCTTCTTCCACCCGGAGGCAGCCCTTTTGCACCTTCAACCTGGGCTCCTGTCCCCCCTGGACACTATTGCGACTCTTGGACTTGGTCCCCTTCCTTTTCAGGTCCTCAGGTCCAGAAATCCGTCTGCAGTGTTATGCTGGTGCTTCTGGTTCTTGCAGAATCCCCCTATCACGACTATTGTGTCTTTCTGGGGTAGAAGGGTAAGTTTACTCCTACTTTCTAGGGTCTTGGGGTGGGGTATTTTGGACACCCTTACTGTTTTCCTACAGTCCCAGCGACCCTCTACAAGCTCCCTTAGGTCTGGGGTCCATTAGTGATTCACATTCCAATTTTGGAGAATATGGTTTGTGTTGCCCCTAGACCTATGTTTGCCTATTGCATCCAATTGTGATTCTACAGTGTTTGCACTACTTTTCTTACTGTTACTTACCTGTTTTGGGTTTGTGTACATATAATTTGCGTATATTACTTACCTCCTAAGTGAGGGTATTCTGGGAACTTTTGGCATATTGCCACTAAAATAAAGTACCTTTATTTTTAGTAACTCTGAGTATTGTGTTTTCTTATGATATTGTGCCTATGATATAAATGGTATAGTACGAGCTTTGCATGTCTCCTAGTTCAGCCTAAGCTGCTTTGCCATAGCTACCTCTATGAGCCTAAGCTGCTAGAATACTACTAATCTACTAGTAAGGGATAACTGGACCTGGCACAAGGTGTAAGTACCACAAGGTACCCACTATAAGCCAGGCCAGCCTCCTACAGCAAACTCTTACTTATATGTACTCATTCAAGTCGAAACATCAATTCATGTTTACATGTGGACACTGAAACATAAATTGTCGTTTCTATCTGCACATATTCTCTGAAATAGATGCATATATTTTCTGAAAGATGATTTTGGATGCATATGTACACATACTGTCTGAAATATAAGTTTGCGTGAGTCTGTGCGTGTTCGTATCTAAAATAGAAATTAATGTTTACATGTGCACATACTGCTTGAAATACGAATTTAGGATTCCTGAAATATAAATTGTTTTAAGTGCACATACTTTCTAAACCAGTGGTTCCCAACCTTTTGACTTCCGTAGACCCCCACTTAATCATTGCTGGAACTCGGGGACACCCACCGACTCATTATTGGAATCCGGGGATCCCCAATGAGTCATTACTGGAAGCGGAGGACCCCGTTCTAAACATTGTTGATGATTTGAAACAAAACAATAAAGAAACAAGCAACAAACAAATGATAACATTTTATTTAATTTGAAAACAAATATAAACAAAAAAGTAAATTTAATAGAAAGTTTTGTGCTTTTCTAAATTTAATTGAAGGCACACATCGTCCATACTGTATTCTGTTTGATGAACCTGCATTGCTCCCATAAATCAATCTGAGAATATTAATTACATTTTTAGCATCCAATTTCAAATTCCTTGACATTTACAGTATGTTTAAAAAATTTCAATTGTACATTTAGCCACTTTATTTATAGACACTTGTAAGAGGCTGGCCCAGTGTGTGGGAGACACCTATGGTGTTACGCCTTATACTGGGTCCGAGCAACCCTTACTAGATAGTGTTACAGTGCCTATGGTAGTGAGAGCTCTCTAGTGGTAGCTGTGGTGAGCAGCCCAGATCTAGGAGGAATGTGAAGCACTCGCAATACCACAGTAGTCACACAGTAACTTACCACACACGAAGAGAACCACATAGTGCTGCAATAAATAAAGGTACTTTATCAAAGGAACACCAAACTAGATTACTGTAGGCCAATACCCTTCTGGAGTACACACAAAATATACACAAGTAAGTACTAGGAAATAGCAACAAAAAAAAAACAACAAGGGCCCTATAGGGGAGACATACTCCCCTATAGGGCCCTTGTGGAATGCGAGAATGGGACCCCCACCAGAGTGGAACCCTAAGAGGTAAGTATCTAGAAGATCCCCAGCGACCAGGAGAGCAGAATTAAGTTGCCTGGTGGTCCCATAGTCTAACATGGGGACTCGTAGATGGAATACTGCGGAAGCAGGGCCAGGTCGGTGGAGCCAAATGGTGGATTCTGGCAGAATAGAACCTACAAAAGATGGGAACAGAGTCCAGTCCACGCAAGAGTGTCCATGTGGGGCAGGTGGCAATGCCCACCCTTCTGTGGGTGAAGATCCAGGTCGACGGTGGTGGATGAAGTCCAGCTGTGGAGTCCAAGAGCTGCAGAGGAGTCCACGAAGTCTCCTAGGAGCTGTCCCTCGCCGGTCACTGGATTGCAGACGGGTCAGTGGTCAGGAGGATCACCAACAAGCACAAGCAAATGAGCCAGTATGAGCACTGGAAGCCCCCAAGAGCAACCCACTGGCAGCAGGCACAGTGAGCTGCAGTGAGGCCCAGGCAGCACACCTCCAGGAGGAGTCCCCCGTCGCCGGAGCAACAGAGAGAAAACTGTCCTTGCAGAGCTAGAGTACTGGGGGCCGGGGCTACATGGAGCCTGAAAATCCCTCAGAGCAGGAGTCAACAAGCATTGGTTGCTGCAACAGCTACGGTGCACAGGTGTTCTGTCTTGGAAGACGAGGCAAGGACACACAGTCTCCCAAGGTGGACATAAGGGAGAGAGGACCCAAAGGACCCTTCAAAACCACCACCTGGGCTGGAGAATCTTCGCAGGACCAGAGGACAGCAGATCCCAGCAGCCAGATGCAGTTGTCCTAGGCGCTTGCAGATGCAGGAGAGTGACTCCTTCACTCCAAGTGAGATTCCTTCCTTCTTCTTTGGTGCAGCTGAAGTCTTGGTGACCCCAGAGCATGCACAGCCGTGGAAATGTTGCAAGTTGCTAACAAGAGCAGCGAAAACAATGTTGGAAGGAGAGGTTATCTCAGTGTTGCAGCAGTCCCGGTGTCCAGGACCAGAAGAGGTCGTTGCAGAGGAGTCCTGGTGAAGTCTTGCATGCCGAATCTGGGGACCCACCCACAAGGGAGTCCCTAAATAGCCCAAAAAGGGGCTTGGTCACTTTGCAAGGTGACCACCTATCAGAGGGCTGGTCACTGACATCACCTGCCTAACCTGACCAGTCAGATGCTCCCAGGTGCCTCTGCCCACCTTGTTTTCAAGATAGCAGAATCAAGTGGCCACCACCCCTGAGGTGGTGATGGACAGGGGAGTGGCCACTCACCTTTCCTTTGTATAGTTTCACGCCAGAGTAGGGACCGGGGGTCCCAGACTGGTGTAATCCAGATTATGCAAGGAGGGCACCAAATGTGCCTTTCAAAGCAAACTGGTGGTGTGGGGAGCCTAGCCCTACCCAGCCTTGTAACACATATTTCCAAGGGAGAGGAGGTTGCACCCCCTCTTCCACAGGAAATTCTTTGTTCTGCCTTCCCTTGAGCTGGTCAAGCATTAGGAGGGCAGAATCCTGTCTGAGATGTTGCAGCAGCGTGGGCTGCTCGCAGACCCTGAAAGACTGGTAGGAGCAATACTTGGGGGTCCTGTAAGGAGCCCCCAGAGTACATGTAATCATGCCACCAATACTGGCATCAGTATCGGGGTGTGATTCTGACATTTTTTATACCAAACTTGCCTAGATTCGGAGTTACCATTATGTAGTTGGACCATAGATAGTGACCTATGGCCAATACATGGCTAAAATGACTTCCTCACACTTACGAAGTCCAGGTAATTGGAACTAGAGTTTGAAGGGGCACCTCTGGTCCTGCAGGGGTGCCCTCAAACACACACACACACACACACACACAGGGACCTGCACCCTGCACTTACAGTGACTTGGTGTAGTGACCAGCAGTGAAAGGGTGCATGCACCTTTTCACGCAGGCTGCAAATGGCAGGCCTGTAGACACCGTTTGCATGGGCTCCCATGGATGGCATAATACATGCCGCAGCCCCCCCTGGTGTAGCAATGCCCTAGGTACCTAAGTAACAGATACTAGGAACTTACAGGGGTACACTAGTCTGCTAATTGTGGGGTATAAAGTGTACCAGGCCAACCACATTTAGAGGGGAGATAACAATCCCTGGGGTCTTGGTTAGCAGGATCCCAGTGAAAACAGTCTAAGCACACTGACAAAAGGCATAAAGTGGGGATACCCATGCCAGAAAGGGGGACTTTTCTACAACAATTTATTAATCTGTTAATATTACTTAATTTTATAAGTAGTCGTGGAACGCCTGTGGAGGTTTCACAGAACCCTAGGAGTCCCAGACCAAGGGTTGGGAACCACTGCTCTAAAGCACATGCATATATGTGAAACCTGTCTGATTATAAATGTATGTTCATATGGGCACAAAGTGAAATAGGGATAAATGCTCAAAGCTGCACTTGCTATCTAAACAATGTGCACACAGTCAGAAATATGTATTCATGTTTAGATGTGCTCATACTGAGAATATGAACGTACTTTTTTGTATGTGAATGCACACACATTTAAACTCATTGATATACCATGGTTCTGAACACACACACGTCATAAAATAAATCCCATAAGTGCTTCCAATCGTTCTTCCGTCACAGATTTAATTCTGTGAGAGCCTAAACCTACATAACACCGAGTCTAGGAGCTCGAATAACAATTTCCAACATGGGGGGGGGGGGGAACAATCACCATTTATCTTAGGCTCTCGTGAAGAATCAACCTCACCACCTTCAGAGGGTTGCAGCCGTATGTAAAGGACTATTTACTAACGTAGGCACAGAAAAAAAAACACTCATAACTAAGTTTGTGACAAGACCTTTCAAATCAAATAAAGATAACGTCGCGGGCAACTGCACAGAGCATTACAAATACTACAGTGTAAGGTATCTTGAGAGAAAACAGCCTGAATTAACGTGTTCTTTACCAGTTACTTACCTGTCCATTCGTCAGACTTTTGCTCATGTGTCACTTCAATCAGGAGATAGCTGGCCTCTCCAGAACATACCAAGTGATGTGTGTACAGCAAGGGAGGATTCGTGTAAAATAAAGCCATAGATGCTTCCACACAGGTTTATTTTCTTTTTGCTGCTTGTGGCCATCAAAGTGTCCTTCAGTTGCTCTTGTCTTCACCAACACATTAGTAACAGAAAGAAGATTGTAACAGATGTGGTTTAATCTATTCATTTTAGCTTCAAACCTAAATCTAGACTTCACCATGAGTATAGGTTCCTTCCTGTGAAATAATACATCAATGCTTTAACATACAATAGCTTTGCTAACAAACATGAAGATTCAACGCGGTGTTCGAAACCTCATTGCTGAAACTTGCATTCCAGGTATGTTCACCCCCCTGCTGCTGCCCATTTCTGTAGATACATTTTAAAAACGGGGTTGGGTACAGGTCAAACTATCAGAGGTTGAACCCCTTGGACAATTATAAATACAGGGAAGGACCTCCCTGGTTACCCTTATGGGAAAAAGTACAGAACACTCACAAACCTGAAGTCTCCAGAAGAAAATATAATTTCAATCTTAAATAAATTATTCAGTATAAAATATAAATTAAGTATTCTCAAATGGCCAATAACATACACATTGCATAGCAACAATAACTTAGATACAGCATGTGAAGTGAAAACCAACACTGGTGACCAGATCGTGAGAATACAAAAAGACATACAATGGTGTATTCACATATTAATCATTTATGTTTATTGCACATGAAACCCTGTTTTTTTAATTTTGAATATTCAGATGTATCTGCTTGTTCTGTGTATGTTTTTACACAATTGTAACAAGGGAGGTTTTACCCTGTGTTTGGAACTGTTTCTGTAAATGGGCAGTTCAATTATGTTATGCACATGTGTTGGATTCCATTGGATGTATTGAAAACATCGTTATCTGGTGTTCTGAAAGGTGTGTGTACTAGAGGAAGACTCTTGAGAGACAGCAAAAAGGGTTCATCCTCCCAGACAGTTCCAAGTTGTACCCAGGGAAAACCCTTTCCTGACCAGCGAGAAGGTCTTAAGAAGTGGGGGAGGGAAGCATTGTCAGAGACCTTTCTGTTGCTCCTTTCTACTTGGGTGGGCAACACTTAACTCACCCACTGGAGGGAAAGAGGCCAATAATGTGAGAGTGTAGGAAAGTACCATCTTGCCTGGCATGTTACCCCCATTTTTACATGTATGTCAGTTTGTTTTTGCCGGTCTCACTGGGATCCTGCTAGCCAGGACCCCAGTGCTCATAGTTTGTGGCCTGAATGTGTATACCTGTGTAGTGACTGTCACTGAGGCTCTGCTAATCAGAACCTCAGTGCTTATGCTCTCTCTGCTTTTAAATTTGTCACTATAGGCTAGTGACCACTTTTACCAATTTCAATTGGCACACTAGAACACCTGTATAATTCCCTAGTATGTGGTACCTAGGTACCCAAGGTATTGGGGTTCCAGGAGATCCCTATGGGCTGCAGCATTTCTTTTGCCACCCATAGGGAGCTCCGACAATTCTTACACAGGACTGCCACTGCAGCCTGAGTGAAGTAACGCACACGTTATTTCACAGCCATTTTTACTGCACTTAAGTAACTTATAAGTCACCTATATGTCTAGCCTTCACTTGCTGAAGGCTAGGTGCAAAGTTACTAAGTGTGAGGGAACCCTTCCACTAGCAAAGGTGCCCCCACATAGTTCAGGGCCATTTCCCCAGACTTTGTGAGTGCGGGGACAACATTACACGCGTGCACTACATATAGGTCAATACCGATGTGTAGCTTCACAATGGTAACTCCGAACATGGCCATGTAACATGTCTAAGATCATGGCATTTTCCCCCCCATGCCAAATCTGGTATTGGGGAGCCAATTCCATGCATCCCCGGGACTCCACTATGGACCCCGGGTACTGCCAAACCAGCTCTCTGGGGTTTCCTCTGCAGCTACCGCTGCTGACCCCACAGACAGGGTTCTGCCCTCCTGGTGTCTGGGCAGCCCAGTCCCAGGAAGGCAGAACAAAGAATTTCCTCTGAGAGAGCGTGTTACACCCTCTCCCTTTGGAAATAGGTGTTAAAGGCTGGGGAGGGGTAGCCTCTCCCAGCCTCTGGAAATGCTTCGAAGGGCACAGATGGTGCCCTCCTTGCATAAGCCAGTCTACACCGGTTTAGGGAAACCCCAGTCCCTGCTCTGGCACAAAACTGGACAAAGGAAAGGGGAGTGACCACTCCCCTATCCATCAACACCCCAGGGGAGTTGCCCAGAGCTCCTCCAGTGTGTCCCACACCTCTGCCATCTTGTTTCCAGAGGTGTGAGGGCACTCTAGAGGCCTCTGAGTGGCCAGTGCCAGCAGGTGACGTCAGAGACCCCTGCTGATAGGTGCTTGCCTGACGAGGGGCCAATCCTCCTCTGAGGGCTATTTAGGGTCTCTCCACTGGGCTTTTCCTCAGATAACGACTTGCAAGAATTCACCAGAGTTCCTCTGCACCTCTCTCTTCGACTTCTGCCAAGGTTTGACCGCTGACTGCTCCAGGACGCCTGCAAAACTGCAACAAAGAAGCAAGAAGACTACCAGCTACATTGTAGCGCCTAATCCTGCCGGCTTTCTCAACTATTTCCTGGTGGTGCATGCTATGGGGGCTGTCTGCCTTCACCCTGCACTGGAAGCCACGACGAAATCTCCCGTGGGACGACGGAATCTTCCCCCTGCTTCAGCAGGCACCAAACTTCAGCTTCACTGGTACTCTGGGACCCCTCATCCTGACGAGCGTGGCCCCTGGAACACAGGTGGTGGACCCAAGTGACCCAGACTGTCCAGTGGTCCAACTGTTCAAATGTGGAGGAGGTAAGTCCTTGGCTCCCGTCTCCAGACGGAAATTCTGTGCACTGCGTGAACTGCAGCTACAAGGGCTTCTGTGCACATTTCCACAAAATCCTGCATGCAGTGCCGAGCCTAGGTCCCCAGCACTCTGTCCTGTGATGCTCAGCTCCCTGAGTTGATCTCTAGTGTCGTGGGACCCTCTTCAGTGTTCAGACGACCGCCATGTTCAGACTTCTTGAACCTGTGTTCAAGGACTCCTGCGGGTGATTCCTGCTTGTGCGTGGGCTCTCTATGTTGCTGAGGGCCCCTCTGTCTCCTCTCCCAAGTGGCGAAATCCTGGTCCTTCCTGGGCCCGGGCAGCACCTTTTTTCTTCAACCGTTACTCTTGCAGCTAGCAAGGCTTGTTTGCTGTATTTTGCCAAGGAAACAACTCTGCATCCTCCAGCACGCCATGGGACATCTTCTGCACAGAGGAGCAGTTCCTAGCACCTTTTGTTGCTGCAGAATCTTCAGCTTTTTCAATACTGAGGCAGCCATTTTGCACCTTTATCCGGGGTTTAGTGGGCTCCTGCCCCGCCTGGACACTTTCGGGACTCTTGGACTTGGTCCCCTTCCTTTGCAGGTCTTCAGGTCCAGGAATCAGTCTTCAGTGCTTTGCAGTCTGTTGTGGTCTTTGCAAAATCCCTTATCACGACTTTAGTGTGTTTCTGGGGAAATAGTAGTACTTTACTCCTACTTTCCAGGGTCTTGGGGTGAACTATCTTGGACACCCTTACTGTTTTCTTACACTCCCAGCGACCCTCTACACTAGCCTAGAGGTCCATTTGTGGTTTGTATTCCACATTCTGAGTATATGGTTTGTGTTGCCCCTAGGCCTATTGCATCCTATTGTAATCTACAGTGTTTGCACTACTTTCTGACTGTTTTACTTACCTGATTTTGGTTTGTGTGTATATTTTACTTATCTCTTAAGGGAGTATATCTTCTGAGATATTTTGGCACATTGTCACTAAAATAAAGTACCTTTATTTTTAGTAACCCTGAATATATTGTCTTTCTTATGATATAGTACCTATATGATATAAGTGGTATAGTAGGAGCTTTGCATGTCTCCTAGTTCAGCCTTGACTGCTCTGCTATAGCTACCTCTATCAGCCTAAGCTGCTAGAACACTACTAACCTACTAATAAGGGATAACTGGACCTGGCACAAGGTGTAAGTACCATTGGTACCCACTATAAGCCAGGCCAGCCTCCTACAGGGAGACTGCACTGTGCGAGGTTATGTGTATGTATGTATGTATGTCATGTGACTCATTGGGAGAAAAATGGCTCCTCTACGCCTGAAACCACTGTTGGTAGTAATGCTCACATGTACATGTGAGACTTGGAACAATGTTCCTGTAGGTAAAGAAGAATTACATTTGTTTTTTTTTCCATGGTGGTGCAGGGATCTGTGGCACTATCATGGTCTTGCTCCCGTGTACTTTCATGGTAGTATCGCAGCGGCACAATACAAAAAATGTATAGGCCCTTGGGTCGCACCACAACCAGTCAGCAGCAGGGTTTTACCCGCAGGCTAGACCCTGCGGCCAACCCCACGGAGGGAGGAAGGAAGGGGTGGGGGGATAGCAGCATCTGCTGTAGCAGTTATCTTCTGAGTAAGTTCCTTATAGTAGTCCACAAAACTATTTGATGTATAAAATAGTACAATTAAATTTCTATTTTAATGTTTCACTTCCAAGCATTTTTGCCTCCCATAAGAAAACAACCTACCCTAACTCTAATAGTTACTTTAACATGTAACAAGGCATGCTTATTTGTAAGCTTATTTAATCACTGAATGGAAGCCTTAGTGAGCACTAGTAAACCTTCTGAAGTTTGAAAATCTGGGTATTATACACTTGCATTTATTTTCTCGAATTTTCCAACGTTTCATTTTTTTTCAAAATTATAAAAGTGTTTTCAAAGACAAAATACCAATAACGTTCCAAGAAGGAAAAGCGTCAAAGAATCCCTCAACACTGACATTCTGTTCTATGAATTGTGACATCTCGGGCAAATTATTCATTGAACTTTGTATAATGCAACATAGGTGTGTTAAGCTCCCCAAGTTTAAATGAAGAACTATGACCCAGTGCCAAAGAAAATGGCAATGTCACTAACGTGTTATATACAGAAAAGATGCCGACTTCAGAGATATGCATTTTAGTCAAAAGACATGGACCTTTTTACTTTGGGTAATTCTGGACTCAGAATTACAGATACCCGAGGGTCTGATAATTGCTAGCTGTTGTTGAAGCAGATATGCTAATTAAGAAAATTATTAATGATTTATATGTCGTACTAATGTGAAAACGCATAGAGAAATTAATCGTAGAAAAATAATGTGCATATTCAAAAATGTGCCCTCAGGGTATGATCACCATGTGTACTAAAACAGCTGAAAATGAGAAAAATAATGAAAATATGAGAAAAATTAAGTAATATGTCATAATGAGACATATAACCTCTGTTTTGTGTATTAAGTTAGCTAAACTGGAGGCCTAGTTCCACTGGGCCTTGCACACTCTGAACATGGAGAAACCGGACACCTTGCAAAGGACTTGGAAATCGTGAACTGCAGCCTTGAACTGCTCGAAGTTCAAGTTATTTAGCTAGAACATTCTGCTATGTACCGGCGGACAGGAGATGGTGAAGACAATTTGATACAATTACATGTAGAGCAGACTAAATGTACTTTCCCAGGACTTGAACAATAGAGGCACTGACTGGAGAGCCATATGCAACAATTTTGATACCTGAAGGGCCAGATGTTGAGGGCATCGCAAGAAGAACCAATCCGTTTCGTGTAATTTGAAGTTTATTAAAATTAGTAGATTCAGTAAACAAAAACAATAGGCTAAAGTCATATCTGTTGACCAACAGACCAATTAGCAATTAGGGGAATGGACTGGGAGACCCTAATAAAAAGTCATGACAAGGGGTGAGGAATCAGAACTGCGGGGAGAAAATTGATGACGTCAGAGGAGACACTGTCCGAGGTGCTGATATTGGGCTCATACTGTGAGCCTGATCTGAAGCTGACTATCTGGAGACGAAGACTGACTTGTTGCTGATCCATCCTGGAAAGGTAGCTATTAAAATATGACTGACGATTTTGTGCCTTTTCTTCTTGGTACCAACTGCGCCGTTTATAAAGATTCACACTTTGGAAAAATGTACCTAATTAATGTTTTTTCTAAATTGTTTTTCGCATGAAGACCCCCATGCTAATGCTAATCTTGGTTAGGTAGACTGTTAGGGGTGACGTTGACAAACAACTTAATTGCTGAATTACATTATTAATGCGTATATTCATAGCTTATGGTGTTGCATATGTTTTCTTTAGGAGATGTCTTTTAACTAATGAATTAATAAAGAGTTGATTTGAATAAAGTTTGAACTAACAGATGACTTAGAATTGTAGGGAATAAAACTTAACCCTTTTCGTGAGTAGTGGTTATTTTTGATTAGTATGTTTTTTATTTGTGGTTTCATAGAGTGTACTTCTTGATTATTGATGTTGGTTATTGATTCAATGGTTACTGCAGGACTAGGATACTCCATGCGATTCAAAAGGTTCATCGACCTATACACATCCCCTTGTAAGTTTACTTACTAAGGACCAGGCACACTATCAGTGTAATACTACTGCAGTATTGTGAATTCTGACCCTCAACTGAGGAATAACTGTAGCAATCTGTTATGAATCGATGTGTATTGATGCTTCTAGCATTTTGAACATTCTTCCACAGGTACATTGCATGTGCTTTTCGTGGATAAAGTTGTCTAGGAAAAATTCCAGAGGTTCAGGTTTAATGCTCAGAATCGCGATCATTAGCAGCGGAATCGGAATTTATCCTCGTCTCGTAATGAGGGCCTAAGACTAGGCTCTTCCTGCGTTCTCAGTTTTTAATAGAGTGATGAGGAGTTTTACAACACACCAAAAACAAAAAATGCTGGGGGAACAGATTTAAACAGCTCAGCATTTACATGGCATAATCTTTTTTTTCTTTAGCCTAAAAAAATATATCCCAATGGGACCGACTGCCAGGTGAAGCCTATTTTCTTCAGCAATAGTACCCCAAGTAACTGCTGAGAACAACATCATGTTGCCACAAGCAATATTCCCACCTTTAAAATGATCATACAATTTCCTAACATTCCTCTGTATTCAAACTGAAGCTCTTTCATGTCGCAAAAAAGCCGATCTGCAGAACGTGCCACTTTGTGGAACAACAGGTCAGTCTACCTGTTTCGCATGTATGTAATTTCTCTGGGCAGGAACTTTGCCCGGTTGCAGTTCAATGTTAACAAAATAAGCTGTGAAACCCTAACCGATCCCAGCGTAGACTGGTGTTTAGCGGGTTTCTCAGCAAGGTGCAACAGATTGTTGGGTGTAAATAGAAACTCGTGTTTTTCTTCTATGCTGGTCGATATACTGGTAGTGAGAACCGATACAGACCAGTATGGACTAAAACGTGCAGTAGTACAATAGAATGCTTTCAAGGTGAAAGAGTTTATCAGTGGTATTTTTTGTTGCTGAGGCAAACTGCAGATTAGCCAAGGTGCCCTTGCAGCCGAGTTACCATTATCATACAACATCAAATAGTTTCGCCACAAATTGCAAAAATAAGAATTTTTAAAGAGGTGATCTGAGAAAAGGCTTATGTTATTTTTTTTTTAAACTGCATACAGGCATTGTTTAAATGGTGAATGAGTCAGCGTTGCGAAAAAGGATCTGCACGTAAAAAGCGATACTTTTTGGCTGTCGTCTCGTGCGCTTTGAAAGGGGATGAACAGAACATTTTGGCAGTATTCTAGACATGTCCACCGGTGAAAGGTCACACATTCTTAAGGCTATTCATGTTGCCAACTGCCTCTCCGGCACACTTCTCACTGTACACCTACTCCTTCAAGCAAAAGCTTCAGATTCAGCCTGGTCAGTTTCTGGTACCATATCTTAGAACAAAAATGTACACTCATCCTTTACGAAAAACAAACACTCAAAAGTATTCAGTCAGACTAAAAGCTCTTACGTCTCTAGCAATGGTCTAGCAATGTAAGAGAAACCCTGCAATGCAGCAACATCTGGTGTTTTGTGCAGTGCATGCGTCCTTTGTACAGCAATACAAGGATGTCTTTGTTGTAATGTCATTGATTAACATTTGTATACATACATACATACATAAACTAGAGCAATCATACAACTGACAACAACGACCCTCAAACAGCCTGCAAAAATCACTGGTCACAACTCTGCCGCCATTGACGGACTCGGATAGTTACCATATATGAACCCTTTCGCTACTAGGCCTTTTTTTCACCAAATGATAAGCCTTATTTTGACTATTTGTGGTACTTCACGCTTGGGCTTCCATACCTTTTTCTCCACATAAGCTATCCATGCCAAACCTGTGTTCTCCCCCACCCCACAACAATCCTGGGGATTCTAAAGGTACCCAGAGTTTGTGGGTTCTCCTGTGGGAGACAGAGAAAATAGCCAAAATATAGCTAAATTGTGAGTTTTGAGGAAAAATAGGAATACAGTGGTCTATATAAAAGATTCTGTTTCTTTTTTTTCATAAAAATGGCATCAACAAACGGTTTGATGTGCTAAAGTCACCTTCTTCCCAGCTTTCAGGAACGTGCTGAGTGGAATTAAAAAAAAAGAAAAAAATAAATAAATAAAATTTTCACCACAGTTTTGGCATTTTTCAAAAAGGTAGCCCATTTTAACTTTTTAGGTCGAGTGCACAAGCACTTTAGATCTGTTGTCATCGATTCTGTGGGCTTTAACTACACCCATTTCACACCAATTACTTTCATTCATTCAGGGCTTACCTTTCAAACTCAATTTCATTTGTCAAAGGCATGCATACTTCATGCCTTTTCCTGGGTTTAGCCCTCCTCAAGAGCATCAGCCAACTAATGTGAACATATGCAGCATCCATGTTTTATGGATAGTTTCTGGACTACTTTTGTTTTTATTTTTAAGTCGACCTTCTCTTAAATGGCAGTATTGGAGCAATTGGCATAAAGCGTCCAAATACTATCAGAGTTCCCGCTGTAAAAAACATGAAGGCGCTATGAGCGCGACTGAAAAACAAAACAATGTCAAGTAACTACCAGTTATTGTTTTTCAGTCACGCTCATTGCGCTTTCAAGTTTTTTTACAGCGGGACTGCCAATCAAGTTACCGCTGTATAAAACCTGAAAGGGCCATGAGGGTGACTGAAAAACAAAACAAACCAAACAATGATAAGTAACTACCAGTTACTTGTCAGTCTAGATGTATAAAACTTGAAAGCGTTTATTTAATTACCCAGGTCCATGGGTTACGGGGTTTTGCTTCATTTCATTTAATCATCTGATATGTAAGCACAGTTTGTAAGATCATGCGTTAAGAACTGCCCTTCATGTAGGGTACACTGGTCTTGCAGGGCCTGAAAGGGCTAGAGTAGGCCATCCTGGATTATGTCCCCCAATGTTCCCAGGTCTGTTGCAACCCCCCCCCCCCCCCTCCAGTGTCTGAGGCGGGTCCAGTCTAGCATAGTGCATTGTGCGGATTGGCCCCGAAGAGGAATGCTGGAAGTGTAAGGGGACAGGGTTTTTGTGACCAAGTAAAGCTGTGCCAGGCATCTCAGAGCTACCCGGAGTAATTTAGAGGAGACACAGACGGGACCATATTCAATACCTCAGTGATGTTAAGGGGTTTAGCCATTCCGTAAGTTTCTTCTAGAGCCGCACCAGAGAGCCATCCTCCAACCACTGCAGTTGGGCTGCTAGGTAATAAGCTCAAAGTTGAGAGCCTCTAAACCCCTCCGATCATCCGGGAGACTCGGAGAGGCCAGTGCCACCCTTCTGCAATTACTGACCCATATCAGGTCCCCTAAAATTGCATCAAGGTCCCTGAAGTGTCTGCAAGTTAAATAGATGGGGGGCGGCTGACAAAATATAGGAGCCTTTGGAGAATCCCCATCTTAAAGATGGCCATGTGCCCCATAATTGAGAGTGGGAGCGTTTGCCAGAAATATATCTGACTTCTGAGGGAAGAGATGCACCTCCCCAAGTTCCCCTTGCACAGAGCCTTTTCATCAACGTTGATATATATTGGTCCCCAGATATTTAATTGTGGTGTCCTCCCATTGTAGCAGTGCATCCTCAAGGTAATCTTTCCAGGGGGGGGTGGGGGGGGTGCAGAAGACACCATAAGGGGAAAAGGCAAGATTTCCCCTTGCTGACCTGGAGTGCTGAGGCTTGCCTGAATCTGTCCTGAATATGAGCGTTCCCGCTGAGACCTACTTAAAGGGTCTCTCAGTTAAAGGAGAATGTTATCTGCGAAAAGGGAAATTGCGTGGAGAGGGATGCCCCATGTTCACCCTGCCTGATGTTTCTGAAATGGTCAAGATATGCAGTCACCTAGTCTGACCCTAATTGCGGGGTCTGTGTATAACAGTTATAATAGGCATAGAAAGCGAGCCTGAAACCAAAGGGACAGAGGACCTCAAAGAGGTAGCTCAATTTAAGTGAATCAAATGCTTCCTTGAGATCCAAGATCAAGGCACCTGCTTCAGGGGATTATTATGGGGCTACACCCATGAATCTATAGAGCCTACAGATGTTACTGGAGGTACTCCGATCTGGGACGAAAGCAATCTAGTCAGGATGGATCAGAAGAGTCAAGACTCCATGCAGACGGTCAGCTAGGATCTTACTGAGGATCCTCTAATCAGCATGGAGTATGGCAACTGGTCTTTAGGATGAAAGATCAAGGGGGGGGGGGGGGGGGGCGCCTTCTGTGGCTTCAGGATGGGGAACAAATAGGCTTCCCTGAGCAAGCAAGGCAGAGTACCTGCCTCCTTGAAGAGTTGCACCAGTTTAGAAGCAAGTGTACCAGAGTAGGCTTGTAGAATTCTACAGAGATGCCATACGGGCCGAATATCTTGCCCGAGACAAGATTTTTATAGTGGCTTTATTCTTCTGGTTGTTGAGGTGGTTACTTGGGAGGACTAGAGGGCCTCAAATCTAGGGAGATCTAGGAACTTGTGGATTGCAAGCAGGAACTGCTCTGGGAGCAGAACCGTAGAGCTCTCTATAGAAACAAAACAGAGTTTGACAAAGGTCCTACTGCAAACAAGCCAGAGTGCCTGTCTTGTCGTGGAGGGCAGTGATTGAAGTGGGGGGGATTAAGTGTGCTTCTTCCTTGTTGAAGTTCTCCCAATATCGCCCTGAGAGAAGGGTCAGACACATCTTTACGCTCTGCATCTCTATGTCCCAGTTCAACCAAGGTAAATCCAACTGATGGGACTTATGGATACCCACCACCGCTTGGATACTGTGGCCTCGGATGAACACTTTCCTCACCTCCCATACAGTTGCCCTGTGGGACTCGATCCTTCATTATTTTTGAAGAATGCTGTTTGGTGAGTTACAAGTGTATCCCTCAGGACTCCGGTGTCTAGTAACAACAGGGATGCGCCGCCTAGGAACTAGCACACAGGGGCTCCTCAGGTCAGGATCAACACCATAGGGCTATGATAACAAATACTTCTCCCCATGTAGTCAGCCACAGAGATCGGGGTAATTCTAACGGTGCAGACCATCCTGGACAAGAGCACATACAGATTGTGCATTGATGAAGAGAAGAAATACAAGGAGGCGTTCGATGACGGCGTTGCCAGATGTCAGAAAAGGACCAGTGGCATAGGCTCTCGGACACAGTGGCAGCATTCATAGTAGTCTACGCTTTCGGAAAGGAAGGGCGGGGGGGGTGGAGGATTTGTCAAGCATTATGTCCAGCATGTTGTTAGTCATCTCCACGGAGCCAGAAGATGTGGGTCCAGTCTGCCAAATGTGTGGATAGTTGGTCCATGAATGTGGGTTGCTGTGTGTGGAGCGTATATACTGCCTAAGACCACCAGATTGGCACCTAGTTTCCGAAGAACGAGCATGTACCTGCTCTCTGGGTCTACAACCAATTCATGGACTACAATGGGGATACCTGCTCAAATCCAGATCATGTCTTCCATCAGCACCCCCCCCTTCCCCAGGCATAGGTGGAGAATTTGGTGGCCTGACCCCTCCAGTTTTTCTGCCAATGAAGACCTACATCAAGGTCAACGTGAGATTCTTGGAGATAAGCAACATGGACTTTGTGGAGCTATAATAGTGAGTGAATTTTATAGCGCTTGGTGGGTTTATTTATGCCGTGGATGTTCAATGCAAGGAAGGTGTACTTAGGTTGATGAGCCATGTTGCTTTCAGTAAACAGCAGTGTTAAGGGATTTGTCCCAGTGTCCCCCGGGATCCCCTTTACCGTCCGACCTCCAGGAGATGTAAACAAAGAGGGAAACCGCTTAAGGGGGTGGGGTTGTTGCAACAAAATCATGGTGAGAAAGGAACAAAGCAGACAAAATTGTTAGTGAGGCTCCGAGTAGCATACTGGTTGGGAGGGCCCAGCAATTGAGAAGCAATGGGAGAGGAGCTCAGTAACAGAAGGCATGACCTCAGAGGTGCCCCCAATCTCCAGCAGAGATCAACAGGGTGCTAAGCAATAGGTGAAGGCTCTCTGCTCTCCAAGGGCTCTATACATAGGGTGCTCAGTGTGCTCCTTATATAAGATAATCAACTGTTTGTGATGTCGTAAGTAGGGAGGACCCTTCCCATCACGTGGCGGGACAGAATCTATTAGAGGTCTTCAGAGTCAGAGGGGCCAGAGCGTTACGCAGCTTGTATAATAACATGTATTTCTCCTATCAAGCCTGGTGCCATAGTTTTCCTCTTGTAAAGTTTTACGGCCTGTTGTGTAAATCTGGTCAATGACAACAAGGATGAAAGGTGCCCCAAATCACCAGAGTCCCAGTAGGGCCCCTTAAATTTATATCTAGTCCACATAATATCCTCAACAGCAAAGAACCATATTTTTGGAAGAGGTAAGTCACAGAGCTACGTCATCAAAAAAAAAAAAAAAACTTTCCAAGAATCATATTCCAACATATAGGTTGGTATCAATGTAGGGACTTTTTGATAAAAAGGCCAAGTGGCCTGTCAATATATCATCTCAGCAGGAAAATCTTGGAGTAATTAAATGGCATCACGGAAGTTTTCGGTTATTTACCTCCTCTTCTAGGTTAGCCACGTCTAAAAAAAATAAAAGCTAGTAGCAACATGATCATTATATAAAAATCTGGTTAGGAATTAGTGTGATGTTGCTATACAAATTAACCCAATCTACAAATTGTATTGCACTGGGCAGGAAAGAAAAGGGGCAATGGTGCATGTAAGCTGTAATGCAATGTGGCTGTACAGGCTCGAGGTTGGCATAGAGTACACCATGAGGGGAGTCACAAAGGTATCACAGCTGATACAGGATAATCATCAAACAGATAAGCATGAGCTCACCTCAAAGATGGGGAGATATACTGAACTGTGGGGTCAAGTATCAGAGGAGCAGTTCAGTAAAGGAAAGGGGCACTGGATGGTTAAAGAGAGCTTATCAGCTTCCATCCAGATGCAAAAAGGATATAAACAGAAGAGACCCTAGGCTGAACCCTTTAGCAGCACACCAAAGTGTGGCCTGCTACCATGCACAGCTTGGTCACCTTCAGGGGAGAGGAAGCACAGCACCATCTTTGGTAGTGGGTTATAGGGTGACCAGACGTCGCGGTTTTCAGAGGACTGTCCCGGTGTCCGAACGTTTCTGTTAATTTTAAATAAAATGTCCCGGTTTTTGGGGCGAAGGTCAGGTCAACCTGTGAATGCTATGTTAATTTTAAAAGAAATATCCAGTTTTTTGGGACAAAGGTCAGGTCAACCTGCAAGGCAGAAGTGAAAGGTGTGCTCTCCTTTCACATGCAGCTCTACAGTCTTAAATAACCGACAAAGTAATGTACTGGTTTCTACCCGTCTGCTGCTGCCTGCTCCTCTGCGTGCGTGTGTGTGTGTGTATATATATATATATATATATATATATATATATATATATATATATATATATACACACACACACACACACATATATACACACACACAAAGACATATACACACACATTTACAGGGCAGGTCGAATATAAAAGTGAGACTAAGGGCTTTAGTCCTACTTTTATGTCTGACATGTCCCTTATTTTCCTTTTCAAAATCTGGTCACCCCTTATACGTTATGAAAGGGGTCAGGAGAACAAACCACTCTCCAGCAAAACACTCTGATACCAGCATAAACGTAAAACGCAGTGTAAGATCTTAGACCGTCCGGATGGCTTTGCAGAGCACAGTATTTATTTTTAAAGCCAACAATCCAGATTTTATGACAAGACCGGAGGCTCCTATTATGCGTTTCTTTTCTCACTTTATTCTATAGCAGCAGTCAAGAAGAAACTACAAATCCAATGAGGCTAACACAAACAGCTAATGGGATTGGAAACGTAGTACAAAACATACCCACCAATGGGGGTACACCTATGCCATTATGTCACTTGACTGCAAGCAGCCCTCTTTTCTTGCTGCTGCAGTCAAGATAAGTTCACCTTTCACGTTTCTCTCAAGTTATTGGCTTTATTTATATGTCTTTTAAGATTATTACTGTTTTATTGTTATATGTTGTATGTTTAAGCACTCCGCTCACGCTCGGGTTATTTTATTTTCAGCTCCAGGCAGCAACCGTTGCATTGCTCCTGGGCTGCATTTCTAAAATGTCAGTCTGCTCCGCGCACACAGCGTACCAACATTCTCTTTCGACTCAGGCAACAACCGTCATTCGGGTTGCTCCTGAGGCGAGGGAAACCCCTTGAGAAAGCGCTCTCCGCGTTCCTGTCGGTTTATCTGCCGTTCCTCACGGATTTCTGCACCGACCTGCTTGGCTCCTTCCAGTTCGACCGGCAATAATTGTTCTACTGTGCCAGCGAGTCACCTGGGGCTGAAACTCCACCCGGTGGAGGAGTTTTGGCTTCCTGCCCGTTTTCTCCTCAATTTTAACCCTGTGTTGACTGGGTTTCCTCAAAAAGGGCTCAAAGCTTTGTTTTCTTTCATTTTCTGATATGGAACCTGATATTTCTGAAATGGAACAGGGTGTTCCTAGCGATTTGGAGGATATCAGACACGAACTCTGTACATTTATTAGGAGTTCTGTACATCAGGCAGTGTCATCTTCCATCCAAAAATTATCTAAAAATTTGAGAATTTCTTTTTCAAATCTTTTGTCCAGATCTTCGGCCCAAAACTGCGGGGGAATGCAGTCAGCGCCCAGCACCCAAGGCAACTGTTCTGGCGCAAAAGGATAGTGAGCTTGTCTCACATATGACAGAGGATGCGGTTCCTCATAAGACTCCTGCCAAGGAGTATAATAATATGGCTTCTTCTAAACCAACTTTAAAACGTAAATTTAAAGCGCATAATGTTACTCCACCTGTCTCTGCCATCCCTGATACGGATGAAGACATGCCTGATGCAGACTCCGACTGTTATATTTCTGACAAGGATGATAATGTTCATTATGTGTTCCTCCTTTAAAGAAACCTAAGGTTTCCTCGGCTGCTTCTCTTTTTGATGCAGAGGGTTTCCCTATGTTTGACCCAACACATATTCTCCATCCCAACTCAACGGAATGGTTTTCCGCAGACCATGTGGGCCGTTATGTGGCTCAAAAATTATTTTCCCCTCTGGACAAACAAACGAGAGCCAAATTAAAGTCAGAATGCCCTCGACTGGCTCTTCCTCACAAGGCTACCATCACTCCTGCTATTGATCATCCTTTGCTGACCTTTTTCACCAAATTGGGCAAGGACCCTCGTAAAGGGGTTGACAAAGCATGGTCGTCCTGTCAGGACAAGCTGTTGGACGTCATTGGTCCACTTACACGGATCTTTGACCTGGTGGAATCGGCCAGGTTGGAAGGCACCTTTTTAGACCCAGAAGAATTGTCATTGTGGGTCCTACGTGGTTTTTGTCTACTGGGGAACGCAAACTCGTCTCTCATCCACGAACGAAGGAAAGGTCTCCTTATCAAACTAGACCCCAAATGAATCAATTTGGCAACCGTCCAACCTCATGTACAAATGGAAGGACAGCTTTTTGGGGAATTTTTTTTATAAAGGACTTGAGTAAATACGTAGCCACATTTACTTCATTGGAAATGGTCCATCTCATCTCTCTTGAAGTAGACTCCCTGCTACAAAAACAAGCGGTTTCAATCACCCGTCCGCATCCGTTGGGTTTTACCAGCCCAATTTTCTTAGTTCAAAAGAAGAACAAAAAGATGCAACCAGTTATCAATCTCAAGCATTTCAATCAGTTTGTGGTATATCGCCACTTCAAAATGGAGACCATTCTTCACCTCAGAGATATCCTACTCCAAAACGACTGGATGGTCCGTCTGGACCTGCAGGATGCATATTTGGTGGTTCCTGTTCATCCAGATTTCAAAAAATGTCTTCAATTTCAATGGTTGGATCGAACTTATCACTTTACCTCTCTGCCCTTTGGTCTATCGTCAGCCCCTTGGTGCTTCACCAAGCTCAGGAAACCCGTTGGTGCTTTCTTGAGAGCACAAGGGATAAGACTTCTAATTTACCTGGATGATATCCTCATCCTAAGTCAGTCTTCTCAAACTCTTCTTGTTCATTTAAACACTACCTGCTCTATCTTAGAGAAAAATCTCTTCTAATTCCCACTCAAGTCATAGAACTCTTGGGAGTCCAGATCAATTCTCTTTCGGCAACTCTTCTACCCACTGCAAAAATAAAATCCATTAAATCAGAAATTCTCAAAATCCTTTGCAGCTCTCTCATTGCTCTCCGATCTTTAGCTCGAGTAGTAGGTCTTCTGTCCTCCTTCATCCAGGCAATTTTTCCCGGTCCCCTTCATTACCGTTCTCTTCAAAGACTGAAGATCCAACACTTGAGGAAGGGGCTATCGTATTCGGACCTCGTTCCTCTAGACCTTGAGTCATGTACAGAGCTTCAATGGTGGATAGACCATTTAGATGCTTGGAACGGGAAAAGTATTTTTCCATCAGCCCCAGATAGAATCAGATGCAAGCTGTCTGGGTTGGGGGGCCTGTTGTGGTCCCATCTCGACTGGAGGTATTTGGTCATCCGAGGAGTCCAAATTGCACATCAAATTGTTTAGAGATGCTTGCTGGCTCCTTTGCAAACAAAAGTTTAGCAAAACACAAAGTTCATTGTGCAATCCATCTCAGGATGGACAATATCTAAGCGGTCAGATATATAAATCACCTTGGGGGCACAAAATCCAAACCCCTGGCGGATTTAGCCAAGAGCTTCTGGGAATGTTGCCTTTCAAACCATCTTTTGGTTCACGCAGAATATCTGCCAGGTGCTCTCAATTCAGTAGCAGATTGGCATTCCCGTCATCTTCGAGATGCCAGCGAATGGAGACTCCATCCATCGATTTTCCTTAAAATTCAGTCGTTATGGGGTCCCCGGTCTATAGACCTCTTTGCTTCCCGTCTGAACACTCAGCTTCCTCATTTTTACAGCTGGCGCCCAGATCCCTTAGCCTTGGCATCAGATGCCTTTTTACAGGATTGGTCACTTTCCCTCAACTACGCCGTCCCCTCTTTCATCTTGATCAACAGGGTGCCAGCACATCTCAGACATCAGCACGCCACTATAATTCTGATAACCCCATTTTGGCAGTCCCAGGTTTGGTTCCCCACTCTTTTGAAACTTTCTGTGGATTTTCCCTTACTCCTTCCATCCTTCCCAGACCTACTGTTGGACCCTCTTCATCGTCCCCACCCCCTTATTGTGGACAACATCCTCACCCTATCCACCTGGAAGATTTCGGGAATTCACAATCTTTCCCTCTTATTTCATCAGAAGCTTCTCAATACATCTCAAATTCCTGGGCCCCTGGCACCAAGAAGGCCTACTAATCAGCTTGGTCTTTATGGCACAGCTGGTGTTTGGGAAAAAGATATCGATCCCTTTTCAGCAGATGTAATATTTGTAATCAATTTTCTGGCTGCAGAGGCCAGTAAAGGTAAAGCTTTCCGCACTATCAACCTTTACAAATCAGCCATATCTTCTAATCATATCCATGTCAACGGGAAACCTCTAGGTGAACATCCGCTGGTGTGCAGACTTTTGAAGGGAGTAAAATTTTCCAAACCTCCTCTACCTAAGTACAGTCAGTTGTGGGACGTTAATGTTGTTTTAAAATTCCTGATGTCTTTGCCTGACAATCCAGTTCTATCCTTAAAACTGTTATCTGCTAAATTAACAATGTTATTATGTCTGGTTTCCATCAAACGTTTATCTGACGTTAAAGCTTTGGACGTCGCCAATCGGCAATTCACTCCTTCTTGTTGTTCTCGGTTGTACGACGGACTAAGACTAACCTACCGTCAGTTTTCTATCCTTATTTTCCACAACATCCGAAATTATGTGTGGGTCAATGTTTAAAAGTTTACAAACAAAGGACTGCAGATTTAAGAACATCGTCTGTTTCCCAACTCCTTATCTCCTTCAGGAAACCCTATAATCCTGTTTTTTCCGCTATGCTGGCCCATTGGGTTAGGTAGATCATGTCCTTAGCAGGTATCGACATTTCCAGATTTGGAGCTCCTTCTTCCAGAGGGGCTATGGCTTCCAAAGCTTTTTGGGCCGGTTCTCGTCTGGAGGATATTCTGAAATCTGCAGATTGGTCTAATGCTAATATATTTAAAGTTTTTTATTGCATACCTGTTGATAGTGTTTCATTCAATATAATTAATATGCTTTAACTCGCATAATAGAAGCCTCCGGTCTTGTCATAAAATGTAGATTTTCCTAGTTTATGACGGAAAGTCTTAATTTTATTAAAGACACGGAGGCGAGTATTATCCCACCTCTGGTATAAATGTTGCCTTCTCCCTCCCTTTCTTCCAGCGCCAGTTTCCACCAATCAACCGGCGACTTAGATGTCTATCCTGTTCCAACACCATTTTCCAGATGAACTCTTCGATCCCTTCAAGTTCTAGATCTTCCCCTTCTGGATTATCGGAGCATACCTACCTTAATGGAATTTTAGACTTCTGTTCTGACATGTTTTCATTTGTTATGGCTTTATTTATTCTTTGTTCCTTGTTCACTTTATTTACCTCCGATTGACTTCGTTCGCAAGTAAGAGGGTTGCTTGCAGCCAAGTGACATCATAATGGTATAGGTGTACCCCCATTGGTGGATATGTTTTGTACTACGTTTCTAATCCCATTGGCTGTTTGTGTTAGCCTCATGGGATTTGTAGTTTCTTCTTGACTGCTGCTATAGAATAAAGTGAGAAAAGAAATGCATAATACTTGCCTCTGTGTCTTTAATAAAATTAAGACTTTCCGTCATAAACTAGGAAAATCTACATTACAGCACACCTTTTAACATGGTTAAGTACACTGGGAAATAACTAAAATCAATCAAATAAAAATAAAAGGCAACGATTTCCTTTATTTATTTAAACAGAGACCACAAATGTTTTAAAAGTTGGTTAAACTAAAGGAAAGTAGCAAGCAAAATTCTAGAATAGGAATCTAGGTCGCAAATCAAAAGTTATCAATCCAAAGAAGATGTGCGCGGTCTGTTTTCGGGAACAAAATAAACACGAGTCCCAAGAAAGCTCCAGGTTGGTTCATTCTCAATCTCCCCCTTTTGAAACAACATCAATGGCACAATGTTGAGCGCCAAAAGAATTAACTTCAGGAAACAGCATCGGCTGTTTGTTTCAGCTAGTGCAATTCAGGAACGTGGAGTCAGGACAAACTTGGAAAATATGACAGTCTGGAAAAAGAAAACATTTATGACCTAATTTCCCCCAAAAAAGACCCCCCCCCCCCCCCCCTCGGTCAGGTTTTACGTTGCATATCTAAAACAGATGTTGGATCACAGTTTACAGACAAGTGCGTGCAGTCTATCCATAGAAAGTAGGTGGTTTCTCCTTCTCTATTTCCAGTAAATAAGAAACGAATGGCATCAGACGGTGATGTCATCCAAGAACTGCTACAGAGAAGCGCCACCACTAGAAGGCAGGATGTTTATTCATCAAATAAGTCAGCTAACCCGCTCCTGGGATCTAATTCCACATTAAAAAACACAATCAGGAGCTAAAAAAAATAATTCATGGTGATGTGCGTTAATAGTCAAGGGGAAACAGATTATTTGATCTGGACAGTCTAACAGGGCTTTGCTTCTTTGTTCAAAAAGGCATAAACATGTTTACGAGTTCCCTCACAACACAAAAGAAAGCTAGCACCCCATTGGCTTACAGTTTCAATAAGGTAGGTCTCAGAACAACAACCACAACAAATACACAATGCAAAGAATGAGAACGAAAAAATGGCTAAGACAGATCAGCAAGAACCACGTTAAAATCACAGTTCACTTACTATCTGGTACAGAAAGCAAAGGAATGCGTGTATCTGTACTGTATATAAAAATTGTTTATGATCACGTGGACCCCTGCGTCACCCTAGTAATCGTTATTACACTAGAATCGAGGCGCAAGAAGAAGGTGTGCATGTGAAACTCAAAGTTTCAGAGCTCAAGTTGGCAAACCATACATGACCTTTTCCAAATGTATTCAAGGAACGTTATCAATTGCCCAGTGCACGTCCTCTATTACCAGGGCATGTGAAAAGGGAGGGGGAGTGGGGTGCACCATTCCCTACTCCACCATATTTGCCATGTACCCCTTCTAGATTCTTACATCTTCCATGCACAAGGAAGCGGCCTACCTCCTCACTGGAAAGCTCGAACCCACTTCCTTGTACTAGCCCAGAAACAAGAATATCCACTTTTTCTCGTTTCATTGGTTCGACACTAAAGTACTATATAAAAGAGAGGGGGGGATTTTCGTGGCAAAGCCAGACAGCTATCCAAATCGCTCAACATTCAGTAAGCAACTTTGTGCAATTGTATTATCCCCCGAATGGCACTCATATGACGTGAACGTTATTTCACTGTGCAGCACCGTTTCCTCATACTCTCCACCTGGGTCGCTCGCAGCCAAGGCTGCCTATTATTGTATCCACTCCCCGCCCCACAGACTGTACGGTATGTATATGCCCCGCCCCTCGCCTCTGTAGAAGACTCTCCACTTCCGGGTTGTGTGTCTGGCTCACTCACAGACAGCAAAATGCTGACTTTCAAAGTCATACTTTGCTTGCAAACAAACCGTACCTTGCACAAGGCCCGGCACTGCCACCCTGCGCCTATTTTGTGCGGTAATGCAACGAGGACAATGCAGCATCCCTCGCGGTGTTCTGGTCCGGAAGCACGTGCTGCAATGCTGCGCCCGGACATCCCTACAACCGGCTTTGGACGCAGGTAGCACAATCATAAGGCCTCGTTGGCCCCTCAGTTCTGTACTTGGGCTGAAAATGCACTAAAGATGACCGCAGAGGCCGAGGTAAATGCCACACTGCAGAGTTAACATGATACTCCATTCTTTCTAGTTCAGAGCATTTCAAACACATACCTACCGCACTATCACAGTAATGCGGTGTAACTGAAGTGGGTGGGCTGTTGGCGATATTGAAGACTTCCAAGTATGCTACAAAGTTTACCAGTCTGTCAGTCCGAGAGAAGGAGTGTTATGAGAGACACACGAGAACGATTACCGCAAATGTGCTCATAACTAGTGACTAAACCAAGCTCCAGCACACCGATGACTGCAGACATACATGAGGGGTACAGCCCCACAAATACCGACGGATGGGAATGAATTCAGTAGGGTTTTTCGCTGTCCACACTGAGTGTGACCACGACTCTATGAGGATATACGAAAGACAATCGTGTCAAGCAGAGGCAACGAAGGAAGACAAGAAGTTATGGAAAGGTAGGCAGGGACTGTATGCTGCCAGGAGTTTGTGAGGTTCAAGGTAGCAAAGTGCAGGACCATAATGTGTAACGGCTTTTGTTCTTTAAATAGTTACGAGCACATCTTTCCTGAAGCTAGAAGTGGGCACTCACTGAGAGAGATGCCAAATAGTCTAGCATGAGAGGTTGTGACGCTAGAGGACAGAGAGGCAAAGCTTTGGCAATGCAAAGACAAAGGATAAGAGCTACAAACAGGCGGCATTAGCAGTCGTTATGTAGGGATGTGCTTGCTCCAAGAACGGCGCATAGAATGAAAATTATAGAATGACAGCATGTAGGAAAGTACCATCTTGCCTGGCATGTTACCCCCATTTTTACATGTATGTAAGTTTGTTTTTGCCTGTCTCACTGGGATCCTGCTAGCCAAGACCCCAGTGCTCATAGTTTGTGGCCTGAATGTGTCTACCTGTGTAGTGACTAACTGTGTCACTGAGGCTCTGCTAACCAGAACCTCAGTGCTTATGCTTTTCTGCCTTTAAATTTGACACTATAGGCTAGTGACCACTTATACCAATTTCAATTGGCACACTGGAACACCCTTATAATTCCCTAGTATATGGTACCTAGGTACCCAGAGTATCAGGGTTCCAGGAGATCCCTACGGGGTGCAGCATTTCTTTTGCCACCCATAGGGAGCTCAGACAAACCTTTACACAGGACTGCCACTGCAGCCTGAGTGAAATAACGCACACGTTATTTCACAGCCATTTTCACTGCACTTAAGTAACTTATAAGTCACCTATATGTCTAGCCTTCACTTGCTGAAGGTTAGGTGCAAAGTTACTAAGTGTGAGGGCACCCTTGCACTAGCAAAGGTGCCCCCACATAGCTCAGGGCCATTTCCCCGGACTTTGCGAGTGTGGAGACACCATTACACATGTGAACTACATATAGGTCAATACCCATATGTAGCTTCACAACGGTAACTCCGAATATGGCCATGTAACATGTCTAAGGTCATGGAATTGTCACCTCAATACCATCCTGGTATTGGAGGGTGACAATTCCATGATCCCCCGGGTCTCTAGCACAGAACCCGAGTACTGCCAAACTGCCTTTCTGGGGTTTTCACTGCAGCTACTGCCAAACCCCTCAGACGGGAACACCCTTATAATTCCCTAGTATATGGTACTTGGGTACCCAGGGTATTGGGGTTCCAGGAGATCCCTATGGGGTGCAGGATTTCTTTTGCCACACATAGGGAGCCCAGACAAACCTTTACACAGGACTGCCACTGCAGCCTGAGTGAAATAACACACACGTTATTTCACAGCCATTTTCACTGCACTTAAGTAACCTATAAGTCACCTATATGTCTAACCCTCACTTAGTGAAGGTTAGGTGCAAAGTTACTAAGTGTGAGTGCACCCTTACACTAGCAAAGGTGCCCCTACATAGTTCAGGGCAATTTCCCAGGACTTTGTGAGTGCAGGGACACCATTACATGCATGCACTACATATAGGTCAATACTTATATGTAGCTTCACAATGGTAACTCCGAATATGGCCATATATCATGTCTAAGATCACGGAATTGTCCCCCATGCCAAATCTGGCATTGGGGTGCCAATCCCATGCATCCCCGGGGCTCCAGCATGGACCTCTGGTACTGCCAAACCAGCTCTCTGGGGTTTTCTCTGCAGCTACCGCTGCTGCCACCCCACAGACAGGGTTCTGCCCTCCTGGGGTCTGGGCAGCCCAGTCCCAGGAAGGCAGAACAAAGAATTTCCTTTGAGAGAGGGTGTTACACCCTTCCCATTTGGAAATAGGTGTTGAAGGCTGAGGAGGGGTAGCCTCTCCCAGCCTCTGGAAATGCTTTGAAGGGCACAGATGGTGCCCTCCTTGCATAAGCCAGTCTACACCAGTTCAGGGAACCCCCAGTCCCTGCTCTGGCGCGAAACTGTACAAAGGAAAAGGGAGTGACCACTCCCCTGTCCATCACCACCCCATAGGTGGTGCCCAGAGCTCCTCCAGTGTGTCCCAGACCTCTGCCATCTTGGATCCAGAGGTGTGAGGGCATTCTGGAGTCCTCCGAGTGGCCAGGGCCAGCAGGTGACGTCAGAGATCCCACCTGATAGGTGCTTACCTGACTAGTTGGCCAATCTTCCTCTGAGAGTTACTTAGGGTGTCTCCAGTGGGCTTTTCCTCAGATAATGACTTGCAAAAATTCACCAGAGTTCCTCTGCACCTCTCTCTTCGACTTCTGCTAAGGATCGACCGCTGACTGCTCCAGAACGCCTGCAAAACTGGAACAAAGTAGCAAGAAAACTACCAGCGACATTGAAGCCCCTAATCCTGCCGGCTTTCTCGACTGTTTCCTGGTGGTGCATGCTTTCGGGGCTGCCTGCCTTCATCCTGCACTAGAAGCCACAAAGAAATCTCCGTGGGTTGACAGAATCTTCCCCCTACTTCAGCAGGCACCAAAACTTCAGCGTCACCGGTACTCTGGGACCCCTCTCATCCTGACAAGCCTGGCCCCTGGAACACAGGTGGTGGACCCAAGTGGCTCAGACTGTCCAGTGGTCCAACTGTCCAAATTTGGAGGAGGTGAGGCCTTGCCTCCTCTCTCCAGACAGTAATCCTGTGCACCGTGTGAACTGCAGCTGCTAGGGCTTCTGTGCACATTTCCAAGGAATCCGTTGTGCACAGCCAAGTCCAGGTCCCCAGCACTCTGTCCTGCATTGCTCAACTCCCTGAGCTGACCTTCGGCTTCGTGGGACCCTCTTTTGCAGTGTTGAGACGACCGGCGTGTTCAGACTTCTTGAACCTGTGTTCAAGGACTTGTACGGGTGCTACCTTCTTGTGCGTGGGCTCTCTACGTTGCTGAGGGCCCCCTCTGTCTCCTCTCCCAAGTGGCGACATCCTGGTCCTTCCTGGGCCCGGGCAGCAACCTTTTTCTTCAACTGCGACTCTTGAAGCTAGCAAGGCTTGTTTACATTCTTTTGCCAAACAAACACCTCTCCATCCTCCAGCACTCTGTGGGACATCTTCCGCACGAAGGAGAAGTTCCTAGCACCTTTCGTTGTTGCAGAATCTTCAGCTTCTTCCATCCAGAGGCAGCCATTTTGCACCTTCATCCGGGGTTTAGTGGGCTCCTGCCCCCCGGACACTTTCACGATTCTTGGACTTGGTTCCCTTCCTTTACAGGTCCTCAGGTCCAGGAATCAGTCTTCAGTGCGTTGCAGTCTGTTGTGGTCTTTGCAAAATCCTCTATCACGAGTTTAGTGTGTTTCTGGGGAAATAGTACTTTACTCCTACTTTCCAGGGTCTTGGGGTGGGGTATCTTGGACACCCTTAGTGTTCTCTTACACTCCCAGCGACCCTCTACACACCACACTAGCCTAGAGGTCCATTCGTGGGTTTGCATTCCACTTTCTTAGTAAATGGTTTGTGTTGTCCCTAGGCCTATTGCATCCTATTGTATTCTACAATGTTTGCACTGTTTTCTAACTGTTTTACTTACTTGATTCTGGTTTGTGTGTATATTTTGTGTATTTTACTTACCTCCTAAGGGAGTATATCCTCAGATATTTTTGGCACATTGTCACTAAAATAAAGTACCTTTATTTTTAGTAACCCTGAGTATTGTGTTTCTTATGATATAGTACCTATATAAGTGCAATAGTAGGAGCTTTGCATGTCTCCTAGTTCAGCCTAAGCTGCTCTGCTATAGCTACCTCTATCAGCCTAAGCTGCTAGAACACTACTAATAAGGGATAACTGGACCTGGCACAAGGTGTAAGTACCACAAGGTACCCACTATAAGCCAGGCCAGACTCCTACAGAGCTGTTTTGCTTAAATGTTATGACCAGCTGGCATAGCTGAAGCGGCAGAATTGCAAGGGGCCCGCCTGAGTGTTCCTCCCCAAACTATAAGAATAACCTATAGTACCATAACTTCTCACAAAACACATATGGTCTACCTCAGTGATTCTTACCCTGTGGCCCAAGGGGGTCCGCGATTCTTATTCAGGAGGTCTATTACAGCTTGGAAATTAAATATTAGCATATGTAAGTGTATGTAAAAAAAGAAGCAAAAATAGAAAATTTGAGCACGTTCTCGAAATGTAAAGGAATTTGAAAATGAAGGCTAAAAATTAAGTTTGTATCCTCAGATTGGTTAGTGGAAGCGCATCAAACAGAATATAGTATGGGCAATGAGTGGCCTCAATTGATTTTGGAAAAGCTCAACCATTAAAATTAACAAATTTGACTTTTTATATTTGCAAACTAAATAAAATATTTCATAATTTGTGTTTTCTATGAAAGCTTGATTTAGTCTTTAACGCTCTTGTACAGGCTCAAATCATTGAAAATCTCAGGCCGGAGTCCCTGGCTTCCGGTAATTTTCAAGTGGGGTATCAAAGAAGTCAAAAGGTTAAGAACCAGTGCTCCGCCTGGTTTAAGGACTTGGTATCACCCTCTACCCCGTGATCATCACCCAGTTTCTTAATTTACGTATTGGAGTTATCATTTTCTATTAGGACTGAGTAAGGCGGGTTACAAAGAACCGTTTTAGCTTAACGTCTGGGCTCTATACCTGGAACGTTAATGATTGTGTCCTGCCCCCCGTGCTCTATACTTGGTATAAACAGTGCTGTCCCTCCCCAATTCGTATTATTTCACAACACAGACTATGTTTTAACATGCAATAGTAGGTAGGGCTTCTTACAAAAGATTGTTTATTCCTATTGTAGTGTTCTTTTTGTTCCTCCAGACACCGTTTGTGTCGTAGGCGGAACTGTCATCACATCCATTTCCAGGGCCTCCCCCATTTTGTGGTATGCACAGTTTAACCCCAAACGTTGCACAGTTCTTGTTCTCACTCGTCCAAGTCCTTACAGCAGCATAGCTTATCCCTCCCATGGGTTCGCCTGTACAGTGATGCAATCCTCTCAAGGCGCAGTGCTATATCGGTACCGACCGTTTCTTTTTCTAACAAGGACGGCCCATACTTTAATGTCCCAACAAAAAACTAAGAGAATTTCCTAAAAACGCTATTTTCCCCTTGTCACTAGATACTTAAAACAGTAACCATAAAAAGAAAACACTTTAAACTGTTCTAGAGCTGCATTATTGACACCTTACTGTTAATTAAAATAAATACATACACCAGTGTTAAAAATGAAATCCTGTGGCTTTGTTTAAAAATATATTTAAGTGCAATGTCCGGGCCTTTTAAAACGCTTAAAATGTGAACAAATAGCCGGTATTTTTCTCTGGGAAAGGTGGCATCCCTACAACCCTGTGTTACCCAACCTCTGCTCCTAGTCTCTACATTTTAAGCCCCTTGCCGGATGCCTGGTCCCCCCAAGCTTTGTACCTGGTACGGCGGCGGCGGCTCCTGGTCCAAGTCATTTCCCTCCCCGTAACTCGCCCGGTCGGACTGAGATTCGTGCAGAAGAGAGATGTCATCGGAGGTGGGGGATTTCAGACAATTGCCCATACTGAGCCCCGTGCGCCTGGTCACTGCTGCTTACTGGCACTGCGGAGGGGTGCAGGTAAGCGTCCGTGCTGTTGCCCCATGTTGAACAGTAGGCCGGGATCCCCAACACTTTACAACTCTCCACCCGCAGCGATCTTTACGCACAGCCCGCTTGCGAGGGTGACTGCAAAGGACGCAGCCAAACCCCCTATGTGTGGCATCCAAGAGACTGCCTCCAGCCGCCGCCGGACTCGGACCAGACACTGCAAACAGGAGGGGGACCCGACGCAAGATGATGTGGTAGAAACTGGTGCTGTCCTTCCTCTGTGTTTGCAGTTTAGATGCCACCCCTTGGAGACAAAAACAATTGTGTCAGCGCGCCTCTTATCCCTGAATGGACGAACAAGGCGGCCATATTTAAAGGACGTATCAGTCCCACTGTTTAGTGATACTAAAATGTAACAGCGGAATAACTCAAAAATACTGCTTGCGCCAAACGTGTTTGCTCTCTCATCTTGCAATTTCCTGTTTTAATAAATATAGTTGTGCGCCGTTAATTAATTCACCTTCTTGGCTTTGAACAACACTAAGCAAACAGCAGCTGAGACAAACTGGCTTATGGGCTTGTACGTGGCGAGTAAAATGGAGTGGTCCATTTTTAAGTACGAAGGAATGCTAAATAAAGTACTACTTATTTATTAATTAACATTTCATTCATCATTTTTTCATTGTGTGTTTAGTTTTAGAATGTCAAAATACATATAAACTACATATCCTTCAAAACACCAATACCAGTATCATAAATCAAAGAAAGAATCACAGGTAGGTTTGAGAAAAGATATTTTGAAACTCAAAGGAGGAACATTTCGCAAACGTACGAAGTCGGACTACAATTTCACATCGCCCGAGGGGTATAAAACGAATTCAAAGACTTCGCCCAACAATGTGGAAAACACAAGCAACGAGGCACAGGGAAGAATGAATTCCCTGACAGGGCCAGAGGATTCTGATTATGTATTCGCCTTCTTGCTATTATTTAACAGCAGCCAATACAAAGGGCAATAAAGCATGATACTTTTTAACAAGTTTTTATTGGGTTTACCAATTTCCAGCAAAGCAATACAAGGGGTTAGTATATAAATTCGGTCTACAGCAAGTATTCACTAATCAGACCGGGTAAGTAATAAGCCTTAACAAATTCAAAGCGTTATTATCACATATTTAGACCAATTCGATATAAGGAATGCGAAATTTCCTAGCTAATGTGAAGGAAAGTTTCAATTCCATTAAGGACAGGGAGGCGAGGATTATGCAGATCTTTCTTCACTTTTTATTATACAGCAGGTTCAAAGTTCAACAAAAAAAATCACTGAACCAAAAGTCCCATGAGTCAGTTGCTTTGACAACCGTAGAACACCGACTCCTTTATCATAACCATATAAATGTCCACAACACGTCATATCGCCTCGACTTCAATGTGAAGGGATCTCCAACTCCTCAAGTGGCCGCCGCTTCTGTTCCTATAAGAAACATAGAATATAAGCCACGTAAACGCAAAGTATAACCAGCAAAATCCGTCTTGAATCACAGTAAACAAACTGGTTATAGTAAATCAATAATGAACATTGTCAGTACCATCAATCACCGAAAGTGCAATTCAATACATGAGAGCATGCATATACCAAGAAAAAGGATACCACCATTGTACCGAATCCAATCCATAGAATGTGGGTGGGTGTAGGAAAGTACCATCTTGCCTGGCATGTTACCCCCATTTTTCACTGTATGTATGTTTGTTTTTGCCCATGTGTCACTGGGATCCTGCTAGGCAGGACCCCAGTGCTCATAATGTAGGCCCTGTATGTGTTCCCTCTGTGGTGCCTAACTGTATCACTGAGGCTCTGCTAACCAGAACCTCAGTGTTTATGCTCTCTCTGCTTTCTAAAATTGTCACTGCAGGCTAGTGACTAATTTTACCAATTCTCATTGGCACACTGGAACACCCATATAATTCCCTTGTATATGGAACCTAGGTACCCAGGGTATTGGGGTTCCAGGAGATCCCTATTGTTGGAAATGGCCCTTTTTGCAGGGTTATCCCCAAACTTTTTTCCTTCTTCCTCCTATTTTTACAGGTCTGTTTGTGCTGGTTTATTGTCTCTGCGCACTTTACCACTGCTAATCAGTGCTAAAGTGCAACTGCTCCCTATAGAAAATGTACTGTTGATTGATTTATCCATGATTTGCATATTTGATTTACTGGTAAGTCCCTAGTAAAGTGTACTAGAGGTGCCCAGGGCCTGTAAATCAAATGCTACTAGTGGGCCTGCAGCACTGGTTGTGCCACCCACATAAGTAGCTCTGTAATCATGTCTCAGACCTGCCACTGCAGTGTACATGTGTGCAGTTTTGACTTTAACTTCGACTTGGCAAGTGTACCCACATGCCAGGCCTAAACCTTCCCTTTTCGTACATGTAAGGCACCCCTAAGATAGGCCCTAGGTAGCCCCAAAGGCAAGGTGAAGTGTACGGTTAAGGTAGGACATATAGGGGGTCATTCTGACCTCGGCGCTAAAAGTCGCTTACCGCCGGCCAGAAGGCTGCCATAACACCGCCGCGGCCGCGGTAAACCGCCACGGTCATTCTGACCCGCAACTGGGAAACCGCCAAAAACCTGACATCCACAAAAGTCCGCCACACCAAAGGTCAGCGGGAAACTGGCGATGACCAAACCTCCACCGTCACGCCAACAGAAATACACCCATGCCATTCCGACCCACAAATCCCCGCAGCGGTCTTTCAACCGCGGTATTCCATTGGCGGTACACACCGCCGCGGTCAAAATACACACACCTTTACAAAACACTACCACATTGGATAATTCAAAATACACACACCTGAGACACATACACACACCACTCCCACACACCCAATTAAATATAAAACACACACCCACATCACCCACAAACCCCTACGACCACATCCGTGCCCACCGCAACAACAGGTACAGCCGCCACCCAGCGCACCAGCTCCGCCCTCCCAGCAGCCCCTCAGCTTTCGCCCCGTGCCCGCTCGGCCAGGAAGCCGGCCATCTCCTTCGCCCCTGGCACCTCAGGTCCTGCCCCAGTTACCCCTGCTGCCCTCAGTGCGGAGATCATTGACCTCCTCCAGACGCTCATTGTTGGGCAGTCTACCCTTTTGAATGCCATCCAGGGGGTAGAAAGGGAGGTGCATTGGAGCAATGCATACCTGGAGGGCATTCATTCGGGTCAGGCTGCCCATCAGCGATCGTTCAACGCTCTGGCCTCAGCACTGACGGCAACAATTGTCCCTGTGTCTAGCCTCCCCCCTCCAACTTCCTCAACCCAGTCCCACTCCCCTGTTCCTCTGCCTATCCCAGACACACCTACAGACCAGCCTGCACACACATCAACACCCAAGGGCAGCTCATCCAGACATAAGCACCACAGATCACACAAGCATTCACCCAAGCAACATCCACATGCAGACACAGCAACACCCACTGCCTCCACTGTGTCCCCCTCCTCCTCGTCTCCCTCCTCCCTCCCTGTGACGTCTCCACTCACACCTGCATGCACACCACCATCAGCCAGTACGTCCATCACCACCACACCCACCAGAACAGTCCGCACACGTGCAGTCACCACCCCCACTACCATTTACACGTCCCCTGTGTCCTCTCCCAGTGTGTCTGTCACCCCCTCTTCCAAACCACACAAACACAGGCAGCCACCCACCCAACAGTCATCCACCTCACGACAGCCTCCGTCACAAGCAACTGCACCCAAAGACAGCACACTTGACTCTCCTACAACCACATCCTCTTCCTCCACTCCCATACCCACTACAACTACCCGTCCCTGTCTTTCTAAATTGATTTTCCTTTCCAACCTTGACCTCTTTCCAACAACTGACCCACCCCCTCCATCTCGTAAGACTCCAACCAGCACCTCAGCCACCACAAGCCCTGCACCTACTAGGACTATCATTCAGGGCTATTGGAGTCCACCAGCTCCTAGGGCAGGAACATCGGCCAGCAGCAAGGGGACAGCCAGCCCACCCCCTGGGAAAAGAAGCAAAAAAGGGAAGGGCCGGCGCCACAGGCCTGAGACGGCTGCCCCCAAGGACACCAGCCTTGCACCGTCACCTGGCCCATCCACCAAGGGAGGCAAGGGCCCCAGAGATACTTCCAAGGAGGGCAAGGGCCCCAGAGAATCTTCCAAGGGAGGCAAGGGCCCCAGAGATTCTTCCAAGGAGGGCAAGGGCAGCAAGGCGAAGATGTCCGGCAGCAGGCGAGCTGCCCAGGAGGGCCCCACCAGCCCCATTTGGGGTGTGACGGAGGACACCCAGGGGCCCAGGAGTCCAGCACAGGAGGGCCCGCAAGCGATAGGTCGGATGGCGACTGAGCGGGAATGATTGCCCAGATCTGGTTCCCTAGGAACACAAGTCAAGCACCGCTGAACAGGGCCCTGCCGTGAGAAGCACCGCTGAACAGGGCCCCGCCGTGAGAAGCACCGTTGAACAGGGCCCGCCGTGAGAAGCACCGCTGAACAGGGCCCCGCCGTGAGAAGCACCGCTGAACAGGGCCCCGCCGTGAGAAGCACAGCTGAACAGGGCCCCGCCAAGAGAAGCACCGCTGAACAGGGCCCCGCCAAGAGAAGCACCGCTGAACAGGGCCCCGCCGTGAGAAGCACCGCTGAACAGGGCCCCGCCAAGAGAAGCACCGCTGAACAGGGCCCGCCGTCTCTGCACCGCTCCGCCCTTCCTGTCAAGCACCGCTCCGCTGGGCCCCGCCGTCTCTGCACCAATCTGCTGGGCCCTTCCTGTCAAGCACCGCACCGCTGGGCCCCGCTGTCTCTGCACCGCTCCGCTGGGCCCTTCCTGTCAAGCACCGCTCCGCTGGGCCCCACCACCTCTGCACCGCTTCGCTGGGCCCTTCCTGTCAAGCACCGCTCCGCTGGGCCCTTCCTGTCAAGCACCGCTCCGCTGGGCCCCGCCGTTTCTGCACCGCTCCGCCGGGCCCTTCCTGTCAAGCACCGCTCTGCTGGGCCCCGCCGTCTCTGCACCGCTCCGCGGGGCCCTTCCTGTCAAGCACCGCTCCGCTGGGCCCCGCCGTCTCTGCACCGCTCCGCTGGGCCCTTCATCTCAAGCACCGCTCCGCTGGGCCCTGCCGTCTCTGCACCGCTCCGCTGGGCCCTTCCTGTCAAGCACCGCTCTGCTGGGCCCTTCCTGTCAAGTACCGCTCCGCTGGGCCCCGCCGTCTCTGCACCGCTCCGCTGGGCGATTCATCTCAAGCACCGCTCCGCTGGGCCCTGCCGTCTCTGCACCGCTCCGCTGGGCCCTTCCTGTCAAGCACCGCTTGTAGGAGGCTGGACTGGCTTGTAGTGAGTACCAAGGGGTACTTACACCTTGCACCAGGCCCAGTTATCCCTTATTAGTGTATAGGGTGTCTAGCAGCATATGCTGATAGATAATGGTAGCTTAGCAGAGCAGCTTAGGCTGAACTAGGAGACGAGTGAAGCTCCTACAGTACCACTAGTGTCATATGCACAATATCATAAGAAAACACAATACACAGATATACTAAAAATAAAGGTACTTTATTTTTATGACAATATGCCAAAAGTATCTCAGTGAGTACCCTCAGTATGAGGATAGCAAATATATACAAGATATATGTACACAATACCAAAATATGCAGTAATAGTATTAGAAAACAGTGCAAACAATGTATAGTTACAATAGGATGCAATGGAGACACATAGGGATAGGGGCAACACAAACCATATACTCCAAAAGTGGAATGCGAACCACGAATGGACCCCAAACCTATGTGACCTTGTAGAGGGTCGCTGGGACTATTAGAAAATAGTAAGGGTTAGAAAAATAGCCCACCCCAAGACCCTGAAAAGTGAGTACAAAGTGCACTAAAGTTCCCCAAAGGACATAGAAGTCGTGATAGGGGAATTCTGCAGGAAAGACACAAACCAGCAATGCAACAACAATGGATTTCCAGTCGAGGGTACCTGTGGAACAAGGGGACCAAGTCCAAAACTCACAAGCAAGTCGGAGATGGGCAGATGCCCAGGAAATGCCAGCTGTGGGTGCAAAGAAGCTGCTACTGGACAGTAGAAGCTTAGGTTTCTGCAGGAACGACAAGGGCTAGAGACTTCCCCTTTGGAGGACGGATCCCCCACGCCGTGGAGAGTCGTGCAGAAGTGTTTTCCCGCCGAAAGACCGCCAACAAGCCTTGCTAGCTGCAAATCGTGCGGTTAGTGTTTTTGGATGCTGCTGTGGCCCAGGAGGGACCAGGATGTCGCCAATTGCGTCAGGGGACAGAGGGGGCGTCGAACAAGACAAGAAGCCCTCTCAGCAGCAGGCAGCACCCGCAGAAGTGCCAGAAACAGGCACTACGAGGATGCGTGAAACGGTGCTCACCCGAAGTCGCACAAAGGAGTCCCACGTCGCCGGAGAACAACTTAGGAGGTCGTGCAATGCAGGTTAGAGTGTCGTGGACCCAGGCTGGACTGTGCACAAAGGATTTCCGCCGGAAGTGCACGGAGGCTGGAGTAGCTGCAAAAGTCGCGGTTCCCAGCAATGCAGTCTGGCGTGGGGAGGCAAGGACTTACCTCCACCAAACTTGGACTGAAGCGTCACTGGACTGTGGGAGTCACTTGGACAGAGTTGCTGGATTCAAGGGACCTCGCTCGTCATGCTGAGAGGAGACCCAAGGTACTGGTGATGCAGTTCTTTGGTGCCTGCGGTTGCAGGGGGACGATTCCGTCGGCCCACGGGAGATTTCTTCGGAGCTTCTAGTGCAGAGAGGAGGCAGACTACCCCCACAGCATGCACCACCAGGAAAACAGTCGAGAAGGCGACAGGATCAGCGTTACAGAGTTGCAGTAGTCGTCTTTGCTACTTTGTTGCAGTTTTGCAGGCTTCCAGCGCGGTCAGCAGTCGATTCCTTGGCAGAAGGTGAAGAGAGAGATGCAGAGGAACTCGGATGAGCTCTTGCATTCGTTATCTAAGGAATCCCCAGAGACAGAGACCCTAAATAGCCAGAAAAGAGGGTTTGGCTACCTAGGAGAGAGGATAGGCTAGCAAAACCTGAAGGAGCCTATCAGAAGGAGTCTCTGATGTCACCTGGTGGCACTGGCCACTCAGAGCAGTCCAGTGTGCCAGAAGCACCTCTGTTTCCAAGATGGCAGAGGTCTGGAGCACACTGGAGGAGCTCTGGACACCTCCCAGGGGAGGTGCAGGTCAGAGGAGTGGTCACTCCCCTTTCCTTTGTCCAGTTTCGCGCCAGAGCAGGGCTAAGGGGTCCCTGAACCGGTGTAGACTGGCTTATGCAGAAATGGGCACCATGTGTGCCCACGAAAGCATTTCCAGAGGCTGGGGGAGGCTACTCCTCCCCTGCCTTCACACCATTTTCCAAAGGGAGAGGGTGTAACACCCTCTCTCAGAGGAAGTCCTTTGTTCTGCCATCCTGGGCTAGGCCTGGCTGGACCCCAGGAGGGCAGAAGCCTGTCTGAGGGGTTGGTAGCAGCAGCAGCTGCAGTGAAACCCCGGGAAAGGCAGTTTGGCAGTACCAGGGTCTGTGTTACAGACCACTGGGATCATGGGATTGTGCCAACTATGCCAGGATGGCATAGAGGGGGCAATTCCATGATCATAGACATGTTACATGGCCATATTCGGAGTTACCATTGTGAAGCTACATATAGGTAGTGACCTATATGTAGTGCACGCATGTAATGGTGTCCCCGCACTCACAAAGTCCGGGGAATTGGCCCTGAACAATGTGGGGGCACCTTGGCTAGTGCCAGGGTGCCCTCACACTAAGTAATTTTGCACCTAACCTTTACCAGGTAAAGGTTAGACATATAGGTGACTTATAAGTTACTTAAGTGCAGTGTAAAATGGCTGTGAAATAACGTGGACGTTATTTCACTCAGGCTGCAGTGGCAGGCCTGTGTAAGAATTGTCAGAGCTCCCTATGGGTGGCAAAAGAAATGCTGCAGCCCATAGGGATCTCCTGGAACCCCAATACCCTGGGTACCTCAGTACCATATACTAGGGAATTATAAGGGTGTTCCAGTAAGCCAATGTAAATTGGTAAAATTGGTCACTAGCCTGTTAGTGACAATTTGAAAGAAATGAGAGAGCATAACCACTGAGGTTCTGATTAGCAGAGCCTCAGTGAGACAGTTAGGCATCACACAGGGAACACATACATATAGGTCACAAACTTATGAGCACTGGGGTCCTGGCTAGCAGGGTCCCAGTGACACATAACAAACATACTGAAAACATAGGGTTTTCACTATGAGCACTGGGCCCTGGCTAGCAGGATCCCAGTGAGACAGTGAAAACACGCTGACATACACTCACAAACAGGCCAAAAGTGGGGGTAACAAGGCTAGAAAGAGGCTACTTTCTCACACCGCTCCGCTGGACCCCGCCGTCTCTGCACCGCTCCGCTGGGCCCTTCATCTCAAGCACCGCTCCGCTGGGCCCCGCCGTCTCTGCACCGCTCCGCTGGGCCCTTCCTGTCAAGCACCGCTCCGCTGGGCCCTTCCTGTCAAGCACCGCTCCGCTGGGCCCCGCCGTCTCTGCACCGCTCCGCTGGGCCCTTCATCTCAAGCACCGCTCCGCTGGGCCCCGCCGTCTCTGCACCGCTCCGCTGGGCCCTTCCTGTCAGGCACTGCTCCGCTGGGCCCTTCATCTCAAGCACCGCTCTGCTGGGCCCTTCATCTCAAGCACCTGAATGGAGAAGTGTGGCTCAATGGTTAGAGCGGCAGACCCTGAAGCAGAGATCTGGCTCAAGACCAGGGTTCAAGTCCCGCTTCGGCAGGTCTTGGGCTCAATTCCCCTTGACCAGATAATTCTCGCCTCGGTGCCTAATCTAATTCATGGGTCCCACTCTGCAACTCTGGGCAATAGCTTGCTTAATCTCCACAACGGCCCCAACAGCGCTTGGATGCCTGGCTTCACCCTGGGGGTGCTCAGGAGTGGGCGCCTCACAGGGAAAAGCCAGGAGGGGTTCCATAGCGGTATGAGTACAGCGCCTTCAGACCCTAACGGGTGAGTAGTGCGCTATACAAGTGCTAATTTACATTTACATTTACAAGCACCGCTCCGCTGGGCCCCGCCGTCTGCACCGCTCCGCTGGGCCCTTTCTGTCAAGCACCGCTCCGCTGGGCCCCGCCGTCTCTGCACCGCTCCGCTGGGCCCTTCATCTCAAGCACCGCTCTGCTGAGCCCTGCCGTCTCTGCACCGCTCCGCTGGGCCCTTCCTGTCAAGCACCGCTTGTAGGAGGCTGGACTGGCTTGTAGTGAGTACCAAGGGGTACTTACACCTTGCACCAGGCCCAGTTATCCCTTATTAGCGTATAGGGTGTCTAGCAGCATAGGCTGATAGATAATGGTAGCTTAGCAGAGAAGCTTAGGCTGAAATAGGAGTCGAGTGAAGCTCCTACAGTACCACTAGTGTCATATGCACAATATCATAAGAAAACACAATACACAGATATACTAAAAATAAAGGTACTTTATTTTTATGACAATATGCCAAAAGAATCTCAGTGAGTACCCTCAGTATGAGGATAGCAAATATACACAAGATATATGTACACAATACCAAAATATGCAGTAATAGTATTAGAAAACAGTGCAAACAATGTATAGTTACAATAGGATGCAATGGAGACACATAGGGATAGGGGCAACACAAACCATATACTCCAAAAGTGGAATGCAAACCACGAATGGACCCCAAACCTATGTGACCTTGTAGAGGGTCGCTGGGACTATTAGAAAATAGTAAGGGTTAGAAAAATAGCCCACCCCAAGACCCTGAAAAGTGAGTACAAAGTGCACTAAAGTTCCCCAAAGGACATAGAAGTCGTGATAGGGGAATTCTGCAGGAAAGACACAAACCAGCAATGCAACAACGATGGATTTCCAGTCGAGGGTACCTGTGGAACAAGGGGACCAAGTCCAAAAGTCACAATCAAGTCGGAGATGGGCAGATGCCCAGGAAATGCCAGCTGTGGGTGCAAAGAAGCTGCTACTGGACAGTAGAAGCTTAGGTTTCTGCAGGAACGACAAGGGCTAGAGACTTCCCCTTCGGAGGACGGATCCCTCACGCTGTGGAGAGTCGTGCAGAAGTGTTTTCCCGCTGAAAGACCGCCAACAAGCCTTGCTAGCTGCAAATCGTGCGTAGTGTTTTTGGATGCTGCTGTGGCCCAGGAGGGACCAGGATGTCGCCTATTGCGTCAGGGGACAGAGGGGGCGTCGAGCAAGACAAGGAGCCCTCTCAGCAGCAGGCAGCACCCGCAGAAGTGCCAGAAACAGGCACTACGAGGATGCGTGAAACGGTGCTCACCCGAAGTCGCACAAAGGAGTCCCACATCGCCGGAGAACAACTTAGGAGGTCGTGCAATGCAGGTTAGAGTGTCGTGGACCCAGGCTGGACTGTGCACAAAGGATTTCCGCCGGAAGTGCACGGAGGCTGGAGTAGCTGCAAAGGTCGCGGTTCCCAGCAATGCAGTCTGGCGTGGGGCGGCAAGGACTTACCTCCACCAAACTTGGACTGAAGAGTCACTGGACTGTGGGAGTCACTTGGACAGAGTTGCTGGATTCAAGTGACCTCGCTCGTCGTGCTGAGAGGAGACCCAAGGTACCGGTGATGCAGTTCTTTGGTGCCTGCGGTTGCAGGGGGACGATTCCGTCGGCCCACGGGAGATTTCTTCGGAGCTTCTAGTGCAGAGAGGAGGCAGACTACCCCCACAGCATGCACCACCAGGAAAACAGTCGAGAAGGCGGCAGGATCAGCGTTACAGAGTTGCAGTAGTCGTCTTTGCTACTTTGTTGCAGTTTTGCAGGCTTCCAGCGCGGTCAGCAGTCGATTCCTTGGCAGAAGGTGAAGAGAGAAATGCAGAGGAACTCGGATGAGCTCTTGCATTCGTTATCTAAGGAATCCCCAGAGACAGAGACCCTAAATAGCCAGAAAAGAGGGTTTAGCTACCTAGGAGAGAGGATAGGCTAGCAAAACCTGAAGGAGCCTATCAGAAGGAGTCTCTGATGTCACCTGGTGGCACTGGCCACTCAGAGCAGTCCAGTGTGCCAGAAGCACCTCTGTTTCCAAGATGGCAGAGGTCTGGAGCACACTGGAGGAGCTCTGGACACCTCCCAGGGGAGGTGCAGGTCAGGGGAGTGGTCACTCCCCTTTCCTTTGTCCAGTTTCGCGCCAGAGCAGGTCTAAGGGGTCCCTGAACCGGTGTAGACTGGCTTATGCAGAAATGGGCACCATGTGTGCCCACGAAAGCATTTCCAGAGGCTGGGGGAGGCTACTCCTCCCCTGCCTTCACACCATTTTCCAAAGGGAGAGGGTGTAACACCCTCTCTCAGAGGAAGTCCTTTGTTCTGCCATCCTGGGCCAGGCCTGGCGTGACCCCAGGAGGGCAGAAGCCTGTCTGAGGGGTTGGCAGCAGCAGCAGCTGCAGTGAAACCCCGGGAAAGGCAGTTTGGCAGTACCAGGGTCTGTGCTACAGACCACTGGGATCATGGGATTGTGCCAACTATGCCAGGATGGCATAGAGGGGGCAATTCCATGATCATAGACATGTTACATGGCCATATTCGGAGTTACCATTGTGAAGCTACATATAGGTAGTGACCTATATGTAGTGCACGCGTGTAATGGTGTCCCCGCACTCACAAAGTCCGGGGAATCGGCCCTGAACAATGTGGGGGCACCTTGGCTAGTGCCAGGGTGCCCTCACACTAAGTAACTTTGCACCTAACCTTTACCAGGTAAAGGTTAGACATATAGGTGACTTATAAGTTACTTAAGTGCAGTGTAAAATGGCTGTGAATTAACATGGACGTTATTTCACTCAGGCTGCAGTGGCAGGCCTGTGTAAGAATTGTCAGAGCTCCCTATGGGTGGCAAAAGAAATGCTGCAGCCCATAGGGATCTCCTGGAACCCCAATACCCTGGGAACCTCAGTACCATATACTAGGGAATTATAAGGGTGTTCCAGTAAGCCAATGTAAATTGGTAAAATTGGTCACTAGCCTGTTAGTGACAATTTGAAAGAAATGAGAGAGCATAACCACTGAGGTTCTGATTAGCAGAGCCTCAGTGAGACAGTTAGGCATCACACAGGGAACACATACATATAGATCACAAACTTATGAGCACTGGGGTCCTGGCTAGCAGGGTCCCAGTGACACATAACAAACATACTGAAAACATAGGGTTTTCACTATGAGCACTGGGCCCTGGCTAGCAGGATCCCAGTGAGACAGTGAAAACACCCTGACATACACTCACAAACAGGCCAAAAGTGGGGGTAACAAGGCTAGAAAGAGGCTACTTTCTCACACAACCCCCACCCCCCCAAACGAAGGACAAAAGGCTAACCTTGGCCAGTTGAGACTTTATTGTCTAAGTGGTGATAAGTAGAGAGTATCTCTGCAATAGACTGGTTACTCCCTTTATCATCCACTATATGGTTACTTCCCTGTGGGGATGTAAACCGCCCTGTTTGAAGTTATTTAGCTAAGCAACAATGTGAAGATGCATTTTCAGAGTTTCTATCAGTAAGTTTTAGTTTAGAGCAGTGGGAATTGTCCACTGAACCTATTTGTAGTGATGGAAATGCCAGACAGGGATGCTGTCTCAGAAAAGCCTTAGCCGGGCAAAAACGTTGTCCATATGGCTGGAAGAGAGAACAGGGATGCTGTTTCTCTTGGGTTGGAGCAGGGCAGGGATGCTGTCCTATGAGCTCCACACTAGGGCAGAGATGCTGTCCTAAGTGTTGTGAGGCAGTGCAGGGTTTCTGCACTAAAGTTTCTCTGGGAGGGTTGGAGGGATGCTCCATGTTAACTAAAATGGTGCTCTTTTTCTCACCAATGTTAGTTATCCCACAGAGAGGTACTTCTACCTCAGGGAGTCCAGCTTTGCCAGCTGATGATTCCCTTGGAACAGGTGCCACCCCAGGAGAGGTTTCTCCCACCACAGGAATGGTATCCTGAATGGTAGGGTGGTTAGGGGATACTGTGATACCCTTTTTACCTGTTGATGGAGAGGGATCCTGAGTTTTCAGGCCTTCTCTCCTTTGCTTTTTCATTTCAGTAGAAATGAGAGGGAACAATTCCTCAGGGATGCCCAGCATGGCTGCATGGGCATAAAACTCTACATCAGCCCAACCTGAGGCCTCTAGGTCATTACCTAAGAGACAGTCTACAGGTAAGCTAGGTGATACCACCACCTGCTTAGGGCCAGTAACTCCACCCCAACTAAACTGAATTATAGCTAAGGGAAGACACTTAGTGGAGTTATGGACATCAATAATCTTATACTGTTGTCCAATGATGTGTTGTTCAGGATGCACCAGGTTTTCAGTCACCAAAGTGATACTGGCACCTGTGTCCCTGTAGGCCAAGGCCTCAACACCATTTATTGAAACTGTCTGCCTGTACTTATCCATTGTAAGGGGACAAGCAGCCAGTGTGGCAAGGCCAATGCCACTAGGTGTGACAGAAACTGTCTTGGGACTGACTACCCCAGTTTCTACTGTGGACCCATAAGTGAACCCAACTACACCCTTAACTTGGCTGTTGCCAGCAGTCCCACCACTAGTACCACTACTGCTAGGGGGACTAGAGCTTGATGTATTAGTGGTGGTAGGCTCAGGGGGTTTACCTGGGCAGGACTTATCCCCTGGCCTATGGCCTCTATTTTAACACACAAAGCACCAAGGCTTTTTAAATTGTGTAGGTTGAGAAGAAGAGGAGGAATTTGTTTTATCCCCACCCCCTGAAGAGTGTTTAAGATTTGAAGTGGGATCTTTGGTTTTACCCTTGTCCTCATGCTTATCTTGAGATTTTTCACCATCTTTCTTCTTATTGTTCTCTTTGTCACCCCCTGTATGAACTTTTCTGTTCACCCTTGTTCTGACCCATTTGTCTGCCTTCTTTCCCAATTCTTGGGGAGAGGTCAGATCAGAGTCCATCAAGTACTGGTGCAACAAATCAGACACACAATTATTAAGAATATGCTCTCTCAGGATGAAGTTATACAGGCTGTCATAATCAGAAACTTTACTGCCATGTAACCACCCCTCCAAGGCCTTCACTGAATGGTCAATGAAATCAACCCAGTCTTGTGAAGACTCCTTTTTGGTCTCTCTGAACTTTATCCTGTATTGTTCAGTGGTTAAGCCATAACCATCCAGGAGTGCATTCTTAAGAACTTTGTAATCATTGGCTTCACTTACTTTCACAGTAAGGAGCATATCCCTACCTTTTCCACTAAATGATAGCCATAGGATAGCAGCCCACTGCCTTTGAGGGACATCCTGTACAGCACAGGCCCTCTCAAGTGCAGCAAACCACTTGTTAATGTCATCCCCCTCCTTATAAGGGGGAACTATCTTGTGCAGATTCCTGGAATCATGCTCTTTTGCAGGATGACTATGGGGAATACTGCTGCTGCCACCATGGGTTTCTAAACCCAATTTCTCTCTCTCCTTCTCTACTTCTAAGGTCTGTCTATCCAAATCCAGCTGTTGCTTCTTGAGCTTCAGTCTGGTTTGTTCCACTCTCAATCTATTGAGCTCCCTTTCTAACAATCTGTCATCAGGATGGGTGGGAGGGACATGCCTTGAAACAGAAGTATGGTGAGAATGGACAGAAGGAGACCTATCCCTTACAGAAGGCACCCTAACAGCTTGGTTAACAGAAACATCACTTCTACTGTGGTGAGAAGGAATACTCTTGTTATGATGTGAGACAACACTATCTGTATGGTGTGACTCAACCTCAGTACCAACTATAGCTGCTAGACTGTCTAGTAATGGGCAGGCTTTGAAGTTTCTTTCCTGAAGCTTTTCCTAGGGGTGTCCCTGGATCAGATTGGGAACCATTAGCTACTTTTTCAACAGATGTGGCCCTTTTGGCCTTATCTTGTTCTCTAAGCATGTTAAGCAATAATTCCAAGGAAGGATTCTTCCCTACACTCAAACCTCTTTCTACACAGAGACTCCTTGCTCCTTTCCAGCTAAGGTAGTCATATGCAAGTTTGGACAGATCAACATTTTGGCCTGTGCCAGACATTTTTAGAAAGAGTTTAAGTGATAGAAAAAGAGAAAAAAGTTTTCAGAACTTTTTAGAAGGACAGGAAAAAAAACTTTTTAAACTTTTAATAACTTTTTAGAAAGTTTAGAGGTACTTTTCAGCACTTTAGAAAAGAGGTGAGAAAAGAAATGCAAAACTTTTTGGTTAGGTGTACATACACTGAACTTGTTTTGTATATTTTTTTCTTATGAAAAGTACAATGACAAAAGTGGTAAGTAGTCTAAAAGCACTTATCCCACCGCTGCACAACCAATGTAGGAGGCTGGACTGGCTTGTAGTGAGTACCAAGGGGTACTTACACCTTGCACCAGGCCCAGTTATCCCTTATTAGTGTATAGGGTGTCTAGCAGCATAGGCTGATAGATAATGGTAGCTTAGCAGAGCAGCTTAGGCTGAACTAGGAGACGAGTGAAGCTCCTACAGTACCACTAGTGTCATATGCACAATATCATAAGAAAACACAATACACAGATATACTAAAAATAAAGGTACTTTATTTTTATGACAATATGCCAAAAGTATCTCAGTGAGTACCCTCAGTATGAGGATAGCAAATATACACAAGATATATGTACACAATACCAAAATATGCAGTAATAGTATTAGAAAACAGTGCAAACAATGTATAGTTACAATAGGATGCAATGGAGACACATAGGGATAGGGGCAACACAAACCATATACTCCAAAAGTGGAATGCGAACCACGAATGGACCCCAAACCTATGTGACCTTGTAGAGGGTCGCTGGGACTATTAGAAAATAGTAAGGGTTAGAAAAATAGCCCACCCCAAGACCCTGAAAAGTGAGTGCAAAGTGCACTAAAGTTCCCCAAAGGACATAGAAGTCGTGATAGGGGAATTCTGCAGGAAAGACACAAACCAGCAATGCAACAACGATGGATTTCCAGTCGAGGGTACCTGTGGAACAAGGGGACCAAGTCCAAAAGTCACAAGCAAGTCGGAGATGGGCAGATGCCCAGGAAATGCCAGCTGTGGGTGCAAAGAAGCTGCTACTGGACAGTAGAAGCTGGAGATTCTGCAGGAACGACAAGGGTTAGAGACTTCCCCTTTGGAGGACGGATCCCTCACGCAATGGAGAGTCGTGCAGAAGTGTTTTCCCGCCGAAAGACCTCCAACAAGCCTTGCTAGCTGCAAATCGTGCGGTTAGTGTTTTTGGATGCTGCTGTGGCCCAGGAGGAACCAGGATGTCGCCAATTGCGTCAGGGGACAGAGGGGGCGTCGAGCAAGACAAGGAGCCCTCTCAGCAGCAGCCAGCACCCGCAGAAGTGCCAGAAACAGGCACTACGAGGATGTGTGAAACGGTGCTCACCCGAAGTCGCACAAAGGAGTCCCACGTCGCCGGAGAACAACTTAGGAGGTCGTGCAATGCAGGTTAGAGTGCCGTGGACCCAGGCTGGACTGTGCACAAAGGATTTCCGCCGGAAGTGCACGGAGGCCGGAGTAGCTGCAAAAGTCGCGGTTCCCAGCAATGCAGTCTGGCGTGGGGAGGCAAGGACTTACCTCCACCAAACTTGGACTGAAGAGTCACTGGACTGTGGGTGTCACTTGGACAGAGTTGCTGGATTCAAGGGACCTCGCTCGTCGTGCTGAGAGGAGACCCAAGGTACCGGTGATGCAGTTCTTTGGTGCCTGCGGTTGCAGGGGCACGATTCCGTCGGCCCACGGGAGATTTCTTCGGAGCTTCTAGTGCAGAGAGGAGGCAGACTACCCCCACAGCATGCACCACCAGGAAAACAGTTGAGAAGGCGGCAGGATCAGCGTTACAGAGTTGCAGTAGTCGTCTTTGCTACTTTGTTGCAGTTTTGCAGGCTTCCAGCGCGGTCAGCAGTCGATTCCTTGGCAGAAGATGAAGAGAGAGATGCAGAGGAACTCGGATGAGCTCTTGCATTCGTTATCTAAGGAATCCCCAGAGACAGAGACCCTAAATAGCCAGAAAAGAGGGTTTGGCTACCTAGGAGAGAGGATAGGCTAGCAACACCTGAAGGAGCCTGACGTCACCTGGTGGCACTGGCCACTCAGAGCAGTCCAGTGTGCCAGCAGCACCTCTGTTTCCAAGATGGCAGAGGTCTGGAGCACACTGGAGGAGCTCTGGACACCTCCCAGGGGAGGTGCAGGTCAGGGGAGTGGTCACTCCCCTTTCCTTTGTCCAGTTTTGCGCCAGAGCAGGGCTAAGGGATCCCTGAACCGGTGTAGACTGGCTTATGCAGAAATGGGCACCATATGTGCCCATGAAAGCATTTCCAGAGGCTGGGGGAGGCTACTCCTCCCCTGCCTTCACACCATTTTCCAAAGGGAGAGGGTGTAACACCCTCTCTCAGAGGAAGTCCTTTGTTCTGCCATCCTGGGCCAGGCCTGGCTGGACCCCAGGAGGGCAGAAGCCTGTCTGAGGGGTTGGCAGCAGCAGCAGCTGCAGTGAAACCCCGGGAAAGGCAGTTTGGCAGTACCAGGGTCTGTGCTACAGACCACTGGGATCATGGGATTGTGCCAACTATGCCAGGATGGCATAGAGGGGGCAATTCCATGATCATAGACATGTTACATGGCCATATTCGGAGTTACCATTGTGAAGCTACATATAGGTAGTGACCTATATGTAGTGCACGCGTGTAATGGTGTCCCCGCACTCACAAAGTCCGGGGAATTGGCCCTGAACAATGTGGGGGCACCTTGGCTAGTGCCAGGGTGCCCTCACACTAAGTAATTTTGCACCTAACCTTTACCAGGTAAAGGTTAGACATATAGGTGACTTATAAGTTACTTAAGTGCAGTGTAAAATGGCTGTGAAATAACGTGGACGTTATTTCACTCAGGCTGCAGTGGCAGGCCTGTGTAAGAATTGTCAGAGCTCCCTATGGGTGGCAAAAGAAATGCTGCAGCCCATAGGGATCTCCTGGAACCCCAATACCCTGGGTACCTCTTTACCATATACTAGGGAATTATAAGGGTGTTCCAGTAAGCCAATGTAAATTGGTAAAATTGGTCACTAGCCTGTTAGTGACAATTTGAAAGAAATGAGAGAGCATAACCACTGAGGTTCTGATTAGCAGAGCCTCAGTGAGACAGTTAGGCATCACACAGGGAACACATACATATAGGTCACAAACTTATGAGAACTGGGGTCCTGGCTAGCAGGGTCCCAGTGACACATAACAAACATACTGAAAACATAGGGTTTTCACTATGAGCACTGGGCCCTGGCTAGCAGGATCCCAGTGAGACAGTGAAAACACCCTGACATACACTCACAAACAGGCCAAAAGTGGGGGTAACAAGGCTAGAAAGAGGCTACTTTCTCACACCGCTCCGCTGGGCCCCGCCGTCTCTGCACCGCTCCGCTGGGCCCTTCATCTCAAACACCGCTCCGCTGGGCCCCGCCGTCTCTGCACCGCTCCGCTGGGCCCTTCCTGTCAAGCACCGCTCCGCTGGGCCCTTCCTGTCAAGCACCGCTCCGCTGGGCCCCGCCGTCTCTGCACCGCTCCGCTGGGCCCTTCATCTCAAGCACCGCTCCGCTGGGCCCCGCCGTCTCTGCACCGCTCCGCTGGGCCCTTCCTGTCAGGCACTGCTCCGCTGGGCCCTTCATCTCAAGCACCGCTCTGCTGGGCCCTTCATCTCAAGCACCGCTCCGCTGGGCCCCGCCGTCTCTGCACTGCTCCGCTGGGCCCTTCCTGTCAAGCACCGCTCCGCTGGGCCCCGCCGTCTCTGCACCGCTCCGCTGGGCCCTTCATCTCAAGCACCGCTCCGCTGGGCCCTGCCGTCTCTGCACCGCTCCGCTGGGCCCTTCCTGTCAAGCACCGCTTGTAGGAGGCTGGACTGGCTTGTAGTGAGTACCAAGGGGTACTTACACCATGCACCAGGCCCAGTTATCCCTTATTAGTGTATAGGGTGTCTAGCAGCATAGGCTGATAGATAATGGTAGCTTAGCAGAGCAGCTTAGGCTGAAATAGGAGTCGAGTGAAGCTCCTACAGTACCACTAGTGTCATATGCACAATATCATAAGAAAACACAATACACAGATATACTAAAAATAAAGGTACTTTATTTTTATGACAATATGCCAAAAGTATCTCAGTGAGTACCCTCAGTATGAGGATAGCAAATATACACAAGATATATGTACACAATACCAAAATATGCAGTAATAGTATTAGAAAACAGTGCAAACAATGTATAGTTACAATAGGATGCAATGGAGACACATAGGGATAGGGGCAACACAAACCATATACTCCAAAAGTGGAATGCGAACCACGAATGGACCCCAAACCTATGTGACCTTGTAGAGGGTCGCTGGGACTATTAGAAAGTAGTAAGGGTTAGAAAAATAGCCCACCCCAAGACCCTGAAAAGTGAGTACAAAGTGCACTAAAGTACCCCAAAGGACATAGAAGTCGTGATAGGGGAATTCTGCAGGAAAGACACAAACCAGCAATGCAACAACGATGGATTTCCAGTCGAGGGTACCTGTGGAACAAGGGGACCAAGTCCAAAAGTCACAAGCAAGTCGGAGATGGGCAGATGCCCAGGAAATGCCAGCTGTGGGTGCAAAGAAGCTGCTACTGGACAGTAGAAGCTTAGGTTTCTGCAGGAATGACAAGGGCTAGAGACTTCCCCTTCGGAGGACGGATCCCTCACGCCGTGGAGAGTCGTGCAGAAGTGTTTTCCCGCTGAAAGACCGCCAACAAGCCTTGCTAGCTGCAAATCGTGCGTAGTGTTTTTGGATGCTGCTGTGGCCCAGGAGGGACCAGGATGTCGCCAACTGCGTCAGGGGACAGAGGGGGCGTCGAGCAAGACAAGGAGCCCTCTCAGCAGCAGGCAGCACCCGCAGAAGTGCCAGAAACAGGCACTATGAGGATGCGTGAAACGGTGCTCACCCGAAGTTGCACAAAGGAGTCCCACGTCGCCGGAGAACAACTTAGGAGGTCGTGCAATGCAGGTTAGAGTGTCGTGGACCCAGGCTGGACTGTGCACAAAGGATTTCCGCCGGAAGTGCACGGAGGCTGGAGTAGCTGCAAAAGTCGCGGTTCCCAGCAATGCAGTCTGGCGTGGGGAGGCAAGGACTTACCTCCACCAAACTTGGACTGAAGAGTCACTGGACTGTGGGAGTCACTTGGACAGAGTTGCTGGATTCAAGGGACCTCGCTCGTCGTGCTGAGAGGAGACCCAAGGTACCGGTGATGCAGTTCTTTGGTGCCTGCGGTTGCAGGGGGACGATTCCGTCGGCCCACGGGAGATTTCTTCGGAGCTTCTAGTGCAGAGAGGAGGCAGACTACCCCCACAGCATGCACCACCAGGAAAACAGTCGAGAAGGCGGCAGGATCAGCGTTACAGAGTTGCAGTAGTCATCTTTGCTACTTTGTTGCAGTTTTGCAGGCTTCCAGCGCGGTCAGCAGTCGATTCCTTGGCAGAAGGTGAAGAGAGAGATGCAGAGGAACTCGGATGAGCTCTTGCATTCGTTATCTAAGGAATCCCCAGAGACAGAGACCCTAAATAGCCAGAAAAGAGGGTTTGGCTACCTAGGCGAGAGGATAGGCTAGCAAAACCTGAAGGAGCCTATCAGAAGGAGTCTCTGATGTCACCTGGTGGCACTGGCCACTCAGAGCAGTCCAGTGTGCCAGAAGCACCTCTGTTTCCAAGATGGCAGAGGTCTGGAGCACACTGGAGGAGCTCTGGACACCTCCCAGGGGAGGTGCAGGTCAGGGGAGTGGTCACTCCCCTTTCCTTTGTCCAGTTTCGCGCCAGAGCAGGGCTAAGGGGTCCCTGAACCGGTGTAGACTGGCTTATGCAGAATTGGGCACCATGTGTGCCCACGAAAGCATTTCCAGAGGCTGGGGGAGGCTACTCCTCCCCTGTCTTCACACCATTTTCCAAAGGGAGAGGGTGTAACACCCTCTCTCAGAGGAAGTCCTTTGTTCTGCCATCCTGGGCCAGGCCTGGCTGGACCCCAGGAGGGCAGAAGCCTGTCTGAGGGGTTGGCAGCAGCAGCAGCTGCAGTGAAACCCCGGGAAAGGCAGTTTGGCAGTACCAGGGTCTGTGCTACAGACCACTGGGATCATGGGATTGTGCCAACTATGCCAGGATGGCATAGAGGGGGCAATTCCATGATCATAGACATGTTACATGGCCATATTCGGAGTTACCATTGTGAAGCTACATATAGGTAGTGACCTATATGTAGTGCACGCGTGTAATGGTGTCCCCGCACTCACAAAGTCCGGGGAATCGGCCCTGAACAATGTGGGGGCACCTTGGCTAGTGCCAGGGTGCCCTCACACTAAGTAACTTTGCACCTAACCTTTACCAGGTAAAGGTTAGACATATAGGTGACTTATAAGTTACTTAAGTGCAGTGTAAAATGGCTGTGAATTAACATGGACGTTATTTCACTCAGGCTGCAGTGGCAGGCCTGTGTAAGAATTGTCAGAGCTCCCTATGGGTGGCAAAAGAAATGCTGCAGCCCATAGGGATCTCCTGGAACCCCAATACCCTGGGTACCTCAGTACCATATACTAGGGAATTATAAGGGTGTTCCAGTAAGCCAATGTAAATTGGTAAAATTGGTCACTAGCCTGTTAGTGACAATTTGAAAGAAATGAGAGAGCATAACCACTGAGGTTCTGATTAGCAGAGCCTCAGTGAGACAGTTAGGCATCACACAGGGAACACATACATATAGGTCACAAACTTATGAGCACTGGGGTCCTGGCTAGCAGGGTCCCAGTGACACATAACAAACATACTGAAAACATAGGGTTTTCACTATGAGCACTGGGCCCTGGCTAGCAGGATCCCAGTAAGACAGTGAAAACACCCTGACATACACTCACAAACAGGCCAAAAGTGGGGGTAACAAGGCTAGAAAGAGGCTACTTTCTCACACAACCCCCCCCCCCCCAAACGAAGGACAATAAGGGTAACCTTGGCCAGTTGAGACTTTATTGTCTAAGTGGTGATAAGTAGAGAGTATCTCTGCAATAGACTGGTTACTCCCTTTATCATCCACTATATGGTTTCTTCCCTGTGGGGATATAAACCGCCCTGTTTGAAGTTTTTTAGCTAAGCAACAATGTGAAGATGCATTTTCAGAGTTTCTATCAGTAAGTTTTAGTTTAGAGCAGTGGGAATTGTCCACTGAACCTATTTGTAGTGATGGAAATGCCAGACAGGGATGCTGTCTCAGAAAAGCCTTAGCCGGGCAAAAACGTTGTCCATATGGCTGGAAGAGAGAACAGGGATGCTGTTTCTCTTGGGTTGGAGCAGGGCAGGGATGCTGTCCTATGAGCTCCACACTAGGGCAGAGATGCTGTCCTAAGTGTTGTGAGGCAGTGCAGGGTTTCTGCACTAAAGTTTCTCTGGGAGGGTTGGAGGGATGCTCCATGTTAACTAAAATGGTGCTCTTTTTCTCACCAATGTTAGTTATCCCACAGAGAGGTACTTCTACCTCAGGGAGTCCAGCTTTGCCAGCTGATGATTCCCTTGGAACAGGTGCCACCCCAGGAGAGGTTTCTCCCACCACAGGAATGGTATCCTGAATGGTAGGGTGGTTAGGGGATACTGTGATACCCTTTTTACCTGTTGATGGAGAGGGATCCTGAGTTTTCAGGCCTTCTCTCCTTTGCTTTTTCATTTCAGTAGAAATGAGAGGGAACAATTCCTCAGGGATGCCCAGCATGGCTGCATGGGCATAAAACTCTACATCAGCCCAACCTGAGGCCTCTAGGTCATTACCTAAGAGACAGTCTACAGGTAAGCTAGGTGATACCACCACCTGCTTAGGGCCAGTAACTCCACCCCAACTAAACTGAATTATAGCTAAGGGAAGAAACTTAGTGGAGTTATGGACATCAATAATCTTATACTGTTGTCCAATGATGTGTTGTTCAGGATGCACCAGGTTTTCAGTCACCAAAGTGATACTGGCACCTGTGTCCCTGTAGGCCAAGGCCTCAACACCATTTATTGAAACTGTCTGCCTGTACTTATCCATTGTAAGGGGACAAGCAGCCAGTGTGGCAAGGCCAATGCCACTAGGTGTGACAGAAACTGTCTTGGGACTGACTACCCCAGTTTCTACTGTGGACCCATAAGTGAACCCAACTACACCCTTAACTTGGCTGTTGCCAGCAGTCCCACCACTAGTACCACTACTGCTAGGGGCACTAGAGCTTGATGTATTAGTGGTGGTAGGCTCAGGGGGTTTACCTGGGCAGGACTTATCCCCTGGCCTATGGCCTCTATTTTAACACACAAAGCACCAAGGCTTTTTAAATTGTGTAGGTTGAGAAGAAGAGGAGGAATTTGTTTTATCCCCACCCCCTGAAGAGTGTTTAAGATTTGAAGTGGGATCTTTGGTTTTACCCTTGTCCCCATGCTTATCTTGAGATTTTTCACCATCTTTCTTCTTATTGTTCTCTTTGTCACCCCCTGTATGAACTTTTCTGTTCACCTTTGTTCTGACCCATTTGTCTGCCTTCTTTCCCAATTCTTGGGGAGAGGTCAGATCAGAGTCCATCAAGTACTGGTGCAACAAATCAGACACACAATTATTAAGAATATGCTCTCTCAGGATGAAGTTATACAGGCTGTCATAATCAGAAACTTTACTGCCATGTAACCACCCCTCCAAGGCCTTCACTGAATGGTCAATGAAATCAACCCAGTCTTGTGAAGACTCCTTTTTGGTCTCTCTGAACTTTATCCTGTATTGTTCAGTGGTTGAGCCATAACCATCCAGGAGTGCATTCTTAAGAACTTTGTAATCATTGGCTTCACTTACTTTCACAGTAAGGAGCATATCCCTACCTTTTCCACTAAATGATAGCCATAGGATAGCAGCCCACTGCCTTTGAGGGACATCCTGTACAGCACAGGCCCTCTCAAGTGCAGCAAACCACTTGTTAATGTCATCCCCCTCCTTATAAGGGGGAACTATCTTGTGCAGATTCCTGGAATCATGCTCTTTTGCAGGATGACTATGGGGAATACTGCTGCTGCCACCATGTGTTTCTAAACCCAATTTCTCTCTCTCCTTCTCTACTTCTAAGGTCTGTCTATCCAAATCCAGCTGTTGCTTCTTGAGCTTCAGTCTGGTTTGTTCCACTCTCAATCTACATATTGAGCTCCCTTTCTAACAATCTGTCATCAGGATGGGTGGGAGGGACATGCCTTGAAACAGAAGTATGGTGAGAATGGACAGAAGGAGACCTATCCCTTACAGAAGGCACCCTAACAGCTTGGTTAACAGAAACATCACTTCTACTGTGGTGAGAAGGAATACTCTTGTTATGATGTGAGACAACACTATCTGTATGGTGTGACTCAACCTCAGTACCAACTATGCTAGACTGTCTAGTAATGGGCAGGCTTTGAAGTTTCTTTCCTGAAGCTTTTCCTAGGGGTGTCCCTGGATCAGATTGGGAACCATTAGCTACTTTTTCAACAGATGTGGCCCTTTTGGCCTTATCTTGTTCTCTAAGCATGTTAAGCAATAATTCCAAGGAAGGATTCTTCCCTACACTCAAACCTCTTTCTACACAGAGACTCCTTGCTCCTTTCCAGCTAAGGTAGTCATATGCAAGTTTGGACAGATCAACATTTTGGCCTGTGCCAGACATTTTTAGAAAGAGTTTAAGTGATAGAAAAAGAGAAAAAAGTTTTCAGAACTTTTTAGAAGGACAGGAAAAAAAACTTTTTAAACTTTTAAGAACTTTTTAGAAAGTTTAGAGGTACCTTTCAGCACTTTAGAAAAGAGGTGAGAAAAGAAATGCAAAACTTTTTGGTTAGGTGTACATACACTGAACTTGTTTTGTATATTTTTCTCTTATGAAAAGTACAATGACAAAAGTGGTAAGTAGTCTAAAAGCACTTATCCCACCGCTGCACAACCAATGTGGGAGGCTGGACTGGCTTGTAGTGAGTACCAAGGGGTACTTACACCTTGCACCAGGCCCAGTTATCCCTTATTAGTGTATAGGGTGTCTAGCAGCATAGGCTGATAGATAATGGTAGCTTAGCAGAGCAGCTTAGGCTGAACTAGGAGACGAGTGAAGCTCCTACAGTACCACTAGTGTCATATGCACAATATCATAAGAAAACACAATACACAGATATACTAAAAATAAAGGTACTTTATTTTTATGACAATATGCCAAAAGTATCTCAGTGAGTACCCTCAGTATGAGGATAGCAAATATACACAAGATATATGTACACAATACCAAAATATGCAGTAATAGTATTAGAAAACAGTGCAAACAATGTATAGTTACAATAGGATGCAATGGAGATACATAGGGATAGGGGCAACACAAACCATATACTCCAAAAGTGGAATGCGAACCACGAATGGACCCCAAACCTATGTGACCTTGTAGAGGGTCGCTGGGACTATTAGAAAATAGTAAGGGTTAGAAAAATAGCCCACCCCAAGACCCTGAAAAGTGAGTGCAAAGTGCACTAAAGTTCCCCAAAGGACATAGAAGTCGTGATAGGGGAATTCTGCAGGAAAGACACAAACCAGCAATGCAACAACGATGGATTTCCAGTCGAGGGTACCTGTGGAACAAGGGGACCAAGTCCAAAAGTCACAAGCAAGTCGGAGATGGGCAGATGCCCAGGAAATGCCAGATGTGGGTGCAAAGAAGCTGCTACTGGACAGTAGAAGCTTAGGTTTCTGCAGGAACGACAAGGGTTAGAGACTTCCCCTTTGGAGGACGGATCCCTCACGCAATGGAGAGTCGTGCAGAAGTGTTTTCCCGCCGAAAGACCTCCAACAAGCCTTGCTAGCTGCAAATCGTGCGGTTAGTGTTTTTGGATGCTGCTGTGGCCCAGGAGGAACCAGGATGTCGCCAATTGCGTCAGGGGACAGAGGGGGCGTCGAGCAAGACAAGGAGCCCTCTCAGCAGCAGGCAGCACCCGCAGAAGTGCCAGAAACAGGCACTATGAGGATGTGTGAAACGGTGCTCACCCGAAGTCGCACAAAGGAGTCCCACGTCGCCGGAGAACAACTTAGGAGGTCGTGCAATGCAGGTTAGAGTGCCGTGGACCCAGGCTGGACTGTGCACAAAGGATTTCCGCCGGAAGTGCACGGAGGCCGGAGTAGCTGCAAAAGTCGCGGTTCCCAGCAATGCAGTCTGGCGTGGGGAGGCAAGGACTTACCTCCACCAAACTTGGACTGAAGAGTCACTGGACTGTGGGTGTCACTTGGACAGAGTTGCTGGATTCAAGGGACCTCGCTCGTCGTGCTGAGAGGAGACCCAAGGTACCGGTGATGCAGTTCTTTGGTGCCTGCGGTTGCAGGGGCACGATTCCGTCGGCCCACGGGAGATTTCTTCGGAGCTTCTAGTGCAGAGAGGAGGCAGACTACCCCCACAGCATGCACCACCAGGAAAACAGTTGAGAAGGCGGCAGGATCAGCGTTACAGAGTTGCAGTAGTCGTCTTTGCTACTTTGTTGCAGTTTTGCAGGCTTCCAGCGCGGTCAGCAGTCGATTCCTTGGCAGAAGATGAAGAGAGAGATGCAGAGGAACTCGGATGAGCTCTTGCATTCGTTATCTAAGGAATCCCCAGAGACAGGGACCCTAAATAGCCAGAAAAGAGGGTTTGGCTACCTAGGAGAGAGGATAGGCTAGCAACACCTGAAGGAGCCTGACGTCACCTGGTGGCACTGGCCACTCAGAGCAGTCCAGTGTGCCAGCAGCACCTCTGTTTCCAAGATGGCAGAGGTCTGGAGCACACTGGAGGAGCTCTGGACACCTCCCAGGGGAGGTGCAGGTCAGGGGAGTGGTCACTCCCCTTTCCTTTGTCCAGTTTCGCGCCAGAGCAGGGCTAAGGGATCCCTGAACCGGTGTAGACTGGCTTATGCAGAAATGGGCACCATATGTGCCCATGAAAGCATTTCCAGAGGCTGGGGGAGGCTACTCCTCCCCTGCCTTCACACCATTTTCCAAAGGGAGAGGGTGTAACACCCTCTCTCAGAGGAAGTCCTTTGTTCTGCCATCCTGGGCCAGGCCTGGCTGGACCCCAGGAGGGCAGAAGCCTGTCTGAGGGGTTGGCAGCAGCAGCAGCTGCAGTGAAACCTCGGGAAAGGCAGTTTGGCAGTACCAGGGTCTGTGCTACAGACCACTGGGATCATGGGATTGTGCCAACTATGCCAGGATGGCATAGAGGGGGCAATTCCATGATCATAGACATGTTACATGGCCATATTCGGAGTTACCATTGTGAAGCTACATATAGGTAGTGACCTATATGTAGTGCACGCGTGTAATGGTGTCCCCGCACTCACAAAGTCCGGGGAATTGGCCCTGAACAATGTGGGGGCACCTTGGCTAGTGCCAGGGTGCCCTCACACTAAGTAATTTTGCACCTAACCTTTACCAGGTAAAGGTTAGACATATAGGTGACTTATAAGTTACTTAAGTGCAGTGTAAAATGGCTGTGAAATAACGTGGACGTTATTTCACTCAGGCTGCAGTGGCAGGCCTGTGTAAGAATTGTCAGAGCTCCCTATGGGTGGCAAAAGAAATGCTGCAGCCCATAGGGATCTCCTGGAACCCCAATACCCTGGGTACCTCTTTACCATATACTAGGGAATTATAAGGGTGTTCCAGTAAGCCAATGTAAATTGGTAAAATTGGTCACTAGCCTGTTAGTGACAATTTGAAAGAAATGAGAGAGCATAACCACTGAGGTTCTGATTAGCAGAGCCTCAGTGAGACAGTTAGGCATCACACAGGGAACACATACATATAGGTCACAAACTTATGAGAACTGGGGTCCTGGCTAGCAGGGTCCCAGTGACACATAACAAACATACTGAAAACATAGGGTTTTCACTATGAGCACTGGGCCCTGGCTAGCAGGATCCCAGTGAGACAGTGAAAACACCCTGACATACACTCACAAACAGGCCAAAAGTGGGGGTAACAAGGCTAGAAAGAGGCTACTTTCTCACACCGCTCCGCTGGGCCCTGCCGTCTCTGCACCGCTCCGCTGGGCCCTTCATCTCAAACACCGCTCCGCTGGGCCCCGCCGTCTCTGCACCGCTCCGCTGGGCCCTTCCTGTCAAGCACCGCTCCGCTGGGCCCTTCCTGTCAAGCACCGCTCCGCTGGGCCCCGCCGTCTCTGCACCGCTCCGCTGGGCCCTTCATCTCAAGCACCGCTCCGCTGGGCCCCGCCGTCTCTGCACCGCTCCGCTGGGCCCTTCCTGTCAGGCACTGCTCCGCTGGGCCCTTCATCTCAAGCACCACTCTGCTGGGCCCTTCATCTCAAGCACCGCTCCGCTGGGCCCCGCCGTCTCTGCACTGCTCCGCTGGGCCCTTCCTGTCAAGCACCGCTCCGTTGGGCCCCGCCGTCTCTGCACCGCTCCGCTGGGCCCTTCATCTCAAGCACCGCTCCGCTGGGCCCTGCCGTCTCTGCACCGCTCCGCTGGGCCCTTCCTGTCAAGCACCGCTTGTAGGAGGCTGGACTGGCTTGTAGTGAGTACCAAGGGGTACTTACACCTTGCACCAGGCCCAGTTATCCCTTATTAGTGTATAGGGTGTCTAGCAGCATAGGCTGATAGATAATGGTAGCTTAGCAGAGCAGCTTAGGCTGAAATAGGAGTCGAGTGAAGCTCCTACAGTACCACTAGTGTCATATGCACAATATCATAAGAAAACACAATACACAGATATACTAAAAATAAAGGTACTTTATTTTTATGACAATATGCCAAAAGTATCTCAGTGAGTACCCTCAGTATGAGGATAGCAAATATACACAAGATATATGTACACAATACCAAAATATGCAGTAATAGTATTAGAAAACAGTGCAAACAATGTATAGTTACAATAGGATGCAATGGAGACACATAGGGATAGGGGCAACACAAACCATATACTCCAAAAGTGGAATGCGAACCACGAATGGACCCCAAACCTATGTGACCTTGTAGAGGGTCGCTGGGACTATTAGAAAGTAGTAAGGGTTAGAAAAATAGCCCACCCCAAGACCCTGAAAAGTGAGTACAAAGTGCACTAAAGTACCCCAAAGGACATAGAAGTCGTGATAGGGGAATTCTGCAGGAAAGACACAAACCAGCAATGCAACAACGATGGATTTCCAGTCGAGGGTACCTGTGGAACAAGGGGACCAAGTCCAAAAGTCACAAGCAAGTCGGAGATGGGCAGATGCCCAGGAAATGCCAGCTGTGGGTGCAAAGAAGCTGCTACTGGACAGTAGAAGCTTAGGTTTCTGCAGGAATGACAAGGGCTAGAGACTTCCCCTTCGGAGGACGGATCCCTCACGCCGTGGAGAGTCGTGCAGAAGTGTTTTCCCGCTGAAAGACCGCCAACAAGCCTTGCTAGCTTCAAATCGTGCGTAGTGTTTTTGGATGCTGCTGTGGCCCAGGAGGGACCAGGATGTCGCCAACTGCGTCAGGGGACAGAGGGGGCGTCGAGCAAGACAAGGAGCCCTCTCAGCAGCAGGCAGCACCCGCAGAAGTGCCAGAAACAGGCACTACGAGGATGTGTGAAACGGTGCTCACCCGAAGTCGCACAAAGGAGTCCCACGTCGCCGGAGAACAACTTAGGAGGTCGTGCAATGCAGGTTAGAGTGTCGTGGACCCAGGCTGGACTGTGCACAAAGGATTTCCGCCGGAAGTGCACGGAGGCTGGAGTAGCTGCAAAAGTCGCGGTTCCCAGCAATGCAGTCTGGCGTGGGGAGGCAAGGACTTACCTCCACCAAACTTGGACTGAAGAGTCACTGGACTGTGGGAGTCACTTGGACAGAGTTGCTGGATTCAAGGGACCTCGCTCGTCGTGCTGAGAGGAGACCCAAGGTACCGGTGATGCAGTTCTTTGGTGCCTGCGGTTGCAGGGGGACGATTCCGTCGGCCCACGGGAGATTTCTTCGGAGCTTCTAGTGCAGAGAGGAGGCAGACTACCCCCACAGCATGCACCACCAGGAAAACAGTCGAGAAGGCGGCAGGATCAGCGTTACAGAGTTGCAGTAGTCATCTTTGCTACTTTGTTGAAGTTTTGCAGGCTTCCAGCGCGGTCAGCAGTCGATTCCTTGGCAGAAGGTGAAGAGAGAGATGCAGAGGAACTCGGATGAGCTCTTGCATTCGTTATCTAAGGAATCCCCAGAGACAGAGACCCTAAATAGCCAGAAAAGAGGGTTTGGCTACCTAGGAGAGAGGATAGGCTAGCAAAACCTGAAGGAGCCTATCAGAAGGAGTCTCTGATGTCACCTGGTGGCACTGGCCACTCAGAGCAGTCCAGTGTGCCAGAAGCACCTCTGTTTCCAAGATGGCAGAGGTCTGGAGCACACTGGAGGAGCTCTGGACACCTCCCAGGGGAGGTGCAGGTCAGGGGAGTGGTCACTCCCCTTTCCTTTGTCCAGTTTCGCGCCAGAGCAGGGCTAAGGGGTCCCTGAACCGGTGTAGACTGGCTTATGCAGAATTGGGCACCATGTGTGCCCACGAAAGCATTTCCAGAGGCTGGGGGAGGCTACTCCTCCCCTGCCTTCACACCATTTTCCAAAGGGAGAGGGTGTAACACCCTCTCTCAGAGGAAGTCCTTTGTTCTGCCATCCTGGGCCAGGCCTGGCTGGACCCCAGGAGGGCAGAAGCCTGTCTGAGGGGTTGGCAGCAGCAGCAGCTGCAGTGAAACCCCGGTAAAGGCAGTTTGGCAGTACCAGGGTCTGTGCTACAGACCACTGGGATCATGGGATTGTGCCAACTATGCCAGGATGGCATAGAGGGGGCAATTCCATGATCATAGACATGTTACATGGCCATATTCGGAGTTACCATTGTGAAGCTACATATAGGTAGTGACCTATATGTAGTGCACGCGTGTAATGGTGTCCCCGCACTCACAAAGTCCGGGGAATCGGCCCTGAACAATGTGGGGGCACCTTGGCTAGTGCCAGGGTGCCCTCACACTAAGTAACTTTGCACCTAACCTTTACCAGGTAAAGGTTAGACATATAGGTGACTTATAAGTTACTTAAGTGCAGTGTAAAATGGCTGTGAATTAACATGGACGTTATTTCACTCAGGCTGCAGTGGCAGGCCTGTGTAAGAATTGTCAGAGCTCCCTATGGGTGGCAAAAGAAATGCTGCAGCCCATAGGGATCTCCTGGAACCCCAATACCCTGGGTACCTCAGTACCATATACTAGGGAATTATAAGGGTGTTCCAGTAAGCCAATGTAAATTGGTAAAATTGGTCACTAGCCTGTTAGTGACAATTTGAAAGAAATGAGAGAGCATAACCACTGAGGTTCTGATTAGCAGAGCCTCAGTGAGACAGTTAGGCATCACACAGGGAACACATACATATAGGTCACAAACTTATGAGCACTGGGGTCCTGGCTAGCAGGGTCCCAGTGACACATAACAAACATACTGAAAACATAGGGTTTTCACTATGAGCACTGGGCCCTGGCTAGCAGGATCCCAGTAAGACAGTGAAAACACCCTGACATACACTCACAAACAGGCCAAAAGTGGGGGTAACAAGGCTAGAAAGAGGCTACTTTCTCACACAACCCCCCCCCCCAAACGAAGGACAATAAGGGTAACCTTGGCCAGTTGAGACTTTATTGTCTAAGTGGTGATAAGTAGAGAGTATCTCTGCAATAGACTGGTTACTCCCTTTATCATCCACTATATGGTTTCTTCCCTGTGGGGATGTAAACCGCCCTGTTTGAAGTTTTTTAGCTAAGCAACAATGTGAAGATGCATTTTCAGAGTTTCTATCAGTAAGTTTTAGTTTAGAGCAGTGGGAATTGTCCACTGAACCTATTTGTAGTGATGGAAATGCCAGACAGGGATGCTGTCTCAGAAAAGCCTTAGCCGGGCAAAAACGTTGTCCATATGGCTGGAAGAGAGAACAGGGATGCTGTTTCTCTTGGGTTGGAGCAGGGCAGGGATGCTGTCATATGAGCTCCACACTAGGGCAGAGATGCTGTCCTAAGTGTTGTGAGGCAGTGCAGGGTTTCTGCACTAAAGTTTCTCTGGGAGGGTTGGAGGGATGCTCCATGTTAACTAAAATGGTGCTCTTTTTCTCACCAATGTTAGTTATCCCACAGAGAGGTACTTCTACCTCAGGGAGTCCAGCTTTGCCAGCTGATGATTCCCTTGGAACAGGTGCCACCCCAGGAGAGGTTTCTCCCACCACAGGAATGGTATCCTGAATGGTAGGGTGGTTAGGGGATACTGTGATACCCTTTTTACCTGTTGATGGAGAGGGATCCTGAGTTTTCAGGCCTTCTCTCCTTTGCTTTTTCATTTCAGTAGAAATGAGAGGGAACAATTCCTCAGGGATGCCCAGCATGGCTGCATGGGCATAAAACTCTACATCAGCCCAACCTGAGGCCTCTAGGTCATTACCTAAGAGACAGTCTACAGGTAAGCTAGGTGATACCACCACCTGCTTAGGGCCAGTAACTCCACCCCAACTAAACTGAATTATAGCTAAGGGAAGAAACTTAGTGGAGCTATGGACATCAATAATCTTATACTGTTGTCCAATGATGTGTTGTTCAGGATGCACCAGGTTTTCAGTCACCAAAGTGATACTGGCACCTGTGTCCCTGTAGGCCAAGGCCTCAACACCATTTATTGAAACTGTCTGCCTGTACTTATCCATTGTAAGGGGACAAGCAGCCAGTGTGGCAAGGCCAATGCCACTAGGTGTGACAGAAACTGTCTTGGGACTGACTACCCCAGTTTCTACTGTGGACCCATAAGTGAACCCAACTACACCCTTAACTTGGCTGTTGCCAGCAGTCCCACCACTAGTACCACTACTGCTAGGGGCACTAGAGCTTGATGTATTAGTGGTGGTAGGCTCAGGGGGTTTACCTGGGCAGGACTTATCCCCTGGCCTATGGCCTCTATTTTAACACACAAAGCACCAAGGCTTTTTAAATTGTGTAGGTTGAGAAGAAGAGGAGGAATTTGTTTTATCCCCACCCCCTGAAGAGTGTTTAAGATTTGAAGTGGGATCTTTGGTTTTACCCTTGTCCTCATGCTTATCTTGAGATTTTTCACCATCTTTCTTCTTATTGTTCTCTTTGTCACCCCCTGTATGAACTTTTCTGTTCACCCTTGTTCTGACCCATTTGTCTGCCTTCTTTCCCAATTCTTGGGGAGAGGTCAGATCAGAGTCCATCAAGTACTGGTGCAACAAATCAGACACACAATTATTAAGAATATGCTCTCTCAGGATGAAGTTATACAGGCTGTCATAATCAGAAACTTTACTGCCATGTAACCACCCCTCCAAGGCCTTCACTGAATGGTCAATGAAATCAACCCAGTCTTGTGAAGACTCCTTTTTGGTCTCTCTGAACTTTATCCTGTATTGTTCAGTGGTTAAGCCATAACCATCCAGGAGTGCATTCTTAAGAACTTTGTAATCATTGGCTTCACTTACTTTCACAGTAAGGAGCATATCCCTACCTTTTCCACTAAATGATAGCCATAGGATAGCAGCCCACTGCCTTTGAGGGACATCCTGTACAGCACAGGCCCTCTCAAGTGCAGCAAACCACTTGTTAATGTCATCCCCCTCCTTATAAGGGGGAACTATCTTGTGCAGATTCCTGGAATCATGCTCTTTTGCAGGATGACTATGGGGAATACTGCTGCTGCCACCATGGGTTTCTAAACCCAATTTCTCTCTCTCCTTCTCTACTTCTAAGGTCTGTCTATCCAAATCCAGCTGTTGCTTCTTGAGCTTCAGTCTGGTTTGTTCCACTCTCAATCTATTGAGCTCCCTTTCTAACAATCTGTCATCAGGATGGGTGGGAGGGACATGCCTTGAAACAGAAGTATGGTGAGAATGGACAGAAGGAGACCTATCCCTTACAGAAGGCACCCTAACAGCTTGGTTAACAGAAACATCACTTCTACTGTGGTGAGAAGGAATACTCTTGTTATGATGTGAGACAACACTATCTGTATGGTGTGACTCAACCTCAGTACCAACTATGCTAGACTGTCTAGTAATGGGCAGGCTTTGAAGTTTCTTTCCTGAAGCTTTTCCTAGGGGTGTCCCTGGATCAGATTGGGAACCATTAGCTACTTTTTCAACAGATGTGGCCCTTTTGGCCTTATCTTGTTCTCTAAGCATGTTAAGCAATAATTCCAAGGAAGGATTCTTCCCTACACTCAAACCTCTTTCTACACAGAGACTCCTTGCTCCTTTCCAGCTAAGGTAGTCATATGCAAGTTTGGACAGATCAACATTTTGGCCTGTGCCAGACATTTTTAGAAAGAGTTTAAGTGATAGAAAAAGAGAAAAAAGTTTTCAGAACTTTTTAGAAGGACAGGAAAAAAAACTTTTTAAACTTTTAAGAACTTTTTAGAAAGTTTAGAGATACTTTTCAGCACTTTAGAAAAGAGGTGAGAAAAGAAATGCAAAACTTTTTGGTTAGGTGTACATACACTGAACTTGTTTTGTATATTTTTCTCTTATGAAAAGTACAATGACAAAAGTGGTAAGTAGTCTAAAAGCACTTATCCCACCGCTGCACAACCAATGTAGGAGGCTGGACTGGCTTATAGTGAGTACCAAGGGGTACTTACACCTTGCACCAGGCCCAGTTATCCCTTATTAGTGTATAGGGTGTCTAGCAGCATAGGCTGATAGATAATGGTAGCTTAGCAGAGCAGCTTAGGCTGAACTAGGAGACGAGTGAAGCTCCTACAGTACCACTAGTGTCATATGCACAATATCATAAGAAAACACAATACACAGATATACTAAAAATAAAGGTACTTTATTTTTATGACAATATGCCAAAAGTATCTCAGTGAGTACCCTCAGTATGAGGATAGCAAATATACACAAGATATATGTACACAATACCAAAATATGCAGTAATAGTATTAGAAAACAGTGCAAACAATGTATAGTTACAATAGGATGCAATGGAGACACATAGGGATAGGGGCAACACAAACCATATACTCCAAAAGTGGAATGCGAACCACGAATGGACCCCAAACCTATGTGACCTTGTAGAGGGTCGCTGGGACTATTAGAAAATAGTAAGGGTTAGAAAAATAGCCCACCCCAAGACCCTGAAAAGTGAGTGCAAAGTGCACTAAAGTTCCCCAAGGGACATAGAAGTCGTGATAGGGGAATTCTGCAGGAAAGACACAAACCAGCAATGCAACAACAATGGATTTCCAGTCGAGGGTACCTGTGGAACAAGGGGACCAAGTCCAAAAGTCACAAGCAAGTCGGAGATGGGCAGATGCCCAGGAAATGCCAGCTGTGGGTGCAAAGAAGCTGCTACTGGACAGTAGAAGCTTAGGTTTCTGCAGGAACGACAAGGGTTAGAGACTTCCCCTTTGGAGGACGGATCCCTCACGCAATGGAGAGTCGTGCAGAAGTGTTTTCCCGCCGAAAGACCTCCAACAAGCCTTGCTAGCTGCAAATCGTGCGGTTAGTGTTTTTGGATGCTGCTGTGGCCCAGGAGGAACCAGGATGTCGCCAATTGCGTCAGGGGACAGAGGGGGCGTCGTGCAAGACAAGGAGCCCTCTCAGCAGCAGGCAGCACCCGCAGAAGTGCCAGAAACAGGCACTACGAGGATGTGTGAAACGGTGCTCACCCGAAGTCGCACAAAGGAGTCCCACGTCGCCGGAGAACAACTTAGGAGGTCGTGCAATGCAGGTTAGAGTGCCGTGGACCCAGGCTGGACTGTGCACAAAGGATTTCCGCCGGAAGTGCACGGAGGCCGGAGTAGCTGCAAAAGTCGCGGTTCCCAGCAATGCAGTCTGGCGTGGGGAGGCAAGGACTTACCTCCACCAAACTTGGACTGAAGAGTCACTGGACAGTGGGTGTCACTTGGACAGAGTTGCTGGATTCAAGGGACCTCGCTCGTCGTGCTGAGAGGAGACCCAAGGTACCGGTGATGCAGTTCTTTGGTGCCTGCGGTTGCAGGGGCACGATTCCGTCGGCCCACGGGAGATTTCTTCGGAGCTTCTAGTGCAGAGAGGAGGCAGACTACCCCCACAGCATGCACCACCAGGAAAACAGTTGAGAAGGCGGCAGGATCAGCGTTACAGAGTTGCAGTAGTCGTCTTTGCTACTTTGTTGCAGTTTTGCAGGCTTCCAGCGCGGTCAGCAGTCGATTCCTTGGCAGAAGATGAAGAGAGAGATGCAGAGGAACTCGGATGAGCTCTTGCATTCGTTATCTAAGGAATCCCCAGAGACAGAGACCCTAAATAGCCAGAAAAGAGGGTTTGGCTACCTAGGAGAGAGGATAGGCTAGCAACACCTGAAGGAGCCTGACGTCACCTGGTGGCACTGGCCACTCAGAGCAGTCCAGTGTGCCAGCAGCACCTCTGTTTCCAAGATGGCAGAGGTCTGGAGCACACTGGAGGAGCTCTGGACACCTCCCAGGGGAGGTGCAGGTCAGGGGAGTGGTCACTCCCCTTTCCTTTGTCCAGTTTTGCGCCAGAGCAGGGCTAAGGGATCCCTGAACCGGTGTAGACTGGCTTATGCAGAAATGGGCACCATATGTGCCCATGAAAGCATTTCCAGAGGCTGGGGGAGGCTACTCCTCCCCTGCCTTCACACCATTTTCCAAAGGGAGAGGGTGTAACACCCTCTCTCAGAGGAAGTCCTTTGTTCTGCCATCCTGGGCCAGGCCTGGCTGGACCCCAGGAGGGCAGAAGCCTGTCTGAGGGGTTGGCAGCAGCAGCAGCTGCAGTGAAACCCCGGGAAAGGCAGTTTGGCAGTACCAGGGTCTGTGCTACAGACCACTGGGATCATGGGATTGTGCCAACTATGCCAGGATGGCATAGAGGGGGCAATTCCATGATCATAGACATGTTACATGGCCATATTCGGAGTTACCATTGTGAAGCTACATATAGGTAGTGACCTATATGTAGTGCACGCGTGTAATGGTGTCCCCGCACTCACAAAGTCCGGGGAATTGGCCCTGAACAATGTGGGGGCACCTTGGCTAGTGCCAGGGTGCCCTCACACTAAGTAATTTTGCACCTAACCTTTTCCAGGTAAAGGTTAGACATATAGGTGACTTATAAGTTACTTAAGTGCAGTGTAAAATGGCTGTGAAATAACGTGGACGTTATTTCACTCAGGCTGCAGTGGCAGGCCTGTGTAAGAATTGTCAGAGCTCCCTATGGGTGGCAAAAGAAATGCTGCAGCCCATAGGGATCTCCTGGAACCCCAATACCCTGGGTACCTCAGTACCATATACTAGGGAATTATAAGGGTGTTCCAGTAAGCCAATGTAAATTGGTAAAATTGGTCACTAGCCTGTTAGTGACAATTTGAAAGAAATGAGAGAGCATAACCACTGAGGTTCTGATTAGCAGAGCCTCAGTGAGACAGTTAGGCATCACACAGGGAACACATACATATAGGTCACAAACTTATGAGCACTGGGGTCCTGGCTAGCAGGGTCCCAGTGACACATAACAAACATACTGAAAACATAGGGTTTTCACTATGAGCACTGGGCCCTGGCTAGCAGGATCCCAGTGAGACAGTGAAAACACCCTGACATACACTCACAAACAGGCCAAAAGTGGGGGTAACAAGGCTAGAAAGAGGCTACTTTCTCACACCGCTCCGCTGGGCCCCGCCGTCTCTGCACCGCTCCGCTGGGCCCTTCATCTCAAGCACCGCTCCGCTGGGCCCCGCTGTCTCTGCACCGCTCCGCTGGGCCCTTCCTGTCAAGCACCGCTCCGCTGGGCCCTTCCTGTCAAGCACCGCTCCGCTGGGCCCCGCCGTCTCTGCACCGCTCCGCTGGGCCCTTCATCTCAAGCACCGCTCCGCTGGGCCCCGCCGTCTCTGCACCGCTCCGCTGGGCCCTTCCTGTCAGGCACTGCTCCGCTGGGCCCTTCATCTCAAGCACCGCTCTGCTGGGCCCTTCATCTCAAGCACCGCTCCGCTGGGCCCGCCGTCTCTGCACCGCTCCGCTGGGCCCTTCCTGTCAAGCACCGCTCCGCTGGGCCCCGCCGTCTCTGCACCGCTCCGCTGGGCCCTTCATCTCAAGCACCGCTCCGCTGGGCCCTGCCGTCTCTGCACCGCTCCGCTGGGCCCTTCCTGTCAAGCACCGCTTGTAGGAGGCTGGACTGGCTTGTAGTGAGTACCAAGGGGTACTTACACCTTGCACCAGGCCCAGTTATCCCTTATTAGTGTATAGGATGTCTAGCAGCATAGGCTGATAGATAATGGTAGCTTAGCAGAGCAGCTTAGGCTGAACTAGGAGACGAGTGAAGCTCCTACAGTACCACTAGTGTCATATGCACAATATCATAAGAAAACACAATACACAGATATACTAAAAATAAAGGTACTTTATTTTTATGACAATATGCCAAAAGTATCTCAGTGAGTACCCTCAGTATGAGGATAGCAAATATACACAAGATATATGTACACAATACCAAAATATGCAGTAATAGTATTAGAAAACAGTGCAAACAATGTATAGTTACAATAGGATGCAATGGAGACACATAGGGATAGGGGCAACACAAACCATATACTCGAAAAGTGGAATGCGAACCACGAATGGACCCCAAACCTATGTGACCTTGTAGAGGGTCGCTGGGACTATTAGAAAATAGTAAGGGTTAGAAAAATAGCCCACCCCAAGACCCTGAAAAGTGAGTACAAAGTGCACTAAAGTTCCCCAAAGGACATAGAAGTCGTGATAGGGGAATTCTGCAGGAAAGACACAAACCAGCAATGCAACAACGATGGATTTCCAGTCGAGGGTACCTGTGGAACAAGGGGACCAAGTCCAAAAGTCACAAGCAAGTCGGAGATGGGCAGATGCCCAGGAAATGCCAGCTGTGGGTGCAAAGAAGCTGCTACTGGACAGTAGAAGCTTAGGTTTCTGCAGGAACGACAAGGGCTAGAGACTTCCCCTTCGGAGGACGGATCCCTCACGCCGTGGAGAGTCGTGCAGAAGTGTTTTCCCGCTGAAAGACCGCCAACAAGCCTTGCTAGCTGCAAATCGTGCGTAGTGTTTTTGGATGCTGCTGTGGCCCAGGAGGGACCAGGATGTCGCCAATTGCGTCAGGGGACAGAGGGGGTGTCGAGCAAGACAAGGAGCCCTCTCAGCAGCAGGCAGCACTCGCAGAAGTGCCAGAAACAGGCACTACGAGGATGCGTGAAACGGTGCTCACCCGAAGTCGCACAAAGGAGTCCCACGTCGCCGGAGAACAACTTAGGAGGTCGTGCAATGCAGGTTAGAGTGTCGTGGACCCAGGCTGGACTGTGCACAAAGGATTTCCGCCGGAAGTGCACGGAGGCTGGAGTAGCTGCAAAAGTCGCGGTTCCCAGCAATGCAGTCTGGCGTGGGGAGGCAAGGACTTACCTCCACCAAACTTGGACTGAAGAGTCACTGGACTGTGGGAGTCACTTGGACAGAGTTGCTGGATTCAAGGGACCTCGCTCGTCGTGCTGAGAGGAGACCCAAGGTACCGGTGATGCAGTTCTTTGGTGCCTGCGGTTGCAGGGGGACGATTCCGTCGGCCCACGGGAGATTTCTTCGGAGCTTCTAGTGCAGAGAGGAGGCAGACTACCCCCACAGCATGCACCACCAGGAAAACAGTCGAGAAGGCGGCAGGATCAGCGTTACAGAGTTGCAGTAGTCGTCTTTGCTACTTTGTTGCAGTTTTGCAGGCTTCCAGCGCGGTCAGCAGTCGATTCCTTGGCAGAAGGTGAAGAGAGAGATGCAGAGGAACTCGGATGAGCTCTTGCATTCGTTATCTAAGGAATCCCCAGAGACAGAGACCCTAAATAGCCAGAAAAGAGGGTTTGGCTACCTAGGAGAGAGGATAGGCTAGCAAAACCTGAAGGAGCCTATCAGAAGGAGTCTCTGATGTCACCTGGTGGCACTGGCCACTCAGAGCAGTCCAGTGTGCCAGAAGCACCTCTGTTTCCAAGATGGCAGAGGTCTGGAGCACACTGGAGGAGCTCTGGACACCTCCCAGGGGAGGTGCAGGTCAGGGGAGTGGTCACTCCCCTTTCCTTTGTCCAGTTTCGCGCCAGAGCAGGGCTAAGGGGTCCCTGAACCGGTGTAGACTGGCTTATGCAGAAATGGGCACCATGTGTGCCCACGAAAGCATTTCCAGAGGCTGGGGGAGGCTACTCCTCTCCTGCCTTCACACCATTTTCCAAAGGGAGAGGGTGTAACACCCTCTCTCAGAGGAAGTCCTTTGTTCTGCCATCCTGGGCCAGGCCTGGCTGGACCCCAGGAGGGCAGAAGCCTGTCTGAGGGGTTGGCAGCAGCAGCAGCTGCAGTGAAACCCCAGGAAAGGCAGTTTGGCAGTACCAGGGTCTGTGCTACAGACCACTGGGATCATGGGATTGTGCCAACTATGCCAGGATGGCATAGAGGGGGCAATTCCATGATCATAGACATGTTACATGGCCATATTCGGAGTTACCATTGTGAAGCTACATATAGGTAGTGACCTATATGTAGTGCACGCGTGTAATGGTGTCCCCGCACTCACAAAGTCCGGGGAATCGGCCCTGAACAATGTGGGGGCACCTTGGCTAGTGCCAGGGTGCCCTCACACTAAGTAACTTTGCACCTAACCTTTACCAGGTAAAGGTTAGACATATAGGTGACTTATAAGTTACTTAAGTGCAGTGTAAAATGGCTGTGAATTAACATGGACGTTATTTCACTCAGGCTGCAGTGGCAGGCCTGTGTAAGAATTGTCAGAGCTCCCTATGGGTGGCAAAAGAAATGCTGCAGCCCATAGGGATCTCCTGGAACCCCAATACCCTGGGTACCTCAGTACCATATACTAGGGAATTATAAGGGTGTTCCAGTAAGCCAATGTAAATTGGTAAAATTGGTCACTAGCCTGTTAGTGACAATTTGAAAGAAATGAGAGAGCATAACCACTGAGGTTCTGATTAGCAGAGCCTCAGTGAGACAGTTAGGCATCACACAGGGAACACATACATATAGGTCACAAACTTATGAGCACTGGGGTCCTGGCTAGCAGGGTCCCAGTGACACATAACAAACATACTGAAAACATAGGGTTTTCACTATGAGCCCTGGGCCCTGGCTAGCAGGATCCCAGTGAGACAGTGAAAACACCCTGACATACACTCACAAACAGGCCAAAAGTGGGGGTAACAAGGCTAGAAAGAGGCTACTTCCTCACACAACCCCCCCCCCCCCCAAACGAAGGACAATAAGGCTAACCTTGGCCAGTTGAGACTTTATTGTCTAAGTGGTGATAAGTAGAGAGTATCTCTGCAATAGACTGGTTACTCCCTTTATCATCCACTATATGGTTACTTCCCTGTGGGGATGTAAACCGCCCTGTTTGAAGTTTTTTAGCTAAGCAACAATGTGAAGATGCATTTTCAGAGTTTCTATCAGTAAGTTTTAGTTTAGAGCAGTGGGAATTGTCCACTGAACCTATTTGTAGTGATGGAAATGCCAGACAGGGATGCTGTCTCAGAAAAGCCTTAGCCGGGCAAAAACGTTGTCCATATGGCTGGAAGAGAGAACAGGGATGCTGTTTCTCTTGGGTTGGAGCTGGGCAGGGATGCTGTCCTATGAGCTCCACACTAGGGCAGAGATGCTGTCCTAAGTGTTGTGAGGCAGTGCAGGGTTTCTGCACTAAAGTTTCTCTGGGAGGGTTGGAGGGATGCTCCATGTTAACTAAAATGGTGCTCTTTTTCTCACCAATGTTAGTTATCCCACAGAGAGGTACTTCTACCTCAGGGAGTCCAGCTTTGCCAGCTGATGATTCCCTTGGAACAGGTGCCACCCCAGGAGAGGTTTCTCCCACCACAGGAATGGTATCCTGAATGGTAGGGTGGTTAGGGGATACTGTGATACCCTTTTTACCTGTTGATGGAGAGGGATCCTGAGTTTTCAGGCCTTCTCTCCTTTGCTTTTTCATTTCAGTAGAAATGAGAGGGAACAATTCCTCAGGGATGCCCAGCATGGCTGCATGGGCATAAAACTCTACATCAGCCCAACCTGAGGCCTCTAGGTCATTACCTAAGAGACAGTCTACAGGTAAGCTAGGTGATACCACCACCTGCTTAGGGCCAGTAACTCCACCCCAACTAAACTGAATTATAGCTAAGGGAAGAAACTTAGTGGAGCTATGGACATCAATAATCTTATACTGTTGTCCAATGATGTGTTGTTCAGGATGCACCAGGTTTTCAGTCACCAAAGTGATACTGGCACCTGTGTCCCTGTAGGCCAAGGCCTCAACACCATTTATTGAAACTGTCTGCCTGTACTTATCCATTGTAAGGGGACAAGCAGCCAGTGTGGCAAGGCCAATGCCACTAGGTGTGAGAGAAACTGTCTTGGGACTGACTACCCCAGTTTCTACTGTGGACCCATAAGTGAACCCAACTACACCCTTAACTTGACTGTTGCCAGCAGTCCCACCACTAGTACCACTACTGCTAGGGGCACTAGAGCTTGATGTATTAGTGGTGGTAGGCTCAGGGGGTTTACCTGGGCAGGACTTATCCCCTGGCCTATGGCCTCTATTTTAACACACAAAGCACCAAGGCTTTTTAAATTGTGTAGGTTGAGAAGAAGAGGAGGAATTTGTTTTATCCCCACCCCCTGAAGAGTGTTTAAGATTTGAAGTGGGATCTTTGGTTTTACCCTTGTCCCCATGCTTATCTTGAGATTTTTCACCATCTTTCTTCTTATTGTTCTCTTTGTCACCCCCTGTATGAACTTTTCTGTTCACCCTTGTTCTGACCCATTTGTCTGCCTTCTTTCCCAATTCTTGGGGAGAGGTCAGATCAGAGTCCACCAAGTACTGGTGCAACAAATCAGACACACAATTATTAAGAATATGCTCTCTCAGGATTAAGTTATACAGGCTGTCATAATCAGTAACTTTACTGCCATGTAACCACCCCTCCAAGGCCTTCACTGAATGGTCAATGAAATCAACCCAGTCTTGTGAAGACTCCTTTTTGGTCTCTCTGAACTTTATCCTGTATTGTTCAGTGGTTAAGCCATAACCATCCAGGAGTGCATTCTTAAGAACTTTGTAATCATTGGCTTCACTTACTTTCACTGTAAGGAGCATATCCCTACCTTTTCCACTAAATGATAGCCATAGGATAGAAGCCCACTGCCTTTGAGGGACATCCTGTACAGCACAGGCCCTCTCAAGTGCAGCAAACCACTTGTTAATGTCATCCCCCTCCTTATAAGGGGGAACTATCTTGTGCAGATTCCTGGAATCATGCTCTTTTGCAGGATGACTATGGGGAATACTGCTGCTGCCACCATGGGTTTCTAAACCCAATTTCTCTCTCTCCTTCTCTACTTCTAAGGTCTGTCTATCCAAATCCAGCTGTTGCTTCTTCAGCTTCAGTCTGGTTTGTTCCACTCTCAATCTATTGAGCTCCCTTTCTAACAATCTGTCATCAGGGCGGGTGGGAGGGACATGCCTTGAAACAGAAGTATGGTGAGAATGGACAGAAGGAGACCTATCCCTTACAGAAGGCACCCTAACAGCTTGGTTAACAGAAACATCACTTCTACTGTGGTGAGAAGGAATACTCTTGTTATGATGTGAGACAACACTATCTGTATGGTGTGACTCAACCTCAGTACCAACTATGCTAGACTGTCTAGTAATGGGCAGGCTTTGAAGTTTCTTTCCTGAATCTTTTCCTAGGGGTGTCCCTGGATCAGATTGGGAACCATTAGCTACTTTTTCAACAGATGTGGCCCTTTTGGCCTTATCTTGTTCTCTAAGCATGTTAAGCAATAATTCCAAGGAAGGATTCTTCCCTACTGTAGGAGGCTGGACTGGCTTGTAGTGAGTACCAAGGGGTACTTGCACCTTGCACCAGGCCCAGTTATCCCTTATTAGTGTATAGGGTGTCTAGCAGCTTAGGCTGATAGATAATGGTAGCTTAGCAAAGCAGCTCAGGCTGAACTAGGAGACGTGTGAAGCTACTACAGTACCACTTAGTGTCATATGCACAATATCATAAGAAAACACAATACACAGTTATACTAAAAATAAAGGTACTTTATTTTTTATGACAATATGCCAAAGTATCTTAGAGTGTACCCTCAGTGAGAGGATAGGAAATATACACAAGATATATATACACAATAGCAAAAATATGCAGTATAGTCTTAGAAAACAGTGCAAACAGTGTATAGTTACAATAGGATGCAATGGGGAAACATAGGGATAGGGGGCAACACAAACCATATACTCCAGAAGTGGAATGCGAACCACGAATGGACCCCAAACCTATGTGACCTTGTAGAGGGTCGCTGGGACTATTAGAAAATAGTGAGAGTTAGCAAAATAACCCACCCCAAGACCCTGAAAAGTGAGTGCAAAGTGCACCAAAGTTCCCCTAAGGACAAAATAGTCGTGTTAGAGGGAAAATGCAAGGAAAACACAAATCAGCAATGCAACAACGATGGATTCCTGTCTGAAGGTACCTGTGGAGCAAGGGGACCAAGTCCAAAAGTCACAAGCAGCTCGGAGATGGGCAGATGCCCAAGAAATGCCAGCGGTTGGTGCAAAGAAGCTCTTACTAGGCTGAAGAACTGTGAATACTGCAGGAACGACAAGGGCTAGAGACTTCCCCTTTGGAGGATGGATCCCCCACGTCTTGGAGAGTCGTGCAGAAGTGTTTTTCCCGCCGGATGGACGCCAACAAGCCTTGCTACACGCAAATCGTGCGTTTGGCGTTTTTGGACGCTGCTGGGGCCCAGGAGGGACCAGGAGGTCGCAAATTGGACCTGCAGAGAGAGGGGACGTCGAGCAAGACAAGGAGCCCTCACTGAAGCAGGTAGCACCCGGAGAAGTGCCAGAAACAGGCACTACGAGGATGCGTGAAACGGTGCTCGCCGAAGTTGCACAAAGGAGTCCCACGTCGCCGGAGACCAACTTAGAAAGTCGTGCAATGCAGGTTAGAGTGCCGTGGACCCAGGCTTGGCTGTGCACACAGGATTTCCGCCGGAAGTGCACAGGGGCCGGAGAAGCTTGCAAAGTCGCGGTTCCCAGCAATGCAGCCCAGCGAGGTGAGGCAAGGACTTACCTCCACCAAACTTGGGCTGAAGAGTCACTGGACTGTGGGGGTCACTTGGACGGTGTCGCTGGATTCGAGAGACCTCGCTCGTCGTGCTGAGAGGAGACCCAAGGGACCGGAGATGCAGCTTTTTGGTGCCTGCGGTTGCAGGGGGAAGATTCCGTCGACCCACGGGAGATTTCTTCGGAGCTTCTGGTGCAGAGAGGAGGGCAGACTACCCCCACAGCATGCACAAGCAGGAAAACAGTCGAGAAGGCGGCAGGATCAGCGTTACAGAGTTGCAGTAGTCGTCTTTGCTACTATGTTGCAGGTTTGCAGGCTTCCAGCGGCGGTCAGCGGTCGATTCCTTATCAGAAGGTGAAGAGGGAGATGCAGAGGAACTCGGCTGAGCTCATGCATTCGTTATCTAAAGTTTCCCCAGAGTCCCCAGAGACAGAGACCCTAAATAGCCAGAAAAGAGGGTTTGGCTACCTAGGAGAGAGGAAAGGCTACTAACACCTGAAGGAGCCTATCACAAGGAGTCTCTGACGTCACCTGGTGGCACTGGCCACTCAGAGCAGTCCAGTGTGCCAGCAGCACCTCTGTTTCCAAGATGGCAGAGGTCTGGAGCACACTGGAGGAGCTCTGGACACCTCCCAGGGGAGGTGCAGGTCAGGGGAGTGGTCACTCCCCTTTCCTTTGTCCAGTTTCGCGCCAGAGCAGGGGCTAAGGGGTCCCTGAACCGGTGTAGACTGGCTTATGCAGAATTGGGCACATCTGTGCCCAACAAAGCATTTCCAGAGGCTGGGGGAGGCTACTCCTCCCCTGCCTTCACACCATTTTCCAAAGGGAGAGGGTGTCACACCCTCTCTCAGAGGAAGTTCTTTGTTCTGCCATCCTGGGCCAGGCCTGGCTGGACCCCAGGAGGGCAGATGCCTGTCTGAGGGGTTGGCAGCAGCAGCAGCTGCAGTGAAACCCCAGGAAGGGCAGTTTGGCAGTACCAGGGTCTGTGCTACAGACCACTGGGATCATGGGATTGTGCCAACTATGCCCGGATGGCATAGAGGGGGCAATTCCATGATCATAGACATGTTACATGGCCATATTCGGAGTTACCATTGTGAAGCTACATATAGGTAGTGACCTATATGTAGTGCACGCGTGTAATGGTGTCCCCGCACTCACAAAGTTCAGTGAATTGGCTCTGAACAATGTGGGGGCACCTTGGCTAGTGCCAGGGTGCCCACACACTAAGTAACTTTGCACCTAACCTTTACCAGGTAAAGGTTAGGCATATAGGTGACTTATAAGTTACTTAAGTGCAGTGTAAAATGGCTGTGAAATAACGTGGACGTTATTTCACTCAGGCTGCAGTGGCAGGCCTGTGTAAGAATTGTCAGAGCTCCCTATGGGTGGCAAAAGAAATGCTGCAGCCCATAGGGATCTCCTGGAACCCCAATACCCTGGGTACCTCAGTACCATATACCAGGGAATTATAAGGGTGTTCCAGTAAGCCAATGAAAATTGGTAAAAATGGTCACTAGCCTGTTAGTGACAATTTGAAAGTAATGAGAGAGCATAACCACTGAGGTTCTGGTTAGCAGAGCCTCAGTGAGACAGTTAGGCACCACACAGGGAACATATACATGCCCACCTATGAGCACTGGGGCCCTGTGTGACAGGGTCCCAGTGACACATACATATAGGCCACAAACCTATGAGCACTAGGGTCCTGACCAGCAGGATCCCAGTGACACATAACAACCATACTGAAAATATAGTGTTTTCACTATGAGCACTGAGGCCTGGCTATCAGGATCCCAGTGAGACAGTGAAAACAGTGACAAACACCCTGACATACACTCACAAACAGGCCAAAAGTGGGGGTAACAAGGCTAGAAAGAGGCTACCTTCTCACACAACCCCCCCCCAAACGAAGGACAATAAGGCTAACCTTGGCCAGTTGAGACTTTATTGTCTAAGTGGTGATAAGTAGAGAGTAGCTCTGCAATAGATTGGTTACTCCCTTTATCATCCACTGTATGGTTACTTCCCTGTGGGGATGTAAACCACCCTGTTTGAAGTTTTTTAGCTAAGCAACAATGTGAAGATGTATTTTCAGAGTTTCTATCAGTAAGTTTTAGTTTAGAGCAGTGGGAATTGTCCACTGAACCTATTTGTAGTGATGGAAATGCCAGACAGGGATGCTGTCTCAGAAAAGCCATAGCTGGGCAAAAACTTTGTCCATCTGGCTGGAAGAGAGAACAGGGATGCTGTTTCTCTTGAGTTGGAGCAGGGCAGGGATGCTGTCCTATGAGCTCCACACTAGGGCAGGGATGCTGTCCTAAGTGTTGTGAGGTAGTGCAGGGTTCCTGCACTAAAGTTTCTCTTGGAGGGTTGGAGGGATGCTCCATGTTAACTAAAATGGTGCTGTTTTTCTCACCAATGTTAGTTATCCCACAGAGAGGTACTTCCACCTCAGGGAGTCCAGCTTTGCCAGCTGATGATTCCCTTGGAACAGGTGCCACCCTAGGAGAGGTTTCTCCCACCACAGGAATAGTATCCTGAATGGTAGGGTGGTTAGGGGATACTGTGATACCCTTTTTACCTGTTGATGGAGAGGGATCCTGAGTTTTCAGGCCTTCTCTCCTTTGCTTTTTCATTTCAGTAGAAATGAGAGGGAACAATTCCTCAGGGATGCCCAGCATGGCTGCATGGGCATAAAACTCTACATCAGCCCAACCTGAGGCCTCTAGGTCATTACCTAAGAGACAGTCTACAGGTAAGCTAGGTGATACCACCACCTGCTTAGGGCCAGTAACTCCACCCCAACTAAACTGAATTATAGCTAAGGGAAGAAACTTAGTGGAGTTATGGACATCAATAATCTTATACTGTTGTCCAATGATGTGTTGTTCAGGAGGCACTAGGTTTTCAGTCACCAAAGTGAAACTGGCACCTGTGTCCCTGTAGGCCAAGGCCTCAACACCATTTATTGAAACTGTCTGCCTGTACTTATCCATTGTAAGGGGACAAGCAGCCAGTGTGGCAAGGCCAATGCCACTAGGTGTGACAGAAACTGTCTTGGGACTGATTACATCAGTTTCCACTATGGACCCATAAGTGAACCCAACTACACCCTTTGCTTGACTGTTGCCAGCAGTCCCACCACTATTACCACTACTGCTAGGGGCACTAGAGCTTGATGTATTAGTGGTGGTAGGCTCAGGGGGTTTACCTGGACAGGACTTATCCCCTGGCCTATGGCCTCTATTTTTACACACAAAGCACCAAGGCTTTTTAATGTGTGCAGGTTGTGAAGAAGAGGAAGAATTTGTTTTATCCCCACCCTCTGAAGAGTGTTTAAGATTTGAAGTGGGATCTTTGGTTTTACCCTTATCCCCATGCTTATCTTGAGATTTTTCACCATCTTTCTTCTTATTGCCATCTTTGTCACCCCCTGTATGAACTTTTCTGTTCACCCTTGTTCTGACCCATTTGTCTGCCTTCTTTCCCAATTCTTGGGGAGAGGTCAGATCAGAGTCTACCAGGTACTGGTGCAACAAATCAGACACACAATTATTAAGTATATGCTCTCTCAGGATTGTGTTATATAGGCTTTCATAATCAGTAACTTTACTGCCATGTAACCACCCCTCCAAGGCCTTCACTGAATGGTCAATGAAATCAACCCAGTCTTGTGAAGACTCCTTTTTGGTCTCTCTGAACTTTATCCTGTACTGTTCAGTGGTTAAGCCATAACCATCCAGGAGTGCATTCTTAAGAACTGTAAAATTATTGGCATCATTTTCTTTCACTGTAAGGAGCCTATCCCTACCTTTTCCACTAAATGATAGCCATAGGATAGCAGCCCACTGCTTTTGAGGGACATCCTGTACAGCACAGGCCCTCTCAAGTGCAGCAAACCACTTGTTAATGTCATCCCCCTCCTTATAAGGGGGAACTATCTTGTGCAGATTCCTGGAATCATGCTCTTTTGCAGGATGACTATGGGGAATACTGCTGCTGCCACCATGGGTATCTAAACCCAACTTCTGTCTTTCCCTCTCTATTTCTAAAGACTGTCTATCCAAATCCAGCTGTTGCTTCTTGAGCTTCAGTCTGGTTTGTTCCACTCTCAATCTATTGAGCTCCCTTTCTAACAATCTGTCATCAGGGTGGGTGGGAGGGACATTTCTAGATACAGAGGTATGATGGGAATGAACAGAAGGAGACCTGTCCCTTACCAAGGGCACCCTAACAGCTTGGCTACCAGCATAATGTGAGAGCACATCATTCAGTATGATGTGATTCAACCTCTGTACCAACTATGCTAGACTGTCTAGTAATGGGCAGGCTGAGAAGTTTCTTTCCTGAACCTTTTCCTGGGGGAGTCCCTGGATCAGATTGAGAACCATTAGCTACTTTTTCTACAGATTGGGCACTTATGGCCTTATCCTGTACTCTAAGCATATTAATTAACAGTTCTAAGGAAGGATTCTTCCCTACACTCAAACCTCTCTCTATGCAGAGACTCCTTGCTCCTTTCCAGCTAAGGTGATCATATGCAAGTTTGGACAGTTCAACATTTTTCATGTGCCAGACATTTTTAGAGAGAGTTAAAGTGATAGACAAAGAGAAAAAAGTTTTCTGAACTTTTTTGGAAAGACAGAAAAAAACTTTTAAAACTTTTAAGAACTTTTTGAAAGTTTAGAAGTACTTTTCAGCACTTAGAAAAGAGTGAAAAGAGGAAATGCAAAACTTTTTGGCTATGTGTATATACACTGACCTTGTTTTGTATATTTTTCTCTTATGAAAAGTACAATGACAAGAGTGGTAAGTAGTCTCAAAGCACTTATCCCACCGCTGCACAACCAATGTAGGAGGCTGGACTGGCTTGTAGTGAGTACCAAGGGGTACTTGCACCTTGCACCAGGCCCAGTTATCCCTTATTAGTGTATAGGGTGTCTAGCAGCTTAGGCTGATAGATAATGGTAGCTTAGCAAAGCAGCTCAGGCTGAACTAGGAGACGTGTGAAGCTACTACAGTACCACTTAGTGTCATATGCACAATATCATAAGAAAACACAATACACAGTTATACTAAAAATAAAGGTACTTTATTTTTATGACAATATGCCAAAGTATCTTAGAGTGTACCCTCAGTGAGAGGATAGGAAATATACACAAGATATATATACACAATAGCAAAAATATGCAGTATAGTCTTAGAAAACAGTGCAAACAGTGTATAGTTACAATAGGATGCAATGGGGAAACATAGGGATAGGGGCAACACAAACCATATACTCCAGAAGTGGAATGCGAACCACGAATGGACCCCAAACCTATGTGACCTTGTAGAGGGTCGCTGGGACTATTAGAAAATAGTGAGAGTTAGCAAAATAACCCACCCCAAGACCCTGAAAAGTGAGTGCAAAGTGCACCAAAGTTCCCCTAAGGACAAAATAGTCGTGTTAGAGGGAAAATGCAAGGAAAACACAAATCAGCAATGCAACAACAATGGATTCCTGTCTGAAGGTACCTGTGGAGCAAGGGGACCAAGTCCAAAAGTCACAAGCAGCTCGGAGATGGGCAGATGCCCAAGAAATGCCAGCGGTTGGTGCAAAGAAGCTCTTACTAGGCTGAAGAACTGTGAATACTGCAGGAACGACAAGGGCTAGAGACTTCCCCTTTGGAGGATGGATCCCCCACGTCTTGGAGAGTCGTGCAGAAGTGTTTTCCCGCCGGATGGACGCCAACAAGCCTTGCTACACGCAAATCGTGCGTTTGGCGTTTTTGGACGCTGCTGGGGCCCAGGAGGGACCAGGAGGTCGCAAATTGGACCTGCAGAGAGAGGGGACGTCGAGCAAGACAAGGAGCCCTCACTGAAGCAGGTAGCACCCGGAGAAGTGCCAGAAACAGGCACTACGAGGATGCGTGAAACGGTGCTCGCCGAAGTTGCACAAAGGAGTCCCACGTCGCCGGAGACCAACTTAGAAAGTCGTGCAATGCAGGTTAGAGTGCCGTGGACCCAGGCTTGGCTGTGCACACAGGATTTCCGCCGGAAGTGCACAGGGGCCGGAGAAGCTTGCAAAGTCGCGGTTCCCAGCAATGCAGCCCAGCGAGGTGAGGCAAGGACTTACCTCCACCAAACTTGGGCTGAAGAGTCACTGGACTGTGGGGGTCACTTGGACGGTGTCGCTGGATTCGAGAGACCTCGCTCGTCGTGCTGAGAGGAGACCCAAGGGACCGGAGATGCAGCTTTTTGGTGCCTGCGGTTGCAGGGGGAAGATTCCGTCGACCCACGGGAGATTTCTTCGGAGCTTCTGGTGCAGAGAGGAGGCAGACTACCCCCACAGCATGCACAAGCAGGAAAACAGTCGAGAAGGCGGCAGGATCAGCGTTACAGAGTTGCAGTAGTCGTCTTTGCTACTATGTTGCAGGTTTGCAGGCTTCCAGCGCGGTCAGCGGTCGATTCCTTATCAGAAGGTGAAGAGGGAGATGCAGAGGAACTCGGCTGAGCTCATGCATTCGTTATCTAAAGTTTCCCCAGAGACAGAGACCCTAAATAGCCAGAAAAGAGGGTTTGGCTACCTAGGAGAGAGGAAAGGCTACTAACACCTGAACGAGCCTATCACAAGGAGTCTCTGACGTCACCTGGTGGCACTGGCCACTCAGAGCAGTCCAGTGTGCCAGCAGCACCTCTGTTTCCAAGATGGCAGAGGTCTGGAGCACACTGGAGGAGCTCTGGACACCTCCCAGGGGAGGTGCAGGTCAGGGGAGTGGTCACTCCCCTTTCCTTTGTCCAGTTTCGCGCCAGAGCAGGGGCTAAGGGGTCCCTGAACCGGTGTAGACTGGCTTATGCAGAATTGGGCACATCTGTGCCCAACAAAGCATTTCCAGAGGCTGGGGGAGGCTACTCCTCCCCTGCCTTCACACCATTTTCCAAAGGGAGAGGGTGTCACACCCTCTCTCAGAGGAAGTTCTTTGTTCTGCCATCCTGGGCCAGGCCTGGCTGGACCCCAGGAGGGCAGATGCCTGTCTGAGGGGTTGGCAGCAGCAGCAGCTGCAGTGAAACCCCAGGAAGGGCAGTTTGGCAGTACCAGGGTCTGTGCTACAGACCACTGGGATCATGGGATTGTGCCAACTATGCCCGGATGGCATAGAGGGGGCAATTCCATGATCATAGACATGTTACATGGCCATATTCGGAGTTACCATTGTGAAGCTACATATAGGTAGTGACCTATATGTAGTGCACGCGTGTAATGGTGTCCCCGCACTCACAAAGTTCAGTGAATTGGCTCTGAACAATGTGGGGGCACCTTGGCTAGTGCCAGGGTGCCCACACACTAAGTAACTTTGCACCTAACCTTTACCAGGTAAAGGTTAGACATATAGGTGACTTATAAGTTACTTAAGTGCAGTGTAAAATGGCTGTGAAATAACGTGGACGTTATTTCACTCAGGCTGCAGTGGCAGGCCTGTGTAAGAATTGTCAGAGCTCCCTATGGGTGGCAAAAGAAATGCTGCAGCCCATAGGGATCTCCTGGAACCCCAATACCCTGGGTACCTCAGTACCATATACTAGGGAATTATAAGGGTGTTCCAGTAAGCCAATGAAAATTGGTAAAAATGGTCACTAGCCTGTTAGTGACAATTTGAAAGTAATGAGAGAGCATAACCACTGAGGTTCTGGTTAGCAGAGCCTCAGTGAGACAGTTAGGCACCACACAGGGAACATATACATGCCCACCTATGAGCACTGGGGCCCTGTGTGACAGGGTCCCAGTGACACATACATATAGGCCACAAACCTATGAGCACTAGGGTCCTGACCAGCAGGATCCCAGTGACACATAACAACCATACTGAAAATATAGTGTTTTCACTATGAGCACTGAGGCCTGGCTATCAGGATCCCAGTGAGACAGTGAAAACAGTGACAAACACCCTGACATACACTCACAAACAGGCCAAAAGTGGGGGTAACAAGGCTAGAAAGAGGCTACCTTCTCACACCTATACTCAAACCTCTTTCTACACAGAGACTCCTTGCTCCTTTCCAGCTAAGGTAGTCATATGCAAGTTTGGACAGATCAACATTTTGGCATGTGCCAGGCATTTTTAGAAAGAGTTTAAGTGATAGAAAAAGAGAAAAAAGTTTTCAGAACTTTTTAGAAGGACAGGAAAAAAAACTTTTTAAACTTTTAAGAACTTTTTAGAAAGTTTAGAGGTACTTTTCAGCACTTTAGAAAAGAGGTGAGAAAAGAAATGCAAAACTTTTTGGTTAGGTGTACATACACTGAACTTGTTTTGTATATTTTTCTCTTATGAAAAGTACAATGACAAAAGTGGTAAGTAGTCTAAAAGCACTTATCCCACCGCTGCACAACCAATGTAGGAGGCTGGACTGGCTTGTAGTGAGTACCAAGGGGTACTTACACCTTGCACCAGGCCCAGTTATCCCTTATTAGTGTATAGGGTGTCTAGCAGCATAGGCTGATAGATAATGGTAGCTTAGCAGAGCAGCTTAGGCTGAACTAGGAGACGAGTGAAGCTCCTACAGTACCACTAGTGTCATATGCACAATATCATAAGAAAACACAATACACAGATATACTAAAAATAAAGGTACTTTATTTTTATGACAATATGCCAAAAGTATCTCAGTGAGTACCCTCAGTATGAGGATAGCAAATATACACAAGATATATGTACACAATACCAAAATATGCAGTAATAGTATTAGAAAACAGTGCAAACAATGTATAGTTACAATAGGATGCAATGGAGACACATAGGGATAGGGGCAACTCAAACCATATACTCCAAAAGTGGAATGCGAACCACGAATGGACCCCAAACCTATGTGACCTTGTAGAGGGTCGCTGGGACTATTAGAAAATAGTAAGGGTTAGAAAAATAGCCCACCCCAAGACCCTGAAAAGTGAGTGCAAAGTGCACTAAAGTTCCCCAAAGGACATAGAAGTCGTGATAGGGGAATTCTGCAGGAAAGACACAAACCAGCAATGCAACAACGATGGATTTCCAGTCAAGGGTACCTGTGGAACAAGGGGACCAAGTCCAAAAGTCACAAGCAAGTCGGAGATGGGCAGATGCCCAGGAAATGCCAGCTGTGGGTGCAAAGAAGCTGCTACTGGACAGTAGAAGCTTAGGTTTCTGCAGGAACGACAAGGGCTAGAGACTTCCCCTTTGGAGGACGGATCCCTCACGCAGTGGAGAGTCGTGCAGAAGGATTCTCCCGCCGAAAGACCTCCAACAAGCCTTGCTAGCTGCAAATCGTGCGGTTAGTGTTTTTGGATGCTGCTGTGGCCCAGGAGGAACCAGGATGTCGCCAAATGCGTCAGGGGACAGAGGAGGCGTCGCGCAAGACACGGAGCCCTCTCAGCAGCAGACAGCTCCCGCAGAAGTGCCAGAAACAGGCACTACGAGGATGTGTGAAACGGTGCTCACCCGAAGTCGCACAAAGGAGTCCCACGTCGCCGGAGAACAACTTAGGAGGTCGTGCAATGCAGGTTAGAGTGCCATGGACCCAGGCTGGAATGTGCACAAAGGATTTCCGCCGGAAGTGCACGGAGGCCGGAGTAGCTGCAAAAGTCGCGGTTCCCAGCAATGCAGTCTGGCGTGGGGAGGCAAGGACTTACCTCCACCAAACTTGGACTGAAGAGTCACTGGACTGTGGGTGTCACTTGGACAGAGTTGCTGGATTCAAGGGACCTCGCTCGTTGTGCTGAGAGGAGACCCAAGGTACCGGTGATGCAGTTCTTTGGTGCCTGCGGTTGCAGGGGGACGATTCCATCGGCCCACGGGAGATTTCTTCGGAGCTTCTAGTGCAGAGAGGAGGCAGACTACCCCCACAGCATGCACCACCAGGAAAACAGTTGAGAAGGCGGCAGGATCAGCGTTACAGAGTTGCAGTAGTCGTCTTTGCTACTTTGTTGCAGTTTTGCAGGCTTCCAGTGCGGTCAGCAGTCGATTCCTTGGCAGAAGATGAAGAGAGAGATGCAGAGGAACTCGGATGAGCTCTTGCATTCGTTATCTAAGGAATCCCCAGAGACAGAGACCCTAAATAGCCAGAAAAGAGGGTTTGGCTACCTAGGAGAGAGGATAGGCTAGCAACACCTGAAGGAGCCTGACGTCACCTGGTGGCACTGGCCACTCAGAGCAGTCCAGTGTGCCAGCAGCACCTCTGTTTCCAAGATGGCAGAGGTCTGGAGCACACTGGAGGAGCTCTGGACACCTCCCAGGGGAGGTGCAGGTCAGGGGAGTGGTCACTCCCCTTTCCTTTGTCCAGTTTCGCGCCAGAGCAGGGCTAAGGGATCCCTGAACCGGTGTAGACTGGCTTATGCAGAAATGGGCACCATGTGTGCCCATGAAAGCATTTCCAGAGGCTGGGGGAGGCTACTCCTCCCCTGCCTTCACACCATTTTCCAAAGGGAGAGGGTGTAACACCCTCTCTCAGAGGAAGTCCTTTGTTCTGCCATCCTGGGCCAGGCCTGGCTGGACCCCAGGAGGGCAGAAGCCTGTCTGAGGGGTTGGCAGCAGCAGCAGCTGCAGTGAAACCCCGGGAAAGGCAGTTTGGCAGTACCAGGGTCTGTGCTACAGACCACTGGGATCATGGGATTGTGCCAACTATGCCAGGATGGCATAGAGGGGGCAATTCCATGATCATAGACATGTTACATGGCCATATTCGGAGTTACCATTGTGAAGCTACATATAGGTAGTGACCTATATGTAGTGCACGCGTGTAATGGTGTCCCCGCACTCACAAAGTCCGGGGAATTGGCCCTGAACAATGTGGGGGCACCTTGGCTAGTGCCAGGGTGCCCTCACACTAAGTAATTTTGCACCTAACCTTTACCAGGTAAAGGTTAGACATATAGGTGACTTATAAGTTACTTAAGTGCAGTGTAAAATGGCTGTGAAATAACGTGGACATTATTTCACTCAGGCTGCAGTGGCAGGCCTGTGTAAGAATTGTCAGAGCTCCCTATGGGTGGCAAAAGAAATGCTGCAGCCCATAGGGATCTCCTGGAACCCCAATACCCTGGGTACCTCAGTACCATATACTAGGGAATTATAAGGGTGTTCCAGTAAGCCAATGTAAATTGGTAAAATTGGTCACTAGCCTGTTAGTGACAATTTGAAAGAAATGAGAGAGCATAACCACTGAGGTTCTGATTAGCAGAGCCTCAGTGAGACAGTTAGGCATCACACAGGGAACACATACATATAGGTCACAAACTTATGAGCACTGGGGTCCTGGCTAGCAGGGTCCTAGTGACACATAACAAACATACTGAAAACATAGGGTTTTCACTATGAGCACTGGGCCCTGGCTAGCAGGATCCCAGTGAGACAGTGAAAACACCCTGACATACACTCACAAACAGGCCAAAAGTGGGGGTAACAAGGCTAGAAAGAGGCTACTTTCTCACACCGCTCCGCTGGGCCCCGCCGTCTCTGCACCGCTCCGCTGGGCCCTTCATCTCAAGCACCGCTCCGCTGGGCCCCGCCGTCTCTGCACCGCTCCGCTGGGCCCTTCCTGTCAAGCACCGCTCCGCTGGGCCCTTCCTGTCAAGCACCGCTCCGCTGGGCCCCGCCGTCTCTGCACCACTCCGCTGGGCCCTTCATCTCAAGCACCGCTCACCTGGGCCCCGCCGTCTCTGCACCGCTCCGCTGGGCCCTTCCTGTCAGGCACTGCTCCGCTGGGCCCTTCATCTCAAGCACCGCTCTGCTGGGCCCTTCATCTCAAGCACCGCTCCGCTGGGCCCCGCCGTCTCTGCACCGCTCCGCTGGGCCCTTCCTGTCAAGCACCGCTCCGCTGGGCCCCGCCGTCTCTGCACCGCTCCGCTGGGCCCTTCATCTCAAGCACCGCTCCGCTGGGCCCTGCCGTCTCTGCACCGCTCCGCTAGGCCCTTCCTGTCAAGCACCGCTTGTAGGAGGCTGGACTGGCTTGTAGTGAGTACCAAGGGGTACTTACACCTTGCACCAGGCCCAGTTATCCCTTATTAGTGTATAGGGTGTCTAGCAGCATAGGCTGATAGATAATGGTAGCTTAGCAGAGCAGCTTAGGCTGAACTAGGAGACGAGTGAAGTTCCTACAGTACCACTAGTGTCATATGCACAATATCATAAGAAAACACAATACACAGATATACTAAAAATAAAGGTACTTTATTTTTATGACTATATGCCAAAAGTATCTCATTGAGTACCCTCAGTATGAGGATAGCAAATATACACAAGATTTATGTACACAATACCAAAATATGCAGTAATAGTATTAGAAAACAGTGCAAACAATGTATAGTTACAATAGGATGCAATGGAGACACATAGGGATAGGGGCAACACAAACCATATACTCCAAAAGTGGAATGCGAACCACGAATGGACCCCAAACCTATGTGACCTTGTAGAGGGTCGCTGGGACTATTAGAAAATAGTAAGGGTTATAAAAATAGCCCACCCCAAGACCCTGAAAAGTGAGTGCAAAGTGCACTAAAGTTCCCCAAAGGACATAGAAGTCGTGATAGGGGAATTCTGCAGGAAAGACACAAACCAGCAATGCAACAACAATGGATTTCCAGTCGAGGGTACCTGTGGAACAAGGGGACCAAGTCCCAAAGTCACAAGCAAGTCGGAGATGGGCAGATGCCCAGGAAATGCCAGCTGTGGATGCAAAGAAGCTGCTACTGGACAGTAGAAGCTTAGGTTTCTGCAGGAACGACAAGGGCTATAGACTTCCCCTTTGGAGGACGGATCCCTCACGCAGTGGAGAGTCGTGCAGAAGTGTTTTCCCGCCGAAAGACCTCCAACAAGCCTTCCTAGCTGCAAATCGTGCGGTTAGTGTTTTTGGATGCTGCTGTGGCCCAGGAGGAACCAGGATGTCGCCAATTGCGTCAGGGGACAGAGGGGGCGTCGAGCAAGACAAGGAGCCCTCTCAGCAGCAGGCAGCACCCGCAGAAGTGCCAGAAACAGGCACTACGAGGATGCGTGAAACGGTGCTCACCCGAAGTCGCACAAAGGAGTCCCACGTCGCCGGAGAACAACTTAGGAGGTCGTGCAATGCAGGTTAGAGTGCCGTGGACCCAGGCTGGACTGTGCACAAAGGATTTCTGCCGGAAGTGCACGGAGGCCGGAGTAGCTGCAAAAGTCGCGGTTCCCAGCAATGCAGTCTGGCGTGGGGAGGCAAGGACTTACCTCCACCAAACTTGGACTGAAGAGTCACTGGACTGTGGGTGTCACTTGGACAGAGTTGCTGGATTCAAGGAACCTCGCTCGTCGTGCTGAGAGGAGACCCAAGGTACCGGTGATGCAGTTCTTTGGTGCCTGCGGTTGCAGGGGGACGATTCCGTCGGCCCACAGGAGATTTCTTCGGAGCTTCTAGTGCAGAGAGGAGGCAGACTACCCCCACAGCATGCACCACCAGGAAAACAGTCGAGAAGGCGGCAGGATCAGCGTTACAGAGTTGCAGTAGTCGTCTTTGCTACTTTGTTGCAGTTTTGCAGGCTTCCAGTGGGGTCAGCAGTCGATTCCTTGGCAGAAGGTGAAGAGAGAGATGCAGAGGAACTCGGATGAGCTCTTGCATTCGTTATCTAAGGAATCCCCAGAGACAGAGACCCTAAATAGCCAGAAAAGAGGGTTTGGCTACCTAGGAGAGAGGATAGGCTAGCAACACCTGAAGGAGCCTGACGTCACCTGGTGGCACTGGCCACTCAGAGAAGTCCAGTGTGCCAGCAGCACCTCTGTTTCCAAGATGGCAGAGGTCTGGAGCACACTGGAGGAGCTCTGGACACCTCCCAGGGGAGGTGCAGGTCAGGGGAGTGGTCACTCCCCTTTCATTTGTCCAGTTTCACGCCAGAGCAGGGCTAAGGGGTCCCTGAACCGGTGTAGACTGGCTTATGCAGAAATGGGCACCATGTGTGCCCATGAAAGTATTTCCAGAGGCTGGGGGAGGCTACTCCTCCCCGCCTTCACACCATTTTCCAAAGGGAGAGGGTGTAACACCCTCTCTCAGAGGAAGTCCTTTGTTCTGCCATCCTGGGCCAGGCCTGGCTGGACCCCAGGAGGGCAGAAGCCTGTCTGAGGGGTTGGCAGCAGCAGCAGCTGCAGTGAAACCCCGGGAAAGGCAGTTTGGCAGTACCAGGGTCTGTGCTACAGACCACTGGGATCATGGGATTGTGCCAACTATGCCAGGATGGCATAGAGGGGGCAATTCCATGATCATAGACATGTTACATGGCCATATTCGGAGTTACCATTGTGAAGCTACATATAGGTAGTGACCTATATGTAGTGCACGCGTGTAATGGTGTCCCCGCACTCACAAAGTCCGGGGAATTGGCCCTGAACAATGTGGGGGCACCTTGGCTAGTGCCAGGGTGCCCTCACACTAAGTAACTTTGCACCTAACCTTTACCAGGTAAAGGTTAGACATATAGGTGACTTATAAGTTACTTAAGTGCAGTGTAAAATGGCTGTGAAATAACGTGGACGTTATTTCACTCAGGCTGCAGTGGCAGGCCTGTGTAAGAATTGTCAGAGCTCCCTATGGGTGGCAAAAGAAATGCTGCAGCCCATAGGGATCTCCTGGAACCCCAATACCCTGGGTACCTCAGTACCATATACTAGGGAATTATAAGGGTGTTCCAGTAAGCCAATGTAAATTGGTAAAATTGGTCACTAGCCTGTTAGTGACAATTTGAAAGAAATGAGAGAGCATAACCACTGAGGTTCTGATTAGCAGAGCCTCAGTGAGACAGTTAGGCATCACACAGGGAACACATACATATAGGTCACAAACTTATGAGCACTGGGGTCCTGGCTAGCAGGGTCCTAGTGACACATAACAAACATACTGAAAACATAGGGTTTTCACTATTAGCACTGGGCCCTGGCTAGCAGGATCCCAGTGAGACAGTGAAAACACCCTGACATACACTCACAAACAGGCCAAAAGTGGGGGTAACAAGGCTATATAGAGGCTACTTTCTCACACCGCTCCGCTGGGCCCCGCCGTCTCTGCACCGCTCCGCTGGGCCCTTCCTGTCAAGCACCGCTCCGCTGGGCCCTTCCTGTCAAGCACCGCTCCGCTGGGCCCCGCCGTCTCTGCACCGCTCCGCTGGGCCCTTCATCTCAAGCACCGCTCCGCTGGGCCCCGCCGTCTCTGCACCGCTCCGCTGGGCCCTTCCTGTCAGGCACCGCTCCGCTGGGCCCTTCATCTCAAGCACCGCTCTGCTGGGCCCTTCATCTCAAGCACCGCTCCGCTGGGCCCCGCCGTCTCTGCACCGCTCCGCTGGGCCCTTCCTTTCAAGCACCGCTCCGCTGGGCCCCGCCGTCTCTGCACCGCTCTGCTGGGCCCTTCATCTGAAGCACCGCTCCGCTTGTGGGACTGTGGCTTTGCACTCCCCAGGATGGTACAGTGGGCATGGAGGCCCCTCGTGGATCTGGCGTCGTGGACTCATGTGGCTGAGGTGCCCCCCCTTCCCTTCCCCCTGAGGTGCCTGTGGTTTTATTATCTGATGCCCCAGCAGTGTTCTCTCCAATGGAATCGGGTCTCGTGTGTGGGCTTTGCCCATGTGTTTATGCACATTGGCCCACGAACAATGGCATGTAGCCAATATGTGCCGGACTTTTGGACTATGTATACATTGTTCATGTTGTGATTTATTTGTTTAAAAAATCTCATATTTCACTTAAGTTCAAATATGCTTGAATATACTTCTATTTTAATGATCATTTTATTTTGTCTTTGAATTATTCCGAGGGTTTGGGGGGTGTAAATCTGACTTGTTGCTCTGCATTGGTGTGTGGGGATTTGGGGGGGGGGGGGCGGGTGTCGTGTATGTGTGTGCCCGTAATCTTTTCTCCTCCCCCCTCCCCTGTGTCGTAGGTGCAGTACTCACCGTTGTCTCCTGCGGCGGCGTTCGTGCTCCTGGTAGAGGAGCAGGTAGACAATCGCTGGTAGGATGTTTAATTCGGGTTCCATGCTGTCCAGATTCCTTGTGGAGTGTATAGAGGTGAGCGTTTTCCCGTTCGTGGTCTGTTTCCGCCGTGTTTTTATCGGCGGGGCTCCCGCCCCGGAAAAGGTGGCGGATTGGTGGGTCGTGATAGGGTGGGCGGTACATTGTCTGCCGCCTGTCTGTTGGCGGTGACCGCCGCGCTGTTTGTTTGTCCCGCCGTGGTGGTCGGAGTGTTAAAGTGGCAGGCTCTGTTGGCGGTTCCCGCCAGGGTCAGAATTCAATTTTTTTTACCGCCTGCCTGTTGGCGGGTTGGCCGCCGCTTTAACTCCGACCGCCAGGGTCGGAATGACCCCCATAGTAATGTGTTTTATATATCCTGACAGTGAAATATTGCTAAATTCGTTTTTCACTGTTGCAAGGCCTGTCCCTCTCATAGGTTAACATGGGGGCTACCTTTAAATCTGATTAAAGTGTAGATTCCCTTTGGGAGCGGATGGACATGTGGAGTTTGGGGTCTCTGAGCTCACAATTTAAAAATACATCTTTTAGTAAAGTTGATTTTAAGATTGTGCGTTTGAAAATGCCACTTTTAGAAAGTAGGCATTTTCTTGCTTAATCCATTCTGTGACACTGCCTGTTTGTGGATTCCCTGCCTGGGTCAGTTTGACAGTTGGGCTGGTCACACCTCTCCTCTAGACAGTGACAAAAAGGGGGCTGAGGTGTAGCCTGCATATCTTCATTAGCCATTGTAGGAGGCTGGCCTGGCTTGTAGTGGGTACCAGAGGTACTTACACTTTGTGCCAGGTCCAGTTATTCCTAATTAGTGTAGAAGAGGTGTTTCTAGCAGCTTAGACTGATAGAAGGTAGCTATGGCAAAGTAGCTTAGACTGAACTAAGAGACATGCACAGCTCCTACTATACCACTTATATCATATGCACAATATCATAAGAAAACACAATACACAGAGTTACTAAAAATAAAGGTTCTTTTTTTCATGACAATATGCCAAAAGTATCTCAGTGAGTACCCTCAGTAAGAAGGTAAGTACTATACACAAGTTATATGTATACAAACCAAAAGTAGGTAAGAGCAAGAAAAGTAATGCAAACAGTGTAGAATTACAATAGGTTGAAATAGGAGCACATAGGTACCTTTATTTTTAGTATATCTGTGTATTGTGTTTTCTTATGATATTGTGCATATGACACGAGTGGTATAGTAGGAGCTTTGCATGTCTCCTAGTTCAGCCTAAGCTGCTCTCCATAGCTACCTTCTATCAGCCTAAGCTGCTAGAAAACACCTCTTCTCCTCTAATAAGGGATAACTGGTCCTGGTACAGAGTGTAAATACCCCTTGGTACCCACTACAAGCCAGGCCAGCCTCCTACATTGGTTGTGCAGCAGTGGGATAGGTACTTGCAACTACTTACCACTTTGTCATTTTGTACTTTTCATAAGAGAAAAATATACAAAACAAGTACAGTGTATGTACACCTAGCCAAAAAGTTTTGCTTTTCTTCTCTTACTCTATTGCTAAGTGCTGAAAGGTACCTCTAAAACTTTCAAAACGTTCTAAAAAGTTGAAAACGTTTTTTTCTGTTTCCTTAAAAAGTTCTGAAACTTTTTCTTTCTTTTTCTGTCCCTTAAACCTTTTTCTATCATGTCTGGTACAGGTCCTACTCTTGATCTGGTCAGCTCTGCTTATGACCACCTTAGCTTGAAAGGTGTAAGGGGTCTCTGCATTGATAGAGGGGTAGGGAAGAATCCCTCTAGAGAACTGTTGATTAACATGCTCATTGAGAATGATAAGGCCTTAGCTGGCACATTTGTTGAGAAGTTAGGAGATAGTTCACACTCTGATTCTGGGGCAGCCCCAACAAGAATGTTAGATGGTATTCTTTCCAACTTGCCCCTTAGCAGACCACCTAGCATAACTGGTACTAATGTGAGTTATCATCACAGCAGGGATGTCATTCATGCAGGTCAAGTTGTTAGAGTGCCAACTGTTAGGGACAATGCTCCCTCTGTTCATTCTCACCATTCTTCTGTGTCTAAGCATGCCCAACCCACCCACCCTGATGACAGAATGTTAGAAAAGGAGCTCAATAGATTGAGAGTGGAAGAGACCAGTCTGAAGTATTAACAGCAACAGCTGGCTCTAGACAGGTAAACTTTAGACTTAGAAAAAGAAAGACAGAGGTTGGGATTTGGACCCCATGGTGGCAGTAGCAGTATTACAGATAGTAATCCTGTAAAAAAGCATGATTCTAGGAATCTGCATAAGATAGTTCCCCCTTACAAGGAGGGGGATGACATTAACAAGTGGTTCGCTGCACTTGAGAGGGCCTGTGTTGTACAGCGGGTCCCTCAAAGGCAGTGGGCTGCTATCCTATGGATATCTTTCAGTGGAAAGGGTAGGGATAGGCTCCTTACTGTGAAGGAAACTGATGCCAATAATTTTACAGTTTTAAAGAATGCATTCTTGGATGGTTATGGCTTAACCACTGAACAGTACAGGATTAAGTTCAGAGAAACCAAAAAAGAGTCTTCACAAGACTGGGTAGACTTTGTTGACCATTCAGTGAATGCCTTGGAGGGGTGGTTACATGGCAGTAAAGTTTCTGACTATGAAAGCCTGTATAATCTGATCCTGAGAGTATTCTGAATAACTGTGTGTCTGACTTGTTACACCAATATCTAGTGGACTCAGATCTGACCTCTTCCCAAGAATTGGGAAAGAAGGCAGACAAATGGGTCAGAACAAGAGTGAACAGAAAAGTTCATACAGGGGGTGACAAGGATGGCAAGAAGAAGGATGGTAAGTCTTCAGACAAGGGTGGGAACAAATCTAAAAATGAGTCTTCATCAGGCCCACAAAAACACTCTGGTGGGGGTGGTGCGCCCAAATCCTCTTCAAATCAAAACAAAGAAAAGAAACCATGGTGCTATTTATGTAAAATAAAAGGCCATTGGACAACAGATCCCAGTTGTCCAAAGAAAAGCACCAAGCCTCCTACCACTACAACCCCTGCTGCTACACCTAGTGCCCCTAGTAATAGCAGTGGTGGTGGGAGCAAACCTACTAATAGCCAATCCAAGGGAGTAGCTGGGCTCACTTTTGGTAATTTAGTTGGGGTTGGTCTGATTACTGAGACCACAGAGGCTGTGTTAGTCTCTGAGGGGGCCATTGATTTGGCTACCTTGGTTGCTTGTCCCCTTAACATGGATAAGTACAAGCAACTACCCCTAATAAATGGTGTTGAGGTTCAGGCCTACAGGGACACAGGCGCCAGTGTTACAATGGTAATAGAGAAACTGGTCCACCCTGAACAACACCTACTTGGTCACCAGTACCAAGTAACCGATGCTCATAACAACACTCTTAGCCACCCCATGGCTGTTGTGAATCTCAACTGGGGGGGGGGGGTTATTGGTCCAAAGAAAGTTGTGGTTGCCTCAGATTTACCTGTAGACTGTCTACTAGGGAACGATTTAGAGACATCAGCTTGGGCAGAAGTGGAGTTGGAGGCTCATGCAGCAATGCTGGGCATTCCAGGGCATATTTTTGCTTTAACCAGGGCTCAGGCCAAAAAGCAAAAAGGACAGGGTGACTTGGATCCTGGAAGAATGGACCAAGTGCTCCCTAAAGCTAGGGTTAGTAAAGGTAAAACACTACCTACTATCCCTCCCTCTACAGTGGACTCAACTTCTGAGGAAGAAGAATTTCCACCCTGTGCAGAACCTACACCAGAGGAGCTGGAAGCAGACACTGCTGAGCTTTTGGGTGAAGGGGGGCCTGCCAGGGAGGAGCTGAGTGTGGCACAGCATACCTGTCCCACACTAGAGGGTCTAAGGCAGCAAGCTGTCAAACAAGCAAATGGGGATGTCAGTGACTCTCACAGAGTTTACTGGGAGGATAACCTTTTGTATACTGAAGCAAGGGATCCAAAACCTGGAGCTGCCAGGAGATTGGTGATTCCTCAGGAATACAGAAAGTTCCTCCTAACTCTAGCCCACGACATTCCCTTAGCTGGACATTTGGGGCAAATGAAAACTTGGGACAGGCTTGTTCCCTTGTTTCATTGGCCTAGAATGTCAGAGGACACAAAGGAATTTTGTAAGTCCAGTGAAACCTGTCTAGCCAGTGGCAAGACAGGTGGCACTCCAAAGGCCCCCCTTATTCCACTACCTGTGGTTGGGGTTCCCTTTGAAAGGGTAGGGGTTGACATAGTTGGCCCCCTTGACCCTCCTACTGCTTCAGGCAATAGGTTTATGTTGGTGGTAGTGGACCATGCCACCAGATATCCTGAAGCAATTCCTCTAAGGACAACTACAGCTCCTGCAGTGGCAAAGGCCCTCCTGGGAATCTTTTCCAGGGTGGGCTTCCCAAAAGAGGTGGTATCAGACAGGGGAAGCAATTTCATGTCTGCTTACTTAAAGGCCATGTGGAAGGAATGTGGTGTGACATACAAGTTCACCACACCCTATCATCCACAAACAAATGGACTGGTTGAGAGGTTTAATAAAACTCTCAAAGGAATGATAATGGGACTCCCTGACAAACTCTGCAGGAGATGGAATGTCCTGTTACCTTGCCTCCGTTTTGCTTACAGGGAGGTAGCCCAAAAAGGAGTGGGCTTCAGCCCCTTTGAACTCCTATTTGGACACCCTGTGAGAGGTCCTCTAACACTTGTAAAGGAGGGTTGGGAACAACCTTTAAAAGCTCCTAAGCAAGACATAGTGGACTATGTACTTGGCCTAAGATCTAGAATGGCTGAGTACATGAAAAAGGCCAGTAAAAACCTTCAGGCCAGCCAAAAGCTCCAAAAGCAATGGCATGACCAGAAGGCTGTTTTGGTTCAGTACCAACCAGGGCAGAAAGTGTGGGTCTTGGAGCCTGTGGCCCCAAGAGCACTCCAAGACAAATGGAGTGGACCCCACATTATTGTTGAGAAAAAGGGTGAAGTCACCTACTTAGTTGACTTAGGCACTGCCAGGAGTCCCCTTAGGGTGCTCCATGTCAATCGCCTGAAACCCTACTATGACAGGGCTGATCTCACCCTGCTCATGGCAACAGATGAGGGACAGGAAGAAGAGAGTGACCCTCTCCCTGATCTCTTCTCTTCCACAGAACAAGATGCTCTAGTGGAAGGTGTAGTTTTGGCAGATTGTCTTACTGCTGAGCAGAAAGACCACTGCATAAATCTCCTGGGTCAGTTTTCTGAACTCTTCTCTACTGTGCCAGGCACCACTTCTTGGTGTGAGCACACTATAGATACTAGAGACAGCTTGCCTGTCAAAAGTAAGATCTATAGGCAGCCTGACCATGTCAGAGACTGCATAAAGCAAGAAGTGCAGAAAATGCTTGAACTAGGAGTGGTTGAGCACTCTGAAAGTCCATGGGCCTCTCCTGTGGTACTTGTACCAAAACCTCATTCCAAAGATGGAAAAAGGGAAATTAGATTTTGTGTTGACTACAGAGGTCTCAACCAGGTAACACAAACTGATGCTCACCCTATACCCACGGCAGATGAGCTAATAGATACACTGGCATCTGCCAAGTATCTAAGCACCTTTGATTTGACTGCAGGGTATTGGCAGATCAAGTCATCAGAGGATGCAAAAGCAAAAACTGCATTTTCAACCATTGGAGGCCATTACCAATTCACAGTAATGCCTTTTGGATTGAAAAATGCACCTGCCACTTTTCAAAGGTTGGTGACTACAGTCCTGCAAGGGCTGGAAGCTTTTAGTGCAGCATATCTAGATGAAATAGCTGTCTTTAGCTCCAGCTGGGATGATCACTTGGTCCACCTATGGAAAGTTTTGGAGGCCCTGCAAAAGGCAGGCCTCACTATCAAGGCTTCAAAGTGCCAGATAGGGCAGGGGAAAGTGGTTTATCTGGGACACCTGGTAGGTGGAGAACAGATTGCACCACTTCAGGGAAAAATCCAAACTATTATAGATTGGGTTCCCCCTACAACTCAGACTCAGGTGAGAGCCTTCTTAGGCCTCACTGGGTATTACAGGAGGTTCATAAAGAACTATGGCTCCATTGCAGCCCCTCTTAATGACCTCACAACTAAAAAAATGCCTAAAAAGGTATTATGAACAGCAAACTGTCAGAAAGCTTTTGAGGCGCTGAAGCAGGCCATGTGCTCTGCACCTGTCCTGAAATGCCCCTGGTACTCCCAAAAATTCATTGTCCAAACTGATGCATCTGAATTAGGGTAGGGGCAGTCTTATCACAACTTAATTCTGAGGGCCAGGATCAACCTGTTGCTTTTATCAGCGGGAGGTTGACCCCTAGAGAAAAGCGTTGGTCTGCCATAGAGAGGGAGGCCTTTGCTGTGGTCTGGGCACTGAAGAAGTTGAGGCCATACCTGTTTGGCACTCACTTCATTGTTCAGACAGACCACAAACCTCTACTTTGGGTAAAACAAATGAAAGGTGAAAACCCTAAATTGTTGAGGTGGTCCATATCCCTACAGGGAATGGACTATACAGTGGAACATAGACCTGGGAGTACCCACTCCAATGCAGATGGACTCTCCAGATATTTCCACTTAGACAATGAAGACTCATCAGGTCATGGCTAGTCTTATTGTCCTTCGTTTGGGGGGGGGGTAGGAAAGTACCATCTTGCCTGGCATGTTACCCCCATATTTCACTGTGTATATGTAGTTTTAGTTGTATGTGTCACTGGGACCCTGCCAGCCAGGGCCCCAGTGCTCATAAGTGTGCCCTATATGTGTTACGTGTGTTATGACTAACTGTCTCACTGAGGCTCTGCTATCCAGAACCTCAGTGGTTATGCTCTCTCATTTTCTTTCCAAATTGTCACTAACAGGCTAGTGACCAATTTCACCAATTTACATTGGCATACTGGAACACCCTCATAATTCCCTAGTATATGGTACTGAGGTACCCAGGGTATTGGGGTTCCAGGAGATCCCTATGGGCTGCAGCATTTCTTGTGCCACCCATAGGGAGATCTGACAATTCTTACACAGGCCTGCCAGTGCAGCCTGAGTGAAATAACGTCCACGTTATTTCACAGCCATTTACCACTGCACTTAAGTAACTTATAAGTCACCTATATGTCTAACCTTTACCTGGTAAAGGTTGGGTGCTAAGTTACTTAGTGTGTGGGCACCCTGGCACTAGCCAAGGTGCTCCCACATTGTTCAGGGCAAATTACCCGGACTTTGAGAGTGCGGGGACACCATTACACGCGAGCACTATACATATGTCACGACATATGTATAGCGTCACAATGGTAACTCCGAACATGGCCATGTAACATGTCTAAGATCATGGAATTGTCACCCCAATGCCATCCTGGCATTGGGGAGACAATTCCATGATCCCCCGAGTCTCTAGCTCAGACCCGGGTACTGCCAAACTACCTTTCCCGGTGTTTCACTGCAGCTGCTGCTGCTGCCAACCCCTCAGACAGGTTTCTGCCCTCCTGGGGTCCAGCCAGGCCTGGCCCAGGAAGGCAGAACAAAGGACTTCCTCAGAGAGAGGGTGTTACACCCTCTCCCTTTGGAAAAAGGTGTCAGGGCTGGGGAGGAATAGCCTCCCCCAGCCTCTGGAAATGCTTTGATGGGCACAGATGGTGCCCATCTCTGCATAAGCCAGTCTGCACCGGTTCAGGGATCCCTCAGCCCTGCTCTGGCGCGAAACTGGACAAAGGAAAGGGGAGTGACCACTCCCCTGACCTGCACCTCCCCTGGGAGGTGCCCAGAGCTCCTCCAGTGTGCTCCAGACCTCTGCCATCTTGGAAACAGAGGTGCTGCTGGCACACTGGACTGCTCTGAGTGGCCAGTGCCAGCAGGTGACATCAGAGACTCCTTCTGATAGGCTCCTTCAGGTGTTGCTAGCCTTTCCTCTCTCCTAGGTAGCCAAACCTCCTTTTCTGGCTATTTAGGGTCTCTGCTTTGGGGAATTCCTTAGATAACGAATGCAAGAGTTCATCAGAGTTCCTCTGCATCTCTCTCTTCACCTTCTGCCAAGGAATCGACTGCTGACCGCGCTGGAAGCCTGTAAAACTGTAACAAAGTAGCAAAGACGACTACTGCGACCTTGTAACGCTGATCCTGCCGCCTTCTCGACTGTTTTCCTGGTGGTGCATGCTGCGGGGGTAGTCTGCCTCCTCTCTGCACTAGAAGCTCCGAAGAAATCTCCAGTGGGTCGACGGAATCTTCCCCCTGCAACCGCAGGCACCAAAGAACTGCATCACCGGTCCTCTGGGTCTCCTCTCAGCACGACGAGCGAGGTCCCTTGAACTCAGCAACTCTGTCCAAGTGACTCCCACAGTCCAGTGACTCTTCAGTCCAAGTTTGGTGGAGGTAAGTCCTTGCCTCCCCACGCCAGACTGCATTGCAGCTACTCCGGCTCCTGTGCACTCTTCCAGGATTTCCTTTGTGCACAGCCAAGCCTGGGTCCCCGGCACTCTAACCTGCATTGCACGACCTCCTGAGTTGTCCTCCGGCTTCGTGGGACCCTCTTGTGCAACTTCGGGTGAGCTCCGGTTCACTCCACTTCGTAGTGCCTGTTCCGGCACTTCTGCGGGTGCTGCTTGCTTCTGAGTGGGCTCTTTGTCTTGCTGGACGCACCCTCTGTCTCCTCACGCAATTGGTGACATCCTGGTCCCTCCTGGGCCACAGCAGCATCCAAAAACCCTAACCGCGACCTTTGCAGCTAGCAAGGCTTGTTGGCGGTCTTTCTGCACGAAAACAGCTCTGCACGACTCTTCACGACATGGGACATCCATCCTTCAAAGGGGAAGTTTCTAGCCCTTGTCGTTCTTGCAGAATCCACAGCTTCTACCATCCGGTGGCAGCTTCTTTGCACCCACAGCTGGCATTTCCTGGGCATCTGCCCACTCCCGACTTGATCGTGACTTTTGGACTTGGTCCCCTTGTTCCGCAGGTACTCTCGTCTGGAAATCCATCGTTGTTGCATTGCTGGTGTTGGTCTTTCCTGCAGAATTCCCCTATCACAACTTCTGTGCTCTTTGGGGAACTTAGGTGCACTTTGCACCCACTTTTCAGGGTCTTGGGGTGGGCTATTTTTCTAACCCTCACTGTTTCCTTACAGTCCCAGCGACCCTCTACAAGGTCACATAGGTTTGGGGTCCATTCGTGGTTCGCATTCCACTTCTAGAGTATATGGTTTGTGTTGCCCCTCTCCCTATGTGCCCCCATTGCATTCTATTGTGCCTATACATTGTTTGCACTGTTTTCTATTGCTATTAGTGCATATTTTGGTATTGTGTACATATATCTTGGGTATATTTGCTATCCTCATCTGAGGGTACTCACTGAGATACTTTTGGCATATTGTCATAAAAATAAAGTACCTTTATTTTTAGTATATCTGTGTATTGTGTTTTCTTATGATATTGTGCATATGACACTAGTGGTACTGTAGGAGCTTCACTCGTCTCCTAGTTCAGCCTAAGCTGCTCTGCTAAGCTACCTTTTCTATCAGCCTAAGCTGCTAGACACCCCTCTACACTAATAAGGGATACCTGGGCCTGGTGCAAGGTGTAATTACCCCTTGGTACTCACTACAAGCCAGTCCAGCCTCCTACAGTGTCCAGCTTGAGAAAATTCTCCAAGGGCTTGGAGTAGAGCTTGCTTCCTGTTGGAAGTCTCAGGGACACCAAAGACTTCAGCTTCCTCGACATGCAGCACTGGGAACTGTGCGTTTTGTGCTTCTCAAGAGGAGAAACCACCGCGCCGCCGCCAACGATGCCGCTGGCCTGCACCGTGACCTGCCAACGCCGCATGGAGTCGCATTGTCCCGCTTCGCACCGTGACCCTGGTCTCACCGACGCTGTCATCAGACGACTTCACCAAGCCGCTGCTCGCACCGCGACCTGTGGGCCCCACACTCTGGCGTCACCTGCTCACACCGCAGACTGGGCATTGTAGGAGGCTGGACTGGCTTGTAGTGAGTACCAAGGGGTACTTGCACCTTGCACCAGGCCCAGTTATCCCTTATTAGTGTATAGGGTGTCTAGCAGCTTAGGCTGATAGATAATGGTAGCTTAGCAGAGCAGCTTAGGCTGAACTAGGAGACGTGTGATGCTACTACAGTACCACTTAGTGTCATATGCACAATATCATAAGAAAACACAATACACAGTTATACTAAAAATAAAGGTACTTTATTTTTATGACAATATGCCAAAGTATCTTAGAGTGTACCCTCAGTGAGAGGATAGGAAATATACACAAGATATATATACACAATAGCAAAAATATGCAGTATAGTCTTAGAAAACAGTGCAAACAATGTATAGTTACAATAGGATGCAATGGGGAAACATAGGGATAGGGGCAACACAAACCATATACTCCAAAAGTGGAATGCGAACCACGAATGGACCCCAAACCTATGTGACCTTGTAGAGGGTCGCTGGGACTATTAGAAAATAGTGAGAGTTAGAAAAATAACCCTCCCCAAGACCCTGAAAAGTGAGTGCAAAGTGCACTAAATTTTCCCTAAGGACAAAGAAGTCGTGTTAGAGGAATAATGCAGGAAAGACACAAACCAGCAATGCAACAACTGTGGATTTCCAATCTAGGGTACCTGTGGAACAAGGGGACCAAGTCCAAAAGTCACAAGCAAGTCGGAGATGGGCAGATGCCCAGGAAATGCCAGCTGCGGGTGCAAAGAAGCTTCTACTGGACAGAAGAAGCTGAGGTTTCTGCAGGAACGAAAAGGGCTAGAGACTTCCCCTTTGGTGGACGGATCCCTCTCGCGGTGGAGAGTCGTGCAGAAGTGTTTTCCCGCTGAAAGGACGCCAACAAGCCTTGCTAGTCGCAAATCGTGCGTTTGGCGTTTTTGGACGCTGCTGGGGCCCAGGAGGGACCAGGAGGTCGCAAATTGGACCTGAAGAGAGAGGGGACGTCGAGCAAGACAAAGAGCCCTCACTGAAGCAGGTAGCACCCGGATGTAGGAAAGTACCATCTTGCCTGGCATGTTACCCCCATTTTTCACTGTATATATGTTGTTTTAGTTGTATGTGTCACTGGGACCCTGGTAACCCAGGGCCCCAGTGCTCATAAGTGTGCCTGAATGTGTTACCTGTGTAGTGACTAACTGTCTCACTGAGGCTCTGCTAATCAGAACCTCAGTGGTTATGCTCTCTCATTTCTTTCTAAATTGTCACTAACAGGCTAGTGACTATTTTTACCAATTTACATTGGCTTACTGGAACACCCTTATAATTCCCTAGTATATGGTACTGAGGTACCCAGGGTATTGGGGTTCCAGGAGATCCCTATGGGCTGCAGCATTTCTTTTGCCACCCATAGGGAGCTCTGACAATTCTTACACAGGCCTGCCACTGCAGCCTGAGTGAAATAACGTCCACGTTATTTCACAGCCATTTTACACTGCACTTAAGTAACTTATAAGTCACCTATATGTCTAACCTTTACCTGGTAAAGGTTAGGTGCAAAGTTACTTAGTGTGAGGGCACCCTGGCACTAGCCAAGGTGCCCCCACATTGTTCAGAGCCAATTCACTGAACTTTGTGAGTGCGGGGACACCATTACACGCGTGCACTACATATAGGTCACTACCTATATGTAGCTTCACCATGGTAACTCCGAATATGGCCATGTAACATGTCTATGATCATGGAATTGCCCCCTCTATGCCATCCTGGCATTGTTGGTACAATTCCATGATCCCAGTGGTCTGTAGCACAGACCCTGGTACTGCCAGACTGCCCTTCCTGGGGTTTCACTGCAGCTGCTGCTGCTGCCAACCCCTCAGACAGGCAGCTGCCCTCCTGGGGTCCAGCCAGGCCTGGCCCAGGATGGCAGAACAAAGAACTTCCTCTGAGAGAGGGTGTGACACCCTCTCCCTTTGGAAAATGGTGTGAAGGCAGGGGAGGAGTAGCCTCCCCCAGCCTCTGGAAATGCTTTGTTGGGCACAGATGTGCCCAATTCTGCATAAGCCAGTCTACACCGGTTCAGGGACCCCTTAGCCCCTGCTCTGGCGCGAAACTGGACAAAGGAAAGGGGAGTGACCACTCCCCTGACCTGCACCTCCCCTGGGAGGTGTCCAGAGCTCCTCCAGTGTGCTCCAGACCTCTGCCATCTTGGAAACAGAGGTGATGCTGGCACACTGGACTGCTCTGAGTGGCCAGTGCCACCAGGTGACGTCAGAGACTCCTTGTGATAGGCTCCTTCAGGTGTTAGTAGCCTTTCCTCTCTCCTAGGTAGCCAAACCCTCTTTTCTGGCTATTTAGGGTCTCTGTCTCTGGGGAAACTTTAGATAACGAATGCATGAGCTCAGCCGAGTTCCTCTGCATCTCCCTCTTCACCTTCTGATAAGGAATCGACCGCTGACCGCGCTGGAAGCCTGCAAACCTGCAACATAGTAGCAAAGACGACTACTGCAACTCTGTAACGCTGATCCTGCCGCCTTCTCGACTGTTTTCCTGCTTGTGCATGCTGTGGGGGTAGTCTGCCTCCTCTCTGCACCAGAAGCTCCGAAGAAATCTCCCGTGGGTCGACGGAATCTTCCCCCTGCAACCGCAGGCACCAAAAAGCTGCATTACCGGTCCCTTGGGTCTCCTCTCAGCACGACGAGCGAGGTCCCTCGAATCCAGCGACACCGTCCAAGTGACCCCCACAGTCCAGTGACTCTTCAGCCCAAGTTTGGTGGAGGTAAGTCCTTGCCTCACCTCGCTGGGCTGCATTGCTGGGAACCGCGACTTTGCAAGCTACTCCGGCCCCTGTGCACTTCCGGCGGAAATCCTTCGTGCACAGCCAAGCCTGGGTCCACGGCACTCTAACCTGCATTGCACGACTTTCTAAGTTGGTCTCCGGCGACGTGGGACTCCTTTGTGCAACTTCGGCGAGCACCGTTTCACGCATCCTCGTAGTGCCGGTTTCTGGCACTTCTCCGGGTGCTACCTGCTTCAGTGAGGGCTCTTTGTCTTGCTCGACGTCCCCTCTCTCTGCAGGTCCAATTTGCGACCTTCTGGTCCCTCCTGGGCCCCAGCAGCGTCCAAAAACGCCAAACGCACGATTTGCGTGTAGCAAGGCTTGTTGGCGTCCATCCGGCGGGAAAACACTTCTGCACGACTCTCCAAGGCGTGGGGGATCCATCCTCCAAAGGGGAAGTCTCTAGCCCTTGTCGTTCCTGCAGTATTCACAGTTCTTCAGCCTAGTAAGAGCTTCTTTGCACCAACCGCTGGCATTTCTTGGGCATCTGCCCATCTCCGAGCTGCTTGTGACTTTTGGACTTGGTCCCCTTGTTCCACAGGTACCCTCAGTCAGGAATCCATCGTTGTTGCATTGCTGATTTGTGTTGTCCTTGCATTTTCCCTCTAACACGACTATTTTGTCCTTAGGGGAACTTTGGTGCACTTTGCACTCACTTTTCAGGGTCTTGGGGAGGGTTATTTTTCTAACTCTCACTATTTTCTAATAGTCCCAGCGACCCTCTACAAGGTCACATAGGTTTGGGGTCCATTCGTGGTTCGCATTCCACTTTTGGAGTATATGGTTTGTGTTGCCCCTATCCCTATGTTTCCCCATTGCATCCTATTGTAACTATACATTGTTTGCACTGTTTTCTAAGACTATACTGCATATTTTTGCTATTGTGTATATATATCTTGTGTATATTTCCTATCCTCTCACTGAGGGTACACTCTAAGATACTTTGGCATATTGTCATAAAAATAAAGTACCTTTATTTTTAGTATAACTGTGTATTGTGTTTTCTTATGATATTGTGCATATGACACTAAGTGGTACTGTAGTAGCTTCACACGTCTCCTAGTTCAGCCTGAGCTGCTTTGCTAAGCTACCATTATCTATCAGCCTAAGCTGCTAGACACCCTATACACTAATAAGGGATAACTGGGCCTGGTGCAAGGTGCAAGTACCCCTTGGTACTCAATACAAGCCAGTCCAGCCTCCTACATTGGTTGTGCAGCGGTGGGATAAGTGCTTTGAGACTACTTACCACTCTTGTCATTGTACTTTTCATAAGAGAAAAATATACAAAACAAGGTCAGTGTATATACACATAGCCAAAAAAGTTTTGCATTTCCTCTTTTCACTCTTTTCTAAGTGCTGAAAAGTACTTCTAAACTTTCAAAAAGTTCTTAAAAGTTTAAAAAGTTTTTTTTCTGTCTTTCCAAAAAGTTCTGAAAACTTTTTTCTCTTTTTCTATCACTTTAACTCTCTCTAAAAAATGTCTGGCACAGGAAAAAATGTTGAACTGTCCAAACTTGCATATGATCACCTTAGCTGGAAAGGAGCAAGGAGTCTCTGCATAGAGAGAGGTTTGAGTGTAGGGAAGAATCCTTCCTTAGAACTGTTAATTAATATGCTTAGAGTACAGGATAAGGCCATAAGTGCCCAATCTGTAGAAAAAGTAGCTAATGGTTCTCAATCTGATCCAGGGACTCCCCCAGGAAAAGGTTCAGGAAAGAAACTTCTCAGCCTGCCCATTACTAGACAGTCTAGCATAGTTGGTACAGAGGTTGAATCACACCATACTGATGATGTGATCTCACATTATGCTGGTAGCCAAGCTGTTAGGGTGCCCTCTGTAAGGGACAGGTCTCCTTCTGTTCATTCCCATCATACCTCTGTATCTAGAAATGTCCCTCCCACCCACCCTGATGACAGATTGTTAGAAAGGGAGCTCAATAGATTGAGAGTGGAACAAACCAGACTGAAGCTCAAGAAGCAACAGCTGGATTTGGATAGACAGTCTTTAGAAATAGAGAGGGAAAGACAGAAGTTGGGTTTGATACCCATGGTGGCAGCAGCAGTATTCCCCATAGTCATCCTGCAAAAGAGCATGATTCCAGGAATCTGCACAAGATAGTTCCCCCTTATAAGGAGGGGGATGACATTAACAAGTGGTTTGCTGCACTTGAGAGGGCCTGTGCTGTACAGGATGTCCCTCAAAAGCAGTGGGCTGCTATCCTATGGCTATCATTTAGTGGAAAAGGTAGGGATAGGCTCCTTACAGTGAAAGAAAATGATGCCAATAATTTCCAAGTTCTTAAGAATGCACTCCTGGATGGTTATGGCTTAACCACTGAACAGTACAGGATAAAGTTCAGAGAGACCAAAAAGGAGGCTTCACAAGACTGGGTTGATTTCATTGACCAGGCAGTGAAGGCCTTGGAGGGGTGGTTACATGGCAGTAAAGTTACTGATTATGACAGCCTGTATAACTTGATCCTGAGAGAGCATATTCTTAATAATTGTGTGTCTGATTTGTTGCACCAGTACTTGGTGGACTCTGATCTGACCTCTCCCCAAGAATTGGGAAAGAAGGCAGACAAATGGGTCAGAACAAGAGTGAACAGAAAAGTTCATACAGGGGGTGACAAAGATGGCAACAAAAAGAAGGATGGTAAGTCTTCTGACAAGGGTGGGGACAAATCTAAAAATGAGTCTTCATCAGGCCCACAAAAACACTCTGGTGGGGGTGGTGGGCCCAAATCCTCCTTTAATCAGAACAAGGAAAAGAAACCATGGTGCTATTTATGTAAGATAAAAGGCCATTGGACAACAGATCCCAGTTGTCCAAAGAAAGGCACCACAGCTCCTACCACTACAACCCCTACTGCTACACCTAGTGTCCCTACTAATAGCAGTGGTGGTGGGAGCAAACCTACTAATAGCCAATCCAAGGGAGTAGCTGGGCTCACTTTTGGTAATTTAGTTGGGGTTGGTCTGATTAGGGAGACCACAGAGGCTACTTTAGTCTCTGAAGGGGCTATTGACTTAGCCACTTTGGTTGCTTGCCCCCATAACTTGGAGAAGTACAAGCAACTAACCCTAATAAATGGTGTTGAGGTCCAGGCCTACAGGGACACAGGTGCCAGTGTCACAATGGTGATTGAGAAACTGGTGCACCCTGAACAACACATACTTGGACACCAGTACCAAGTAACCGATGCTCACAACATAACACAAAGCCACCCCATGGCTGTTGTAAATCTCAACTGGGGGGGGGTATCTGGTCCAAAGAAAGTTGTGGTAGCTTCAGATTTACCTGTAGACTGTCTATTAGGGAACGATTTGGAGACATCAGCTTGGTCAGATGTGGAGTTGGAGGCCCATGCAGCAATGCTGGGCATCCCAGGGCATATTTTTGCTTTGACAAGGGCTCAGGCCAAAAAGCAAAAAGGACAGGGAAGCTTGGATCCTGGAACAATGGACCAAGTGCTCCCTAAAGCTAGGGCTAGTAGAAGCAAACCACTTCCTACTATCCCTCCCTCTACAGTGGATTCTACTTCTGAGGAAGAAGAATTCCCTCCCTGTGCAGAACCTACACCAGAGGAGCTGGAAGCAGACACTGCTGAGCTTTTGGGTGAAGGGGGGCCTGCCAGAGAGGAGCTGAGTGTGGCACAGCAAACCTGTCCCACATTAGAGGGTCTCAGACAGCAAGCTGTCAAACAGGCTAATGGGGATGTCAGTGACTCACACAGAGTTTACTGGGAGGACAACCTCTTGTACACTGAGCATAGGGATCCTAAACCTGGAGCTGCCAGGAGATTAGTGATTCCTCAGGAGTACAGAAAGTTCCTCCTAACACTGGCACATGACATTCCCTTAGCTGGGCACCTGGGTCAAATGAAAACTTGGGACAGATTGGTACCATTGTTTCATTGGCCTAGGATGTCTGAGGACACAAAAGAATTTTGTAAGTCCTGTGAAACCTGTCAAGCCAGTGGCAAGACAGGTGGCACTCCAAAGGCACCCCTTATCCCACTGCCTGTGGTTGGGGTTCCCTTTGAAAGGGTAGGGGTTGACATAGTTGGCCCCCTTGACCCTCCTACTGCTTCAGGCAATAGGTTTATCTTGGTGGAAGTGGACCATGCCACAAGATATCCTGAAGCTATTCCTTTAAGGACCACTACAGCTCCTGCAGTGGCAAAGGCCCTCCTGGGAATATTTTCCAGGGTGGGCTTCCCAAAGGAAGTAGTATCAGACAGAGGAAGCAATTTCATGTCTGCATACTTAAAGGCCATGTGGAAGGAGTGTGGTGTAACTTACAAGTTCACAACACCCTATCATCCACAAACAAATGGACTGGTGGAGAGATTTAATAAAACTCTCAAAGGCATGATTATGGGACTCCCTGAAAAACTCCGCAGGAGATGGGATATCCTTCTACCATGCCTCCTTTTTGCCTACAGGGAGGTACCCCAGAAAGGAGTGGGCTTCAGCCCCTTTGAACTTCTTTTTGGACACCCTGTTAGGGGTCCACTCACACTTGTAAAGGAGGGTTGGGAACAACCTTTAAAAGCTCCTAAGCAGGATATTGTGGATTATGTACTTGGCCTCAGATCAAGGATGGCTGAGTACATGAAAAAGGCCAGTAAAAACCTTCAGGCCAGCCAAGAGCTCCAGAAGCAATGGCATGATCAGAAGGCTGTTTTGGTTCAGTACCAACCAGGGCAGAAAGTGTGGGTCTTGGAGCCTGTGGCCCCAAGAGCACTCCAAGATAAATGGAGTGGACCCCACACAATTGTTGAAAAGAAGGGTGAAGTCACCTACTTGGTTGACTTAGGCACTGCCAGGAGTCCCCTTAGGGTGCTCCATGTCAACCGCCTGAAACCCTACTATGACAGGGCTGATCTCACCCTGCTCATGGCAACAGATGAGGGACAGGAAGAAGACAGTGATCCTCTACCTGATCTCTTCTCTTCCACAGAACAAGATGCTCTTGTGGAAGGTGTAGTTTTGGCTGATTGTCTTACTGCTGAGCAGAAAGATAATTGCATAAATCTCCTAGGACAATTTTCAGAACTCTTCTCCATTGTGCCAGGCACCACTTCTTGGTGTGAGCACACTATAGATACTGGAGACAGTTTACCTGTCAAAAGTAAGATCTATAGGCAGCCTGACCATGTCAGGGACTGCATAAAGCAAGAAGTTCAGAAGATGTTGGAACTAGGAGTGGTTGAGCACTCTGACAGTCCATGGGCTTCTCCTGTGGTACTGGTACCAAAACCCAATTCTAAAGATGGAAAGAAGGAAATGAGGTTTTGTGTAGACTATAGAGGTCTCAACTTGGTAACCAAAACTGATGCTCACCCTATACCCAGGGCAGATGAGCTAATAGATACACTGGCATCTGCCAAGTATCTAAGCACTTTTGATTTGACTGCAGGGTATTGGCAGATCAAATTGTCAGAAGATGCTAAATCTAAGACTGCATTTTCTACCATTGGAGGACATTACCAGTTTACTGTAATGCCTTTTGGTTTGAAAAATGCACCTGCCACTTTTCAGAGGTTGGTGAACACAGTTCTGCAAGGGCTGGAAGCTTTCAGTGCAGCATATTTGGATGATATAGCTGTATTTAACTCCAGCTGGGATGATCACCTGGTCCACCTATGGAAAGTTTTGGAGGCCCTGCAAAAGGCAGGCCTCACTATCAAGGCTTCAAAGTGCCAGATAGGGCAGGGTAAGGTGGTTTATCTGGGACACCTGGTTGGTGGGGAACAGATTGCACCACTTCAGGGGAAAATCCAAACTATTATTGATTGGGTTCCCCCTACCACTCAGACTCAGGTGAGAGCCTTCCTAGGCCTCACTGGGTATTACAGGAGGTTCATTAAGAACTATGGCTCCATTGCAGCCCCTCTTAATGACCTCACATCCAAGAAAATGCCTAAAAAGGTATTATGGACAGCAAACTGTCAGAAAGCTTTTGAGGAGCTGAAGCAGGCCATGTGCTCTGCACCTGTCCTGAAAAGCCCTTGTTACTCTAAACAATTCTATGTCCAAACTGATGCATCTGAATTAGGAGTAGGGGCAGTCCTATCACAACTTAATTCTGAGGGCCAGGATCAACCTGTTGCTTTTATTAGTAGAAGGTTGACCCCTAGAGAAAAGCGTTGGTCTGCCATTGAGAGGGAGGCCTTTGCTGTGGTCTGGGCTCTGAAGAAGTTGAGGCCATACCTGTTTGGCACTCACTTCATTGTTCAGACAGACCACAAACCTCTACTTTGGCTAAAACAAATGAAAGGTGAAAATCCTAAATTGTTGAGGTGGTCCATATCCCTACAGGGAATGGACTATACAGTGGAACATAGACCTGGGAGTAGCCACTCCAATGCAGATGGACTCTCCAGATATTTCCACTTAGACAATGAAGACTCATCAGGTAATGGCTAGTCTTATTGTCCTTCGTTTGGGGGGGGGTTGTGTAGGAAAGTACCATCTTGCCTGGCATGTTACCCCCATTTTTCACTGTATATATGTTGTTTTAGTTGTATGTGTCACTGGGACCCTGGTAACCCAGGGCCCCAGTGCTCATAAGTGTGCCTGAATGTGTTACCTGTGTAGTGACTAACTGTCTCACTGAGGCTCTGCTAATCAGAACCTCAGTGGTTATGCTCTCTCATTTCTTTCTAAATTGTCACTAACAGGCTAGTGACTATTTTTACCAATTTACATTGGCTTACTGGAACACCCTTATAATTCCCTAGTATATGGTACTGAGGTACCCAGGGTATTGGGGTTCCAGGAGATCCCTATGGGCTGCAGCATTTCTTTTGCCACCCATAGGGAGCTCTGACAATTCTTACACAGGCCTGCCACTGCAGCCTGAGTGAAATAACGTCCACGTTATTTCACAGCCATTTTACACTGCACTTAAGTAACTTATAAGTCACCTATATGTCTAACCTTTACCTGGTAAAGGTTAGGTGCAAAGTTACTTAGTGTGAGGGCACCCTGGCACTAGCCAAGGTGCCCCCACATTGTTCAGAGCCAATTCACTGAACTTTGTGAGTGCGGGGACACCATTACACGCGTGCACTACAGATAGGTCACTACCTATATGTAGCTTCACCATGGTAACTCCGAATATGGCCATGTAACATGTCTATGATCATGGAATTGCCCCCTCTATGCCATCCTGGCATTGTTGGTACAATTCCATGATCCCAGTGGTCTGTAGCACAGACCCTGGTACTGCCAGACTGCCCTTCCTGGGGTTTCACTGCAGCTGCTGCTGCTGCCAACCCCTCAGACAGGCAGCTGCCCTCCTGGGGTCCAGCCAGGCCTGGCCCAGGATGGCAGAACAAAGAACTTCCTCTGAGAGAGGGTGTGACACCCTCTCCCTTTGGAAAATGGTGTGAAGGCAGGGGAGGAGTAGCCTCCCCCAGCCTCTGGAAATGCTTTGTTGGGCACAGATGTGCCCAATTCTGCATAAGCCAGTCTACACCGGTTCAGGGACCCCTTAGCCCCTGCTCTGGCGCGAAACTGGACAAAGGAAAGGGGAGTGACCACTCCCCTGACCTGCACCTCCCCTGGGAGGTGTCCAGAGCTCCTCCAGTGTGCTCAAGACCTCTGCCATCTTGGAAACAGAGGTGCTGCTGGCACACTGGACTGCTCTGAGTGGCCAGTGCCACCAGGTGACGTCAGAGACTCCTTGTGATAGGCTCCTTCAGGTGTTAGTAGCCTTTCCTCTCTCCTAGGTAGCCAAACCCTCTTTTCTGGCTATTTAGGGTCTCTGTCTCTGGGGAAACTTTAGATAACGAATGCATGAGCTCAGCCGAGTTCCTCTGCATCTCCCTCTTCACCTTCTGATAAGGAATCGACCGCTGACCGCGCTGGAAGCCTGCAAACCTGCAACATAGTAGCAAAGACGACTACTGCAACTCTGTAACGCTGATCCTGCCGCCTTCTCGACTGTTTTCCTGCTTGTGCATGCTGTGGGGGTAGTCTGCCTCCTCTCTGCACCAGAAGCTCCGAAGAAATCTCCCGTGGGTCGACGGAATCTTCCCCCTGCAACCGCAGGCACCAAAAAGCTGCATTACCGGTCCCTTGGGTCTCCTCTCAGCACGACGAGCGAGGTCCCTCGAATCCAGCGACACCGTCCAAGTGACCCCCACAGTCCAGTGACTCTTCAGCCCAAGTTTGGTGGAGGTAAGTCCTTGCCTCACCTCGCTGGGCTGCATTGCTGGGAACCGCGACTTTGCAAGCTACTCCGGCCCCTGTGCACTTCCGGCGGAAATCCTTCGTGCACAGCCAAGCCTGGGTCCACGGCACTCTAACCTGCATTGCACGACTTTCTAAGTTGGTCTCCGGCGACGTGGGACTCCTTTGTGCAACTTCGGCGAGCACCGTTTCACGCATCCTCGTAGTGCCGGTTTCTGGCACTTCTCCGGGTGCTACCTGCTTCAGTGAGGGCTCTTTGTCTTGCTCGACGTCCCCTCTCTCTGCAGGTCCAATTTGCGACCTTCTGGTCCCTCCTGGGCCCCAGCAGCGTCCAAAAACGCCAAACGCACGATTTGCGTGTAGCAAGGCTTGTTGGCGTCCATCCGGCGGGAAAACACTTCTGCACGACTCTCCAAGGCGTGGGGGATCCATCCTCCAAAGGGGAAGTCTCTAGCCCTTGTCGTTCCTGCAGTATTCACAGTTCTTCAGCCTAGTAAGAGCTTCTTTGCACCAACCGCTGGCATTTCTTGGGCATCTGCCCATCTCCGAGCTGCTTGTGACTTTTGGACTTGGTCCCCTTGTTCCACAGGTACCCTCAGTCAGGAATCCATCGTTGTTGCATTGCTGATTTGTGTTGTCCTTGCATTTTCCCTCTAACACGACTATTTTGTCCTTAGGGGAACTTTGGTGCACTTTGCACTCACTTTTCAGGGTCTTGGGGAGGGTTATTTTTCTAACTCTCACTATTTTCTAATAGTCCCAGCGACCCTCTACAAGGTCACATAGGTTTGGGGTCCATTCGTGGTTCGCATTCCACTTTTGGAGTATATGGTTTGTGTTGCCCCTATCCCTATGTTTCCCCATTGCATCCTATTGTAACTATACATTGTTTGCACTGTTTTCTAAGACTATACTGCATATTTTTGCTATTGTGTATATATATCTTGTGTATATTTCCTATCCTCTCACTGAGGGTACACTCTAAGATACTTTGGCATATTGTCATAAAAATAAAGTACCTTTATTTTTAGTATAACTGTGTATTGTGTTTTCTTATGATATTGTGCATATGACACTAAGTGGTACTGTAGTAGCTTCACACGTCTCCTAGTTCAGCCTGAGCTGCTTTGCTAAGCTACCATTATCTATCAGCCTAAGCTGCTAGACACCCTATACACTAATCAGGGATAACTGGGCCTGGTGCAAGGTGCAAGTACCCCTTGGTACTCACTACAAGCCAGTCCAGCCTCCTACACCGGAGAAGTGCCAGAAACAGGCACTACGAGGATGCGTGAAACGGTGCTCGCCGAAGTTGCACAAAGGAGTCCCACGTCGCCGGAGACCAACTTAGAAAGTCGTGCAATGCAGGTTAGAGTGCCGTGGACCCAGGCTTGGCTGTGCACAAAGGATTTCCGCCGGAAGTGCACAGGGGCCGGAGTAGCTGCAAAAGTCGCAGTTCCCAGCAATGCAGCCCAGCGAGGTGAGGCAAGGACTTACCTCCACCAAACTTGGACTGAAGAGTCACTGGACTGTGGGGGTCACTTGGACAGAGTTGCTGGATTCGAGGGACCTCGCTCGTCGTGCTGAGAGGAGACCCAAGGGACCGGTAATGCAGCTTTTTGGTGCCTGCGGTTGCAGGGGGAAGATTCCGTCGACCCACGGGAGATTTCTTCGGAGCTTCTGGTGCAGAGAGGAGGCAGACTACCCCCACAGCATGCACAAGCAGGAAAACAGTCGAGAAGGCGGCAGGATCAGCGTTACAGAGTTGCAGTAGTCGTCTTTGCTACTATGTTGCAGTTTTGCAGGCTTCCAGCGCGGTCAGCAGTCGATTCCTTATCAGAAGGTGAAGAGAGAGATGCAGAGGAACTCGGCTGAGCTCTTGCATTCGTTATCTAAAGTTTCCCCAGAGACAGAGACCCTAAATAGCCAGAAAAGAGGGTTTGGCTACCTAGGAGAGAGGATAGGCTAGCAACACCTGAAGGAGCCTATCACAAGGAGTCTCTGACGTCACCTGGTGGCACTGGCCACTCAGAGCAGTCCAGTGTGCCAGCAGCACCTCTGTTTCCAAGATGGCAGAGGTCTGGAGCACACTGGAGGAGCTCTGGACACCTCCCAGGGGAGGTGCAGGTCAGGGGAGTGGTCACTCCCCTTTCCTTTGTCCAGTTTCGCGCCAGAGCAGGGCTAAGGGGTCCCCTGAACCGGTGTAGACTGGCTTATGCAGAATTGGGCACCTCTGTGCCCAACAAAGCATTTCCAGAGGCTGGGGGAGGCTACTCCTCCCCTGCCTTCACACCATTTTCCAAAGGGAGAGGGTGTCACACCCTCTCTCAGAGGAAGTTCTTTGTTCTGCCATCCTGGGCCAGGCCTGGCTGGACCCCAGGAGGGCAGCTGCCTGTCTGAGGGGTTGGCAGCAGCAGCAGCTGCAGTGAAACCCCAGGAAGGGCAGTTTGGCAGTACCAGGGTCTGTGCTACAGACCACTGGGATCATGGGATTGTGCCAACTATGCCAGGATGGCATAGAGGGGGCAATTCCATGATCATAGACATGTTACATGGCCATATTCGGAGTTACCATTGTGAAGCTACATATAGGTAGTGACCTATATGTAGTGCACGCGTGTAATGGTGTCCCCGCACTCACAAAGTTCAGGGAATTGGCTCTGAACAATGTGGGGGCACCTTGGCTAGTGCCAGGGTGCCCTCACACTAAGTAACTTTGCACCTAACCTTTACCAGGTAAAGGTTAGACATATAGGTGACTTATAAGTTACTTAAGTGCAGTGTAAAATGGCTGTGAAATAACGTGGACGTTATTTCACTCAGGCTGCAGTGGCAGGCCTGTGTAAGAATTGTCAGAGCTCCCTATGGGTGGCAAAAGAAATGCTGCAGCCCATAGGGATCTCCTGGAACCCCAATACCCTGGGTACCTCAGTACCATATACTAGGGAATTATAAGGGTGTTCCAGTAAGCCAATGTAAATTGGTAAAATTGGTCACTAGCCTGTCAGTGACAATTTGAAATAAATGAGAGAGCATAACCACTGAGGTTCTGGTTAGCAGAGCCTCAGTGAGACAGTTAGGCACCACACAGGGAACACATACATATAGGCCACAAACTTATGAGCACTGGGGTCCTGACTAGCAGGGTCCCAGTGACACATAACAAACATACTGAAAACATGGGGTTTTCACTATGAGCACTGGGCCCTGGCTAGCAGGATCCCAGTGAGACAGCGAAAACACCCTGACATACACTCACAAACAGGCCAAAAGTGGGGGTAACAAGGCTAGAAAGAGGCTACTTTCTCACACAACCCCCCCCCCCAAACGAAGGACAATAAGGCTAACCTTGGCCAGTTGAGACTTTATTGTCTAAGTGGTGATAAGTAGAGAGTAGCTCTGCAATAGACTGGTTACTCCCTTTATCATCCACTATATGGTTACTTCCCTGTGGGGATGTAAACCACTCTGTTTGAAGTTTTTTAGCTAAGCAACAATGTGAAGATGTATTTTCAGAGTTTCTATCAGTAAGTTTTAGTTTAGAGCAGTGGGAATTGTCCACTGAACCTATTTGTAGTGATGGAAATGCCAGACAGGGATGCTGTCTCAGAAAAGCCATAGCTGTGCAAAAACTTTGTCCATATGGCTGTAAGAGAGAACAGGGATGCTGTTTCTCTTGGGTTGGAGCAGGGCAGGGCTGCTGTCCTATGAGCTCCACATTAGGGCAGGGATGCTGTCCTAAGTGTTGTGAGGCAGTGCAGGGTTTCTGCACTAAAGTTTCTCTGGGAGGGTTGGAGGGATGCTCCATGTTAACTAAAATGGTGCTCTTTTTCTCACCAATGTTAGTTATCCCACAGAGAGGTACTTCCACCTCAGGGAGTCCAGTTTTGCCAACTGATGATTCCCTTGGAACAGGTGCCACCCCAGGAGAGGTTTCTCCCACCACAGGAATGGTATCCTGAATGGTAGGGTGGTTAGGGGATACTGTGATACCCTTTTTACCTGTTGATGGAGAGGGATCCTGAGTTTTCAGGCCTTCTCTCCTTTGCTTTTTCATTTCAGTAGAAATGAGAGGGAACAATTCCTCTGGGATGCCCAGCATGGCTGCATGGGCATAAAACTCTACATCAGCCCAACCTGAGGCCTCTAGGTCATTACCTAAGAGACAGTCTACAGGTAAGCTAGGTGATACCACCACCTGCTTAGGGCCAGTAACTCCACCCCAACTAAACTGAATTATAGCTAAGGGAAGAAACTTAGTGGAGTTATGGACATCAATAATCTTATACTGTTGTCCAATGATGTGTTGATCAGGGTGCACTAGGTTTTCAGTCACCAAAGTGATACTGGCACCTGTGTCCCTGTAGGCCAAGGCCTCAACACCATTTATTGAAACTGTCTGCCTGTACTTATCCATTGTAAGGGGACAAGCAGCCAGTGTGGCAAGGCCAATGCCACTAGGAGTGACAGAAACTGTCTTGGGAGTGACTACCCCAGTTTCTACTATGGACCCAAAAGTGAACCCAACTACACCCTTAACTTGACTGTTGCCAGCAGTCCCACCACTATTACCACTACTGCTAGGGGCACTAGAGCTTGATGTATTAGTGGTGGTAGGCTCAGGGGGTTTACCTGGACAGGACTTATCCCCTGGCCTATGGCCTCTGTTTTTACACACAAAGCACCAAGGCTTTTTAATGTGTGCAGGTTGAGAAGAAGAGGAAGAATTAGTTTTATCCCCACCCTCTGAAGAGTGTTTAAGATTTGAAGTGGGATCTTTGGTTTTACCCTTATCCCCATGCTTATCTTGAGATTTTTCACCATCTTTCTTCTTATTGCCATCTTTGTCACCCCCTGTATGAACTTTTCTGTTCACCCTTGTTCTGACCCCTTTGTCTGCCTTCTTTCCCAATTCTTGGGGAGAGGTCAGATCAGAGTCTACCAGGTACTGGTGCAACAAATCAGACACACAATTATTAAGTATATGCTCTCTCAGGATTGTGTTATACAGGCTTTCATAATCAGTAACTTTACTGCCATGTAACCACCCCTCCAAGGCCTTCACTGAATGGTCAATGAAATCAACCCAGTCTTGTGAAGACTCCTTTTTGGTCTCTCTGAACTTTATCCTGTATTGTTCAGTGGTTAAGCCATAACCATCCAGGAGTGCATTCTTAAGAACTGTAAAATTATTGGCATCACTTTCTTTCACAGTAAGGAGCCTATCCCTACCTTTTCCACTAAATGATAGCCATAGGATAGCAGCCCAGTGCCTTTGAGGGACATCCTGTACAGCACAGGCCCTCTCAAGTGCAGCAAACCACTTGTTAATGTCATCCCCCTCCTTATAAGGGGGAACTATCTTGTGCAGATTCCTGGAATCATGCTCTTTTGCAGGATGACTATGGGGAATACTGCTGCTGCCACCATGGGTTTCTAAACCCAACTTCTGTCTTTCCTTCTCTAGTTCAAAAGACTGTCTATCCAAATCCAGCTGTTGCTTTTTAAGCTTCAGTCTGGTTTGTTCCACCCTCAACTTATTGAGTTCCCTCTCTAACATTCTGTCATCAGGGTTGGTGGGAGGGACATTCCTAGATACAGAGGTATGATGGGAATGAACAGAAGGAGACCTGTCCCTTACAGAAGCCACCCTAACAGCTTGGTTAACAGAAACATTACTACCAGTATGGTGAGAATAAATGCTTTTGCTATGATGTGAGACAACACTATTTGTATGGTGTGGCTCATCATCATTACCAACTATGCTAGACTGTCTAGTAATGGGCAGGCTAGGAAGTTTCTTTCCTGAATCTTTTCCTGGGGGAGTCCCTGAATCAGATTGAGAACTATTAGGTACTTTTTCAACAGATGAGGCACCTATGGCCTTATCCTGTTCTCTAAGCATGTTAAGTAACAGTTCCAAGGAAGGATTCTTCCCTACACTCAAACCTCTCTCTATACAGAGACTCCTTGCTCTTTTCCAGCTAAGGTTGTCATATGCAAGTTTGGACAGATCAACATTTTGGCCTGTGCCAGACATTTTTAGAGAGAGTTAAAGTGATAGTAAAAGATAAAAAGTTTGTCAGAGCTTTTAGAAAGACAGAGAAAAAAAACTTTTAAAACTTTTTAGAACTTTTTAGAAAGTTAGAAGTACTTTTCAGCACTTAGAAAAGAGTGAAAAGAGGAAATGCAAAACTTTTTGGCTATGTGTATATACACTGACCTTGTTTTGTATATTTTTCTCTTATGAAAAGTACAATGACAAGAGTGGTAAGCAGTCTCAAGCACTTATCCCACCACTGCACAACCAATGTAGGAGGCTGGACTGGCTTGTAGTGAGTACCAAGGGGTACTTGCACCTTGCACCAGGCCCAGTTATCCCTTATTAGTGTATAGGGTGTCTAGCAGCTTAGGCTGATAGATAATGGTAGCTTAGCAGAGCAGCTTAGGCTGAACTAGGAGACGTGTGAAGCTACTACAGTACCACTTAGTGTCATATGCACAATATCATAAGAAAACACAATACACAGTTATACTAAAAATAAAGGTACTTTATTTTTATGACAATATGCCAAAGTATCTTAGAGTGTACCCTCAGTGAGAGGATAGGAAATATACACAAGATATATATACACAATAGCAAAAATATGCAGTATAGTCTTAGAAAACAGTGCAAACAATGTATAGTTACAATAGGATGCAATGGGGAAACATAGGGATAGGGGCAACACAAACCATATACTCCAAAAGTGGAATGTGAACCACGAATGGACCCCAAACATATGTGACCTTGTAGAGGGTCGCTGGGACTATTAGAAAATAGTGAGAGTTAGAAAAATAACCCTCCCCAAGACCCTGAAAAGTGAGTGCAAAGTGCACTAAATTTCCCCTAAGGACAAAGAAGTCGTGTTAGAGGAATAATGCGGGAAAGACACAAACCAGCAATGCAACAACAGTGGATTTCCAATCTAGGGTACCTGTTGAACAAGGGGACCAAGTCCAAAAGTCACAAGCAAGTCGGAGATGGGCAGATGCCAAGGAAATGCCAGCTGCGGGTGCAAAGAAGCTTCTACTGGACAGAAGAAGCTGAGGTTTCTGCAGGAACGAAAAGGGCTAGAGACTTCCCCTTTGGTGGACGGATCCCTCTCGCCGTGGAGAGTCGTGCAGAAGTGTTTTCCCGCTGAAAGGACGCCAACAAGCCTTGCTAGTCGCAAATCGTGCGTTTGGCGTTTTTGGACGCTGCTGGGGCCCAGGAGGGACCAGGAGGTCGCAAATTGGACCTGAAGAGAGAGGGGACGTCGAGCAAGACAAAGAGCCCTCACTGAAGCAGGTAGCTCCCGGAGAAGTGCCAGAAACAGGCACTACGAGGATGCGTGAAACAGTGCTCGCCGAAGTTGCACAAAGGAGTCCCACGTCGCCGGAGACCAACTTAGAAAGTCGTGCAATGCAGGTTAGAGTGCCGTGGACCCAGGCTTGGCTGTGCACAAAGGATTTCCGCCGGAAGTGCACAGGGGCCGGAGTAGCTGCAAAAGTCGCGGTTCCCAGCAATGCAGCCCAGCGAGGTGAGGCAAGGACTTACCTCCACCAAACTTGGACTGAAGAGTCACTGGACTGTGGGGGTCACTTGGACAGAGTTGCTGGATTCGAGGGACCTCGCTCGTCGTGCTGAGAGGAGACCCAAGGGACCGGTAATGCAGCTTTTTGGTGCCTGCGGTTGCAGGGGGACGATTCCGTCGACCCACCGGAGATTTCTTCTGAGCTTCTGGTGCAGAGAGGAGGCAGACTACCCCCACAGCATGCACAAGCAGGAAAACAGTCGAGAAGGCGGCAGGATCAGCGTTACAGAGTTGCAGTAGTCGTCTTTGCTACTATGTTGCAGTTTTGCAGGCTTCCAGCGCGGTCAGCAGTCGATTCCTTATCAGAAGGTGAAGAGAGAGATGCAGAGGAACTCGGCTGAGCTCTTGCATTCGTTATCTGAAGTTTCCCCAGAGACAGAGACCCTAAATAGCCAGAAAAGAGGGTTTGGCTACCTAGGAGAGAGGATAGGCTAGCAACACCTGAAGGAGCCTATCACAAGGAGTCTCTGACGTCACCTGGTGGCACTGGCCACTCAGAGCAGTCCAGTGTGCCAGCAGCACCTCTGTTTCCAAGATGGCAGAGGTCTGGAGCACACTGGAGGAGCTCTGGACACCTCCCAGGGGAGGTGCAGGTCAGGGGAGTGGTCACTCCCCTTTCCTTTGTCCAGTTTCGCGCCAGAGCAGGGCTAAGGGGTCCCCTGAACCGGTGTAGACTGGCTTATGCAGAATTGGGCACCTCTGTGCCCAACAAAGCATTTCCAGAGGCTGGGGGAGGCTACTCCTCCCCTGCCTTCACACCATTTTCCAAAGGGAGAGGGTGTCACACCCTCTCTCAGAGGAAGTTCTTTGTTCTGCCATCCTGGGCCAGGCCTGGCTGGACCCCAGGAGGGCAGCTGCCTGTCTGAGGGGTTGGCAGCAGCAGCAGCTGCAGTGAAACCCCAGGAAGGGCAGTTTGGCAGTACCAGGGTCTGTGCTACAGACCACTGGGATCATGGGATTGTGCCAACTATGCCAGGATGGCATAGAGGGGGCAATTCCATGATCATAGACATGTTACATGGCCATATTCGGAGTTACCATTGTGAAGCTACATATAGGTAGTGACCTATATGTAGTGCACGCGTGTAATGGTGTCCCCGCACTCACAAAGTTCAGGGAATTGGCTCTGAACAATGTGGGGGCACCTTGGCTAGTGCCAGGGTGCCCTCACACTAAGTAACTTTGCACCTAACCTTTACCAGGTAAAGGTTAGACATATAGGTGACTTATAAGTTACTTAAGTGCAGTGTAAAATGGCTGTGAAATAACGTGGACGTTATTTCACTCAGGCTGCAGTGGCAGGCCTGTGTAAGAATTGTCAGAGCTCCCTATGGGTGGCAAAAGAAATGCTGCAGCCCATAGGGATCTCCTGGAACCCCAATACCCTGGGTACCTCAGTACCATATACTAGGGAATTATAAGGGTGTTCCAGTAAGCCAATGTAAATTGGTAAAATTGGTCACTAGCCTGTCAGTGACAATTTGAAATAAATGAGAGAGCATAACCACTGAGGTTCTGGTTAGCAGAGCCTCAGTGAGACAGTTAGGCACCACACAGGGAACACATACATATAGGCCACAAACTTATGAGCACTGGGGTCCTGACTAGCAGGGTCCCAGTGACACATAACAAACATACTGAAAACATGGGGTTTTCACTATGAGCACTGGGCCCTGGCTAGCAGGATCCCAGTGAGACAGCGAAAACACCCTGACATACACTCACAAACAGGCCAAAAGTGGGGGTAACAAGGCTAGAAAGAGGCTACTTTCTCACAGGCATCCCCAACGACGTCGCTCCTGCCGACACCGGCGCCACTGCTTGCACCGTGGCCTGTGGACACCGCTCGTGAGGAGCACGAAACATCGTCCCGTCCCGTGCCGCAGCCCCGGTCCACCGACGCCAGCACCATCGGATCCAGTGTCGTCACCAGCCATCCTTGCCTGCACCGTATCCTGTGGACACCACTCGTGAGGGTCACGAATCTCCGTCCCCTCCCGCACCGCTGGCTTGGGCCTACAGATGACAGCGCTTCCGCTACAACGACGCAGCTGCCTGCACCATGACCTGTGGACACCGCACATTGCACTGCCCTGCTTCACACTGCAGCCCTGGTCTCACCTACGCCGCTGGACGCCGTCACCGAGCTGCTGCCTGCACCATGACCTGTGGGCACCACACGTCGCATCGTCCTGCTTCACACCGCAGCTCTGACGCCATCCCCGCCAGTGCACCTGATTTCATCAGCCCGGAGTTTGATCCCCGAGGTGCGTGACTTCAAGGGCCCAACGACTCATGCACCGACTCCGGAACTGACGCCAGCGACGCCGCTCTCCGGAGCTCACCGCGAGGAGCACGACGCCCTGCGAATCCAAGGTACTGTTTGTGGGTCTTCCCGACACCGCAGCTGGCCCGTGACGCCGAAGACAGCCTGAACTTTTGGTTTTGTTGTTCACGACGCCGTGATAGCCCTAAGTGGAGTTATCGACTTCAAGGAACTGGATTGTTAAGTACATCTTGAAGCATTCATATTTTTATTACTGTATGTTGGATTTGTTATCGTATTTGGTCTTGTTTTATATAGATAAATATTGCCTATTTTTCAAAAACTAGTGTGGTGTCCTTTTGTAGTGTTTTCACTTATTACTGTGTGTTATGTGCAAATGCTTTACACAGTGCTTCTGAGATAAGCCTGACTGCTCGTGCCAAGCTACCAAGGGAGTGAGCAGGGGTTATCAGAGCGGGTATCGCCCTTATCCTGAATAGAGTGAGGGTCCCTACTTGGACAGGGTGCAAACCGACTGCCAACTAGATACCCCATTTCTAACATTGGTTGTCAGCGGTGAGAATAGGACTTGCTTTTGCACTTGACCTACAGTGATTGGTGTACACTACTACCATATCGCAGACCATTACGTGCCACATACATTTTTTTGTTTTAGATTTTTTTTCTCTTTCACCTATTTTGGATCTTGAGTTCAAGTGAACCCCAACAACATCATGTCTCAATCAAGAGCATCTTCAGTTGTATCCCAGAATTTGGTTTTTGAGGAGGATAGGTTGGAAACCTATTCCATGAAGGAACTGAAGGCAGTTTGTAAAAACCTCAAAGTTCAGATCAGAGGCCTCACCAAAAAGGAGGAGCTACAGAAGGCGCTGAGGGCCTCGGTAGCAGCCAGAACTGCCAGTGGGCAGTCTGAAGATCCAAATGGAGAGTCTACTGACACAAATTCTAGGGACGATGTACTGAGGGTGCAGGAGCTGCCGGGGGGAGATACCCCCTGTGCCAAGCAGCAGTGGTGGATCAAAAGGACTGACTCCATAGGAGCTGGAGGACAGGAGAGAAGCCAGTAGGCACCAGATTGAGTTGGAGAGATTGAAAATGGAGGCTCAGAGGGAGCAGCGAGCCATGGAGGAAAGAAAGATACTTTTGGACCATGAGCTTAAAGTAAAAGAGCTGGACGTGAGGAGCAGGTCCAGCTAGGATGGTGGCAGCAATTCCTCAGTGCAGTCAGACAGAATTGTGCACATTCCTAAAAACATAGGGAGAGAGTACAAGAAGGGTGATGACATACAGAGGTGGTTTCAGAGATATGAGGCGTCCATCCACATGAATGGGGTCCCTGAGAAGAATTGGGGAGCAGGATTGTGGAGCCACTTCATAGAGGAGGGGAGGGACACTTTGCTAGCTTTGAGTAAGGGGTACAACCTCACCTACGCTGACTTGAAGGAGGCCCTTCTCACTTGTATGGTCTCACTCCTGACAAGTACAGGGAACAGTTTAGGCAGAGTAAGAAAACTGAGTCCTAGACCTGGTTAGAGTGTGTAGATTTGTTTTGCAGAGCACTGGATGGTTGGGTGAAGTGCAGTAATGTGACAGATTTTCAGGGGCTGTACAACTTAATTGCGTGAGAGCACTTGTCTAGTCTGTGTTTTGCAGAGCTGCGCACAGTAAGCTGACTGACTCCAGGAAGCTTGCTATGGAGGCGGACCGCTGGGTGAGTACCGGGGTCCACAAGAAGGTTTATGGGGGAGACTCTGCCAAAGGTGGGCAGGGTTCCCAGAAAGAGGAGCGGGGAGTCAAGGGAGATGCAGACAGGTCCCAGGATAAGGAGGGAGAAAAAGAGTCCCAGGCCCTTTCTGAAAGGAAGGAGGGAGGTTCTGGTAGGCGGTGGCCCAGGGCACCCTATTTTCAACCCAGGTGCTTTGAGTGTTCCCAGTTAGGACACATTAAAGGGGACTGTGTCCTAAGACAACGCACATTGGTGGCCCCTCTACCGAGGTAGCTAATGTGGCCTTAGGGGGAGGTAGCCCTCAGGGGCAGATCATAGACCATGCCATGATAACCCTTAGTTGGGAGGTTGACTCAGAGGGTGAGCTGGTGATCCCTGAGGGTGGGAGTCATCACTTCCACCAGGTAACAGTGAATGGGGTCCCAGTCACTGCTCTGAGGGACAGTGGGGCTAGCCATACAATGATGGTGGAAAGGCTTGTCTCCCCAGAACAGTACACCGGCCAAGTGTGTAGGGTGACACCAGCCCATGGGCAGGACTTCTTCCGTCCTATGGCCCTGGTATCCCTAGAGTGGGGCGGGGAGGTGACCCAGAGGCGGGTCATAGTCAGTCCCCAGATGCCCATAGACTGCCTTCTGGGGAATGAGTTGCCCCAGGTGTCAGGGGAACTGGGAGGGGTGGACCCGAGAGGCACCCTCACTGTTCAGTTGTCTGAGGTTACCACTCCAAGGCAGAGGGTACCAGATCCCAGCAAGGGGGACAGGAGGAGGGAGAGCCCACCCCTGCCCCCTGCTCAGCCTGAGGGTACAGACCCAAGGGTAAGTGACCAGTCTCAGGACACCACTCCCGAACTGGTGGGAAGGAAAGTGGAAAAATGGTGCAAGTCACCTGGGGTTACTGCCCCCACTTTTTAAAATCACAGAGGCTAGAGACCCTAGCATGGCCTGGGGCCTGGCTCTTGACACTCACACTGTTGGCCCTGGTGGTACTGTCTGCCTACTGGGATGCATCTGTGAGCAAGGTAAGGTTAGGTGCTGCACAGATGGATTTCTCAGATGACGAGAAGAGGTCCCCCAAGGTTAGTTCAGTGGGCCCTGAGAGTGTTGACCGAGGGATCAACCATGGTTCAGAGAGGCGTAGAACTGGCAAGAGCTCCTGCAGTAGTGGGCCATTGTCCAGGTTCTATCGCCCTGAGCAGGGAAGTCCAGCAAGGTAGTGATTGGCCTACCCTGGCTTTAGGCTGGGAGGGGGTTGTGTTGGAAATTTCCCTTTTTGCAGGGTTATCCCCAAACTTTTGGCCTTCTTCCTCCTATTTATTCAGGTCTGTTTGTGCTGGTTTATTGTCTCTGCGCACTTTACCACTGCTAATCAGTGCTAAAGTGCAACTGCTCCCTATAGAAATTGTACTGTTGATTGATTTATCCATGATTGGCATATTTGATTTACTGGTAAATCCCTAGTAAAGTGCACTAGAGGTTCCCAGGGCCTGTAAATCAAATGCTACTAGTGGGCCTGCAGCACTGGTTGTGCCACCCACATAAGTAGCTCTGTACTCATGTATCAGACCTGCCACTGCAGTGTCTGTGTGTGCAGTTTTGAATGTAACTTCGACTTGGCAAGTGTACCCACTTGCCAGGCCTAAACCTTCCCTTTTCTTATATTTAAGGCACCCCTAAGGTGGACCCTAGGTGGCCCCAAGGGCAGGGTGCAGTGTACGGTTAACGTAGGACATATAGTAATGTGATTTATATGTCCGGACAGTGAAATATTGCTAAATTCGTTTTTCCCTGTTGCAAGGCCTGTCCCTCTCATAGGTTAACATGGGGGCTACCTTTAAATCTGATTAAAGTGTAGATTCCCTTTGGGAGCGGATGGATATATGGTGTTTGGGGTCTCTGAGCTCACAATTTAAAATACATCTTTTAGTAAAGTTGATTTTAAGAATGTGCGTTTGAAAATGCCACTTTTAGAAAGTAGGCATTTTCCTGTTAATCCATTCTGTGACCTGTTTGTAGATTCCCTGTCTGGGTCAGTTTGACAGTTGGGCTGTTCACACCTCTCCTCTAGACAGTGACACAAAGGGGGCTGGGGTGTAGCCTGCATATCTTGATTACTATCTGTGCTGGAGGGGAGGAGTGTAGGAGGCTGGCCTGGCTTGTAGTGGGTACCAAGGGGTACTTACACTCTGTACCAGGTCCAGTTATCCCTTATTAGTGTAGGAGAGGTGTTTCTAGCAGCTTAGGCTGATAGAAGGTAGCTATAGCTGAGCAGCTTAGGCTGATCTAGGAGACATGCAAAGCTCCTACTATACCACTGGTGTCACATGCACAATATCATCAGAAAACACAATACACAGATATACTAAACATAAAGGTACTTTATTTTTATGACAATATGCCAAAAGTATCTCAGTGAGTACCCTCAGTATGAGGATGCCAAATACACAAGATATATGTACACAATACCAAAAATATGCAGTAATAGCAAAAGGAAGTAATGCAAGCAGTGTAAAGTTACAATAGATTGCAATAGGAGCACGTAGGTATAGGGGCAACACAAACTATATACTCCAAAAGTGGAATGCGAACCACGAATGGACCCCAAACCTATGTGAGCTTGTAGAGGGTCGCTGGGACTGTAAGAAAACAGTGAGGGTTAGAAAAATAGCCCACCCCAAGACCCTGAAAAGTAGGTGTAAAGTGCGCCTATAACCCCCAGAGAGCACAGAAGTCATGATAGGGGGTTTCTGCAAGGAAGACCAACACCAGCAAAGCAACAACAGTGGATTTCCGGACCTGAGTACCTGAGAAACAAGGGGACCAAGTCCAAGAGTCGCGACAATGTCGAGAGAGGGCAGATGCCCAGAAAATACCAGCTGAGGGTGCAAAGAAGCTGCCACCGGATGGTAGAAGCTGTGGATTCTGCAAGAACGAAGAGGGCTAGAAACTTCCCCTTTGGAGGATGGATGTCCCACGTCATGAAGAAGCTTGCAGAGGTGTTCCCACGCAGAAAGACCGCAAACAAGCCTTGCTAGCTGCTAGGGTCGCGGTTAGGGTTTTTGGATGCTGCTATGGCCCAGGAGGGACCAGGATGTCGCCACTTGGATGAGGAGACAGATGGGGCACCCAGCAAGAAGCAGGCATCACCCGCAGAAGTACCGGAAAAGGCATTTGGAAGAGGAGTGAACCGGAGTCCACCCGAAGTCCGAAAAGGGAGTCCCACGACACCGGAGGACAACTCAGAAGGTTGTGCACTGCAGGTTAGAGTTTCGGGGACCCAGGCTTGGCTGTGCACGACGGAAATCCTGAAAAGAGTGCACAGGAGCCGGAGCAGCTGGAAATCACGCGGTACCCAGCAGTCTAGCGTGGGGAGGCAAGGACTTATCTCCACCAAACTTGGACTGAAGAGTCACTGGACTGTGGGAGTCACTTGGACAGAGTTGCTGAGTTCCAGGGACCACGCTCGTCGTGCTGAGAGGGGACCCAGAGGACCAATGATGCAGTCTTTTGTTGCCTGCGGTTGCAGGGGGAAGATTCCGTCGGCCCACGGGAGATTTCTTCAGAGCTCCTGGTGCAAGAAGGAGGCAGGCTACCCCCAGAGCATGCACCACCAGGAAACAGGCGAGAAAGCTGCCAGGATGAAGCGATACAAGGTTGCAGTAGTCGTCTTTGCTACTTTGTTGCGGTTTTGCAGGCGTCCTGAGCAGTCAGCCGTCGATCCTTTGGCAGAAGGTGAAGAGAGAAGTGCAGAGGAACTCTGGTGAGCTCTTGCATTCGGTATCTGAAGAATTCCCCAAAGCAGAGACCCTAAATAGCCAGAAAAGGAGGTTTGGCTACCTAGGAAGGAAGATAGGCTAGTAAAAGGTAAGAGCCTATCAGAAGGAGTCTCTGACGTCACCTGCTGGCCCTGACCAGTCAGAGCAGTCCAGTGTGCCAGCACATCTCTGTTTCCAAGATGGCAGAGGTCTGGAGCACACCGGAGGTGCTCTGGGCACCTCCCCTGGGAGGTGCAGGTCAGGGGAGTGGTCACTCCCCTTTCCTTTGTCCAGTTTCACGCCAGACCAGGACTGGGGGATCCCTGACCGGTGTGGACTGGCTTATGCAGAGATGGGCACCATCTGTGCCCATCAAAGCATTTCTAGAGGCTGGGGGAGGCTACTCCTCCCCAGCCTTCACACCTATTTCCAAAGGGAGAGGGTGTTACACCCTCTCTCAGAGGAAGTCCTTTGTTCTGCCTTCCTGGGCCAGGGCTGCCTGGACCCCAGGAGGGCAGAAATCTTTCTGAGGGGTTGGCAGCAGCTGCAGTGGAAACCTCGGTAAGGCAGTTTGGCAGTACCCGGGTTCGGTGCTAGAGACCCGGGGGATCATGGAATTGTCCCCCCAATGCCAGAATGACATTGGGGTGACAATTCCATGATCTTAGACCCGTTACATGGCCATGTTCGGAGTTACCATTGTGACGCTATACATAGTTAGTGACCTATGTATAGTACACGCGTGTAATGGTGTCCCCGCACTCACAAAGTCTGGGGAATTTGCCCTGAACGATGTGGGGGCACCTTGGCTAGTGCCAGGGTGCCCACACACTAAGTAACTTTGCACCCAACCTTCACCAGGGGAAGGTTTGGCATATAGGTGACTTATAAGTTACCTAAGTGCAGTGGCAAATGGCTGTGAAATAACGTGGACGTTATTTCACTCAGGCTGCACTGGCAGGCCTATGTAAGAATTGTCAGATCTCCCTATGGGTGGCAAAAGAAATGCTGCAGCCCATAGGGATCTCCTGGAACCCCAATACCCTGGGTACCTCAGTACCATATACTAGGGAATTATATGGGTGTACCAGTATGCCAATGTAAATTGGTGAAATTGGTCACTAGCCTGTTAGTGACAAATTTGGAAAGCAGAGAGAGCATAACCACTGAGGTTCTGGTTAGCAGAGCCTAAGTGAGACAGTTAGGCATCACACAGGGAACACACACATATAGGCCACAAACCTATGAGCACTGGGGTCCTGGTTAGCAGGATTCCAGTGACACATAACAACCACACTTACAACATAGTGTTCTCACTATGAGCACAGGGCCCTGGCTAGCAGGATCCCAGTGAGACAGTGAAAACACCCTGACATATACTCACAAATGGGCCAAAAGTTGGGGTAACAAGTCTAGAAAGAGGCTACTTTCTCACACAACCCCCACCCCCCCCAAACGAAGGACAATAAGGCTAACCTGGGCCAGTTGAGTCTTTATTGTCTAAGTGGTGATAAGTGGAGAGTAGCTCTGCAATAGACTGGTTACTCCCTTTATCATCCACTACTATATGGTTACTTCCCTGTGGGGATGTAAACCACCCTGTTTGAAGATTTTTAGCTAACCAACAATGTGAATATATATTTTCAGAGTTCCTATCAGTAAGGTTTAGTTTAGAACAGTGGGAATTGTCCACTGGACCTATTTCTAGTGATGAGAATGCCAGACAGGGATGCTGTCTTAGTAAATCCATGGCTGGGCAAAAACGTTGTCCATATGACTGTAAGAGAGAACAGGGATGCTGTTTCTCTTTAGTAGGAGCAGGGCAGGGATGCTGTCCTATGAGCTCCACACTAGGGCAGATCTGCTGTCCTAAGTGCTGTGAGGCAGTGCAGGGTTTCTGCACTAAAGTTTCTCTGAGAGGGTTGGAGGGATGCTCCATGTTAACTAAAATGGTGCCATTTTTCTCACCAATATTAGTTATCCCACAGAGAGGTACTTCCACCTCAGGGAGTACAGCTATGCCAGCTGATGATTCCCTTGGTACAGGTGCCAACCCAGGGGAGGTTTCTCCCACCACAGGAATGGTATCCTGAATGGCAGGGTGGGTAGGGGATACTGTGAAGCCCTTTTTACCTGTTGTTGGAGAAGGATCCTGAGTTTGCAGGCTTTTTCCTCTCCTTTGCTTTTTCATTCTGAGGGGTTGGCAGCAGCAGCAGCTGCAGTGGAAACCCCGGAAAGGCAGTTTGGCCGTACCTGGGTTCTGTGCTAGAGACCCGGGGGATCATGGAATTGTCTCCCAAATGCCAGAATGTCATTGGGGTGACAATTCCATGATCTTAGACATGATACATGGCTATGTTCGGAGTTACCATTGTGACGCTATACATAGGTAGTGACCTATGTATAGTGCACACGTGTAATGGTGTCCCCGCACTCACAAAGTCCAGGGAATGTGCCCTGAACGATGTGGGGACACCTTGGCTAGTGCCAGGGTGCCCACACACTAAGTAACTTTGCACCCAACCTTCACCATGTGAAGGTTAGATATATAGGTGACTTAAGTATTACTTAAGTGCAGTGGTAAATGGCTGTGAAATAACATGGACGTTATTTCACTCAGGCTGCACTGGCAGGCCTGTGTAAGAATTGTCAGATCTCCCTATGGGTGGCAAAAGAAATGCTGCAGCCCATAGGGATCTCCTGAAACCCCAATACCCTGGGTACCTCAGTACCATATACTAGGGAATTATATGGGTGTGTTAGTGACAAATTTGGAAAGCAGAGAGAGCATAACCACTGAGGTTCTGGTTAGCAGAGCCTAAGTGAGACAGTTAGGCATCACACAGGGAACACACACATATAGGCCACAAACCTATGAGCACTGGGGTCCTGGTTAGCAGGATTCCAGTGACACACAACAACCACACTTACAATATAGTGTTCTCACTATGAGCACTGGGCCCTGGCTAGCAGGATCCCAGTGAGACAGTGAAAACACCCTGACATATACTCACAAACAGGCCAAAAGTGGGGGAAACAAGGCTAGAAAGAGGCTACTTTCTCACACCTTCATCCTGGGTTTAGTGGGCTCCTGCCCCCCCGGACACTTTCATGACTCTTGGACTTGGACCCCTTCCTTTACAGGTCCTCAGGTCCAGGAATCCGTCTTCAGTGTTTTGCTGGTGCTTGTGGTTCTTGCAGAATCCCCTATCATGACTATTCTGTCTTTTTGGGGTAGTAGGGTAACTTTACTCCTACTTTTCAGGGTCTTGGGGTGGGGTATCTTGGACACCCTTACTGTTTTCGTACAGTCCCAGCGACCCTCTACAACCTCCCATAGATCTGGGGTCCATTTGTGATCCCCATTCCACTTTTGGAGTATATGGTTTGTGTTGCCCCTAGACCTATGTTCAGCTATTGTATCCTATTGTGATTCTACATTGTTTGCACTACTTTCCTTAATGTTACTTACCTGTTTTGGGTTTGTGTACATATAATTTGTGTATATTACTTACCTCCTAAGTGAGGGTATCCTCTGAGATACTTTTGGCATAGTGTCACTAAAATAAAGTACCTTTATTTTGAGTAACTCTGAGTATTGTGTTTTCTTATGATATTGTGCTCTATGATATAAGTGGTATAGTAGGAGCTTTGCATGTCTCCTAATTCAGCCTAAGCTGCTTTGCCATAGCTACCTTCTATCAGCCTAAGCTGCTAGAAACACCCGTATTCTACTAATAAGGGATAACTGGACCTGGCACAGGGTGTAACTACCACAAGGTACCCACTATAAGCCAGGCCAGCCTCCTACATTGGTGGTGCAGCGGTGGGATAAGTACTTGTAACTGCTTTACCACGTTGTCATTTGGTGCCTTTCATAAGAAAATCATATACCAAATAGTTCAGTATATGTACATTGAACCAAAACAGTTTACTTTTCTGCTCTAAAACGTTTTACTAAGTTTCTGAAAAGTTCTGAAAACTTTAAAAAGTTTTCCAAAAGTTTGAAAAAGTTTTCTCTCTGTGCTTTCTAAAGTTCTAAAACGTTTTCTCTCACTATCCTTAAACCTTTTTGTAGGAAGTTGGCTCTGTATGTACTATTTCAAAGTAAGAAATAGCATGCACAGAGTCCAAGGGTTTCCCTTAGAGGTAAGATAGTGGCAAAAAGAGATAATTCTAATGCTCTATTTTGTGGTAGTGTGGTCGAGCAGTAGGCTTATCAGAGGGAAGTGTTAAGCATTTGTTATACACACACAGGCAATAAATGAGGAACACACACTCAAAAACAATTCCAAGCCAATAGGTTTTTATATAGAAAAATATATTTTCTTAGTTTAATATTAAGAACCACAGGTTCAAGATTTACAATCAATACTTCAAATGAAAGGTACTTCACTTAGGTATCATAGGAATTTTGAATCAACAAAATAGCATGTACAGTTTTGGCAAAAATGGCAATAAGCTATTTTAAAACTAGACACTGTGCAAATTTCAACAGTTCCTGGGGGAGGTAAGTATTTGTTAGTTTTGCAGGTAAGTAAACCACCTACAGGGTTCAAAGTTGGGTCCAAGGTAGCCCACCGTTGGGGGTTCAGGGCAACCCCAAAGTTACCACACCAGCAGCTCAGGGCCGGTCAGGTGCAGAGGTCAAAGTGGTGCCCAAAACGCATAGGCTTCAATGGAGAAGGGGGTGCCCCGGTTCCAGTCTGCCAGTAGGTAAGTAACCGCGACTTCGGAGGGCAGACCAGGGAGGGTTTTGTAAGGCACCGGGGGGGGGGGACACAAGTCAACACAAAAATAACACCCTCAGCGGCACAGGGGCAGCCGGGTGCAGAGTGCAAACAGGCGTCGGGTTTGCAATTGGATTCAATGTGGGGGACCTAGGGGTCTTTTCAGCAAAGCAGGCAGGCAAGGGGGGGATCCTCGGGGTAGCCACCACATGGGCAAGGGAGAGGGCCACCTGTGGGTCGCTTCTACACTGGAGGTTGGATCCTTCAGGTCCTGGGGGCTGCGGGTGCAGTGTCTTTACCAGGTGTCGGATTCTTTGAAGCAGGCAGTAGCGGTCAGGGGGAGCCTCTGGATTCCCTCTGCAGGCGTCACTGTGGGGGCTCAGGGGGTCAACTCTGGCTACTCACAGGCTCGCAGTCGCCGGGGAGTCCTCCCTGTAGTGTTGTTTCTCCACAGGTCGAGCCGGGGGCGTCGGGTGCAGAGTAGAAAGTATCACGCTTCCGGTGGGAAACGTGGAGTCCTTTAAAAGTTGTTTCTTTGTTGCAAGTTGTAGTTTCTTTGGAACAGGGCCGCTGTCCTCAGGAGTTCTTGGTCCTTTTAGATGCAGGGTAGTCCTCTGAGGCTTCAGAGGTCACTGGACCCTGGGGGACGCGTCGCTGTTGCAGTTTTTCTTGAAGTGGGGAGATAGGCCGGTAGGGCTGGGGCCAAAGCAGTTGGTGTCTCCGTCTTCTCTGCAGGGCTTCAGGTCAGCAGTCCTTCTTCGTCTTAGGTTGTAGGAATCTATTTTCCTAGGTTCTGGGGGCCTCTAAATACTCAATTTATGGGTGTGTTTAGGTCTGGGGGGTTAGTAGCCAATGGCTACTAGCCCTGAGGGTGGTTACACCCTCTTTGTGCCTCCTCCCTGAGGGGAGGGAGACACATCCCTAATCCTACTGGGGGAATCCTCCATCTGCATGATGGAGGATTTCTAAAAAGTCAGAGTCACCTCAGCTCAGGGCACCTTAGGGGTTGTCCTGACTGGCCAGTGACTCCTCCTTGTTTTTCTCATTATCTCATCCGGCCTTGACGCCAAAAGTGGGGCTGTGGCTGGAGGGGGCGGGCATCTCCACTAGCTGGAATGTCCTGTGGCGCTGTAACAAAGGGGGTAAGTGTGAGAAAGTAGCCTCTTTCTAGCCTTGTTACCCCCACTTTTGGCCTGTTTGTGAGTATATGTCAGGGTGTTTTGACTGTTTCGCTGGGATCCTGCTAGCCAGGGCCCAGTGCTCATAGTGAAAACCCTATGTTTTCAGTATGTTTGTTATGTGTCACTGGGACCCTGCTAGCCAGGACCCCAGTGCTCATAGGTTTGTGGCCTTTATGTATGTGTTCCCTGTGTGATGCCTAACTGTTTCACTGAGGCTCTGCTAACCAGAACCTCAGTGGTTATGCTCTCTCTTTCCTTTCTAAATTGTCACTAACAGGCTTGTGACCAATTTTACCAATTCACATTGGCATACTGGAACACCCTTATAATTCCCTAGTATATGGTACTGAGGTACCCAGGGTATTGGGGTTCCAGGAGATCCCTATGGGCTGCAGCATTTCTTTTGCCACCCATAGGGAGCTCTGACAATTCTTACACAGGCCTGCCACTGCAGCCTGAGTGAAATAACGTCCACGTTATTTCACAGCCATTTACCACTGCACTTAAATAACTTATAAGTCACCTATATGTCTAACCTTTACCTGGTAAAGGTTGGGTGCTAAGTTACTTAGTGTGTGGGCACCCTGGCACTAGCCAAGGTGTCCCCACATCGTTCAGGGCAAATTCCCCGGACTTTGTGAGTGCGGGGACACCATTACACGCGTGCACTATACATAGGTCACTACCTATGTATAGCATCACAATGGTAACTCCGAACATGGCCATGTAACATGTCTAAGATCATGGAATTGTCACCCCAATGCCATTCTGGCATTGGGGAGACAATTCCATGATCCCCTGAGTCTCTAGCACAGACCCAGGTACTGCCAAACTGCCTTTCCCGGGGTTTCACTGCAGCTGCTGCCAACCCCTCAGACAGGTTTCTGCCCTCCTGGGATCCAGCCAGGCTTGGCCCAGGAAGGCAGAACAAAGGACTTCCTCAGAGAGAGGGTGTTACACCCTCTCCCTTTGGAAAAAGGTGTCAGGGCTGGGGAGGAGTAGCCTCCCCCAGCCTCTGGAAATGCTTTGATGGGCACAGATGGTGCCCATCTCTGCATAAGACAGTCTACACCGGTTCAGGGATCCCCTAGCCCTGCTCTGGCGCAAAACTGGACAAAGGAAAGGGGAGTGACCACTCCCCTGACCTGCACCTTCCAGGGGAGGTGCCCAGAGCTCCTCCAGTATGCTCCAGACCTCTGCCATCTTGGAAACAGGTGACGTCAGAGACCCCTTCTGATAGGCTCTTACCTGTGTTGCTAGCCTATCCTCCTTCCTAGGTAGCCAAACCTCCTTTTCTGGCTATTTAGGGTCTCTGCTTTGGGGAATTCTTTAGATAACGAATGCAAGAGCTCATCAGAGTTCCTCTGCATCTTTCTCTTCACCTTCTGCCAAGGAATCAACCGCTGACTGCTCAGGAAGCCTGCAAAACCGCAACAAAGTAGCAAAGACGACTACTGCAACCTTGTATCGCTGATCCTGCTGCCTTCTCGACTGTTTTCCTGGTGGTGCATGCTGTGGGGGTAGTCTGCCTCCTCTCTGCACTAGAAGCTCCGAAGAAATCTCCTGTGTGACGACGGAATCCTCCCCCTGCAACCGCAGGCACCATAAGAACTGCATCCTCTGGGTCCCCTCTCAGCATGACGAGCGTGGTCCCTGGAACTCAGCAACTCTGGCCAAGTGACTCCTACAGTCCAGTGACTCTTCAGTCCAAGTTTGGTGGAGGTAAGTCCTTGCCTCCCCACGCTAGACTGCATTGCTGGGTACCGCTTGATTTGCAGCTGCTCCGGCTCCTGTGCACTCTTCCAGGATTTCCTTTGTGCACAGCCAAGCCTGGGTCCCCGACACTCTAACTTGCAGTGCACAACCTCCTGAGTTGTCCTCCGGCGTCGTGGGATCTCCTTTTGTGACTTCGGGTGAGCTCCGGTTCACTCCTCTTCGTAGTGCCTGTTTCGGCACTTCTGCGGGTGCTGCCTGCTTCTGTGAGGGCTCCCTATCTTGCTGGGCGCCCCCTCTGTCTCCTCACGCAATTGGCGACATCCTGGTCCCTCCTGGGCCACAGCAGCATCCAAAAACCCTAACCGCGACCCTTGCAGCTAGCAAGGCTTGTTTGCGGTCTTTTTGCGTGGGAACACCTCTGCAAGCTTCTTCACGACGTGGGACATCCATCCTCCAAAGGGGACGTTCCTAGTCCTCTTCGTTCTTGCAGAATCCAAAGCTTCTACCATCCAGTGGCAGCTTCTTTGCACCCTCAGCTGGCATTTCCTGGGCATCTGCCCAATCTCGACTTTGTCACGACTCTTGGTCCCCTTGTTCCACAGGTACTCTCGTCCAGAAATCCACCTTTGTTGCATTGCTGGTGTTGGTGTTCCTTGCAGAATTCCCCTATCACGACTACTGTGCTCTCTGGGGAATATAGGTGCACTTTACACCTACTTTTCAGGGTCTTGGGGTGGGCTATTTTTCTAACCCTCACTGTTTTCTTACAGTCCCAGCGACCCTCTACAAGCTCACATAGGTTTGGGGTCCATTCATGGTTCGCATTCCACTTCTAGAGTATATGGCTTGTGTTGCCCCTGTACCCATGTGCTCCTATTGCAATCTACTGTAATTCTACATTGCTTGCATTACTTCCTTTTGCTATTACTGCATATTTTTGGTATTGTGTACATATATCTTGTGCATATTTGCTATCCTCCTACTGAGGGTACTCACTGAGATACTTTGGCATATTGTCATAAAAATAAAGTACCTTTATTTTTAGTATATCTGTGTATTGTGTTTTCTGATGATATTGTGCATATGACACCAGTGGTATAGTAGGAGCTTTGCATGTCTCCTAGTTCAGCCTAAGCTGCTCTCCATAGCTACCTTCTATCAGCCTAAGCTGCTATAAACACCTCTTCTCCACTAATAAGGGATAACTGGTCCTGGTACAGAGTGTAAGTACCCCTTGGTACCCACTACAAGCCAGGCCAGCCTCCTCACCTCCAGGTGTTACAGCTCCTGCAGGAGGAGGTGAGAAGCACCTCCACCCAGTACAGGCTTTGTTCCTAGCCACAGAGTTACAAAGGCACTCTCCCCATGTGGCCAGCAACATATCTGGTGTGTGGCAGGCTGGCAAAACTAGTCAGCCCACACTGGAAGTTGGGTATGTTTTCAGGAGGCATCTCTAAGATGCCCTCTGGGGTGTATTTCATCTGGCATCAGTGTGCATTTATTGTGCTGAGAAGTTTGATACCAAACTTCCCAGTTTTCAGTGTAGCCATTATGGTGCTGTGGAGTTCGTGTATGACAGACTCCCAGACCATATACTCTTATGGCTACCCTGCACTTACAATGTCTAAGGTTTTGCTTAGACACTGTAGGGGCATAGTGCTCATGCACTTATGCCCTCACCTATGGTATAGTGCACCCAGGCTTAGGGCTATAAGGCCTGCTAGAGGGGTGACTTATCTATGCCACGGGCAGTGTGAGGTTGGCATGGCACCCTGAGGTGAGTGCCATGCTGTAGGAGGCTGGACTGGCTTGTAGTGAGTACCAAGGGGTACTTGCACCTTGCACCAGGCCCAGTTATCCCTTATTAGTGTATAGGGTGTCTAGCAGCTTAGGCTGATAGATAATGGTAGCTTAGCAGAGCAGCTTAGGCTGAACTAGGAGACGTGTGAAGCTACTACGGTACCACTTAGTGTCATATGCACAATATCATAAGAAAACACAATACACAATTATACTAAAAATAAAGGTACTTTATTTTTATGACAATATGCCAAAGTATCTTAGAGTGTACCCTCAGTGAGAGGATAGGAAATATACACAAGATATATATACACAATAGCAAAAATATGCAGTATAGTCTTAGAAAACAGTGCAAACAATGTATAGTTACATTAGGATGCAATGGGGAAACATAGGGATAGGGGCAACACAAACCATATACTCCAAAAGTGGAATGCGAACCACGAATGGACCCCAAACCTATGTGACCTTTTAGAGGGTCGCTGGGACTATTAGAAAATAGTGAGAGTTAGAAAAATAACCCTCCCCAAGACCCTGAAAAGTGAGTGCAAAGTGCACCAAAGTTCCCCTAAGGACAAAATAGTCGTGTTAGAGGGAAAATGCAAGGAAAACACAAATCAGCAATGCAACAACGATGGATTCCTGACTGAGGGTACCTGTGGAACAAGGGGACCAAGTCCAAAAGTCACAAGCAGCTCGGAGAGGGGCAGATGCCCAAGAAATGCCAGCGGTTGGTGCAAAGAAGCTCTTACTAGGCTGAAGAACTGTGAATACTGCAGGAACGACAAGGGCTAGAGACTTCCCCTTTGGAGGATAGATCCCCCACGCCTTGGAGAGTCGTGCAGAAGTGTTTTCCCGCCGGATGGACGCCAACAAGCCTTGCTACACGCAAATCGTGCGTTTGGCGTTTTTGGACGCTGCTGGGGCCCAGGAGGGACCAGAAGGTCGCAAATTGGACCTGCAGAGAGAGGGGACGTCGAGCAAGACAAAGAGCCCTCAATGAAGCAGGTAGCACCCGGAGAAGTGCCAGAAACAGGCACTACGAGGATGCGTGAAACGGTGCTCGCCGAAGTTGCACAAAGGAGTCCCACGTCGCCGGAGACCAACTTAGAAAGTCGTGCAATGCAGGTTAGAGTGCCGTGGACCCAGGCTTGGCTGTGCACGAAGGATTTCCGCCGGAAGTGCACAGGGGCCGGAGTAGCTTGCAAAGTCGCGGATCCCAGCAATGCAGCCCAGCGAGGTGAGGCAAGGACTTACCTCCACCAAACTTGGGCTGAAGAGTCACTGGACTGTGGGGGTCACTTGGACGGTGTCGCTGGATTCGAGGGACCTCGCTCGTCGTGCTGAGAGGAGACCCAAGGGACCGGTAATGCAGCTTTTTGGTGCCTGCGGTTGCAGGGGGAAGATTCCGTCGACCCACGGGAGATTTCTTCGGAGCTTCTGGTGCAGAGAGGAGGCAGACTACCCCCACAGCATGCACAAGCAGGAAAACAGTCGAGAAGGCGGCAGGATCAGCGTTACAGAGTTGCAGTAGTCGTCTTTGCTACTATGTTGCAGGTTTGCAGGCTTCCAGCGAGGTCAGCGGTCGATTCCTTATCAGAAGGTGAAGAGGGAGATGCAGAGGAACTCGGCTGAGCTCATGCATTCGTTATCTAAAGTTTCCCCAGAGACAGAGACCCTAAATAGCCAGAAAAGAGGGTTTGGCTACCTAGGAGAGAGGAAAGGCTACTAACACCTGAAGGAGCCTATCAGCAGGAGTCTCTGACGTCACCTGGTGGCACTGGCCACTCAGAGCAGTCCAGTGTGCCAGCAGCACCTCTGTTTCCAAGATGGCAGAGGTCTGGAGCACACTGGAGGAGCTCTGGACACCTCCCAGGGGAGGTGCAGGTCAGGGGAGTGGTCACTCCCCTTTCCTTTGTCCAGTTTCGCGCCAGAGCAGGGGCTAAGGGGTCCCTGAACCGGTGTAGACTGGCTTATGCAGAATTGGGCACCTCTGTGCCCAACAAAGCATTTCCAGAGGCTGGGGGAGGCTACTCCTCCCCTGCCTTCACACCATTTTCCAAAGGGAGAGGGTGTCACACCCTCTCTCAGAGGAAGTTCTTTGTTCTGCCATCCTGGGCCAGGCCTGGCTGGACCCCAGGAGGGCAGATGCCTGTCTGAGGGGTTGGCAGCAGCAGCAGCTGCAGTGAAACCCCAGGAAGGGCAGTTTGGCAGTACCAGGGTCTGTGCTACAGACCACTGGGATCATGGAATTGTACCAACAATGCCAGGATGGCATAGAGGGGGCAATTCCATGATCATAGACATGTTACATGGCCATATTCGGAGTTACCATGGTGAAGCTACATATAGGTAGTGACCTATATGTAGTGCACGCGTGTAATGGTGTCCCCGCACTCACAAAGTTCAGGGAATTGGCTCTGAACAATGTGGGGGCACCTTGGCTAGTGCCAGGGTGCCCTCACACTAAGTAACTTTGCACCTAACCTTTACCAGGTAAAGGTTAGACATATAGGTGACTTATAAGTTACTTAAGTGCAGTGTAAAATGGCTGTGAAATAACGTGGACGTTATTTCACTCAGGCTGCAGTGGCAGGCCTGTGTAAGAATTGTCAGAGCTCCCTATGGGTGGCAAAAGAAATGCTGCAGCCCATAGGGATCTCCTGGAACCCCAATACCCTGGGTACCTCAGTACCATATACTAGGGAATTATAAGGGTGTTCCAGTAAGCCAATGTAAATTGGTAAAAATGGTCACTAGCCTGTTAGTGACAATTTGAAAGTAATGAGAGAGCATAACCACTGAGGTTCTGGTTAGCAGAGCCTCAGTGAGACAGTTAGGCACCACACAGGGAACATATACATGCACACCTATGAGCACTGGGGCCCTGTGTGACAGGGTCCCAGTGACACATACATATAGGCCACAAACCTATGAGCACTGGGGTCCTGACTAGCAGGATCCCAGTGACACATAACAACCATACTGAAAACATGGTGTTTTCACTATGAGCACTGAGGCCTGGCTATCAGGATCCCAGTGAGACAGTGAAAACAGTGACAAACACCCTGACATACACTCACAAACAGGCCAAAAGTGGGGGTAACAAGGCTAGAAAGAGGCTACCTTCTCACACAACCCCCCCCCAAACGAAGGACAATAAGGCTAACCTTGGCCAGTTGAGACTTTATTGTCTAAGTGGTGATAAGTAGAGAGTAGCTCTGCAATAGACTGGTTACTCCCTTTATCATCCACTAAATGGTTACTTCCCTGTGGGGATGTAAACCACCCTGTTTGAAGTTTTTTAGCTAAGCAACAATGTGAAGATGTATTTTCAGAGTTTCTATCAGTAAGTTTTAGTTTAGAGCAGTGGGAATTGTCCACTGAACCTATTTGTAGTGATGGAAATGCCAGACAGGGATGCTGTCTCAGAAAAGCCATAGCTGGGCAAAAACTTTGTCCATATGGCTGGAAGAGAGAACAGGGATGCTGTTTCTCTTGGGTTGGAGCAGGGCAGGGATGCTGTCCTATCAGCTCCACACTAGGGCAGGGATGCTGTCCTAAGTGTTGTGAGGTAGTGCAGGGTTTCTGCACTAAAGTTTCTCTGGGAGGGTTGGAGGGATGCTCCATGTTAACTAAAATGGTGCTGTTTTTCTCACCAATGTTAGTTATCCCACAGAGAGGTACTTCCACCTCAGGGAGTCCAGCTTTGCCAGCTGATGATTCCCTTGGAACAGGTGCCACCCCAGGAGAGGTTTCTCCCACCACAGGAATAGTATCCTGAATGGTAGGGTGGTTAGGGGATACTGTGATACCCTTTTTACCTGTTGATGGAGAGGGATCCTGAGTTTTCAGGCCTTCTCTCCTTTGCTTTTTCATTTCACTTGAAATGAGAGGGAACAATTCCTCAGGGATGCCCAGCATGGCTGCATGGGCATAAAACTCTACATCAGCCCAACCTGAGGCCTCTAGGTCATTACCTAAGAGACAGTCTACAGGTAAGCTAGGTGATACCACCACCTGCTTAGGGCCAGTAACTCCACCCCAACTAAACTGAATTATAGCTAAGGGAAGAAACTTAGTGGAGTTATGGACATCAATAATCTTATACTGTTGTCCGATGATGTGTTGTTCAGGAGGCACTAGGTTTTCAGTCACCAAAGTGAAACTGGCACCTGTGTCCCTGTAGGCCAAGGCCTCAACACCATTTATTGAAACTGTCTGCCTGTACTTATCCATTGTAAGGGGACAAGCAGCCAGTGTGGCAAGGCCAATGCCACTAGGTGTGACAGAAACTGTCTTGGGACTGATTACATCAGTTTCCACTATGGACCCATAAGTGAACCCAACTACACCCTTTGCTTGACTGTTGCCAGCAGTCCCACCACTAGTACCACTACTGCTAGGGGCACTAGAGCTTGATGTATTAGTGGTGGTAGGCTCAGGGGGTTTACCTGGACAGGACTTATCCCCTGGCCTATGGCCTCTGTTTTTACACACAAAGCACCAGGGCTTTTTAATGTGTGCAGGTTGGGAAGAAGAGGAAGAATTTGTTTTATCCCCACCCTCTGAAGAGTGTTTAAGATTTGAAGTGGGATCTTTGGTTTTACCCTTATCCCCATGCTTATCTTGAGATTTTTCACCATCTTTCTTCTTATTGCCATCTTTGTCACCCCCTGTATGAACTTTTCTGTTCACCCTTGTTCTGACCCATTTGTCTGCCTTCTTTCCCAATTCTTGGGGAGAGGTCAGATCAGAGTCTACCAGGTACTGGTGCAACAAATCAGACACACAATTATTAAGTATATGCTCTCTCAGGATTGTGTTATACAGGCTTTCATAATCAGTAACTTTACTGCCATGTAACCACCCCTCCAAGGCCTTCACTGCCTGGTCAATGAAATCAACCCAGTCTTGTGAAGACTCCTTTTTGGTCTCTCTGAACTTTATCCTGTACTGTTCAGTGGTTAAGCCATAACCATCCAGGAGTGCATTCTTAAGAACTGTAAAATTATTGGCATCATTTTCTTTCACAGTAAGGAGTCTATCCCTACCCTTTCCACTAAATGATAGCCATAGGATAGCAGCCCACTGCTTTTGAGGGACATCCTGTACAGCACAGGCCCTCTCAAGTGCAGCAAACCACTTGTTAATGTCATCCCCCTCCTTATAAGGGGGAACTATCTTGTGCAGATTCCTGGAATCATGCTCTTTTGCAGGATGACTATGGGGAATACTGCTGCTGCCACCATGGGTATCTAAACCCAACTTCTGTCTTTCCTTCTCTATTTCTAAAGACTGTCTATCCAAATCCAGCTGTTGCTTCTTGAGCTTCAGTCTGGTTTGTTCCACTCTCAATCTATTGAGCTCCCTTTCTAACAATCTGTCATCAGGGTGGGTGGGAGGGACATTTCTAGATACAGAGGTATGATGGGAATGAACAGAAGGAGACCTGTCCCTTACAGAGGGCACCCTAACAGCTTGGCTACCAGTATAATGTGAGAGCACACCATCAGTATGGTGTGATTCAACCTCTGTACCAACTATGCTAGACTGTCTAGTAATGGGCAGGCTGAGAAGTTTCTTTCCTGAACCTTTTCCTGGGGGAGTCCCTGGATCAGATTGAGAACCATTAGCTACTTTTTCTACAGATTGGGCACTTATGGCCTTATCCTGTACTCTAAGCATATTAATTAACAGTTCTAAGGAAGGATTCTTCCCTACACTCAAACCTCTCTCTATGCAGAGACTCCTTGCTCCTTTCCAGCTAAGGTGATCATATGCAAGTTTGGACAGTTCAACATTTTTTCCTGTGCCAGACATTTTTTAGAGAGAGTTAAAGTGATAGACAAAGAGAAAAAAGTTTTCAGAACTTTTTGGAAAGACAGAAAAAACTTTTTAAACTTTTAAGAACTTTTTGAAAGTTTAGAAGTACTTTTCAGCACTTAGAAAAGAGTGAAAAGAGGAAATGCAAAACTTTTTGGCTATGTGTATATACACTGACCTTGTTTTGTATATTTTTCTCTTATGAAAAGTACAATGACAAGAGTGGTAAGTAGTCTCAAAGCACTTATCCCACCGCTGCACAACCAATGTAGGAGGCTGGACTGGCTTGTAGTGAGTACCAAGGGGTACTTGCACCTTGCACCAGGCCCAGTTATCCCTTATTAGTCTATAGGGTGTCTAGCAGCTTAGGCTGATAGATAATGGTAGCTTAGCAGAGCAGCTTAGGCTGAACTAGGAGACGTGTGAAGCTACTACGGTACCACTTAGTGTCATATGCACAATATCATAAGAAAACACAATACACAATTATACTAAAAATAAAGGTACTTTATTTTTATGACAATATGCCAAAGTATCTTAGAGTGTACCCTCAGTGAGAGGATAGGAAATATACACAAGATATATATACACAATAGCAAAAATATGCAGTATAGTCTTAGAAAACAGTGCAAACAATGTATAGTTACATTAGGATGCAATGGGGAAACATAGGGATAGGGGCAACACAAACCATATACTCCAAAAGTGGAATGCGAACCACGAATGGACCCCAAACCTATGTGACCTTGTAGAGGGTCGCTGGGACTATTAGAAAATAGTGAGAGTTAGAAAAATAACCCTCCCCAAGACCCTGAAAAGTGAGTGCAAAGTGCACCAAAGTTCCCCTAAGGACAAAATAGTCGTGTTAGAGGGAAAATGCAAGGAAAACACAAATCAGCAATGCAACAACGATGGATTCCTGACTGAGGGTACCTGTGGAACAAGGGGACCAAGTCCAAAAGTCACAAGCAGCTCGGAGAGGGGCAGATGCCCAAGAAATGCCAGCGGTTGGTGCAAAGAAGCTCTTACTAGGCTGAAGAACTGTGAATACTGCAGGAACGACAAGGGCTAGAGACTTCCCCTTTGGAGGATAGATCCCCCACGCCTTGGAGAGTCGTGCAGAAGTGTTTTCCCGCCGGATGGACGCCAACAAGCCTTGCTACACGCAAATCGTGCGTTTGGCGTTTTTGGACGCTGCTGGGGCCCAGGAGGGACCAGAAGGTCGCAAATTGGACCTGCAGAGAGAGGGGACGTCGAGCAAGACAAAGAGCCCTCACTGAAGCAGGTAGCACCCGGAGAAGTGCCAGAAACAGGCACTACGAGGATGCGTGAAACGGTGCTCGCCGAAGTTGCACAAAGGAGTCCCACGTCGCCGGAGACCAACTTAGAAAGTCGTGCAATGCAGGTTAGAGTGCCGTGGACCCAGGCTTGGCTGTGCACGAAGGATTTCCGCCGGAAGTGCACAGGGGCCGGAGTAGCTTGCAAAGTCGCGGATCCCAGCAATGCAGCCCAGCGAGGTGAGGCAAGGACTTACCTCCACCAAACTTGGGCTGAAGAGTCACTGGACTGTGGGGGTCACTTGGACGGTGTCGCTGGATTCGAGGGACCTCGCTCGTCGTGCTGAGAGGAGACCCAAGGGACCGGTAATGCAGCTTTTTGGTGCCTGCGGTTGCAGGGGGAAGATTCCGTCGACCCACGGGAGATTTCTTCGGAGCTTCTGGTGCAGAGAGGAGGCAGACTACCCCCACAGCATGCACAAGCAGGAAAACAGTCGAGAAGGCGGCAGGATCAGCGTTACAGAGTTGCAGTAGTCGTCTTTGCTACTATGTTGCAGGTTTGCAGGCTTCCAGCGCGGTCAGCGGTCGATTCCTTATCAGAAGGTGAAGAGGGAGATGCAGAGGAACTCGGCTGAGCTCATGCATTCGTTATCTAAAGTTTCCCCAGAGACAGAGACCCTAAATAGCCAGAAAAGAGGGTTTGGCTACCTAGGAGAGAGGAAAGGCTACTAACACCTGAAGGAGCCTATCAGCAGGAGTCTCTGACGTCACCTGGTGGCACTGGCCACTCAGAGCAGTCCAGTGTGCCAGCAGCACCTCTGTTTCCAAGATGGCAGAGGTCTGGAGCACACTGGAGGAGCTCTGGACACCTCCCAGGGGAGGTGCAGGTCAGGGGAGTGGTCACTCCCCTTTCCTTTGTCCAGTTTCGCGCCAGAGCAGGGGCTAAGGGGTCCCTGAACCGGTGTAGACTGGCTTATGCAGAATTGGGCACCTCTGTGCCCAACAAAGCATTTCCAGAGGCTGGGGGAGGCTACTCCTCCCCTGCCTTCACACCATTTTCCAAAGGGAGAGGGTGTCACACCCTCTCTCAGAGGAAGTTCTTTGTTCTGCCATCCTGGGCCAGGCCTGGCTGGACCCCAGGAGGGCAGATGCCTGTCTGAGGGGTTGGCAGCAGCAGCAGCTGCAGTGAAACCCCAGGAAGGGCAGTTTGGCAGTACCAGGGTCTGTGCTACAGACCACTGGGATCATGGAATTGTACCAACAATGCCAGGATGGCATAGAGGGGGCAATTCCATGATCATAGACATGTTACATGGCCATATTCGGAGTTACCATGGTGAAGCTACATATAGGTAGTGACCTATATGTAGTGCACGCGTGTAATGGTGTCCCCGCACTCACAAAGTTCAGGGAATTGGCTCTGAACAATGTGGGGGCACCTTGGCTAGTGCCAGGGTGCCCTCACACTAAGTAACTTTGCACCTAACCTTTACCAGGTAAAGGTTAGACATATAGGTGACTTATAAGTTACTTAAGTGCAGTGTAAAATGGCTGTGAAATAACGTGGACGTTATTTCACTCAGGCTGCAGTGGCAGGCCTGTGTAAGAATTGTCAGAGCTCCCTATGGGTGGCAAAAGAAATGCTGCAGCCCATAGGGATCTCCTGGAACCCCAATACCCTGGGTACCTCAGTACCATATACTAGGGAATTATAAGGGTGTTCCAGTAAGCCAATGTAAATTGGTAAAAAATGGTCACTAGCCTGTTAGTGACAATTTGAAAGTAATGAGAGAGCATAACCACTGAGGTTCTGGTTAGCAGAGCCTCAGTGAGACAGTTAGGCACCACACAGGGAACATATACATGCACACCTATGAGCACTGGGGCCCTGTGTGACAGGGTCCCAGTGACACATACATATAGGCCACAAACCTATGAGCACTGGGGTCCTGACTAGCAGGATCCCAGTGACACATAACAACCATACTGAAAACATGGTGTTTTCACTATGAGCACTGAGGCCTGGCTATCAGGATCCCAGTGAGACAGTGAAAACAGTGACAAACACCCTGACATACACTCACAAACAGGCCAAAAGTGGGGGTAACAAGGCTAGAAAGAGGCTTCCTTCTCACACATGCCGACTTAGTCATTTTTCTCCCCACCAGCACACACAAGCTGGCAAGCAGTGTGTCTGTACTGAGTGAGGGGTCAGTGGTGAGTAAGACATGCTGCAGCCCTTAGAGACCTTCCCTGGCATCAGGGCCCTTGGTACCAGGGGTACCAGTTACAAGGGACTTACCTGGATGCCAGGGTGTGCCAATTGTGGAGACAATGGTACAGGTTAGGGAAAGAACACTGGTGCTGGGGCCTGGTTAGCAGGCCTCGGCACACTTTCAAATCATAACTTAGCATCAGCAAAGGCAAAAAGTCAGGGGGTAACCATGCCAAGGAGGCATTTCCTTACAATTTTCTATCATGTCTTCAGTAGAACCGACTCCCAAAACTGTTAATGCAACATATGAGAGTTTAAACTACAAAAGTTTGAGGGGTCTCTGCCTGGATAGAGGTTTAAGTATAGGTAAGAATCCTACAAAAGAGTTTCTCTTTAACATGCTCATAGAGGATGACCAGAACCAGTCTGGCCCATCTCAAGAGAGGGTAGAAAAAGGGGAAGATTCCCAGTCAGACTCAGAGGAGTTCCCTGAAGAAGCAGGGGAGGGTTCTTACAAAATCCTGCCCCCTAGCAGGGGACCTAGTGACACTGGTAGTGTTAGAGAGTCACACATCAGTAGGGCATCTTTCACTCCTAGAAGCCAGGTTACTAGGGTCCAGAATGTTAGGGACAGGTCTCTCTATGCAAATTCCCAATCTCCTGTGTCCAAACATCCCCAAGCCTCCCACACTGAGGATAACTTAATGGAAAGGGAACTCAGAAAGCTGAGGTTGGAAGAGACCAGACTGAAGCTCAAACAGCTGCAGCTGGCCTTAGACGGGGAATCCCTAGACATAGAGGTGGAAAGACAGATATTGGGGTTAGTTCCCCATGGTGGCAGCAGCAGTGTTTCAGATAGTAATCGTATTAGAGAGCAAGATTCCAGAAACCTGCATAAGATAGTCCCCCCTTACAAGGAAGGGGATGACATTAATAAGTGGTTTGCTGCACTTGAGAGGGCTTGTATGGTACATTCTGTCCCTCAAAGGCAGTGAGCTGCTATCTTGTGGCTATCTTTCACTGGAAAGGGTAGGGATAGGCTCCTTACTGTCAGAGACAGTGGTGCCAATAATTACAAAGTTTTGAAGGATGCACTCTTGGACGGATTTGGCTTAACCACTGAACAATACAGGATTAAGTTCAGAGACACCAGAAAAGAGTCCTCTCAAGACTGGACAGATTTTGTGGACTGTTCAGTGAAGGCCTTGGTAGGTTGGTTGCATGACAGTAAAGTTTCTGACTATCAAAGCCTGTATGATCTTATTCTGAGAGAGCATATTCTTAACAATTGTGTGTCTGACTTGTTGCACCAATACCTAGTAGACTCAGACTTCTCCCCAAGAATTGGGAAAGAAGGCAGACATATGGGTCTGAACAAGGGTGAACAGAAAAGTTAATACAGGAGGTGACAGGGATGGCAAGAAGAAGGATGGTAAGTCTTCTAAGAAGGGTGTGGACAAAAATAAAGATTCTGAGTCTTCATCAGGCCCACAAAAATCCTCTGGGGGTGGTGGGTCCAAATCCTCTTCAAACAATCAGAAAAAGCTTTGGTGTTGTTTGTGTAAAGTCAAAGGCCATTGGGCAAGTGATTCCACTTTCCAAAGAAAAACACCAAACCTCCCACTACCACAACCCCAACTGCAACCTCTAGTGCCCCTAGTAATAGCAGTGGTGGTGGGAAGTCTACTACTAATAGCCAATCCAAGGGTGTAGCTGGGCTCACTATTGGCAATGTAGTTGGGGTTGATCTTCTTAGGGAGACCACAGAGGCTGTTTTAGTCTCTGATGGTGGCATTGACTTTGCCACCTTGGTTGCTTGTCCCCTTAATATGGGTAAGTACAAGCAACTACCCCTAATCAACAGTGTTGAGGTTGAGGCTTACAGGGACACCGGAGCCAGTGTAACTATGGTGATAGAAAAACTGGTCCACCCTGATCAACACCTACTTGGTCAGCAGTACCAAGTGACTGATGGTCATAACAACACTCTTAGCCACCCCATGGATGTTGTGTATCTCAACTGGGGGGGGGGTTGTTACTGGTCCAAAGAAAGTTGTGGTAGCCACTGAATTACTTGTAGATTGCCTGCTAGGGAATGATTTGGAAACATCAGCTTGGGCAGAAGTGGGCTTGGAGGCTCATGCAGCAATGCTGGGCATTCCTAGGCATATTTTTGCTTTGACAAGGGCTCAGGCCAAGAAGCAAAAAGGACAGGGAAACTTGGATCCTGGAACAATGGACCAAGTGCTCTAAAAAACTAGGGGTAGATAGGGTAAATCCCTGCCCACTATCCCTCCCTCTACAGATGATTCCCCTTTTGAGGAAGAGGAATCCTCTCCCTGTGCAGAACCTGCACCAGAGGAGCTGGCAGCAGACACTGCTGAGCATTTGGGTGCAGGGGGGCCTGCCAGGAAAGAGCTGAGTTTGTCACAGCAAACCTGTCCCACATTAGAGGGTTTAAGACAGCAAGTTGTCAAACAGCAGAATGGGGATGTCAGTGATAACCATAGGGTGTACTGGGAAGACAACCTCTTGTACACAGAGTCAAGGGACCCTAAACCTGGAGCTGCCAGGAGATTGGTCATTCCCTTGCAGTACAGAGAGTTTCTTCTTACCCTGGCTCATGACATTCCTTTGGCTGGGCATTTGGGCCAGATGAAAACTTGGGAAAGACTTGTCCCCTTGTTTCACTGGCCTCATATGTCAGAGGACACAAAAGACTTTTGTAAATCTTGTGTGACCTGCCAAGCCAGTGGCAAGACTGGTGGCACTCCCAAGGCCCCTCTAATTCCACTTCCGGTGGTTGGAGTGCCCTTTGAAAGGGTAGGGGTTGACATAGGTGGACCCCTTGACCCTCCAACAGCTTCAGGCAATAGATTTATCTTGGTGGTAGTGGACCATGCCACAAGATATCCTGAAGCCATCCCCTTAAGGACCACTACAGCTCCTGTAGTGGCAAAGGCCCTCCTGGGAATCTTTTCAAGGGTGGGTTTTCCCAAGGAAGTGGTGTCAGACAGAGGTAGCAACTTCATGTCTGCATACCTAAAAGCAATGTGAAAGGAGTGTGGTGTAACTTACAAGTTCACAACGCCTTACCATCCACAAACAAATTGTCTGGTTGAGAGGTTTAATAAAACCCTCAAAGGAATGATAATGGGACTCCCTGAAAAACTAAGAAGGAGATGGGATGTCCTGTTACCTTGCCCCCTTTTTGCTTACAGGGAGGCACCCCAAAAAGGAGTGGGCTTCAGCCCCTTTGAACTCATCTTTGGGCACCCTGTAAGAGGTCCACTTGCCCTTGTGAAGGAGGGTTGGGAACAACCTTTAAAAGCTCCTAACCAGGACATAGTAGACTATGCACTTGGCCTAAGATCCAGAATGGCTGAGTATATGAAAAAGGCCAGTAAAAACCTTCAGGCAAGCCAGGAGCTGCAAAAGCAATGGCATGACCAGAAGGCTGTCCTGACTCAGTACCACCCAGGACAGAAGGTGTGGGTATTGGAGCCTGTGGCCCCAAGAGCACTCCAGGACAAATGGAGTAAACCCCATCTAATTGTTGAAAAGAAGGGTGAGGTTACCTATTTGGTAGACTTAGGCACTGCCAGGAGTCCCCTTAGGGTGATTCATGTCAACCGCCTAAAACCCTACTATGACAGGGCTGATCTCACTCACCTCATAGCAACAGATGAGGGACAGGAAGAAGAGAGTGACCCTCTCCCTGAGCCTTTCTCCACCACTGAAGCTGATGCCTTAGTGGAGGGAGTAGTCTTAGCAGATTGTCTGACTGCAGAACAGAAAGACAACTGCATCAATCTCTTAAGTCATTTTTCAGACCTCTTTTCACTTATACCAGGTACAACATCCTGGTGTGAACATACAATTGACACTGGAGACAGCCTGCCTGCCTGTCAAAAGTAAAATTTATAGGCAGCCTGACCATGTCAGGGACTGCATTAAACAAGAGGCGCAGAAAATGTTGGACTTAGGGGTGATTGAACCTTCTGAAAGCCCCTGGGCTAGCCCAGTTGTGCTTGTACCAAAACCTCACACCAAAGATTGAAAGAGGGAGACGAGGTTTTGTGTAGATTACAGAGGGCTCAATCAGGTAACCAAAACTGATGCTCACCCTATACCCAGGGTAGATGAGCTCATTGATACACTGGTTTCTGCCAAGTGTCTTAGCACTTTTGATCTAACTGCAGGGTATTGGCAGATTCGACTATCAAAAGATGCTAAACCTAATACTGCATTTTCTACCATTGGAGGGCACTACCAATTCACAGTAATGCCCTTTGGTTTGAAAAATGCACCTGCCACTTTTCAGAGGTTGGTGAACACAGTCCTGCAAGGGTTAGAAGCTGTCAGTGCAGCATATCTAGATTATATTGCTGTCTTTAGCTCAACCTGGGATGATCACCTGGTCCACCTATGGAAAGTTTTGGAGGCCCTGCAAAAGGCAGGCCTCATTATCAAGGCCTCAAAGTGCCAGATAGGGCAGGGGAAAGTGGTTTATCTGGGCCACCTGGTTGGTGGAGAACAGATTGCACCACTACAGGGGAAAATCCAAACTATCATAGAGTGGATTCCCCCTTCAATTCAAACCCAGGTGAGAGCCTTTTTAGGCCTCACATGGTACTATAGGAGATTCATAAAGAATTATGGCTCCATTTCAGCCCCTCTTAATGATCACACTAATGACCAGTACCTCCCAGGGGAGGTGCCCAGAGCTCCTCCAGTGTGTCTCAGACCTCTGCCATCTTGGATTCTGAGGTGTTGGGGGTACACTGGACTGCTCTGAGTGGCCAGTGCCAGCAGGTGATGTCAGAGACCCCCTCTGATAGGTTCTTACCTCTCTTGGTAGCCAAACCTCCTTTATTGGTAGCCAAACCTCCTTTTCTGGCTATTTAGGGTCTCTCCTCTGGGCTATTCCTCAGATAACGAATGCAAGAGCTCACCAGAGTTCCTCTTCACTTCCCTCTTTGACTTCTGCCAAGGATCGACCACTGACTGCTCCAGGACGCCTGCAAAACTGCAACAAAGTAGCAAGAAGATTACCAGCAACATTGTAGCGCCTCATCCTCCCGGCTTTCTCGACTGTTTCCTCGTAGTGCATGCTCTAAGGGCTGTCTGCCTTCACCCTGCACTGGAAGCCAAGAAGAAATCTCCCGTGGGTTGACGGAATCTTCCCCCTGCTAACGCAGGCACCAAACGTCTGCATCACTGGACCTCTGGGTCCCCTCTCATCCTGACGAGCGTGGTCCCTGGAACACAGGAGCTATATCCAAGTGACCCTCACAGTCCAGTGGCCCTTCTGTCCAAATTTGGTGGAGGTAAGTGCTTGCCTCCCCACACTAGACAGTAATCCTGTGTACTGCATGATCTGCAGCTGCTCCGGCTTCTGCACACTTTTCCAAGGATTCCTTTGTGCACAGCCTAGCCTGGGTCCCCAGCACTCCGTCCTGCATTGCCCAACTCGTTGAGTTGAAATCCGACGTTGTGGGACCCTCCTTTTGTGACTCTGAGTTCACAGATCTTCTAAGTGCCTGTTCTGGTATGTCTGCGGGTGCTGCCTGCTTCTGCGGGGGCTCTCCTCCAAGGGGCGACATCCTGGTCCTTCCTGGTCCCCAGCAGCACCCAAAATCCTCAACTTCGACTTGTGCAGCTAGCAAGGCTTGTTTGCGGTATTTCTGCCTGGAAACATGTCTGCAACCTCCAGCAAGCCATGGGACATCTTCCATCCAAAGGAGAAGTTCCTAGTCCTTTTCGTTGTTGCAGAATCTTTGGCTTCTTCCACCCGGAGGCAGCCCCTTTGCACCTTCATCCTGGGTTTAGTGGGCTCCTACCCCCCCTGGACACTTTCGTGAGTCTTGGACTTGGTCCCCTTCCTTTACAGGTCCTAAGGTCCAGGAATCCGTCTTCAGTGTTTTGCTGGTGCATGTGGTTCTTGCAGAATCCCCTATCATGACTATTCTGTCTTTTTGGGGTAGTAGGGTAACTTTATTGCTACTTTTCAGGGTCTTGGGGTGAGGTATCTTAGACACCCTTACTGTTTTCTTACAGTTCCAGCGACCCTCTACAACCTCCCATAGGTCTGGGGTCCATTTGTGATTTGCATTCCACTTTTGGAGTATATGGTTTGTGTTGCCCCTAGACCTATGTTTGCCTATTGCATCCTATTGTGATTCTACATTGTTTGCACTACTTTTCTTACTATTACTTACCTGTTTTGGGTTTGTGTACATTAACTTTGTGTATAATACTTACCTCCTAAGTGAGGGTATCCTCTGAGATACTTTTGGCATATTGTCACTAAAATAAAGTACCTTTATTTTTAGTAACTCTGAGTATTGTGTTTTCTTATGATACTGTGGTATATGATATAAGTGGTATAGTAGGAGCTTTGCATGTCTCCTAGTTCAGCCTAAGCTGCTTTGCCATAGCTACGATTCCATCAGCCTAAGCTGCTAGAAACACCTCTATTCTCCTAATAAGAGATAACTGGACCTGGCCCAGGGTGTAAGTACCACAAGGTACCCACTATAAGCCAGGCCAGCCTCCTACAGTGGATAGTACACAGATTACGTGAGGGAGGGATAATCCTCGCCTCCGTGTCCTTAATAGAATTGAAACTTTCCTTCACGTTAGCTAGTAAATTTTGCATTCTATGACAGTACCGGAGGCGAGTATTATGCAAGTTCAAAGCTTACTCACCACCAGTGAAGCCGTCTCATGAATCTGTTTGAAGTAGAATTTCTTAAAAACTGACTCCGAGGACCAATCCGCCGCATTCATGATGTCCTCCAATCTACCACCCACGTGGACCGCTTTGGAGGCCATGGCACCTCTTGTCGAATGGGCACCAAAAACTCATGTATCAATACCAGCTTCCGCTAGTATCCACCAGACCCAGCGCGCGATGGTAGGACAAGAGACCGCTTTGAAGGGCTTCTTTATCGCAATCAACAACTCATCTTTCCCCAAAGGTCATAAACCTGCAGTCATCTCCTCATACGCCTTCAAGCAACGTACAACACACAGTTTAGGAGCAAAAGGAAACGCCGGGTAAAATACCGACCTGGTATTACATTTGGTCCTAAGGGCCACTGTAAAGGTTACGCCGTCTGGAGAAAATACTCTACCTGATACATCCGGGGCCCTGACGTCTGAGACCCTTTTGCAAGAAATGAGGGGCAGCAACATCGCTAGTTTAGCTGACAACTCCTTCCTGGATAGAAGGTGATTATCCTGCCACGATGAAAACAGACGTAAAACCAAATTGACGTCCCATAAAGCCGAATACCTTGGTTCCGGAGGACGAGAAAGCCTGATACCTTTTAGTAGTTTACACACCCAGGGATGAGTACCCAGCGGTTGATTATCTAGAAGGGGATGGCCCACCGAAATAGCAGAACAGAAGGAAGTCACCGTGCAATAAGACAGGCCGGAAGCTGCCAATTCCGCTGGAAATGTAAGATATTAGTAACGTGGGCCCCCATGGCATCTGTATGCCTGTCCATACACAAGCGAGCCCATCGAGACCAAGCCGATCTGTATCGCTGGCCAGTCCCTGGAGCCCAGGCCTGAGCGATGAAACCCTGAGTGTAGGAAAGTACCATCTTGCCTGGCGTGTTACCCCCATATTTCACTGTATATATGTTGTTTTAGTCTATGTGTAACTGGGACCCTACCAGGCAGGGCCCCAGTTCTCATAAGTGTGCCCTGTATGTGTTCCCTGTGTGATGACTAACTGTCTCAATGAGGCTCTGCTAACCAGAACCTCAGTGGTTATGCTCTCTCTGCTTTCCAAATTGTCACTAACAGGCTAGTGACCAATTTCCCCAATTCACATTTGTGAGAAGGTAGCCTCTTTCTAGCCTTGTTACCCCCACTTTTGGCCTGTTTGTGAGTGTACATCAGGATGTTTGTCACTGTTTTCACTGTCTCACTGGGATCCTGATAGCCAGGCCTCAGTGCTCATAGTGAAAACACTATGTTTTCAGTATGTTTGTTATGTGTCACTGGGATCCTGCTGGTCAGGACCCCAGTGCTCATAGGTTTGTGGCCTATATGTATGTGTCACTGGGACCCTGTCACACAGGGCCCCAGTGCTCATAGGTGTGCATGTATATGTTCCCTGTGTGGTGCCTAACTGTCTCACTGAGGCTCTGCTAACCAGAACCTCAGTGGTTATGCTCTCTCATTACTTTCAAATTGTCACTAACAGGCTAGTGACCATTTTTACCAATTTACATTGGCTTACTGGAACACCCTTATAATTCCCTAGTATATGGTACTGAGGTACCCAGGGTATTGGGGTTCCAGGAGATCCCTATGGGCTGCAGCATTTCTTTTGCCACCCATAGGGAGCTCTGACAATTCTTACACAGGCCTGCCACTGCAGCCTGAGTGAAATAACGTCCACGTTATTTTCACAGCCATTTAACACTGCACTTAAGTAATTTATAAGTCACCTATATGTCTAACCTTTACCTCGTAAAGGTTAGGTGCAAAGTTACTTAGTGTGAGGGCACCCTGGCACTAGCCAAGGTGCCCCCACATTGTTCAGAGCCAATTCCCTGAACTTTGTGAGTGCGGGACACCATTACACGCGTGCACTACATATAGGTCACTACCTATATGTAGCTTCACAATGGTAACTCCGAATATGGCCATGTAACATGTCTATGATCATAGAATTGCCCCCTCTATGCCATCCTGGCATAGTTGGCACAATCCCATGATCCCAGTGGTCTGTAGCACAGACCCTGGTACTGCCAAACTGCCCTTCCTGGGGTTTCACTGCAGCTGCTGCTGCTGCCAACCCCTCAGACAGGCAGCTGCCCTCCTGGGGTCCAGCCAGGCCTGGCCCAGGATGGCAGAACAAAGAACTTCCTCTGAGAGAGGGTGTGACACCCTCTCCCTTTGGAAAATGGTGTGAAGGCAGGGGAGGAGTAGCCTCCCACAGCCTCTGGAAATGCTTTGTTGGGCACAGAGGTGCCCAATTCTGCATAAGCCAGTCTACACCGGTTCAGGGACCCCTTAGCCCCTGCTCTGGCGCAAAACTGGACAAAGGAAAGGGGAGTGACCACTCCCCTGACCTGCACCTCCCCTGGGAGGTGTCCAGAGCTCCTCCAGTGTGCTCCAGACCTCTGCCATCTTGGAAACAGAGGTGCTGCTGGCACACTGGACTGCTCTGAGTGGCCAGTGCCACCAGGTGACATCAGAGACTCCTTGTGATAGGCTCCTTCAGGTGTTAGTAGCCTTTCCTCTCTCCTAGGTAGCCAAACCCTCTTTTCTGGCTATTTAGGGTCTCTGTCTCTGGGGAAACTTTAGATAACGAATGCATGAGCTCAGCCGAGTTCCTCTGCATCTCTCTCTTCACCTTCTGATAAGGAATCGACCGCTGACCGCGCTGGAAGCCTGCAAAACTGCAACATAGTAGCAAAGACGACTACTGCAACTCTGTAATGCTGATCCTGCCGCCTTCTCGACTGTTTTCCTGCTTGTGCATGCTGTGGGGGTAGTCTGCCTCCTCTCTGCACCAGAAGCTCCGAAGAAATCTCCCGTGGGTCGACGGAATCGTCCCCCTGCAACCTCAGGCACCAAAAAGCTGCATTACCGGTCCCTTGGGTCTCCTCTCAGCACGACGAGCGAGGTCCCTCGAATCCAGCGACACCGTCCAAGTGACCCCCACAGTCCAGTGACTCTTCAGCCCAAGTTTGGTGGAGGTAAGTCCTTGCCTCACCTCGCTGGGCTGCATTGCTGGGAACCGCGACTTTGCAAGCTACTCCGGCCCCTGTGCACTTCCGGCGGAAATCCTTCGTGCACAGCCAAGCCTGGGTCCACGGCACTCTAACCTGCATTGCACGACTTTCTAAGTTGGTCTCCGGCGACGTGGGACTCCTTTGTGCAACTTCGGCGAGCACCGTTTCACGCATCCTCGTAGTGCCTGTTTCTGGCACTTCTCCGGGTGCTACCTGCTTCAGTGAGGGCTCTTTGTCTTGCTCGACGTCCCCTCTCTCTGCAGGTCCAATTTGCGACCTCCTGGTCCCTCCTGGGCCCCAGCAGCGTCCAAAAACGCCAAACGCACGATTTGCGTGTAGCAAGGCTTGTTGGCGTCCATCCGGCGGGAAAACACTTCTGCACGCCTCTCCAAGGCGTGGGGGATCCATCCTCCAAAGGGGAAGTCTCTAGCCCTTGTCGTTCTTGCAGTATTCACAGTTCTTCAGCCTAGTAAGAGCTTCTTTGCACCAACCGCTGGCATTTCTTGGGCATCTGCCCATCTCCGAGTTGCTTGTGACTTTTGGACTTGGTCCCCTTGTTCCACAGGTACCCTCAGTCAGGAATCCATCGTTGTTGCATTGCTGATTTGTGTTTTCCTTGCATTTTCCCTCTAACACGACTATTTTGTCCTTAGGGGAACTTTAGTGCACTTTGCACTCACTTTTCAGGGTCTTGGGGAGGGTTATTTTTCTAACTCTCACTATTTTCTAATAGTCCCAGCGACCCTCTACAAGGTCACGTAGGTTTGGGGTCCATTCGTGGTTCGCATTCCACTTTTGGAGTATATGGTTTGTGTTGCCCCTATCCCTATGTTTCCCCATTGCATCCTATTGTAACTATACATTGTTTGCACTGTTTTCTAAGACTATACTGCATATTTTTGCTATTGTGTATATATATCTTGTGTAAATTTCCTATCCTCTCACTGAGGGTACACTCTAAGATACTTTGGCATATTGTCATAAAAATAAAGTACCTTTATTTTTAGTATAACTGTGTATTGTGTTTTCTTATGATATTGTGCATATGACACTAAGTGGTACTGTAGTAGCTTCACACGTCTCCTAGTTCAGCCTAAGCTGCTCTGCTAAGCTACCATTATCTATCAGCCTAAGCTGCTAGACACCCTATACACTAATAAGGGATAACTGGGCCTGGTGCAAGGTGCAAGTACCCCTTGGTACTCACTACAAGCCAGTCCAGCCTCCTACATTGGTTGTGCAGTGGTGGGATAAGTGCTTGAGACTACTTACCACTCTTGTCATTGTACTTTTCATAAGAGAAAAATATACAAAACAAGGTCAGTGTATATACACATAGCCAAAAAGTTTTGCATTTCCTCTTTTCACTCTTTTCTAAGTGCTGAAAAGTACTCCTAAACTTTCAAAAAGTTCTTAAAAGTTTAAAAAGTTTTTTCTGTCTTTCCAAAAAGTTCTGAAAACTTTTTTCTCTTTTTCTATCACTTTAACTCTCTCAAAAAAATGTCTGGCACAGGAAAAAATGTTGAACTGTCCAAACTTGCATATGATCACCTTAGCTGGAAAGGAGCAAGGAGTCTCTGCATAGAGAGAGGTTAGAGTGTAGGGAAGAATCCTTCCTTAGAACTGTTAATTAATATGCTTAGAGTACAGGATAAGGCCATAAGTGCCCAATCTGTAGAAAAAGTAGCTAATGGTTCTCAATCTGATCCAGGGACTCCCCCAGGAAAAGGTTCAGGAAAGAAACTTCTCAGCCTGCCCATTACTAGACAGTCTAGCATAGTTGGTACAGAGGTTGAATCACACCATACTGATGGTGTGCTCTCACATTATGCTGGTAGCCAAGCTGTTAGGGTGCCCTCTGTAAGGGACAGGTCTCCTTCTGTTCATTCCCATCATACCTCTGTATCTAGAAATGTCCCTCCCACCCACCCTGATGACAGATTGTTAGAAAGGGAGCTCAATAGATTGAGAGTGGAACAAACCAGACTGAAGCTCAAGAAGCAACAGCTGGATTTGGATAGACAGTCTTTAGAAATAGAGAGGGAAAGACAGAAGTTGGGTTTAGATACCCATGGTGGCAGCAGCAGTATTCCCCATAGTCATCCTGCAAAAGAGCATGATTCCAGGAATCTGCACAAGATAGTTCCCCCTTATAAGGAGGGGGATGACATTAACAAGTGGTTTGCTGCACTTGAGAGGGCCTGTGTTGTACAGGATGTCCCTCAAAGGCAGTGGGCTGCTATCCTATGGCTATCATTTAGTGGAAAAGGTAGGGATAGGCTCCTTACTGTGAAAGAAAATGATGCCAATAATTTTACAGTTCTTAAGAATGCACTCCTGGATGGTTATGGCTTAACCACTGAACAGTACAGGATAAAGTTCAGAGAGACCAAAAAGGAGTCTTCACAAGACTGGGTTGATTTCATTGACCATTCAGTGAAGGCCTTGGAGGGGTGGTTACATGGCAGTAAAGTTACTGATTATGAAAGCCTGTATAACACAATCCTGAGAGAGCATATACTTAATAATTGTGTGTCTGATTTGTTGCACCAGTACCTGGTAGACTCTGATCTGACCTCTCCCCAAGAATTGGGAAAGAAGGCAGACAAATGGGTCAGAACAAGGGTGAACAGAAAAGTTCATACAGGGGGTGACAAAGATGGCAATAAGAAGAAAGATGGTGAAAAATCTCAAGATAAGCATGGGGATAAGGGTAAAACCAAAGATCCCACTTCAAATCTTAAACACTCTTCAGAGGGTGGGGATAAAACAAATTCTTCCTCTTCTTCCCAACCTGCACACATTAAAAAGCCTTGGTGCTTTGTGTGTAAAAACAGAGGCCATAGGCCAGGGGATAAGTCCTGTCCAGGTAAACCCCCTGAGCCTACCACCACTAATACATCAAGCTCTAGTGCCCCTAGCAGTAGTGGTACTAGTGGTGGGACTGCTGGCAACAGTCAAGCAAAGGGTGTAGTTGGGTTCACTTATGGGTCCATAGTGGAAACTGATGTCATCAGTCCCAAGACAGTTTCTGTCACACCTAGTGGCATTGGCCTTGCCACACTGGCTGCTTGTCCCCTTACAATGGATAAGTACAGGCAGACAGTTTCAATAAATGGTGTTGAGGCCTTGGCCTACAGGGACACAGGTGCCAGTTTCACTTTGGTGACTGAAAACCTAGTGCCTCCTGAACAACACATCATTGGACAACAGTATAAGATTATTGATGTCCATAACTCCACTAAGTTTCTTCCCTTAGCTATAATTCAGTTTAGTTGGGGTGGAGTTACTGGCCCTAAGCAGGTGGTGGTATCACCTAGCTTACCTGTAGACTGTCTCTTAGGTAATGACCTAGAGGCCTCAGGTTGGGCTGATGTAGAGTTTTATGCCCATGCAGCCATGCTGGGCATCCCTGAGGAATTGTTCCCTCTCATTTCAAGTGAAATGAAAAAGCAAAGGAGAGAAGGCGTGAAAACTCAGGATCCCTCTCCATCAACAGGTAAAAAGGGGATCACAGTATCCCCTAACCACCCTACCATTCAGGATACTATTCCTGTGGTGGGAGAAACCTCTCCTGGGGTGGCACCTGTTCCAAGGGAATCATCAGCTGGCAAAGCTGGACTCCCTGAGGTGGAAGTACCTCTCTGTGGGATAACTAACATTGGTGAGAAAAACAGCACCATTTTAGTTAACATGGAGCATCCCTCCAACCCTCCCAGAGAAACTTTAGTGCAGAAACCCTGCACTACCTCACAACACTTAGGACAGCATCCCTGCCCTAGTGTGGAGCTCATAGGACAGCATCCCTGCCCTGCTCCAACTCAAGAGAAACAGCATCCCTGTTCCCTCTTCCAGCCAAATGGACAAAGTTTTTGCCCAGCTATGGCTTTACTGAGACAGCATCCCTGTCTGGCATTTCCATCATTACAAATAGGTTCAGTGGATAATTCCCACTGCTCTAAACTAAAACTTACTGATAGAAACTCTGAAAATACATCTTCACATTGTTGGTTAGCTAAAAAACTTCAAACAGGGTGGTTTACATCCCCACAGGGAAGTAACCATATAGTGGATGATAAAGGGAGTAACCAGTCTATTGCAGAGCTACTCTCTACTTATCACCACTTAGACAATAAAGTCTCAACTGGCCAAGGTTAGCCTTATTGTCCTTCGTTTGGGGGGGGGTTGTGTGAGAAGGTAGCCTCTTTCTAGCCTTGGTACCCCCACTTTTGGCCTGTTTGTGAGTGTATGTCAGGATGTTTGTCACTGTTTTCACTGTCTCACTGGGATCCTGATAGCCAGGCCTCAGTGCTCATAGTGAAAACACTATGTTTTCAGTATGTTTGTTATGTGTCACTGGGATCCTGCTGGTCAGGACCCCAGTGCTCATAGGTTTGTGGCCTATATGTATGTGTCACTGGGACCCTGTCACACAGGGCCCCAGTGCTCATAGGTGTGCATGTATATGTTCCCTGTGTGGTGCCTAACTGTCTCACTGAGGCTCTGCTAACCAGAACCTCAGTGGTTATGCTCTCTCATTACTTTCAAATTGTCACTAACAGGCTAGTGACCATTTTTACCAATTTACATTGGCTTACTGGAACACCCTTATAATTCCCTAGTATATGGTACTGAGGTACCCAGGGTATTGGGGTTCCAGGAGATCCCTATGGGCTGCAGCATTTCTTTTGCCACCCATAGGGAGCTCTGACAATTCTTACACAGGCCTGCCACTGCAGCCTGAGTGAAATAACGTCCACGTTATTTTCACAGCCATTTAACACTGCACTTAAGTAATTTATAAGTCACCTATGTGTCTAACCTTTACCTGGTAAAGGTTAGGTGCAAAGTTACTTAGTGTGAGGGCACCCTGGCACTAGCCAAGGTGCCCCCACATTGTTCAGAGCCAATTCCCTGAACTTTGTGAGTGCGGGACACCATTACACGCGTGCACTACATATAGGTCACTACCTATATGTAGCTTCACAATGGTAACTCCGAATATGGCCATGTAACATGTCTATGATCATAGAATTGCCCCCTCTATGCCATCCTGGCATAGTTGGCACAATCCCATGATCCCAGTGGTCTGTAGCACAGACCCTGGTACTGCCAAACTGCCCTTCCTGGGGTTTCACTGCAGCTGCTGCTGCTGCCAACCCCTCAGACAGGCAGCTGCCCTCCTGGGGTCCAGCCAGGCCTGGCCCAGGATGGCAGAACAAAGAACTTCCTCTGAGAGAGGGTGTGACACCCTCTCCCTTTGGAAAATGGTGTGAAGGCAGGGGAGGAGTAGCCTCCCCCAGCCTCTGGAAATGCTTTGTTGGGCACAGAGGTGCCCAATTCTGCATAAGCCAGTCTACACCGGTTCAGGGACCCCTTAGCCCCTGCTCTGGCGCAAAACTGGACAAAGGAAAGGGGAGTGACCACTCCCCTGACCTGCACCTCCCCTGGGAGGTGTCCAGAGCTCCTCCAGTGTGCTCCAGACCTCTGCCATCTTGGAAACAGAGGTGCTGCTGGCACACTGGACTGCTCTGAGTGGCCAGTGCCACCAGGTGACATCAGAGACTCTTTGTGATAGGCTCCTTCAGGTGTTAGTAGCCTTTCCTCTCTCCTAGGTAGCCAAACCCTCTTTTCTGGCTATTTAGGGTCTCTGTCTCTGGGGAAACTTTAGATAACGAATGCATGAGCTCAGCCGAGTTCCTCTGCATCTCTCTCTTCACCTTCTGATAAGGAATCGACCGCTGACCGCGCTGGAAGCCTGCAAAACTGCAACATAGTAGCAAAGACGACTACTGCAACTCTGTAACGCTGATCCTGCCGCCTTCTCGACTGTTTTCCTGCTTGTGCATGCTGTGGGGGTAGTCTGCCTCCTCTCTGCACCAGAAGCTCCGAAGAAATCTCCCGTGGGTCGACGGAATCGTCCCCCTGCAACCGCAGGCACCAAAAAGCTGCATTACCGGTCCCTTGGGTCTCCTCTCAGCACGACGAGCGAGGTCCCTCGAATCCAGCGACACCGTCCAAGTGACCCCCACAGTCCAGTGACTCTTCAGCCCAAGTTTGGTGGAGGTAAGTCCTTGCCTCACCTCGCTGGGCTGCATTGCTGGGAACCGCGACTTTGCAAGCTACTCCGGCCCCTGTGCACTTCCGGCGGAAATCCTTCGTGCACAGCCAAGCCTGGGTCCACGGCACTCTAACCTGCATTGCACGACTTTCTAAGTTGGTCTCCGGCGACGTGGGACTCCTTTGTGCAACTTCGGCGAGCACCGTTTCACGCATCCTCGTAGTGCCTGTTTCTGGCACTTCTCCGGGTGCTACCTGCTTCAGTGAGGGCTCTTTGTCTTGCTCGACGTCCCCTCTCTCTGCAGGTCCAATTTGCGACCTCCTGGTCCCTCCTGGGCCCCAGCAGCGTCCAAAAACGCCAAACGCACGATTTGCGTGTAGCAAGGCTTGTTGGCGTCCATCCGGCGGGAAAACACTTCTGCACGACTCTCCAAGGCGTGGGGGATCCATCCTCCAAAGGGGAAGTCTCTAGCCCTTGTCGTTCCTGCAGTATTCACAGTTCTTCAGCCTAGTAAGAGCTTCTTTGCACCAACCGCTGGCATTTCTTGGGCATCTGCCCATCTCCGAGTTGCTTGTGACTTTTGGACTTGGTCCCCTTGTTCCACAGGTACCCTCAGTCAGGAATCCATCGTTGTTGCATTGCTGATTTGTGTTTTCCTTGCATTTTCCCTCTAACACGACTATTTTGTCCTTAGGGGAACTTTAGTGCACTTTGCACTCACTTTTCAGGGTCTTGGGGAGGGTTATTTTTCTAACTCTCACTATTTTCTAATAGTCCCAGCGACCCTCTACAAGGTCACGTAGGTTTGGGGTCCATTCGTGGTTCGCATTCCACTTTTGGAGTATATGGTTTGTGTTGCCCCTATCCCTATGTTTCCCCATTGCATCCTATTGTAACTATACATTGTTTGCACTGTTTTCTAAGACTATACTGCATATTTTTGCTATTGTGTATATATATCTTGTGTAAATTTCCTATCCTCTCACTGAGGGTACACTCTAAGATACTTTGGCATATTGTCATAAAAATAAAGTACCTTTATTTTTAGTATAACTGTGTATTGTGTTTTCTTATGATATTGTGCATATGACACTAAGTGGTACTGTAGTAGCTTCACACGTCTCCTAGTTCAGCCTAAGCTGCTCTGCTAAGCTACCATTATCTATCAGCCTAAGCTGCTAGACACCCTATACACTAATAAGGGATAACTGGGCCTGGTGCAAGGTGCAAGTACCCCTTGGTACTCACTACAAGCCAGTCCAGCCTCCTACAACATTGGCATACTGGAACACCCTTATAATTCCCTAGTATATGGTACTGAGGTACCCAGGGTATTGGGGTTCCAGGAGATCCCTATGGGCTGCAGCATTTCTTTTGCCACCCATAGGGAGCTCTGACAATTCTTACAAAGGCCTGCCAGTGCAGCCTGACTGAAATAACGTCCACGTTATTTCACAGCCATTTACCACTGCACTTAAGTAACTTATAAGTCACCTATATGTCTAACCTTCACCTGGTGAAGGTTGGGTATAAAGTTACTTAGTGTGTGGGCACCCTGGCACTAGCCAAGGTGCCCCCACACCATTCAGGGCAAATTCCCCGGACTTTGTGAGTGCGGGGACACCATTTCACACGTGCACTACACATAGGTCACTACCTATGTATAGCGTCACAATGGTAACTCCGAACATGGCCATGTAACATGTCTAAGATCATGGAATTGTCACCCCAATGCCATTCTGGCATTGGGGAGACAATTCCATGATCCCCCGGGTCTCTAGCACAGAACCCGGGTACTGCCAAACTGCATTTCCGGGGTCTCCACCGCAGCTGCTGCTGCTGCCAACCCCTCAGACAGGTTTCTGTCCTCCTGGGGTCTAGGCAGCCCTGGCCCAGGAAGGCAGAACAAAGGATTTCCTCAGAGAGAGGGTGTGACACCCTCTCCCTTTGGAAATAGGTGTGATGGCTGGGGAGGAATAGCCTCCCCCAGCCTCTGGAAATCCTTTGATGGGCACAGATGTTGCCCATCTCTGCATAAGCCAGTCTACACCGGTTTAGGGATCCCCCAGCCCTGCTCTGGTGCGAAACTGGACAAAGGAAAGGGGAGTGACCACTCCCCTGACCTGCACCTCCCCTGGGAGGTGCCCAGAGCTCCTCCAGTGTGTCTCAGACCTCTGCCATCTTGGATTCAGAGGTGTTGGGGGTACACTGGACTGCTCTGAGTGGCCAGTGCCAGCAGGTGACGTCAGAGACCCCCTCTGATAGGTTCTTACCTCTCTTGGTAGCCAAACCTCCTTTCTTGGTAGCCAAACCTCCTTTTCTGGCTATTTAGGGTCTCTCCTCTGGGCTATTCCTCAGATAACGAATGCAAGAGCTCACCACAGTTCCTCTTCACTTCCCTCTTCGACTTCTGCCAAGGATCGACCGCTGACTGCTCCAGGACGCCTGCAAAACTGCAACAAAGTAGCAAAGACGACTACTGCAACCTTGTATCGCTTCATCCTGCCGGCTTTCTCAACTGTTTCCTGGTGGTGCATGCTCTGGGGGTTGCCTGCCTCCTTTCTGCACCAGGAGCTCTGAAGAAATCACCTGTGGTTTGATGGAATCTTCCCCCTGCAACTGCAGGCAACAAAAGACTGCATCACCGGTCCTCTGGGTCCCCTCTGAGCACGACGAGTGTGGTCCCAGGAACTCAGCATCTCTGTCCAAGTGACTCCCACAGTCCAGTGACTCTTCAGTCCAAGTTTGGTGGAGGTAAGTCCTTGCCTCCCCACGCTAGACTGCATTGCTGGGTACCGCGTGATTTGCAGCTGCTCCGGCTCCTGTGCACTCTTCCAGGATTTCCTTCATGCACAGCCAAGCCTGGGTCCCCGACACTCTAACCTGCAGTGCACAACCTTCTGAGTTGTCCTCTGGCGTCGTGGGACTCCCTTTTCTGACTTTGGGTGGACTCCGGTTCACTCCTCTTCTAAGTGCCTGTTCCGATACTTCTGCGGGTGCTGCCTGCTTCTGTGAGGGCTCCCTGACTTGCTGGGCGCCCCCTCTGTCTCCTCATCCAAGTGGCGACATCCTGGTCCCTCCTGGGCCACAGCAGCATCCAAAAACCCTAACCGCGACCCTAGCAGCTAGCAAGGCTTGTTTGCGGTCTTTCTGCGTGGGAACACCTCTGCAAGCTTCTTCACGACGTGGGACATCCATCCTCCAAAGGGGAAGTTCCTAGTCCTCTTTGTTCTTGCAAAACACCAAGCTTCTCCCATCCGGTGGCAGCTTTCTTGCACCCTCAGCTCGTATTTCCTGGGCTCCTGCCCACTCTCGACACTGTCGCGACTTTGGACTTGGTCCCCTTGTCTTACAGGTACTCAGGTCTGGAAATCCACTGTTGTTGCATTGCTGGTGTTGGTTTTCCTTGCAGGATCCCCCTATCACGACTTCTGTGCTCTCTGGGGGTTGTAGGAGCACTTTACACCTACCTTACAGGGTCTTGGGGTGGGATATTTTTCTAACCCTCACTGTTTTCTTACAGTCCCAGCGACCCTCTACAAGCTCACATAGGTTTGGGGTCCATTCGTGGTTCGCATTCCACTTTTGGAGTATATGGTTTGTGTTGCCCCTATACCTATGTGCTCCTATTGCAATCTATTGTAACTTTACACTGCTTGCATTACTTCCTTTTGCTATTACTGCATATTTTTGGTATTGTGTACATATATCATGTGTATATTTGGCATTCTCATACTCAGGGTACTCACTGAGATACTTTTGGCATATTGTCATAAAAATAAAGGGGGTTATTCTAACTTTGGAAGAGGTGTTAATCCGTCCCAAAAGTGACGGAAAAGTGACGGATTTACCACCAGCCGTATTATGAGTCCATTATATCCTATGGAACTCGTAATACGGCTGGTGGTATATCCGTCACTTTACCGTCACTTTTGGGACAGATTAACACTCCTCCAAAGTTAGAATAACCCCCAAAGTACCTTTATTTTTAGTATATCTGTGGATTGTGTTTTCTTATGATATTGTGCATATGACACCAGTGGTATAGTAGGAGCTTTGCATGTCTCCTAGTTCAGCCTAAGCTGCTCTGCTATAGCTACCTTCTATCAGCCTAAGGTGCTAGAAACACCTCTTCTACACTAATAAGGGATAACTGGACCTGGCACAAGGTGTAAGAACCTCTGGTACCCACTACAAGCCAGGCCAGCCTCCTACACTGAGCTTCCTGCGAAAGTCTGTGATCAAACCATCGAGTCCGGAAATCTTCCAGGCCACCAGATGCAGATGGCCCTGGGGGACCAGAGGATGGAACTGGCCCAACGGATCCCGAAGGATCGAAGAAGATGCTGGAAGGCGAAGAGCAAAATCGCACGAGAGCTCCAGGAGAGTGGGGAACTAAACTTGGGAGCGCCATAGAGGCATCACTAGAATCACCGTCGCTCCCTGACGACGGACTTGGGCTGACACCCTGGAAATCAGCAGGAAAGGAGTGTAGGAGGCTGGACTGGCTTGTAGTGAGTACCAAGGGGTACTTACACCGTGCACTAGGCCCAGGTATCCCTTATTAGTGTATAGGGGTGTCTAGCAGCTTAGGCTGATAGTAAATGGTAGCTTAGCAGAGCAGCTTAGGCTGAACTAGGAGACGAGTGAAGCTCCTACAGTACCACTAGTGTCACTTGCACAATATCATAAGAAAACACAATACACAGATATACTAAAAATAAAGGTACTTTATTTTTATGACAATATGCCAAAGTATCTCAGTAAGTACCCTCAGTATGAGGATAGCAAATATACACAAGATATATGTACACAATACCAAAATATGCATTAATAGCAATAGAAAACAGTGCAAACAATGTATAGTCACAATAGAATGCAATGGGGGCACATAGGGATAGGGGCAACACAAACCATATACTCTAGAAGTGGAATGCGAACCACGAATGGACCCCAAACCTATGTGACCTTGTAGAGGGTCGCTGGGACTGTAAGAAAACATTAAGGGTTAGAAAAATAGCCCACCCCAAGACCCTGAAAAGTGAGTGCAAAAGGGAACTGAAGTTCCCCAAAGAGCACAGAAGTCGTGATAGGGGAATTCTGCAGGAAAGACCAACACCAGCAATGCAACAACGATGGATTTCCAGACGAGAGTACCTGTGGAACAAGGGGACCAAGTCCAAAAGTCACGATCAAGTCGAAAGCTGCTACTGGAAGGTAGAAGCTGAGGATTCTGCAAGAACGACAAGGGCTAGAAACTTCCCCTTTGGAGGATGGATGTCCCACGTCGTGAAGAGTCGTGCAGAAGTGTTTTCCTGCAGAAAGACTGCAAACAAGCCTTGCTAGCTGCAAAGCTCGCGGTTAGGGTTTTTGGATGCTGCTGTGGCCCAGGAGGGACCAGGATGTCACCAATTGCGTGAGGGGACAGAGGGGGCGTCCAGCAAGACAAGGAGCCCTCTCAGAAGCAGGCAGCACCCGCAGAAGTGCCGGAACAGGCACTACGAAGTGGAGTGAAACGGTGCTCACCCGAAGTTGCACAAGAGAGTCCCACGCCGCCGGAGGACAACTCAGGAGGTCGTGCAATGTAGGTTAGAGTGCCGTGGACCCAGGCTTGGCTGTGCACAAAGGAAATCCTTGAAAAGTGCACAGGAGCCGGAGTAGCTGCAAAACACGCGGTTCCCAGCAATGCAGTCTAGCGTGGGGAGGCAAGGACTTACCTCCACCAAACTTGGACTGAAGAGTCACTGGACTGTGGGAGTCACATGGAAGAAATGCTGCAGCCCTTAGGGATCTCCTGGAACCCCAATACCCTGGTTACCTCAGTACCATAGACTAGGGAATTATAAGGGTGTTCCAGTATGCCAATGTAAATTGGTGAAATTGGTCACTAGCCTGTTAGTGACAATTTGGAAAGAAATGAGAGAGCAAAACCACTGATGTTCTGGATTGCAGAGCCTCAGTGAGACAGTTAGTCATAACACAGGTAACACATATAGGGCACACTTATGAGGACTGGGGCCCTGGCTGGCAGGGTGTAGGAGGCTTGACTGGCTTGTAGTGAGTACCAAGGGGTACTTACACCTTGCACCAGGCCCAGGTATCCCTTATTAGTGTATAGGGTGTCTAGCAGCTTAGGCTGATAGATAATGGTAGCTTAGCAGAGCAGCTTAGGCTGAACTAGGAGACGAGTGAAGCTCCTACAGTACCACAAGTGTCATATGCACAATATCATAAGAAAACACAATACACAGATATACTAAAAATAAAGGTACTTTATTTTTATGACAATATGCCAAATACACAAGATATATATACACAATAGCAAAAATATGCAGTATAGTCTTAGAAAACAGTGCAAACAATGTATAGTTACAATAGGATGCAATGGGGAAACATAGGGATAGGGGCAACACAAACCATATACTCCAAAAGTGGAATGCGAACCACGAATGGACCCCAAACCTATGTGACCTTGTAGAGGGTCGCTGGGACTATTAGAAAATAGTGAGAGTTAGAAAAATAACCCTCCCCAAGACCCTGAAAAGTGAGTGCAAAGTGCACTAAAGTTCCCCTAAGGACAAAGAAGTCGTGTTAGAGGAATAATGCAGGAAAGACACAAACCAACAATGCAACAACTGTGGATTTCCAATCTAGGATACCTGTGGAACAAGGGGACCAAGTCCAAAAGTCACAAGCAAGTCGGAGATGGGCATATGCCCAGGAAATGCCAGCTGCGGGTGCAAAGAAGCTTCGACTGGACAGAAGAAGCTGCAGTTTCTGCAGGAACGAAAAGGGCTAGAGACTTCCCCTTTGGTGGACGGATCCCTCTCGCCGTGGAGAGTCGTGCAGAAGTGTTTTCCCGCCGAAAGAACGCCAACAAGCCTTGCTTGCTTGGGTCCCAGTGACACATACAACTAAAACAACATATATACAGTGAAAAATGGGGGTAACATGCCGGGCAAGATGGTACTTTCCTACACAGGGTCCCAGTGACACATGCAACTAAAACAACATATATACAGTGAAATATGGGAGTAACATGCCAGGCAAGATGGTACTTGTAGGAGGCTGGACTGGCTTGTAGTGAGTACCAAGGGGTACTTGCACCTTGCACCAGGCCCAGTTATCCCTTATTAGTGTATAGGGTGTCTAGCAGCTTAGGCTGATAGATAATGGTAGCTTAGCAGAGCAGCTTAGGCTGAACTAGGAGACGTGTGAAGCTACTACAGTACCACAAGTGTCACTTGCACAATATCATAAGAAAACACAATACACAGTTATACTAAAAATAAAGGTACTTTATTTTTATGACAATATGCCAAAGTATCTTAGAGTGTACCCTCAGTGAGAGGATAGGAAATATACACAAGATATATATACACAATAGCAAAAATATGCAGTATAGTCTTAGAAAACAGTGCAAACAATGTATAGTTACAATAGGATGCAATGGGAACACATAGGGATAGGGGCAACACAAACCATATACTCCAAAAGTGGAATGCGAACCACGAATGGACCCCAAACCTATGTGACCTTGTAGAGGGTCGCTGGGACTATTAGAAAATAGTGAGAGTTAGAAAATTAGCCCTCCCCAAGACCCCGAAAAGTGAGTGCAAAGTGCACTAAAGTTCCCCTAAGGACAAAGAAGTCGTGATAGAGGAATAATGCAGGAAAGACACAAACCAACAATGCAACAACTGTGGATTTCCAATCTAGGGTACCTGTGGAACAAGGGGACCAAGTCCAAAAGTCACAAGCAAGTCGGAGATGGGCATATACCCAGGAAATGCCAGCTGTGGGTGCAAAGAAGCTTCTACTGGACAGAAGAAGCTGAGGTTTCTGCAGGAACGAAAAGGGCTAGAGACTTCCCCTTTGGTGGACGGATCCCTCTCGCCGTGGAGAGTCGTGCAGAAGTGTTTTCCCTCCGAAAGAACGCCAACAAGCCTTGCTAGCTGCAAATCGTGCGCTTAGCGTTTTTGGACGCTGCTGTGGCCCTGGAGGGACCAGGAGGTCGCAAATTGGACCAGGAGAGAGAGGGGACGTCGAGCAAGACCAGGAGCCCTCTCAGCAGCAGGTAGCACCCGGAGAAGTGCCAGAAACAGGCACTACGAGGATGCGTGAAACGGTGCTCCCCCGAAGTTACACAAAGGAGTCCCACGTCGCCGGAGACCAACTTAGAACGTCGTGCAATGCAGGTTAGAGTGCCGTGGACCCAGGCTTGGCTGTGCACGAAGGATTTCCGCCGGAAGTGCACAGGGGCCGGAGTAGCTGCAAAAGTCGCGGTTCCCAGCAATGCAGCCCAGCCAGGTGAGGCAAGGACTTACCTCCACCAAACTTGGACTGAAGAGTCACTGGACCGTGGGGGCCACTTGGACAGAGTTGCTGGATTCGAGGGACCTCGCTCGTCGTGCTGAGAGGAGACCCAAGGGACCGGTGATGCAGCTTTTTGGTGCCTGCGGTTGCAGGGGGAAGATTCCGTCGACCCACGGGAGATTTCTTCGGAGCTTCTGGTGCAGAGAGGAGGCAGACTACCCCCACAGCATGCACAGACAGGAAAACAGTCGAGAAGGCGGCAGGATCAGCGTTACAGAGTTGCAGTAGTCGTCTTTGCTACTATGTTGCAGGTTTGCAGGCTTCCAGCGCGGTCAGCAGTCGATTCCTTATCAGAAGGTGAAGAGAGAGATGCAGAGGAACTCGGCTGAGCTCTTGCATTCGTTATCTAAAGTTTCCCCAGAGACAGAGACCCTAAATAGCCAGAAAAGAGGGTTTGGCTACTTAGGTGAGAGGATAGGCTAGCAACACCTGAAGGAGCCTATCACAAGGAGTCTCTGACGTCACCTGGTGGCACTGGCCACTCAGAGCAGTCCAGTGTGCCAGCAGCACCTCTGTTTCCAAGATGGCAGAGGTCTGGAGCACACTGGAGGAGCTCTGGACACCTCCCAGGGGAGGTGCAGGTCAGGGGAGTGGTCACTCCCCTTTCCTTTGTCCAGTTTCGCGCCAGAGCAGGGGCTAAGGGGTCCCTGAACCGGTGTAGACTGGCTTATGCAGAATTGGGCACATCTGTGCCCAAGAAAGCATTTCCAGAGGCTGGGGGAGGCTACCCCTCCCCTGCCTTCACACCATTTTCCAAAGGGAGAGGGTGTAACACCCTCTCTCAGAGGAAGTCCTTTGTTCTGCCATCCTGGGACAAGCCTGGCTTGACCCCAGGAGGGCAGATGCCTGTCTGAGGGGTTGGCAGCAGCAGCAGCTGCAGTGAAACCCCAGGAAGGGCAGTTTGGCAGTACCAGGGTCTGTGCTACAGGCCACTGGGATCATCGAATTGTGCCAACAATGCCAGGATGGCATAGAGGGGGCAATTCCATGATCTTAGACATGTTACATGGCCATATTCGGAGTTACCATTGTGAAGCTACATATAGGTAGTGACCTATATGTAGTGCACGCGTGTAATGGTGTCCCCGCACTCACAAAGTTCAGGGAATTGGCTCTGAACAATGTGGGGGCACCTTGGCTAGTGCCAGGGTGCCCTCACACTAAGTAACTTTGCACCTAACCTTTACCAGGTAAAGGTTAGACATATAGGTGACTTATAAGTTACTTAAGTGCAGTGTAAAATGGCTGTGAAATAACGTGGACGTTATTTCACTCAGGCTGCAGTGGCAGTCCTGTGTAAGAATTGTCAGAGCTCCCTATGGGTGGCAAAAGAAATGCTGCAGCCCATATGGATCTCCTGGAACCCCAATACCCTGGGTACCTCAGTACCATATACTAGGGAATTATAAGGGTGTTCCAGTAAGCCAATGTAAATTGGTAAAAATGGTCACTAGCCTGTCAGTGACAATTTGGAAAGAAATGAGAGAGCATAACCACTGAGGTTCTGATTAGCAGAGCCTCAGTGAGACAGTTAGTCACTACACAGGTAACACATTCAGGCACACTTATGAGCACTGGGGCCCTGGGTTACCAGGGTCCCAGTGACACATACAACTAAAACAACATATATACAGTGAAAAATGGGGGTAACATGCCAGGCAAGATGGTACTTTCCTACAGTACTTTCCTACAAGGAGGAAAAGCGTAACCCCGAATCGGGTTCCAATCCTGAAGGAACGCATCCACGGTTTCCGCACCCGAATCCGGACACCAGCTGAAGTACCGGGAAAGTTGGATGTTCCACCTGGACGCAAAGAGGTCCACCGTGCAGGGTCCCCACCGAACCATGATTGCTCTGAAAACCATTGGATCCAGCCAATCGCTGGAGTCCAAAAGGAATCTGGAGTTCCAGTCCGCAAGAGCGTTTTGGGAACCCTGCAGATACTCCGCCGTGACCGAGATCTGGTGAGCCAGGCAAAAGTGCCAAAAGTCCTTTGCCAGATTCGCTATGGCCCTCGACCGAGTGCCCCCAGACGGTTGATATATTGCACCGCCGACACGTTGTCCATCCGAAGGAGAACCACGCAGGAAACCCGGTCCCGGGTCAAGGATTTGATTGCAAACGAGTCCGCTAACAGCTCTAGGCAGTTAATATGCATGTCGAATTCCTGAGGGCTCCAGCGTCCCCCGAAGGATACCTCCCCGCAGCGGGCTCCCCATCCATGCAGACTGGCATCCGACTCTATGACTAGGTCAGGGGAGGACCTAAAGATGGCCCTGCCATTCCATGCCTCCATGTGGTCCAACCACCATTGCAATTCCGTCCATGCCTCTGGATTGAGAGAAATCAGCTCGGAATACGCCAGCCCTCGGCGAAGGTGATAAGCCTTGAGCCGCTGCAAAGCCCTGTAATGAAGGGGGCCTGGAAAAATGGCCTGGATTGATGAGGAAAGCAACCCCACCACTCGGGCTAGCTGACATAGCGAAATTCTGTCACCCCTCAGGACTATTCGCAACTCCTTCTTGATCTTGGATGTCTTCTGCAGAGGGAGACTGAGAGATGCACCCTGGGAGTCTATGAGAAACCCCAGAGAAACCATTGTATGCGAAGGCAGCAGTTCGGATTTCTGTTGGTTGATGACAAACCCCAGGTCCTGCAGAAGAACAATAGTCATGTTCGCGTTGGATAGTAATTGCGATCTGGACTGATCCATCAGAAGGATATCGTCCAGGTAAATTATGAGGCGAACCACCAGAGAACGAAGGAGGAACTCTATCACCAGTTTGAGCAACTTGGTAAAACACCAAGGGGCTGACGACAGTCCGAACGGGAGAGAGGTGAATTCGAACACCTGACCCCTCCAAAGACACTGCAGAAAGCTGCGATGAGGCGGAAAAATGGGAACCGTCAGATAGGCATCCTTGAGGTCCTGACGGACCATCCAATCTCCCGGCAGGAGGATATCCCGAAGCATGTGTACACCCTCCATTTTGAAATGCCGGTAAACAACCCAATCGTTGAAGGAACGAAGGTTGATCACCAGACGGAGTCCTTTGTCCTTTTTCTCCACCAGAAACAGGTTGCTGACTAACCCTCCTGGGTGTAGAAAAGATGTACGAATGGCCCCTTTGCTCAGAAGTTCTTGAACCTCTGCGTCTATCAGAGTTGCGTCTGAAGCTGAAAAGACTAGGGGCCTAGGAAGATCCTGTTGAACTGGAGTTCCCCAGAATTCTATGTGGAAACCTGATACCGTCTGCAGCACCCACGCATCGGAGGTTATAAGTTCTCAGTTCCTTTTGAACAGGCGCAACCTTCCTCCCGATTCTAGAGGGGAAAAAGGGGTAATCCTTACCCAAAGTGCCTCCAGGGGCGTTGGAAGCTCCTCTGGCGATCCTACTCGCTCTGCCTCTCCCTTTTCCTCTGTTGGGGAAGAAGGTCCCTTGACGGCCGTCTCGCCAACCAGACTGCTTTTAGGGCGCAGGGCCTTGTTCGGGCTGGCGGTCGGAAGAGCGACCCTTGCCTCGTCCGGCCCCACCAAAAACCTTTCCCAGAAAAATCTTTTTAATTGATGATTGAGCTTTGTCAAGGACTGAAAACATGGCCACAAATTTTCTGAGCTCCTTTACAAACGGATCTCCAAACAATTGGCCCTGAGCTACCGCCCCTGCCTCCGAGGACGAAAGGTCCCCTAACTTAGGGTCGATTTTGATCAGCAAGGAGCGGCGCCTCTCAGCCGAGATGTCACAATTAACGTTGACTAGCAGACAAATAGCCCTCTGTGCCCATCCTGCCACAACCTCAGTTTGAAGTGGTGTGCTTGACTGTTTGGCACGTTCCACCAACTGAATGATTTGGGTCAGAGGCCCTATGACATCTAGGAGCTTGTCCTGGCACGCACGCCAGGACCGATCTATCCCTTTCTTCGGATCCCTCATGTACTTGGTGAAAAAGGTGCACATCTTGGGATCGATCTCCGGGGTAGCTGCCACCTTGTCGGGTAGGGTAGGGCATGGACACTCAGCCTCCAACATGGCCTGCACCTCCTTTTCCAAAGGTTGTCGGATTTTACTCGCCACATAGTCCGCCACCTTGCCATCCGGGCGCCATTCGGAGGAGCAAGGGTGGTAAATCCTCTCCAGCTCAAACATGTCAGAATCCGAATCTCCTGGATCCTGTGTATCCAGTAGTGAGGAGCCCAGACGACAAGGACGGCCAGGTTCAGCTTCCTCAACTGAGGAAGACTCCCCCTCGGAGTCTCCTGCAAAGCCCGGTTAGACCCCGCAAGGAGGTCAAATTTTGGTGGAGCTTCCCACTGATTACTCCAGGTGGGGAACCCGCCCGGCAGGGTAGACTAGCTTGCGCGCGCGCACTCTAGCAGGGGACCTCAAAAAGGGGTTTGAAATCCCCAAGATGGCCCGAGGCGCACTTGCATAATGCCTTGGGTACAGCACTAGGTGCAACCCCCGTCGCCCCAAACATGCCCGGCCCTTTAGCAACTTGCGCCGCCAGCTGCGCCACGCTCTCCTTGTTGGGAGTGAGAGCCTGCGCAATGGCCTGCGAGAGCAACACGTCCACCCCGGTGGAAGAAGGTAGCCTCTTTCTAGCCTTGTTACCCCCACTTTGGGCCTGTTTGTCAGTATATGTCAGGGTGTTTTTACTGTCTCACTGGGATCTTGCTAGCCAGGGCCCAGTGCTCATAGTGAAAACACTATGTTGTCAGTGTGTTTGATATGTGTCAATGGGATCCTGCTAGTCAGGACTCCAGTGCTCATAGGTTTGTGGCCTATATGTGTTCCCTGTGTGGTGCCTAACTGTATCACTGAGATTCTGCTAACCAGAACCTCAGTGTTCACGCTGTCTGCCTTTAAAACTGTCACTGCAGGCTAGTGACTAATTTTACCAATTCTGATTGGCACACTGGAACACCCTTATAATTCCCTAGTATATGGTACCTAGGTACCCAGGGTATTGGGGTTCCAGGAGATCTCTATGGGCTGCAGCATTTCTTTTGCCACCCATAGGGAGCTCAGACAATTCTTACACAGGACTGCCACTGCAGCCTGAGTGAAATAACATCCACGTTATTTCACAGCCATTTTTCACTGCACATTAGCAACTTTTAAGTCACCTATATGTCTAACCCTCACTTGGTGAAGGTTAGGTGCCAAGTTACTTAGTGTGTGGGCACCCTGGCACTAGCCAAGGTACCCCCACATTGTTCAGGGCAAATTCCCCGAACTTTGTGAGTGCGGGTACACCATTTTACGCGTGCACTACATATAGGTCACTACCTATATGTAGCATCACAATGGTAACTCCGAACATGACCATGTAACATGTCTAGGATCATGGAATTGTCACCCCAATACCATTCTGGTCTGTCCCCCCAATACCATTCTGGTATTGGGGGGACAATTCCATGCATCCCCAGTACTGCCAAACTGCCTTTCCGGGGTTTCCACTTCAGCTACTGCTGCTGCCAACCCCTCAGACAGGTTTCTGCCCCCCTGGGGCCTGGGCAGCCCAGTCCCAGGAAGGCAGAACAAAGGATTTCCTCTGAGAGAGGGTGTTACACCCTGTCCCTTTGGAAATAGGTGTGAAGGGCTGGGGAGGAGTAGCCTCCCCCATCCTCTGGAAATGCTTTGATTGGCACAGATGGTGCCCATCTCTGCATAAGCCAGTCTACACCGGTTCAGGGATCCCCCAGCCCTGCTCTGGCGCAAAACTGGACAAAGGAAAGGGGAGTGACCATTCCCCTGACTAGTACCTCCCGGGGAGGTGCCCGGAGCTCCTCCAGTGTGTCCCAGACCTCTGCCATCTTGGATTCAGAGGTGTTGGGGCACAATGGACAGCTCTGAGTGGCCAGTGCCAGCAGGTGACGTCAGAGACCCCTCCTGATAGGTGGTTACCTCTCTCAGCAGCCAAGCCTCCTTTCTCAGTAGCCAATCCTCCTTTTTTGGCTATTTAGGGTCTCCCCTCTGGGCTATTCCTCAGATAACGAATGCAAGAGCTCACCAGAGTTCCTATGCACTTCTCTCTTTGACTTCTGCCAAGGATCCACCGCTGACTGCTCCAGGACGCCTGCAAAACCGCAACAAAGTAGCAAGACGACTACCAGCAACATTGTAGCACCTCATCCTGCTGGTTTTCTCGACTGTTTCCTGGTGGTGCATGCTCTGAGGGCTGTCTGCCTTCACCCTGAACTGGAAGCCAAGAAGAAATCTCCCGTGGGTCGACGGAATCCTCCCCCTGCCAACGCAGGCATCAAACTTCTGCATCACCAGTCTTCTGGGTCCCCTCTCATCCTGAGGAGCGTGGTCCCTAGAACACAGGAGCTGGATCCAAGTGTCTCCCACAGTCCAGTGGCCCTTCTGTCCAAATTTGGTGGAGGTAAGTCCTTGCCTCCCCACGCCAGACAGTAATCCTGTGTACTGCGTGATCTGCAGCTGCTCCGGCTTCTGTGCACTTTTCCAAGGATTCCTTTGTGCACAGCCTAGCCTGGGATTGCGGTCTTTTTACGTGGGAACACTTCTGCATCCTCCAGCACACCGTGGGACATCTTCTTCCCGAAGGAGAAGTTCCCGACACCTTCCGTTGTTGCAGAATCTTCAGCTTCTTCCACCCAGAGGCAGCCATTTTGCACCTTCATCCGGGGTTTAGTGGGCTCCTGCCCCCCCGGACCCTTGCGTGACTCTTGAACTTGGTCCCCTTCCTTTGCAGATCCTCAGGTCCAGGAATCCATCTTCAGTGTTTTGCTGGTGGTTGTGGTTCTTGCAGAATTCCCTATCTCAACTATACTGTCTTTCTGGGGAAGTAGGGTAAACTTACTCCTACTTTTCAGGGTCTTGGGGTGGGGTATCTTGGACACCCTTTCTGTTTTCTCACAGTCCCAGCAACCCTCTTCAATCTCCCATAGGTCTGGGGTCCATTTGTGATTCGCATTCCACTTTTAGAGTATATGGTTAGTGTTGCCCCTAGACCTATGTTCAGCTATTGCATCCTATTGTGATTCTACATTGTTTGCACTACTTTTCTTACTGTTACTTACCTGTTTTGGGTTTGTGTACATTAAATTTGTGTATAATACTTACCTCCTAAGTGAGGGTATCCTCTGAGATACTTTTGGCATATTGTCACTAAAATAAAGTACCTTTATTTTTAGTAACTCTGAGTATTGTGTTTTCTTATGATATTGTGGTATATGATATAAGTGGTATAGTAGGAGCTTTGCATGTCTCCTAGTTCAGCCTAAGCTGCTTTGCCATAGCTACGATTCCATCAGCCTAAGCTGCTAGAAACACCTCTATTCTCCTAATAAGAGATAACTGGACCTGGCACAGGGTGTAAGTACCACAAGGTACCCACAATAAGCCAGGCCAGCCTCCTACAGTGGGTAGTACACAGACTACGTGAGGGAGGGATAATCCTCGACTCTGTGTCCTTAATAGAATTGAAACTTTCCTTCACGTTAGCTAGGAAATTTCGCATTCTATGACAGTACCGGAGGCAAGTATTATGCAAGTTCAAAGCTTATTCACCACCAGTGAAGCCGTCTCATGAATCTGTTTGAAGTAGAATTTCTTAAGAACCGACTCCGAGGACCAATCCGCCGCATTCATGATGTCCTCCAATCTACCACCCACGTGGACCACTTTGGAGGCCATGGCACCTCTTGTCGAATGGGCACCAAAAACTCCTGTATCAATACCAGCTTCCGCTAGTATCCACCAGACCCAGCGCGCCATGGTAGGACAAGAGACCGCTTTGAAGGGCTTCTTTATCACAATCAAAAACTCATCTTTCCCCAAAGGACATAAACCTGCAGTCATCTCCTCATACGCCTTCAAGCAACGTACAACACACAGTTTAGGAGCAAAAGGAAACGCCGGGTAAAATACCGACCTGGTATTACATGTGGTCCTACGGGCCACTGTAAAGGTTACGCCGTCTGGAGAAAATACTCTACCTGATACATCCAGGGCCCTAACGTCTGAGACCCTTTTGCAAGAAATGAGGGGCAGCAACATCGCTAGTTTAGCGGACAACTCCTTCCTGGATAGAAGGTGATTATCCTGCCACGATGAAAACAGACGTAAAACCAAATTGGCGTCCCATAAAGCCGAATACCTTGGTTCCGGAGGACGAGAAAGCCTGATACCGTTTAGTAGTTTACACACCCAGGGATGAGTACCCAGCGGTTGATTATCTAGAAGGGGATGGCCTGTCGAAATAGCGGAAGAGAAGGAATTCACCGTGCAATAAGACAGGCCGGAAGCTGCCAATTCCGCTAGGAAATTTAAGATATTAGTAACGTGGGCCCCCATGGGATCTGTATGCCTGTCCATACACAAGCGAGCCCATCGAGACCAAGCCGATCTGTATCGCCTGCCAATCCCTGGAGCCCAGGCCTGAGCGATGAAACCCTGAGTGTAGGAAAGTACCATCTTGCCTGGCGTGTTACCCCCATATTTCACTGTATATATGTTGTTTTGGTCTATGTGTCACTGGGACCCTGCCAGGCAGGGCCCCAGTGCTCATAAGTGTGCCCTGTATGTGTTCCCTGTGTGATGACTAACTCTCTCACTGAGGCTCTGCTAACCAGAACCTCAGTGGTTATGCTCTCTCTGCTTTCCAAATTGTCACTAACAGGCTAGTGACCAATTTCACCAATTCACATTGGCATACTGGAACACCCTTATAATTCCCTAGTATATGGTACTGAGGTACCCAGGGTATTGGGGTTCCAGTAGATCCCTATGGGCTGCAGCATTTCTTTTGCCACCCATAGGGAGCTCTGACAATTCTTACACAGGCCTGCCAGTGCAGCCTGCATGAAATAACGTCCACGTTATTTCACAGCCATTTACCACTGCACTTAAGTAACTTATAAGTCACCTATATGGCTAACCTTCACCTGGTGAAGGTTGAGTGCAAAGTTACTTAGTGTGTGGGCACCCTGGCACTTGCCAAGGTGCCCCCACATCGTTCAGGGCAAATTCCCCAGACTTTGTGAGTGCGGGGACACCATTTCACGCGTGCACTATACATAGGTCACTACCTATGTATAGCGTCACAATGGTAACTCCGAACATGGCTATGTAACATGTCTAAGATCATGGAATTGTCCCCCCAATGCCATTCTGGCATTGGGGAGACAATTCCATGATCCCCCGGGTCTCTAGCACAGAAACCGGGTACTGCCAAACGGCCTTTCTGGGGTCTCCACTGCAGCTGCTGCTGCTGCCAACCCATCAGACAGGTTTCTGCCCTCCTGGGGTCCAGGCAGCCCTGGCCCAGGAAGGCAGAACAAATACTTCCTCTGAGAGAGGGTGTGACACCCTCTCCCTTTGGAAATAGGTGTGATGGCTGGGGAGGAGTAGCCTCCCCCAGCCTCTGGAAATGCTTTGATGGGCACATATGCTGTCCATCTCTGCATAAGCCAGTCTACACCGGTTTAGGGATCCCGCAGCCCTGCTCAGGCGCGAAACTGGACAAAATAAAGGGGAGTGACCACTCCCCTGACCTGCACCTCCCAGGGGAGGTGCCCAGAGCTCCTCCAGTGTGCCCCAGACCTCTGCCATCTTGGAAACAGAGGTGTTGCTGGCACACTGGACTACTCTGAGTGGCCAGTGCCAACAGGTGATGTCAGAGACTCCTTCTGATAGGCTCTTACCTCTCTTGGTAGCCAATCCTCCTTCCTAGATAGCCAAACCTTCTTTTCTGGCTATTTAGGGTCTCTGCTTTGGGGAATTCTTCAGATACCGAAAGCAAGAGCTCACCAGAGTTCCTCTGCATCTCCCTCTTCACCTTCTGCCAGAGGATTGACCGCTGACTGCTCAGGATGTCTGCAAAACTGCAACAAAGTAGCAAAGACGACTACTGCAACCTTGTATCGCTTCATCTTGCCGGCTTTCTCGACTGTTTCCTGGTGGTGCATGCTCTGGGGGTAGCCTGCCTCCTTTCTGCACCAGGAGCTCTGAAGAAATCTCCCGTGGGTCGACGGAATCTTCCCCCTGCAACTGCAGGCAACAAAAGACTGCATCACCGGTCCTCTGGGTCCCCTCTCAGCATGACGAGCGTGGTCCCTGGAACTCAGCAACTCTGTCCAAGTGACTCCCACAGTCTAGTGACTCTTCAGTCCCAGTTTGGTGGAGGTAAGTCCTTGCCTCCCCACGCTAGACTGCATTGCTGGGTACCGCATGATTTGCAGCTGCTCTGGCTCCTGTGCACTCTTCCAGGATTTCCTTTGTGCACAGCCAAGTCTGGGTCCCCGACACTCTAACCTGCAGTGCACAACCTTCTGAGTTGTCCTCCGGCGTCGTGGGACTCCCTTTACTGACTTCGGGTGGACTCCGGTTCACTCCTCTTCCAAGTGCCTGTTCCGGTACTTCTGCGGGTGCTGCCTGCTTCTGTGAGGGCTCCCTGACTTGCTGGGCGCACCCTCTGTCTCCTCATCCAAGTGGCGACATCCTGGTCCCTCCTGGGCCACAGCAGCATCCAAAAACCCTAACCGCGACCCTTGCAGCTAGCAAGGCTTGTTTGTGGTCTTTCTGCGTGGGAACACCTCTGCAAGCTTCTTCACGACGTGGGACATCCATCCTCCAAAGAGGAAGTTCCTAGTCCTCTTCGTTCTTGCAAAACACCAAGCTTCTTCCATCCGGTGGCAGCTTCCTTGCACCCTCAGCTGGTATTTCCTGGGGTCCTGCCCACTCTCGACACTGTCGCGACTCTTGGACTTGGTCCCCTTGTCTTACAGGTACTCAGGTCTGGAAATCCACTGTTGTTGCATTGCTGGGGTTGGTTTTCCCTGCAGAAAGAATCCCTCTATCACGACTTCTGTGCTCTCTGGGGGTTGTAGGTGCACTTTACACCTACCTTACAGGGTCTTGGGGTGGGCTATTTTTCTAACCCTCACTGTTTTCTTACAGTCCCAGCGACCGTCTACAAGCTCACATAGGTTTGGGGTCCATTCGTGGTTCACATTCCACTTTTGGAGTATATGGTTTGTGTTGCCCCTATACCTATGTGCTCCTATTGCAATCTATTGTAACTTTACACTGCTTGCATTACTTCCTTTTGCTATTACTGCATATTTTTGGTATTGTGTACATATATCGCGTGTATATTTGGCATCCTCATACTCAGTGTACTCACTGAGATACTTTTGGTATATTGTCATAAAAATAAAGGGGCATATTTATACTCCGTTTGCGCCGAATTTGCGTCGTTTTTTTCGAATCAAATTAGACGCAAAACTAACTCCATATTTATACTTTGGCGTTAGACGCGTCTAGCGCCAAAGTTCATGGGGTTAGCGTCATTTTTTTGCGTGAACACCTTCCTTGCATTAATGATATGCAAGGTAGGCGTTCCCGTCTAAAAAAATGACTCCCAGGCATGTGCGTGGTATTTATACTCCCGGGCAGAAATGACGCCCGGGAGTGGGCGGGGCAAAAAACCCCGCATTTGCGCCTGAATTTAACGCCTGGGTCAGGGCAGGCGTTAAGGGACCTGTGGGCTCAGAATGAGCCCAGAGGTGCCCTCCCCTGCCCCCAGGGACACCCCCTGCCACCCTTGCCCACCCCAGGAGGACACCCAAGGATGGAGGGACCCACCCCAGGGACATTAAGGTAAGTTCCGGTAAGTATTTTTTTTCAAAAAATTTTGTGGCATAGGGGGGCCTGATTTGTGCCCCCCTACATGCCACTATCCCCAATGACCATGCCCAGGGGACAGAAGTCCCCTGGGCATGGCCATTGGGCAAGGGGGCATGACTCCTGTCTTTGCTAAGACAGGAGTCATTTCTATGGGGGATGGGCGTCGTAAAAAAATGGCGCAAATCGGGTTAAGGCGATTTTTTTGCCTCAACCTGACTTGCACCATTTTGAGACGCCCATACGCCATTTTCCCCTACGCCGGCGCTGCCTGGTGTACGTGGTTTTTTTTCACGCACACCAGGCAGCGCCGGTCGGCTAACGCCGGCTAACGCCATTCTATAAATACGGCGCCCGCATGGCGCTTCAGAATGGCGTTAGACGGCGCTAATTATTTTGACGCTAAACTGCGTTAGCGCAGTTTAGCGTCAAAAAGTATAAATACGGGCCAAAGTACCTTTATTTTTAATAGATCTGTGTATTGTGTTTTCTTATGATATTGTGCATATGACACCAGGGGTATAATAGGAGCTTTGCATGTCTCCTAGTTCAGCCTAAGCTGCTCTGCTATAGCTACCTTCTATCAGCCTAAGCTGCTAGAAACACCTCTTCTACACTAATAAGGGATAACTGGACCTGGCACAAGGTGTAAGTACCTCTGGTACCCACTACAAGCCAGGCCAGCCTCCTACACTGAGCTTCCTGCGAAAGTCTGTGATCAAACCATCGAGTCCGGAAATCTTCCAGGCCACCAGATGCAGATGGCCCTGGAGGACCAGAGGATGGAACTGTCCCAACGGATCCCAAAGGATCGAAGAAGTTGCTGGAAGGCAAAGAGGAAAATTGCACGAGAGCTCCAGGAGAGTGGGGAACTAAACTTGGGAGCGCCCTAGAGGCATCACTAGAATCACTGTCGCTCCCTGATGACGGACTTGGGCTGACACCCTGGAAATCAGCAGGAAAGGAGGAAAAGCGTAACCCCGAATCGGGTTTCAATCCTAAAACAACGCATCCAAGGCTTCCGCACCCGGATCCGGACACCAGCTGAAGTACCGGGAAAGTTCGGTGTTCCACCTGGACGCAAAGAGGTCCACCGTGCAGGGTCCCCACCGAACCATGATTGCTCTGAAAACCATTGGATCCAGCCAATCGCTGGAGTCCAAAAGGAATCTGGAGTTCCAGTCCGCAAGAGCGTTTTGGGAACCCTGCAGATACTCCGCCGTGACCGAGATCTGGTGAGCCAGGCAAAAGTGCCAAAAGTCCTTTGCCAGATTCGCTAGGGCCCTCGACCAAGTGCCCCCAGACGGTTCATATATTGCACCACCAACACGTTGTCCATCCGAAGGAGAACCACGCAGGAAACCCGGTCCCGGGTCAAGGATTTGATTGCAAACAAGCCCGCTAACAGCTCTAAGCAGTTGATATGCATGTCGAGTTCCTGAGGGCTCCAGCGGCCCCCGAGGATACCTCCCCGCAGCGGGTTCCCCATACGTGCAGACTGGCATCCGACTCTATGACTAGGGGAGGACCCGAAGATGGCCCTGCCATTCCATGCATCCATGTGGTCCAACCACCATTGCAATTCCGTCCTTGCCTCCGGACTGAGAGAAATCAGCTCGGAATACGCCAGCCCTCGGCGAAGGTGATAAGCCTTGAGCCGCTGCAAAGCCCTGTAATGAAGGAGGCCTGGAAAAATGGCCTGGATCGATGAGGAAAGCAACCCCACCACTCGGGTAGCTGATGTAGCGAAATTCTGTCGCCCCTCAGGACTATTCGCAACTCCTTCTTGATTTTGGATGTCTTCTGCAGAGGGAGACTGAGAGATGCGCCCTGGGAGTCTATGAGAAACCCCAGAGAAACCATTGTATGCGAATGCAGCAGTTCGGATTTCTGTTGGTTGATGACAAACCCCAGGTCCTGCAGAAGAACAATAGTCACGTTCGCGTTGGATAGTAATTGCGATCTGGACTGATCCATCAGAAGGATATCGTCCAGGTAAATTATGAGGCGAACCCCCCGAGAACGAAGGAGGAACTCTATCACCAGTTTGAGCAACTTGGTAAAACACCAAGGGGCTGACTGTAGGAAAGTACCATCTTGCCTGGCATGTTACCCCCATTTTTCACTGTATATATGTTGTTTTAGTGTATGTCTCACTGGGACCATGCCAGCTAGGGCCCCAGTGCTCATAAGTGTGCCCTGTATGTGTTCCCTGTGTGATGACTAACTGTCTCACTGAGGCTCTGCTAACCAGAACCTCAGTGGTTATGCTCTCTCTTTGCTTTCCAAATTGTCACTAACAGGCTAGTGACCAATTTCACCAATTCACATTGGCATACTGGAACACCCTTATAATTCCCTAGTATATGGTACTGAGGTACCCAGGGTATTGGGGTTCCAGGAGATCCCTATGGGCTGCAGCATTTCTTTTGCCACCCATAGGGAGCTCTGACAATTCTTACACAGGCCTGCCACTGCAGCCTGAGTGAAATAACGTCCATGTTATTTCACAGCCATTTACCACTGCACTTAAGTAACTTATAAGTCACCTATATGTCTAACCTTTACCTGGTAAAGATAGGGTGCTAAGTTACTTAGTATGTGGACACCCTGGCACTAGCCAAGGTGCCCCCACATTGTTCAGGCCAAATTCCCCAGACTTTGTGAGTGCGGGGACACCATTACACGTGTGCACTATACATAGGTCACTACCTATGTATAGCGTCACAATGGTAACTCCGAACATGGCCATGTAACATGTCTAAGATCATGGAATTGCCACCCCAATGCCATCCTGGCATTGGGGAGACATTTCCATGATCCCCCGAGTCTCTAGCACAGACCCGGGTACTGCCAAACTACCTTTCCCAGGGTTTCACTGCAGCTGCTGCCAACCCCTCAGACAGGTTTCTGCCCTCCTGGGGTCAAGCCAGGCTTGTCCCAGGATGGCAGAACAAAGGACTTCCTCTGAGAGAGGGTGTTACACCCTCTCCCTTTGGAAAATGGTGTGAAGGCAGGGGAGGAGTAGCCTCCCCCAGCCTCTGGAAATGCTTTCTTGGGCACAGATGTGCCCAATTCTGCATAAGCCAGTCTACACCGGTTCAGGGACCCCTTAGCCCTTAGCTTAGTCACTTTAACTCTCTCTAAAAATGTCTGGCACAGGCCAAAATGTTGATCTGTCCAAACTTGCATATGATCACCTTAGCTGGAAAGGAGCAAGGAGTCTCTGCATAGAGAGAGGTTTGAGTGTAGGGAAGAATCCTTCCTTGGAACTGTTACTTAACATGCTTAGAGAACAAGATAAGGCTATAGGTGCCCCATCTGTTGAAAAAGTACCTAATAGTTCCCAATCTGATTCAGGGACTCCCCCAGGAAAAGATTCAGGAAAGAAACTTCCTAGCCTGCCCATTACTAGACAGTCTAGCATAGTTGGTAATGATGATGAGCCACACCATACAAATAGTGTTGTCTCACATCATAGCAAAAGCATTTATTCTCACCATACTGGTAGTAATGTTTCTGTTAGCCAAGCTGTTAGGGTGGCTTCTGTAAGGGACAGGTCTCCTTCTGTTCATTCCCATCATAACTCTGTATCTAGGAATGTCCCTCCCACCAACCCTGATGACAGAATGTTAGAGAGGGAACTCAATAAGTTGAGGGTGGAACAAACCAGACTGAAGCTTAAAAAGCAACAGCTGGATTTGGATAGACAGTCTTTTGAACTAGAGAAGGAAAGACAGAAGGTGGGTTTAGAAACCCATGGTGGCAGCAGCAGTATTCCCCATAGTCATCCTGCAAAAGAGCATGATTCCAGGAATCTGCATAAGATAGTTCCCCCTTATAAGGAGGGGGATGACATTAACAAGTGGTTTGCTGCACTTGAGAGGGCCTGTGTTGTACAGGATGTCCCTCAAAGGCAGTGGGCTGCTTTCCCATGGCTATCATTTAGTGGAAAAGGTAGGGATAGGCTCCTTACTGAGAAAGAAAATTATGCTAATAATTTCCAAGTTCTTAAGAATGCACTCCTGGATGGTTATGGCTTAACCACTGAACAATACAGGATAAAGTTCAGAGAGACCAAAAAGGAGTCTTCACAAGACTGGGTTGATTTCATTGACCATTCAGTGAAGGCCTTGGAGGGGTGGTTACATGGCAGTAAAGTTACTGATTATGACAGCCTGTATAACTTGATCCTGAGAGAGCATATTCTTAATAATTGTGTGTCTGATTTGTTGCACCAGTACTTGGTGGACTCTGGTCTGACATCTCCCCAAGAATTGGGAAAGAAGGCAGACAAATGGGTCAGAACAAGGGTGAACAGAAAAGTTCATACAGGGGGTGACAAAGATGGCAACAAAAAGAAGGATGGTAAGTCTTCTGACAAGGGTGGGGACAAATCTAAAAATGAGTCTTCATCAGGCCCACAAAAACACTCTGGTGGGGGTGGTGGGCCCAAATCCTCTTTTAATCAGAACAAGGAAAAGAAACCATGGTGCTATTTATGTAAAATAAAAGGCCATTGGACAACAGATCCCAGTTGTCCAAAGAAAGGCACCAATGCTCCTACCACTACAACCCCTACTGCTACCCCTAGTGTCCCTACTAATAGCAGTGGTGGTGGGAGCAAACCTACTAATAGCCAATCCAAGGGAGTAGCTGGGCTCACTATTGGTAACTTAGTTGGGGTTGGCCTTGTTAGGGAGGCCACAGAGGCTGTGTTAGTCTCTGAGGGGGCTATTGATTTAGCCACCTTAGTTGCTTGTCCCCTTAATATGGATAAGTACAAGCAGCTACCCCTAATAAATGGTGTTGAGGTTCAGACCTACAGGGACACTGGTGCCAGTGTGACTATGGTCATAGAGAAACTGGTCCACCCTGAACAACACCTACTTGGTCACCAGTACCAAGTAACCGATGCTCACAACAACACACTTAGCCACCCCGTGGCTGTTGTTAATCTCAACTGGGGGGGGGGTTACTGGTCCAAAGAAAGTTGTGGTAGCTTCAGATTTACCTGTAGACTGTCTATTAGGGAATGATTTGGAGACATCAGCTTGGTCAGATGTGGAGTTGGAGGCCCATGCAGCAATGCTGGGCATCCCAGGGCATATTTTTGCTTTGACAAGGGCTCAGGCCAAAAAGCAAAAAGGTCAGGGAAGCTTGGATCCTGGAACAATGGACAAAGTGCTCCCTAAAGCTAGGGCTAGTAGAAGCAAACCACTTCCTACTATCCCTCCCTCTACAGTGGATTCTACTTCTGAGGAAGAAGAATTCCCTCCCTGTGCAGAACCTACACCAGAGGAGCTTCAAGCAGACACTGCTGAGCTTTTGGGTGAAGGGGGGCCTGCCAGAGAGGAGCTGAGTGTGGCACAGCAAACCTGTCCCACATTAGAGGGTCTCAGACAGCAAGCTGTCAAACAGGCTAATGGGGATGTCAGTGACTCTCACAGAGTTTACTGGGAGGACAACCTCTTGTACACTGAGCATAGGGATCCTAAACCTGGAGCTGCCAGGAGATTAGTGATTCCTCAGGAGTACAGAAAGTTCCTCCTAACCCTGGCACATGACATTCCCCTAGCTGGACATCTAGGACAAATGAAAACTTGGGACAGGCTTGTTCCCCGGTTTCATTGGCCTAGAATGTCTGAGGACACAAAGGAATTTTGTAAGTCCTGTGAAACCTGTCAAGCCAGTGGCAAGACAGGTGGCACCCCAAAGGCACCCCTTATCCAACTGCCTGTGGTTGGGGTTCCCTTTGAAAGGGTAGGGGTTGACATAGTTGGCCCCCTTGACCCTCCTACTGCTTCAGGCAATAGGTTTATCTTGGTGGTAGTGGACCATGCCACAAGATACCCTGAAGCAATTCCTTTAAGGACCACTACAGCACCTGCAGTGGCAAAGGCCCTCCTAGGAATATTTTCCCGGGTGGGCTTCCCAAAGGAAGTAGTATCAGACAGGGGAAGCAATTTCATGTCTGCATACTTAAAGGCCATGTGGAAGGAGTGTGGTGTAACTTACAAGTTCACTACACCCTATCATCCACAAACAAATGGACTGGTGGAGAGATTTAATAAAACTCTCAAAGGCATGATTATGGGTCTCCCTGAAAAACTCCGCAGGAGATGGGATATCCTTCTACCATGCCTCCGTTTTGCCTACAGGGAGGTACCCCAGAAAGGAGTGGGCTTCAGCCCCTTTGAACTTCTTTTTGGACACCCTGTTAGGGGTCCACTCACACTTGTAAAGGAGGGTTGGGAACAACCTTTAAAAGCTCCTAAGCAGGATATTGTGGATTATGTACTTGGCCTCAGATCAAGGATGGCTGAGTACATGAAAAAGGCCAGCAAAAACCTTCAGGCCAGCCAAGAGCTCCAGAAGCAATGGCATGATCAGAAGGCTGTTTTGGTTCAGTACCAACCAGGGCAGAAAGTGTGGGTCTTGGAGCCTGTGGCCCCAAGAGCACTCCAAGATAAATGAAGTGGACCCCACACAATTGTTGAAAAGAAGGGAGAAGTCACCTATTTAGTTGACTTAGGCACTGCCAGGAGTCCCCTTAGGGTGCTCCATGTCAACCGCCTGAAACCCTACTATGACAGGGCTGATCTCACCCTGCTCATGGCAACTGATGAGGGACAGGAAGAAGACAGTGATCCTCTACCTGATCTCTTCTCTTCCACAGAACAAGATGCTCTTGTGGAAGGTGTAGTTTTGGCTGATTGTCTTACTGCTGAGCAGAAAGACAATTGCATAAACCTCCTAGATCAATTCTCTGAACTCTTCTCTACTGTGCCAGGTACCACTTCTTGGTGTGAGCACACTATACATACTGGAGACAGCTTGCCTGTCAAAAGTAAGATCTATAGGCAGCCTGACCATGTCAGGGACTGCATAAAGCAAGAGGTCCAGAAAATGTTGGAACTAGGAGTGGTTGAGCACTCTGACAGTCCATGGGCTTCTCCTGTGGTACTTGTACCAAAACCCCATTCCAAAGATGGAAAGAAGGAAATGCGGTTTTGTGTAGACTATAGAGGTCTCAACTTGGTAACCAAAACTGATGCTCACCCTATACCCAGGGCAGATGAGCTCATAGATACACTGGCATCTGCCAAGTATCTAAGCACTTTTGATTTGACTGCAGGGTATTGGCAGATCAAATTGTCAGAAGATGCTAAACCTAAGACTGCATTTTCAACCATTGGAGGCCATTACCAGTTTACTGTAATAACTTTTGGTTTGAACAATGCACCTGCCACTTTTCAGAGGTTGGTGAATACAATCCTGCAAGGGCTGGAAGCTTTCAGTGCAGCATATTTGGACGATATAGCTGTATTTAGCTCCAGCTGGGATGATCACCTGGTCCACCTATGGAAAGTTTTGGAAGCCCTGCAAAAGGCAGGCCTCACTATCAAGGCTTCAAAGTGCCAGATAGGGCAGGGTAAGGTGGTTTATCTGGGACACCTTGTTGGTGGGGAACAGATTGCACCACTACAGGGGAAAATCCAAACAATTATTGATTGGATTCCCCCTACCATTCAGACTCAGGTGAGAGCCTTCCTAGGCCTCACTGGGTATTACAGGAGGTTCATTAAGAACTATGGCTCCATTGCAGCCCCTCTTAATGACCTCACATCCAAGAAAATGCCTAAAAAGGTATTATGGACAGCAAACTGTCAGAAAGCTTTTGAGGAGCTGAAGCAGGCCATGTGCTCTGCACCCGTCCTGAAAAGCCCTTGTTACTCTAAAAAATTCTATGTCCAAACTGATGCATCTGAATTAGGAGTAGGGGCAGTCCTATCACAACTTAATTCTGAGGGCCAGGATCAACCTGTTGCTTTTATTAGTAGGAGGTTGACCCCTAGAGAAAAGCGTTGGTCTGCCATAGAGAGGGAGGCCTTTGCTGTGCTCTGGGCTCTGAAGAAGTTGAGGCCATACCTGTTTGGCACTCACTTCATTGTTCAGACAGACCACAAACCTCCACTTTGGCTAAAACAAATGAAAGGTGAAAATCCTAAATTGTTGAGGTGGTCCATATCCCTACAGGGAATGGACTATACAGTGGAACATAGACCTGGGAGTAGCCACTCCAATGCAGATGGACTCTCCAGATATTTCCACTTAGACAATGAAGACTCATCAGGTCATGGCTAGTCTTATTGTCCTTCGTTTGGGGGGGGGTTGTGTAGGGAAGTACCATCTTGCCTGGCATGTTACCCCCATTTTTCACTGTATATATGTTGTTTTAGTTGTATGTGTCACTGGGACCCTGTTCACCAGGGCCCCAGTGCTCATAAGTGTGCCTGAATGTGTTACCTGTGTAGTGACTAACTGTCTCACTGAGGCTCTGCTAATCAGAACCTCAGTGGTTATGCTCTCTCATTTCTTTCTAAATTGTCACTAACAGGCTAGTGACCAATTTTACCAATTTACATTGGCTTACTGGAACACCCTTATAATTCCCTAGTATATGGTACTGAGGTACCCAGGGTATTGGGGTTCCAGGAGATCCCTATGGGCTGCAGCATTTCTTTTGCCACCCATAGGGAGCTCTGACAATTCTTACACAGGCCTGCCACTGCAGCCTGAGTGAAATAACGTCCACGTTATTTCACAGCCATTTTACACTGCACTTAAGTAACTTATAAGTCACCTATATGTCTAACCTTTACCTGGTAAAGGTTAGGTGCAAAGTTACTTAGTGTGAGGGCACCCTGGCACTAGCCAAGGTGCCCCCACATTGTTCAGGGCCAATTCCCTGAACTTTGTGAGTGCGGGGACACCATTACACGCGTGCACTACATATAGGTCACTACCTATATGTAGCTTCACAATGGTAACTCCGAATATGGCCATGTAACATGTCTAAGATCATGGAATTGACCCCTCTATGTCATCCTGGCATTGCTGGCACAATTCGATGATCCCAGTGGTCTGTAGCACAGACCCTGGTACTGCCAAACTGCCTTTCCTGGGGTTTCACTGCAGCTGCTGCTGCTGCCAACCCCTCAGACAGGTTTCTGCCCTCCTGGGGTCAAGCCAGGCTTGTCCCAGGATGGCAGAACAATGGACTTCCTCTGAGAGAGGGTGTTACACCCTCTCCCTTTGGAAAATGGTGTGAAGGCAGGGGAGGAGTAGCCTCCCCCAGCCTCTGGAAATGCTTTCTTGGGCACAGAGGTGCCCAATTCTGCATAAGCCAGTCTACACCGGTTCAGGGACCCCTTAGCCCCTGCTCTGGCGCGAAACTGGACAAAGGAAAGGGGAGTGACCACTCCCCTGACCTGCACCTCCCCTGGGAGGTGTCCAGAGCTCCTCCAGTGTGCTCCAGACCTCTGCCATCTTGGAAACAGAGGTGCTGCTGGCACACTGGACTGCTCTGAGTGGCCAGTGCCACCAGGTGACGTCAGAGACTCCTTGTGATAGGCTCCTTCAGGTGTTGCTAGCCTATCCTCTCTCCTAAGTAGCCAAACCCTCTTTTCTGGCTATTTAGGGTCTCTGTCTCTGGGGAAACTTTAGATAACGAATGCAAGAGCTCAGCCGAGTTCCTCTGCATCTCTCTCTTCACCTTCTGATAAGGAATCGACTGCTGACCGTGCTGGAAGCCTGCAAAACTGCAACAAAGTAGCTAAGACGACTACTGCAACTCTGTAACGCTGATCCTGCCGCCTTCTCGACTGTTTTCCTGTTTGTGCATGCTGTGGGGGTAGTCTGCCTCCTCTCTGCACCAGAAGCTCCGAAGAAATCTCCCGTGGGTCGACGGAATCTTCCCCCTGCAACCGCAGGCACCAAAAAGCTGCATTACCGGTCCCTTGGGTCTCCTCTCAGCACGACGAGCGAGGTCCCTCGAATCCAGCAACTCTGTCCAAGTGGCTCCCACAGTCCAGTGACTCTTCAGTCCAAGTTTGGTGGAGGTAAGTCCTTGCCTCACCTCGCTAGACTGCATTGCTGGGAACCGCGACTTTTGCAGCTACTGCGGCCCCTGTGCACTTCTGGCGGAAATCCTTTGCACACAGCCAAGCCTGGGTCCACGGCACTCTAACCTGCATTGCACGACTTTCTAAGTTGGTCTCCGGCGACGTGGGACTCCTTTGTGTAACTTCGGGTGAGCCCCGTTTCAAGCATCCTTGTAGTGCCTGTTTCTGGCACTTCTTTGGGTGCTACCTGCTGCTGAGAGGGCTCCTTGTCTTGCACGACGTCCCCTCTCTCTCCTGGTCCAATTTGCGACCTCCTGGTCCCTCCAGGGCCACAGCAGCGTCCAAAAACGCTAACCGCACGATTTGCAGCTAGCAAGGCTTGTTGGCGTTCTTTCGGAGGGAAAACACTTCTGCACGACTCTCCACGGCGAGAGGGATCCGTCCACCAAAGGGGAAGTCTCTAGCACTTTTCGTTCCTGCAGAAACCTCAGCTTCTTCTGTCCAGTAGAAGCTTCTTTGCACCCACAGCTTGCATTTCCTGGGTATATGCCCATCTCCGACTTGCTTGTGACTTTTGGACTTGGTCCCCTTGTTCCACAGGTACCCTAGATTGGAAATCCACAGTTGTTGCATTGTTGGTTTGTGTCTTTCCTGCATTATTCCTCTATCACGACTTCTTTGTCCTTAGGGGAACTTTAGTGCACTTTGCACTCACTTTTCGGGGTCTTGGGGAGGGCTAATTTTCTAACTCTCACTATTTTCTAATAGTCCCAGCGACCCTCTACAAGGTCACATAGGTTTGGGGTCCATTCGTGGTTCGCATTCCACTTTTGGAGTATATGGTTTGTGTTGCCCCTATCCCTATGTGTTCCCATTGCATCCTATTGTAACTATACATTGTTTGCACTGTTTTCTAAGACTATACTGCATATTTTTGCTATTGTGTATATATATCTTGTGTATATTTCCTATCCTCTCACTGAGGGTACACTCTAAGATACTTTGGCATATTGTCATAAAAATAAAGTACCTTTATTTTTAGTATAACTGTGTATTGTGTTTTCTTATGATATTGTGCAAGTGACACTTGTGGTACTGTAGTAGCTTCACACGTCTCCTAGTTCAGCCTAAGCTGCTCTGCTAAGCTACCATTATCTATCAGCCTAAGCTGCTAGACACCCTATACACTAATAAGGGATAACTGGGCCTGGTTCAAGGTGCAAGTACCCCTTGGTACTCACTACAAGCCAGTCCAGCCTCCTACAGGGAACCCATGTTCGACCCTACATCGATCCACCATCTTAATTCCTCTGAGTGGTTCCCTTCTGAGCATGTCTGAGATTATGTTTCTTTTTATTTAAGGCGCACTTTAGACAAGTCATGCAGGAATAAATCGAAGTCTGAATGTCCCAGACCTTCCCTTCCATCCAAGGTGACTGATACCCCCACTATTGACACGAACATGTTGTTATTTTTCACCAAGTTCAGCAAGGATCCCAAAAAAAGGGGTCGATAGATGCTGGTCTAACTGCTAGGACAGACTACTTGATCTGGTTGGTCCTTTAACAAGGATTTTGGACCTCGCCGAAGAGGCTAAATCGGAGGGCGGTCAGGTGGACCCTGAGACCCTGTCCAATTGGGCACAAAGGGCAATTTGCATACATGGCAATGCCAATGCTTATACATCTTAAGAGCGACGCAAGAGCCTTTTGCTCAAGATTGATCCTAAATGAAGTTCCTTAGCCACCAAATGTAGGAGGCTGGCCTGGCTTGTAGTGGGTACCAATGGGTACTTACACTCTGTACCAGGTCCAGTTATCCCTTATTAGTGTAGAAGAGGTGTTTCTAGCAGCTTAGGCTGATAGAAGGTAGCTATAGCAGAGCAGCTTAGACTGAACTAGGAGACATGCAAAGCTCCTACTATACCACTAGTGTCATATGCACAATATCATAAGAAAACACAATACACAGATATACTAAAAATAAAGGTACTTTATTTTTATGACAATATGCCAAAAGTATCTCAGTGAGTACCCTCAGTATGAGGATGCCAAATATACACAAGATATATGTACACAATACCAAAAATATGCAGTAATAGCAAAAGGAAGTAATGCAAGCAATGTAAAGTTACAGTAGATTGCAATAGGAGCACACAGGTATAGGGGCAACACAAACCATATACTCCAAAAGTGGAATGTGAACCACGAATGGACCCCAAACCTATGTGAGCTTGTAGACAGTCGCGGGGACTGTAAGAAAACAGTGAGGGTTAGAAAAATAGCCCACCCCAAGACCCTGAAAAGTAGGTGTAAAGTGCACCTATAACCCCCAGAGAGCACAGAAGTCGTGATAGGGGGTTTCTGCAAGGAAGACCAACACCAGCAATGCAACAACAGTGGGTTTCCGGACCTGAGTACCTGTGGAACAAGGGGACCAAGTCCAAGAGTCGCAACAATGTCGAGAGAGGGCAGATGCCCAGGAAATGCCAGCTGAGGGTGCAAAGAAGCTGCCACCGGATTGTAGAAGCTGTGGATTCTGCAAGAACGAAGAGGACTAGGAAATTCCCCTTTGGATGATGGATGTCCCACGTCATGAAGAAGCTTGCAGAGGTGTTCCCATGCAGAAAGACCGCAAACAAGCCTTGCTAGCTGCAAGGGTAGCGGTTAGGGTTTTTGGATGCTGCTCTGGCCCAGGAGGGACCAGGATGTCGCCAATTAGATGAGGAGACAGAGGGGGGGCCCAGCAAGTCAGGGAGCCCTCACAGAAGCAGGCAGCACCCGCAGAAGTACCAGAACAGGCTCTTGGAAGAGGACAGAACCGGAGTCCACTCGAAGTCAGAAAAGGGAGTCCCACAATGCCGGAGGACAACTCAGAAGGTTGTGCACTGCAGGGTAGAGTGTCGGGGACCCAGGCTTGGCTGTGCACGAAGGAAATCCTGGAACACTGCACAGGAGCCGGAGCAGCTGCAAATCACGCGGTACCCAGCAATGCAGTCTAGCTTGGGGCGGCAAGGACTTACCTCCACCAAACTTGGACTGAAGAGTCACTGGACTGTGGGAGTCACTTGGACAGAGTTGCTGAGTTCAAGGGACCTCGCTCGTCGTGCTGAGAGGAGACCCAGAGGACCAGTGATGCAGTTCTTTGGTGCCTGCGGTTGCAGGGGGAAGATTCCGTCGACCCACAGGAGATTTCTTCAGAGCTTCTAGTGCAGAGAGGAGGCAGACTACCCCCACAGCATGCACCACCAGGAAAACAGTTGAGAAGGCGGCATGATCAGCATTACAAGGTTGCAGTAGTCGTCTTTGCTACTTTGTTGCAGTTTTGCAGGCTTCCAGCACGGTCAGCAGTCGATTCCTTGGCAGAAAGTGAAGAGAGAGATGCAGAGGAACTCGGATGAGCTCTTGCATTCGTTATCTAAGGAATCCCAAGAGACAGAGACCCGAAATAGCCAGAAAAGAGGGTTTGGCTACCTAGGAGAGAGGATAGGCTAGCAACACCTGAAGGAGCCTATCAGAAGGAGTCTCTGACGTCACCTGCTGGCACTGGCCACTCAGAGCAGTCCAGTGTGCCAGCAACACCTCTGTTTCCAAGATGGCAGAGGTCTGGAGCACACTGGAGGAGCTCTGGGCACCTCCCCTGGGAGGTGCAGGTCAGGGGAGTGGTCACTCCCCTTTCCTTTGTCCAGTTTCACGCCAGAGCAGGGCTGGGGGATCCCGAACCGGGTAGACTGGCTTATGCAGAGATGGGCACCATCTGTGCCCATCAAAAGCATTTTCAGAGGCTGGTGGAGGCTACTCCTCCCCAGCCCTGACACCTTTTTCCAAAGGGAGAGGGTGTAACACCTTCTCTCTGAGGAAGTCCTTTGTTCTGCCTTCCTGGGCCAGGCCTGGCTGGACCCCAGGAGGGCAGAAACCTGTATGAGGGGTTGGCAGCAACAGCAGCTGCAGTGAAACCCTGGTAAAGGTAGTTTGGCAGTACCCAGGTTCTGTGCTAGAGACTTGGGGGATCATGGAATTGTCTCCCCAATGCCAGAATGGCATTGGGGTGACAATTCCATGATTTTAGACATGTTACATGGCCATGTTCGGAATTACCATTGTGACGCTATACATAGGTAGTGACCTATGTATAGTGCACGCGTGTAATGGTGTCCCTGCACTCACAAAGTCCGGGGAATTTGCCCTGAACGATGTGGGGGCACCTTGGCTAGTGCCAGGGTGCCCACACACTAAGTAACTTTGCACCCAACCTTCACCAGGTGAAGGTTAGACATATAGGTGACTTATAAGTTACTTAAGTGCAGTGGTAAATGGCCGTGAAATAACGTGGACGTTATTTCACTCAGGCTGCACTGGCAGGCCTGTGAAAGAATAGTCAGATCTCTGTATGGGTGGCAAAAGAAATGCTGCAGCCCATAGGGATCTCCTGGAACCCCAATACCCTGGGTACCTCAGTACCATATACTAGGGAATTATAAGGGTGTTCCAGTATGTCAATGTGAATTGGTGAAATTGGTCACTAGCCTGTTAGTGACAATTTGGAAAGCAGAGAGAGCATAACCACTGAGGTTCTGGTTAGCAGAGCCTCAGTAAGACAGTTAGGCATCACACAGGGAACACATACATATAGGCCACAAACTTATGAGCACTGGGGTCCTGGCTAGCAGGGTCCCAGTGACACATAACAAACATACTGACAACATAGGGTTTTCACTATTAGCACTGGGCCCTGGCTAGCAGGATCCCAGTGAGACAGTGAAAACACCCTGACATATACTCACAAAGAGGCCAAAAGTGGGGGTAACAAGGCTAGAAAGAGGCTACTTTCTCACCCCCCCCAAACGAAGGACAATAAGGCTAACCTTGGCCAGTTGAGATTTTATTGTCTAAGTGGTGATAAGCGGAGAGTAGCTCAGCAATAGCCTGGTTACTCCCTTTATCATCCACTATATGGTTACTTCCCTGTGGGGATGTAAACCACCCTGTTTGAAGTTTTTTAGCTAACCAACAATGTGAAGATATATGTTCAGAGTTTCTATCAGTAAGTTTCAGTTTAGAACAGTGGGAATTGTCCACTGGACCTATCTCTAGTGATGAGAATGCCAGACAGGGATGCTGTCTCAGTAAAGCTGGGCGAAAACTTTGTCCATATGGCTGTAAGAGAGAACAGGGATGCTGTTTCTCTTGAGTTGGAGCAGGGCAGGGATGCTGTCCTATGAGCTCCACACTAGGGCAGGGCTGCTGTCCTAAGTGTTGTGAGGCAGTGCAGGGTTTCTGCACTAAGGTTTGTCTGGGAGGGTTGGAGGGATGCTCCATGTTAACTAAAATGGTGCTCTTTTTCTCACCAATATTAGTTATCCCACAGAGAGGTACTTCTACCTCAGGGAGTACAGCTATGCCAGCTGATGATTCCCTTGGTACAGGTGCCACCCCAGGAGAGGTTTCTCCCACCACAGGAATGGTATCCTGAATGGCAGGGTGGGTAGAGGATACTGTGATACCCTTTTTACCTGTTGTTGGAGAAGGATCCTAAGTTTTCAGGCCTTTTTCTCTCGTTTGCTTTTTCATTTCAGTAGAAATGAGAGGGAAGAATTCCTCAGGGATACCCAGCATGGCTGCATGGGTAGAAAACTATACCTCAGCCCAACCTGAGGTCTCTAGGTCATTACCTAAGAGACAGTCTACAGGTAAGCTAGGTGACACTACCACCTACTTAGGGCCAGTAACTCCACCCCAACTAAGCTGAACTATAGCTAAGGGAAGAAACTTAGTGGAGTTATGGACATCAATAATTTTGTACTGTTGTCCGATGATGTGTTGTTCAGGAGGCACTAGGTTTTCAGTCACCAAAGTGATACTGGCACCTGTGTCCCTGTAGGCCAAGGCCTCAACACCATTTATTGAAACTGTCTGCCTGTACTTATCCATTGTAAGGGGACAATCAGCCAGTGTGGCAAGGCCAATACCACTAGGTGTGACAGAAACTGTCTTGGGACTGACTACCCCAGTTTCTATGATGGACCCATAAGTGAACCCAACTACACCCTTAGTTTGACTGTTGCCAGCAGTCCCACCACTATTACCACTACTGCTAGGAGTATTAGAGTTTGATGTATTAGTGGTGGTAGGCTCAGGGGGTTTACCTGGACAGGACTTATCCCCTGGCCTATGGCCTTTATTTTTACACACAAAGCACCAAGGCTTTTTAATGTGTGTATGTTGTGAAGAAGAGGAAGAATTTGATTTATCCCCACCCCCTGAAGAGTGTTTAGGGTTTGAAGAAGGATCTTTGGTTTTACCCTTTTCCCCATGCTTATCCTCAGATTTCTCACCATCTTTTTTCTTGCCATCCTTGTCACCCCCTGTATGAACTTTTCTGTTCACTCTTGTTCTGACCCATTTGTCTGCCTTCTTTCCCAATTCTTGGGGCGAGGTCAGATCTGAGTCCACTAGGTATTGGTGTAACAAGTCAGACACACATTTATTCAGAATATGCTCTCTCAGAATAAGATTATACAGGCTTTCATAGTCAGAAACTTTACTGCCATGTAACCACCCCTCCAAGGCCTTCACTGAACAGTCAACAAAGTCTATCCAATCTTGTGAGGACTCTTTTCTGGTGTCTCTGAACTTAATCCTGTACTGTTCAGTGGTTAAGCCAAATCCATCCAAGAGTGCATCCTTCAAAACTGCAAAATTATTGGCATCACTTTCTCTAACAGTAAGGAGCCTATCCCTACCCTTTCCATTGAAAGATAGCCATAGAATAGCATCCCACTGCCTTTGAGGGACCCCCTGTACCATACAGACCCTCATAAGTGCAGCAAACCACTTGTTAATATCATCCCCCTCCTTGTAAGGAGGAACTATTTTGTGCAGATTCCTGGAATCATGCTCTCTCACAGGATTGCTATCAGGAATACTGCTGCTGCCACCATGGGGTCCAAACCCCAATCTCTGTCTCTCCTTCTCAAGGTCTAGGGATTCCCAGTCTAGAGCCAGCTGTTGCTGTTTAAGCTTCAGCCTGGTCTCTTCCACTCTCAACTTATTGAGTTCCCTTTCTAACATGTTGTCTTCAGGGTGGGTGGGTTGGGAATGCTTGGACACTGAGGATATGTTGGAATTAACAGAGGGGTTCTGTCCCTAACAGTTTGGACTCTAACAACCTGGCCTTCAGGAACAAAAACATCCCTACTGTGATGGGAGCTTCTATTACTACCAGCATTGCTAGGAGGTCTGCTAAGGGGCAGATTTTGAAGAGAACCCTGTACACCTCTCTCAAGGGGCTCCCCTGAGTCAGAGTGTGAGATATCTACTAACTTCTCAGATGAAGTGCCAGCTAGGGACTTATCATTCTCAATGAGCATGTTAAACAGACATTCTCTAGAAGGGTTCTTTCCTACCACTAAACCTCTATCAATGCAGAGACTCCTTAGGCTCTTAAAGTTAAGATTGTCATAAGTAGTATTGACAATTTTAAGAGAAGTTCCTACATCAGACATGATAGAAGAAGGTTTAGAAACAGTGTGAAGAGAGAAAAAGTTTCATGACTTTTTAAAGAACAGGAAAAAAAACGTTTTCAAACTTTTTTGAAACTTTTAGAAAGTTCAGGAGTACTTTTCAGCACTTAGCAGAAAGTGTAAGGGAAGAAAAAGCAAAACTTTTTGGGTAGGTGTGTAGGAGGCTGGACTGGCTTGTAGTGAGTACCAAGGGGTACTTGCACCTTGCACCAGGCCCAGTTATCCCTTATTAGCATATAGGGTGTCTAGCAGCTTAGGCTGATAGATAATGGTAGCTTAGCAGAGCAGCTTAGGCTGAACTAGGAGACGTGTGAAGCTACTACAGTACCACTTAGTGTCATATGCACAATATCATAAGAAAACACAATACACAGTTATACTAAAAATAAAGGTACTTTATTTTTATGACAATATGCCAAAGTATCTTAGAGTGTACCCTCAGTGAGAGGATAGGAAATATACACAAGATATATATACACAATAGCAAAAATATGCAGTATAGTCTTAGAAAACAGTGCAAACAATGTATAGTTACAATAGGATGCAATGGGGAAACATAGGGATAGGGGCAACACAAACCATATGCTCCAGAAGTGGAATGCGAACCACGAATGGACCCCAAACCTATGTGACCTTGTAGAGGGTCGCTGGGACTATTAGAAAATAGTGAGAGTTAGCAAAATAACCCTCCCCAAGACCCTGAAAAGTGAGTGCAAAGTGCACTAAAGTTCCCCTAAGGACAAAGTAGTCGTGTTAGAGGAATAATGCAGGAAAGACACAAACCAGCAATGCAACAACTGTGGATTTCCAATCTAGGGTACCTGTGGAACAAGGGGACCAAGTCCAAAAGTCACAAGCAAGTCGGAGATGGGCAGATGCCCAGGAAATGCCAGCTGCGGGTGCAAAGAAGCTTCTACTGGACAGAAGAAGCTGAGGTTTCTGCAGGAACGAAAAGGGCTAGAGACTTCCCCTTTGGTGGACGGATCCCTCTCGCCGCGGAGAGTCGTGCAAAAGTGTTTTCCCGCCGAAAGAACGCCAACAAGCCTTGCTAGCTGCAAATCGTGCGGTTAGCGTTTTTGGATGCTGCTGTGGCCCTGGAGCGACCAGGAGGTCACAAATTGGACCAGGAGAGAGAGGTGACGTCGAGCAAGACAAGGAGCCCTCTCAGTAGCAGGTAGCAGCTGGAGAAGTGCCAGAAACAGGCACTACAAGGATGTGTGAAACGGTGCTCACCCGAAGTCGCACAAAGAAGTCCCACGTCGCCGGAGAAAAACGTAGTAGGTCGTGCAATGCAGGGTAGAGTGCCGTGGACCCAGGCTGCACTGTGCACAAAGGATTTCCGCCGGAAGTGCACGGAGGCCGGAGTAGCAGCAAAAGTCGCTGTTCCCAGCAATGCAGTCTAGCGAGGTGAGGCAAGGACTTACCTCCACCAAACTTGGACTGAAGAGTCACTGGACTGTGGGGGCCACTTGGACAGAGTTGCTGGATTCAAGGGACCTCGCTCGTCATGCTGAGAGGAGACCCAAGGGACCGGTAATGCAGCTTTTTGGTGCCTGCGGTTGCAGGGGGAAGATTCCGTCGACCCACAGGAGATTTCTTCGGAGCTTCTAGTGCAGAGAGGAGGCAGACTACCCCCACAGCATGCACCACCAGGAAAACAGTTGAGAAGGCGGCAGGATCAGCGTTACAGAGTTGCAGTAGTCGTCTTTGCTACTATTTTGCAGTGTTGCAGGCTTCCAGCGCGGTCAGCAGTCGATTCCTTGGCAGAAGGTGAAGAGAGAGATGCAGAGGAACTCGGCTGAGCTCTTGCATTCGTTATCTAAAGTTTCCCCAGAGACAGAGACCCTAAAAAGCCAGAAAAGAGGGTTTGGCTACCTAGGAGAGAGGATAGGCTAGCAACACCTGAAGGAGCCTATCACAAGGAGTCTCTGACGTCACCTGGTGGCACTGGCCACTCAGAGCAGTCCAGTGTGCCAGCAGCACCTCTGTTTCCAAGATGGCAGAGGTCTGGAGCACACTGGAGGAGCTCTGGACACCTCCCAGGGGAGGTGCAGGTCAGGGGAGTGGTCACTCCCCTTTCCTTTGTCCAGTTTCGCACCAGAGCAGGGCTAAGGGGTCCCCTGAACCGGTGTAGACTGGCTTATGCAGAATTGGGCACATCTGTGCCCAACAAAGCATTTCCAGAGGCTGGGGGAGGCTACTCCTCCCCTGCCTTCACACCATTTTCCAAAGGGAGAGGGTGTCACACCCTCTCTCAGAGGAAGTTCTTTGTTCTGCCATCCTGGGCCAGGCCTGGCTGGACCCCAGGAGGGCAGATGCCTGTCTGAGGGGTTGGCAGCAGCAGCAGCTGCAGTGAAACCCCAGGAAGGGCAGTTTGGCAGTACCAGGGTCTGTGCTACAGACCACTGGGATCATGGGATTGTGCCAACTATGCCAGGATGGCATAGAGGGGGCAATTCCATGATCATAGACATGTTACATGGCCATATTCGGAGTTACCATTGTGAAGCTACATATAGGTAGTGACCTATATGTAGTGCACGCGTGTAATGGTGTCCCCGCACTCACAAAGTTCAGGGAATTGGCTCTGAACAATGTGGGGGCACCTTGGCTAGTGCCAGGGTGCCCTCACACTAAGTAACTTTGCACCTAACCTTTACCAGGTAAAGGTTAGACATATAGGTGACTTATAAGTTACTTAAGTGCAGTGTAAAATGGCTGTGAAATAACGTGTGCATTATTTCACTCAGGCTGCAGTGGCAGGCCTGTGTAAGAATTGTCAGAGCTCCCTATGGGTGGCAAAAGAAATGCTGCAGCCCATAGGGATCTTCTGGAACCCCAATACCCTGGGTACCTCAGTACCATATACTAGGGAATTATAAGGGTGTTCCAGTAAGCCAATGTAAATTGGTAAAATTGGTCACTATCCTGTTAGTGACAATTTGAAAGAAATGAGAGAGCATAACCACTGAGTTTCTGGTTAGCAGAGCCTCAGTGAGACAGTTAGGCACCACACAGGGAACACATACATATAGGCCACAAACTTATGAGCACTGGGGTCCTGACTAGCAGGGTCCCAGTGACACATAACAAACATACTGAAAACATAGGGTTTTCACTATGAGCACTGGGCCCTGGCTGGCAGGATCCCAGTGAGACAGTGAAAACACCCTGACATACACTCACAAACAGGCCTAAAGTGGGGGTAACAAGGCTAGAAAGAGGCTACTTTCTCACACAACCCCCCCCCCAAACGAAGGACAATAAGGCTAACCTTGGCCAGTTGAGACTTTATTGTCTAAGTGGTGATAAGTAGAGAGTAGCTCTGCAATAGACTGGTTACTCCCTTTATCATCCACTATATGGTTACTTCCCTTTGGGGATGTAAACCACCCTGTTTGAAGTTTTTTAGCTAAGCAACAATGTGAAGATGTATTTTTAGAGTTTCTATCAGTAAGTTTTAGTTTAGAGCAGTGGGAATTGTCCACTGAACCTATTTGTAATGATGGAAATGCCAGACAGGGATGCTGTCTCAATAAAGCCATAGCTGGACAAACATTTTGTCCATATGGCTGGAAGAGAGAACAGGGATGCTGCTTCTCTTGAGTTGGAGCAGGGCAGGGATGCTGTCCTATGAGCTCCACACTAGGGCAGGGATGCTGTCCTAAGTGTTGTGAGGCAGTGCAGAGTTTCTGCACTAAAGTTTCTCTGGGAGGGTTTGTGAGAAGGTAGCCTCTTTCTAGCCTTGTTACCCCCACTTTTGGCCTGTTTGTGAGTGTATGTCAGAGTGTTTGTCACTGTTTTCACTGTCTCACTGGGATCCTGATAGCCAGGCCTCAGTGCTCATAGTGAAAACACTATGTTTTCAGTATGTTTGTTATGTGTCACTGGGATCCTGCTGGTCAGGACCCCAGTGCTCATAAGTTTGTGGCCTATATGTATGCGTCACTGGGACCCTGTCACACAGGGCCCCAGTGCTCATAGGTGTGCATGTATATGTTCCCTGTGTGGTGCCTAACTGTCTCACTGAGGCTCTGCTAACCAGAACCTCAGTGGTTATGCTCTCTCATTACTTTCAAATTGTCACTGACAGGCTAGTGACCATTTTTACCAATTTACATTGGCTTACTGGAACACCCTTATAATTCCCTAGTATATGGTACTGAGGTACCCAGGGTATTGGGGTTCCAGGGGATCCCTATGGGCTGCAGCATTTCTTTTGCCACCCATAGGGAGCTCTGACAATTCTTACACAGGCCTGCCACTGCAGCCTGAGCGAAATAACGTCCACGTTATTTCACAGCCATTTTACACTGCACTTAAGTAACTTATAAGTCACCTATATGTCTAACCTTTACCTGGTAAAGGTTAGGTGCAAAGTTACTTAGTGTGAGGGCACCCTGGCACTAGCCAAGGTGCCCCCACATTGTTCAGAGCCAATTCCCTGAACTTTGTGAGTGCGGGGACACCATTACACGCGTGCACTACATATAGGTCACTACCTATATGTAGCTTCACCATGGTAACTCCGAATATGGCCATGTAACATGTCTATGATCATGGAATTGCCCCCTCTATGCCATCCTGGCATTGTTGGTACAATTCCATGATCCCAGTGGTCTGTAGCACAGACCCTGGTACTGCCAAACTGCCCTTCCTGGGGTTTCACTGCAGCTGCTGCTGCTGCCAACCCCTCAGACAGGCAGCTGCCCTCCTGGGGTCCAGCCAGGCCTGGCCCAGGATGGCAGAACAAAGAACTTCCTCTGAGAGAGTATGTGACACCCTCTCCCTTTGGAAAATGGTGTGAAGGCAGGGGAGGAGTAGCCTCCCCCAGCCTCTGGAAATGCTTTGTTGGGCACAGAGGTGCCCAATTCTGCATAAGCCAGTCTACACCGGTTCAGGGACCCCTTAGCCCCTGCTCTGGCGCGAAACTGGACAAAGGAAAGGGGAGTGACCACTCCCCTGACCTGCACCTCCCCTGGGAGGTGTCCAGAGCTCCTCCAGTGTGCTCCAGACATCTGCCATCTTGGAAACAGAGGTGCTGCTGGCACACTGGACTGCTCTGAGTGGCCAGTGCCACCAGGTGACGTCAGAGACTCCTTGTGATAGGCTCCTTCAGGTGTTAGTAGCCTTTCCTCTCTCCTAGGTAGCCAAACCCTCTTTTCTGGCTATTTAGGGTCTCTGTCTCTGGGGAAACTTTAGATAACGAATGCATGAGCTCAGCCGAGTTCCTCTGCATCTCTCTCTTCACCTTCTGATAAGGAATCGACCGCTGACCGCGCTGGAAGCCTGCAAACCTGCAACATAGTAGCAAAGACGACTACTGCAACTCTGTAACGCTGATCCTGCCGCCTTCTCGACTGTTTTCCTGCTTGTGCATGCTGTGGGGGTAGTCTGCCTCCTCTCTGCACCAGAAGCTCCGAAGAAATCTCCCGTGGGTCGACGGAATCTTCCCCCTGCAACCGCAGGCACCAAAAAGCTGCATTACCGGTCCCTTGGGTCTCCTCTCAGCACGACGAGCGAGGTCCCTCGAATCCAGCGACGCTGTCCAAGTTACCCCCACAGTCCAGTGACTCTTCAGCCCAAGTTTGGTGGAGGTAAGTCCTTGCCTCACCTCGCTGGGCTGCATTGCTGGGAACCGCGACTTTGCAGCTACTCCGGCCCCTGTGCACTTCCGGCGGAAATCCTTCGTGCACAGCCAAGCCTGGGTCCACGGCACTCTAACCTGCATTGCACGACTTTCTAAGTTGGTCTCCGGCGACGTGGGACTCCTTTGTGCAACTTCGGCGAGCACCGTTTCACGCATCCTCGTAGTGCCTGTTTCTGGCACTTCTCCGGGTGCTACCTGCTTCAGTGAGGGCTCCTTGTCTTGCTCGACGTCCCCTCTCTCTGCAGGTCCAATTTGCGACCTCCTGGTCCCTCCTGGGCCCCTGCAGCGTCCAAAAACGCCAAACGCACGATTTGCGTGTAGCAAGGCTTGTTGGCGTCTTTCCGGCGGGAAAACACTTCTGCACGACTCTCCAAGGCGAGTGGGATCCGTCCACCAAAGGGGAAGTCTCTAGCCCTTTTCGTTCCTGCAGAAACCTCAGCTTCTTCTGTCCAGTCGAAGCTTCTTTGCACCCGCAGCTGGCATTTCCTGGGCATCTGCCCATCTCCGACTTGCTTGTGACTTTTGGACTTGGTCCCCTTGTTCCACAGGTACCCTAGATTGGAAATCCACAGTTGTTGCATTGCTGGTTTGTGTCTTTCCTGCATTATTCCTCTAACACGACTACTTTGTCCTTAGGGGAACTTTAGTGCACTTTGCACTCACTTTTCAGGGTCTTGGGGAGGGTTATTTTGCTAACTCTCACTATTTTCTAATAGTCCCAGCGACCCTCTACAAGGTCACATAGGTTTGGGGTCCATTCGTGGTTCGCATTCCACTTCTGGAGCATATGGTTTGTGTTGCCCCTATCCCTATGTTTCCCCATTGCATCCTATTGTAACTATACATTGTTTGCACTGTTTTCTAAGACTATACTGCATATTTTTGCTATTGTGTATATATATCTTGTGTATATTTCCTATCCTCTCCCTGAGGGTACACTCTAAGATACTTTGGCATATTGTCATAAAAATAAAGTACCTTTATTTTTAGTATAACTGTGTATTGTGTTTTCTTATGATATTGTGCATATGACACTAAGTGGTACTGTAGTAGCTTCACACGTCTCCTAGTTCAGCCTAAGCTGCTCTGCTAAGCTACCATTATCTATCAGCCTAAGCTGCTAGACACCCTATACACTAATAAGGGATAACTGGGCCTGGTGCAAGGTGCAAGTACCCCTTGGTACTCACTACAAGCCAGTCCAGCCTCCTACATTGGTTGTGCAGCGGTGGGATAAGTGCTTTGAGACTACTTACCACTCTTGTCATTGTACTTTTCATAAGAGAAAAATATACAAAACAAGGTCAGTGTATATACACATAGCCAAAAAGTTTTGCATTTCCTCTTTTCACTCTTTTCTAAGTGCTGAAAAGTACTTCTAAACTTTCAAAAAGTTCTTAAAAGTTTAAAAAGTTTTTTCTGTCTTTCCAAAAAGTTCTGAAAACTTTTTTCTCTTTGTCTATCACTTTAACTCTCTCTAAAAATGTCTGGAACAGGCCAAAAAGTTGAACTGTCCAAACTTGCATATGATCACCTTAGCTGGAAAGGAGCAAGGAGTCTCTGCATAGAGAGAGGTTTGAGTGTAGGGAAGAATCCTTCCTTAGAACTGTTAATTAATATGCTTAGAGTACAGGATAAGGCCATAAGTGCCCAATCTGTAGAAAAAGTAGCTAATGGTTCTCAATCTGATCCAGGGACTCCCCCAGGAAAAGGTTCAGGAAAGAAACTTCTCAGCCTGCCCATTACTAGACAGTCTAGCATAGTTGGTACAGAGGTTGAATCACATCATACTGATGATGTGCTCTCACATTATGCTGGTAGCCAAGCTGTTAGGGTGCCCCTTGTAAGGGACAGGTCTCCTTCTGTTCATTCCCATCATACCTCTGTATCTAGAAATGTCCCTCCCACCCACCCTGATGACAGATTGTTAGAAAGGGAGCTCAATAGATTGAGAGTGGAACAAACCAGACTGAAGCTCAAGAAGCAACAGCTGGATTTGGATAGACAGTCTTTAGAAATAGAGAGGGAAAGACAGAAGTTGGGTTTAGATACCCATGGTGGCAGCAGCAGTATTCCCCATAGTCATCCTGCAAAAGAGCATGATTCCAGGAATCTGCACAAGATAGTTCCCCCTTATAAGGAGGGGGATAACATTAACAAGTGGTTTGCTGCACTTGAGAGGGCCTGTGCTGTACAGGATGTCCCTCAAAGGCAGTGGGCTGCTATCCTATGGCTATCATTTAGTGGAAAAGGTAGGGATAGGCTCCTTACTGTGAAAGAAAATGATGCCAATAATTTTACAGTTCTTAAGAATGCACTCCTGGATGGTTATGGCTTAACCACTGAACAGTACAGGATAAAGTTCAGAGAGACCAAAAAGGAGTCTTCACAAGACTGGGTTGATTTCATTGACCATTCAGTGAAGGCCTTGGAGGGGTGGTTACATGGCAGTAAAGTTACTGATTATGAAAGCCTGTATAACACAATCCTGAGAGAGCATATACTTAATAATTGTGTGTCTGATTTGTTGCACCAGTACCTGGTAGACTCTGATCTGACCTCTCCCCAAGAATTGGGAAAGAAGGCAGACAAATGGGTCAGAACAAGGGTGAACAGAAAAGTTCATACAGGGGGTGACAAAGATGGCAATAAGAAGAAAGATGGTGAAAAATCTCAAGATAAGCATGGGGATAAGGGTAAAACCAAAGATCCCACTTCAAATCTTAAACACTCTTCAGAGGGTGGGGATAAAACAAATTCTTCCTCTTCTTCCCAACCTGCACACATTAAAAAGCCTTGGTGCTTTGTGTGTAAAAACAGAGGCCATAGGCCAGGGGATAAGTCCTGTCCAGGTAAACCCCCTGAGCCTACCACCACTAATACATCAAGCTCTAGTGCCCCTAGCAGTAGTGGTACTAGTGGTGGGACTGCTGGCAACAGTCAAGCAAAGGGTGTAGTTGGGTTCACTTATGGGTCCATAGTGAAAACTGATGTCATCAGTCCCAAGACAGTTTCTGTCACACCTAGTGGCATTGGCCTTGCCACACTGGCTGCTTGTCCCCTTACAATGGATAAGTACAGGCAGACAGTTTCAATAAATGGTGTTGAGGCCTTGGCCTACAGGGACACAGGTGCCAGTTTCACTTTGGTGACTGAAAACCTAGTGCCTCCTGAACAACACATCATTGGACAACAGTATAAGATTATTGATGTCCATAACTCCACTAAGTTTCTTCCCTTAGCTATAATTCAGTTTAGTTGGGGTGGAGTTACTGGCCCTAAGCAGGTGGTGGTATCACCTAGCTTACCTGTAGACTGTCTCTTAGGTAATGACCTAGAGGCCTCAGGTTGGGCTAATGTAGAGTTTTATGCCCATGCAGCCATGCTGGGCATCCCTGAGGAATTGTTCCCTCTCATTTCAAGTGAAATGAAAAAGCAAAGGAGAGAAGGCCTGAAAACTCAGGATCCCTCTCCATCAACAGGTAAAAAGGGTATCACAGTATCCCCTAACCACCCTACCATTCAGGATACTATTCCTGTGGTGGGAGAAACCTCTCCTGGGGTGGCACCTGTTCCAAGGGAATCATCAGCTGGCAAAGCTGGACTCCCTGAGGTGGAAGTACCTCTCTGTGGGATAACTAACATTGGTGAGAAAAACAGCACCATTTTAGTTAACATGGAGCATCCCTCCAACCCTCCCAGAGAAACTGTAGTGCAGAAACCCTGCACTACCTCACAACACTTAGGACAGCATCCCTGCCCTAGTGTGGAGCTCATAGGACAGCATCCCTGCCCTGCTCCAACTCAAGAGAAACAGCATCCCTGTTCTCTCTTCCAGCCAAATGGACAAAGTTTTTGCCCAGCTATGGCTTTACTGAGACAGCATCCCTGTCTGGCATTTCCATCATTACAAATAGGTTCAGTGGATAATTCCCACTGCTCTAAACTAAAACTTACTGATAGAAACTCTGAAAATACATCTTCACATTGTTGGTTAGCTAAAAAAACTTCAAACAGGGTGGTTTACATCCCCACAGGGAAGTAACCATATAGTGGATGATAAAGGGAGTAACCAGTCTATTGCAGAGCTACTCTCTACTTATCACCACTTAGACAATAAAGTCTCAACTGGCCAAGGTTAGCCTTATTGTCCTTCGTTTGGGGGGGGGGGTTGTGTGAGAAGTTAGCCTCTTTCTAGCCTTGTTACCCCCACTTTTGGCCTGTTTGTGAGTGTATGTCAGAGTGTTTGTCACTGTTTTCACTGTCTCACTGGGATCCTGATAGCCAGGCCTCAGTGCTCATAGTGAAAACACTATGTTTTCAGTATGTTTGTTATGTGTCACTAGGATCCTGCTGGTCAGGACCCCAGTGCTCATAAGTTTGTGGCCTATATGTATGCGTCACTGGGACCCTGTCACACAGGGCCCCAGTGCTCATAGGTGTGCATGTATATGTTCCCTGTGTGGTGCCTAACTGTCTCACTGAGGCTCTGCTAACCAGAACCTCAGTGGTTATGCTCTCTCATTACTTTCAAATTGTCACTGACAGGCTAGTGACCATTTTTACCAATTTACATTGGCTTACTGGAACACCCTTATAATTCCCTAGTATATGGTACTGAGGTACCCAGGGTATTGGGGTTCCAGGAGATCCCTATGGGCTGCAGCATTTCTTTTGCCACCCATAGGGAGCTCTGACAATTCTTACACAGGCCTGCCACTGCAGCCTGAGTGAAATAACGTCCACGTTATTTCACAGCCATTTTACACTGCACTTAAGTAACTTATAAGTCACCTATATGTCTAACCTTTACCTGGTAAAGGTTAGGTGCAAAGTTACTTAGTGTGAGGGCACCCTGGCACTAGCCAAGGTGCCCCCACATTGTTCAGAGCCAATTCCCTGAACTTTGTGAGTGCGGGGACACCATTACACGCGTGCACTACATATAGGTCACTACCTATATGTAGCTTCACCATGGTAACTCCGAATATGGCCATGTAACATGTCTATGATCATGGAATTGCCCCCTCTATGCCATCCTGGCATTGTTGGTACAATTCCATGATCCCAGTGGTCTGTAGCACAGACCCTGGTACTGCCAAACTGCCCTTCCTGGGGTTTCACTGCAGCTGCTGCTGCTGCCAACCCCTCAGGCAGGCAGCTGCCCTCCTGGGGTCCAGCCAGGCCTGGCCCAGGATGGCAGAACAAAGAACTTCCTCTGAGAGAGGGTGTGACACCCTCTCCCTTTGGAAAATGGTGTGAAGGCAGGGGAGGAGTAGCCTCCCCCAGCCTCTGGAAATGCTTTGTTGGGCACAGAGGTGCCCAATTCTGCATAAGCCAGTCTACACCGGTTCAGGGACCCCTTAGCCCCTGCTCTGGCGCGAAACTGGACAAAGGAAAGGGGAGTGACCACTCCCCTGACCTGCACCTCCCCTGGGAGGTGTCCAGAGCTCCTCCAGTGTGCTCCAGACCTCTGCCATCTTGGAAACAGAGGTGCTGCTGGCACACTGGACTGCTCTGAGTGGCCAGTGCCACCAGGTGACGTCAGAGACTCCTTGTGATAGGCTCCTTCAGGTGTTAGTAGCCTTTCCTCTCTCCTAGGTAGCCAAACCCTCTTTTCTGGCTATTTAGGGTCTCTGTCTCTGGGGAAACTTTAGATAACGAATGCATGAGCTCAGCCGAGTTCCTCTGCATCTCTCTCTTCACCTTCTGACAAGGAATCGACCGCTGACCGCGCTGGAAGCCTGCAAACCTGCAACATAGTAGCAAAGACGACTACTGCAACTCTGTAACGCTGATCCTGCCGCCTTCTCGACTGTTTTCCTGCTTGTGCATGCTGTGGGGGTAGTCTGCCTCCTCTCTGCACCAGAAGCTCCGAAGAAATCTCCCGTGGGTCGACGGAATCTTCCCCCTGCAACCGCAGGCACCAAAAAGCTGCATTACCGGTCCCTTGGGTCTCCTCTCAGCACGACGAGCGAGGTCCCTCGAATCCAGCGACGCTGTCCAAGTGACCCCCACAGTCCAGTGACTCTTCAGCCCAAGTTTGGTGGAGGTAAGTCCTTGCCTCACCTCGCTGGGCTGCATTGCTGGGAACCGCGACTTTGCAGCTACTCCGGCCCCTGTGCACTTCCGGCGGAAATCCTTCGTGCACAGCCAAGCCTGGGTCCACGGCACTCTAACCTGCATTGCACGACTTTCTAAGTTGGTCTCCGGCGACGTGGGACTCCTTTGTGCAACTTCGGCGAGCACCGTTTCACGCATCCTCGTAGTGCCTGTTTCTGGCACTTCTCCGGGCGCTACCTGCTTCAGTGAGGGCTCCGTGTCTTGCTCGACGTCCCCTCTCTCTGCAGGTCCAATTTGCGACCTCCTGGTCCCTCCTGGGCCCCTGCAGCGTCCAAAAACGCCAAACGCACGATTTGCGTGTAGCAAGGCTTGTTGGCGTCTTTCCGGCGGGAAAACACTTCTGCACGACTCTCCAAGGCGAGTGGGATCCGTCCACCAAAGGGGAAGTCTCTAGCCCTTTTCGTTCCTGCAGAAACCTCAGCTTCTTCTGTCCAGTCGAAGCTTCTTTGCACCCGCAGCTGGCATTTCCTGGGCATCTGCCCATCTCCGACTTGCTTGTGACTTTTGGACTTGGTCCCCTTGTTCCACAGGTACCCTAGATTGGAAATCCACAGTTGTTGCATTGCTGGTTTGTGTCTTTCCTGCATTATTCCTCTAACACGACTACTTTGTCCTTAGGGGAACTTTAGTGCACTTTGCACTCACTTTTCAGGGTCTTGGGGAGGGTTATTTTGCTAACTCTCACTATTTTCTAATAGTCCCAGCGACCCTCTACAAGGTCACATAGGTTTGGGGTCCATTCGTGGTTCGCATTCCACTTCTGGAGTATATGGTTTGTGTTGCCCCTATCCCTATGTTTCCCCATTGCATCCTATTGTAACTATACATTGTTTGCACTGTTTTCTAAGACTATACTGCATATTTTTGCTATTGTGTATATATATCTTGTGTATATTTCCTATCCTCTCCCTGAGGGTACACTCTAAGATACTTTGGCATATTGTCATAAAAATAAAGTACCTTTATTTTTAGTATAACTGTGTATTGTGTTTTCTTATGATATTGTGCATATGACACTAAGTGGTACTGTAGTAGCTTCACACGTCTCCTAGTTCAGCCTAAGCTGCTCTGCTAAGCTACCATTATCTATCAGCCTAAGCTGCTAGACACCCTATACACTAATAAGGGATAACTGGGCCTGGTGCAAGGTGCAAGTACCCCTTGGTACTCACTACAAGCCAGTCCAGCCTCCTACAGGGTTGGAGGGATGCTCCATGTTAACTAAAATGGTGCTCTTTTTCTCACCAATGTTAGTTATCCCACATAGAGGTACTTCTACCTCAGGGAGTACAGCTTTGCCAGCTGATGTTTCCCTTGGAACAGGTGCCACCCCAGGAGAGGTTTCTCCCACCACAGGAATGGTATCCTGAATGGTAGGGTGGTTAGGGGATACTGTGATACCCTTTTTACCTGTTGATGGAGAGGGATCCTGAGTTTTCAGGCCTTCTCTCCTTTGCTTTTTCATTTCAGTAGAAATGAGAGGGAACAATTCCTCAGGGATGCCCAGCATGGCTGCATGGGCATAAAACTCTACATCAGCCCAACCTGAGGCCTCTAGGTCATTACCTAAGAGACAGTCTACAGGTAAGCTAGGTGATACCACCACCTGCTTAGGGCCAGTAACTCCACCCCAACTAAACTGAATTATAGCTAAGGGAAGAAACTTAGTGGAGTTATGGACATCAATAATCTTATACTGTTGTCCAATGATGTGTTGATCAGGGTGCACTAGGTTTTCAGTCACCAAAGTGATACTGGCACCTGTGTCCCTGTAGGCCAAGGCCTCAACACCATTTATTGAAACTGTCTGCCTGTACTTATCCATTGTAAGGGGACAAGCAGCCAGTGTGGCAAGGCCAATGCCACTAGGTGTGACAGAAACTGTCTTGGGACTGACTACCCCAGTTTCTATGATGGACCCATAAGTGAACCCAACTACACCCTTAACTTGACTGTTGCCAGCAGTCCCACCACTAGTACCACTACTGCTAGGGGCACTAGAGCTTGATGTATTAGTGGTGGTAGGCTCAGGGGGTTTACCTGGACAGGACTTATCCCCTGGCCTATGGCCTCTGTTTTTACACACAAAGCACCAAGGCTTTTTAAATTGTGTAGGTTGAGAAGAAGAGGAAGAATTTGTTTTATCCCCACCCCCTGAAGAGTGTTTAAGATTTGAAGTGGGATCTTTGGTTTTACCCTTGTCCCCATGCTTATCTTGAGATTTTTCACCATCTTTCTTCTTAGTGTTCTCTTTGTCACCCCCTGTATGAACTTTTCTGTTCACCCTTGTTCTGACCCATTTGTCTGCCTTCTTTCCCAATTCTTGGGGAGAGGTCAGATCAGAGTCCACCAAGTACTGGTGCAACAAATCAGACACACAATTATTAAGAATATGCTCTCTCAGGATCAACTTATACAGGCTGTCATAATCAGTAACTTTACTGCCATGTAACCACCCCTCCAAGGCCTTCACTGAATGGTCAATGAAATCCACCCAGTCTTGTGAAGACTCCTTTTTGGTCTCTCTGAACTTTATCCTGTATTGTTCAGTGGTTAAGCCATAACCATCCAGGAGTGCATTCTTAAGAACTGTAAAATTATTGGCATCACTTTCTTTCACAGTAAGGAGCCTATCCCTACCTTTTCCACTAAATGATAGCCATAGGATAGCAGCCCACTGCCTTTGAGGGACATCCTGTACAGCACAGGCCCTCTCAAGTGCAGCAAACCACTTGTTAATGTCATCCCCCTCCTTATAAGGGGGAACTATCTTGTGCAGATTCCTGGAATCATGCTCTTTTGCAGGATGACTATGGGGAATACTGCTGCTGCCACCATGGGTTTCTAAACCCAACTTCTGTCTTTCCTTCTCTAGTTCAAAAGACTGTCTATCCAAATCCAGCTGTTGCTTTTTAAGCTTCAGTCTGGTTTGTTCCACCCTCAACTTATTGAGTTCCCTTTCTAACAATCTGTCATCAGGGCTGGTGGGAGGGACATTTCTAGATACAGATTTATGATGGGAATGAACAGAAGGAGACCTGCCCCTTACAGAGGCCACCCTAACAGCTTGGCTGACAGTGTAATGTGAGAGCACATCATCTGTATGATGTGACTCCACCTCAGTACCAACTATGCTAGACTGTCTAGTAATGGGCAGGCTAAGAAGTTTCTTTCCTGAACCTTTTCCTGGGGGAGTCCCTGGATCAGATTGAGAACCATTAGCTACTTTTTCAACAGGTGGGGCACTTATGACCTTATCTTGTTCTCTAAGCATGTTAATTAACAGTTCCAAGGAAGGATTCTTCCCTACACTCAAACCTCTCTCTATGCAGAGACTCCTTGCTCCTTTCCAGCTAAGGTGATCATATGCAAGTTTGGACAGATCAACATTTTGGCCTGTGCCAGACATTTTTAGAGAGAGTTAAAGTGATAGAAAAAGAGAAAAAAGTTTTCAGAACTTTTTAGAAAGACAGAAAAAAACTTTTTAAACTTTTGAGAACTTTTTGAAAGTTTAGAAGTACTTTTCAGCACTTAGAAAACAATGAAAAGAGAAAATGCAAAAACGTTTTAGCTATGTGTATATACACTGACCTTGTTTTGTATATTTTTCTCTTATGAAAAGTACAATGACAAGAGTGGTAAGTAGTCTCAAAGCACTTATCCCACCGCTGCACAACCAATGTAGGAGGCTGGACTGGCTTGTAGTGAGTACCAAGGGGTACTTGCACCTTGCACCAGGCCCAGTTATCCCTTATTAGCGTATAGGGTGTCTAGCAGCTTAGGCTGATAGATAATGGTAGCTTAGCAGAGCAGCTTAGGCTGAACTAGGAGACGTGTGAAGCTACTACAGTACCACTTAGTGTCATATGCACAATATCATAAGAAAACACAATACACAGTTATACTAAAAATAAAGGTACTTTATTTTTATGACAATATGCCAAAGTATCTTAGAGTGTACCCTCAGTGAGAGGATAGGAAATATACACAAGATATATATACACAATAGCAAAAATATGCAGTATAGTCTTAGAAAACAGTGCAAACAATGTATAGTTACAATAGGATGCAATGGGGAAACATAGGGATAGGGGCAACACAAACCATATACTCCAAAAGTGGAATGCGAACCACGAATGGACCCCAAACCTATGTGACCTTGTAGAGGGTCGCTGGGACTATTAGAAAATAGTGAGAGTTAGAAAAATAACCCTCCCCAAGACCCTGAAAAGTGAGTGCAAAGTGCACTAAAGTTCCCCTAAGGACAAAGAAGTCGTGTTAGAGGAATAATGCAGGAAAGACACAAACCAACAATGCAACAACTCTGTATTTCCAATCTAGGGTACCTGTGGAACAAGGGGACCAAGTCCAAAAGTCACAAGCAAGTCGGAGATGGGCAGATGCCCAGGAAATGCCAGCTGCGGGTGCAAAGAAGCTTCTACTGGACAGAAGAAGCTGAGGTTTCTGCAGGAACGAAAAGGGCTAGAGACTTCCCCCTCGGTGGACGGATCCCTCTCGCCGTGGAGAGTCGTACAAAAGTGTTTTCCCGCCGAAAGAACGCCAACAAGCCTTGCTAGCTGCAAATCGTGCGGTTAGCGTTTTTGGATGCTGCTGTGGCCCTGGAGGGACCAGGAGGTCACAAATTGGACCAGGAGAGAGAGGTGACGTCGAGCAAGACAAGGAGCCCTCTCAGCAGCAGGTAGCCCCTGGAGAAGTGCCAGAAACACGCACTACGAGGATGCGTGAAACGGTGCTCACCCGAAGTCGCACAAAGAAGTCCCACGTCGCCGGAGAACAACTTAGGAGGTCGTGCAATGCAGGTTAGAGTGCCGTGGACCCAGGCTGGACTGTGCACAAAGGATTTCCGCCGGAAGTGCACGGAGGCCGGAGTAGCTGCAAAAGTCGCGGTTCCCAGCAATGCAGTCTAGCGAGGTGAGGCAAGGACTTACCTCCACCAAACCTGGACTGAAGAGTCACTGGACTGTGGGGGCCACTTGGACAGAGTTGCTGGATTCGAGGGACCTCACTCGTCGTGCTGAGAGGAGACCCAAGGGACCGGTAATGCAGCTTTTTGGTGCCTGCGGTTGCAGGGGGAAGATTCCGTCGACCCACGGGAGATTTCTTCGGAGCTTCTAGTGCAGAGAGGAGGCAGACTACCCCCACAGCATGCACCACCAGGAAAACAGTTGAGAAGGCGGCAGGATCAGCGTTACAGAGTTGCAGTAGTCGTCTTTGCTACTATGTTGCAGTGTTGCAGGCTTCCAGCGCGGTCAGCAGTCGATTCCTTGGCAGAAGGTGAAGAGAGAGATGCAGAGGAACTCGGCTGAGCTCTTGCATTCGTTATCTAAAGTTTCCCCAGAGACAGAGACCCTAAATAGCCAGAAAAGAGGGTTTGGCTACCTAGGAGAGAGGATAGGCTAGCAACACCTGAAGGAGCCTATCAGAAGGAGTCTCTGACGTCACCTGGTGGCACTGGCCACTCAGAGCAGTCCAGTGTGCCAGCAGCACCTCTGTTTCCAAGATGGCAGAGGTCTGGAGCACACTGGAGGAGCTCTGGACACCTCCCAGGGGAGGTGCAGGTCAGGGGAGTGGTCACTCCCCTTTCCTTTGTCCAGTTTCGCGCCAGAGCAGGGCTAAGGGGTCCCCTGAACCGGTGTAGACTGGCTTATGCAGAATTGGACACATCTGTGCCCAACAAAGCATTTCCAGAGGCTGGGGGAGGCTACTCCTCCCCTGCCTTCACTCCATTTTCCAAAGGGAGAGGGTGTCACACCCTCTCTCAGAGGAAGTTCTTTGTTCTGCCATCCTGGGCCAGGCCTGGCTGGACCCCAGGAGGGCAGATGCCTGTCTGAGGGGTTGGCAGCACCAGCAGCTGCAGTGAAACCCCAGGAAGGGCAGTTTGGCAGTACCAGGGTCTGTGCTACAGACCACTGGGATCATGGGATTGTGCCAACTATGCCAGGATGGCATAGAGGGGGCAATTCCATGATCATAGACATGTTACATGGCCATATTCGGAGTTACCATTGTGAAGCTACATATAGGTAGTGACCTATATGTAGTGCACGCGTGTAATGGTGTCCCCGCACTCACAAAGTTCAGGGAATTGGCTCTGAACAATGTGGGGGCACCTTGGCTAGTGCCAGGGTGCCCTCACACTAAGTAACTTTGCACCTAACCTTTACCAGGTAAAGATTAGACATATAGGTGACTTATAAGTTACTTAAGTGCAGTGTAAAATGGCTGTGAAATAACGTGTGCATTATTTCACTCAGGCTGCAGTGGCAGGCCTGTGTAAGAATTGTCAGAGCTCCCTATGGGTGGCAAAAGAAATGCTGCAGCCCATAGGGATCTCCTGGAACCCCAATACTCAGTACCATATACTAGGGAATTATAAGGGTGTTCCAGTAAGCCAATGTAAATTGGTAAAATTGGTCACTATCCTGTTAGTGACAATTTGAAAGAAATGAGAGAGCATAACCACTGAGGTTCTGGTTAGCAGAGCCTCAGTGAGACAGTTAGGCACCACACAGGGAACACATACATATAGGCCACAAACTTATGAGCACTGGGGTCCTGACTAGCAGGGTCCCAGTGACACATAACAAACATACTGAAAACATAGGGTTTTCACTATGAGCACTGGGCCCTGGCTGGCAGGATCCCAGTGAGACAGTAAAAACACCCTGACATACACTCACAAACAGGCCTAAAGTGGGGGTAACAAGGCTAGAAAGAGGCTACTTTCTCACAAGGTGTACATACACTGAACTTGTTTTGTATATTTTTCTCTTATGGAAAGTACAATGTGACAAAGTGGTAAGTAATTACAAGTACTTATCCCACTGCTACACAACCAATGTAGGAGATTGGCCTGGCTTGTAGTGGGTACCAGAGGTACTTACACCTTGTACCAGGTCCAGTTATCCCTTATTAGTGTAGAAGAGGTGTTTCTAGCAGCTTAGGCTGATAGAAGGTAGCTATAGCAGAGCAGCTTAGGCTGAACTAAGAGACATGCAAAGCTCCTACTATACCACTGGCGTCATATGCACAATATCATAAGAAAACACAATACACAGATATACTAAAAATAAAGGTACTTTATTTTTATGACAATATGCCAAAAGTATCTCAGTGAGTACCCTCAGTATAAGGATGCCAAATATACACAAGATATATGTACACAATACCAAAATTATGCAGTAATAGCAAAAGGAAGTAATGCAAGCATTGTAAAGTTACAATAGATTTCAATAGGAGCACATAGGTATAGGGGCAACACAAACCATATGCTCCAAAAGTGCAATGCGAACCACGAATGGACCCCAAACCTATGTAAGCTTGTAGAGGGTCGCTGGGACTGTAAGAAAACAGTGAGGATTAGAAAAATAGCCCACCCTGTAAGGTAGGTGTAAAGTACATCTACAACCCCCAGAGAGCACAGAAATCGTGATAGTGGGATTCTGCAAGGAAAACCAACACCAGCAATGCAACAATAGTGGATTTCCGGACCTGAGTACCTGTAAGACAAGGGGACCAAGTCCAAGAGTCGCGACAGTGTCGAGAGTGGGCAGGAGCCCAGGAAATGCCAGCTGAGGGTGCAAGGAAGCTGCCACCGAATAGAAGAAGCTTGGTGTTTTGCAAGAACGAAGAGGACTAGGAACTTCCCCTTTGGAGGATGGATGTCCCACGTCGTGAAGAAGCTTGCAGAGGTGTTCCCACGCAGAAAGACCGCAATCAAGCCTTGCTAGCTGCAAGGGTCGCAGTTAGGGTTTTTGGGTGCTGCTGTAGCCCAGGAGGGACCAGGATGTTGCCACTTGGGTGAGGAGACAGAAGGGGCACCCAGCAAGTCAGGAAGCCCTCACAGAAGCAGGCAGCACCCGCAGAAGTACCGGAACAGGCACTTAGAAGAGGAGTGAACCGGAGTCCACCGAAGTCAGAAAAGGGAGTCCCACGACGCCGGAGGATAACTCAGAGGGTTGTGCACTGCAGGTTAGAGTGTAGGGGACCCAGGCTTGGCTGTGCACGAAGGAAATCCTGGAAGAGTGCACAGGAGCAGCTGCAAATCATGTGGTACCCAGCAATGCAGCCCAGCGAGGTGAGGCAAGGACTTACCTCCACCAAACTTGGACTGAAGAGTCACTGGACTGTGGGAGTCACTTGGACAGAGTTGCTGAGTTCCGGGTGTAGGAGGCTGGACTGGCTTGTAGTGAGTACCTAGGGGTACTTACACCTTGCACCAGGCCCAGTTATCCCTTATTAGTGTATAGGGTGTCTAGCAGCTTAGGCTGATAGATAATGGTAGCTTAGCAGAGCGGCTTAGGCTGAACTAGGAGACGAGTGAAGCTCCTACAGTACCACAAGTGTCATATGCACAATATCATAAGAAAACACAATACACAGATATACTAAAAATAAAGGTACTTTATTTTTATGACAATATGCCAAAAGTATCTCAGTGAGTACCCTCAGTATGAGGATAGCAAATATACACAAGATATATGTACACAATACCAAAATATGCAGTAATAGCAATAGAAAACAGTGCAAACAATGTATAGTTACATTAGGATGCAATGGGGACACATAGGGATAGGGGCAACACAAACCATATACTCCAAAAGTGTAATGCGAACCACGAATGGACCCCAAACCTATGTGATCTTGTAGAGGGTCACTGGGACTGTAAGAAAACAGTTAGGGTTAGAAAAATAGCCCATCCCAAGACCCTGAAAAGTGAGTGCAAAGTGCACTAAAGTTCCCCAAAGGACATAGAAGTCGTGATAGGGGAATTCTGCAGGAAAGACACAAACCAGCAATGCAACAACAATGGATTTCCAGTCGAGGATACCTGTGGAACAAGGGGACCAAGTCCACAAGTCACAAGCAAGTCGGAGATGGGCAGATGCCCAGGAAATGCCAGCTGTGGGTGCAAAGAAGCTGCTACTGGACAGTAGAAGCTGAGGATTCTGCAAGAATGACAAGGGCTAGAGACTTCCCCTTTGGAGGATGGATCCCCCACGCCGTGGAGAGTCGTGCAGAAGTGTTTTCCTGAAGAAAGACTGCCAACAAGCCTTGCTAGCTGCAAGTCGTGCGGTTAGCGTTTTTGGATGCTGCTGTGGCCCAGGAGGGACCAGGATGTCGCCAATTGCATCAGGGGACAGAGGAGTTGCCCAGCAAGACAAGGAGCCCTCTCAGAAGCAGGCAGCACCCGCAGAAATGCCGGAACAGGCACTACGAAGAGGAGTGAAACGGTGCTCACCCGAAGTCGCACAAAGGAGTCCCACATCGCCGGAGGACAACTTAGAAAGTCGTGCAATGCAGGTTAGAGTGCCGTGGACCCAGGCTTGGCTGTGCACAAAGGATTTCCGCCGGAAGTGCACAGAGGGCGGAGTAGCTGCAAAAGTCGCGGTTCCCAGCAATGCAGTCTGGTGTGGGGAGGCAAGGACTTACCTCCACCAAACTTGGACTGAAGAGTCACTGGACTGTGGGAGTCACTTGGACAGAGTTGCTGGATTCAAGGGACCTCGCTCGTCGTGCTGAGAGGAGACCCAGGGTACCGGTGATGCAGTTCTTTGGTGCCTGCGGTAGCAGGGGGAAGATTATGTCGACCCACTGGAGATTTCTTCGGAGCTTCTAGTGCAGAGAGGAGGCAGACTACCCCCACAGCATGCACCACCAGGAAAACAGTCGAGAAGGCGGCAGGATCAGCGTTACAGAGTTGCAGTAGTCGTTCGTCTTTGCTACTTTGTTGCAGTTTTGCAGGCTTCCAGCGCGGTCAGCAGTCGATTCCTTGGCAGAAGGTGAAGAGAGAGATGCAGAGGAACTCTGATGAGCTCTTGCATTCGTTATCTAAGGAAATCCCCAAAACAGAGACCCGAAATAGCCAAAAAAGAGGGTTTGGCTACTTAGGAGAGAAGATAGGCTAGCAACACCTGAAGGAGCCTATCAGAAGGAGTCTCTGACGTCACCTGCTGGCCCTGGCCACTCAGAGCAGTCCAGTGTGCCAGCAGCACCTCTGTTTCCAAGATGGCAGAGGTCTGGAGCACACTGGAGGAGCTCTGGGCACCTCCCAGGGGAGGTGCAGGTCAGGGGAGTGGTCACTCCCCTTTCCTTTGTCCAGTTTCACGCCAGAGCAGGGCTGAGGGGTCCCTGAACCGGTGTAGACTGGCTTATGCAGAAATGGGCACCATCTGTGCCCATGAAACCATTTCCAGAGGCTGGGGGAGGCTACTCCTCCCCAGCCTTGACACCTTTTTCCAAAGGGAGAGGGTGTAACACTGTAGGAAAGTACCATCTTGCCTGGCATGTTACCCCCATTTTTCACTGTATATATGTTGTTTTAGTTGTATGTGTCACTGGGACCCTGGTAACCCAGGGCCCCAGTGCTCATAAGTGTGCCTGAATGTGTTACCTGTGTAGTGACTAACTGTCTCACTGAGGCTCTGCTAATCAGAACCTCAGTGGTTATGCTCTCTCATTTCTTTCCAAATTGTCACTGACAGGCTAGTGACCATTTTTACCAATTTACATTGGCTTACTGGAACACCCTTATAATTCCCTAGTATATGGTACTGAGGTACCCAGGGTATTGGGGTTCCAGGAGATCCCTATGGGCTGCAGCATTTCTTTTGCCACCCATAGGGAGCTCTGACAATTCTTACACAGGCCTGCCACTGCAGCCTGAGTGAAATAACGTCCACGTTATTTCACAGCCATTTTACACTGCACTTAAGTAACCTATAAGTCACCTATATGTCTAACCTTTACCTGGTAAAGGTTAGGTGCAAAGTTACTTAGTGTGAGGGCACCCTGGCACTAGCCAAGGTGCCCCCACATTGTTCAGAGCCAATTCACTGAACTTTGTGAGTGCGGGGACACCATTACACGCGTGCACTACATATAGGTCAATACCTATATGTAGCTTCACCATGGTAACTCCGAATATGGCCATGTAACATGTCTATGATCATGGAATTGCCCCCTCTATGCCATCCTGGCATTGTTGGTACAATTCCATGATCCCAGTGGTCTGTAGCACAGACCCTGGTACTGCCAGACTGCCCTTCCTGGGGTTTCACTGCAGCTGCTGCTGCTGCCAACCCCTCAGACAGGCAGCTGCCCTCCTGGGGTCCAGCCAGGCCTGGCCCAGGATGGCAGAACAAAGAACTTCCTCTGAGAGAGGGTGTGACACCCTCTCCCTTTGGAAAATGGTGTGAAGGCAGGGGAGGAGTAGCCTCCCCCAGCCTCTGGAAATGCTTTGTTGGGCACAGATGTGCCCAATTCTGCATAAGCCAGTCTACACCGGTTCAGGGACCCCTTAGCCCCTGCTCTGGCGCGAAACTGGACAAAGGAAAGGGGAGTGACCACTCCCCTGACCTGCACCTCCCCTGGGAGGTGTCCAGAGCTCCTCCAGTGTGCTCCAGACCTCTGCCATCTTGGAAACAGAGGTGCTGCTGGCACACTAGACTGCTCTGAGTGGCCAGTGCCACCAGGTGACGTCAGAGACTCCTGCTGATAGGCTCCTTCAGGTGTTAGTAGCCTTTCCTCTCTCCTAGGTAGCCAAACCCTCTTTTCTGGCTATTTAGGGTCTCTGTCTCTGGGGAAACTTGAGATAACGAATGCATGAGCTCAGCCGAGTTCCTCTGCATCTCCCTCTTCACCTTCTGATAAGGAATCGACCGCTGACCGCGCTGGAAGCCTGCAAACCTGCAACATAGTAGCAAAGACGACTACTGCAACTCTGTAACGCTGATCCTGCCGCCTTCTCGACTGTTTTCCTGCTTGTGCATGCTGTGGGGGTAGTCTGCCTCCTCTCTGCACCAGAAGCTCCGAAGAAATCTCCCGTGGGTCGACGGAATCTTCCCCCTGCAACCGCAGGCACCAAAAAGCTGCATTACCGGTCCCTTGGGTCTCCTCTCAGCACGACGAGCGAGGTCCCTCGAATCCAGCGACGCTGTCCAAGTGACCCCCACAGTCCAGTGACTCTTCAGCCCAAGTTTGGTGGAGGTAAGTCCTTGCCTCACCTCGCTGGGTTGCATTGCTGGGAACCGCGACTTTGCAGCTACTCCAGCCCCTGTGCACTTCCGGCGGAAATCCTTCGTGCACAGCCAAGCCTGGGTCCACGGCACTCTAACCTGCATTGCACGACTTTCTAAGTTGGTCTCCGGCGACGTGGGACTCCTTTGTGCAACTACGGCGAGCACCGTTTCACGCATCCTCGTAGTGCCTGTTTCTGGCCCTTCTCCGGGTGCTACCTGCTTCAGTGAGGGCTCTTTGTCTTGCTCGGCGTCCCCTCTCTCTGCAGGTCCAATTTGCGACCTCCTGGTCCCTCCTGGGCCCCAGCAGCGTCCAAAAACGCCAAACGCACGATTTGCGTGTAGCAAGGCTTGTTGGCGTCCTTCCGGCGGGAAAACACTTCTGCACGACTCTCCAAAGCGAGAGGGATCCGTCCACCAAAGGGGAAGTCTCTAGCCCTTTTCGTTCCTGCAGAAACCTCAGCTTCTTCTGTCCAGTCGAAGCTTCTTTGCACCCGCAGCTGGCATTTCCTGGGCATCTGCCCATCTCCGACTTGCTTGTGACTTTTGGACTTGGTCCCCTTGTTCCACAGGTACCCTAGATTGGAAATCCACAGTTGTTGCATTGCTGGTTTGTGTCTTTCCTGCATTATTCCTCTAACACGACTATTTTGTCCTTAGGGGAACTTTAGTGCACTTTGCACTCACTTTTCAGGGTCTTGGGGAGGGTTATTTTTCTAACTCTCACTATTTTCTAATAGTCCCAGCGACCCTCTACAAGGTCACATAGGTTTGGGGTCCATTCGTGGTTCGCATTCCACTTTTGGAGTATATGGTTTGTGTTGCCCCTATCCCTATGTTTCCCCATTGCATCCTATTGTAACTATACATTGTTTGCACTGTTTTCTAAGACTATACTGCATATTTTTGCTATTGTGTATATATATCTTGTGTATATTTCCTATCCTCTCACTGAGGGTACACTCTAAGATACTTTGGCATATTGTCATAAAAATAAAGTACCTTTATTTTTAGTATAACTGTGTATTGTGTTTTCTTATGATATTGTGCATATGATACTAGGTGGTACTGTAGTAGCTTCACACGTCTCCTAGTTCAGCCTAAGCTGCTCTGCTAAGCTACCATTATCTATCAGCCTAAGCTGCTAGACACCCTATACACTAATAAGGGATAACTGGGCCTGGTGCAAGGTGCAAGTACCCCTTGGTACTCACTACAAGCCAGTCCAGCCTCCTACAAACACCCTCTCTCTGAGGAAGTCCTTTGTTCTGCCATCCTGGGCCAAGCCTGGCTGGACCCCAGGAGGGCAGAAACCTGTCTGAGGGGTTGGCAGCAGCAGCACCTGCAGTGAAACCCCGGGAAAGGCAGTTTGGCAGTACCAGGGTCTGAGGTACAGACCCGTGGGATCATGGGATTGTGCCAACTATGCCAGGATGGCATAGAGGGGGCAATTCCATGATCATAGACATGTTACATGCTCATATTCGGAGTTACCATTGTGAAGCTACACATAGGTAGTGACCTATGTGTAGTGCACGCGTGGAATGGTGTCCCCGCACTCACAAAGTCCGGGGAATTTGCCCTGAACAATGTGGGGGCACCTTGGCTAGTGCCAGGGTGCCCACACACTAAGTAACTTTGCACCTAACCTTTACCAGGTAAAGGTTAGACATATAGGTGACTTATAAATTACTTAAGTGCAGTGGTATATGGCTGTGAAATAACGTGGACGTTATTTCACTCAGGCTGCAGTGGCAGGCCTGTGTAAGAATTGTCTGAGCTCCCTATGGGTGGCAAAAGAAATGCTGCAGCCCATAGGGATCTCCTGGAACCCCAATACCCTGGGTACCTCAGTACCATATACTAGGGAATTATAAGGGTGTTCCAGTATGCCAATGTAAATTGGTGAAATTGGTCACTAGCCTGTTAGTGACAATTTGTACAGAGAGAGCATAACCACTGAGGTTCTGGTTAGCAGAGCCTCAGTGAGACAGTTAGGCACCACACAGGGAACACATACATATAGGTCACAAACTTATGAGCACTGGGGTCTTGGCTAGCAGGGTCCCAGTGACACATAACAAACATACTGAAAACATAGGGTTTTCACTATGAGCACTGGGCCCTGGCTGGCAGGATCCCAGTGAGACAGTGAAAACACCCTGACATACACTCACAAACAGGCCAAAAGTGGGGGTAACAAGGCTAGAAAGAGGCTACTTTCTCACACCGGGGACCACGCTCGTCGTGCTGAGAGGGGACCCAGAGGACCGGTGATGCAGTCTTTTGTTGCCTGCCGTTGCAGGGGGAAGATTCCTTCGACCCACTGGAGATTTCTTCAGAGCTCCTGGTGCAAGAAGGAGGCAGGATACCCCCAGAGCATGCTCCACCAGGAAACAGGCGAGAAAGCAGGCAGGATGAAGCGATACAAGGTTGCTGTAGTCATCTTTGCTACTTTGTTGCGGTTTTGCAGGCGTCCTGAGCAGTCAGCGGTCAATCCTTTGGCAGAAGGTGAAGAGGGAGATGCAGAGGAACTCTGGTGAGCTCTTGCATTCGGTATCTGAAGAATTCCCGAAAGCAGAGACCCTAAATAGCCAGAAAAGGAGGTTTGGCTACCTAGGAAGGAGGATAGGCTAGTAAGAAAGGTAAGAGCCTATCAGAAGGAGTATCTGACGTCACCTGATGGCACTGGCCACTCAGAGCAGTCCAGTGTGCCATCAACACCTCTGTTTCAAAGATGGCAGAGGTCTGGGGCACACTGGAGGAGCTCTGGGCACCTCCCCTGGGAGGTGCAGGTCAGGGGAGTGGTCACTCCTTTTCCTTTGTCCAGTTTCGCGCCAGAGCAGGGCTAGGGGATCCCTAAACCGGTGTAGACTGGCTTATGCAGAGATGGGCAGCATCTGTGCCCATCAAAGCATTTCCAGAGGCTGGGGGAGGCTACTCCTCCCCAGCCATCACACCTATTTTCAAAGGGAGAGGGTGTCACACCCTCTCTTGGTGGAAATCCTTTGTTCTGCCTTCCTGGGCCAGGGCTGCCTGGACCCCAGGAGGGCAGAAACCTGTCTGAGGGGTTGGCAGCAGCAGCTGCAGTGGAGACCCACGAAAGGCAGTTTGGCAGTACCCGGGTTCTGTGCTAGAGACCCGGGGGATCATGGAATTGTCTTCCCAATGCCAGAATGGCATTGGAGTGACAATTCCATGATCTTAGACATGTTGCATGGCCATGTTCAGAGTTACCATTGTGACGCTATACATAGGTAGTGACCTATGTATAGTGCACGCGTGTAATGGTGTCCCCGCACTCACAAAGTCCGGGGAATTTGCCCTGAACGATGTGGGGGCACCTTGGCTAGTGCCAGGGTGCCCACACACTAAGTAACTTTGCACCCAACCTTCACCAGGTGAAGGTTAGACATATAGGTGACTTATAAGTTACTTAAGTGCAGTGGTAAATGGCTATGAAATAACGTGGACGTTATTTCACTCAGGCTGCACTGGCAGGCCTGTGTAAGAATAGTCAGATCTCCCTATGGGTGGCAAAAGAAGTGCTGCAGCCCATAGGGATCTCCTGGAACCCCAATACCCTGGGTACCTCAGTACCATATACTAGGAAATTACAAGGGTGTTCCAGTATGCCAATGTGAATTTGTGAAATTGGTCACTAGCCTGTTAGTGACAATTTGGAAAGCAGGGAGAGCATAACCACTGAGGTTCTGGTTAGCAGAGCCTCAGTGAGGCAGTTAGGCATCACACAGGGAACACATACATATAGGCCACAAACCTACAAGCACTGGGGTCCTGGCTAGCAGGGTCCCAGTGACACATAACAAACATACTGACAACATAGGGTTTTCACTATGAGCACTGGGCCCTGGATAGCAGGATCCCAGTGAGACAGTGAAAACACCCTGACATATACTCATAAACAGGCCAAAAGTGGGGGTAACAAGGCTAGAAAGAGGCTACTTTCTCACACAACCCCCCCAAAACGAAGGACAATAAGGCTATTCTTGGCCAGTTGAGACTTTATTGTCTAAGTGGTGATAAGTGGAGAGTAGCTCTGCAATAGACTGGTTACTCCCTTCATCATCCACTATATGGTTACTTCCCTGTGGGGATGTAAACCACCCTGTTTGAAGTTTTTTAGCTAACCAACAATGTGAAGATATATTTTCAGAGTTTCTATCAGTAGGTTTTAGTTTAGAACAGTGGGAATTGTCCACTGGACCTATCTATAGTGATGAGAATGCCAGAGAGAGATGCTGTCTCAATAAAGCCATAGCTGGGCAAAAACTTTGTCCATATGGCTGTAAGAGAGAACGGGGTGCTGTTTCTCGTGAGTTGGAGCAGGGCAGGGATGCTGTCCTATGAGCTCCACACTAGGGCAGGGCTGCTGTCCTAAGTGTTGTGAGGCAGTGCAGGGTTTCTGCACTAAAGTTTCTCTGGGAGGGTTGGAGGGATGCTCCATGTTAACTAAAATGGTGCTCTTTTTCCTCACCAATATTAGTTATCCCACAGAGAGGTACTTCTACCTCAGGGAGTACAGCTATGCCAGCTGATGATTCCCTTGGTACAGGTGCCACCCCAGGAGAGCCACCACAGGAATGGTATCCTGAATGGCAGGGTGGGTAGGGGATACTGTGATACCCTTTTTACCTGTTGTTGGAGAAGGATCCTGAGTTCTCAGGCCTTTTTCTGTCCTTTGCTTTTTCATTTCAGTAGAAATGAGAGGGAACAATTCCTCAGGGATACCCAGCATGGCTGCATGGGTACAAAACTCTACCTCAGCCCAACCTGAGGTCTCTAGGTCATTACCTAAGAGAGAGTCTACAGGTAAGCTAGGTGACGCTACCACCTGCTCAGGGCCAGTAACTCCACCCCAACTAGGCTGAACTATAGCTACGGGAAGAAACTTAGTGGAGTTATGGACATCAATAATTTTGTACCATTGTCCAATGATGTGTTGTTCAGGAGGCACTAGGTTTTCAGTCACCAAAGTGATACTGGCTCCTGTGTCCCTGTAGGCCTGGGCCTCAACACCATTTATTGAAACTGTCTACCTGTACTTATCCATTGTAAGGGGACAAGCAGCCAGTGTGGCAAGGCCAATACCGCTAGGTGTGACAGAAACTGTCTTGGGACTGACTACCCCAGTTTCTATGATGGACCCATAAGTGAACCCAACTACACCCTTAGTTTGACTGTTGCCAGCAGTCCCACCACTATTACCACTACTGCTAGGGGCACTAGAGTTGGATGTATTAGTGGTGGTAGGCTCAGGGGGTTTACCTGGACAGGACTTATCCCCTGGCCTATGGCCTTTATTTTTACACACAAAGCACCAAGGCTTTTTACTGTGTGTATGTTATGAAGAAGAGGAAGAATTTGATTTATCCCCACCCCCTGTAGAGTGTTTAGGATTTGAAGAAGGATCTTTGGTTTTACCGTTATCCCTATGCTTATCCTGAGATTTCTCACCATCTTTCTTCTTGCAATCCTTGTCACCCCCTGTATGAACTTTTCTGTTGACTCTTGTGCTGACCCATTTGTCTGCCTTCTTTCCCAATTCTTGGGGAGAGGTCAGATCTGAGTCCACTAGATATTGGTGTAACAAGTCAGACACACACTTGTTAAGAATATGCTCTCTCAGAATAGGATTATACAGGCTTTCATAGTCAGATAGTTTACTGCCATGTAACCACCCCTCCAAGGCCTTCACTGAACAGTCAACAAAGTCTATCCAATCTTGTGAGGACTCTTTTCTGGTGTCTCTGAACGTAATCCTGTATTGTTCAGTGGTTAAGCCAAATCCATCCAAGAGTGCATCCTCCAAAACTTTGTAATTATTGGCATCACTTTCTCTGACAGTAAGGAGCCTATCCCTACCCTTTCCAGTGAAAGATAGCCACAAGATAGCAGCCCACTGCCTTTGAGGGACCAACTGTACCATACAGGCCCTCTCAAGTGCAGCAAACCACTTGTTAATGTCATCCCCCTCCTTGTAAGGGGGGACTATCTTATGCAGATTCCTGGAATCTTGCTCTCTAACAGGATTGCTATCAGAAATACTGCTGCTGCCACCATGGGGAACTTCCCCATTCTCTGTCTTTCCCTCTCTATATCTAGGGATTCCCTGTCTAAGGCCAGCTGCTGCTGTTTAAGCTTCAGTCTGGTCTCTTCCAACCTCAGCTTTCTGAGTTCCCTTTCCATTAAGTTATCCTCAGGGTGGGAGGCTTGGGAATGTTTGGACACAGAGGAGATTTGGGAATTGGCAGAGAGAGACCTGTCCCTAACTGGCTGGATCATAGTAACCTGGCCTCTAGGAGTGAAAGATGCCCTACTAATGTTTGAAACTTTCCCACTACCAGTGTCATTAGGTGGCTTGTTAGATATCAGGTACTTACTTCCTAAGTGAGGGTATCCTCTGAGATACCTTTGGCATATTGTCACTAAAATAAAGTACCTTTATTTTTAAAAGTCTGAGTATTGTGTTTTTGTAGGAAAGTACCATCTTGCCTGGCATGTTACCCCCATTTTTCACTGTATATATGTTGTTTTAGTTGTATGTGTCACTGGGACCCTGGTAACCCAGGGCCCCAGTGCTCATAAGTGTGCCTGAATGTGTTACCTGTGTAGTGACTAACTGTCTCACTGAGGCTCTGCTAATCAGAACCTCAGTGGTTATGCTCTCTCATTTCTTTCCAAATTGTCACTAACAGGCTAGTGACCATTTTTACCAATTTACATTGGCTTACTGGAACACCCTTATAATTCCCTAGTATATGGTACTGAGGTACCCAGGGTATTGGGGTTCCAGGAGATCCCTATGGGCTGCAGCATTTCTTTTGCCACCCATAGGGAGCTCTGACAAATCTTACACAGGCCTGCCACTGCAGCCTGAGTGAAATAACGTCCACGTTATTTCACAGCCATTTTACACTGCACTTAAGTAACTTATAAGTCACCTATATGTCTAACCTTTACCTGGTAAAGGTTAGGTGCAAAGTTACTTAGTGTGAGGGCACCCTGGCACTAGCCAAGGTGCCCCCACATTGTTCAGAGCCAATTCCCTGAACTTTGTGAGTGCGGGGACACCATTACACGCGTGCACTACATATAGGTCACTACCTATATGTAGCTTCACAATGGTAACTCCGAATATGGCCATGTAACATGTCTATGATCATGGAATTGCCCCCTCTATGCCATCCTGGCATAGTTGGCACAATCCCATGATCCCAGTGGTCTGTAGCACAGACCCTGGTACTGCCAAACTGCCCTTCCTGGGGTTTCACTGCAGCTGCTGCTGCTGCCAACCCCTCAGACAGGCATCTGCCCTCCTGGGGTCCAGCCAGGCCTGGCCCAGGATGGCAGAACAAAGAACTTCCTCTGAGAGAGGGTGTGACACCCTCTCCCTTTGGAAAATGGTGTGAAGGCAGGGGAGGAGTAGCCTCCCCCAGCCTCTGGAAATGCTTTCTTGGGCACAGATGTGCCCAATTCTGCATAAGCCAGTCTACACCGGTTCAGGGACCCCTTAGCCCCTGCTCTGGCGCGAAACTGGACAAAGGAAAGGGGAGTGACCACTCCCCTGACCTGCACCTCCCCTGGGAGGTGTCCAGAGCTCCTCCAGTGTGCTCCAGACCTCTGCCATCTTGGAAACAGAGGTGCTGCTGGCACACTGGACTGCTCTGAGTGGCCAGTGCCACCAGGTGACGTCAGAGACTCCTGCTGATAGGCTCCTTCAGGTGTTAGTAGCCTATCCTCTCTCCTAGGTAGCCAAACCCTCTTTTCTGGCTATTTAGGGTCTCTGTCTCTGGGGAAACTTCAGATAACGAATGCAAGAGCTCATCCGAGTTCCTCTGCATCTCTCTCTTCACCTTCTGATAAGGAATCGACTGCTGACCGCGCTGGAAGCCTGCAAACCTGCAACATAGTAGCAAAGACGACTACTGCAACTCTGTAACGCTGATCCTGACGCCTTCTCGACTGTTTTCCTGCTTGTGCATGCTGTGGGGGTAGCCTGCCTCCTCTCTGCACCAGAAGCTCCGAAGAAATCTCCCGTGGGTCGACGGAATCTTCCCCCTGCAACCGCAGGCACCAAAAAGCTGCATTACCGGTTCCTTGGGTCTCCTCTCAGCACGACGAGCGAGGTCCCTCGAATCCAGCGACGCTGTCCAAGTGACCCCCACAGTCCAGTGACTCTTCAGCCCAAGTTTGGTGGAGGTAAGTCCTTGCCTCACCTCGCTGGGCTGCATTGCTGGGAACCGCGACTTTGCAGCTACTCCGGCCCCTGTGCACTTCCGGCGGAAATCCTTTGTGCACAGCCAAGCCTGGGTCCACGGCACTCTAACCTGCATTGCACGACTTTCTAAGTTGGTCTCCGGCGACGTGGGACTCCTTTGTGCAACTTCGGCAAGCACCGTTTCACGCATCCTCGTAGTGCCTGTTTCTGGCACTTCTCCGGGTGCTACCTGCTTCAGTGAGGGCTCTTTGTCTTGCTCGACGTCCCCTCTCTCTTCAGGTCCAATTTGCGACCTCCTGGTCCCTCCTGGGCCCCAGCAGCGTCCAAAAACGCCAAACGCACGATTTGCGACTAGCAAGGCTTGTTGGCGTCCTTCCGGCGGGAAAACACTTCTGCACGACTCTCCAAGGCGAGAGGGATCCGTCCACCAAAGGGGAAGTCTCTAGCCCTTTTCGTTCCTGCAGAAACCTCAGCTTCTTCTGTCCAGTCGAAGCTTCTTTGCACCCGCAGCTGGCATTTCCTGGGCATCTGCCGATCTCCGACTTGCTTGTGACTTTTGGACTTGGTCCCCTTGTTCCACAGGTACCCTAGATTGGAAATCCACAGTTGTTGCATTGCTGGTTTGTGTCTTTCCTGCATTATTCCTCTAACACGACTTCTTTGTCCTTAGGGGAACTTTAGTGCACTTTGCACTCACTTTTCAGGGTCTTGGGGAGGGTTATTTTTCTAACTCTCACTATTTTCTAATAGTCCCAGCGACCCTCTACAAGGTCACATAGGTTTGGGGTCCATTCGTGGTTCGCATTCCACTTTTGGAGTATATGGTTTGTGTTGCCCCTATCCCTATGTTTCCCCATTGTAACTATACATTGTTTGCACTGTTTTCAAAGACTATACTGCATATTTTTGCTATTGTGTATATATATCTTGTGTATATTTCCTATCCTCTCACTGAGGGTACACTCTAAGATACTTTGGCATATTGTCATAAAAATAAAGTACCTTTATTTTTTGTATAACTGTGTATTGTGTTTTCTTATGATATTGTGCATATGACACTAAGTGGTACTGTAGTAGCTTCACACGTCTCCTAGTTCAGCCTAAGCTGCTTTGCTAAGCTACCATTATCTATCAGCCTAAGCTGCTAGACACCCTATACACTAATAAGGGATAACTGGGCCTGGTGCAAGGTGCAAGTACCCCTTGGTACTCACTACAAGCCAGTCCAGCCTCCTACATTGGTTGTGCAGTGGTGGGATAAGTGCTTGAGACTACTTACCACTCTTGTCATTGTACTTTTCATAAGAGAAAAATATACAAAACAAGGTCAGTGTATATACACATAGCCAAAAAGTTTTGCATTTCCTCTTTTCACTCTTTTCTAAGTGCTGAAAAGTACTTCTAAACTTTCAAAAAGTTCTGAAAAGTTTAAAAAGTTTTTTTCTGTCTTTCCAAAAAGTTCTGAAAACTTTTTTCTCTTTTTCTATCACTTTAACTCTCTCTAAAAAATGTCTGGCACAGGCCAAAGTGTTGATCTGTCCAAACTTGCATATGACAACCTTAGCTGGAAAAGAGCAAGGAGTCTCTGTATAGAGAGAGGTTTGAGTGTAGGGAAAAATCCTTCCTTGGAACTGTTACTTAACATGCTTAGAGAACAGGATAAGGCCATAGGTGCCCCATCTGTTGAAAAAGTACCTAATAGTTCCCAATCTGATTCAGGGACTCCCCCAGGAAAAGATTCAGGAAAGAAACTTCCTAGCCTGCCCATTACTAGACAATCTAGCATAGATGGTAATGATGATGAGCCACACCAAATAAATAGTGTTGTGTCACATCATAGCAAAAGCATTTATTCTCACCATACTGGTAGTAATGTTTCTGTAAACCAAGCTGTTAGGGTGGCTGCTGTAAGGGACAGGTCTCCTTCTGTTCATTCCCATCATAGCTCTGTTTCTAGAAATGTCCCTCCCACCAACCCTGATGACAGAATGTTAGAGAGGGAACTCAATAAGTTGAGGGTGGAACAAACCAGACTGAAGCTTAAAAAGCAACAGCTGGATTTGGATAGACAGTCTTTTGAATTAGAGAAGGAAAGACAGAAGTTGGGTTTAGATACCCATGGTGGCAGCAGCCGTATTCCCCATAGTCATCCTGCAAAAGAGCATGATTTGAGGAATCTGCACAAGATAGTTCCCCCTTATAAGGAGGGGGATGACATTAACAAAGGGTTTGCTGCACTTGAGAGGGCCTGTGTTGTACAGGATGTCCCTCAAAGGCAGTGGGCTGCTATCTTATGGCTATCATTTAGTGGAAAAGGTAGGGATAGGCTCCTTACTGTGAAAGAAAATGATGCTAATAATTTCCAAGTTCTTAAGAATGCACTCCTGGATGGTTATGGCTTAACCACTGAACAGTACAGGATAAAGTTCAGAGAGACCAAAAAGGAGTCTTCACAAGACTGGGTTGATTTCATTGACCAGGCAGTGAAGGCCTTGGAGGGGTGGTTACATGGCAGTAAAGTTACTGATTATGACAGCCTGTATAACTTGATCCTGAGAGAGCATATTCTTAATAATTGTGTGTCTGATTTGTTGCATCAGTACTTGGTGGACTCTGATCTGACCTCTCCCCAAGAATTGGGAAAGAAGGCAGACAAATGGGTCAGAACAAGAGTGAACAGAAAAGTTCATACAGGGGGTGACAAAGATGGCAACAAAAAGAAGGATGGTAAGTCTTCTGACAAGGGTGGGGACAAATCTAAAAATGAGTCTTCATCAGGCCCACAAAAACACTCTGGTGGGGGTGGTGGGTCCAAATCCTCCTTTAATCAGAACAAGCAAAAGAAACCATGGTGCTATTTATGTAAAATAAAAGGCCATTGGACAACAGATCCCAGTTGTCCAAAGAAAGGCACCACTGCTCCTACCACTACAACCCCTACTGCTACACCTAGTGCCCCTACTAATAGCAGTGGTGGTGGGAGCAAACCTACTAATAGCCAATCCAAGGGAGTAGCTGGGCTCACTTTTGGTAACTTAGTTGGGGTTGGTCTGATTAGGGAGACCACAGAGGCTACTTTAGTCTCTGAAGGGGCTATTGATTTAGCCACTTTGGTTGCTTGCCCCCATAACTTGGAGAAGTACAAGCAACTAACCCTAATAAATGGTGTTGAGGTCCAGGCCTACAGGGACACAGGTGCCAGTGTCACAATGGTGATTGAGAAACTGGTGCACCCTGAACAACACATACTTGGACACCAGTACCAAGTAACCGATGCTCACAACATAACACAAAACCACCCCATGGCTGTTGTAAATCTCAACTGGGGGGGGGTAACTGGTCCAAAGAAAGTTGTGGTAGCTTCAGATTTACCTGTAGACTGTCTATTAGGGAATGATTTGGAGACATCAGCTTGGTCAGATGTGGAGTTGGAGGCCCATGCAGCAATGCTGGGTATCCCAGGGCATATTTTTGCTTTGACAAGGGCTCAGGCCAAAAAGCAAAAAGGACAGGGAAGCTTGGATCCTGGAACAATGGACCAAGTGCTCCCTAAAGCTAGGGCTAGTAGAAGCAAACCACTTCCTACTATCCCTCCCTCTACAGTGGATTCTACTTCTGAGGAAGAAGAATTCCCTCCCTGTGCAGAACCTACACCAGAGGAGCTGGAAGCAGACACTACTGAGCTTTTGGGTGAAGGGGGGCCTGCCAGAGAGGAGCTGAGTGTGGCACAGCAAACCTGTCCCACATTAGAGGGTCTCAGACAGCAAGCTGTCAAACAGGCTAATGGGGATGTCAGTGACTCTCACAGAGTTTACTGGGAGGACAACCTCTTGTACACTGAGCATAGGGATCCTAAACCTGGAGCTGCCAGGAGATTAGTGATTCCTCAGGAGTACAGAAAGTTCCTCCTAACACTGGCACATGACATTCCCCTAGCTGGGCACCTGGGTCAAATGAAAACTTGGGACAGATTGGTTCCATTGTTTCATTGGCCTAGGATGTCTGAGGACACAAAGGAATTTTGTAAGTCCTGTGAAACCTGTCAAGCCAGTGGCAAGACAGGTGGCACTCCAAAGGCACCCCTTATCCCACTGCCTGTGGTTGGGGTTCCCTTTGAAAGGGTAGGGGTTGACATAGTTGGCCCCCTTGACCCTCCTACTGCTTCAGGCAATAGGTTTATCTTGGTGGTAGTGGACCATGCCACAAGATACCCTGAAGCAATTCCTTTAAGGACCACTACAGCTCCTGCAGTGGCAAAGGCCCTCCTGGGAATATTTTCCAGGGTGGGCTTCCCAAAGGAAGTAGTATCAGACAGAGGAAGCAATTTCATGTCTGCATACTTAAAGGCCATGTGGAAGGAGTGTGGTGTAACGTACAAGTTCACAACACCCTATCATCCACAAACAAATGGACTGGTGGAGAGATTTAATAAAACTCTCAAAGGCATGCTTATGGGACTCCCTGAAAAACTCCGCAGGAGATGGGATATCCTTCTACCATGCCTCCTTTTTGCCTACAGGGAGGTACCCCAGAAAGGAGTGGGCTTCAGCCCCTTTGAACTTCTTTTTGGACACCCTGTTAGGGGTCCACTCACACTTGTAAAGGAGGGTTGGGAACAACCTTTAAAAGCTCCTAAGCAGGATATTGTGGATTATGTACTTGGCCTCAGATCAAGGATGGCTGAGTACATGAAAAAGGCCAGTAAAAACCTTCAGGCCAGCCAAGAGCTCCAGAAGCAATGGCATGATCAGAAGGCTGTTTTGGTTCAGTACCAACCAGGGCAGAAAGTGTGGGTCTTGGAGCCTGTGGCCCCAAGAGCACTCCAAGATAAATGGAGTGGACCCCACACAATTGTTGAAAAGAAGGGTGAAGTCACCTACTTGGTTGACTTAGGCACTGCCAGGAGTCCCCTTAGGGTGCTCCATGTCAACCGCCTGAAACCCTACTATGACAGGGCTGATCTCACCCTGCTCATGGCAACTGATGAGGGACAGGAAGAAGACAGTGATCCTCTACCTGATCTCTTCTCTTCCACAGAACAAGATGCTCTTCTGGAAGGTGTAGTTTTGGCAGATTGTCTTACTGCTGAGCAGAAAGACCATTGCATAAATCTCCTAGGACAATTTTCAGAACTCTTCTCTACTGTGCCAGGCACCACTTCTTGGTGTGAGCACACTATAGATACTGGAGACAGTTTACCTGTCAAAAGTAAGATCTATAGGCAGCCTGACCATGTCAGGGACTGCATAAAGCAAGAAGTTCAGAAAATGTTGGAACTAGGAGTGGTTGAGCACTCTGACAGTCCATGGGCTTCCCCTGTGTTACTGGTACCAAAACCCAATTCTAAAGATGGAAAGAAGGAAATGCGGTTTTGTGTAGACTATAGAGGTCTCAACTTGGTAACCAAAACTGATGCTCACCCTATACCCAGGGCAGATGAGCTTATAGATACACTGGCATCTGCCAAGTATCTAAGCACTTTTGATTTGACTGCAGGGTATTGGCAGATCAAATTATCAGAAGATGCTAAATCTAAGACTGCATTTTCTACCATTGGAGGACATTACCAGTTTACTGTAATGCCTTTTGGTTTGAAAAATGCACCTGCCACTTTTCAGAGGTTGGTGAACACAGTCCTGCAAGGGCTGGAAGCTTTCAGTGCAGCATATTTGGACGATATAGCTGTCTTTAGCTCCAGCTGGGATGATCACCTGGTCCACCTATGGAAAGTTTTGGAGGCCCTGCAAAAGGCAGGCCTCACTATCAAGGCTTCAAAGTGCCAGATAGGGCAGGGTAAGGTGGTTTATCTGGGACACCTTGTTGGTGGGGAACAGATTGCACCACTTCAGGGGAAAATCCAAACAATTATTGATTGGGTTCCCCCTACCACTCAGACTCAGGTGAGAGCCTTCCTAGGCCTCACTGGGTACTACAGGAGGTTCATTAAGAACTATGGCTCCATTGCAGCCCCTCTTAATTACCTCACATCCAAGAAAATGCCTAAAAAGGTATTATGGACAGCAAACTGTCAGAAAGCTTTTGAGGAGCTGAAGCAGGCCATGTGCTCTGCACCTGTCCTGAAAAGCCCTTGTTACTCTAAAAAATTCTATGTCCAAACTGATGCATCTGAATTAGGAGTAGGGGCAGTCCTATCACAACTTAATTCTGAGGGCCAGGATCAACCTGTTGCTTTTATTAGTAGGAGGTTGACCCCTAGAGAAAAGCGTTGGTCTGCCATTGAGAGGGAGGCCTTTGCTGTGGTCTGGGCTCTGAAGAAGTTGAGGCCATACCTGTTTGGCACTCACTTCATTGTTCAGACAGACCACAAACCTCTACTTTGGCTAAAACAAATGAAAGGTGAAAATCCTAAATTGTTGAGGTGGTCCATATCCCTACAGGGAATGGACTATACAGTGGAACATAGACCTGGGAGTAGCCACTCCAATGCAGATGGACTCTCCAGATATTTCCACTTAGACAATGAAGACTCATCAGGTCATGGCTAGTCTTATTGTCCTTCGTTTGGGGGGGGGGGTTGTGTAGGAAAGTACCATCTTGCCTGGCATGTTACCCCCATTGTTCACTGTATATATGTTGTTTTAGTTGTATGTGTCACTGGGACCCTGGTAACCCAGGGCCCCAGTGCTCATAAGTGTGCCTGAATGTGTTACCTGTGTAGTGACTAACTGTCTCACTGAGGCTCTGCTAATCAGAACCTCAGTGGTTATGCTCTCTCATTTCTTTCCAAATTGTCACTAACAGGCTAGTGACCATTTTTACTAATTTACATTGGCTTACTGGAACACCCTTATAATTCCCTAGTATATGGTACTGAGGTACCCAGGGTATTGGGGTTCCAGGAGATCCCTATGGGCTGCAGCATTTCTTTTGCCACCCATAGGGAGCTCTGACAAATCTTACACAGGCCTGCCACTGCAGCCTGAGTGAAATAACGTCCACGTTATTTCACAGCCATTTTACACTGCACTTAAGTAACTTATAAGTCACCTATATGTCTAACCTTTACCTGGTAAAGGTTAGGTGCAAAGTTACTTAGTGTGAGGGCACCCTGGCACTAGCCAAGGTGCCCCCACATTGTTCAGAGCCAATTCCCTGAACTTTGTGAGTGCGGGGACACCATTACACGCGTGCACTACATATAGGTCACTACCTATATGTAGCTTCACAATGGTAACTCCGAATATGGCCATGTAACATGTCTATGATCATGGAATTGCCCCCTCTATGCCATCCTGGCATAGTTGGCACAATCCCATGATCCCAGTGGTCTGTAGCACAGACCCTGGTACTGCCAAACTGCCCTTCCTGGGGTTTCACTGCAGCTGCTGCTGCTGCCAACCCCTCAGACAGGCATCTGCCCTCCTGGGGTCCAGCCAGGCCTGGCCCAGGATGGCAGAACAAAGAACTTCCTCTGACAGAGGGTGTGACACCCTCTCCCTTTGGAAAATGGTGTGAAGGCAGGGGAGGAGTAGCCTCCCCCAGCCTCTGGAAATGCTTTCTTGGGCACAGATGTGCCCAATTCTGCATAAGCCAGTCTACACCGGTTCAGGGACCCCTTAGCCCCTGCTCTGGCGCGAAACTGGACAAAGGAAAGGGGAGTGACCACTCCCCTGACCTGCACCTCCCCTGGGAGGTGTCCAGAGCTCCTCCAGTGTGCTCCAGACCTCTGCCATCTTGGAAACAGAGGTGCTGCTGGCACAATGGACTGCTCTGAGTGGCCAGTGCCACCAGGTGACGTCAGAGACTCCTGCTGATAGGCTCCTTCAGGTGTTAGTAGCCTATCCTCTCTCCTAGGTAGCCAAACCCTCTTTTCTGGCTATTTAGGGTCTCTGTCTCTGGGGAAACTTGAGATAACGAATGCATGAGCTCAGCCGAGTTCCTCTGCATCTCCCTCTTCACCTTCTGATAAGGAATCGACCGCTGACCGCGCTGGAAGCCTGCAAACCTGCAACATAGTAGCAAAGACGACTACTGCAACTCTGTAACGCTGATCCTGCCGCCTTCTCGACTGTTTTCCTGCTTGTGCATGCTGTGGGGGTAGTCTGCCTCCTCTCTGCACCAGAAGCTCCGAAGAAATCTCCTGTGGGTCGACGGAATCTTCCCCCTGCAACCGCAGGCACCAAAAAGCTGCATTACCGGTCCCTTGGGTCTCCTCTCAGCACGACGAGCGAGGTCCCTCGAATCCAGCGACGCTGTCCAAGTGACCCCCACAGTCCAGTGACTCTTCAGCCCAAGTTTGGTGGAGGTAAGTCCTTGCCTCACCTCGCTGGGCTGCATTGCTGGGAACCGCGACTTTGCAGCTACTCCGGCCCCTGTGCACTTCCGGCGGAAATCCTTTGTGCACAGCCAAGCCTGGGTCCACGGCACTCTAACCTGCATTGCACGACTTTCTAAGTTGGTCTCCGGCGACGTGGGACTCCTTTGTGCAACTTCGGCGAGCACCGTTTCACGCATCCTCGTAGTGCCTGTTTCTGGCACTTCTCCGGGTGCTACCTGCTTCAGTGAGGGCTCTTTGTCTTGCTCGACGTCCCCTCTCTCTTCAGGTCCAATTTGCGACCTCCTGGTCCCTCCTGGGCCCCAGCAGCGTCCAAAAACGCCAAACACACGATTTGCGACTAGCAAGGCTTGTTGGCGTCCTTCCGGCGGGAAAACACTTCTGCACGACTCTCCAAGGCGAGAGGGATCCGTCCACCAAAGAGGAAGTCTTTAGCCCTTTTTGTTCCTGCAGAAACCTCAGCTTCTTCTGTCCAGTCGAAGCTTCTTTGCACCCGCAGCTGGCATTTCCTGGGCATCTGCCGATCTCCGACTTGCTTGTGACTTTTGGACTTGGTCCCCTTGTTCCACAGGTACCCTAGATTGGAAATCTACAGTTGTTGCATTGCTGGTTTGTGTCTTTCCTGCATTATTCCTCTAACACGACTTCTTTGTCCTTAGGGGAACTTTAGTGCACTTTGCACTCACTTTTCAGGGTCTTGGGGAGGGTTATTTTTCTAACTCTCACTATTTTCTAATAGTCCCAGCGACCCTCTACAAGGTCACATAGGTTTGGGGTCCATTCGTGGTTCGCATTCCACTTTTGGAGTATATGGTTTGTGTTGCCCCTATCCCTATGTTTCCCCATTGCATCCTATTGTAACTATACATTGTTTGCACTGTTTTCTATGACTATACTGCATATTTTTGCTATTGTGTATATATATCTTGTGTATATTTCCTATCCTCTCACTGAGGGTACACTCTAAGATACTTTGGCATATTGTCATAAAAATAAAGTACCTTTATTTTTAGTATAACTGTGTATTGTGTTTTCTTATGATATTGTGCATATGACATTAAGTGGTACTGTAGTAGCTTCACACGTCTCCTAGTTCAGCCTAAGCTGCTCTGCTAAGCTACCATTATCTATCAGCCTAAGCTGCTAGACACCCTATACACTAATAAGGGATAACTGGGCCTGGTGCAAGGTGCAAGTACCCCTTGGTACTCACTACAAGCCAGTCCAGCCTCCTACAGTTTTCTTGTGATATAATGCTATATGATACAAGTAGTATAGTTGGAGCTTTGCATGTCTCCTAGTTCAGCCTAACCTGCTTTGCCATAGCTACCTCTATCAGCCTAAGCTGCTAGAAACACCTCTTCTACACTAATAAGGGATAACTGGACCTGGTACAGAGTGTAAGTACCCCTTGGTACCCACTACAAGCCAGGCCAGCCTCCTACAATTTCTTCTTGGCTTCCGGTGCAGGGTGAAGGCAGACGGCCCTCAGAGCATGCACCACCAGGAAACAGTTGTGAAAGCTGGCAGGATGAGGGGCTACAATGTTGCTGGTAGTCGTCTTGCTACTCTGTTGCGGTTTTGCAGGCGTAATGGAGCAGTCAGCAGTCGATCCTTGGCAGAAGTCGAAGAGGGAAGTGCAGAGGAACTCTGGTGAGCAATCTGAGGAATCGCCCAGGAGAGACCCTAAATAGCCCAGAAAGGAGAATTGGCTACTGAGAAAGGTAAACACCTATCAAGAGGAGTCTCTGACGTCACCTGCTGGCACTGACCACTCAGAGCTGTCCATTGTGCCCCAACACCTCTGAATCCAAGATGACAGAGGTCTGGAATGCACTGGAGGAGCTCTGGGCACCTCCCAGGGGAGGTGCAGGTCAGGGGAGTGGTCACTCCCCTTTCCTTTGTCGAGTTTCACGCCAGAGCAGGGCTCAGGGATCCCTGAACCAGTGCAGACTGGCTTATGCAGAGATGGGCACCATCTGTGCCCATCAAAGAATTTCCAGAGGCTGGGGGAGGCTACTCCTCCCCAGCCCTGACACCTTTTTCTAAAGGGAGAGGGTGTAACACCCTCTCTCTGAGGAAGTACTTTGTTCTGCCTTCCTGGGCCAAGCCTGGCTGGACCCCAGGAGGGCAGAAACCTGTCTGAGGAGTTGGCAGCAGCAGTAGCTGCAGTGAAACCCCAGGAAAGGTAGTTTGGCAGTACCCAGGTCTGTGCTAGAGACTCGGGGGATCATGGAATTGTCTGGCATTGGGGTGACAATTCCATGATCTTAGACATGTTACATGGCCATGTTCGGAGTTACCATTGTGACGCTATACATAGGTAGTGACATATGTATAGTGCACGCGTGAAATTGTGTCCCCGCACTCACAAAGTTCGGGGAATTTGCCCTGAACGATGTGGGGGCACCTTGGCTAGTGCCAGGGTGCCCACACACTAAGTAACTTAGCACCCAACCTTCACCAGGTGAAGGTTAGACAAATAGGTGACTTATAAGTTACTTAAGTGCAGTGGTAAATGGCTGTGAAATAACGTGGACGTTATTTCACTCAGGCTGCAGTGGCAGGCCTGTGTAAGAATTGTCAGAGCTCCCTATGGGTGGCAAAAGAAATGCTGCAGCCCATAGGGATCTCCTGGAACCCCAATACCCTGGGTACCCCTGTACCATATACTAGGGAATTATAAGGGCGTTCCAGTATGCCAATGTGAATTGGTGAAATTGGTCACTAGCCTGTTAGTGACAATTTGGAAAGCAGAGAGAGCAAAACCACTGAGGTTCTGGTTAGTAGAGCCTCTGTGAGACAGTTAGTCATCACACAGGGAACACATACAGGGCACGCTTATGAGCACTGGGGCCCTGGCTGGCAGGGTCCCAGTGACACATACACTAAAACAACATATATACAGTGAAATATGGGGGTAACATGCCAGGCAAGATGGTACTTTCCTACAGGTCTTACCGCTTGAATACGGAGCACATAGCCTCGTAGAACTCCTTCACCTGAACAGGGAAGGAAGCAACACTGGAACTCAGGCTCCTGGAAAAGTAGGGAGGTATGAAGTCGAATCCGGCAACTGCACTTCAGAACCATGTTTGGAACACCAATGTTCCGTTGTTGTCACGTCAGCTGGTGACGAGGGAAAGTCGAAGCATACTTTGAATTCTTGTGCTTCTTCTGCCTCCTCCCAGAGTGTTCCGAGGACTTAGAGTGAGACAAAGAGGACTTGTGGCCTGAGACCTCCGAGGAGACAAGCGACACAGCGTTGCCTGCCAGGCTGCAAGCAGCTTTAGAGACTGCTCTCTCAAAGCCTTGAGTGCCATGGTCCGACAGTCCAAGCAGGGCTTGGAGTTGCGCTCGAAACACCACAAACAGACCAGATGGGGATCTGTATCTGACATGGCACGGTGACAGGCGCCACATGGTTGAAAACCTGTCTTCCTCAAAGACATCCTCGACACTTAAAAAAGGATTAGACAAAACATCATAACAATTCTGTCAAAAATTGTCAGAGGGGTAGTTCTGTTCCAGATCAGCTCTAACTGGCACAGAAAGAAAAAATCGGAAGTTCATGTGCCGAGGTGGAGCCTATACAGACAACCGCAATGTAACTTCCGGCACGTACGACGCCAACGAAGCCTTGCGGAACCGATGAAGCCACGTTCCAGCGTTCAGTTGTACTGCTCATGAAAAATCTTCCAGACCCTAGTCTGACACCTGGGAAATTCAAAGGTAAGGAACCTGTGGCCAGACTTTCCTTTATTTAATCAAACCTGCTTACATCCATTGGCAGCTCAGCAGCCCCTTCTTCACAGAATGAATCACAACATTTCAAAACCAGGATAAATACTTAGAACATTAAAAACAAAAACTCAGCAAATTTCAAAACAAGCAATACAAAGCCAATAGTACAACCATTTATTCGGGTCTTTGTTGAATTGGTCTCAGAGGTCAAGGATACCGAGGGCCAGATGGTAACAGCACACGTGGAAGCTTCTTGCAGTTGTGTGACTTTCTTCAGGTTTTGTAATAGTGTGTCATTGTCTATCTCCAGAATCATCATCTTATCCTGTAAGCTATGCATCTTCTTGTTAAGTACGGCAGATTCCGTGCTGTTTGGACTTCACAATTAGTTCCGACAAATTTGAGGAGCGTGACTTGGAGCTGACTCTCAGATTATTCTGTGAAGAAACAAAGACAAGGTCTGAGACCCCTGAAAAAGAAATCTTGTTGGACAGTTCGTTTTCCCTTTTGTAGAGAGAAAACTGAGCAGGAAGACCAATGATGATGAAGGGAAGACTGATGGTTATAGCTATGGGTAGAAGAAGATGCCTATAGAAAACTGAAACCAGTAATGCAGGCTTTGACAAAAGGAATGCCTTGGTTGAGTAACTACACAAATAGGGGATAAGGAAACAGTGGCAGGGAAGATGTGAAGGAAGCAACACTGGAACTAAAGGCCTTCGAAACACATCGAGTGGATCACTCTCTTTTATGGAGGAGAACCGGGAACCTGTAGTCTGTGCAGTTTGGACATGCTTATTGTGAAGTGTTGTACTGCAAACTTGAGTGAGATCTCCCACGTATGCATCTTATCCCATTAAATTGGCATATTGATTTGACAGACATTCTTGTCCTTGTGCCTGTTGTCTTCTCTTCGCCCCAGATCCCTCCAGATTGTGAATGACGTGTCCTTCGCTGATGTCTGCTGTATGACTATGCCGCTGAGATACGCAGCTCCAGTGGTAAGGGAGGTGCAGTTATCTTTAGGTTTCGGGTGACATGAACATCTGTTGTAACCTGCCAACCACACTGAGAAAGTAGAAGATAAGTAATCGGAAAGGACCACTATTACTAGTTTTAAAGTCTAGGAAACCGTGACATACAAATAATGATCACTTTTCAAGAAAGCAAGTTTAGGAAAATAAGAACAATTGATCCTCTTTATCTGGCATCTGGGTAAACCCCCAGTACATAGATCGGAGCCTAAATCTGTTGTTTTTTTTGCACACCATGTCATTCCAGTTTGGACCCAGCCATATGAAAATCAGTCTTGACCCTGCTCTCCATGGGAGCAGTCCAGCCCAAACTGCCAGGCCAGGTCCTCCCTGGACCGGAAACAAGCATCCTCTGACCAAGAATGGATTAAACACAGATCTGCGACTGGGGTGAATGTTTGATTTGTTCAGCATTCCCCCCCTCATCCTCTGTTCTTTTTGGTTTTGTCACCCTTAGTGGGAAGGGTATGCCCAGATGTAGGTCCCGTGCTCACTGTGCCACTGGATTCAAAGTTAGCCTGGCTGATGAGGAGTGATACCCCAAACCCAGTCCCAGGATGCTTGTTTCCAGTCCATGGAGGACCTGGCCTGGCAGTTTGGGCTTCACTGCTCATATGGGGAGCAGGGTCAAGACTGTTTTGCATATGGCCGAGTCCAAACTGGTGTGGAGTGGTGAGCAAAAAAAAAGATGGATTAAACCTAGACCGATGGCTGAGGGTGAATGTTTGATTTGTTCAGCATTCCATCCATCATCTTTTTTTTTGCTTAAATTGAACATTTTCTCCAGTATTTACCTGCCTGCTGTCTAAATATATTTTTTACTATTTGGCAGGCAGCCTTGCAGAAAAGCTTCGCTATTTACCTGGCAGCAGGCTAAATAGTGGAGAATCTGAACTGTTTCTCTGGCAGCTGTGCAATAGCAGGGAAATGTCACTGTTTACCCCGCTGCTTGCTAAATAGTAGAGTGTTTTTACTGTTTGGCTGCAGCAATGCAAATAGTAAAGAAGCATTACTATTTATTTGGCTTGTGGCCAGTCATTATGTACTGTTCTGCCAGAGGTTGAGAAAATGTCAAAGCAACTTCACTATTCATCCAGCCAAAGGCTAAACAGCCAACATTATGCATTATCTCTCCAGCCGCCAGGCAGACTGACACGAAGGGCCAGATGTATGAACATTTTTTGCACTCGCAAATGGAGCCATTTGCAAGTGCAAAAAAGTGGTCTGCGATGCATGAAAGGCATTCGTGACCCCAAATAAAAAATCTTAAAAATTGCGATTTCTTGCGCTGCGACCTGGTTTTGCGAGTCGCAATTTGCGATTCGCAAAATTCACATCGCAAGTTGATGCTGCAAAAAATCGCAAATTGCGATTTTTCTCAGAATGCCATTTTGCACATGCAAAATACCATGAAATGAAACCAGGTGGTAAACTGGTGCAAAATGTAAAAATACATTTAAAATGCATTTTTTAATTTAACATGTAAAGCACACATGCCCTTTTGGCATGTGTGCACCTTACATGTCCCCCAAAACATTTCTGGGGTGCAGTAGAGGGGGCCTTAGCCCCCCAGCACCCTGGGCATTTGCATTTCCAAAATTGCAATTTCTGGTTCAGAAATCGCATGGGGCCGGTATCGCAATTAGCGATTCGGTAACAGCATTTGCGATTTTTAAGAAATCGCTATTACCGAATCGCAAATGTGATGCATGGCACTTTGCGAGTCGGAAATAGCAATTTCTTGAAAATCGCTATTTCCAACTCACAAAGGGCCGTGTTGATACATTTGGCCCGAAATGTCATACTTTAACTGGCTGCTGTAAAATGCCAGATATGTACAATTCGTCAACAGGCTGTGCAAATAGCAAATAATCTTTATCATTTATCTGGTTACTAGCTAAATAGTAGTAATTATGTAGTGTATCGATGGTGGCACAGCAAACAGCTCAGGAATTTCACTATTTACCTGGCTGCTGGCTGAATAGCAGACATTAGGGGCTATCTGGCAGATGGCCTTGCAAATCGCAAAGAAACATCATTATCTACCTGGCCGCTGACTATAGAGAAGAAACTATAAACTATTTGGCCAGAAGCCATGCAAATGGCAAATACCTTATTTTACTCACCTTGCAGCTGTCAAGCTTCACATTTTACATGTCTGCTGTCTAAATAGCTGAAATTATATGCTACTATGCTAACCTAAATTGGAGTAGGCCCTTACCACACTTACCATTAGGTAGAACTTCAAAAAAGGAGTGAACACAATTGGCACGTATATCATTATACAAGTTAGTACTAAACTGGCTTAAATCCTATTTGTGCTCAAACAGCAATAAATTCCTAGGTCTTAAGGTCTCAATAACCATCAACAATAATGTTCAAATCTTTCTAAGTTAATTTGGAAGACATAGCACAGAACTTCCATTATACCAAGGGCCAGCATCCTGATAGGTCCATTATGGAGCAGTCAATTACTCTTATGGAGCAGTCATTTAACCACAAATGCTCCATTAAAAGTCTGAAAAGGTAGGCAATAATAAAGATGATTAGAACGTTTGCAAATGTAGACTACCTTTTTCTCTTTTACAGCTGTGGACTCCCTCTTACTAACAAAGTCATGGGAATATACTTGGGACAGATATAGGAATCTCAAAAGGCTCCATGTTAACATATATTTTTCTGCCCTGAGGTTTCATGCAACAAATCAGTGCATTCCGGGATTAGTAATTCTGGTTCATTGAAACTTAAACACCTGAAAATACGGATCTATAAAAGCAAAGGTAAGAACTTGAAAAGTTGTATCTTAGTGAAATGGTGTCATCTGTTATGTAGGGTGATCTTTTCAAACTACAAACAACTGCAAAGGACTTTTTTACGCAAGTCATCAACACAGTTTAAGTGAGAGGCTTCATTACAATCTCATGACAGAAGGAAGAAAAACTATGGGCCTGATTTAGATGATGGTGGTCTTACTGCCATGCCACATCAGCGGGGGGCCTGAAAAGACTGTCACGTCGGCGATCTCTCACCCACCATATTTAGATCTTTTGCAGATAAGTCAAAGTCCACCGCGACGGAGTGTATTCTGTTGCGTCCTGCAGATGAGGTGGCGGATTCCAATGTCGACGATTAGACCTCTGTCACCATCTTGATGGTGGCAACCCACCAAGCCTATCTGGATCACACAATTGTGCTGGCGGTGTGTCAGCTGTGGGCCCATGACGACAGGAGTCTGTTGTAGGGCTTACATCATTTATTGTCTTTTGAATCCAAGATATCCAAAAATGTGCTGTGGCATGCTGAACAGAATCAGTAGCCACACACAAGCTAAAATTCACTGTTCATATCATGACCAATTATAGTATCATGTGCTTATGAACCACTTTGTATCCAATTTTTTGCAGGCTGCTAGGCCTTCGAATGGTCCAGTACACCAATCTACTCACCACTGTGTTGGGTCCAATATCTGTCACATATAACCTACAAATCTGATCTAACACTTTGGCATTTCAGGACATATCTACAAGGCCTGCATTGGAGTTGTAATCTGCGTAAATCAGGCTGCATGGGTAAAACAATGAAAATAACGCAAAGCCCGAATCAGTCAATCTCACTCTAGGTTTTAGGTAGGCCCTTTTGTAGACAAAGACACATGAAATGCACAAACAATATTTTAAACACATATCCTCTGTATCCTTCACAGGTACAATCACCTGGCCCAGAGCAACATCGTCTGCCAGTCAAGACATCTCCACTCCAGCCCAGGAGCAAGCCTTCAGCGAGGATTCCATTGCTGCTGATGATGAGGAGCAAGCTGGTCCATTTAGTTTGTCTGGCCACAGAGCTCCAGTGAGTCAAACCCAGGCCACAGCTACCCCTCCCATCACAGCTGCAACAAGACCTCAGTGTGAGGACCCCTCCACTTCCTGTGCACCGAGAACCAGCACACCAATCCTGTGTCCACCAGCCCTGGCTACTGTTGAGCCACCACCAATACAGCCTCCGGCTCTCCCAGGACGTAGAGGTTTGAGGCACACATTAAGGGCACATGCTCATGGGGGTAGGGGTCTTGGGATGGAATCCGTGGGCCAGCCAAGGGAAGGCACTGGGGTATTAGTAAGTCAGACCACCTTTGACCAAGTCTTGGGGTCAGTTCAACAATTCCAAGACGTGCTGGGCCAGGTCCTAAACATGCTTTGGGACATTAAGCAGGTGCAGAGCGAGAACAATGGGGCGACGCAGAACATCAATTCCAATTTGTTCTCCTTGACTGGGGTGATGTATGACATTCTATCACATCATTGTAGGAAAGTACCCTCTTTTTGGCATGTTTGCCCCAGTTTCTGCCCTATTTTGGCGTGTTTGACTGTGTTCACTGAGTTCCTGCTAACCAGGACGCCAGTGATTATGTCTCTCTCCTCTAACGTTTGTCACTGCATACTAGTAACCCAGTATTTCACCCAAAATTGGCATACTGGTCACCCCTTATAAGTCCCTAGTATATGGTACCTAGGTACCCAGGGCATTGGGGTTCCAGGAGATCCCTATGGGCTGTAGCATTTCTTTTGCCACCCATAGGGAGCCCATACAAAGGCTTCTACAGGTCTGCCAATTGCAGCCTGTGTCAAATGGTGCATGCACCCTTTCACTGCCATTTACACTGCACCAGGTCACTTATAAGTCACCTATATGTCAGGCCTTCCAACCCTGATGGCTAGGTACAGAGTACCTGTGTGTGAGGGCACCCCTGCACTAGCAAATGTGCCCCCTGTAGGAAAGTACCATCTTTCTTGGCATGTTACCCCCAATTTCTACCTGTCAGTGTGTTTTTACTGTCTCACTGGGATCCTGCTAGTCAGGACTCCAGTGCTCATAGTTTGTGGACTATAAGTCAGTGTGTTTTACAGTGTTGTCAGGATTCTTGACTGTGTCACTGGAGTTCTGCTAACCAGAACCCCAGTGCTTATGCTCTCTGTTTCCCAATTTGTCACCATAAACTAGTCACTCCATATTCCAATCCAGATTGGCACACTGGAGCCCCCCCCCTTATAAGTCCCTAGTATATGGTACCTAGGTACCCAGGGCACTGGGGTTTCAGGAGATCCCTTTGGGCTGCAGCATTTCTTTTGCCATCCATTAGGAGATCATACAAACACCCCTTCAGGACTGCCACTGCAGTCTGAGTAAAATAGTTCACACACTATTTCACAGCCATTTTCCATGCACCAGGTAACGTATAAGTCACCTATATGTCTAACCTTCAGTTACTGAATGCTAGGTGCAAAGTTACTGTGTGTGAGGGCACCCTTGCACTAACAAAGGTGCCCCCCACGTTGTCCAGGACCAATTTCCCAGACTTCGTGAGTGCGGGGACACCATTATAAGCATGCATTACATATATGTCAATACATATATGTAGCTTCACAATAGTAACCTTGAATATAGCAATGTGAGGTGTCTAAGATTGAGAAATTGTATCCCAAATCCAATTCTGGTATTGAGGGGGCCACTTCCATGCACCCTGGGGGCCCCACCATAGACCCCCAGTACTGCCAAACCAGCTCTCTGAGGTTTCCACTGCAGCTGCTGCCACCTCACAGACAGGTTTCTGCCATCCTTGGGATTGGGCAGCTCCAGAAATCTTTTGTGCACAGAGTAGCCCAGGTCCCCAGCACTCTATCCTGCGACGCTCAACTCCCTGAGTTGTTCTCGGGCGGCTCCCTTTTGTGGAAACTGGCTAAGGAATCCATTTTATTATCCCCCCAGGCCTGACCTCATCCTGTGATACTCAATGATGTACAGGCATTTAGTACATTAACCCTGACAGGCAGCTTGTAATAGAAGGCTTGCTTACAAGAGACAGCTCATGCGACATGCATTGCTTCATTCGCCCAGCAACAGACAGACATCTCGATGTCCACATAGGTCTGAGGAGAGGTTATGAGGAAGTTGGATTGGTGACGCCTTGGAAAGTCCCAAACGTCTGAGAAATGTGAAGGTCACGCTTGTGGTCATCTTGTATCACGCTGCCACCATGAAATGTTATTCTACTCTGATTGGATAGATGCCTAATATATGTGTAATACCATGCATCTCCTGATCAACATCACGCCATGTACTTGATGAAGAAATTATCTTTCAGTTGTTCTGATTGGATGATGTATTTTCACCCTTTTGTGGTTTTTATGCATAAAAGATTTTTGTATTGGAGTTCCGCAATTCAGACTGCTTGGCCTTGGCCTTTCAAGCCACAGTCTCCGTGCACGTATTATTGAATATTTCTGTTTGTACCTTAAGGCTGGCTGGTCTCTGGTTTGTTCCTGAGGGCAGATAGAAAAGGAGGCTTTGACACTTTGAGTAGTGCTGCGACGACCATATTCTGCAACTCCTTTGTCCCCATGTTCAGGGACTCCTGTGAGTGCTGCCTGGTCTTCTGAGGGCTCTCTAAAGTGCTGAGAGCCCCCTCTGTCTCCTCAGGCTGAGTTGAGGCACCCAGGTCCCTTCTGGGACTAGGTAGCGCCTATTCCCACCAACCGTGACATTTGCGTGAGCCAAGGATTGTTGGCGGAATTCAATGACGAAAACCAGCCTGCATCCAACGACTCAACGTGGGACATCCCTTGCACCAAGCAGGAACCCGCATCTGTCTTCTTTGGTGCATTTCTATATTTTTCTTCTAACCGGAGAATCCACTTTTGCACTTCATCTGGGTTAGTAGGGGCTCCTGTTCTTCCTGGACTCTTCATCGACTTCTGGACTTGGTATCCTCTCCCCACAGGTCTTCAGGTCCAGGGATCCATTGTTGGTCTCTTGCAGTCTTGCTTGGTTTTTAAATAATCCTTTACCACGACGTCTAGTGTGTTCTGAGGAAACTTGCTGTACTTTACTCCTGTTTTCCTGGGCTCTGTGGTGGGGTATTTTACATACCTTTGGTGGTTTCTTACACTCCAAGCACCCCTCTACACACTACACTTTTCTAGGGTAGAAAACGACATTCACATACCACTATTTTAGTATATGGTTTGTGTTGCCCCTAGGCCCATTGCAACCTATTGTGTTTTTCACTGTTTGCACTATTTTATGACTGTGTACTTACCTGATTTTAGATACTAGTGTACACATTGTGTATAATGCTTACCTCCAGTGGGAGTATAGCCTTTAAGATATTTTTGGCCTTGTGTCACTAAAATAAAGTACCTTTATTTTTGGTAACACTGAGTATTGTCTTGTCTTGTCTACAAGTGCTGTGTGACTATAGTGGTATTGCAAGAGCTTTGCATGTCTCCTAGTTCCACCTTTGCTGCTCTACTACAACTACCTCTAGACAGCCTCAGCTGCTAGACACTGCCTACATTTCACTAAGGTGGATCACTGGACCTGGTATAAGGTGTAAGTACCTTTGGTCCCCACTACAAACCAGGCCAGCTTCTCACACCGTCACATCGTCCAGGACCATTTTCCCTGACTTCATGAGTGCGCGTGCACTGGACATAGGTGTAGGAGGCTGGACTGGCTTGTAGTGAGTACCAAGGGGTACTTGCACCTTGCACCAGGCCCAGTTATCCCTTATTAGTGTATAGGGTGATAAGCAGCTTAGGCTGATAGATAATGGTAGCTTAGCAGAGCAGCTTAGGCTGAACTAGGAGACGTGTGAAGCTACTACAGTACCACAAGTGTCACTTGCACAATATCATAAGAAAACACAATACACAGTTATACTAAAAATAAAGGTACTTTATTTTTATGACAATATGCCAAAGTATCTTAGAGTGTACCCTCAGTGAGAGGATAGGAAATATACACAAGATATATATACACAATAGCAAAAATATGCAGTATAGTCTTAGAAAACAGTGCAAACAATGTATAGTTACAATAGGATGCAATGGGGACACATAGGGATAGGGGCAACACAAACCATATACTCCAAAAGTGGAATGCGAACCACGAATGGACCCCAAACCTATGTGACCTTGTAGAGGGTCGCTGGGACTATTAGAAAATAGTGAGAGTTAGAAAATTAGCCCTCCCCAAGACCCTGAAAAGTGAGTGCAAAGTGCACTAAAGTTCCCCAAAAGACAAAGGAGTCGTGATAGAGGAATAATGCAGGAAAGACACAAACCAACAATGCAACAACTGTGGATTTCCAATCTAGGGTACCTGTGGAACAAGGGGACCAAGTCCAAAAGTCACAAGCAAGTCGGAGATGGGCATATGCCCAGGAAATGCCAGCTGTGGGTGCAAAGAAGCTTCTACTGGACAGAAGAAGCTGAGGTTTCTGCAGGAACGAAAAGGGCTAGAGACTTCCCCTTTGGTGGACGGATCCCTCTCGCCGTGGAGAGTCGTGCAGAAGTGTTTTCCCGCCGAAAGAACGCCAACAAGCCTTGCTAGCTGCAAATCGTGCGGTTAGCGTTTTTGGACGCTGCTGTGGCCCTGGAGGGACCAGGAGGTCGCAAATTGGACCAGGAGAGAGAGGGGACGTCGAGCAAGATAAGGAGCCCTCTCAGCAGCAGGTAGCACCCGGAGAAGTGCCAGAAACAGGCACTACGAGGATGTGTGAAACGTTGCTCACCCGAAGTTACACAAAGGAGTCCCACGTCGCCGGAGACCAACTTAGAAAGTCGTGCAATGCAGGTTAGAGTGCCGTGGACCCAGGCTTGGCTGTGCATAAAGGATTTCCGCCGGAAGTGCACAGGGGCCGGAGTAGCTGCAAAAGTCGCGGTTACCAGCAATGCAGCCCAGCGAGGTGAGGCAAGGACTTACCTCCACCAAACTTGGACTGAAGAGTCACTGGATTGTGGGAGTCACTTGGACAGAGTTGCTGGATTCGAGGGACCTCGCTCGTCGTGCTGAGAGGAGACCCAAGGGACCGGTAATGCAGCTTTTTGGTGCCTGCGGTTGCAGGGGGAAGATTGCGTCGACCCACGGGAGATTTCTTCGGAGCTTCTAGTGCAGAGAGGAGGCAGACTACCCCCACAGCATGCACCACCAGGAAAACAGTCGAGAAGGCGGCAGGATCAGCGTTACAGAGTTGCAGTAGTCGTCTTTGCTACTTTGTTGCAGTGTTGCAGGCTTCCAGCGCGGTCAGCAGTCGATTCCTTGGCAGAAGGTGAAGAGAGAGATGCAGAGGAACTCGGATTAGCTCTTGCATTCGTTATCTAAAGTTTCCCCAGAGACAGAGACCCTAAATAGCCAGAAAAGAGGGTTTGGCTACTTAGGAGAGAGGATAGGCTAGCAACACCTGAAGGATCCTATCACAAGGAGTCTCTGATGTCACCTGGTGGCACTGGCCACTCAGAGCAGTCCAGTGTGCCAGCAGCACCTCTGTTTCCAAGATGGCAGAGGTCTGGAGCACACTGGAGGAGCTCTGGACACCTCCCATGGGAGGTGCAGGTCAGGGGAGTGGTCACTCCCCTTTCCTTTGTCCAGTTTCGCGCCAGAGCAGGGGCTAAGGGGTCCCTGAACCGGTGTAGACTGGCTTATGCAGAATTGGGCACATCTGTGCCCAAGAAAGCATTTCCAGAGGCTGGGGGAGGCTACTCCTCCCCTGCCTTCACACTATTTTCCAAAGGGAGAGGGTGTAACACCCTCTCTCAGAGGAAGTCCTTTGTTCTGCCATCCTGGGACAAGCCTGGCTTGACCCCAGGAGGGCAGAAACCTGTCTGAGGGGTTGGCAGCAGCAGCAGCTGCAGTGAAACCCCAGGAAGGGCAGTCTGGCAGTACCAGGGTCTGTGCTACAGACCACTGGGATCATCGAATTGTGCCAACAATGCCAGGATGGCATAGAGGGGGCAATTCCATGATCTTAGACATGTTACATGGCCATATTCGGAGTTACCATTGTGAAGCTACATATAGGTAGTGACCTATATGTAGTGCACGCGTGTAATGGTGTCCCCGCACTCACAAAGTTCAGGGAATTGGCTCTGAACAATGTGGGGGCACCTTGGCTAGTGCTGAGAGGAGACCCAAGGGACCGGTAATGCAGTTTTTTGGTGCCTGCGGTTGCAGGGGGAAGATTCCGTCGACCCACGGGAGATTTCTTCGGAGCTTCTGGTGCAGAGAGGAGGCAGACTACCCCCACAGCATGCACAAGCAGGAAAACAGTCGAGAAGGCGGCAGGATCAGCGTTACAGAGTTGCAGTAGTCGTCTTTGCTACTATGTTGCAGGTTTGCAGGCTTCCAGCGCGGTCAGCGGTCGATTCCTTATCAGAAGGTGAAGAGGGAGATGCAGAGGAACTCGGCTGAGCTCATGCATTCGTTATCTAAAGTTTCCCCAGAGACAGAGACCCTAAATAGCCAGAAAAGAGGGTTTGGCTACCTAGGAGAGAGGAAAGGCTACTAACACCTGAAGGAGCCTATCACAAGGAGTCTCTGACGTCACCTGGTGGCACTGGCCACTCAGAGCAGTCCAGTGTGCCAGCAGCACCTCTGTTTCCAAGATGGCAGAGGTCTGGAGCACACTGGAGGAGCTCTGGACACCTCCCAGGGGAGGTGCAGGTCAGGGGAGTGGTCACTCCCCTTTCCTTTGTCCAGTTTCGCGCCAGAGCAGGGGCTAAGGGGTCCCTGAACCGGTGTAGACTGGCTTATGCAGAATTGGGCACATCTGTGCCCAACAAAGCATTTCCAGAGGCTGGGGGAGGCTATTCCTCCCCTGCCTTCACACCATTTTCCAAAGGGAGAGGGTGTCACACCCTCTCTCAGAGGAAGTTCTTTGTTCTGCCATCCTGGGCCAGGCCTGGCTGGACCCCAGGAGGGCAGCTGCCTGTCTGAGGGGTTGGCAGCAGCAGCAGCTGCAGTGAAACCCCAGGAAGGGCAGTCTGGCAGTACCAGGGTCTGTGCTACAGACCACTGGGATCATGGAATTGTACCAAAAATGCCAGGATGGCATAGAGGGGGCAATTCCATGATCATAGACATGTTACATGGCCATATTCGGAGTTACCATGGTGAAGCTACATATAGGTAGTGACCTATATGTAGTGCACGCGTGTGATGGTGTCCCCGCACTCACAAAGTTCAGTGAATTGGCTCTGAACAATGTGGGGGCACCTTGGCTAGTGCCAGGGTGCCCTCACACTAAGTAACTTTGCACCTAACCTTTACCAGGTAAAGGTTAGACATATAGGTGACTTATAAGTTACTTAAGTGCAGTGTAAAATGGCTGTGAAATAACGTGGACGTTATTTCACTCAGGCTGCAGTGGCAGGCCTGTGTAAGAATTGTCAGAGCTCCCTATGGGTGGCAAAAGAAATGCTGCAGCCCATAGGGATCTCCTGGAACCCCAATACCCTGGGTACCTCAGTACCATATACTAGGGAATTATAAGGGTGTTCCAGTAAGCCAATGTAAATTGGTAAAAATGGTCACTAGCCTGTCAGTGACAATTTGAAAGTAATGAGAGAGCATAACCACTGAGGTTCTGGTTAGCAGAGCCTCAGTGAGACAGTTAGGCACCACACAGGGAACATATACATGCACACCTATGAGCACTGGGGCCCTGTGTGACAGGGTCCCAGTGACACATACATATAGGCCACAAACCTATGAGCACTGGGGTCCTGACCAGCAGGATCCCAGTGACACATAACAAACATACTGAAAACATAGTGTTTTCACTATGAGCACTGAGGCCTGGCTATCAGGATCCCAGTGAGACAGTGAAAACAGTGACAAACACCCTGACATACACTCACAAACAGGCCAAAAGTGGGGGTAACAAGGCTAGAAAGAGGCTACCTTCTCACAGCCCACCACCCCCACCAGAGTGTTTTTGTGGGCCTGATGAAGACTCATTTTTAGATTTGTCCCCACCCTTGTCAGAAGACTTACCATCCTTCTTTTTGTTGCCATCTTTGTCACCCCCTGTATGAACTTTTCTGTTCACTCTTGTTCTGACCCATTTGTCTGCCTTCTTTCCCAATTCTTGGGGAGAGGTCAGATCAGAGTCCACCAAGTACTGGTGCAACAAATCAGACACACAATTATTAAGAATATGCTCTCTCAGGATCAAGTTATACAGGCTGTCATAATCAGTAACTTTACTGCCATGTAACCACCCCTCCAAGGCTTTCACTGAATGGTCAATGAAATCAACCCAGTCTTGTGAAGACTCTTTTTTGGTCTCTCTGAACTTTATCCTGTACTGTTCAGTGGTTAAGCCATAACCATCCAGGAGTGCATTCTTAAGAACTTGGAAATTATTAGCATCATTTACGTTCACAGTAAGGAGCCTATCCCTACCTTTTCCACTAAATGATAGCCATAGGATAGCAGCCCACTGCCTTTGAGGGACATCCTGTACAACACAGGCCCTCTCAAGTGCAGCAAACCACTTGTTAATGTCATCCCCCTCCTTATAAGGGGGAACTATCTTATGCAGATTCATGGAATCATGCTCTTTTGCAGGATGACTATGGGGAATACTGCTGCTGCCACCATGGGTATCTAAACCCAACTTCTGTCTTTCTTTCTCTAGTTCAAAAGACTGTCTATCCAAATCCAGCTGTTGCTTTTTAAGCTTCAGTCTGGTTTGTTCCACCCTCAACTTATTGAGTTCCCTCTCTAACATTCTGTCATCAGGGTTGGTGGGAGGGACATTCTTAGACACAGAAGAATGAGCAGAAGGAGATCTGTCCCTTACAGAAGCCACCCTAACAGCTTGGCTAACAGAAACATCACTACCAGTATGGTGAGAATAAATGCTTTTGCTATGATGTAAGACAACACTATTTCTATGGTGTGGCCCATCATCATTACCAACTATGCTAGACTGTCTTGTAATGGGCAGGCTAGGAACTTTCTTTCCTGAATCTTTTCCTGGGGGAGTCCCTGGATCAGATTGGGAACCATTTGCTACTTTTTCAACAGATGTGGCCCCTATGGCCTTATCTTGTTCTCTAAGCATGTTAAGCAATAATTCCAAAGAAGGATTCTTCCCTACACTCAAACCTCTCTCTATGCAGAGACTCCTTGCTCCTTTCCAGCTAAGGTGATCATATTCAAGTTTGGACAGATCAACATTTTGGCCTGTGCCAGACACTTTTAGAGAGAGTTAAAGTGATAGAAAAAGAGAAAAAAGTTTTCAGAACTTTTTAGAAAGACAGAAAAAAACTTTTTAAACTTTTAAGAACTTTTTGAAAGTTTAGAAGTACTTTTCAGCACTTAGAAAAGAGTGAAAAGAGGAAATGCAAAACTTTTTGGCTATGTGTATATACACTGACCTTGTTTTGTATATTTTTCTCTTATGAAAAGTACAATGACAAGAGTGGTAAGTAGTCTCAAAGCACTTATCCCACCGCTGCACAACCAATGTAGGAGGCTGGACTGGCTTGTAGTGAGTACCAAAGGGTACTTGCACCTTGCACCAGGCCCAGTTATCCCTTATTAGTGTATAGGGTGTCTAGCAGCTTAGGCTGATAGATAATGGTAGCTTAGCAGAGCAGCTTAGGCTGAACTAGGAGACGTGTGAAGCTACTACAGTACCACCTAGTGTCATATGCACAATATCATAAGAAAACACAATACACAGTTATACTAAAAATAAAGGTACTTTATTTTTATGACAATATGCCAAAGTATCTTAGAGTGTACCCTCAGTGAGAGGATAGGAAATATACACAAGATATATATACACAATAGCAAAAATATGCAGTATAGTCTTAGAAAACAGTGCAAACAATGTATAGTTACAATAGGATGCAATGGGGACACATAGGGACAGGGGCAACACAAACCATATACTCCAAAAGTGGAATGCGAACCACGAATGGACCCCAAACCTATGTGACCTTGTAGAGGGTCGCTGGGACTATTAGAAAATAGTGAGAGTTAGAAAAATAACCCTCCCCAAGACCCTGAAAAGTGAGTGCAAAGTGCACTAAAGTTCCCCTAAGGACAAAGAAGTCGTGTTAGAGGAATAATGCAGGAAAGACACAAACCAACAATGCAACAACTGTGGATTTCCAATCTAGGGTACCTGTGGAACAAGGGGACCAAGTCCAAAAGTCACAAGCAAGTCGGAGATGGGCATATGCCCAGGAAATGCCAGCTGCGGGTGCAAAGAAGCTTCTACTGGACAGAAGAAGCTGAGGTTTCTGCAGGAACGAAAAGGGCTAGAGACATCCCCTTTGGTGGACGGATCCCTCTCGCCGTGGAGAGTCGTGCAGAAGTGTTTTCCCGCCGAAAGAACGCCAACAAGCCTTGCTAGCTGCAAATCGTGCGGTTAGCGTTTTTGGACGCTGCTGTGGCCCTGGAGGGACCAGGAGGTCGCAAATTGGACCAGGAGAGAGAGGGGACGTGGAGCAAGACAAGGAGCCCTCTCAGCAGCAGGTAGCACCCGGAGAAGTGCCAGAAACAGGCACTACAAGGATGCGTGAAATGGTGCTCACCCGAAGTCGCACAAAGAAGTCACACGTCGCCGGAGAACAACTTAGGAGGTCGTGCAATGCAGGTTAGAGTGCCGTGGACCCAGGCTGGACTGTGCACAAAGGATTTCCGCCGGAAGTGCACGGAGGCCGGAGTAGCTGCAAAAGTCGCGGTTCCCAGCAATGCAGTCTAGCGAGGTGAGGCAAGGACTTACCTCCACCAAACTTGGACTGAAGAGTCACTGGACTGTGGGGGTCACTGGGACAGAGTTGCTGGATTCGAGGGACCTCGCTCGTCGTGCTGAGAGGAGACCCAAGGGACCGGTAATGCAGCTTTTTGGTGCCTGCGGTTGCAGGGGGAAGATTCCGTCGACCCACGGGAGATTTCTTCGGAGCTTCTGGTGCAGAGAGGAGGCAGACTACCCCCACAGCATGCACAGACAGGAAAACAGTCGAGAAGGCGGCAGGATCAGCGTTACAGAGTTGCAGTAGTCGTCTTTGCTACTATGTTGCAGGTTTGCAGGCTTCCAGCGCGGTCAGCAGTCGATTCCTTATCAGAAGGTGAAGAGAGAGATGCAGAGGAACTCGGCTGAGCTCTTGCATTCGTTATCTAAAGTTTCCCCAGAGACAGAGACCCTAAATAGCCAGAAAAGAGGGTTTGGCTACTTAGGAGAGAGGATAGGCTAGCAACACCTGAAGGAGCCTATCACAAGGAGTCTCTGACGTCACCTGGTGGCACTGGCCACTCAGAGCAGTCCAGTGTGCCAGCAGCACCTCTGTTTCCAAGATGGCAGAGGTCTGGAGCACACTGGAGGAGCTCTGGACACCTCCCAGGGGAGGTGCAGGTCAGGGGAGTGGTCACTCCCCTTTCCTTTGTCCAGTTTCGCGCCAGAGCAGGGCTAAGGGGTCCCCTGAACCGGTGTAGACTGGCTTATGCAGAATTGGGCACATCTGTGCCCAACAAAGCATTTCCAGAGGCTGGGGGAGGCTACTCCTCCCCTGCCTTCACACCATTTTCCAAAGGGAGAGGGTGTCACACCCTCTCTCAGAGGAAGTTCTTTGTTCTGCCATCCTGGGCCAGGCCTGGCTGGACCCCAGGAGGGCAGATGCCTGTCTGAGGGGTTGGCAGCAGCAGCAGCTGCAGTGAAACCCCAGGAAGGGCAGTTTGGCAGTACCAGGGTCTGTGCTACAGACCACTGGGATCATGGGATTGTGCCAACTATGCCAGGATGGTATAGAGGGGGCAATTCCATGATCATAGACATGTTACATGGCCATATTCGGAGTTACCATTGTGAAGCTACATATAGGTAGTGACCTATATGTAGTGCACACGTGTAATGGTGTCCCCGCACTCACAAAGTTCAGGGAATTGGCTCTGAACAATGTGGGGGCACCTTGGCTAGTGCCAGGGTGCCCTCACACTAAGTAACTTTGCACCTAACCTTTACCAGGTAAAGGTTAGACATATAGGTGACTTATAAGTTACTTAAGTGCAGTGTAAAATGGCTGTGAGATAACGTGGACGTTATTTCACTCAGGCTGCAGTGGCAGGCCTGTGTAAGAATTGTCAGAGCTCCCTATGGGTGGCAAAAGAAATGCTGCAGCCCATAGGGATATCCTGGAACCCCAATACCCTGGGTACCTCAGTACCATATACTAGGGAATTATAAGGGTGTTCCAGTAAGCCAATGTAAATTGGTAAAAATGGTCACTAGCCTGTTAGTGACAATTTGGAAAGAAATGAGAGAGCATAACCACTGAGGTTCTGATTAGCAGAGCCTCAGTGAGACAGTTAGTCACTACACAGGTAACACATTCAGGCACACTTATGAGCACTGGGGCCCTGGTGAACAGGGTCCCAGTGACACATACAACTAAAACAACATATATACAGTGAAAAATGAGGGTAACATGCCAGGCAAGATGGTACTTTCCTACAGATAGGCTCTTACCTGTGTTCCTAGGCTATCCTCCTTCCTAGGTAGCCAAACCTCTTTTTCTGGCTATTTAGGGTCTCTGCTTTGGGGAATTCTTCAGATACCGAATGCAAGAGCTCACCAGAGTTCCTCTGCATCTCCCTCTTCACCTTCTGCCAAAGGATCGACCAAAGACTGCTCAGGACGCCTGCAAAACCGCAACAAAGTAGCCAAGACGACTACTGCAACCTTGTATCGCTTCATCCTGCCGGATTTCTCAACTGTTTCCTGGTGGTGCATGCTCTGGGGGTAGCCTGCCTCCTTCTTGCACCAGGAGCTCTGAAGAAATCTTACGTGGGTCGACGGAATCTTCCCCCTGCAACTGCAGGCAACAAAAGACTGCATCACCGGTCCTCTGGGTCCCCTCTCAGCACAACGAGCGTGGTCCCTGGAACACAGCAACTCTGTCCAAGTGACTCCCACAGTCGAGTGACTCTTCAGTCCAAGTTTGGTGGAGGTAAGTCCTTGCCTCCCCACGCTAGACTGCATTGCTGGGTACTTCGTGATTTGCAGCTGCTCCGGCTCCTGTGCACTCTTACAGGATTTCCTTTGTGCACAGCCAAACCTGGATCCCCGACACTCTAACCTGCAGTGCACAACCTTCTGAGTTGTCGTCCGGCGTCGTGGGACTCCCTTTTCTGACTTCGGGTGGACTCCGGTTCACTCCTCTTCCAAGTGCCTGTTCCGGTACTTCTGCGGGTGCTGCCTGCGTCTGTGAGGGCTCCCTGACTTGCTGGGCGCCCCCTCTGTCTCCTCATCCAAGTGGCGACATCCTGGTCCCTCCTGGGCCACAGCAGCATCCAAAAATCCTAACCGCAACCCTTGCAGCTAGCAAGGCTTGTTTGCGGTCTTTCTGCGTGGGAACACCTCTGCAAGCTTCTTCACGACGTAGGACATCCATCCTCCAAAGGGGAAGTTCCTAGTCCTCTTCGTTCTTGCAGAACACAAAGCTTCTTCCATCCGGAGGCAGCTTCCTTGCACCCTCAGCTGGCATTTCCTGGGCATCTGCCCACTCTCGACACTGTTGTGACTCTTGGACTTGGTCCCCTTGTTTCACAGGTACTCAGGTCCGGAAATCCACTGTTGTTGCTTTGCTGGTGTTGGTCTTCCTTGCAGAATCCCCCTATCAAGACTTCTGTGCTCTCTGGGGGTTGTAGGTGCACTTTACACCTACCTTACAGGGTCTTGGGGTGGGCTATTTTTCTAACCCTCACTGTTTTCTTACAGTCCCAGCGACCCTCTACAAGCTCACATAGGTTTGGGGTCCATTCGTGGTTCGCATTCCACTTTTGGAGTGTATGGTTTGTGTTGCCCCTATGCCTATGTGCTCCTATTGCAATCTATTGTAACTTTACACTGCTTGCATTACTTCCTTTTGCTATTACTGCATATTTTTGGTATTGTGTACATATATCTTGTGTATATGTGGCTTCCTCATACTGAGGGTACTCACTGAGATACTTTTGGCATATTGACATAAAAATAAAGTACCTTTATTTTTAGTATATCTGTGTATTATGTTTTCTTATGATATTGTGCATATGACACCAGTGGTATAGTAGGAGCTTTGCATGTCTCCTAGTTCAGCCTAAGCTGCTCTGTTATAGCTACCTTCTATCAGCCTTAGCTGCTAGAAACACCTCTTCTACACTAATAAGGGATAACTGGACCTGGCACAGAGTGTAAGTACCCCTTGGTACCCACTACAAGCCAGGCCAGCCTCCTACAGTTACACCCTCTCCCTTTGGAAATAGGCGCTACAGGCTTGGGAGGAGTAGCCTCCCAGAGCCTCTAGAAATACTTTGACTGGCACAGATGGTGCCCTCCTTGCATAATCCAGTCTACACCGGTTCAGGGACCCACCAGTCCCTGCTCTGGCATGAAACTGCACAAAGGAAAGGGGAGTGACCACTCCCCAGTCCATCACTACCCCAGGGGTGGGGCTCAGAGCTCCTCCAGAGTGTCCCTGGGTTTTGCCATCTTGGAATCCAAGTTCTCACAGCACTCTGAGAGCATCTGAGTGGCCAGTGCCAACAGGTGACGTCAGAGTCCTCTACTGATAGGTGCTTAACTGTGTAGCTGACCAATCCCCCTTTCAGGGCTATTTAGGGTCTCTCTCTTGGGTAATTCTTCAGATTCTGATTGCAAGACTCCAGCAGAAACCCTCTGCATCATTACTTCACCTTCTTACCAAAGAAACACCATCTGGACCCTCCATAAACTCTACAAACTGCAACAAAGAAGCCAAGACGACTTCTGCAACACTGTATCTTCTGCTCCTGCCAGCAACTGCAACTGTTTCCAGGTCGTGCATTGTAGGAGGCTGGACTGGCTTGTAGTGAGTACCAAGGGGTACTTGCACCTTGCACCAGGCCCAGTTATCCCTTATTAGTGTATAGGGTGTCTAGCAGCTTAGGCTGATAGATAATGGTAGCTTAGCAGAGCAGCTTAGGCTGAACTAGGAGACGTGTGAAGCTACTACAGTACCACTTAGTGTCATATGCACAATATCATAAGAAAACACAATACACAGTTATACTAAAAATAAAGGTACTTTATTTTTATGACAATATGCCAAAGTATCTTAGAGTGTACCCTCAGTGAGAGGATAGGAAATATACACAAGATATATATACACAATAGCAAAAATATGCAGTATAGTCTTAGAAAACAGTGCAAACAATGTATAGTTACAATAGGATGCAATGGGGAAACATAGGGATAGGGGCAACACAAACCATATACTCCAGAAGTGGAATGCGAACCACGAATGGACCCCAAACCTATGTGACCTTGTAGAGGGTCGCTGGGACTATTAGAAAATAGTGAGAGTTAGAAAAATAACCCTCCCCAAGACCCTGAAAAGTGAGTGCAAAGTGCACTAAAGTTCCCCTAAGGACAAAATAGTCGTGTTAGAGGGAGAATGCAAGGAAAACACAAATCAGCAATGCAACAACGATGGATTCCTGTCTGAAGGTACCTGTGGAACAAGGGGACCAAGTCCAAAAGTCACAAGCAGCTCGGAGATGGGCAGATGCCCAAGAAATGCCAGCGGTTGGTGCAAAGAAGCTCTTACTAGGCTGAAGAACTGTGAATACTGCAGGAACGACAAGGGCTAGAGACTTCCCCTTTGGAGGATGGATCCCCCACGCCTTGGAGAGTCGTGCAGCAGTGTTTTCCCGCCGGATGGACGCCAACAAGCCTTGCTACACGCAAATCATGCGTTTGGCGTTTTTGGACGCTGCTGGGGCCCAGGAGGGACCAGGAGGTCGCAAATTGGACCTGCAGAGAGAGGGGACGTCGAGCAAGACAAAGAGCCCTCACTGAAGCAGGTAGCACCCGGAGAAGTGCCAGAAACAGGCACTACGAGGATGCGTGAAACGGTGCTCGCCGAAGTTGCACAAAGGAGTCCCACGTCGCCGGAGACCAACTTAGAAAGTCGTGCAATGCAGGTTAGAGTGCCGTGGACCCAGGCTTGGCTGTGCACACAGGATTTCAGCCGGAAGTGCACAGGGGCCGGAGAAGCTTGCAAAGTCGCGGTTCCCAGCAATGCAGCCCAGCGAGGTGAGGCAAGGACTTACCTCCACCAAACTTGGGCTGAAGAGTCACTGGACTGTGGGGGTCACTTGGACGGTGTCGCTGGATTCGAGGGACCTCGCTCGTCGTGCTGAGAGGAGACCCAAGGGACCGGAGATGCAGCTTTTTGGTGCCTGCGGTTGCAGGGGGAAGATTCCGTCGACCCACGGGAGATTTCTTCGGAGCTTCTGGTGCAGAGAGGAGGCAGACTACCCCCACAGCATGCACAAGCAGGAAAACAGTCGAGAAGGCGGCAGGATCAGCGTTACAGAGTTGCAGTAGTCGTCTTTGCTACTATGTTGCAGGTTTGCAGGCTTCCAGCGCGGTCAGCGGTCGATTCCTTATCAGAAGGTGAAGAGGGAGATGCAGAGGAACTCGGCTGAGCTCATGCATTCGTTATCTGAAGTTTCCCCAGAGACAGAGACCCTAAATAGCCAGAAAAGAGGGTTTGGCTACCTAGGAGAGAGGAAAGGCTACTAACACCTGAAGGAGCCTATCACAAGGAGTCTCTGACGTCACCTGGTGGCACTGGCCACTCAGAGCAGTCCAGTGTGCCAGCAGCACCTCTGTTTCCAAGATGGCAGAGGTCTGGAGCACACTGGAGGAGCTCTGGACACCTCCCAGGGGAGGTGCAGGTCAGGGGAGTGGTCACTCCCCTTTCCTTTGTCCAGTTTCGCGCCAGAGCAGGGGCTAAGGGGTCCCTGAACCGGTGTAGACTGGCTTATGCAGAATTGGGCACCTCTGTGCCCAACAAAGCATTTCCAGAGGCTGGGGGAGGCTACTCCTCCCCTGCCTTCACACCATTTTCCAAAGGGAGAGGGTGTCACACCCTCTCTCAGAGGAAGTTCTTTGTTCTGCCATCCTGGGCCAGGCCTGGCTGGACCCCAGGAGGGCAGATGCCTGTCTGAGGGGTTGGCAGCAGCAGCAGCTGCAGAGAAACCCCAGGAAGGGCAGTTTGGCAGTACCAGGGTCTGTGCTACAGACCACTGGGATTATGGAATTGTACCAACAATGCCAGGATGGCATAGAGGGGGCAATTCCATGATCATAGACATGTTACATGGCCATATTCGGAGTTACCATGGTGAAGCTACATATAGGTAGTGACCTATATGTAGTGCACGCGTGTAATGGTGTCCCCGTACTCACAAAGTTCAGTGAATTGGCTCTGAACAATGTGGGGGCACCTTGGCTAGTGCCAGGGTGCCCTCACACTAAGTAACTTTGCACCTAACCTTTACCAGGTAAAGGTTAGACATATAGGTGACTTATAAGTTACTTAAGTGCAGTGTAAAATGGCTGTGAAATAACATGGACGTTATTTCACTCAGGCTGCAGTGGCAGGCCTGTGTAAGAATTGTCAGAGCTCCCTATGGGTGGCAAAAGAAATGCTGCAGCCCATAGGGATCTCCTGGAACCCCAATACCCTGGGTACCTCAGTACCATATACTAGGGGATTATAAGGGTGTTCCAGTAAGCCAATGTAAATTGGTAAAAATGGTCACTAGCCTGTCAGTGACAATTTGGAAAGAAATGAGAGAGCATAACCACTGAGGTTCTGATTAGCAGAGCCTCAGTGAGACAGTTAGTCACTACACAGGTAACACATACAGGCACACTTATGAGCACTGGGGCCCTGGGTTACCAGGGTCCCAGTGACACATACAACTAAAACAACATATATACAGTGAAAAATGGGGGTAACATGCCAGGCAAGATGGTACTTTCCTACACAACCCCCCCCCCAAACGAAGGACAATAAGACTAGCCATTACCTGATGAGTCTTCATTGTCTAAGTGGAAATATCTGGAGAGTCCATCTGCATTGGAGTGGCTACTCCCAGGTCTATGTTCCACTGTATAGTCCATTCCCTGTAGGGATATGGACCACCTCAACAATTTAGGATTTTCACCTTTCATTTGTTTTAGCCAAAGTAGAGGTTTGTGGTCTGTCTGAACAATGAAGTGAGTGCCAAACAGGTATGGCCTCAACTTCTTCAGAGCCCAGACCACAGCAAAGGCCTCCCTCTCAATGGCAGACCAACGCTTTTCTCTAGGGGTCAACCTTCTACTAATAAAAGCAACAGGTTGATCCTGGCCCTCAGAATTAAGTTGTGATAGGACTGCCCCTACTCCTAATTCAGATGCATCAGTCTGGACATAGAATTTTTTAGAGTAACAAGGGCTTTTCAGGACAGGTGCAGAGCACATGGCCTGCTTCAGCTCCTCAAAAGCTTTCTGACAGTTTGCTGTCCATAATACCTTTTTAGGCATTTTCTTGGATGTGAGGTCATTAAGAGGGGCTGCAATGGAGCCATAGTTCTTAATGAACCTCCTGTAATACCCAGTGAGGCCTAGGAAGGCTCTCACCTGAGTCTGAGTGGTAGGGGGAACCCAATCAATAATAGTTTGGATTTTCCCCTGAAGTGGTGCAATCTGTTCCCCACCAACAAGGTGTCCCAGATAAACCACCTTACCCTGCCCTATCTGGCACTTTGAAGCCTTGATAGTGAGGCCTGCCTTTTGCAGGGCCTCCAAAACTTTCCATAGGTGGACCAGGTGATCATCCCAGCTGGAGCTAAAGACAGCTATATCATCCAAATATGCTGCACTGAAAGCTTCCAGCCCTTGCAGGACTGTGTTCACCAACCTCTGAAAAGTGGCAGGTGCATTTTTCAAACCAAAAGGCATTACAGTAAACTGGTAATGTCCTCCAATGGTCGAAAATGCAGTTTTAGATTTAGCATCTTCTGACATTTTGATCTGCCAATACCCTGCAGTCAAATCAAAAGTGCTTAGATACTTGGCAGATGCCAGTGTATCTATTAGCTCATCTGCCCTGGGTATAGGGTGAGCATCTGTTTTGGTTACCAAGTTGAGACCTCTATAGTCTACACAAAACCTCATTTCCTTCTTTCCATCTTTAGAATTGGGTTTTGGTACCAGTACCACAGGAGAAGCCCATGGACTGTCAGAGTGCTCAACCACTCCTAGTTCCAACATCTTCTGAACTTCTTGCTTTATGCAGTCCCTGACATGGTCAGGCTGCCTATAGATCTTACTTTTGACAGGTAAACTGTCTCCAGTATCTATAGTGTGCTCACACCAAGAAGTGGTGCCTGGCACAATGGAGAAGAGTTCTGAAAATTGTCCTAGGAGATTTATGCAATTATCTTTCTGCTCAGCAGTAAGACAATCAGCCAAAACTACCCCTTCCACAAGAGCATCTTGTTCTGTGGAAGAGAAGAGATCAGGTAGAGGATCACTGTCTTCTTCCTGTCCCTCATCTGTTGCCATGAGCAGGGTGAGATCAGCCCTGTCATAGTAGGGTTTCAGGCGGTTGACATGGAGCACCCTAAGGGGACTCCTGGCAGTGCCTAAGTCAACCAAGTAGGTGACTTCACCCTTCTTTTCAACAATTGTGTGTGGACCACTCCATTTATCTTGGAGTGCTCTTGGGGCCACAGGCTCCAAGACCCACACTTTCTGCCCTGGTTGGTACTGAACCAAAACAGCCTTCTGATCATGCCATTGCTTCTGGAGCTCTTGGCTGGCCTGAAGGTTTTTACTGGCCTTTTTCATGTACTCAGCCATCCTTGATCTGAGGCCAAGTACATAATCCACAATATCCTGCTTAGGAGCTTTTAAAGGTTGTTCCCAACCCTCCTTTACAAGTGTGAGTGGACCCCTAACAGGGTGTCCAAAAAGAAGTTCAAATGGGCTGAAGCCCACTCCTTTCTGGGGTACCTCCCTGTAGGCAAAAAGGAGGCATGGTAGAAGGATATCCCATCTCCTGCGGAGTTTTTCAGGGAGTCCCATAATCATGCCTTTGAGAGTTTTATTAAATCTCTCCACCAGTCCATTTGTTTGTGGATGATAGGGTGTTGTGAACTTGTAAGTTACACCACACTCCTTCCACATGGCCTTTAAGTATGCAGACATGAAATTGCTTCCTCTGTCTGATACTACTTCCTTTGGGAAGCCCACCCTGGAAAATATTCCCAGGAGGGCCTTTGCCACTGCAGGAGCTGTAGTGGTCCTTAAAGGAATTGCTTCAGGATACCTTGTGGCATGGTCCACTACCACTAAGATAAACCTATTGCCTGAAGCAGTAGGAGGGTCAAGGGGGCCAACTATGTCAACCCCTACCCTTTCAAAGGGAACCCCAACCACAGGCAGTGGGATAAGGGGTGCCTTTGGAGTGCCACCTGTCTTGCCACTGGCTTGACAGGTTTCACAGGACTTACAAAATTCTTTTGTGTCCTCTGACATCCTAGGCCAATGAAACAGTGGTACCAATCTGTCCCAAGTTTTCATTTGACCCAGGTGCCCAGCTAAGGGAATGTCATGTGCCAGTGTTAGGAGGAACTTTCTGTACTCCTGAGGAATCACTAATCTCCTGGCAGCTCCAGGTTTAGGATCCCTATGCTCAGTGTACAAGAGGTTGTCCTCCCAGTAAACTCTGTGTGAGTCACTGACATCCCCATTAGCCTGTTTGACAGCTTGCTGTCTGAGACCCTCTAATGTGGGACAGGTTTGCTGTGCCACACTCAGCTCCTCTCTGGCAGGCCCCCCTTCACCCAAAAGCTCAGCAGTGTCTGCTTCCAGCTCCTCTGGTGTAGGTTCTGCACAGGGAGGGAATTCTTCTTCCTCAGAAGTAGAATCCACTGTAGAGGGAGGGATAGTAGGAAGTGGTTTGCTTCTACTAGCCCTAGCTTTAGGGAGCACTTGGTCCATTGTTCCAGGATCCAAGCTTCCCTGTCCTTTTTGCTTTTTGGCCTGAGCCCTTGTCAAAGCAAAAATATGCCCTGGGATGCCCAGCATTGCTGCATGGGCCTCCAACTCCACATCTGACCAAGCTGATGTCTCCAAATCGTTCCCTAATAGACAGTCTACAGGTAAATCTGAAGCTACCACAACTTTCTTTGGACCAGATACCCCCCCCCAGTTGAGATTTACAACAGCCATGGGGTGGCTTTGTGTTATGTTGTGAGCATCGGTTACTTGGTACTGGTGTCCAAGTATGTGTTGTTCAGGGTGCACCAGTTTCTCAATCACCATTGTGACACTGGCACCTGTGTCCCTGTAGGCCTGGACCTCAACACCATTTATTAGGGTTAGTTGCTTGTACTTCTCCAAGTTATGGGGGCAAGCAACCAACGTGGCTAAGTCAATAGCCCCTTCAGAGACTAAAGTAGCCTCTGTGGTCTCCCTAATCAGACCAACCCCAACTAAATTACCAAAAGTGAGCCCAGCTACTCCCTTGGATTGGCTATTAGTAGGTTTGCTCCCACCACCACTGCTATTAGTAGGGACACTAGGTGTAGCAGTAGGGGTTGTAGTGGTAGGAGCTGTGGTGCCTTTCTTTGGACAACTGGGATCTGTTGTCCAATGGCTTTTTATCTTACATAAATAGCACCATGGTTTCTTTTCCTTGTTCTGATTAGAGGAGGGTTTGGGCCCACCACCCCCACCAGAGTGTTTTTGTGGGCCTGATGAAGACTCATTTTTAGATTTGTCCCCACCCTTGTCAGAAGACTTACCATCCTTCTTTTTGTTGCCATCTTTGTCACCCCCTGTATGAACTTTTCTGTTCACTCTTGTTCTGACCCATTTGTCTGCCTTCTTTCCCAATTCTTGGGGAGAGGTCAGATCAGAGTCCACCAAGTACTGGTGCAACAAATCAGACACACAATTATTAAGAATATGCTCTCTCAGGATTAAGTTATACAGGCTGTCATAATCAGTAACTTTACTGCCATGTAACCACCCCTCCAAGGCCTTCACTGCCTGGTCAATGAAATCAACCCAGTCTTGTGAAGACTCCTTTTTGGTATCTCTGAACTTGATCCTGTACTGTTCAGTGGTTAAGCCATAACCATCCAGGAGTGCATTCTTAAGAACTTGGAAATTGTTAGCATCATTTTCTTTTACAGTAAGGAGCCTATCCCTACCTTTTCCAGTAAATGATAGCCATAGGATAGCAGCCCACTGCCTTTGAGGGACATCCTGTACAGCACAGGCCCTCTCAAGTGCAGCAAACCACTTGTTAATGTCATCCCCCTCCTTGTAAGGGGGAACTATCTTATGCAGATTCCTGGAATCATGCTCTTTTGCAGGATGACTATGGGGAATACTGCTGCTGCCACCATGGGTATCTAAACCCATTTTCTGTCTTTCCCTCTCTATTTCTAAAGACTGTCTATCCAAATCCAGCTGTTGCTTCTTGAGCTTCAGTCTGGTTTGCTCCACTCTCAATCTATTGAGCTCCCTTTCTAACAATCTGTCATCAGGGTGGGTGGGAGGGACATTTCTAGATACAGAGGTATGATGGGAATGAACAGAAGGAGACCTGTCCCTTACAGAGGGCACCCTAACAGCTTGGCTACCAGTATAATGTGAGAGCACATCATCAGTATGATGTGATTCAACCTCTGTACCAACTATGCTAGACTGTCTAGTAATGGGCAGGCTGAGAATTTTCTTTCCAGAACCTTTTCCTGGGGGAGTCCCTGGATCAGATTGAGAACCATTAGCTACTTTTTCTACAGATTGGGCACTTATGGCCTTATCCTGTACTCTAAGCATATTAATTAACAGTTCTAAGGAAGGATTCTTCCCTACACTCAAACCTCTCTCTATGCAGAGACTCCTTGCTCCTTTCCAGCTAAGGTGATCATATGCAAGTTTGGACAGTTCAACTTTTTGGCCTGTGCCAGACATTTTTAGAGAGAGTTAAAGTGATAGACAAAGAGAAAAAAGTTTTCAGAACTTTTTGGAAAGACAGAGAAAACTTTTTAAACTTTTAAGAACTTTTTGAAAGTTTAGAAGTACTTTTCAGCACTTAGAAAAGAGTGAAAAAGAGGAAATGCAAAACTTTTTGGCTATGTGTATATACACTGACCTTGTTTTGTATATTTTTCTCTTATGAAAAGTACAATGACAAGAGTGGTAAGTAGTCTCAAAGCACTTATCCCACCACTGCACAACCAATGTAGGAGGCTGGACTGGCTTGTAGTGAGTACCAAGGGGTACTTGCACCTTGCACCAGGCCCAGTTATCCCTTATTAGTGTATAGGGTGTCTAGCAGCTTAGGCTGATAGATAATGGTAGCTTAGCAGAGCAGCTTAGGCTGAACTAGGAGACGTGTGAAGCTACTACAGTACCACTTAGTGTCATATGCACAATATCATAAGAAAACACAATACACAGTTATACTAAAAATAAAGGTACTTTATTTTTATGACAATATGCCAAAGTATCTTAGAGTGTACCCTCAGTGAGAGGATAGGAAATATACACAAGATATATATACACAATAGCAAAAATATGCAGTATAGTCTTAGAAAACAGTGCAAACAATGTATAGTTACAATAGGATGCAATGGGGAAACATAGGGATAGGGGCAACACAAACCATATACTCCAGAAGTGGAATGCGAACCACGAATGGACCCCAAACCTATGTGACCTTGTAGAGGGTCGCTGGGACTATTAGAAAATAGTGAGAGTTAGAAAAATAACCCTCCCCAAGACCCTGAAAAGTGAGTGCAAAGTGCACTAAAGTTCCCCTAAGGACAAAATAGTCGTGTTAGAGGGAGAATGCAAGGAAAACACAAATCAGCAATGCAACAACGATGGATTCCTGTCTGAAGGTACCTGTGGAACAAGGGGACCAAGTCCAAAAGTCACAAGCAGCTCGGAGATGGGCAGATGCCCAAGAAATGCCAGCGGTTGGTGCAAAGAAGCTCTTACTAGGCTGAAGAACTGTGAATACTGCAGGAACGACAAGGGCTAGAGACTTCCCCTTTGGAGGATGGATCCCCCACGCCTTGGAGAGTCGTGCAGCAGTGTTTTCCCGCCGGATGGACGCCAACAAGCCTTGCTACACGCAAATCATGCGTTTGGCGTTTTTGGACGCTGCTGGGGCCCAGGAGGGACCAGGAGGTCGCAAATTGGACCTGCAGAGAGAGGGGACGTCGAGCAAGACAAAGATACCTCACTGAAGCAGGTAGCACCCGGAGAAGTGCCAGAAACAGGCACTACGAGGATGCGTGAAACGGTGCTCGCCGAAGTTGCACAAAGGAGTCCCACGTCGCCGGAGACCAACTTAGAAAGTCGTGCAATGCAGGTTAGAGTGCCGTGGACCCAGGCTTGGCTGTGCACACAGGATTTCAGCCGGAAGTGCACAGGGGCCGGAGAAGCTTGCAAAGTCGCGGTTCCCAGCAATGCAGCCCAGCGAGGTGAGGCAAGGACTTACCTCCACCAAACTTGGGCTGAAGAGTCACTGGACTGTGGGGGTCACTTGGACGGTGTCGCTGGATTCGAGGGACCTCGCTCGTCGTGCTGAGAGGAGACCCAAGGGACCGGAGATGCAGCTTTTTGGTGCCTGCGGTTGCAGGGGGAAGATTCCGTCGACCCACGGGAGATTTCTTCGGAGCTTCTGGTGCAGAGAGGAGGCAGACTACCCCCACAGCATGCACAAGCAGGAAAACAGTCGAGAAGGCGGCAGGATCAGCGTTACAGAGTTGCAGTAGTCGTCTTTGCTACTATGTTGCAGGTTTGCAGGCTTCCAGCGCGGTCAGCGGTCGATTCCTTATCAGAAGGTGAAGAGGGAGATGCAGAGGAACTCGGCTGAGCTCATGCATTCGTTATCTGAAGTTTCCCCAGAGACAGAGACCCTAAATAGCCAGAAAAGAGGGTTTGGCTACCTAGGAGAGAGGAAAGGCTACTAACACCTGAAGGAGCCTATCACAAGGAGTCTCTGACGTCACCTGGTGGCACTGGCCACTCAGAGCAGTCCAGTGTGCCAGCAGCACCTCTGTTTCCAAGATGGCAGAGGTCTGGAGCACACTGGAGGAGCTCTGGACACCTCCCAGGGGAGGTGCAGGTCAGGGGAGTGGTCACTCCCCTTTCCTTTGTCCAGTTTCGCGCCAGAGCAGGGGCTAAGGGGTCCCTGAACCGGTGTAGACTGGCTTATGCAGAATTGGGCACCTCTGTGCCCAACAAAGCATTTCCAGAGGCTGGGGGAGGCTACTCCTCCCCTGCCTTCACACCATTTTCCAAAGGGAGAGGGTGTCACACCCTCTCTCAGAGGAAGTTCTTTGTTCTGCCATCCTGGGCCAGGCCTGGCTGGACCCCAGGAGGGCAGATGCCTGTCTGAGGGGTTGGCAGCAGCAGCAGCTGCAGAGAAACCCCAGGAAGGGCAGTTTGGCAGTACCAGGGTCTGTGCTACAGACCACTGGGATTATGGAATTGTACCAACAATGCCAGGATGGCATAGAGGGGGCAATTCCATGATCATAGACATGTTACATGGCCATATTCGGAGTTACCATGGTGAAGCTACATATAGGTAGTGACCTATATGTAGTGCACGCGTGTAATGGTGTCCCCGTACTCACAAAGTTCAGTGAATTGGCTCTGAACAATGTGGGGGCACCTTGGCTAGTGCCAGGGTGCCCTCACACTAAGTAACTTTGCACCTAACCTTTACCAGGTAAAGGTTAGACATATAGGTGACTTATAAGTTACTTAAGTGCAGTGTAAAATGGCTGTGAAATAACGTGGACGTTATTTCACTCAGGCTGCAGTGGCAGGCCTGTGTAAGAATTGTCAGAGCTCCCTATGGGTGGCAAAAGAAATGCTGCAGCCCATAGGGATCTCCTGGAACCCCAATACCCTGGGTACCTCAGTACCATATACTAGGGGATTATAAGGGTGTTCCAGTAAGCCAATGTAAATTGGTAAAAATGGTCACTAGCCTGTCAGTGACAATTTGGAAAGAAATGAGAGAGCATAACCACTGAGGTTCTGATTAGCAGAGCCTCAGTGAGACAGTTAGTCACTACACAGGTAACACATACAGGCACACTTATGAGCACTGGGGCCCTGGGTTACCAGGGTCCCAGTGACACATACAACTAAAACAACATATATACAGTGAAAAATGGGGGTAACATGCCAGGCAAGATGGTACTTTCCTACATGCATCCTCCGAGGACTGCCTGTCTTTAGCCTGCACCAGAAGAATGAAGGAATCTCACCTGCTTCAGCAGGCACCCCTCTACAGCGATGACCGGTGGCTTGGGTCCCCTCTCCTGAAGTAGTGCGTGGATTCAACAACACCGGTGGTGGACTGAAGTGGTCCCGATGGACCAGATGTCCAACTGTCCAACTTTGGTGGAGGTAAGATCTTGCCACCTCACGCAAGACGGTATCCCTGTGCATCATGTGTTTTGCAGTTGCCAGGGCTTGTTGGCATTGTAGGAAGTTGGCTCTGTATGCACTATTTCAAAGTAAGAAATAGCATGCACAGAGTCCTAGGGTTCCCCTTAGAGGTAAGATAGTGGCAAAAAGAGATAATTCTAGTGCTCTATTTTGTGGTAGTGTGGTTGAGCAGTAGGCTTATCAGAGGGTAGTGTTAAGCATTTGTTGTACACACACAGGCAATAAATGAGGAACACACACTTAAAGACAATTCCAGGCCAATAGGTTTTTGTATAGAAAAATATATTTTCTTAGTTTATTTTAAGAACCACAGGTTCAAGATTTACAAGTAATACTTCAAATGAAAGGTATTTCACTTAGGTAACTTAGGAACTTTGAATCAGCAAAATAGCATGTACAATTTTCACAAAAATGGCAATAAGCTATTTTAAAACTAGACACTGCAATTGTCAACAGTTCCTGTGGGGGGAAGAGTTTGTTAGTTTTGCAGGTAAGTAAACCACCTACAGGGTTCAAAGTTGGGTCCAAGGTAGCCCACCGTTGGGGGTTCAGTGCAACCCCAAAGTTACCACACCAGCAGCTCAGGGCCGGTCAGGTGCAGAGGTCAAAGTGGTGCCCAAAACGCATAGGCTTCAATGGAGAAGGGGGTGGCCCGGTCCCAGTCTGCCAGCAGGTAGGTACCCGCGTCTTCGGAGGGCAGACCAGGGGGGTTTTGTAGGGCACCGGGGAGGACACAAGTTAGCACAAAAAGTACACCCTCAGCGGCACGGGGGCGGACGGGTGCAGAGTGCAAAGAGGCGTCGGGTTTGAAATGGAGTTCAATGGGAGACCCAGGGGTCTCTTCAGCGAAGCAGGCAGCCAAGGGGGGGGCTCCTCGGGGTAGCCACCACCTGGGCAAGGGAGAGGGCCACCTGGGGATTTGCTCCTGCACTGGAGGTCGGATCCTTCAGGTCCTGGGGGCTGCAGGTGCAGTGTCTTTACCAGGCGTCGGGTTCTTGGAAGCAGACAGTGGCGGTCAGGGGGAGCCTCTGGATTCCCTCTGCAGGCGTCGCTGGGGGGGCTAAGCGGGTCAACTCTGGCTACTCACAGGGTTGCAGTCGCTGGGGAGTCCTCCTTGTAGTGTTGTTTCTCTGCAGGTCGAGCCGGGGCCGTTGGGTGCAGATTGCAAAGTCTCACGCTTCCGGCGGGAAACGTGTGGTCTTTAAAAGTTGTTTCTTTGTTGCAAAGATGTTTCTTCTTTGGAGCAGAGCCGCTGTCCTCAGGAGCTCTTGGTCCTTTTAGATGCAGGGTAGTCCTCTGAGGCTTCAGAGGTCGCTGGACCCTGTGAAACCCGTTGCTGTTGCAGTTTTTCTTGAAGTGGGGAGACAGGCTGGTAGAGCTGGGGCCAAAGCAGTTGGTGTCTCTGTCTTCTCTGCAGGGCTTTCTGGTCAGCAGTCCATGTTCGTCTTAGGTTGCAGGAATCTAGTTTCCTAGGTTCTGGGGAGCCCCTAGATACTGGATTTAGGGGTGTGTTTAGGTCTGGGAGGGCAGTAACCAATGGCTATTGTCCTTGAGGGTGGCTACACCCTCTTTGTGCCTCCTCCCTGAGGGGAGGGGGGCAAATCCCTAATCCTATTGGGGGAATCCTCCATCTGCAAGATGGAGGATTTCTAAAAGTCAGAGTCACCTCAGCTCAGGACACCTTAGGGGCTGTCCTGACTGGCCAGTGACTCCTCCTTGTTTTTCTAATTAGCTCCTCCGGCCTTGCCGCCAAAAGTGGGTCCGTGGCCAGAAAGTGCGGGCATCTCCACTAGCTGGAGTGCCCTGGGGCGCTGTAACAAAGGGAGTAAGCCTTTGAGGCTCACCACCAGGTGTTACCGTTCCTGCAGGGGGAGGTGAGAAGCACCTCCACCCAGTACAGGCTTTGTTACTAGCCACAGAGTGACAAAGGCACTTTCCCCATGTGGCCAGCAACATGTCTGGTGTGTGGCAGGCTGGTAAAACTAGTCAGCCCACAATGGAAGTCAGGTATGTTTTCAGGGGGCATCTCTAAGATGCCCTCTGGGGTGTATTTCACAATAAAATGTACACTGGCATCAGTGTGCATTTATTGTGCTGAGAAATTTGATACCAAACTTCCCAGTTTCCAGTGTAGCCATTATGGTGCTGTGGAGTTCGTGTATGACAGACTCCCAGACCACATACTCTTATGGCTACCCTGCACCTACAATGTCTAAGGTTTTGCTTAGACACTGTAGGGGCATAGTGCTCATGCACCTATGCCCTCACCTATGGTATAGTGCACCCTGCCTTAGGGCTGTAAGGCCTGCTAGAGGAGTGACTTATCTATGCCATAGGCAGTGTGAGGTTGGCATGGCACCCTGAGGTGAGTGCCATGTCGACTTAGTAATTTTCTCCCCACCAGCACACACAAACTGGCAAGCAGTGTGTCTGTGCTGAGTGAGGCGTCTCCAGGGTGGCATAAGACATGCTGCAGCCCTTAGAGATCTTCCCTGGCATCAGGGCCCTTGGTACCAGGGGTACCAGTTACAAGGGACTTACCTGGATGCCAGGGTGTGCCAATTGTGGAAACAAAGGTACAGGTTAGGGAAAGAACACTGGTGCTGGGGCCTGATTAGCAGGCCTCAGCACACTTTCAAATCATAACTTGGCATCAGCAAAGGCAAAAAGTCAGGGGGTAACCATGCCAAGGAGGCATTTCCTTACACAACCCCCCCCCCCCCAAACGAAAGAGGATGAGACTAACCTTTGCCAAGAGAGTCTTCATTTTCTAAGTGGAAGAACCTGGAAAGGCCATCTGCATTGGCATGGGCAGTCCCAGGTCTGTGTTCCACTATAAAGTCCATTCCCTCTAGGGAGATGGACCACCTCAACAGTTTTGGATTTTCACCTTTCATTTGCATTAGCCATCTGAGAGGTCTGTGGTAAGTTTGAACTACAAAGTGTGTACCAAAGAGGTATGGTCTCAGCTTCTTCAGGGACCAAACCACAGCAAAGGCCTCCCTCTCAATGGCACTCCAACGCTGCTCCCTGGGGAGTAAACTCCTGCTAATGAAAGCAACAGGCTGGTCAAGGCCATCATCATTTGTTTGGGACAAAACTGCCCCTAGCCCATGTTCAGAGGCATCAGTCTGCACAATGAACTGCTTGGAGTAATATGGAGCTTTTAGAACTGGTGCTGTGCACATAGCTTGTTTCAGGGTGTCAAAGGCCTGTTGGCATTCTACAGTCCAGTTTACCTTCTTGGGAATTTTCTTGGAGGTAAGTTCTGTGAGGGGTGTCACTATTGATCCATATCCCTTCACAAACCTCCTGTAGTACCCAGTCAAGCCAAGGAATGCCCTGACTTGAGTCTGGGTTTTTGGAGCTGCCCAGTCCAGAACAGTCTGGATCTTGGGCTGGAATGGCTGAACTTGGCCTCCACATACAAGGTGTCCCAAGTAAACCACAGTTCCCTGCCCTATCTGACATTTGGATGCCTTGATAGAGAGGCCTGCTGCTTGCAGGGCCTTCAAAACCTTCTTCAGATGGACCAGGTGATCCTGCCAGCTGGAGCTAAAGACAGCAATATCGTCAAGATAAGCTGCACTAAAGGACTCCAAGCCAGCAAGGACTTGATTCACCAACCTTTGGAAGATGACAGGGGCATTCTTTAAAACAAAGGGCATAACAGTGAACTGATACTCCAGGTGTGGAGAATGTTGTCTTTTCTTTTGCTCCTGGTGCCATTTTGATTTGCCAGTACCCTGCTGTCAAGTCAAAGGTACTTAAGTATCTGGCAGCACCTAGTTTGTCAATCAATTCATCTGCCCTTGGAATGGGATGGGCATCTGTGTTGGTGACAGAAGTAAGTCCTCTATAGTCCACACAAAACCTCACCCCTCTCTTTCCATCTTTGGTGTGAGGTTTGGGGACTAAGACCACTGGGCTAGCCCAGGGGCTGTCAGAGTGCTCAATGACTCCCAATTCCAGCATCTTGTGGACTTCCACTTTAATGCTTTCCTTAACTTGGTCAGACTGTCTGAAAATTTTGTTTTTGACAGGCATGCTGTCTTCTGTGTCCACATCATGGGTACACAGGTGTGTCTGACCAGGGGTTAGGGAAAAGAGCTCAGCGAACTGTTGTAGGACCTTCCTACAGTCAGATTGCTGTTGGCCAGAGAGGGTGTCTGAATAGATCACTCCAATAACTGAGCCATCTTTAGGGTCTGTGGAGATGAGATCAGGGAGAGGTTCACTCTCAGCTTCCTGGTCCTCATCTGTTACCATCAACAGATTCACATCTGCCCTGTCATGAAAGAATTTGAGGCGGTTCACATGGATCACCCTTTTGGGGGTCCTGCTAGGGCCTAGGTCTACCAGGTAGGTAACCTGACTCTTTCTTTCTAGCACTGGGTAAGGGCCACTCCATCTGTCCTAAAGTGCCCTGGGAGCCACAGGCTCCAGAACCCAGACTCTCTGCCCTGGCTGAAACTCAACCATAGCAGCCTTTTGGTCATACCACATCTTCTGGAGTTGTTGGCTGGCCTCAACATTTTTACTTGCCTTTTCCATGTACTCTGCCATCCTTGAACGTAGGCCTAGTACATAGTCCAGTATATCTTGTTTAGGCTGATGAAGAGGTCTCTCCCAGCCTTCTTTTACAAGAGCTAGTGGTCCCTGTAAGAAAGTACCATCTTGCCTGGCATGGTACCCCCATATTTCACTGTATATATGTTGTTTTAGTTGTATGTGGCACTGGGACCCTGCCAGCCAGGGCCCCAGTGCTTATAAGTGTGCCCTGTATGTGTTCCCTGTGTGATGACTAACTGTCTCACTGAGGCTCTGCTAACCAGAACCTCAGTGGTTATGCTCTCTCTTTGCTTTCCAAATTGTCACTAACAGGCTAGTGACGAATTTCACCAATTCACATTGGCATACTGGAACACCCTTATAATTCCTTAGTATATGGTACTGAGGTACCCAGGGTATTGGGGCTCTAGGAGATCCCTATGGGCTGCAGCATTTCTTTTGCCACCCATAGGGAGCTCTGACAATTCTTACACAGGCCTGCCACTGCAGCCTGAGTGAAATAACGTCCACGTTATTTCACAGCCATTTACCACTGCACTTAACTAACGTATAAGTTACCTATATGTCTAACCTTTACCTGGTAAAGGTTGGGTGCTAAGTTACTTAGTGTGTGGGCACCCTGGCACTAGCCAAGGTGCCCCCACATCGTTCAGGGCAAATTCCATGGGACTTTGTGAGTGCGGGGACACCATTACACGTGTGCACTATACATAGGTCACTACCTATGTATAGCGTCACAATGGTAACTCCGAACATGGCCATGTAACATGTCTAAGATCATGGAATTGTCACCCCAATGCCATTCTGGCATTGGGGAGACAATTCCATAATCCCCGAGTATCTAGCACAGACCCAGGTACTGCCAAACTACCTTTCCCGGGGTTTCACTGCAGCTGCTGCCAACCCCTCATACAGGTTTCTGCCCTCCTGGGGTCCAGCCAGGCTTGGCCCAGGAAGGCAGAACAAAGGACTTCCTCAGAGAGAGGGTGTTACACCTCTCCCTTTGGAAAAAGGTGTCAGGGCTGGGGAGGAGTAGCCTCCCCAAGCCTCTGGAAATTCTTTGATGGGCACAGATGGTGCTCATCTCTGCATAAGCCAGTCTACACCGGTTCAGGGATCCCCCAGCCACGCTCTGGCGCGTAACTGGACAAAGGAAAGGGGAGTGACCACTCCCCTGTCCTGCACCTCCCCTGGGAGGTGCCCAGAGCTCCTCCAGTGTGCTCCAGACCTCTGCCATCTTGGAAACAGAGGTGCTGCTGGCACACTGGACTGCTCTGAGTGGCCAGTGCCAGCAGGTGACGTCAGAGACTCCTTCTGATAGGCTCTTACCTGTGTTGCTAGCCTATCCTCCTTCCTAAGTAGCCAAACCTCCTTTTCTGGCTATTTAGGGTCTCTGCTTTGGGGAATTCTTTAGATAACGAATGCAAGAGCTCATCAGAGTTCCTCTGCATCTCTCTCTTCACCTTCTGCTAAGGAATCGACAGCTGACTGCTCTGGACGCCTGCAAAACCGCAACAAAGTAGCAAAGACGACTACTGCAACCTTGTATCGCTGATCCGGCCGCCTTCTCAACTGTTTTCCTGGTGGTGCATGCTGTGGGGGTAGTCTGCCTCCTGTCTGCACTAGAAGCTCCGAAGAAATCTCCCGTGGGTCGACGGAATCTTCCCCCTGCAACCGCAGGCACCAAAAGACTGCATCACTGGTCCTCTGGGTCCCCTCTCAGCACGACGTGCGTGGTCGCTGGAACTCAGCAACTCTGTCCAAGTGACTCCCACAGTCCAGTGACTCTTCAGTCCAAGTTTGGTGAAGGTAAGTCCTTGCCTCCCCACGCTAGACTGCATTGCTGGGTACCTCGTGATTTGCAGCTGCTCCGGCTCCTGTGCACTCTTCCAGGATTTCCTTTGTGCACAACCAAGCCTGGGTCCCCGACACTCTGACCCGCAGTGCACGACCCCCTGAGTTGTCCTCCGGTGTCGTGGGACCTTCTTTTGTGACTTCAGGTGAGCTCCGGATCACTCTTCTTCGTAGTGCCTGTTCCGGCACTTTTGCAGGTGCTGCTTGCTTCTGGGAGGGCTCCTTGTCCTGCTGGGCGCCCCCTCTGTCTTCTCACGCAATTGGCAACATCCTTGTCCCTCCTGGGCCACAGCAGCATCCAAAACCCTAACCGCGACCCTTGCAGCTAGCAAGGCTTGTTTGTGGTCTTTCTGCATGGCAACACCTCTGCAAGCTTCTTCACGACGTGGGACATCCATCCTCCAAAGGGGAAGTTCCTTGTTCTCTTCGTTCTTGCAGAATCCACAGCTTCTACCATCCGGTGGCAGCTTCTTTGCATCCACAGCTGGCATTTCCTGGGCATCTGCCTACTCCCGACTGGAGTGTAACTCTTGGACTTGGTCCCCTTGTTCCACAGGTACTCTCGTCTGGAAATCCATTGTTGTTGCATTGCTGGTGTTGGTCTTCCTTGCAGAATTCCCCTTTCACGACTTCTGTGCTTTCTGGGGAACTTAGGTGCACTTTACACCTACTTTTCAGGGTCTTGGGGTGGGCTATTTTTCCAACCCTCACTGTTTTCTTACAGTCCCAGCGACCCTCTACAAGGACACATAGGTTTGGGGTTCATTCGTGGTTCGCATTCCACTTCTAGAGTATATGGTTTGTGTTGCCCCCATACCTATGTGCTCTCATTGCAATCTATTGTGACTGTACATTGCTTGCATTGCTTTCTATTGCTATTACTGCATAATTTTGGTATTGTGTACATATATCTTGTGTATATTTGCTATCCTCATACTGAGGGTACTCCCTGAGATACTTTTGGCATATTGTCATAAAAATAAAGTACCTTTATTTTTAGTATATCTGTGTATTGTGTTTTCTTATGATATTGTGCATATGACACCAGTGGTATAGTGGGAGCTTTACACGTCTCCTAGTTCAGCCTAAGCTGCTCTGCTAAGCTACCTTTTCTATCAGCCTAAGCTGCTAGACACCTCTTCTACACTAATAAGGGATAACTGGACCTGGTGCAGAGTGTAAGTACCCCTTGGTACGTACCACTACAAACCAGGCCAGCCTCCTACATTGGTTGTGCAGCGGTGGGATAAGTACTTGCAACTACTTACCACTTTGTCATTTTGTACTTTTCATAAGAGAAAAATATACAAAACAAGTTATGTACACCTAACCAAAAAGTTTTGCTTTTCTTCTCTTACTCTATTGCTAAGTGCTGAAAAGTACCTCTAAACATTCAAAAAGTTTCTTAAAAGTTGAAAAAAAAAACATTCTGTTCCTTAAAAAGTTCTGAAACTTTTTCTTTCTTTTTCTGTCCCTTAAACCTTTTCCTATCATGTCTGGTACAGGTCAAACTCTGGATCTGGCCAGCACAGCTTATGACCACCTTAACTGGAAAGGTGTAAGGAGTCTCTGCATTGATAGAGGTTTAGGGGTAGGGGAGAATCCTTCTAGAGAATTGTTAGTTAATATGCTCATTGAAAATGATAAGACCTTAGCTGGCACATCAGGTGAGAGATTAGCAGATGGTTCACACTCTGATTCTGGGGTAGCCCCAGTAAGAGTGTTAGATGAGAATCTTCCCAACCTGCCCCTTAGCAGGCCACCTAGCATGGCTGGTACTAATGTGAGCTCTCATCACAGTAGGGATGTCATTCCTTTAGGCCAGGTTGTTAGAGTGCCATCTGTTAGGGACAGGTCTCGCTCTGTTCATTCACACCATTCTTCTGTGTCTAAGCATGCCCAACCCACCCACCCTGATGACAGAGTGTTAGAAAGGGAACTCAACAGATTGAGAGTGGAAAAGTCCAGACTGGAGCTTAAATAGCAACAGCTGGCTCTAGACAGGGAAACTTTAGACTTAGAAAAAGAAAGGCAGAGGTTGGGGTTTGGACCCCATGGTGGCAGCAGCAGTATTACAGATAGTAATCCTGTAAAAGAGCATGATTCTAAGAATCTGCACAAGATAGTTCCCCCTTACAAGGAGGGGGATGACATTAACAAGTGGTTTGCTGCACTTGAGAGGGCCTGTGTTGTACAGGGGGTCCCTCAAAGGCAGTGGGCTGCTATCCTATGGCTATCTTTTAGTGGAAAGGGTAGAGATAGGCTCCTTACTGTGAAGGAAAGTGATATCAATAATTTTACAGTTATAAAGAATGCACTCCTAGATGCTTATGGCTTAACCACTGAACAGTACAGGATCAAGTTCAGAGAAACCAAAAAGGAGTCTTCACAAGACTGGGTAGACTTTGTTGACCATTCAGTGAAGGCCTTGGAGGGGTGGTTACATGGCAGTAAAGTTTCTGACTATGAAAGCCTGTATAACTTAATCCTGAAGGAGCATATTCTTAATAACTGTGGGGGTCATTCTGACCTCGGCGGTAAAAGGTGCTTACCGCCGGCCAGAAGGCCGCCATAACACCGCCGCGGCCGCGGTAAACAGCCACGGTCATTCTGACCCGCAACTGGCAAACCGCCAAAAACTCGACATCCACAAAAGTCCGCCACACCAAAGGTCAGCGGGAAACTGGCGATGACCAAACCTCCACCGTCACGCCAACAGAAATACGCCCATATGTAGGAAAGTACCATCTTGCCTGGCATGTTACCCCCATTTTTCACTGTATATATGTTGTTTTAGTTGTATGTGTCACTGGGAACCTGGTAACCCAGGGCCCCAGTGCTCATAAGTGTGCCTGAATGTGTTACCTGTGTAGTGACTAACTGTCTCACTGAGGCTCTGCTAATCAGAACCTCAGTGGTTATGCTCTCTCATTTCTTTCCAAATTGTCACTAACAGGCTAGTGACCATTTTTACCAATTTACATTGGCTTACTGGAACACCCTTATAATTCCCTAGTATATGGTACTGAGGTACCCAGGGTATTGGGGTTCCAGGAGATCCCTATGGGCTGCAGCATTTCTTTTGCCACCCATAGGGAGCTCTGACAAATCTTACACAGGCCTGCCACTGCAGCCTGAGTGAAATAACGTCCACGTTATTTCACAGCCATTTTACACTGCACTTAAGTAACTTATAAGTCACCTATATGTCTAACCTTTACCTGGTAAAGGTTAGGTGCAAAGTTACTTAGTGTGAGGGCACCCTGGCACTAGCCAAGGTGCCCCCACATTGTTCAGGGCCAATTCCCTGGACTTTGTGAGTGCGGGGACACCATTACACGCGTGCACTACATATAGGTCACTACCTATATGTAGCTTCACAATGGTAACTCCGAATATGGCCATGTAACATGTCTATGATCATGGAATTGCCCCCTCTATGCCATCCTGGCATAGTTGGCACAATCCCATGATCCCAGTGGTCTGTAGCACAGACCCTGGTACTGCCAAACTGCCCTTCCTGGGGTTTCACTGCAGCTGCTGCTGCTGCCAACCCCTCAGACAGGCAGCTGCCCTCCTGGGGTCCAGCCAGGCCTGGTCCAGGATGGCAGAACAAAGAACTTCCTCTGAGAGAGGGTGTGACACCCTCTCCCTTTGGAAAATGGTGTGAAGGCAGGGGAGGAGTAGCCTCCCCCAGCCTCTGGAAATGCTTTCTTGGGCACAGATGTGCCCAATTCTGCATAAGCCAGTCTACACCGGTTCAGGGACCCCTTAGCCCCTGCTCTGGCGCGAAACTGGACAAAGGAAAGGGGAGTGACCACTCCCCTGACCTGCACCTCCCCTGGGAGGTGTCCAGAGCTCCTCCAGTGTGCTCCAGACCTCTGCCATCTTGGAAACAGAGGTGCTGCTGGCACACTGGACTGCTCTGAGTGGCCAGTGCCACCAGGTGACGTCAGAGACTCCTGCTGATAGGCTCCTTCAGGTGTTAGTAGCCTATCCTCTCTTCTAGGTAGCCAAACCCTCTATGGCTATTTAGGGTCTCTGTCTCTGGGGAAACTTTAGATAACGAATGCATGAGCTCAGCCGAGTTCCTCTGCATCTCTCTCTTCACCTTCTGATAAGACATCGACCGCTGACCGCGCTGGAAGCCTGCAAACCTGCAACATAGTAGCAAAGACGACTACTGTAACTCTGTAACGCTGATCCTGCCGCCTTCTCGACTGTTTTCCTGCTTGTGCATGCTGTGGGGGTAGCCTGCCTCCTCTCTGCACCAGAAGCTCCGAAGAAATCTCCAGTGGGTCGATGGAATCTTCCCCCTGCAACCGCAGGCACCAAAAAGCTGCATTACCGGTCCCTTGGGTCTCCTCTCAGCACGACGAGCGAGGTCCCTCGAATCCAGCGACGCTGTCCAAGTGACCCCCACAGTCCAGTGACTCTTCAGCCCAAGTTTGGTGGAGGTAAGTCCTTGCCTCACCTCGCTGGGCTGCATTGCTGGGAACCGCGACTTTGCAGCTACTCCGGCCCCTGTGCACTTCCGGCGGAAATCCTTTGTGCACAGTCAAGCCTGGGTCCACGGCACTCTAACCTGCATTGCACGACTTTCTAAGTTGGTCTCCGGCGACTCCTTTGTGCAACTTCGGCGAGCACCGTTTCACGCATCCTCGTAGTGCCTGTTTCTGGCACTTCTCCGGGTGCTACCTGCTTCAGTGAGGGCTCTTTGTCTTGCTCGACGTCCCCTCTCTCTTCAGGTCCAATTTTCGACCTCCTGGTCCCTCCTGGGCCCCAGCAGCGTCCAAAAACGCTAACCGCACGATTTGCAGCTAGCAAGGCTTGTTAGCGTCCTTTCGGCGGGAAAACACTTCTGCACGACTCTCCACGGCGAGAGGGATCCGTCCACCAAAGGGGAAGTCTCTAGCCCTTTTCGTTCCTGCAGAAACCTCAGCTTCTTCTGTCCAGTCGAAGCTTCTTTGCACCCGCAGCTGGCATTTCCTGGGCATCTGCCCATCTCCGACTTGCTTGTGACTTTTGGACATGGTCCCCTTGTTCCACAGGTACCCTAGATTGGAAATCCACAGTTGTTGCATTGCTGGTTTGTGTCTTTCCTGCATTATTCCTCTAACACGACTATTTTGTCCTTAGGGGAACTTTAGTGCACTTTGCACTCACTTTTCAGGGTCTTGGGGAGGGTTATTTTTCTAACTCTCACTATTTTCTAATAGTCCCAGCGACCCTCTACAAGGTCACATAGGTTTGGGGTCCATTTGTGGTTCGCATTCCACTTTTGGAGTATATGGTTTGTGTTGCCCCTATCCCTATGTTTCCCCATTGCATCCTATTGTAACTATACATTGTTTGCACTGTTTTCTAAGACTATACTGCATATTTTTGCTATTGTGTATATATATCTTGTGTATATTTCCTATCCTCTCACTGAGGGTACCCTCTAAGATACTTTGGCATATTGTCATAAAAATAAAGTACCTTTATTTTTAGTATAACTGTGTATTGTGTTTTCTTATGATATTGTGCATATGACACTAGGTGGTACTGTAGTAGCTTCACACGTCTCCTAGTTCAGCCTAAGCTGCTCTGCTAAGCTACCATTATCTATCAGCCTAAGCTGCTAGACACCCTATACACGAATAAGGGATAACTGGGCCTGGTGCAAGGTGCAAGTACCCCTTGGTACTCACTACAAGCCAGTCCAGCCTCCTACACCATACCATTCCGACCCACAAATCCCTGCAGCGGTCTTTCAACCACGGTATTCCATTGGCGGTACACACCACTGCGGTCAAAATACACACACCTTTACAAAACACAACCACATTGGATAATTAAAAATACACACATCTGAGACACATACACACACCACTCCCACACACCCAATTAAATATAAAACACACACCCACAAACCCTTACGACCACAATTGCAAGTGAAGGACAGAGAGAGAGAGCACAGCATAGAGTACACCATCACACAGAGGCAAATCACAACATCACCCACACAATTTCCACGCACAAAACACCATACACCACCACACTCACCACACTCTACAACACATACACCACCCCTCACCTCATCCACACCACCCCATGGCACCCCAAAGACACCCCAGGTTCTCTGACGCAGAACTCAGGGTCATGGTGGAGGAAATAGTTTGTGTAGAGCCCCAGCTCTTCGGGGCACAGGTGCAGCACACCACCATTGCCAGGAAGATGGAGCTATGGCAAAGAATAGTGGACAGGGTCAACGCTGTGGGACAGCATCCACGCAATCGGGACGACATCAGGAAGCGGTGGAACGACCTACGGGGGAAGGTGCGTTCCATGGTATCAAGGCACAACATTGCGGTGCAGAAGACTGGCGGCGGACCCCCACCTACTCCCCCAGAATTTACAGCATGGGAGGAGGAAGTCTTGCACATCCTGCATCCTGAGGGCCTCGCAGGAGTAGGCGGAGGAATGGACTCTGGTAAGTCAAATCTTCACTACTCCATTCCCCCCACCCCACCTGCATGCCAAATCATACCCCCACCCTCACCCCCATCACACCAACTCCTTGCAAATGGCTCACCATCACATCCCACCCATCCCAAAACCTAGCCCTGCGTGCGTCCCCAAAGCATGGACACCCATCCCCAAAGCATGCCCACTGCACACACCCATCACCCCCACAAGCCACCGTCACAAAAGCCCCCACATGGGAATGCCAGCACTGGGGGACACGGCCACCCACCCATTACACGAAATGCCACACACAGAAGCAATAACCATACTCTTATACCCCTGCAGGACCCGAACGCCACCACACTGCCACGGAGGGTCCAGAGATGTCCATCCCACCCCCAGAAGCAGCTCTGTCTCCCTGGACCCTGATGACCAGCCCGGCCCATCGGGGACCTCGGGACAGTCGGTTCCCCACAGACAGCCACAGGCTACACCAGACCTAACCCCCTCTGGGAACACCAGCACAGCTCCCACCCAGCGGGCCCATGCCTCTGTCCCCAGGACACGTCAATCAGCGGTGTGTCCACCACTACAGGGCACCCAGGTTGACCCACCACCCCAACAACAACAGGGACCTGGGGGCAGTGGTAGTGGGCACACTGTCCAGGGGACAGAGGCCCAGGGAAACAGGGGAACTGGGAGGGCTGCTGTGCGACAGGGGGGGGACAGGCCCAGGGAACCGACTCTCCAAGAGGCCCTCTCCTCCATCATGGGAGCATACCACCACTCCCAGGAGACGATGGCTACGGTACTGGCCAGGTTCCAGGAGATCCAGGTCATGCAGGAGCAACAGTACATGGAGTTCAGAGAGGAACTGAGGAACATTAGTTCCGCAATGGGGACCATCGTCGTGGCCCTAACCCAGATAGTCAACACATTGCGGGACCATGTGGCACCACAAAGGGCCCCTGTCACTAGCCTGGACCAGGAACAGCCTACCACCTCCGCCGGCGCTAGTGGACAGCACCTCCTGCAGAAGAAGAACCACCCCGCAAGCGGAACCTGAGATCTCACAAGAAGACAGAGTAGGATGCCAAGACCCCCGCCAGCAAACGATACCCCCTGATGTCATCCCACTGTCCCACATTGTCACCCTGTCCAACCTTGAACTGCCCCTGCTCCATCCTTCCACAGGCATATGGACAATGCACCTGTGAGACTGGGAACTGGACTCTGCCATGGACATTACTCTACCATCACCCATCCCCGTTTTACAATCATGTTCCTTAAATTTAGCACTTGAATTAAATCACTTCTTGCACTAAAAAAATCTGGAGTCTGCTTGTATTTTGAACAAATGTATTAGACATAACAGTGCCAAAATGTTCAGTTACATTGTGATGACAACATACCACTGTCACACAGCTGTAGTCCATGGGCAAACAAAGCAGAGGTCACGCAGTGGGGCCCACAGCTCTGAAAACGGAAGGGAAAGTCACAACTCAGTTAACAGGAACTGGGGGGGAACTCAGACAGTAGAGAGGCAGGAGACGTTAAGTAAATGTAAAATGGCGTGGTTGATTCGTACCTGTGTGCTACTGAAAATACTGTTGTATCACTGTGTCCCTGTTGTCTGTGTCGTCCCCGTCGTCCTCCTCCTCTTCACTCTCCACAGGCTCCACAGCTGCTACAACACGACCATCTGGACCATCCTCCTGCAGGAAAGGCACCTGGCGTCGCAAAGCCAGGTTGTGAAGCATACAGCAGGCCACGATGATATGGCACACCTTCTTTGGTGAGTACATTAGGGATCCCCCTGTCATATGCAGGCACCTAAACCTGGCCTTCAGGAGGCCGAAGGTTCTTTCTATAATCCTCCTAGTTCGCCCATGGGCCTCATTGTAGCGTTCCTCTGCCCTTGTCCTGGGATTCCTCACTGGGGTAAGTAGCCACAACAGGTTGGGGTAACCAGAGTCACCAATTAGCCACACACGGTGTCTCTGTAGCTGTTCCATCACATAAGGGATGCTGCTATTTCGCATGATGTACGCGTCATGCACTGACCCAGGGAACTTGGCATTTACATGGGAGATGTACTGGTCAGCCAAACAGACCACCTGGACATTCATAGAATGATAACTTTTTCTGTTTCTGCACACCTGCTCACTTCCACTGGGGGGAACCAAGGCCACATGGGTCCCATCAATGGCACCAATGATGTTGGGGATATGTCCAAGGGCATAGAAATCACCTTTCACTGTAGGCAAATCGGCCACCTCAGGGAAAACAATGTAGCTCTGCATGTATTTCATCAGGGCAGACAACACTCTGGACAAAACCTTAGAAAACATAGGCTGAGACATCCCTGATGATATGGCCACTGTTGTTTGGAATGATCCACTTGCCAAAAAATGGAGTACTGACAGAACCTGCACCAGAGGGGGAATCCCTGTGGGTTGGCGAATGGGGGACATCAGGTCTGGCTCCAGCTGGGCACACAGTTCCTGTTTAGTGGCTCGGTCAAGTCTGTATGTAAGTATGACATGTCTTTCTTCCATTGTCGACAGGTCCACCAGTGGTCTGTACACGGGAGGATTCCTCCATCTCCTCGCAAGTCCCAGCGGACGGTGCCTAGGAAGGACAACATGGAGCACAGAGTCAAGCAACCCACAGGTACGTAACCACAGCTTGCACAGTACACGATTCGCTATGCATTGAATGGCTTGTATGAGTGGCAATGCAAGGCCTAGGACTGTGTGACGCAGTAGAAATTCAGCCATGTGGGCCCTTGAAATGGCGGCTGCCTGACCTGTGAAGTGTGACAATGGGATGTGAGGTCAATGCGCTGGCGTGGCACACCGTGTCGGTAGGCGGTCGAAGACCGCGGCGCAAAGCAGCATTGGTTAACATTGAACCCAATGACGATGTGCGCCGGCGGTACGCACCGCCGCGGTACGCACCGCCGCGGGCGTGACTGCCATTTTCTACTTGCTTAATCACTCGAGACCTGATCATCCACAGGAGAGGACCTATACTGCAAGTGCTGCTGTGAACTCGGTCTGGAAGAGACAATGGCTGCTGCGACTGGGGAAAGGGCTCCTGCCTTCACATCTGAGGAATTGGATAAACTTGTTGATGGGGTCCTCCCCCAGTATGCGCTACTCTACGGTCCTCCAGACCAACAGGTAAGTACACTGGGAGCACATAGTATGGGCTATGCCTGTGTTGAGTGGGGTGGATGTAAGATGGTGGGGAGGGGAGCGAATGAGGAGTGCAACGCACGACAGATGAGAGCATGTGCCACATGGCAAGGTTGGGGAGGGGGGACGCGCACATCGACCATGCAGAAAAGTGATGATATTTATTTTTCAACCCTGTACATGTCACATAGGTCAGCGCCCATCAGAAGATCGACATTTGGCGTGCCATCGCCAACGACGTCCGGGCCCTGGGGGTCCACAACAGACGGGGCACCCACTGCCGCAAGAGGTGGGAGGACATCCGTCGCGGGAGCAGAAAGACTGCCGAGGCTCTGCTGGGGATGGCTTCCCAACGTAGGAGGGGTGCCAGTCGTCAATTGACCCCCCTGATGTCCCGGATCCTGGCGGTGGCCTATCCCGATTTGGATGGGCGCATGAGGACATCACAGCAGACACAAGGGGGTGAGTATCAGCACATTCCGCTATATTAGCGCACAGTGGAGGCGTCTGGGTGGGGGAGGAGGGCTGTGGCTATCTCTAGGCCAGGGCGGTTTCTGTAGGCTAGGCCCCTCCGTTAGACATGGCCCTGTGCCCACGCCCCCCACCTCTGTAGGGTGCTAAGTACAGCTATCCATGGCCCGGGCTCACCTATGTGTGCATTTGTCGTCCATAGACTTGTAGGCCAAGTCACTATAATTGAGTAGTGTACCCCGAGTGCGCGGCATAGTGCAGGGGGCTTCTGTGTCTGTCCTCTCTGCCAACGGTGCCGCCAATGCATGCACTCAACATGTCTTTCTTTCTTCTCCCCCCCCCCTTTTTTTTGGTTTTCCTGTTCATGTGTGCATTAGCATCATCAGGCGGAGGAGAAGTGGCATCGGCGCACGAGGGAGCTGCATCTCACATGGCCCCGGAGGGCCCTGCAACCGACTCGGAGTTAACCAGTGAGACGGAGGGCGAGGGGGGCTCCACAACGGGGACCCGTGGAGACGTCAGCGACACCGACACGTCCTCGGAAGGGAGCTCCCTTGTGGTGGCGGCAACATCCGTGCCCACCGCAACAACAGGTACAGCCGCCACGTAGCGCACCAGCTCCGCCCTCCCAGCAGCCCCTCAGCTTCCGCCCCGTGCCCGCTCGGGCAGGAAGCCGGCCATCTCCTTCGCCCCTGGCACCTCAGGTCCTGCCCCAGTCACCCCTGCTGCCCTCAGTGCGGAGATCATTGACCTCCTCCAGACGCTCATTGTTGGGCAGTCTACCCTTTTGAATGCCATCCAGGGGGTAGAAAGGGAGGTGCATCGGAGCAATGCATACCTGGAGGGCATTCATTTGGGTCAGGCTGCCCATCAGCGATCGTTCAACGCTCTGGCCTCAGCACTGACGGCAGCAATTGTCCCTGTCTCTAGCCTCCCCCCTCCAACTTCCTCAACCTAGTCCCACTCCCCTGTTCCTCTGCCAATCCCAGACACACATACAGACCAGCCTGCACACACCTCAACACCCAAGGGCAGCTCATTAAGACATAAGCACCACAGATCACACAAGCATTCACACAAGCAACATCCACATGCAGACATGCCAACAGCCACTGCCTCCTCTGTGTCCCCCTCCTCCTCGTCTCCCTCCTCCCTCCCTGTGACGTCTCCACTCACACCTGCATGCACACCACCATCAGCCACTACATCCATCACCACCACACCCACCAGAACAGTCCACACACGTGCAGTCACCACCCCCACTGCCATTTACACGTCCCCTGTGTCCTCTCCCAGTGTGTCTGTCACTCCCTCTTCCAAGCCACACAAACGCCGGCAGCCACCCACCCAACAGCCATCCACCTCACCACAGCCTCCAGCACAAGCACCTGCACTCAAAGACAGCACACTTGACTCTCCTACAACCACATCCTCTTCCTCCACTCCCATACCCACTGCACCTATGAAGGAGGCTGGACTGGCTTGTAGTGAGTACCAAGGGGTACTTGCACCTTGCACCAGGCCCAGTTATCCCTTATTAGTGTATAGGGTGTCTAGCAGCTTAGGCTGATAGATAATGGTAGCTTAGCAGAGCAGCTTAGGCTGAACTAGGAGACGTGTGAAGCTACTACAGTACCACTTAGTGTCATATGCACAATATCATAAGAAAACACAATACACAGTTATACTAAAAATAAAGGTACTTTATTTTTATGACAATATGCCAAAGTATCTTAGAGTGTACCCTCAGTGAGAGGACAGGAAATATACACAAGATATATATACACAATAGCAAAAATATGCAGTATAGTCTTAGAAAACAGTGCAAACAATGTATAGTTACAATAGGATGCAATGGGGAAACATAGGGATAGGGGCAACACAAACCATATACTCCAAAAGTGGAATGCGAACCACGAATGGACCCCAAACCTATGTGACCTTGTAGAGGGTCGCTGGGACTATTAGAAAATAGTGAGAGTTAGAAAAATAACCCTCCCCAAGACCCTGAAAAGTGAGTGCAAAGTGCACTAAAGTTCCCCTAAGGACAAAATAGTCGTGTTAGAGGAATAATGCAGGAAAGACACAAACCAGCAATGCAACAACTGTGGATTTCCAATCTAGGGTACCTGTGGAACAAGGGGACCAAGTCCAAAAGTCACAAGCAAGTCGGAGATGGGCAGATGCCCAGGAAATGCCAGCTGCGGGTGCAAATAAGCTTCGACTGGACAGAAGAAGCTGAGGTTTCTGCAGGAACGAAAAAGGCTAGAGACTTCCCCTTTAGTGGACGGATCCCTCTCGCCTTGGAGAGTCGTGCAGAAGTGTTTTCCCGCTGAAAGGACGCCAACAAGCCTTGCTAGTCGCAAATCGTGCGTTTGGCGTTTTTGGACGCTGCTGGGGCCCAGGAGGGACCAGGAGGTCGCAAATTGGACCTGAAGAGAGAGGGGACGTCGAGCAAGACAAAGAGCCCTCACTGAAGCAGGTAGCACCCGGAGAAGTGCCAGAAACAGGCACTACGAGGATGCGTGAAACGGTGCTCGCCGAAGTTGCACAAAGGAGTCCCACGTCGCCGGAGACCAACTTAGAAAGTCGTGCAATGCAGGTTAGAGTGCCGTGGACACAGGCTTGGATGTGCACAAAGGATTTCCGCCGGAAGTGCACAGGGGCCGAGTAGCTGCAAAGTCGCGGTTCCCAGCAATGCAGCCCAGCGAGGTGAGGCAAGGACTTACCTCCACCAAACTTGGGCTGAAGAGTCACTGGACTGTGGGGGTCACTTGGACAGAGTCGCTGGATTCGAGGGACCTCGCTCGTAGTGCTGAGAGGAGACTCAAGGGACCGGTGATGCAGCTTTTTGGTGCCTGCGATTGCAGGGGGAAGATTCCGTCGACCCACGGGAGATTTCTTCGGAGCTTCTGGTGCAGAGAGGAGGCAGGCTACCCCCACAGCATGCACAAGCAGGAAAACAGTCGAGAAGGCGGCAGGATCAGCGTTACAGAGTTGCAGTAGTCGTCTTTGCTACTATGTTGCAGGTTTGCAGGCTTCCAGCGCGGTCAGCAGTCGATACCTTATCAGAAGGTGAAGAGAGAGATGCAGAGGAACTCGGCTGAGCTCATGCATTCGTTATCTAAAGTTTCCCCAGAGACAGAGACCCTAAATAGCCAGAAAAGAGGGTTTGGCTACCTAGGAGAGAGGATAGGCTACTAACACCTGAAGGAGCCTATCAGCAGGAGTCTCTGACGTCACCTGGTGGCACTGGCCACTCAGAGCAGTCCAGTGTGCCAGCAGCACCTCTGTTTCCAAGATGGCAGAGGTCTGGAGCACACTGGAGGAGCTCTGGACACCTCCCAGGGGAGGTGCAGGTCAGGGGAGTGGTCACTCCCCTTTCCTTTGTCCAGTTTCGCGCCAGAGCAGGGGCTAAGGGGTCCCTGAACCGGTGTAGACTGGCTTATGCAGAATTGGGCACATCTGTGCCCAAGAAAGCATTTCCAGAGGCTGGGGGAGGCTACTCCTCCCCTGCCTTCACACCATTTTCCAAAGGGAGAGGGTGTCACACCCTCTCTCAGAGGAAGTTCTTTGTTCTGCCATCCTGGGCCAGGCCTGGCTGGACCCCAGGAGGGCAGATGCCTGTCTGAGGGGTTGGCAGCAGCAGCAGCTGTAGTGAAACCCCAGGAAGGGCAGTTTGGCAGTACCAGGGTCTGTGCTACAGACCACTGGGATCATGGGATTGTGCCAACTATGCCAGGATGGCATAGAGGGGGCAATTCCATGATCATAGACATGTTACATGGCCATATTCGGAGTTACCATTGTGAAGCTACATATAGGTAGTGACCTATATGTAGTGCACACGTGTAATGGTGTCCCCGCACTCACAAAGTTCAGGGAATTGGCTCTGAACAATGTGGGGGCACCTTGGCTAGTGCCAGGGTACCCTCACACTAAGTAACTTTGCACCTAACCTTTACCAGGTAAAGGTTAGACATATAGGTGACTTATAAGTTACTTAAGTGCAGTGTAAAATGGCTGTGAAATAACGTGGACGTTATTTCACTCAGGCTGCAGTGGCAGGCCTGTGTAAGAATTGTCAGAGCTCCCTATGGGTGGCAAAAGAAATGCTGCAGCCCATAGGGATCTCCTGGAACCCCAATACCCTGGGTACCTTAGTACCATATACTAGGGAATTATAAGGGTGTTCCAGTAAGCCAATGTAAATTGGTAAAAATGGTCACTAGCCTGTCAGTGACAATTTGGAAAGAAATGAGAGAGCATAACCACTGAGGTTCTGGTTAGCAGAGCCTCAGTGAGACAGTTAGTCACTACACAGGTAACACATTCAGGCACACTTATGAGCACTGGGGCCCTGGGTTACCAGGGTCCCAGTGACACATACAACTAAAACAACATATATACAGTGAAAAATGGGGGTAACATGCCAGGCAAGATGGTACTTTCCTACACAACCCCCCCCCCCCCAAACGAAGGACAATAAGACTAGCCATGACCTGATGAGTCTTCATTGTCTAAGTGGAAATATCTGGAGAGTCCATCTGCATTGGAGTGGCTACTCCCAGGTCTATGTTCCACTGTATAGTCCATTCCCTGTAGGGATATGGACCACCTCAACAATTTAGGATTTTCACCTTTCATTTGTTTTAGCCAAAGTAGAGGTTTGTGGTCTGTCTGAACAATGAAGTGAGTGCCAAACAGGTATGGCCTCAACTTCTTCAGAGCCCAGACCACAGCAAAGGCCTCCCTCTCAATGGCAGACCAACGTTTTTCTCTAGGGGTCAACCTTCTACTAATAAAAGCAACAGGTTGATCCTGGCCCTCAGAATTAAGTTGTGATAGGACTGCCCCTACTCCTAATTCAGATGCATCAGTTTGGACATAGAATTGTTTAGAGTAACAAGGGCTTTTCAGGACAGGTGCAGAGCACATGGCCTGCTTCAGCTCCTCAAAAGCTTTCTGACAGCTTGCTGTCCATAATACCTTTTTAGGCATTTTCTTGGATGTGAGGTCATTAAGAGGGGCTGCAATGGAGCCATAGTTCTTAATGAACCTCCTGTAATACCCAGTGAGGCCTAGGAAGGCTCTCACCTGAGTCTGAGTGGTAGGGGGAACCCAATCAATAATAGTTTGGATTTTCCCCTGAAGTGGTGCAATCTGTTCCCCACCAACAAGGTGTCCCAGATAAACCACCTTACCCTGCCCTATCTGGCACTTTGAAGCCTTGATAGTGAGGCCTGCCTTTTGCAGGGCCTCCAAAACTTTCCATAGGTGGACCAGGTGATCATCCCAGCTGGAGCTAAAGACAGCTATATCGTCCAAATATGCTGCACTGAAAGCTTCCAGCCCTTGCAGGACTGTGTTCACCAACCTCTGAAAAGTGGCAGGTGCATTTTTCAAACCAAAAGGCATTACAGTAAACTGGTAATGTCCTCCAATGGTAGAAAATGCAGTCTTAGGTTTAGCATCTTCTGACAATTTGATCTGCCAATACCCTGCAGTCAAATCAAAAGTGCTTAGATACTTGGCAGATGCCAGTGTATCTATGAGCTCATCTGCCCTGGGTATAGGGTGAGCATCAGTTTTGGTTACCAAGTTGAGACCTCTATAATCTACACAAAACCGCATTTCCTTCTTTCCATCTTTAGAATTGGGTTTTGGTACCAGTACCACAGGGGAAGCCCATGGACTGTCAGAGTGCTCAACCACTCCTAGTTCCAACATTTTCTGAACTTCTTGCTTTATGCAGTCCCTGACATGGTCAGGCTGCCTATAGATCTTACTTTTGACAGGTAAACTGTCTCCAGTATCTATAGTGTGCTCACACCAAGAAGTGGTGCCTGGCACAGTAGAGAAGAGTTCTGAAAATTGTCCTAGGAGATTTATGCAATTATCTTTCTGCTCAGCAGTAAGACAATCAGCCAAAACTACACCTTCCACAAGAGTATCTTGTTCTGTGGAAGAGAAGAGATCAGGTAGAGGATCACTGTCTTCTTCCTGTCCCTCATCAGTTGCCATGAGCAGGGTGAGATCAGCCCTGTCATAGTAGGGTTTCAGGCGGTTGACATGGAGCACCCTAAGGGGACTCCTGGCAGTGCCTAAGTCAACTAAATAGGTGACTTCTCCCTTCTTTTCAACAATTGTGTGGGGACCACTCCATTTATCTTGGAGTGCTCTTGGGGCCACAGGCTCCAAGACCCACACTTTCTGCCCTGGTTGGTACTGAACCAAAACAGCCTTCTGGTCATGCCATTGCTTCTGGAGCTGTTGGCTGGCCTGAAGGTTTTTACTGGCCTTTTTCATGTACTCAGCCATCCTTGATCTGAGGCCAAGTACATAATCCACAATATCCTGCTTAGGAGCTTTTAAAGGTTGTTCCCAACCCTCCTTTACAAGTGTGAGTGGACCCCGAACAGGGTGTCCAAAATGAAGTTCAAAGGGGCTGAAGCCCACTCCTTTCTGGGGTACCTCCCTGTAGGCAAAAAGGAGGTATGGTAGAAGGATATCCCATCTCCTGCGGAGTTTTTCAGGGAGACCCATAATCATGCCTTTGAGAGTTTTATTAAATCTCTCCACCAGTCCATTTGTTTGTGGATGATAGGGTGTTGTGAACTTGTACGTTACACCACACTCCTTCCACATGGCCTTTAAGTATGCAGACATGAAATTGCTTCCTCTGTCTGATACTACTTCCTTTGGGAAGCCCACCCTGGAAAATATTCCCAGGAGGGCCTTTGCCACTGCAGGTGCTGTAGTGGTCCTTAAAGGAATAGCTTCAGGATATCTTGTGGCATGGTCCACTACCATTAAGATAAACCTATTGCCTGAAGCAGTAGGAGGGTCAAGGGGGCCAACTATGTCAACCCCTACCCTTTCAAAGGGAACCCCAACCACAGGCAGTGGGATAAGGGGTGCCTTTGGGGTGCCACCTGTCTTGCCACTGGCTTGACAGGTTTCACAGGACTTACAAAATTCTTTTGTGTCCTCAGACATCCTAGGCCAATGAAACAGGGGAACAAGCCTGTCCCAAGTTTTCATTTGTCCTAGATGCCCAGCTAAGGGAATGTCATGTGCCAGTGTTAGGAGGAACTTTCTGTACTCCTGCGGAATCACTAATCTCCTGGCAGCTCCAGGTTTAGGATCCCTATGCTCAGTGTACAAGAGGTTGTCCTCCCAGTAAACTCTGTGAGAGTCACTGACATCCCCATTAGCCTGTTTGACAGCTTGCTGTCTGAGACCCTCTAATGTGGGACAGGTTTGCTGTGCCACACTCAGCTCCTCTCTGGCAGGCCCCCCTTCACCCAAAAGCTCAGCAGTGTCTGCTTCCAGCTCCTCTGGTGTAGGTTCTGCACAGGGAGGGAATTCTTCTTCCTCAGAAGTTGAATCCACTGTAGAGGGAGGGATAGTAGGAAGTGGTTTGCTTCTACTAGCCCTAGCTTTAGGGAGCACTTGGTCCATTGTTCCAGGATCCAAGCTTCCCTGTCCTTTTTGCTTTTTGGCCTGAGCCCTTGTCAAAGCAAAAATATGCCCTGGGATGCCCAGCATTGCTGCATGGGCCTCCAACTCCACATCTGACCAAGCTGATGTCTCCAAATCATTCCCTAATAGACAGTCTACAGGTAAATCTGAAGCTACCACAACTTTCTTTGGACCAGTTACCCCCCCCCAGTTGAGATTTACAACAGCCATGGGGTGGCTTTGTGTTATGTTGTGAGCATCGGTTACTTGGTACTGGTGTCCAAGTATGTGTTGTTCAGGGTGCACCAGTTTCTCAATCACCATTGTGACACTGGCACCTGTGTCCCTGTAGGCCTGGACCTCAACACCATTTATTATGGTTAGTTGCTTGTACTTCTCCAAGTTATGGGGGCAAGCAACCAAAGTGGCTAAATCAATAGCCCCTTCAGAGACTAAGGTAGCCTCTGTGGTCTCCCTAATCAGACCAACCCCAACTAAATTACCAAAAGTGAGCCCAGCTACTCCCTTGGATTGGCTATTAGTAGGTTTGCTCCCACCACCACTGCTATTAGTAGGGACTCTAGGTGTAGCAGTAGGGGTTGTAGTGGTAGGAGCAGTGGTGCCTTTCTTTGGACAACTGGGATCTGTTGTCCAATGGCCTTTTATTTTACATAAATAGCACCATGGTTTCTTTTCCTTGTTCTGATTAAAAGAGGATTTGGGCCCACCACCCCCACCAGAGTGTTTTTGTGGGCCTGATGAAGACTCATTTTTAGATTTGTCCCCACCCTTGTCAGAAGCCTTACCATCCTTCTTTTTGTTGCCATCTTTGTCACCCCCTGTATGAACTTTTCTGTTCACCCTTGTTCTGACCCATTTGTCTGCCTTCTTTCCCAATTCTTGGGGAGAGGTCAGATCAGAGTCCACCAAGTACTGGTGCAACAAATCAGACACACAATTATTAAGAATATGCTCTCTCAGGATCAAGTTATACAGGCTGTCATAATCAGTAACTTTACTGCCATGTAACCACCCCTCCAAGGCCTTCACTGCCTGGTCAATGAAATCAACCCAGTCTTGTGAAGACTCCTTTTTGGTCTCTCTGAACTTTATCCTGTACTGTTCAGTGGTTAAGCCATAACCATCCAGGAGTGCATTCTTAAGAACTTGGAAATTATTAGCATCATTTTCTTTCACAGTAAGGAGCCTATCCCTACCTTTTCCACTAAATGATAGCCATAGGATAGCAGCTCACTGCCTTTGAGGGACATTCTGTACAACACAGGCCCTCTCAAGTGCAGCAAACCACTTGTTAATGTCATCCCCAAGGGGGAACTATCTTGTGCAGATTCCTGGAATCATGCTCTTTTGCAGGATGACTATGGGGAATACTGCTGCTGCCACCATGGGTTTCTAAACCCAACTTCTGTCTTTCCTTCTCTAGTTCAAAAGACTGTCTATCCAAATCCAGCTGTTGCTTTTTAAGCTTCAGTCTGGTTTGTTCCACCCTCAACTTATTGAGTTCCCTCTCTAACATTCTGTCATCAGGGTTGGTGGGAGGGACATTTCTAGAAACAGAGCTATGATGGGAATGAACAGAAGGAGACCTGTCCCTTACAGAAGCCACCCTAACAGCTTGGTTTACAGAAACATTACTACCAGTATGGTGAGAATAAATGCTTTTGCTATGGTGTGAGACAACACTATTTATATGGTGTGGCTCATCATCATTACCATCTATGCTAGATTGTCTAGTAATGGGCAGGATAGGAAGTTTCTTTCCTGAATCTTTTCCTGGGGGAGTCCCTGAATCAGATTGAGAACTATTAGGTACTTTTTCAACAGATGAGGCACCTATGGCCTTATCCTGTTCTCTAAGCATGTTAAGTAACAGTTCCAAGGAAGGATTCTTCCCTACACTCAAACCTCTCTCTATACAGAGACTCCTTGCTCTTTTCCAGCTAAGGTTGTCATATGCAAGTTTGGACAGATCAACACTTTGGCCTGTGCCAGACATTTTTTAGAGAGAGTTAAAGTAATAGAAAAAGAGAAAAAAGTTTTCAGAACTTTTTGGAAAGACAGAAAAAACCTTTTTAACTTTTAAGAACTTTTTGAAAGTTTAGAAGTACTTTTCAGCACTTAGAAAAGAGTGAAAAGAGGAAATGCAAAACTTTTTGGCTATGTGTATATACACTGACCTTGTTTTGTATATTTTTCTCTTATGAAAAGTACAATGACAAGAGTGGTAAGTAGTCTCAAGCACTTATCCCACCACTGCACAACCAACATAGGAGGCTGGACTGGCTTGTAGTGAGTACCAAGGGGTACTTGCACCTTGCACCAGGCCCAGTTATCCCTTATTAGTGTATAGGGTGTCTAGCAGCTTAGGCTGATAGATAATGGTAGCTTGGCAGAGCAGCTTAGGCTGAACTAGGAGACGTGTGAAGCTACTACAGTACCACTTAGTGTCATATGCACAATATCATAAGAAAACACAATACACAGTTATACTAAAAATAAAGGTACTTTATTTTTATGACAATATGCCAAAGTATCTTAGAGTGTACCCTCAGTGTGAGGATAGGAAATATACACAAGATATATATACACAATAGCCAAAATATGCAGTATAGTCTTAGAAAACAGTGCAAACAATGTATAGTTACAATAGGATGCAATGGGGAAACATAGGGATAGGGGCAACACAAACCATATACTCCAAAAGTGGAATGCGAACCACGAATGGACCCCAAACCTATGTGACCTTGTAGAGGGTCGCTGGGACTATTAGAAAATAGTGAGAGTTAGAAAAATAACCCTCCCCAAGACCCTGAAAAGTGAGTGCAAAGTGCACTAAAGTTCCCCTAAGGACAAAATAGTCGTGTTAGAGGAATAATGCAGGAAAGACACAAACCAGCAATGCAACAACTGTGGATTTCCAATCTAGGGTACCTGTGGAACAAGGGGACCAAGTCCAAAAGTCACAAGCAAGTCGGAGATGGGCAGATGCCCAGGAAATGCCAGCTGCGGGTGCAAAGAAGCTTCGACTGGACAGAAGAAGCTGAGGTGTCTGCAGGAACGCAAAGGGCTAGAGACTTCCCCTTTGGTGGACGGATCCTTCTCGCCTTGGAGAGTCGTGCAGAAGTGATTTCCCGCTGAAAGGACGCCAACAAGCCTTGCTAGTCGCAAATCGTGCTTTTGGCGTTTTTGGACGCTGCTGGGGCCCAGGAGGGACCAGGAGGTCGCAAATTGGACCTGAAGAGAGAGGGGACTTCGAGCAAGACAAAGAGCCCTCACTGAAGCAGGTAGCTCCCGGAGAAGTGCCAGAAACAGGCACTACGAGGATGCGTGAAACGGTGCTCGCCGAAGTTGCACAAAGGAGTCCCACTTCGCCGGAGACCAACTTAGAAAGTCGTGCAATGCAGGTTAGAGTGCCGTGGACCCAGGCTTGGCTGTGCACAAAGGATTTCCGCAGGAAGTGCACAGGGGCCGGAGTAGCTGCAAAGTCGCGATTCCCAGCAATGCAGCCCAGCGAGGTGAGGCAAGGACTTACCTCCACTAAACTTGGGCTGAAGAGTCACTGGACTGTGGGGGTCACTTGGACAGAGTCGCTGGATTCGAGGGACCTCGCTCGTCGTGCTGAGAGGAGACCCAAGGGACCGGTGATGCAGCTTTTTGGTGCCTGCGGTTGCAGGGGGAAGATTCCGTCGACCCACGGGAGATTTCTTTGGAGCTTCTGGTGCAGAGAGGAGGCAGGCTACCCCCACAGCATGCACAAGCAGGAAAACAGTCGAGAAGGCGGCAGGATCAGCGTTACAGAGTTGCAGTAGTCGTCTTTGCTACTATGTTGCAGGTTTGCAGGCTTCCAGCGCGGTCAGCAGTCGATTCCTTATCAGAAGGTGAAGAGAGAGATGCAGAGGAACTCGGCTGAGCTCATGCATTCGTTATCTAAAGTTTCCCCAGAGACAGAGACCCTAAATAGCCAGAAAAGAGGGTTTGGCTACCTAGGAGAGAGGATAGGCTACTAACACCTGAAGGAGCCTATCAGCAGGAGTCTCTGACGTCACCTGGTGGCACTGGCCACTCAGAGCAGTCCAGTGTGCCAGCAGCACCTCTGTTTCCAAGATGGCAGAGGTCTGGAGCACACTGGATGAGCACTGGACACCTCCCAGGGGAGGTGCAGGTCAGGGGAGTGGTCACTCCCCTTTCCTTTGTCCAGTTTCGCGCCAGAGCAGGGGCTAAGGGGTCCCTGAACCGGTGTAGACTGGCTTATGCAGAATTGGGCACATCTGTGCCCAAGAAAGCATTTCCAGAGGCTGGGGGAGGCTACTCCTCCCCTGCCTTCACACCATTTTCCAAAGGGAGAGGGTGTCACACCCTCTCTCAGAGGAAGTTCTTTGTTCTGCCATCCTGGGCCAGGCCTGGCTGGACCCCAGGAGGGCAGATGCCTGTCTGAGGGGTTGGCAGCAGCAGCAGCTGTAGTGAAACCCCAGGAAGGGCAGTTTGGCTGTACCAGGGTCTGTGCTACAGACCACTGGGATCATGGGATTGTGCCAACTATGCCAGGATGGCATAGAGGGGGCAATTCCATGATCATAGACATGTTACATGGCCATATTCGGAGTTACCATTGTGAAGCTACATATAGGTAGTGACCTATATGTAGTGCACGCGTGTAATGGTGTCCCCGCACTCACAAAGTTCAGGGAATTGGCTCTGAACAATGTGGGGGCACCTTGGCTAGTGCCAGGGTGCCCTCACACTAAGTAACTTTGCACCTAACCTTTACCAGGTAAAGGTTAGACATATAGGTGACTTATAAGTTACTTAAGTGCAGTGTAAAATGGCTGTGAAATAACGTGGACGTTATTTCACTCAGGCTGCAGTGGCAGGCCTGTGTAAGAATTGTCAGAGCTCCCTATGGGTGGCAAAAGAAATGCTGCAGCCCATAGGGATCTCCTGGAACCCCAATACCCTGGGTACCTTAGTACCATATACTAGGGAATTATAAGGGTGTTCCAGTAAGCCAATGTAAATTGGTAAAAATGGTCACTAGCCTGTCAGTGACAATTTGGAAAGAAATGAGAGAGCATAACCACTGAGGTTCTGGTTAGCAGAGCCTCAGTGAGACAGTTAGTCACTACACAGGTAACACATTCCGGCACACTTATGAGCACTGGGGCCCTGGGTTACCAGGGTCCCAGTGACACATACAACTAAAACAACATATATACAGTGAAAAATGGGGGTAACATGCCAGGCAAGATGGTACTTTCCTACAACCTACCCTTCCCATTGCTCCCCAAAAGTTGTTCCTCTCCAAAATTAACCTCTTTGCATCACCTGACCCACCCCCTCCATCTCGTAAGAGTCCAAACAGCACCTCAGCCACCACAAGCCCAGCACCTACTAGGACCATCGTTCAGGGCTATTGGAGTCCACCAGCTCCTAGGGCAGGAACATCGGCCAGCAGCAAGGGGACAGCCAGCCCACCCCCTGGGAAAAGAACCAAAAAAGGGAATGGCCGGCACGACAGGCCTGAGACGGCTGCCCCCAAGGACACCACCCTTGCACCGTCACCTGGCCCATCCACACAGGGAGGCAAGGGCCCCAGAGATTCGGCCAAGGAGGGCAAGGGCAGCAGGGCGGACAAGTCCGGCAGCAGGCGAGCTGCCCAGGAGGGCCCCACCAGCCCCATTTGGGGTGTGACGGAGGACACCCACGGGCCCAGGAGTCCAGCACAGGAGGGCCCCGCAAGCGATAGGTCGGATGGCGACTGAGCGGGAATGATTGCCCAGATCTGGTTCCCTAGGAACACAAGACAAGCACCGCTGAACAGGGCCCCACCAAGAGAAGCACCGCTGAACAGGGCCCCGCCGTGAGAAGCACCGCTGAACAGGGCCCCGCCGTGAGAAGCACCGCTGAACAGGGCCCCGCCGTGAGAAGCACCGCTGAACAGGGCCCCGCCAAGAGAAGCACCGCACCGCTGAATAGGGCCCCGCCGTGAGAAGCACCGCTGAACAGGGCCCCGCCAAGAGAAGCACCGCTGAACAGGGCCCCGCAGTGAGAAGCACCGCTGAACAGGGCCCCGCCGTGAGAAGCACAGCTGAACAGGGCCCCGCCGTGAGAAGCACCGCTAAACAGGGCCCCGCCGTGAGAAGCACCGCTGAACAGAGCCCCGCCGTCTCTGCACCGCTCCGCTGGGCCCTTCATCTCAAGCACCGCTCCGCTGGGCCCCGCCGTCTCTGCGCCGCTCCGCTGGGCCCTTCCTGTCAAGCACCGCTCCGCTGGGCCCTTCCTGTCAGGCACCGCTCCGCTGGGCCCTTCATCTCAAGCACCGCTCCGCTGGGCCCTTCCAGTCAAGCACCGCTCCGCTGGGCCCCTCCTGTGAGGCACCGCTCCGCTGGGCCCTTCATCTCAAGCACCGCTCCGCTGGGCCCTTCATCTCAAGCACCGCTCCGCTGGGCCCTTCCTGTCAAGCACCGCTCCGCTGGGCCCTTCCTGTCAGGCACCTCTCCGCTGGGCCCTTCATCTCAAGCACCGCTCCGCTGGGCCCTTCCTGTCAAGTACCGCTCCGCTGGGCCCTTCCTGTCAAGCACCGCTCCGCTGGGCCCCTCCTGTCAGGCACCGCTCCGCTGGGCCCTTCATCTCAAGCACCACTCCGCTGGGCCCCGCCGTCTCTGCACCGCTCCGCTGGGCCCTTCCTGTCAAGTACCGCTTCGCTGGGCCCTTCCTGTCAAGCACCGCTCCGCTGGGCCCTTCATCTCAAGCACCGCTCCGCTGGGCCCTTCCTGTCAAGCACCGCTCCGCTGGGCCCTTCCTGTCAAGCACGGCTCCGCTGGGCCCTTCATCTCAAGCACCGCTCCGCTGGGCCCTTCATCTCAAGCACCGCTGGCCCATTGGCAGGGCCGGATCTGTGTCGGGCAGGGCTTCACGAAGCACTCTGGGCACCATGCCTCCTCCATAACCAGTGGAGTCTGTAATCCACCAGATGGACTGTGGCTTTGCACTCCCCAGGATGGTACAGTGGGCAATCCACCCACTGTAGAGACTTGAGAGACTGTGGCTTTGCACTCCCCAGGATGGTACAGTGGGCATGGAGGCCCCTCGTGGATCTGGCGTCGTGGACTCATGTGGCTGAGGTGCCCCCCCTTTCCTTCCCCCTGAGGTGCCTGTGGTTTTATTATCTGATGCCCCAGCAGTGTTCTCTCCAATGGAATCGGGTCTCGTGTGTGGGCTTTGCCCATGTGTTTATGCAAATTGGCCCACGAACAATGGCATGTAGCCAATATGTGCCGGACTTTTGGACTATGTATACATTGTTCATGTTGTGATTTTTTTTTTTTTTAATAAATTTCATATTTCACTTAAGTTCAAATATGCTTTAATATACTTCTATTTTAATGATCATTTTATTTTGTCTTTGAATTATTCCGGGGGGTTTGGGGGGTGTAACTCTGACTTGTTGCTCTGCATTGGTGTGTGGGGATTTGGGGGGGGGGGGTGTCGTGTATGTGTGTGCCCGTAATCTTTTCTCCTCCCCCCTCCCCTGTGTCGTAGGTGCAGTACTCACCGTTGTCTCCTGCGGCGGCGTTCGTGGTCCTGGTAGAGGAGCAGGTAGACAATCGCTGGTAGGATGTTTAATTCGGGTTCCATGCTGTCCAGATTCCTCGTGGAGTGTATAGAGGTGAGCGTTTTCCCGTTCGTGGTCTGTTTCTGCCGTGTTTTTATCGGCGGGGCTCCCGCCCCGGAAAAGGTGGCGGATTGGTGGGTCGTGATAGGGTGGGCGGTACATTGTCTGCCGCCTGTCTGTTGGCGGTGACCGCCGCGCTGTTTGTTTGCCCCGCCATGGCGTTCGGAGTGTTAAAGTGGCGGCCTGTGTTGGCGGTTCCCGCCAGGGTCAGAATTCCATTTTTTTACCACTTGCCTGTTGGCGGGTTGGCCGCCGCTTTAACACCGACCGCCAGGGTTGGAATGACCCCCTGTGTGTCTGATTTGTTACACCAATATCTAGTGGACTCAGATCTGACCTCTCCCCAAGAATTGGGAAAGAAGGCAGACAAATGGGTCAGAACAAGAGTGAACAGAAAAGTTCATACAGGGGGTGACAAGGAGGGCAAGAAGAAGGATGGTAAGTCTTCAGACAAGAGTGGGGACAAATCTAAAAATGAGTCTTCATCAGGCCCACAAAAACACTCTGGTGGGGGTGGTGGGTCCAAATCCTCTTCTAATCAAGTAAAGAAACTATGGTGATATTTATGTAAAGTAAAAGGCCATTGGACAACTGATGCCAGTTGTCCAAAGAAAAGCACCAAGCCTCCCACTACCACAACCCCTACTGCTACACCTAGTGCCCCTAGTAATAGAAGTGGTGGTGGGAGCAAACCTACTATTAGCCAATCCAAGGGAGTAGCTGGGCTCACTTTTGGTAATTTAGTTGGTGTTGGTCTTGTTAGGGAGACCACAGAGGCTGTGTTAGTTTCTGAAGGTGCCATTGATTTGGCCACCTTGGTTGCTTGTCCCGTTAAAATGGATAAGTACAAGCAACTTCCCCTAATAAATGGTGTTGAGGTTCAGGCCTACAGGGACACACGTGCCAGTGTTACCATGGTAATAGAGAAACTGGTCCACCCTGAACAACACCTACTTGGTCACCAGTACCAAGTGACTGATGCTCATAACATCACTCTTAGCCACCCCATGGCTGTTGTGAATCTCAACTGGGGGGTGGTTACTGGTCCAAAGAAAGTTGTGGTTGCCTCAGATTTACCTGTAGACTGTGTACTAGGGAACGATTTAGAGACATCAGCTTGGGCAGAAGTGGAGTTGGAGGCTCATGCAGCAATGCTGGGCATTCCTGGGCATATTTTTGCTTTGACAAAGGCTCAGGCCAAAAAGCAAAAAGGACAGGGTGACTTGGATCCTGGAACAATGGACCAAGTGCTCCCTAAAGCTAGGGTTAGTAAAGGTAAATCACTACCTACTATCCCTCCCTCTACAGTGGATTCAACTTCTGAGGAAGAAGAATTCCCCCCCTGTGCAGAACCTTCACCAGAGGAGCTGGAAGCAGACACTGCTGAGCTTTTGGGTGGAGGGGGGCCTGCCAGGGAGGAGCTGAGTGTGGACCATAACACCAGATATCCTGAAGCAATTCCTCTACCAGCTCCTGCAGTGGCAAAGGCCCTCCTGGGAATCTTTTCCAGGGTGGGCTTCCCAAAAGAGGTGGTATCAGACAGGGGAAGCAACTTTATGTCTGCTTACTTAAAGGCCATGTGGAAGGAATGTGGTGTAACATACAAATTCACCACACCCTATCATCCACAAACAAATTGACTGGTTGAGAGGTTTAACAAAACTCTCAAAGGAATGATAATGGGACTCCCTGAAAACTCCGGAGGAGATGGGATGTCCTGTTACCTTGCCTCCTTTTTGCTTAAAGGGAGGTACCCCAGAAAGGAGTGGGCTTCAGCCCCTTTGAAATCCTATTTGGACACCCTGTAAGAGGTCCTCTAACACTTGTAAAGGAGGGTTGGGAACAACCTTAAAAAGCTCCTAAGCAAGAAATAGTAGACTATGTACTTGGCCTAAGATCCAGAATGGCTGAGTATATGAAAAAGACCAGTAAAAACCTTCAGGCCAGCCAAGAGCTCCAAAAGCAATGGCATGACCAGAAGGCTGTTCTGATTCAGTACCAACCAGGGCAGAAAGTGTGGGTCTTGGGGCCTGTGGCCCCAAGAGCACTCCAAGACAAATGGAGTGGTCCCCACATTATTGTTGAGAAAAAGGGACAAGTCACCTACTTGGTTGACTTAGGCACTGCCAGGAGTCCCCTTAGGGTGCTCCATGTCAATCGCCTGAAACCCTACTATGACAGGGCTGATCTCACCCTGCTCATGGCAACAGATGAAGGATAGGAAGAAGAGAGTGACCCTCTCCCTGATCTCTTCTCTTCCACAGAACAAGATGCTCTAGTGGAAGGTGTAGTTCTGGCAGATTGTCTTACTGCTGAGCAGAAAGACCACTGCATAAATCTCCTGGGTCAGTTTTCTGAACTCTTTTCTACTGTGCCAGGCACGACTTCTTGGTGAGAGCACACTATAGATACTGGAGACAGCTTGCCTGTCAAAAGTAAGATCTATAGGCAGCCTGACCATGTCAGAGACTGCATAAAACAAGAAGTTTAGAAAATGCTTGAACTGGGAGTGGTTGAGCACTCTGAAAGTCCATGAGCCTCTCCTGTGGTACTTGTACCAAAGCCTCATTCCAAAGATGGGAAAAGGGAAATGAGATTTTGTGTAGACTACAGAGGTCTCAACCAGGTAACCAAAACTGATGCTCACCCTATACCCAGGGCAGATGAGCTAATAGATACACTGGCATCTGCCAAGTATCTAAGCACCTTTGATTTGACTGCAGGGTATTGGCAGATCAAGTTATCAGAGGATGCTAAAGCAAAAACTGCATTTTTGACTATTGGAGGGCACTACCAATTCACAGTAATGCCCTTTGGTTTGAAAAATGCACCTGCCACTTTTCAGAGGTTGGTGAATCCAGTCCTGCAAGGGTTGGAGGTTTTTAGTGCAGCATATCTAGATGATATAGCTGTCTTTAGCTCCACCTGAGATGATCACCTGGTCCACCTGTGGAAAGTTTTGGAGGCCCTGCAAAAGGCAGGCCTCACTATCAAGGCTTCAAAGTGCCAGATGGGGCAGGGGAAAGTGGTTTATCTGGGACACCTTGTAGGTGGAGAACAGATTGCACCACTTCAGGGGAAAATCCAAACTATCATAGATTGAGTTCCCCCTACAACTCAGACTCAGGTGAGAGCCTTCTTAGGCCTCACTGGGTACTACAGGAGGTTCATAAAGAACTATGGCTCCATAGCAGCCCCTCTTAATGACCTCACTTCAAAGAAAATTCCTAAAAAGGTATTGTGGACAGCTAACTGTCAGAAAGCTTTTGAGGAGCTGAAACAGGCCATGTGCTCTGCACCTGTCCTAAAAAGCCCCGGTTACTCCAAAAAATTCATTGTCCAAACTGATGCATCTGAATTAGGAGTAGGGGCAGTCTTATCACAACTCAATTCTGAGGGCCAGGATCAACCTGTTGCTTTTATCAGCGGGAGATTGACCCCTAGAGAAAAGCGTTGGTCTGCCATAGAGAGGGAGGCCTTTGCTGTGGTCTGGGCACTGAAGAAGTTGAGGCCATACCTGTTTGGCACTCACTTCATTGTTCAGACAGATCACAAACCTCTACTTTGGCTAAAACAAATGAAAGGTGAAAACCCTAAATTGTTGAGGTGGTCCATATCTCTACAGGGAATGGACTATGCAGTGGAACATAGACCTGGGAGTACCCACTCCAATGCAGATGGACTCTCCAGATATTTCCACTTAGACAATGAAGACTCATCAGGTCATGGCTAGTCTTATTGTCCTTCGTTTGGGGGTGGGGGGTTGTGTAAGAAAGTACCATCTTGCCTGGCATGTTACCCCCATATTTCACTGTGTATATGTTGTTTTAGTTGTATGTGTCACTGGGACCCTGCCAGCCAGGGCCCAGTTCTTATAAGTGTGCCCTGTATGTGTTCCCTGTGTGATGACTAACTGTCTCACTGAGGCTCTGCTAACCAGAAACTCAGTGGTTATGCTCTCTCTTTGCTTTCCAAATTGTCACTAACAGGCTAGTGACCAATTTCATCAATTCACATTGGCATACTGGAACACCTTTATAATTCCCTCGTATATGGTACTGAGGTACCGAGGGTATTGGGGCTCCAGGAGATCCCTATGGGCTGCAGCATTTCTTTTGCCACCCATAGGGAGCTCTGACAATTCTTACACAGGTCTGCCACTGCAGCCTGAGTGAAATAACGTCCACGTTATTTCACAGCCATTTACCACTGCACCTAAGTAACTTATAAGTCACCTATATGTCTAACCTTTACCTGGTAAAGGTTGGGTGCTAAGTTACTTAGTGTGTGGGCACCCTGGCACTAGCCAAGGTGCCCCCACATCGTTCAGGGCAAATTCCCCGGACTTTGTGAGTGCGGGGACACCATTACACGTGTGCACTATACATAGGTCACTACCTATATATAGCGTCACACTCCGAACATAGCCATGTAACATGTCTAAGATCATGGAATTGTCACCCCAATGCCAGTTTGGCATTGGGGAGACAATTCCATGATCCCCCGAGTCTCTAGCACAGACCCGGGTACTGCCAAACTACCTTTCCCAGGGTTTCACTGCAGCTGCTGCTGCTGCCAACCCCTCAGACAGGTTTCTGCCGTCCTGGGGTCCAGCCAGGCTTGGCCCAGGAAGGCAGAACGAAGGACTTCCTCAAAGAGAGGGTGTTACACCCTCTCCCTTTGGAAAAAGGTGTCAGGGCTGGGGAGGAGTAGCCTCCCCCAGCCTCTGGAAATGCTTTGATGGGCACAGATGGTGCCAATCTCTGCATAAGCCAGTCTACACTGGTTCAGGGATCCCCCAGCCCCGCTCTGGCACAAAACTGGACAAAGGAAAGGGGAGTGACCACTCCCCTGACCTGCACCTCCCCTGGGAGGTGCCCAGAGCTCCTCCAGTGTGCTCCAGACCTCTGCCATCTTGGAAACAGAGGTGCTGCTGGCTCACTGGACTGCTCTGAGTGGCCAGTGCCAGCATTTGACGTCAGAGACTCCTTCTGATAGGCTCTTACCTGTGTTGCTAGCCTATCCTCCTTCCTAAGTAGCCAAACCTCCTTTTTTGGCTATTTAGGGTCTCTGCTTTGGGGAATTCTTTAGATAACGAATGCAAGAGCTCATCAGAGTTCCTCTGCATCTCTCTCTTCACCTTCTGCCAAGGAATCGACCTCTGACTGCTCTGGACACCTGCAAAACCGTAACAAAGTAGCAAAGACGACTACTGCAACCTTGTATCGCTGATCCTGCCGCCTTCTCGACTGTTTTCCTGGTGGTGCATGCTGTGGGGGTAGTCTGCCTCCTCTCTGCACTAGAAGCTCCGAAGAAATCTCCTGTGGGTCGACGGAATCTTCCCCCTACAACCGCAGGCACCAAAAGACTGCATCACCGGTCCTCTGGGTCCCCTCTCAGCACGACGAGCGTGGTCCCTGGAACTCAGCAACTCTGTCCAAGTGACTCCCACAGTCCAGTGACTCTTCAGTCCAAGTTTGGTGGAGGTAAGTCCTTGCCTCTCCACGCTAGACTGCATTGCTGGGTACCGCGTGATTTGCAGCTGCTCCGGCTCCTGTGCACTCTTCCAGGATTTCCTTTGTGCACAGCCAAGCCTGGGTCCCCGACACTCTGACCTGCAGTGCACGACCTCCTGAGTTGTCCTCCGACGTCGTCGGACTCCCTTTTCTGATTTCGGGTGGACTCCAGTTCACTCCTCTTCCAAGTGCCTGTTCCGGTACTTCTGCGGGTACTGCCTGCTTCTGTGAGGGCTCCCTGACTTGCTGGGTGCCCCCCTGTCTCCTCATCCAAGTGGCGACATCCTGGTCCCTCCTGGGCGACGGCAGCACCCAAAAACCCTAACCGCAACCCTTGCAGCTAGCAAGGCTTGTTTGTGGTCTTTATTCGTGGGAACACCTCTGCAAGCTTCTTTACGGTGTGGGACATCCATCCTCCAAAGGGGAAGTTCCTAGTCCTCTTCGTTCTTGCAGAAACCAAAGCTTCTTCCATCCGGTGGCATCTTCTTTGCACCCTCAGCTGGCATTTCCTGGGCATCTGCCCACTCTTGACATTGTCGCGACTCTTGGACTTGGTCCCCTTGTTTCACAGGTACTCAGATCCGGAAATCCACTGTTGTTGCTTTGCTGGTGTTGGTCTTCCTTGCAGAAACCCCCTATCACAACTTCTGTTCTCTCTGGGGTTTATAGGTGCACTTTACACCTACTTTTCAGTGTCCTCGGGTGGGCTATTTTTCTAACCCTGACTGTTTTCTTACAGTCCCAGCGACCCTTTACAAGCTCACATAGGTTTGGGGTCCATTCGTGGTTCGCATTCCACTTTTGGAGTATATGGTTTGTGTTGCCCCTATAACTATGTGCTCCTATTGCAATCTACTGTAACCTTACATTGCTTGCATTACTTCCTTTTGCTATTACTGCATATTTTTGGTATTGTGTACATATATCTTGTGTATATTTGGCATCCTCATACTGAGGGTACTCACTGAGATACTTTTGGCATATTGTCATAAAAATAAAGGCCCATATTTATACTTTTTGACGCAAAACTGCGCCAGCGCAGTTTTGCGGCAAAAATGTTACCGCCGGCTAACTCCACTTTGGTGCGCCGTGCGGCTGTCAGATTTATACTTTGACGCACGGGGGCGCAAACAACAGGTGGGAGTCATTATTTTTTACGCACACCGCGGCGTCAAGTCATAAAGGAAAACTACGTTAACGCGGCGGAAATGATTATGGGTCAATTTACGACACCGCAAACCGTATATGCGCCGTTTTTTTTACGCAATAGCGTCAAAAAACACTGCGAACACAGCCATTTCACCAGAGGAGAGCCAAAATGAATCCAAGATGCCACTACAGACCCCAGGAAGATGACAGCAGACCAGGAACCAGCCAGGAGGACCCACACAAGAACCAGGACACTTTTAAGAAGAAAAGAAAGTGTCGCTTCAGTGCAGAGGAGCAGGAAATTCTGGTAAAAGAGGTGACGGAAAACCAGCACCAACTGTTTGTCACATCAAAGTTGCCAATCAGTAGGAGAGAGGCTATATGGCAACAAATTGTTGACAAGATTAACAGTGTGGCAGAAGTACGCAGAACAGTCATTGAGTGCAAGAAACGCTGGCATGACTGCAAACGCAGGACCAAGGAAAAGATGGCCAGGAACAGGAAGGCAGCACTGCAGACTGGAGGGGGGAGTCCAGCACACCAGGAGGCCCTGGACCACATGGAGGAGATGGTCGCAGCCGTCAACCCTGAGGAGATCGACACAGGGATTCAAGGACAGGACAGCGCATACTACCAGGACACAACGCACATGCAGGGTAAGTCGCATGGGGAATTATAATGCAATAATGTCAACTGTGAGCATGGGGGGGGATACAGACCACTAAATGCATGGAAGTCATCTAATACATGGAGTGGCATGGGTAAAGGGGCACGGCATGGGAGTATGGCCCGTTCTGAGAAGACCTGGGGCACACCATTACACAACACCAACAACAGTCCCATGGGGGCATACTGTCATGCCAACGATGGAGCAAAGGGAAAGCCACGACAGGAGGGAAGGCCACTACATCAAACTGACATCCTGGCACTCGTCAGCCAACATACCTTCTACATTAACTAGGGCCCTATTAGCAATCCTCTAGCCAAACCGACAACTGCAATGTAACTGCGACAACAGTTGCCACTACCACCTCTGATCTGTGTGCAGCTCAAGTAGCCAATGACAGTAACCTCCCCATGGAACATACACACCTAAATTAGGGGGTGAGGGTGACATCTGCAACAATCCCCTGAAACAAGACAAAGGCCCCAGTACACTCAAATGTCAATGCCCATAGTTGTCAGACAACAGCATTGAGGAGGGGACACATGTAACTGGTCACTGAAATACACCTGCACAGTCAGAGGACGAAATAGGACACTGATACGACTATCAGGGCAATACAATGTAACACACATTACCCAACATCAGCAGGACCCATTAACAATGTCAACATCCATATCAGATCATAACATTGCCATGCATAGGATATGCAACATGTCAATTACATTTAAGTAGATGTGAACGATCAGGCATTGGGGCAGGTCCTGATAGTTAAGTGTGCTGCCAGGGCCATCAGAACATCCACAGCCAGTGAAAGGTCTCACCATGAGAATGGATATACACGGAGGGTCGAGTAGGACAAGAAGGTGGCAATTCTCAATTTGGCATAAACCAACACCTAGAGGCGATGAGGCTGACAAGTCTGATAACTCAATAACATACATGTGACACACAGGTGGGCCATAGGCCTGAAACAATGCCCATCAGAAGGACTGCAGATATTAATACAAAACAAGATCACAAAGTGAATTCATCAAAAGGCAGGCATGTCACGTCAAAATTGTCACAACACAGACACACTAATTGTACACTGTTTCATTGCAGAGGAAGATGGATCTCCTGCCGATATGCCTGTCCCAGATTTCCCTGATGACATGGATGATGAGCCGATAAACATTCCCCAGGAGACTATCCAAAAGGTCCTTGAAACCCTCCAGACCCCACCATCAGTCACAAGGAGGAGCACAGAACAAGCAGCTATCGCAGAGGAACCACCCACCACCCCAATTGTAAGACCTGCCAGCTTCAATACAGCTGAGGACTCAGACGACACTGGCACCAGCTTTGAGAGAACTGTAGTTGGAGTACAGCGGGAGCTGGCCAAGGAGGAGCGGGTGGGGATGCAAAATATGGCAGCCAGCCTTGAGGGGGTGCGTTCGTGCATGATGTCATTTGCAGATCAGGCAGCAGCTATGCAAGCCCTAACATCTATCTTGCAGGAACTGCAGAAAACCCAGAAGGAAATCAGCACAGCTGTAATACAGTTGACCCAACACCTACAACAGCAATCCTGTCAACGCGTGCACGAATGCAACATTGAACCCCTCTGCCTTCCAATCTTGATGTGGCTGCTATTCTCAAGAATCAGCAGGCCCTCCTTGCAGCAGTACTGCCCTTAAGACCTTCACAGGGGGCTGTGTAGGAAAGTACCATCTTGCCTGGCATGTTACCCCCATTTTTCACTGCATATATGTTGTTTTAGTGTATGTGTCACTGGGACCCTGTTCACCAGGGCCCCAGTGCTCATAAGTGTGCCTGAATGTGTTACCTGAGTAGTGACTAACTGTCTCACTGAGGCTCTGCTAATCAGAACCTCAGTGGTTATGCTCTCTCATTTCTTTCCAAATTGTCACTAACAGGCTAGTGACCAATTTTACCAATTTACATTGGCTTACTGGAACACCCTTATAATTCCCTAGTATATGGTACTGAGGTACCCAGGGTATTGGGGTTCCAGGAGATCCCTATGGGCTGCAGCATTTCTTTTGCCACCCATAGGGAGCTCTGACAATTCTTACACAGGCCTGCCACTGCAGCCTGAGTGAAATAACGTCCACGTTAGTTCACAGCCATTTTACACTGCACTTAAGTAACTTATAAGTCACCTATATGTCTAACCTTTACCTGGTAAAGGTTAGGTGCAAAGTTACTTAGTGTGAGGGCACCCTGGCACTAGCCAAGGTGCCCCCACATTGTTCAGGGCCAATTCCCTGAACTTTGTGAGTGCGGGGACACCATTACACGCGTGCACTACATATAGGTCAATACCTATATGTAGCTTCACAATGGTAACTCCGAATATGGCCATGTAACATGTCTATGATCATGGAATTGCCCCCTCTATGCCATCCTGGCATTGTTGGCACAATTCGATGATCCCAGTGGTCTGTAGCACAGACCCTGGTACTGCCAAACTGCCTTTCCTGGGGTTTCACTGCAGCTGCTGCTGCTGCCAACCCCTCAGACAGGTTTCTGCCCTCCTGGGGTCAAGCCAGGCTTGTCCCAGGATGGCAGAACAAAGGACTTCCTCTGAGAGAGGGTGTTACACCCTCTCCCTTTGGAAAATGGTGTGAAGGCAGGGGAGGAGTAGCCTCCCCCAGCCTCTGGAAATGCTTTCTTGGGCACCGATGTGCCCAATTCTGCATAAGCCAGTCTACACCGGTTCAGGGACCCCTTAGCCCCTGCTCTGGCGTGAAACTGGACAAAGGAAAGGGGAGTGACCACTCCCCTGACCTGCACCTCCCCTGGGAGGTGTCCAGAGCTCCTCCAGTGTGCTCCAGACCTCTGCCATCTTGGAAACAGAGGTGCTGCTGGCACACTGGACTGCTGTGAGTGGCCAGTGCCACCAGGTGACGTCAGAGACTCCTTCTGATAGGCTCCTTCAGGTGTTAGTAGCCTATCCTCTCTCCTAAGTAGCCAAACCCTCTTTTCTGGCTATTTAGGGTCTCTGTCTCTGGGGAAACTTTAGATAACGAATGCAAGAGCTCATCCGAGTTCCTCTGCATCTCTCTCTTCACCTTCTGCCAAGGAATCGACTGCTGACCGCGCTGGAAGCCTGCAACACTGCAACAAAGTAGCAAAGACGACTACTGCAACTCTGTAACGCTGATCCTGCCGCCTTCTCGACTGTTTTCCTGGTGGTGCATGCTGTGGGGGTAGTCTGCCTCCTCTCTGCACTAGAAGCTCCGAAGAAATCTCCCGTGGGTCGACGGAATCTTCCCCCTGCAACCGCAGGCACCAAAAAGCTGCATTACCGGTCCCTTGGGTCTCCTCTCAGCACGACGAGCGAGGTCCCTCGAATCCAGCAACTCTGTCCAAGTGACTCCCACAGTCCAGTGACTCTTCAGCCCAAGTTTGGTGGAGGTAAGTCCTTGCCTCACCTCGCTGGGCTGCATTGCTGGGAACCGCGACTTTTGCAGCTACTCCGGCCCCTGTGCACTTCCGGCGGAAATCCTTTGTGCACAGCCAAGCCTGGGTCCACGGCACTCTAACCTGTATTGCATGACTTTCTAAGTTGGTCTCCGGCGACGTGGGACTCCTTTGTGTAACTTCGGGTGAGCACCGTTTCACGCATCCTCGTAGTGCCTGTTTCTGGCACTTCTCCGGGTGCTACCTGCTGCTGAGAGGGCTCCTTGTCTTGCCAGACGTCCCCTCTCTCTCCTGTTCCAATTTGCGACCTCCTGGTCCCTCCAGGGCCACAGCAGCGTCCGAAAACGCTAACAGCACGATTTGCAGCTAGCAAGGCTTGTTGGTGTGCTTTCGGCGGGAAAACACTTCTGCACGACTCTCCACGGCGAGAGGGATCCGTCCACCAAAGTGAAAGTCTCTAGCCCTTTTCGTTCCTGCAGAAACCTCAGCTTCTTCTGTCCAGTAGAAGCTTCTTTGCACCCACAGCTGGCATGTCCTGGGCATATGCCCATCTCCGACTTGCTTGTGACTTTTGGACTTGGTCCCCTTGTTCCACAGGTACCCTAGATTGGAAATTCACAGTTGTTGCATTGTTGGTTTGTGTCTTTCCTGCATTATTCCTCTATCACAACTTCTTTGTCTTTTGGGGAACTTTAGTGCACTTTGCACTCACTTTTCAGGGTCTTGGGAGGGCTAATTTTCTAACTCTCACTATTTTCTAATAGTCCCAGCGACCCTCTACAAGGTCACATAGGTTTGGGGTCCATTCGTGGTTCGCATTCCACTTTTGGAGTATATGGTTTGTGTTGCCCCTATCCCTATGTGTCCCCATTGCATCCTATTGTAACTATACATTGTTTGCACTGTTTTCTAAGACTATACTGCATATTTTTGCTATTGTGTATATATATCTTGTGTATATTTCCTATCCTCTCACTGAGGGTACACTCTAAGATACTTTGGCATATTGTCATAAAAATAAAGTACCTTTATTTTTAGTATAACTGTGTATTGTGTTTTCTTATGATATTGTGCAAGTGACACTTGTGGTACTGTAGTAGCTTCACACGTCTCCTAGTTCAGCCTAAGCTGCTCTGCTAAGCTACCATTATCTATCAGCCTAAGCTGTTAGACACCCTATACACTAATAAGGGATAATTGGGCCTGGTGCAAGGTGCAAGTACCCCTTGGTACTCACTACAAGCCAGTCCAGCCTCCTACATTGGTTGTGCAGCGGTGGGATAAGTGCTTTGAGACTACTTACCACTCTTGTCATTGTACTTTTCATAAGAGAAAAATATACAAAACAAGCTCAGTGTATATACACACAGTCAAAAAGTTTTGCATTTCCTCTTTTCACTCTATTCTAAGTGCTGAAAAGTACTTCTAAACTTTCTAAAAAGTTCTTAAAAGTTTAAAAAGTTTTTTTTCTGTCTTTCTATAAAGTTCTGAAAACTTTTTTCTCTTTTTCTATCACTTTAACTCTTTCTAAAAATGTCTGGCACAGGCCAAAATGTTGATCTGTCCAAACTTGCATATGATCACCTTACCTGGAAAGGAGCAAGGAGTCTCTGCATAGAGAGAGGTTTGAGTGTAGGGAAGAATCCTTCCTTGGAATTGTTGCTTAATATGCTTAGAGAACAAGATAAGGCCATAGGGGCCACATCTGTTGAAAAAGTAGCAACTGGTTCCCAATCTGATCCAGGGACTCCCCCAGCAAAAGGTTCAGGAAAAAAACTTCTTAGCCTTCCCATTACAAGACAGTCTAGCATAGTTGGTACTGAGGTGGAGTCACATCATACAGATGATGTGCTCTCACATTACACTGTCAGCCAAGCTGTTAGGGTGCCCTCTGTAAGGGACAGGTCTCCTTCTGTTCATTCCCATCATACCTCTGTATCTAGAAATGTCCCTCCCACCAACCCTGATGACAGATTGTTAGAAAGGGAACTCAATAAGTTGAGGGTGGAACAAACCAGACTGAAGCTTAAAAAGCAACAGCTGGATTTGGATAGACAGTCTTTAGAATTAGAGAAGGAAAGACAGAAGTTGGGTTTAGAAACCCATGGTGGCAGCAGCAGTATTCCCCATGGTCATCCTGCAAAAGAGCATGATTCCAGGAATCTGCATAAGATAGTTCCCCCTTATAAGGAGGGGGATGACATTAACAAGTGGTTTGCTGCACTTGAGAGGGCCTGTGTTGTACAGGATGTCCCTCAAAGGCAGTGGGCTGCTATCCTATGGCTATCATTTAGTGGAAAAGGTAGGGATAGGCTCCTTACTGTGAAAGAAAATGATGCCAATAATTTTACAGTACTTAAGAATGCACTCCTGGATGGTTATGGCTTAACCACTGAACAATACAGGATAAAGTTCAGAGTGACCAAAAAGGAGTCTTCACAAGACTGGGTTGATTTCATTGACCATTCAGTGAAGGCCTTGGAGGGGTGGTTACATGGCAGTAAAGTTACTGATTATGACAGCCTGTATAACTTGATCCTGAGAGAGCATATTCTTAATAATTGTGTGTCTGATTTGTTGCACCAGTACTTGGTGGACTCTGATCTGACCTCTCCCCAAGAATTGGGAAAGAAGGCAGACAAATGGGTCAGAACAAGAGTGAACAGAAAAGTTCATACAGGGGGTGACAAAGATGGCAACAAAAAGAAGGATGGTAAGTCTTCTGACAAGGGTGGGGACAAATCCAAAAATGAGTCTTCATCAGGCCCACAAAAACACTCTGGTGGGGGTGGTGGGTCCAAATCCTCCTTTAATCAAAACAAAGAAAAGAAACCATGGTGCTATTTATGTAAAGTAAAAGGCCATTGGACAACAGATCTCAGTTGTCCAAAGAAAGGCACCAAGCCTCCTACCACTACAACCCCTACTGCTACACCTAGTGTCCCTACTAATAGTAGTGGTGGTGGGAGCAAACCTACTTATAGCCAATCCAAGGGAGTAGCTGGGCTCACTATTGGTAACTTAGTTGGGGTTGGCCTTGTTAGGGAGGCCACAGAGGCTGTGTTAGTCTCTGAGGGGGCTATTGATTTAGCCACCTTAGTTGCTTGTCCCCTTAATATGGATAAGTACAAGCAGCTACCCCTAATAAATGGTGTTGAGGTTCAGGCCTACAGGGACACTGGTGCCAGTGTGACTATGGTCATAGAGAAACTGGTCCACCCTGAACAACACCTACTTGGTCACCAGTACCAAGTAACCGATGCTCACAACAACACACTTAGCCACCCCATGGCTGTTGTAAATCTCAACTGGGGGGGGGTTACTGGTCCAAAGAAAGTTGTGGTAGCTTCAGATTTACCTGTAGACTGTCTATTAGAGAATGATTTGGAGACATCAGCTTGGTCAGATGTGGAGTTGGAGGCCCATGCAGCAATGCTGGGCATCCCAGGGCATATTTTTGCTTTGACAAGGGCTCAGGCCAAAAAGCAAAAAGGACAGGGAAGCTTGGATCCTGGAACAATGGACCAAGTGCTCCCTAAAGCTAGGGCTAGTAGAAGCAAACCACTTCCTACTATCCCTCCCTCTACAGTGGATTCAACTTCAGAGGAAGAACAATTCCCTCCCTGTGCAGAACCTTCACCAGAGGAGCTTCAAGCAGACACTGCTGAGCTTTTGGGTGAAGGGGGGCCTGCCAGGGAGGAGCTGAGTGTGGCACAGCAAACCTGTCCCACATTAGAGGGTCTAAGACAGCAAGCTGTCAAACAGGCTAATGGGGATGTCAGTGACTCTCACAGAGTTTACTGGGAGGACAACCTCTTGTACACTGAGCATAGGGATCCTAAACCTGGAGCTGCCAGGAGATTAGTGATTCCTCAGGAGTACAGAAAGTTCCTCCTAACTCTTGCCCACGACATTCCCCTAGCTGGGCATCTAGGACAAATGAAAACTTGGGACAGACTTGTTCCCTTTTTTCATTGGCCTAGGATGTCTGAGGACACAAAAGATTTTTGTAAGTCCTGTGAAACCTGTCAAGCCAGTGGCAAGACAGGTGGCACCCCAAAGGCACCCCTTATTCCACTGCCTGTGGTTGGGGTTCCCTTTGAAAGGGTAGGGGTTTACATAGTTGGCCCCCTTGACCCTCCTACTGCTTCAGGCAATAGATTCATCTTGGTGGTAGTGGACCATGCCACAAGATATCCTGAAGCTATTCCGTTAAGGACCACTACAGCTCCTGCAGTGGCAAAGGCCCTCCTGGGAATATTTTCCAGGGTGGACTTCCCAAAGGAAGTAGTATCAGACAGGGGAAGCAATTTCATGTCTGCATACTTAAAGGCCATGTGGAAGGAGTGTGGTGTAACTTATAAGTTCACTACACCCTATCATCCACAAACAAATGGACTGGTGGAGAGATTTAATAAAACTCTCAAAGGCATGATTATGGGTCTCCATGAAAAACTCCGCAGGAGATGGGATATCCTGTTACCATGCCTCCTTTTTGCCTACAGGGAGGTACCCCAGAAAGGAGTGGGCTTCAGCCCCTTTGAACTTCTTTTTGGACACCCTGTTAGGGGTCCACTCACACTTGTAAAGGAGGGTTGGGAACAACCTTTAAAAGCTCCTAAGCAGGATATTGTGGACTATGTACTTGGCCTCAGATCAAGGATGGCTGAGTATATGAAAAAGGCCAGTAAGAACCTTCAGGCCAGCCAAGAGCTCCAGAAGCAATGGCATGATCAGAAGGCTGTTTTGGTTCAGTACCAACCAGGGCAGAAAGTGTGGGTCTTGGAGCCTGTGGCCCCAAGAGCACTCCAAGATAAATGGAGTGGTCCCCACACAATTGTTGAGAAAAAGGGTGAAGTCACCTATTTAGTTGACTTAGGCACTCCAAGGAGTCCCCTTAGGGTACTCCATGTAAACCGCCTGAAACCCTACTATGACAGGGCTGATCTCACCCTGCTCATGGCAACTGATGAGGGACAGGAAGAAGACAGTGATCCTCTACCTGATCTCTTCTCTTCCACAGAACAAGATGCTCTTGTGGAAGGTGTAGTTTTGGCTGATTGTCTTACTGCTGAGCAGAAAGACCATTGCATAAATCTCCTAGATCAATTCTCTGAACTCTTCTCTACTGTGCCAGGTACCACTTCTTGGTGTGAGCACACTATAGATACTGGAGACAGTTTACCTGTCAAAAGTAAGATCTATAGGCAGCCTGACCATGTCAGGGACTGCATAAAGCAAGAGGTCCAGAAAATGTTAGAACTAGGAGTGGTTGAGCACTCTGAAAGTCCATGGGCTTCTCCTGTGGTACTTGTACCAAAACCCCATTCCAAAGATGGAAAGAAGGAAATGCGGTTTTGTGTAGACTATAGAGGTCTCAACTTGGTAACCAAAACTGATGCTCACCCTATACCCAGGGCAGATGAGCTCATAGATACACTGGCATCTGCCAAGTATCTAAGCACTTTTGATTTGACTGCAGGGTATTGGCAGATCAAATTGTCAGAAGATGCTAAACCTAAGACTGCATTTTCAACCAGTTTACTGTAATGCCTTTTGGTTTGAAAAATGCACCTGCCACTTTTCAGAGGTTGGTGAATACAGTCCTGCAAGGGCTGGAAGCTTTCAGTGCAGCATATTTGGACGATATAGCTGTATTTAGCTCCAGCTGGGATGATCACCTGGTCAACCTATGGAAAGTTTTGGAGGCCCTGCAAAAGGCAGGCCTCACTATCAAGGCTTCAAAGTGCCAGATAGGGCAGGGAAAGGTGGTTTATCTGGGACACCTTGTTGGTGGGGAACAGATTGCACCACTACAGGGGAAAATCCAAACAATTATTGATTGGGTTCCCCCTACCACTCAGACTCAGGTGAGAGCCTTCCTAGGCCTCACTGGGTATTACAGGAGGTTCATTAAGAACTATGGCTCCATTGCAGCCCCTCTTAATGACCTCACATCCAAGAAAATGCCTAAAAAGGTATTATGGACAGCAAACTGTCAGAAAGCTTTTGAGGAGCTGAAGCAGGCCATGTGCTCTGCACCTGTCCTGAAAAGCCCTTGTTACTCTAAAAAATTCTATGTCCAAACTGATGCATCTGAATTAGGAGTAGGGGCAGTCCTATCACAACTTAATTCTGAGGGCCAGGATCAACCTGTTGCTTTTATTAGTAGGATGTTGACCCCTAGAGAAAAGCGTTGGTCTGCCATAGAGAGGGAGGCCTTTGCTGTGGTCTGGGCTCTGAAAAAGTTGAGGCCATACCTGTTTGGCACTCACTTCATTGTTCAGACAGACCACAAACCTCTACTTTGGCTAAAACAAATGAAAGGTGAAAATCCTAAATTGTTGAGGTGGTCCATATCCCTACAGGGAATGGACTATACAGTGGAACATAGACCTGGGAGTAGCCACTCCAATGCAGATGGACTCTCCAGATATTTCCACTTAGACAATGAAGACTCATCAGGTCATGGCTAGTCTTATTGTCCTTCGTCTGGGGGGGGGTTGTGTAGGAAAGTACCATCTTGCCTGGCATGTTACCCCCATTTTTCACTGCATATATGTTGTTTTAGTGTATGTGTCACTGGGACCCTGTTCACCAGGGCCCCAGTGCTCATAAGTGTGCCTGAATGTGTTACCTGTGTAGTGACTAACTGTCTCACTGAGGCTCTGCTAATCAGAACCTTAGTGGTTATGCTCTCTCATTTCTTTCCAAATTCTCACTAACAGGCTAGTGACCAATTTTACCAATTTACATTGGCTTACTGGAACACCCTTATAATTCCCTAGTATATGGTACTGAGGTACCCAGGGTATTGGGGTTCCAGGAGATCCCTATGGGCTGCAGCATTTCTTTTGCCACCCATAGGGAGCTCTGACAATTCTTACACAGGCCTGCCACTGCAGCCTGAGTGAAATAACGTCCACGTTAGTTCACAGCCATTTTACACTACACTTAAGTAACTTATAAGTCACCTATATGTCTAACCTTTACCTGGTAAAGGTTAGGTGCAAAGTTACTTAGTGTGAGGGCACCCTGGCACTAGCCAAGGTGCCCCCACATTGTTCAGGGCCAATTCCCTGAACTTTGTGAGTGCGGGGACACCATTACATGCGTGCACTACATATAGGTCAATACCTATATGTAGCTTCACAATGGTAACTCCGAATATGGCCATGTAACATGTCTAAGATCATTAAATTGCCCCCTCTATGCCATCCTGGCATTGTTGGCACAATTCGATGATCCCAGTGGTCTGTAGCACAGACCCTGGTACTGCCAAACTGCCTTTCCTGGGGTTTCACTGCAGCTGCTGCTGCTGCCAACCCCTCAGACAGGTTTCTGCCCTCCTGGGGTCAAGCCAGGCTTGTCCCAGGATGGCGCGAAACTGGACAAAGGAAAGGGGAGTGACCACTCCCCTGACCTGCACCTCCCCTGGGAGTTGTCCAGAGCTCCTTCACGGTGCTCCAGACCTCTGCCATCTTGGAAACAGAGGTGCTGCTGGCACACTGTACTGCTGTGAGTGGCCAGTGCCACCAGGTGACGTCAGAGACTCCTTCTGATAGGCTCCTTCAGGTGTTAGTAGCCTATCCTCTCTCCTAAGTAGCCAAAGCCTCTTTTCTGGCTATTTAGGGTCTCTGTCTCTGGGGAAACTTTAGATAACGAATGCAAGAGCTCATCCGAGTTCCTCTGCATCTCTCTCTTCACCTTCTGCCAAGGAATCGACTGCTGACCGCGCTGGAAGCCTGCAACACTGCAACAAAGTAGCAAAGACGACTACTGCAACTCTGTAACGCTGATCCTGCCGCCTTCTCAACTGTTTTCCTGGTGGTGCATGCTGTGGGGGTAGTCTGCCTCATCTCTGCACTAGAAGCTCCGAAGAAATCTCCCGTGGGTCGACGGAATCTTCCCCCTGCAACCGCAGGCACCAAAAAGCTGCATTACCGGTCCCTTGGGTCTCCTCTCAGCACGACGAGCGAGGTCCCTCGAATCCAGCAACTCTGTCCAAGTGGCTCCCACAGTCCAGTGACTCTTCAGCCCAAGTTTGGTGGAGGTAAGTCCTTGCCTCACCTCGCTGGGCTGCATTGCTGGGAACTGCGACTTTTGCAGCTACTCCGGCCCCTGTGCACTTCCGGCGGAAATCCTTTGTGCACAGCCAAGCCTGGGTCCATGGCACTCTAACCTGCATTGCACGACTTTCTAAGTTGGTCTCCGGCGACGTGGGACTCCTTTGTGTAACTTCGGGTGAGCACCGTTTCACGCATCCTCGTAGTGCCTGTTTCTGGCACTTCTCCGGGTGCTACCTGCTGCTGAGAGGGTTCCTTGTCTTGCTCGACGTCCCCTCTCTCTCCTGGTCCAATTTGCGACCTCCTGGTCCCTCCAGGGCCACAGCAGCGTCCAAAAACGCTAACCGCACGATTTGCAGCTAGCAAGGCTTGTTGGCGTTCTTTCGGCGGGAAAACACTTCTGCACGACTCTCCGCGGCGAGAGGGATCCGTCCACCAAAGGGGAAGTCTCTAGCCCTTTTCGTTCCTGCAGAAACCTCAGCTTCTTCTGTCCAGTAGAAGCTTCTTTGTACCCACAGCTGGCATTTCCTGGGCATATGCCCATCTCCGACTTGCTTGTGACTTTTGGACTTGGTCCCCTTGTTCCACAGGTACCCTAGATTGGAAATTCACAGTTGTTGCATTGTTGGTTTGTGTCTTTCCTGCATTATTCCTCTATCACGACTTCTTTGTCTTTTGGGGAACTTTAGTGCACTTTGCACTCACTTTTCAGGGTCTTGGGGAGGGCTAATTTTCTAACTCTCACTATTTTCTAATAGTCCCAGCGACCCTCTACAAGGTCACATAGGTTTGGGGTCCATTCGTGGTTCGCATTGCACTTTTGGAGTATATGGTTTGTGTTGCCCCTATCCCTATGTGTCCCCATTGCATCCTATTGTAACTATACATTGTTTGCACTGTTTTCTAAGACTATACTGCATATTTTTGCTATTGTGTATACATATCTTGTGTATATTTCCTATCCTCTCACTGAGGGTACACTCTAAGATACTTTGGCATATTGTCATAAAAATAAAGTACCTTTATTTTTAGTATAACTGTGTATTGTGTTTTCTTATGATATTGTGCAAGTGACACTTGTGGTACTGTAGTAGCTTCACACGTCTCCTAGTTCAGCCTAAGCTGCTCTGCTAAGCTACCATTATCTATCAGCCTAAGCTGCTAGACACCCTATACACTAATAAGGGATAACTGGGCCTGGTGCAAGGTGCAAGTACCCCTTGGTACTCACTACAAGCCAGTCCAGCCTCCTACAGGCTGTGACCGGGATGTCTGACTCCACGTCTTCTAACACTGAGGTGTGTGTTGCCCCTTCACAACCAACAACAACAAGGACAAAGCAGGCAACAAACACATCAGAAGAAGAAGACATGGAACCTATCACATTCACAAGGAAAATGACCCGGAAGCACAAGTCCCTGCCACATGGCCAACTATTACCAAGTCCTGTGTTTTGAAACATGACAGTCTTACAACAACTGTACTCAAGTACTGTTCTGCTAACCACTGTACATCTTGTCACGCAGCCCAGTGATTGTCTCTCTCCTACTCATTGGCTAAGTCTGTCCCTCTGCACTGTCTGAAACAGCAACCCCAGCATGACAAAAGCATTTCGGTAAACCCTTGTGTTGGATCACACTGAAATATATCACTATAATGGACTCACAATCATGGACAATGTACGTATAGCACTACAGCACTTTTCAATAAATAGCTCTTACACAACAAATCTGTCTCTGGGTAATATGACATATCAACTGCGCTGTAGATAATTGAAATGTCCCTAGTGTCAAATAATGTAGCTTGTCAATACAAATGTCCAGATATTATGTAGTTAGAGAAATCTGCACAGTGACTATGATTGCATCATACTCTGCCCATTCTGAGGGAATAATCTGATGAAGTGAGAAACCATACACCACCATGCTGTGTTGGACAAAAGAATGCTTCCTCAGGGGATAACTAAGTCATCAAATAGTGCCCGCTAAATGTTGGCAACATGCAAAAATAACACACTAAACATGCCACACTAATCTAAGTAAATACAAAAAAATAAACTGCACAAATGAAGGTGTCTGAGTTAACATACAAATAGGTAATTATGCCGAACTGTGTCACAAATGATGTATGAGGGTCATGAAGACAAGAATACAAGATTGCCAATGAGAACTCATCTTATAAGGGTGTGCATGATCATCACACTGCAGTCAGACCTAAAACTGTTTCCCCAATATCAAGTCTGGAAGCACTGTTAGTGACTTTGAAAACACACTTATCAACAGAAACACATTCTCATCCATATTAACTGTGATTGGTGGTTGCAACAAAGGGTAAACACTTTGCAAGGTAGCTCTGGGTTAGCTGCCAATCGTACAGCTCAGTTGGGATTTGTTTGTAGCATTGGACACAGATGTTATAGTACAAAAGAGATGTACACGGAATCCAAACCCACGATCAAGTACCATTCAACACATACTATTAAGGGGTAACCAAATATTTATTAAAAGCTAACCATAGATGAGGAAACTGAAGGAAAAATCTTACCTACCCTAATCTACCCTGACTACTCATTACCCACAACTGTCCCTAACTAACCTAAGCTACACTTACTTATCACATGTAAAGAAACGTTCTAAACATCTACCCCCCACCCCCCTTATGAGACGGGACACATTGAGGACAACACATACTAACCTAAACACATACTATACTATCCTAAACAAATATATATTTTTTTGGTAATTTTGTTTTTTATGTTTTTTGCTTTTTTGCTTTTTTTTACACACAATAACCCCAACATAGCCCCCCACCCATCCACCCACACATGTAATAAGTCCAAAAATAAACAAGCAGGACCCCCTACCCCCCACCCACTAACACTGACTAAACTAACAGCCTATACTAACCTAACACTAAGCCCCCTAAGCCCACTAACTATAAGAACAAGGAAAGAGGAGGGAGGGGAGGGTATCATGTCCATCTATTCAACTGTCTAGAGGTTGGCCCTCCGGAGGGTCCTCTTGATATCCTTGACCCGCCGTTTAATATGCTGCACGTCCCGGCTCAGGTGGCTCACCTTGCGCAGCACTTTGTCCATCTTGTGTTCAAGTCTATTGAAGGCTGCAGGGTCAACAGCTGGAGCAGTGGCAGTCTGGGTACCGGTGGAGGAGGTCTGTGTGGGCTGTCCTGCACCGGTGGCAATGCTGGGGCCAGGAATTCCAGCAGATGTAGATTCAACAGAGGCAGCTGTGGGTGGGGCCACCTGGCTCTGATTGGTGAATGTTTCTGTGGTGGCTGCGGTGGGCACAGTAGGCCCACCCTGTGGGAAGGCCAATCATGCCCCGGAGGCACGTTCATGGCGATATCGTCCGGCCATCCTCCGGAACCCCGACTCCACCAGCAGGATGTGCTGGTATCGCATGGCCCGACGCTGAAATTCACGGACCTGGTCTGGAGTCATGTTAGCTGCTGTGAAGACAAATGCAGATATGCCACATTAGTAACTGCATTGTGTGAAACGGCACAGCAAGTTAATCAGACATTACATCTACTGTACTTCTAACAGGTCATATCACGATACAGAGCATCGAATGTCCCTGAGGAAGTACATGGCAGGCCAGACAACAAAGGTCACATCACACAAAGCACATTCATAACCCACAAGATGGGTAACAACTGGCCTTGACTTGCAATCTGAGTTCTAACAGTTAACATCTAAGAATCATGCTGCATATCCTCCACCAAGAGCTGGGCTACAAATGTCAGTGTACGGAAAGCAAAACTAAAGCCACATGGTCGGCAAGTTGTAACTGGACTTTCCAGTATGGTACCAAGTGCCAAACCTGAGTGTGTATACTACTATGCAACCAAACCGTCACTTATTCACAGGTATGTGTAACATACTGGTAGCATCAATACTAGGTACCCCATTCACAAACCCATGGCCGTGTTTGAGGGGGGGGCGGTGGATACACAACTATAATTTGCCAACATGTACATCGAGGAGTGTATAGGCTAATCCACACATGTTTGTCTCTACAGACACACCACAGGTAAGGTCTATCTACAATTTGGAGTCAGCAAACCCTAGAGCACTCATAGGGTCAGACATGTCAGGAAAATCAGAACTTAGTACACAACATATACTTCCAGTGAGGCCTGACTTACATCAGACACAGAGTAGCTAGAACACCCATGATCATGAACTGCATGCACACCTAGGCCATTACACTCAGGTTCCACAGACTTGATGCACTACATGTGGAAGTACATGCTGTTAGGAGGTTCTACCTACTGTTTCAAAATTACGTAGGTAAATAGTGAAGCAGATGTCTATTGGGAAGCTATTAGCTCCACCAATCTTAGAGAATGTGGGTCTGACAGGCTGACAAAATAGGGGCTGACTTCCATTGCGACTCTTGGTGATACAAGTGTCAGAGACATGACTATCCCCTGTACTCACAGTGGGGCCTACAGGGATGTCCTACAATCCCTATATGATACCATTGGATATGCATTGGCTAACTCAAAACATGTGAGAACTGCATTCCCACTCATGGAACAAGTGAAAAACTTGCCCAACGCATCACACCTTGCTATGTGTCCAACTCGCACAAGTCCATAACCAGCAAACACAACACATAACAGACATATCAACACTTACTGTAGTGGTCGGGGTCCTCAAATGTCGCCACCTCTCCCACAGTGTAGGGCGCCGGTCCACCTGTAAGGTATGGAAGGAAGAAATGTGCTCAAAATCTGTGCACAGTGCAACATTTTCAGTATCATTTACAATGTGTAGGCTGAATAAGGAAATGTCAGACATTCAGACATGATGGTACTGCATCTGATATTTCACGGCCAAATTGTACATACCATGGGTCTCCTGTGACAGTTGCACACATATCTGCACACATACATTGGCCCTAACTATCATGTGGTTGCAAACTTGCCCCATAATTGGTGAGCACTAAAAAATATGGAGTGTAATTGTCTCATCATGTGCATCCAAGAGAAACATCCAACGCCTGGTTACTTGAGGACTGCATTACCAGTCAAACATGCCTTGTGGCCATGACAAATTTAGTGCACATAGGCCCAATGTACAGAGGGAGGGGCAGGGACTCCTGTAAGCCATCCTGTTGTTACAGTATAGTCAATTGATGTGGCCCAGCTATGGTGATTTGCACCAACCATGGAGATGTAAAGCCATGTGCATACACTTGGACTGCCATCCATATTCGGATTATGGCTCAACCTATTCCAACAAACATCTTAAGATGTTAGCTGAGGACACCTTACACCTTTTCACGATGTTTTCAAATCATGAACTGACATGCATCCAAAAAGATCAAGAAACACAATAATCCCACACATTCATGGTACTTCTGTGAACGCTTTCCTTCCACACTCACCAGACTAACATGAGACCAATTTTTGAGCCACTTTGCTATTATTAATTGACGTGAAGGCAGCATTCATTTTCAGCATCATGTAGTGTGAGAAAGTAGCCTCTTTCTAGCCTTGTTACCCCCACTTTTGGCCTGTTTGTGAGTGTATGTCAGGGTATTTTCACTGTCTCACTGGGATCCTGCTAGCCAGGGCCCAGTGCTCATAGTGAAAACACCATGTTTTCAGTATGTTTGTTATGTGTCACTGGGACCCTGCTAGTCAGGACCCCAGTGCTCATAAGTTTGTGGCCTATATGTGTGTGTTCCCTGTGTAGTGCCTAACTGTCTCACTGAGGCTCTGCTAATCAGAACCTCAGTGGTTATGCTCTCTCATTTCTTTCCAAATTGTCACTAACAGGCTAGTGACCATTTTTACCAATTTACATTGGCTTACTGGAACACCCTTATAATTCCCTAGAATATGGTACTGAGGTACCCAGGGTATTGGGGTTCCAGGAGATCCCTATGGGCTGCAGCATTTCATTTGCCACCCATAGGGAGCTCTGACAATTCTTACACAGGCCTGCCACTGCAGCCTGAGTGAAATAACGTCCACGTTATTTCACAGCCATTTTACACTGCACTTAAGTAACTTATAAGTCACCTATATGTCTAACCTTTACCTGGTAAAGGTTAGGGGCAAAGTCACTTAGTGTGAGGGCACCCTGGCACTAGCCAAGGTGCCCCCACATTGTTCAGAGCCAATTCCCTGAACTTTGTGAGTGCGGGGACACCATTACACGCGTGCACTACATATAGGTCACTACCTATATGTAGCTTCACAATGGTAACTCCGAATATGGCCATGTAACATGTCTATGATCATGGAATTGCCCCCTCTATGCCATCCTGGCATAGTTGGCACAATCCCATGATCCCAGTGGTCTGTAGCACAGACCCTGGTACTGCCAAACTGCCCTTCCTGGGGTTTCACTGCAGCTGCTGCTGCTGCCAACCCCTCAGACAGGCATCTGCCCTCCTGGGGTCCAGCCAGGCCTGGCCCAGGATGGCAGAACAAAGAACTTCCTCTGAGAGAGGGTGTGACACCCTCTCCCTTTGGAAAATGGTGTGAAGGCAGGGGAGGAGTAGCCTCCCCCAGCCTCTGGAAATGCTTTGTTGGGCACAGAGGTGCCCAATTCTGCATAAGCCAGTCTACACCGGTTCAGGGGACCCCCTTAGCCCTGCTCTGGCGTGAAACTGGACAAAGGAAAGGGGAGTGACCACTCCCCTGACCTGCACCTCCCCTGGGAGGTGTCCAGAGCTCCTCCAGTGTGCTCCAGACCTCTGCCATCTTGGAAACAGAGGTGCTGCTGGCACACTGGACTGCTCTGAGTGGCCAGTGCCACCAGGTGACGTCAGAGACTCCTTGTGATAGGCTCCTTCAGGTGTTGCTAGCCTATCCTCTCTCCTAGGTAGCCAAACCCTCTTTTCTGGCTATTTAGGGTCTCTGTCTCTGGGGAAACTTTAGATAACGAATGCAAGAGCTCATCCGAGTTCCTCTGCATCTCTCTCTTCACCTTCTGCCAAGGAATCGACTGCTGACCGCGCTGGAAGCCTGCAAACCTGCAACATAGTAGCAAAGACGACTACTGCAACTCTGTAACGCTGATCCTGCCGCCTTCTCGACCGTTTTCCTGGTGGTGCATGCTGTGGGGTAGTCTGCCTCCTCTCTGCACTAGAAGCTCCGAAGAAATCTCCCGTGGGTCGACGGAATCTTCCCCCTGCAACCGCAGGCACCAAAAAGCTGTATTACCGGTCCCTTGGGTCTCCTCTCAGCACGACGAGCGAGGTCCCTCGAATCCAGCAACTCTGTCCAAGTGGCCCTCACAGTCCAGTGACTCTTCAGTCCAAGTTTGGTGGAGGTAAGTCCTTGCCTCACCTCGCTAGACTGCATTGCTGGGAACCGCGACTTTTGCAGCTACTCCGGCCTCCGTGCACTTCCGGCGGAAATCCTTTGTGCACAGTCCAGCCTGGGTCCACGGCACTCTAACCTGCATTGCACGACCTCCTAAGTTGTTCTCCGGCGACGTGGGACTCCTTTGTGTAACTTCGGGTGAGCACTGTTTCACGCATCCTCGTAGTGCCTGTTTCTGGCACTTCTCCGGGTGCTACCTGCTGCTAAGAGGGCTCCTTGTCTTGCTCGACGTCCCCTCTACCTCCTGGTCCAATTTGCGACCTCCTGGTCCCTCCTGGGCCACAGCAGCATCCAAAAACGCTAACCGCACGATTTGCAGCTAGCAAGGCTTGTTGGCGTTCTTTCGGCGGGAAAACACTTCTGCACGACTCTACAAGGCGAGTGGGATCCGTCCTCCAAAGGGGAAGTCTCTAACCCTTTGCGTTCCTGCAGAAACCGCAGCTTCTTCTGTCCAGTAGAAGCTTCTTTGCACCCGCAGCTGGCATTTCCTGGGCATCTGCCCATCTCCGACTTGCTTGTGACCTTTGGACTTGGTCCCCTTGTTCCACAGGTACCCTAGATTGGAAATCCACAGTTGTTGCATTGTTGGTTTGTGTCTTTCCTGCATTATTCCTCTAACACGACTTCTTTGTCCTTAGGGGAACTTTAGTGCACTTTGCACTCACTTTTCAGGGTCTTGGGGAGGGTTATTTTTCTAACTCTCACTATTTTCTAATAGTCCCAGCGACCCTCTACAAGGTCAAATAGGTTTGGGGTCCATTCGTGGTTCGCATTCCACTTTTGGAGTATATGGTTTGTGTTGCCCCTATCCCTATGTTTCCCCTTGCATCCTATTGTAACTATACATTGTTTGCACTGTTTTCTAAGACTATACTGCATATTTTTTGCTATTGTGTATATATATCTTGTGTATATTTCCTATCCTCTCACTGAGGGTACACTCTAAGATACTTTGGCATATTGTCATAAAAATAAAGTACCTTTATTTTTAGTATAACTGTGTATTGTGTTTTCTTATGATATTGTGCATATGACACTAAGTGGTACTGTAGTAGCTTCACACGTCTCCTAGTTCAGCCTAAGCTGCTCTGCTAAGCTACCATTATCTATCAGCCTAAGCTGCTAGACCCCCTATACACTAATAAGGGATAACTGGGCCTGGTGCAAGGTGCAAGTACCCCTTGGTACTCACTACAAGCCAGTCCAGCCTCCTACATGTAGTATTTAAAGTCAGTCTAGCAATGGCGTCAACATAGTTGGCCTAAATGTTGGTACATCTGTACTTCTCTGTCAATAATACCCTATATAGACATGATTGGCTCCTATTTTGTTAGCTGTGCTGACAAAAAGGCCGCACCAATTTCCTTCATTGTAAAGTTACCTGAAAGTTTGCTGAGCACATGCTACCTGACAGCTAGCAATTGTGATCCTTGCCATAGTGCATCAATGATCCCCTTATATTTCCCCAAAATTACACACAGTCATCTAGTTAGTTGGCAGACATTGCACTAATCCACTGATGTCACTACAAAGCATTTAATTGTGCACAATAACAATAGTCGTACTCACCAACAGTGCCACAAATCATGATTCCCAGGTGGTCCAAGAGATCCTGCTCCCTGGTGATGAGGTCAGCCCACCGGTGCTTCAGCTGGTGGTCACTCCTCTGGCTGGCATACACACGCTGCAGGTGATGCAGCACCTTTCCCCACCGGATTCTGCGCGCCTCTGTCGGGTACCCCTGTATGACCCTGCCCCCTGCCTGGATCATGAGCGGCAAGAAATGTGTCACCAGCCAGATGAAGCCCCCCAACTTCTCTTCCCCCATCCTGCCAAGACGTGGCCTACCAGACATACTTATAATTGAAGAGAAGGAATAGGGGTAATACATATAGAAAGGAGAAATGGGTGAAAGTAGGGGTAAAAAGACAGAAAAAAAGTAAACCTAAACACTAAAAGAGCCCAACTATCCCCAAACTAACACTACCCACAACAGACTCCCACAAACAAGAAATACACAAGATAAATGGACAAATGTAGACAAAACACAGTACTACATTATACACAAACAACATTTATTTCACAAAAGTACTTTACAGATAGCACACAGGACAAATACAGCACTAAATCTCTGGACAACACTCTCTACACAGCCACACAGTCTAGAAGGATCATAGACTGCAAAGTGAAAGTGAAAGTACACCCACTGTACATGATCTGTAAACAGGATATCCTATTACATCACTTCCTGTATGAAAAGTCCTGTCTTTTTCGCGTTATGCATAATTTTTTGTTGCACAAAACTGTATTTGAGTCATTTTTTTTGACGCACAGACGTGAATATTAACCCGCATCCACATAATGATACACGGACTGTACAAATATCTGGATGTGGGCTAAGTTTCACTCCTGTGCATCAAAAATAATGACGCAAATACAGTTTTGGTAAACAAAAAATGACGCACACCGCTAGGGACGTCAAAATTAAAGTGCATTAACTGGTTTGGGGGCATTTTTACTTCTTTTGTGGTTATTTTACATTTGGAACACATCAGAGATTGGCTAATTGAAGACAGTATGGTGTTGATGGTGTATGTTCACATGTGTGACATCATACTGCAGCGGAACATCATCCACTACACCCTTCACAGTATGTTTACAGTTGGCTGACGTCATAGATGGTCATAAGTGTGGCCTACATATGTGTGGCACAAATTGTGCATGTTTGCCATAAGGAGAGGATAGCAATGTGACGCACATATGTACAATACCTAATTGCCTTTGGCTCAAAGTGTGTGCTTTGACAACTAATTTGTTGGTTGACCAAGTGTGTGTGTACATCACATGAAGCATTATTATACATTTGGTTGTATGAATGTGACGTCCATGTGTCCAACCCTAAGATGCAAGTAAAAATTGGAATGAGCAAGGGCATGTGTTAGTCATACATGTAACAACACCTGCAAAGTATACTTCCAAGTTTTAGGGTCACGTAGACACCACATGTGACATAGCATGCACCAGATGGATGGCAGATGCATGTTCATGTCAAAGGTCCACAATTTCTACATCATATGTCCTAGAGTATTGGTAACAGCTTCCTAGGCACTAGTTGATGAATCCCACAGTGAGTCATACACATGCATTGAGGAAGTGGGTCCCATGTTGTTTGCACAGACAGACAAGAGTCAATCTCATATGTATGATGACACCACAGTTGAGGCCATAGAAGAAAGCCCCAACTATCAAGTGGCTGTGGTGGACCAGCATACAAGACAGCACGTGTCCACATATTTCCAGTGATCAATTGCACATAGGTGTCTTGTTCATGTGTGTGGTCCAATGATGATCCTGTAAGTGTAATTTGTCACAGTTCGGACCAGGACTCATCATGAGTCAGTGGCAGCTATTCCTGTAACTACTGAGTATCCTTGGTTGATCAATGTGAGTAAAGTAGATGTGGACATGTGAACCAACATGTGAATGGTCCCACCCTGTCACTAAAGACATGTAATGAGACAGTCAACAGGGCAACCTTGGTGTGCTGAGTGAGATAATGTCTCAATTGTCATGTTCCGGCAGGTGTCATTACAACATTTGTACACAGGTTGGCCTCTGCACTTCCCACTGCATCTGGGAACATCATAGCCTCTGTGCTGTTTATTCTCGCAGCTATTCACCACACACGGCCCATCACTATGTTGTGCGCACTGTGATGCTGTGTGTGAACTGTCATGGTTCTGACATTTGTGTATTAGTCATGTACATTATCAGAGGTTGCTGGTTGTGCTGAAAGCCCCGTACCCAATCCCTGCCTATGACCCTGGGACACTGTCACACTTTGTCATTCATGCATAAATGCAAACCAGACAAGGGATGGGCCATGAATTTTGCATTTCCAAGAGGATTTAACTCAAATGGTACAGTTAAAAGGCAGATGATGCTATACAATGTATTTGTGTATGCATGGTAGAAGCCCATGCCCAATGCCCCCTGATGAATGGCAGGTTTGCTAACGCACATGTGGTACATATGTAGACAAAGGGATACTTTAGTGTGATGCACAGACATTTGCCAGTCAGGCTGACAGAATGCAAGATGATTCAGGAGCCAGCTACTGGACAAGTTACATAATCAGTGGTCTGACTGAGACTGTTTGGTGGACAAACTAGACAGTTGATATGTCAATCTGTGTACGTCCTGTGTTTTTGAAGGTGACAAATGAACCCAAGGGCTGTGTTACACGGCTTAATTACTATCAATGGTTGACGGTGTATTTGACATAATGGCGACTCCTATGCTGTTCCAGGCATCATCAGGGGCAGTGCTTTTTGTAATGGGTGGTGTGCATGGAGGTGATCACAGGTGTGGGCTGCATCTGCTTCTCACCAGTCCTGTAGGTGAGACTTGCATTCTAAGGGCCAACAGACATTTTCACAAGGGGAAGCAATCTACATGTGCTAACAGGGCTTTGAAACTAGAAGACAGTGTATAAATTGATCTGACGTCCATGCAGTCAGATGTTCTATGACAATGGCATACCTTAGGAAAGGGTGTAGCACACTGGTTTGCTAATGTTAGTCTGTGTATGTAGAGGAGGTATTATCAGGGTACACATCTTAGTATTCCAGGGACCTCTTCCGACAGGTGGGTTGTGACCAGGTGCATGGGTGTGTCAGGAGTTAGGAAATGGGCTGACATGTGCATGGAATGTCATGTGCGCAATGCATGTCATATGTGTGGCACTTGTGCTGTCTATGTTCTGCTTCTATGGAACTCTAGTCACAGATATTCCTTGCAAATTTTGGATGCAGTTGGACTAACTGCTGTCAAGGGTCTTGTCAGACATTCCTGTTAGTGATGCCAAAGCACATTGACTGCCTCATGTATGAGGCTTGTTTTCCCCTTATTGAGTGATGGTGTCATAGTTGTGTGCCATATGGTGCGTTGGACCTTGCTTTCAACAGGTATGTGTGAAATAGTTGTGGTCCTCTGCTATAGGCCTTCAAAGGAGATATGTACATGATATATGTCATTAAGAGTGTGTGTGTATGTGACCATTGTATGTTAGGCATCACATAAGCTCTGGGATGTTCTGTGTCCTACTCAGTATCTCAGCAATGCTCCATGAGGCAACACTCTTACTCTAATAAGTAGAGATGAAGGTGTGTAAAAAGGAATAGCCAGACCATGATATTGTGATTATAATAGGTGCTTATTTAAAATAGTTAACTAAAGTGGTGAAGGTGATCATATTCAGAAGAAATTATTTATAATCTGTTGCCGCCTGCGTATACCAGCAGCTGTGTTCTGTAGTTCCCCCTCCTGTTGCAGGCCAGCATCCTCCTCTTCCTCCTCTTCAGGCATGTGTGGCTCAGGTCCCAGGAGGGGAACTATCTAATCTGCCCCTTAGCAGACCACCTAGCATTACTGGTAGTAACAGAAGCTCCCATCATAGTAGGGATGGTTTTGTTCCTGAAGACCAGGTTGTTAGAGTGCCAGCTGTTAGAGGCAGGTCTCCCTCTGTTGAATCAAATCTTTCTTCTGTGTCAAAGCATTCCCAACCCACAGACCTTCAAGACACATTGTTAGAAAGGGAACTCAATAAGTTGAGAGTGGAAGAGACCAGGCTGAAGCTTAAACAGCAACACCTGGCTCTAGACAGGGAATCCCTAGACTTAGAGAAGGAGACACAGAGGTTGGGGTTAGGACCCCATGGTGGCAGCAGCAGTATTCCTGATAGCAATCCTGTGAGAGAGCATGATTCCAGGAATCTGTACAAGATAGTTCCCCCTTACAAGCAGGGGGATGACATTAACAAGTGGTTTGCTGCACTTGAGAGGGCATGTATGGTACAGGGGGTCCCTCAAAGGCAGTGGGCTCCTATCCTATGGCTATCTTTCAGTGGAAAGGGTAGGGATAGGCTCCTTACTGTTAGAGAAAGTGATGCCAATAATGTTACAGTTTTGAAGAATGCACCCTTGGATGGATTTGGCTTAACCACTGAACAATACAGGATTAAGTTCAGAGAAACCAGAAAAGAGTCCTCACAAGACTGTGTAGACTTTGTTGACTATTCAGTGAAGGCCTTGGAGGCGTGGTTACATGGCAGTAAAGTTTCTGACTATGAAAGCCTGTACAATCTAATCCCGAGAGAGCATATTCTGAATAACTGTGTGTCTGATTTGTTACATCAATATCTAGTGGACTCAGATCTGACCTCTCCCCAAGAATTGGGAAAGAAGGCAGACAAATGGGTCAGAACAAGAGTGAACAGAAAAGTTCATACAGGGGGTGACAAGGATGACAAGAAGAAGGATGTTAAGTCTTCAGACAAGGGTGGGGACAAAACTAAAACTGAGTCTTCATCAGGCCCACAAAAACACTCTGGTAGGGGTGGTGGGTCCAAATCCTCTTCTAATCAAGTAAAAAAACCATGGTGCTATTTATGTAAAGTAAAAGGCCACTGGACAACTGATGCCAGTTGTCCAAAGAAAAGCACAAAGCCTCCCACTACCACAACCCCTACTACAACCTCTAGTAATAGCAGTGGTGGTGGAAGCAAACCTACTAATAGCCAATCCAAGGGAGTACCTGGGCTCACTTTTGGTAATTTAGTTGGGGTTGGTCTTGTTAGGAAGACCACAGAGGCTGTGCTAGTCTCTGAAGGTGCCATTGATGTGGCCACCTTGGTTGCTTGTCCCCTTAATATGGATAAGTACAAGCAACTTCCTCTAATCAATGGTGTTGAGGTTCAGGCCTACAGGGACACAGGTGCCAGTGTTACCATGGTAATAGAGAAACTGGTACACCCTGAGCACCTACTTGGTCACCAGTCTTTCGTTTGGGGGGGGGGTTGTGTAGGAAAGTACCATCTTGCCTGGCATGTTACCCCCATATTTCACTGTATATATGTTGTTTTAGTGTATGTGTCACTGGGACCCTGCCAGCCAGGGCCCCAGTGCTCATAAGTGTACCCTGTATGTGTTCCCTGTGTGATGACTAACTGTCTCACTGAGGCTCTGCTAACCAGAACCTCAGTGGTTATGCTTTCTATTTACTTTCTAAATTGTCACTAACAGGCTAGTGACCAATTTCACCAATTCACATTGGCATACTGGAACACCCTTATAATTCCCTAGTATATGGTACTGAGGTACCCAGAGTATTGGGGTTCCAGGAGATCCCTATGGGCTGCAGCATTTCTTTTGCCACCCATAGGGAGCTCTGACAATTCGTACACAGGCCTGCCACTGCAGCCTGAGTGAAATAACGTCCACGTTATTTCACAGCCATTTACCACTGCACTTAAGTAACTTATAAGTCACCTATTTGCCTAACCTTTACCTGATAAAGGATGGGTGCTAAGTTACTTAGTGTGTGGGCACCCTGGCACTAGCCAAGGTGCCCCCACATCGTTCAGGGCAAATTCCCCGGACTTTGTGAGTGCGGGGACACCATTACACGTGTGCACTATACATAGGTCACTACCTATGTATAGCGTCACAATGGTAACTCCGAACATGGCCATGTAACATGTCTAAGATCATGGAATTGTCATCCCAATGCCATTCTGGCATTGGGGAGACAATTCCATGATCCCCCGAGTCTCTAGCACAGGCCCGGGTACTGCCAAACTGCCTTTCCCAGGGTTTCACTGCAGCTGCTGCTGCTGCCAACCCCTCAGACAGGTTTCTGCCCTCCTGGGGTCCAGCCAGGCTTGGCCCAGGAAGGCAGAACAAAGGACTTCCTCAGAGAGAGGGTGGTACACCCTCTCCCTTTGGAAAAAGGTGTCAGGGCTGGGGAGGAGTAACCTCCCCCAGCCTCTGGAAATGCTTTGATGGGCACAGATGGTGCCCATCTCTGCATAAGCCAGTCTACACCGGTTCAGGGATCCCCCAGCCCTGCTCTGGCACGAAACTGGACAAAGGAAAGGGGAGTGACCACTCCCCTGACCTGCACCTCCCAGGGGAGGTGCCCAGAGCTCATCCAGTGTGCTCCAGACCTCTCCCATCTTGGAAACAGAGGTGCTGCTGGCACACTGGACTGCTCTGAGTGGCCAGTGCCAGCAGGTGACGTCAGAGACTCCTTCTGATAGGCTCTTACCTGTGTTGCTAGCCTATCCTCCTTCCTAGGTAGCCAAACCTCCTTTTCTGGCTATTTAGGGTCTCTGCTTTGAGGAATTATTTAGATAACGAATGCAAGAGCTCATCAGAGTTCCTCTGCATCTCTCTCTTCACCTTCTGCCAAAGGATCGACCGCTGACTGCTCAGGACGCCTGCAAAACCGCAACAAAGTAGCAAAGACGACTACTGCAACCTTGTATCGCTGATCCTGCCGCCTTCTGGACTGTTTTCCTGGTGGTGCATGCTGTGGGGGTAGTCTGCCTCCTCTCTGCACTAGAAGCTCCGAAGAAATCTCCCGTGGGTCGACGGAATCTTCCCCCTGCAACCGCAGGCACCAAAGAACTGCATCACTGGTCCTCTGGGTCTCCTCTCAGCACGACGAGCGAGGTCCCTTGAACTCAGCAACTCTGTCCAAGTGACTCCCACAGTCCAGTGACTCTTCAGTTCAAGTTTCACTGGACTGTGGGAGTCACTTGGACAGAGTTGCTGGATTCAAGGGACCTCGCTCGTCGTGCTGAGAGGAGACCCAAGGTACCAGTGATGCAGTTCTTTGGTGCCTGTGGTTGCAGGGGGACGATGTTGCAGTTTTGCAGGCTTCCAGCGCGGTCAGCAGTCGATTCCTTGGCAGAAGGTGAAGAGAGAGATGCAGAGGAACTCGGATGAGCTCTTGCATTCGTTATCTAAGGAAATCCCCAAAGCAGAGACCCTAAATAGCCAGAAAAGAGGGTTTGGCTACTTAGGAGAGAAGATAGGCTAGCAACACCTGAAGGAGCCTATCAGAAGGAGTCTCTGACGTCACCTGCTGGCCCTGGCCACTCAGAGCAGTCCAGTGTGCCAGCAGCACCTCTGTTTCCAAGATGGCAGAGGTCTAGAGCACACTGGAGGAGCTCTGGGCACCTCCCAGGGGAGGTGCAGGTCAGGGGAGTGGTCATTCCCCTTTCCTTTGTCCAGTTTCGCGCCAGAGCAGGGCTGAGGGGTCCCTGAACCGGTGTAGACTGGCTTATGCAGAAATGGGAACCATGTGTGCCCATGAAAGCATTTCCAGAGGCTGGGGGAGGCTACTCCTCCCCTGCCTTAACACCATTTTCCAAAGGGAGAGGGTGTAACACCCTCTCTCAGAGGAAGTCCTTTGTTCTGCCATCCTGGGACAAGCCTGGCTGGACCCCAGGAGGGCAGAAACCTGTCTGAGGGGTTGGCAGCAGCAGCAGCTGCAGTGAAACCCCGGGAAAGGCAGTTTGGCAGTACCCAGGTCTGAGCTACAGACCTGTGGGATCATGGGATTGGGGCAACTATGCCAGGATGGCATACAGGGGGCAATTCCATGATCATAGACATGTTACATGGCCATATTCGGAGTTACCATTGTGAAGCTACATATAGGTAGTGACCTATATGTAGTGCATGCGTGTAATGGTGTCCCCGCACTCACAAAGTCCGGGGAATTGGCCCTGAACAATGTGGGGGCACCTTGGCTAGTGCCAGGGTGCCCACACACTAAGTAACTTAGCACCCAACCTTTACTAGGTAAAGGTTAGACATATAGGTGACTTATAAGTTACTTAAGTGCAGTGTAAAATGGCTGTGAAATAACGTGGACGTTATTTCACTCAGGCTGCAGTGGCAGGCCTGTGTAAGAATTGCCAGAGCTCCCTATGGGTGGCAAAAGAAATGCTGCATCCCATAGGGATCTCCTGGAACCCCAATACCCTGGGTACCTCAGTACCATATACTAGGGAATTATAAGGGTGTTCCAGTATGCCAATGTAAATTGGTAAAATTGGTCACTAGCCTGTTAGTGACAATTTGTACAGAGAGAGCATAACCACTGAGGTTCTGGTTTGCAGAGCCTCAGTGAGACAGTTAGGCATCACACAGGGAACACATACCTATAGGTCACAAACTTATGAGCACTGGGGTCCTGACTAGCAGGGTCCCAGTGACACATAACAAACATACTGAAAACATAAGGTTTTCACTATGAGCACTGGGCCCTGGCTAGCAGGATCCCAGTGAGACAGTGAAAACACCCTGACATACACTCACAAACAGGCCAAAAGTGGGGGTAACAAGGCTAGAAAGAGGCTACTTTCTCACAGTAAGTCCTTACCTCCCCACACTAGACTGCATTGCTGGGAACCGCGTGTTTTGCAGCTACTCCGGCTCCTGTGCACTCTTCCAGGATTTCCTTTGTGCACAGCCAAGCCTGGGTCCCCGGCACTCTAACCTGCATTGCACAACCTCCTGAGTTGTCCTCCGGCTTCGTGGGACCCTCTTGTGCAACTTCGGGTGAGCTCCGGTTCACTCCACTTCGTAGTGCCTGTTCCGGCACTTCTGCGGGTGCTGCTTGCTTCTGAGTGGGCTCTTTGTCTTGCTGGACACCCCCTCTGTCTCCTCACGCAATTGGCGACATCCTGGTCCCTCCTGGGCCACAGCAGCATCCAAAAACTCTAACCGCGACCCTTGCAGCTAGCAAGGCTTGTTTGCGGTCTTTCTGCACGGAAACACCTCTGCACGACTCTTCACGACGTGGGACATCCATCCTCCAAAGGGGAAGTTTCTAGCCCTTGTCGTTCTTGCAGAATCCACAGCTTTTACCATCCGGTGGCAGCTTCTTTGCACCCACAGCTGGCATTTCCTGGGCATCTGCCCACTCCTGACTTGATCATGACTCTTGGACTTGGTCCCCTTGTTCCACAGGTACTCTTGTCAGGAAATCCATCGTTGTTGCATTGCTGGTGTTGGTCTTACTTGCAGAATTCCCCTATCACGACTTCTGTGCTCTTTGGGGAACTTAGGTGCACTTTGCACCCACTTTTCAGGGTCTTGGGGCGGGCTATTTTTCTAACCCTCACTGTTTTCTTACAGTCCCAGCGACCCTCTACAAGGTCACATAGGTTTGGGGTCCATTCGTGGTTCGCATTCCACTTCTAGAGTATATGGTTTGTGTTGCCCCTATCCCTATGTGCCCCCATTGCATTCTATTGTGACTATACATTGTTTGCACTGTTTTCTATTGCTATTACTGCATATTTTGGTATTGTGTACATATATCTTGTGTATATTTGCTATCCTCATACTAAGGGTACTCACTGAGATACTTTGGCATATTGTCATAAAAATAAAGTACCTTTATTTTTAGTATATCTGTGTATTGTGTTTTCTTATGATATTGTGCATATGACACTAGTGGTACTGTAGGAGCTTCACTCGTCTCCTAGTTCAGCCTAAGCTGCTCTGCTAAGCTACCTTTTCTATCAGCCTAAGCTGCTAGACACCCCTCTACACTAATAAGGGATACCTGGGCCTGGTGCAAAGTGTAAGTACCCCTTGGTACCCACTACAAGCCAGTCCAGCCTCCTACGTTGGTTGTGCAACGGTGGGATAAGTACTTGCAACTACTTACCACTTTGTCAGATTGTACTTTTCATAAGAGAAAAATATACAAAACAAGTTCAGTGTATGTACACCTAACCAAAAAGTTTTGCTTTTCCTCTCTTACTCTTTTGCTAAGTGCTGAAAAGTACCTCTAAAACTTTCAAAAAGTTTTAAAAAAGTTTTAAAAGTTTTTTCTGTCCTTTCAAAAGTTCTGAAAACTTTTTCTTTCTTTTTCTGTCCCTTAAACCTTTTCTATAATGTCTGGTACAGGCCAAACTGTTGATCTGACCAAACTTGCTTATGATCACCTTAGCTGGAAAGGAGCAAGGAGTCTCTGCATTGAAAGAGGTTTAGGGGTAGGGAAGAATCCCTCAAGAGAACTGTTAGTTAATATGCTCATTGAACAGGATAAGACCTTAGTTGGCACATCTGTTGAGAAATTAGCTGATGGTTCACACTCTGACTCTGGGGCACCCCCAGCAAGAGTGTTAGAAGGTAACCTTCCCAGCCTGCCCCCTAGCATGCCACCTAGCATGGCTGGTACTAATGTGAGTTCCCATCACAGTAGGAGTGTTACTTCTGTAGGCCAGAATGTTAGAGTGCCATCTGTTAGGGACAGATCTCCCTCTGTTCATTCACATCATTCGTCTGTGTCAAGGCATGCCCAACCCACCCTCCCTGAAGACAGAATGTTAGAAAGGGAGCTCAATAGATTGAGAGTGGAAGAGTCCAGGCTGAAGCTTAAAAAGCAACAGCTGGATCTAGACAGGGAAGCATTTGATTTAGAAAAAGAAAGACAGAGGTTGGGGTTAGGACCCCATGGTGGCAGCAGCAGTATTCCAAATAGTCATCCTGCAAAAGAGCATGATTCTAGGAATCTGCACAAGATAGTTCCCCCTTACAAGGAGGGGGATGACATTAACAAGTGGTTTGCTGCACTTGAGAGGGCCTGTGTTGGTGGGGGCGTGGCCAAGATGGCGTTCGGAGTAGCAGCATAAACTGCAGCTCCGTCACCCAGCCCGCACAATTATCCTGCTGTTGAGTCCCTAGCCCCCCCGGTGCAGGGTAAGGAAGCCGCTCGGAGGGCCCCGGAGGGCTGCACTATCGACCGAGACCGCTGCTTTGTAGCTGCTGTGTTCCTGTAGAAAAATGCATCTCTGCGACCCTCGCTCGCCTTGAGGACCGTGCGGCCCGGCGGATCGGAGCTGAATGCTTGCCGAATCGGAGCCGTCGCTTGGACCCCGGCGTTATTGCGGAGGTAAGAGGTCGGTGCCGCGACCCCGTCGTGTGCGCCGGGACTGACCGCTGGCCCGCGGGGGGCTGCCCGGCGCGCGCAGGGCCGGCCGAGACCTCCCGATCACAACCCTGCTTAATCCAGTGCTACGCCGGAGCGTGCCTGCTTGGGCCGCTCCCTTTCCATGTGGAGGCACCCGTCGGACGCCCGTGGTACGTCCCGAAGTCTTGTCCCATACCTGGGACCTCTGCAACTTAAAGCAGGCACCGCCGCCGGCCCGAAAAACGGGCCGATCGGACGATCGCACAATTAGTGGCCGCCATTTTGGGTGCTCCAAACCTCTGCAGGGCCGCGGTCCTGCGGCCCAGAAGTGCCGATTTCACCAGCAAAGAGAACCAAACTGTTTAAACGCCCCCCACAAATGTGATGCATACCAGGTGCACTGACTGACCGCATTTGAGCAACAGCACCACCCCAAGCCCCCCTGTGCCCCCCTATGGCACCAAGAAAGACAGAATCAGTAAAGTTTGATCATCCTACACAGTCATTCCGGGCTTACACCAACTTTACCGTACTCCACCCCTCAGGAGTGGAGTGACAGCTGCAGTACAAATTGCGGATGGGTCCCTGGGGCAAAAGAGGTGTAGACAATAACACAAGGTGAGCCTCCTGGCGACACTCTTCGGGTCGAAACTTAATAATATGTCAAACATCCCTTCCAAAAACCCAAAACATCCAGTACAGACACTGCTTCTACCTAGTTTGGAAGCGCCAAATCCACGCCTCTTTAACAGCGTGATAGCCGGCTGACACCGCTAACTGCAGCCCTTTTAAGCAGATAGTTAACGCTTTTAGCTGCTCCTCCACAAGTTATTCGCCGGACATGTGCTCCGATCGGCTGGCTTGCCACAACATCTGACCAAGTGGCTCTCACCGCAGTGACTCCAAACGCAACACTAACTCACAGACACTGCTGCGTCTCTCAAATGGTGAAGCCAAAGACCACCCGAGCACCTCTCACCAAAATGGATCACACTGCAACACCCCCTCCAGAAGCTCACACCACTGCACAATCAACATTACAGAAGCTGGAACTAACTTTACAATCACATACTTCACAATTTGAAAAAATCTTGCAAGCTATTCTAGACACTAAGACCACCTTGGAAGCCAAAATAGGCTCTGTAACAGAAGATCTCAACATCCTTTGCACTGACCAACACGCTCTAGCCGATAGAGTATCCGAACTTGAAAAAGACACGGCGTCCTTACCTGGCTCCATGAAAGACCTGCAACTACAGCTAACGCAGCTGTCAACAGAAGTTGATTTCTTAAAGCGCAGAACGGAAGATGCAGAAGGCAGGTCCCGCCGCAACAACATACGCTTGGTCGGATTCCCCGAACGCGCAGAGGGCTCAAGCGCGGAACTGTTCATTGAACAATGGCTCATAGACACAATCCTCAAAAACAATATCCCGAAGTTCTTCTCTGTTGAAAGAGCACATAGGATCCCAGGCAGACCTCCAGCACCCGGCTCACAGCCACGACCTCTTATAATAAGACTCCTTAACTACCGAGACAGGGACCTTATTCTCCAATTATTTCGCAAATCAGGCCCAGTGTGCTATGAAAATGCTACGATAACAGCCTATCCAGACTTTACAGCAGAAGTGCAAAAAAAACGCAACTCCTTCTACCGAGTTAAAACATGCCTCCGCAAACACGATATCAAATACGCACTGATGTTCCCAGTCAGACTTCGGGTACAGGATGATTCTCGCTCCTTCTTTTTTACCACCCCGGAAGATGCCTGGACTTGGCTGCATGCCAAAGGCCTAGCAGACCCGTTAGACGCAAGCACTCAGGACGACAACAGATCTCTCTCCACGCTGTACCGTAAGCAACGTAAGAGACAAGGAGCTAGACCCGCACCTGAGCAGGCAAAATCCGAGCGCTCTCGGCTCCTTCGGACAACATCCAATTTTGTCAACGCTTCTTCCGCCGCCCTACCTTTGCAAACGGAAATTGAACTGGAACAGGATACAAACTCTGACTCAACTGAGTCCACACGTGGTCCTCTTCTTACACCGCGCACAGTGGACGACATCTGCTGAATGATCGGACTTAATATGCTTCTACCCACCAACTTCCCCCCTTGCTCACTCAACACCTAAAAGTTTTCGTCACAGTTTCTTCAATGCTCCTACACGTAGACTTGCAGCCAACGGGTGCCCCCCGGCCGGCGCGCTTCGCTTTCTAAACTACGTGAAACCCGGGCAGGGTAAGACCGTACCTTTGCACCAACGCTAATCGGCACCCCCCTGCTCCATATGGACAATTACCTCACACTGGATTTTTCCGGCATTGTTCTCCATATGTTAATAGTTTATTTGTTGTATGTTGTTTTAGTGTGCACCTCTATATTAGGTGAATGGATCTATAGAAGGCGGGTTAAACACAAAAACAGCGGCAAACGCACAAGAAACGCTTACTGTGGCAACAAACCTATAGCTCACAGCTGGTTAATTACTGATCGGCCAGTCACAGCGACTGAGTCCCATAACAATGTCAAAATCGGGTTGACAGATAATTATAATCCCGTTCATATAATATATATAAAACAACTATGGCCACTCACAAGCACCAAGGGACCCTGAAATACAAAATACTCACATGGAACGTTAAGGGTATGGCAAATCCTCGGAAACGCCAAAGGGTTCACGCTTTTCTCACAAGACATCAAATACACATAGCTTTACTACAAGAGACACATTTCACAAAATCCATCCTGGACACCGCACGCTCAAAATGGAAGGGCCAATTATACGGCACCACTTCTTCGTCCTTTGCTCGCGGAGTAGCCATCTGGATAGCACCCAGTGTCCCGTTTTTACCCTCTCGCACACAGTGTGATCCGAATGGTAGACATGTAATACTTGAATGCGCCCTAGACGGGTCCCCATTAGCCCTGGTCGCAATATACTCCCCAAACGCGAACCAGCGTGACTTCTTATCCACGCTCGCTACTGGCAACCTTAGCGACCCCACACTGGAATGCATATGAGGGGGGGGGTGACTTCAATAGTGTCCTGAACTAAGAGATATATGGAGAGTGCACCACCCCACTCACTGCGAATACTCTTACTTCTCCCCAGTTCATAAACTGCATACTAGGATAGATATATTCTTTGTATCCGCCACTATTAGTCATAAAATATGCTTGTCTGAATATTTGGCACGCACAATATCAGACCATAACCCATTATGCCTAACATTGGCATGGGACACATACACACTCGGATACCAACATGGCGTCTGCAACCAGAAGCCCTCCTAGATCCTCATTTTCAAAAAGATATCTCCAAAACTCTAACCGATTACTTTCTATCAAATAAAGATACAACCTCATCCCGTGCCATAGAGTGGGACGCTCATAAAGTGGTGATAAGGGGTCACTGCCTTTCGGCCACGGTCGGGGTCAGAAAGGTACTCATTAAGGAATTACAAGACTTAGAAACGAAGCTCCGAAACGCAGAGAATGCAAATGACAATAGTGAACCCGCACTAGCAACATTGCACCTGCTTAGGGCTACTCACAAGGAGACAGACAATAGATTGAGTAAACATGATTACAGACACTACACGGCCAGACAACACGCTGAAGGTGACAGATCTGGTAGATTATTAGCTTGGCTGACTCGGCAGCCATCACAACCAACACCCATTGGCGCAATACGCTTAAACTCTGACACCATTGTTAATACCCAAGCGGGCATAAATGACGCCTTCTCCACATACTATCGCACCCTCTATACACCCCCTCTACAACCTCCGGAGCTACATCTTATTGACACACTATACCTGGTCCCACAAAATCAACTTATCCTTGACAACACCGCCACCCTAGACGGCCCCATTACTATTGAAGAGCTGCGTCTTGCATTATCACAAATGGCACGTAACAAAACACCCGGGTCAGATGGCCTACCGATAGAATATTACAATTCCCACGCTGCCCACTTATTACACCCACTTACAGAAGTATTCAATGAAGCACACCACAAATTACAACTGCCGGACTCAATGTGTGAGGCACTGATAGTCGTCCTTCCAAAAACAGGCCGAGACCCTCTAGATGTCAAATCATACAGGCCGCTCTCCTTGCTGAACACAGACTGCAAATTACTAGGAAAAGTACTCTTAAACAGGCTCCTCCCCTATTTACCGACCTTAATACAGCATGATCAATCCGGCTTTATTCCTGGCAGAAGCACTTTCCTAAACATTAGGAGACTCCTACACATAATACACAGCAATACAAACTCGGAAGCAGTGGCCCTCTCCCTAGATATAGAAAAAGCATTCAACACACTCAGTTGGAACTATCTTTTACACACACTTAAAGCATTTGGTTTTGGCGCCGGTTTTATTAACTGGATCAAAACGCTTTACTCCAGGCCCACTGCCCGTGTCAAAAATGGACGAGTTATCTCCGAAGCATTCCCCATAGGCAGGGGCACCAGACAAGGCTGCCCATTATCTCCATTGCTATTCGCTATTGCTATGGAGCCACTAGCGATTAAACTACGGAGCTACGCACACATATGGGGTATCCCGGAGTCTAACACCCACCACATCGTATCTTTGTATGCAGACGATGCCTTAATATATCTGCGCGACCACTCGGCCTGTATGACAGAGGTATTGCAGATGCTACACTCCTTCGCCTCTCGACTGCACGTCAACTGGTCCAAATCAAGCATATTCCCTATCACTCCGTTCCCGGTAGCTCACCATATGACGCTACCGCAATATAAATTACCCTGGTCGTATATAACCTTTAAATATCTGGGAGTGCAGATCTATCATTCCATTACAGATCTAAAAGAAGGAAATATAGATAGGGTTCTTGGCTCCGTTCGTGGCTTAATACCCTTCTGGAGCTCACTCCCCCTGTCTCCAATGGGCCGTGTGGCGATAGCCAAGATGCTCATCCTTCCAAGGTTTTTGTATTATTTTACAGCTCTCCCGCTGTGCTTACCACGCTCCTTTTTTAACAAACTGCAATCAATACTAACTGATTTACTCTGGGGTAAAGATAGACGCAGAGTGGCGTTGTCAATAACGCAACACCCGCAGGAGATGGGTGGACTGGGAATGCCTAACTTTGAAAGATATTATGCAGCTGCTCAATTATCATGGCTGTCCACATGGTTCCGAGACACCCCGTCGGTTGAAAGCAGGATGTTACAGACACATACAGCACCACAGGGGCTGCTGCTCTCGATACTAACTAGCACTCCCCATACGTCTCCCAGACTAATATTACTAGAGGCAGCCCGATTCTGTTGGCGCAGATATGTGCAAAATAAGACCACTTCTTTCCCCTACTCGCCTCTGTTGCCACTGCTTCAATTGCCGGGCACCCAGACCCTGTCAATACACCATGATACACATGAAATGAACACGCTCCAATTAGGTGATTTATACTCTAGCTCCGCGATGCGTACTTTCGCGGAACTGGTGACCGCAGGCATAATGCAAAATGGGGCCTTTCTAACATTTAATGCCATAAAACTATTGCTCAACAATATCTGGGGCGTAGGAGACTCGGAACCTCCTGAGTCCTCGCTACTCACCACTATCCTAACCATTGGCAGCTCAAAGAGCATTATTACCACATTATATAAAGCATTGCTCGAGGCAATATGCACAACACTGCCACACGCGAAGGCGCGCTGGGACTCTGTCCTTCCAACCCCACTACCACAGAAGACCTGGGTTACCGCCCTTGCAACAATCAAATCAATATCCTGTAATCCTCGCCTATGTTACACCCAATTTAATTATCTTCACCAATCATATTTATCACCAGCCCGCATCCAAAAAATCTACCCCAATACAACACCAACATGTCCTAGATGCGCTACACCAGCAGCTGACTTCTAACATATGGTTTGGAGTTGCCATTCCATAAACTCGGCCTGGCAACGAGTGATGGAGATCACAGCAGAGATCTCATCTCACACCCTGGTACCCACGCCTGACTCCTGCTTACTCGGCATACGACATCGAGCCAAAGCAGACAAACATACGCACAGGTTTATAGACCTGCCATTTGTGGTGTATAAACGTTTGATAGCAACACATTGGAAAGCTCCACATGTCCCCTCCCACGCGACATGGCTGCATGATTTACATAGCCGTTCTCAAGCTGAAGCCCAGACACTTCACTTGCTACAACACAGAGGTCTCATTCTTGCGGGCCAGCAGGTTTGGGACACGTTTGTGGTAGCAATAGAGGCCAGAGATGACACGTATCCCAGTGAACAGGATACAATACACAAACACCACAGCTTGGGCTGACACTGTTAATACCTTAGCCACACGGCATCAACACTGATTGTCCTCAAAGGCACTCATCGCTAATATCCTCCTTCTTCCTCAAAAGATATCTCTTATCTGTGCCCAGTCACGCCCCACGCGTTAATACATGCATTTAACATATATTTATAACACGTAAAATATCCCTGCCCCTGAACCTGTCAACACCACAGACACTTTTTATATCCTTGAGGTGATTTCCACCTTAGTTACTGATACCGTCAGTGATTGGCCAGACCCCTTAAGCTGTAATCAGTTCCCACAATAGCTCGCTCGCTAAATGCTACTGTACCCTCCTTTTACCTCGCCCTTAATTACTTTGCATTCTTAAGATTGTTTATAAAGGTTCTCCCCTCCAGTTATCCTCGTTCTCCTCTTTTCATCCCCCCTTCCCCTCCTTTCTCTTTGACAACTTACGGTGTAGCAATGCTGTGTAAAATTATACAAGTGTATAAACGAACTGCAAAATAACGTACAGCTATTGTATTGTTGTGTGAAGATTGTGTTTAATAAACAGATTAAAAAAAAAAAGAGGGCCTGTGTTGTACAGGAGGTCCCTCAAAGGCAGTGGGCTGCTATCCTATGGCTATCTTTCAGTGGAAAGGGTAGGGATAGGCTCCTTACTGTTAAGGAAAGTGATGCCAATAATTTTACAGTTTTTAAGAATGCACTCCTAGATGGTTATGGCTTAACCACTGAACAGTACAGGATCAACTTCAGAGAAACCAAAAAGGAGTCTTCACAAGACTGGGTAGACTTTGTTGACCATTCAGTGAAGGCCTTTGAGGGGTGGTTACGTGGCAGTAAAGTTTCTGACTATGAAAGCCTGTATAACTTAATCCTGAGAGAGCATATTCTTAATATTTGTGTGTCTGATTTGTTACACCAGTACCTGGAAGACTCTGATCTGACCTCTCCCCAAGAATTGGGAAAGAAGGCAGACAAATGGGTCAGAACAAGGGTGAAAAGAAAAGTTCATACAGGGGGTGACAAGGATGGCAAGAAGAAGGATGGTAAGTCTTCTAACAAGGGTGGGGACAAATCTAAAAATGAGTCTTCATCAGGCCCACAAAAACACTCTGGTGGGGGTGGTGGGCTCAAATCCTCTTCAAATCAAAACAAAGAAAAGAAACCATGGTGCTATTTATGTAAAATAAAAGGCCATTGGACAACTGATCCCAGTTGCCCAAAGAAAATCACCAAGCCTCCTACCACTACAACCCCTGCTGCTACACCTAGTGCCCCTAGTAATAGCAGTGGTGGTGGGAGCAAACCTACTAATAGCCAATCCAAGGGACTAGCTGGGCTCACTTTTGGTAATTTAGTTGGGCTTGGTCTTGTTAGGGAGACCACAGAGGCTGTGTTAGTCTCTGAGGGGGAAATTGATTTGGCCACCTTGGTTGCTTGTCCCCTTAATATGGATAAGTACAAGCAACTTCCCCTAATAAATGGTGTTGAGGTTCAGGCCTACAGGGACACAGGTGCCAGTGTTACCATGGTAATAGAGAAACTGGTCCACCCTGAACAACACCTACTTGGTCACCAGTACCAAGTAACTGATGCTCATAACAACACTCTTAGCCACCCCATGGCTGTTGTAAATCTCAACTGGGGGGGGGTTACTGGTCCAAAGAAAGTTGTGGTTGCCTCAGATTTACCTGTAGACTGTCTACTAGGGAACGATTTAGAGACATCAGCTTGGGCAGAAATGGAGTTGGAGGCTCATGCAGCAATGCTGGGCATTCCAGGGCATATTTTTGCTTTAACCAGGGCTCAGGCCAAAAAGCAAAAAGGACAGGGTGACTTGGATCCTGGAAGAATGGACCAAGTGCTCCCTAAAGCTAGGGTTAGTAAAGGTAAAACACTACCTACTATCCCTCCCTCTACAGTGGATTCAACTTCTGAGGAAGAAGAATTTCCATCCTGTGCAGAACCTACACCAGAGGAGCTGGAAGCAGACACTGCTGAGCTTTTGGGTGAAGGGGGGCCTGCCAGAGAGGAGCTGAGTGTGGCACAGCATACCTGTCCCACACTAGAGGGTCTAAGACAGCAAGCTGTCAAACAAGCAAATGGGGATGTCAGTGACTCTCACAGAGTTTACTGGGAGGACAACCTCTTGTATACTGAAGCAAGGGACCCAAAACCTGGAGCTGCCAGGAGATTGGTGATTCCTCAGCAATATAGAGAGTTCCTCCTAACTCTAGCCCACGACATTCCCTTAGCTGGACATTTAGGGCAAATGAAAACTTGGGACAGGCTTGACCCCTAGTTTCATTCTCCTACGATGTCAGAGGACACAAAAGAATTTTGTAAGTCCTGTGAAACCTGTCAAGCCAGTGGCAAGACAGGTGGCACCCCAAAGGCACCCCTTATTCCACTACCTGTCATTGGGGTTCCCTTTGAAAGGGTAGGGGTTGACATAGTTGGCCCCCTTGACCCTCCTACTGCTTCAGGCAATAGGTTTATCTTGGTGGTAGTGGACCATGCCACCAGATATCCTGAAGCAATTCCTCTAAGGACCACTACAGCTCCTGCAGTGGCAAAGGCCCTCCTGGGAATCTTTTCCAGGGTGGGCTTCCCAAAAGAGGTGGTATCAGACAGGGGAAGCAATTTCATGTCTGCTTACTTAAAGGCCATGTGGAAGGAATGTGGTGTTACATACAAGTTCACCACACCCTATCATCCACAAACAAATGGACTGGTTGAGAGGTTTAATAAAACTCTCAAAGGAATGATAATGGGACTCCCTGAAAAACTCCGCAGGAGATGGGATGTCCTGTTACTTGCCTCCTTTTTGCTAACAGGGAGGTACCCCAAAAAGAAGTGGGCTTCAGCCCCTTTGAACTCCCATTTGGACACCCTGTGAGAGGTCCTCTAACACTTGTGAAGGAGGGTTGGGAACAACCTTTAAAAGCTCCAAAGCAAGACTTAGTGGACTATGTACTTGGCCTAAGATCTAGTATGGCTGAGTACATCAAAAAGGCCAGTAAAAACCTTCAGACCAGCCAAGAGCTCCAAAAGCAATGGCATGACCAGAAGGCTGTTCTGATTCAGTACCAACCAGGGCAGAAAGTGTGGGTCTTGGAGCCTGTGGCCCCAAGAGCACTCCAAGACAAATGGAGTGGACCCCACATAATTGTTGAAAAGAAGGGAGAAGTCACCTACTTGGTTGACTTAGGCACTGCCAGGAGTCCCCTTAGGGTACTCCATGTCAATCGCCTGAAACCCTACTATGACAGGGCTGATCTCACCCTGCTCATGGCAACAGATGAAGGACAGGAAGAAGAGAGTGACCCTCTCCCTGATCTCTTCTCTTCCACAGAACAAGATGCTCTAGTGGAAGGTGTAGTACTGGCAGATTGTCTTACTGCTGAGCAGAAGACCACTGCATAAATCTCCTGGGTCAGTTTTCTGAACTCTTTTCTACTGTGCCAGGCACCACTTCTTGGTGTGAGCACACTATAGTTACTGGAGACAGCTTGCCTGTCAAAAGTAAGATCTATAGGCAGCCTGACCATGTCAGAGACTGCATAAAACAAGAGGTGCAGAAAATGCTTGAACTGGGAGTGGTTGAGCACTCTGAAAGTCCATGGGCTTCTCCTGTGGTACTTGTACCAAAGTCTCATTCCAAAGATGGGAAAAGGGAAATGAGATTTTGTGTTGACTACAGAGGTCTCAACCAAGTAACTAAAACTGATGCTCACCCTATACCCAGGGCAGATGAGCTAATAGGCATCTGCCAAGTATCTAAGCACCTTTGATTTGACTGCAGGGTATTGGCAGATCAAGTTATCAGAGGATGCAAAAACTGCATTTTCCACCATTGGAGGGCACTACCAATTCACAGTAATGCCCTTTGGTTTGAAAAATGCACCTGCCACTTTTCAAAGGTTGGTGAACACAGTCCTGCAAGGGCTGGAAGCTTTTAGTGCAGCATATCTAGATGATATAGCTGTCTTTAGCTCCAGCTGGGATGGTCACCTGGTCCACCTATGGAACTTTTGGAGGCCCTGCAAAAGGCAGGCCTCACTATCAAGGCTTCAAAGTGCCAGATAGGGCAGGGGAAAGTGGTTTATCTGAGACACCTGGTAGGTGGAGAACAGATTGCACCACTTCAGGGGAAAATCCAAACTATTATAGATTGGGTTCCCCCTACAACTCAGACTCAGGTGAGAGCCTTTTTAGGCCTCACTGGGTACTACAGCAGGTTCATAAAGAACTATGGCTCCATTGCAGCCCCTCTTAATGACCTCACATCTAAGAAAATGCCTAAAAAGGTATTATGGACAGCAAACTGTCAGAAAGCTTTTGAGGAGCTGAAGCAGGCCATGTGCTCTGCACCTGTCCTGAAAAGCCCCTGTTACTCCAAAAAATAAATTGTCCAAACTGATGCATCTGAATTAGGGGTAGGGGCAGTCTTATCACAACTTAATTCTGAGGGCCAGGATCAACCTGTTGCTTTTATCAGCAGGAGATTGACCCCTAGAGAAAAGCGTTGGTCTGCCATAGAGAGGGAGGCCTTTGCTGTGGTCTGGGCACTGAAGAAGTTGAGGCCATACCTGTTTGGCACTCACTTCATTGTTCAGACAGACCACAAACCTCTACTTTGGCTAAAACAAATGAAAGGTGAAAACCCTAAATTGTTGAGGTGGTCCATATCCCTACAGGGAATGGACTATACAGTGGAACATAGACCTGGGAGTACCCACTCCAATGCAGATGGACTCTCCAGATATTTCCACTTAGACAATGAAGACTCATCAGGGCATGGCTAGTCTTATTGTCCTTCGTTTGGGGGGGGGGGGGTTGTGTAGGAAAGTACCATCTTGCCTGGCATGTTACCCCCATATTTCACTGTATATATGTTGTTTTAGTTGTATGTGTCACTGGGACCCTGCCAGCCAGGGCCCCAGTGCTCATAAGTGTGCCCTGTATGTGTTACCTGTGTTATGACTAACTGTCTCACTGAGGCTCTGCTATCCAGAACCTCAGTGGTTATGCTCTCTCATTTCTTTCCAAATTGTCACTAACAGGCTAGTGACCAATTTCACCAATTTACATTGCCATACTGGAACACCCTTATAATTCCCTAGTATATGGTACTGAGGTACCCATGGTATTGGGGTTCCAGGAGATCCCTATGGGCTGCAGCATTTCTTTTGCCACCCATAGGGAGCTCTGACAATTCTTACACAGGCCTGCCACTGCAGCCTGAGTGAAATAATGCACACATTATTTCACAGCCATTTTCACTGCACTTAAGTAACTTATAAGTCACCTATATGTCTAACCTTTACTTAGTAAAGGTTGGGTGCTAAGTTACTTAGTGTGTGGGCACCCTGGCACTAGCCAAAGTGCTCCCACATTGTTCAGGGCAAATTCCCCGGACTTTGTGAGTGCGGGGACACCATTACACGCGTGCACTATACATAGGTCACTACCTATGTATAGCTTCACAATGGTAACTCCGAATATGGCCATGTAACATGTCTAAGATCATGGAATTGCCCCCTCTATGCCATCCTGGCATTGTTGGCACAATCCCATGATCCCACGGGTCTCTAGCACAGACCCGGGTACTGCCAAACTGCCTTTTCAGGGGTTTCACTGCAGCTGCTGCCAACCCCTCAGACAGGTTTCTGCCCTCCTGGGGTCCAGCCAGGCTTGGCCCAGGAAGGCAGAACAAAGGACTTCCTCTGAGAGAGGGTGTTACATTCTCTCCCTTTGGAAAAAGGTGTTCAGGCAGGGGAGGAGTAGCCTCCCCCAGCCTCTGGAAATGCTTTCATGGGCACAGATGGTGCCCATTTCTGCATAAGCCAGTCTACACCGGTTCAGGGACCCCTCAGCCCTGCTCTGGCGCAAAACTGGACAAAGGAAAGGGGAGTGACCACTCCCCTGACCTGCACCTCCCCTGGGAGGTGCCCAGAGCTCCTCCAGTGTGCTCCAGACCTCTGCCATCTTGGAAACAGAGGTGCTGCTGGCACACTGGACTGCTCTGAGTGGCCAGGGCCAGCAGGTGACGTCAGAGACTCCTTCTGATAGGCTCCTTCAGGTGTTGCTAGCCTATCCTCTCTCCTAAGTAGCCAAACCCTCTTTTCTGGCTATTTAGGGTCTCTGCTTTGGGGGATTCCTTAGATAACAAATGCAAGAGCTCATCAAAGTTCCTCTGCATCTCTCTCTTCACCTTCTGCCAAGGAATCGACTGCTGACCGCGCTGGAAGCCTGCAAAACTGCAACAAAGTAGCGAAGACGACTACTGCAACTCTGTAACGCTGATCCTGCCGCCTTCTCGACTGTTTTCCTGGTGGTGCATGCTGTGGGGGTAGTCTGCCTCCTCTTTGCACTAGAAGCTCCGAAGAAATCTCCTGTGGGTCGACGGAATCGTCCCCCTGCAACCGCAGGCACCAAAGAACTGCATCACCGGTCCCTTGGGTCTCCTCTCAGCACGACGAGCGAGGTCCCTTGAATCCAGCAACTCTGTCCAAGTGACTCCCACAGTCCAGTGACTCTTCGGTCCAAGTTTGGTGGAGGTAAGTCCTTGCCTCCCCACGCCAGACTGCATTGCTGGGAACCGCGTCTTTTAAAGCTACTCCGGCTCCTGTGCACTTTTCCAGGATTTCCTTTGTGCACAGCCAAGCCTGGGTCCACGGCACTCTAACCTGCATTGCACGACCTCCTGAGTTGTCCTCCGGAGGCGTGGGACTCTCTTGTGCAACTTCGGGTGAGCACCGTTTCACTCCACTTCGTAGTGCCTGTTTTGGCACTTCTGCGGGAGCTGCCTGCTTCTGAGAGGGCTCCTGGTCTTGCTGGACGCCCCCTCTGTCCCCTCACGCAATTGGCGACCTCCTGGTCCCTCTTGGGCCACAGCAGCATCCAAAAACCCTAACCGCATGATTTGCGGCTAGCAAGGCTTGTTTGCTTTTTTTTGGCGGGAAAACACTTCTGCACGACTCTTCATGATGTGGGACATCCATCCTCCAAAGGGGAAGTTTCTAGCCCTTGTCGTTCCTGCAGAATCTTCAGCTTCTACTGCCTAGTAGCAGCTTCTTTGCACCCACAGCTGGCATTTCCTGGGCATCTGCCCACTCTGGACTTGATCGTGACTTTTGGACTTGGTCCCCTTGTTCCGCAGGTACCCTAGTCTGGAAATCCATTGTTGTTGCATTGCTGGTGTTGGTCTTCCCTGCAGTATTCCCCTATCACGACTTCTGTGCTGTTTGGGGAACTTCAGTGCACTTTGCACTCACTTTTCAGGGTCTTGGGGTGGGCTATTTTTCTAACCCTCACTGTTTTCTTACAGTCCCAGTGACCCTCTACAAGGTCACATAGGTTTGGGGTCCATTCGTGGTTCGCATTCCACTTTTGGAGTATATGGTTTGTGTTGCCCCTATCCCTATATGTCCCCATTGCATCCCATTGTAACTATACATTGTTTGCACTGTTTTCTATTGCTATACTGCATATTTTTGGTATTGTGTACATATATCTTGTGTATATTTGCTATCCTCATACTGAGGGTACTCACTGAGATACTTTGGCATATTGTCATAAAAATAAAGTACCTTTATTTTTAGTATATCTGTGTATTGTGTTTTCTTATGATATTGTGCAAGTGACACTAGTGGTACTGTAGGAGCTTCACTCGTCTCCTAGTTCAGCCTAAGCTGCTCTGCTAAGCTACCATTATCTAACAGCCTAAGCTGCTAGACACCCTATACACTAATAAGGGATACCTGGGCCTGGTGCAAGGTGTAAGTACCCCTTGGTACTCACTACAAGCCAGTCCAGCCTCCTACATTTATCGACGGCAGAAGCTGAAGCAGAGGATGCAGAGGAGTCCTGGAGGAATCTTCCAAAGTGAATCTGTGGAAACACCCAGAGAAGAGACCCTAAATAGCCCTGCTAGGGGGACTGGCTACCTATCAGGAGGGGTCTCTGGCGTCACCTCCTGGTACTTGCCAATCGAAGGTCTTCAGAGGGTCCCCACACCTTCAAATCCAAGATTTCTAATGCCAGGGACACCCTGGAGAAGCTCTGGGCACCACCCCTGGGGTGGTGATGGACAAGGGAGTTGTCACTTCCATTTCCTTTGTCCAGTTTCGCGCCAGAGCAGGAACTGGGGGTCCCTGAACCGGTGTAGACTAGATTATGCAAGGAGGGCACCGTTTGTGCCCTTCAAAGCATTTCCAGAGGCTCTGGGAAGATACCCCTCCCATGCCTGTAACACCTATTTCCAATGGGAGAGTGTGTAACTCCCTTCTCCTAAAGGAAATGCATTGTTCTGCATTCCTGGGATTGAGCCGCTCAATCCCCAGAAGGGCAGAAACCTGTCTGTGAGGTGGCAGCAGCTGGGGCTTGCAGGAGGCTGGCCTGGTTTGTAGTGGGTACCTTAGGTCCTTACACCTTACACCAGGTATAGTTATCCCTTATTAGTGAAACTTAGTAGTGTTCTCGCAGCTGAGGCTGATAGAGGTAGCTATAGCAGAGCAGCTTATACTGATCTAGGAGGCATGCAAAGCTCATGCAATACAACTTATATTTACACAGTACTTATACACAAGTAAAGACAATATTCAGTGTTACCAAAAATAAAGGTATTTATTTGGGTGACACAGTACCAAAAATATCTTAGAGACAATACTTCTGTGGAGGTAAGTATTACACACAATATATACTCTAGGCACCAAAATTAGACAAGTAAATAGTCATAGAACTATACAAACAGTAGTAAATCCTATAGAATGTAATGGGAGAAAATAGGTCTCGGGGCAACACAAACCATATGCTAAAAAGTGGAATCTGAATCACAAATTCCTCCCTAGACAAGTGTAGTGTGTGCAGAATAGCTGGGAGAGTAAGAATACAGTAAGGGTAAGTAAATTACCCTACCCCAGAGCCCAGAAAAGCAGGAGTAAAGTACTGCAAGTTTCCTTAGGACACACTACACCTCGTTTTTGGGATTTTGCAGCAGCCAACCAAATCTGCAAAGAACAACTGCTGGATTATTGGACCTGAAGACCTGCAAAGGAAGGGGACCAAGTCCAGAAGTCGAAAGAAGGTCCAGGAAGGACAGGAGCCCCTTCCAATCCAGAAGAGGGTGCAAAAGAAGAGTCCCCGGTTAGTAGAGGACTGCAGAAATGCATCCTAGGAAGATGCCAGCGGGTTCCTGCATAATGCAAAAGATGCCCCATTGCGTGAAGATTGTTGCAGATAAGAGTTCGTGTTGGAAGGCGCCAACAAGCCTTGGATACAGCAAAAGTGTGTTTTTCATCAAAATGGCGCTGGATGGACCCAGGAGGGACCGGGGGGCTCAGCTCTGTGTGAGGAGGAAGAGGGGGCTCTCAGCACTTTACAGAGCCCTCAGGATGCCAGACAGCACCCCCAGAAGCCGCAGGATCTGGGTTAAAAGTGGTGCAAAACGCGGTTGATGCAGCACAACAAAAGAAGGTCCCACACCGCTGGAGAAAAACTCAGTGAGTGGAGTGTCACAGGGTGGAGTGCTGGGGACCTGGGACAGCCTGTGCATGGAAGAATTTTGGTACCATCGTTCTCAGGTAAGGCAAGGTCTTGCCTCCTCCAAATTGCATCAGCAGGACTTCAGGTCCTATGTTGATAATGTCCACTGTCTGTGTCCTTAGGAGCACGCTCGTCGCCGTGAGAGGAGTCCCAGGGTTCCAGTCGTAGCCTTGGACGGTGCCTGCTTGGAGCAGGGGAGTGACTCCATCACTCCACTGGAGATTTCTTCGGTCCTTCTGGTGCAGGATGAAGACAGGGAGTCCCCAGAGCATGCACATCATGGAAACTGTTGCAGTTGCTGACTTGGAGCTGAGGTTTCTAAAGAAAAGTGTCTCTGGTAGACATTTTGTTGCAGTTACAGCGTTTCTTGGAGCAGGCTGCGGTTGATCCGAGGTCACAGGATGCTGAAGTTGTTGCAGAGGATTTCTGAAGGAAACTTGCAAGCACAATCTGAAGAGAACCCACAGGAGAGACCCTAAATAGCCCTGAGAAGGGGATTGGCTACCTTATCAGGTATGGACCTATCAGGAGGGGTCTCTGATGTCACCTGCTGGCAATGGCCACTCATAGCTCTCCAGAGTGCCCCCACACCTTGCAAAGCAAGATGGATGAAGTCTGGGACACACTGGAGGAGCTCTGGGCACCACCACTGAGGTGGTGATAGACAGGGGAGTGGTAAGTCCAGTTTCCCGCCAGAGCAGGGGAGAAGGGGTCCCTAAATCGTTGTAGACTGGTTTATGCAAGGGGCGAACCATCTGTGCCCTTCAAAGTATTCCAGAGGCTGGGGGAGGCTACCCCTCCCCAGCCTGTAACACCTATTTCCAAAGGGACAGGGTGTAACACCCTGCTCTCAGAGGAAATGCCTTGTTCTGCCTTCCTGGGATTGGGCTGCCCAGACTTCCAGAGGGCAGAACCCTGTCTGTAAGGTGTCAGCAGCTGTAGGTGCAGTGCAAGCCTCAGAGAGCTGGTTTGGCAGTACTGGGGGTCCATGGTGGAGCCCCCAGGATGCATGGAATTGGCTCCCCAATACCAGATTTGTAATGGGGGACAATTCAGTGATCTTAGACATGTTACATGGCCATATTCGGAATTACCATTGTGAAGCTACACATAGGTATTGACCTATATGTAGTGCACGCCTGTAATGGTGTCCCCGCACTCACAAAGACTGGGGAAATTGCCCTGAACAATGTGGGGGCACCTTGGCTACTGCTAGGGTGCCCTCACACTAAGTAACTTTGCACCTAACCTTCACCAAGTGAGGGTTAGACATATAGGTGACTTATAAGTTACTTAAGTGCAGTGAAAATGGCTGTAAAATAGTGTGTGCACTATTTCACGCAGGCTGCAATGTCAGTCCTGTGTAAGGGTTTGTCTGAGCTCCCTATGGGTGGCAAAAGAATTGCTGCAGCCGTTATGCATCTCCTGGAACCACAATGCCCTGGGTACCTAGGTACCATATACGAGGGACATATAAGGGGGGTTCAATATGCCAATTGAAATTGGTAAATTAAGTCAGCGGCATACAGTGACAAATCTAAAAGCAGAGAGAGCGTAAGCACTGAGGTTCTGGTTAGCAGAGCCTCAGTGACACAGTTAGGCACTACACAGGCATACACATTAGCAGGGTCCCAGTGAGACAGGCAAAAACATACTGACATATACGTTTGTATCTATGGGCACTGGGGTACTGGCTAGCAGGATCCCAGTGAAACAGTAAAAACACACTGACACACACTCACAAACAGGCCAAAAGTGGGGGTAACCATGCTAGAAAGAGGCTACTTTCTCACACCTCAAACTTAGTAACTTTGCACCTAAACTTCACCAAGTGAAGGTTAGACATATAGGTGACTTATAAGTTACTTAAGTGCAGTGAAAATGGCTGTGAAATAAGACGTGCGTTATTTCACGCAGGCTGCAATGGCAGGCCTGTGCAATGGTTTGTCTGAGCTCCCTATGGGTGGCAAAAGAAATGCTGCAGTCCATATGGATCTCCTGGAACCCCAATGCCCTGGGTACCTAGGTACCATATACTAGGGGCTTATAAGGGGAGTCAAGTGTGCCAATTGAAATTGGTAAATGAAGTCACTAGCCTATAGTGACAAATTTAAAAGCAGAGAGAGCATAAGCACTGAGGTTCTGATTAGCAGAGCCTCAGTGACACAGTCAAGCACTATACAGACAACACACACATTAGGCCACAAACTATGAGCACTGTGGTCCTGGCTAGAAGGATCTCAGTGAGACAGGCAAACACACTGACATATAGGTTTTTATCTATGAGCACTGGGGTCCTGGCTAGCAGGATCCCAGTGACACAGTAAAAACATACTGATATATAGGTTTTTATCTATGAGCACTGGAGCCCTGGCTAGCGGGATCTCAGTGACATAGTAAAAACACACTGACACACACTCACAAACAGGCCACAAGTGGGGGTAACCATGCTAGAAAGAGGCTACTTTCTTACACCATTGTGAAGCTACATATAGGTGTTGACCTATATGTAGTGCACACGTGTAATTGCGCCCCCGCACTCACAATGTCCCGGGAATTGGCCCTGAACTATGTGGGGGCATCTTTGCTAGTGCAAGGGTGCCCTCACACTTAGTAAATTTGCACCTAGCCTTCATGAAATGAAGGTTAGACATATAGGTGACTTATAAGTTACTTAAGTGCAGTGAAAATGGCTGTGAAATAATGGGTGCACTATTTCACACAGGCTGCAGTGGAAGTCCTGAGAAAGGGTTTGTCTGAGCTCCTTATGGGTGGCAAAAGAAATGCTGCAGCCCATAAGGATCTCCTGGAACCCCAATGCCCTGGGCACCTAGTTACCATATACTAGGGACTTATAAGGGGGGTCCAGTGTGCCAATTGAAATTTGTTAATTAAGTCACTAGCCTATAAACAAATTTAAAATCAGGGAGAGCACAAGCACTGAGGTTCTGGTTAGAAGAGCCTCAGTGACACAGTTAAGCACTACTGACAACCCACACATTAGGCCACAAACTATAAGCACTGGGGTCCTGGCTAGCAGGATCCCAGTGAGACAGGCAAAACATATTAACATACAGGCTTTTATCTATGAGCACTGGGGTCCTGGCTAGTAGAATCCCAGTGACGCAGTAAAAACAAACTGACACACGCTCACAAACAGGCCAAAAGTGGGGGTAACTGTATGAAAGTACCATCTTGCCTGGCATGTTACCCCCATATTTCACTGTATGTATGTTGTTTTAGTCTATGTGTCACTGGGACCCTGCCAGGCAGGGCCACAGTGCTCATAAGTATGTGCCCTGTATATGTTCCCTGTGTGATGCATAACTGTCTCACTGAGGCTCTGCTAACTAGAACCTCAGTGGTTATGCTCTCTTTGCTTTCCAAATTTGTCACTAACAGGCTAGTGACTAAATTTACCAAATCACATTGGCATACTGGTACACCCATATAATTCCCTAGTATATGGTACTGAGGTACCCAGGGTATTGGGGTTCCAGGAGATCCCTATGGGCTGCAGTATTTCTTTTGCCACCCATAGGGAGCTCTGACAATTCTTACACAGGCCTGCCACTGCAGCCAGTGTGAAATAACGTCCACGTTATTTCACAGCCATTTACCACTGCAATTAAGTAACTTATAAGGCAACTATATGCCCAACCTTCGCCTGGTGAAAGTTGGGCCCAAAGTTACTTAGTTTGTGGGCACCCTGGCACTAGCCAAGGTGACCCCACATCGTTCAGGGCAAATTCCCTGGACTTTGTGAGTGCGGGGACACCATTACACGTGTGCACTATACATAGGTCACTACCTATGTATAGCGCCACAATGGTAACTCTGAATATGGCCATGTAACATGTCTAAGATCATGGAATTGTCACCCCCAATGCCATTCTGGCATTGGGGGGACAATTCCATGGTCCCCCGGGTCTCTAGAAAATTACCCGGGTACTGCCAAACTGCCTTTCCAGGGTCTCCACTGCAGCTGCTGCTGCTGCCAACCCCTCAGACAGGTTTCTGCCCTCCTGGGGTCCAGGCAGCCCTGGCCCAGGAAGGCAGAACAAAGGTTTTCCTCTGAGAGAGGGTGTTCCACCCTCTCCCTTTGGAAATAGGTGTGAAGGAGTAGCCTCCTCCAGCCTCTGGAAATGCTTTGATGGGCACAGATGGTGCCCATCTCTGCATAAGCTCTACACAGGTTCAGGGATCCCCCAGCCCTGCTCTGGCGTGAAACTGGACAAAGGAAAAGGGAGTGACCACTCCCCTGACCTGCACCTCCCAGGGGAGGGGCCCAGAGCTCCTCCAGTGTGTCCCATACCTCTGCCATCTTGGAAACAGAGGTGTTGGGGGCACACTGGACTGCTCTGAGTAGCCATTACCTGCAGGTGAGGTCAGAGGCTCCTTCTGATAGGCTCTTACCTCTCTTGGTAGCCAATCCTCCTTCCTTGGTAGCCAAACCTCCTTTTTCTGGCTATTTAGGGTCTCTGCTTTGGTGAATTGTTCAGATAACGAATGCTAGAGCTCACCAGAGTTCCTCTGCATCTCCCTCTTCACCTTTTACCAAAGGATCGACCGCTGACTGCTCAGGACGCCTGCAAAACCGCAACAAAGTAGCCAGACAACTACCAGCAACATTGTAGCGCCTAATCCTGCCAGCTTTCTCGACTGTTTCTAGGTGGTGGATGCTCCGGGGGTAGCCTGCCTTCACCCTGCACCAGGAACTCTGAAGAAATCTCCTGTGGGTCGACGGAATCTTCCCCCTGCTAACGCAGGCACCAAAACACTGCAACACTGGTCCTCTGGGTCCCCTCTCATCCTGACGAGCATGGTCCCTGGAACTCAGCAACTCTATCCAAGCGACTCCCACAGTCCAGTAACTCTTGAGTCCAAGTTTGGTGGAGGTAAGTCCGCTTGATTTGCAGCTGCTCCGGCTCCTGTGCACTCTTCCAGGATTTCCTTTGTGCACAGCCAAGCCTAGGTCCCCGTCACTCCTTCCTGCAGTGCACAACCTTCTGAGTTGTCCTCCGGCGTAGTGAGACTACCTTTTGTGACTTTGCACTTTCCTTCCAAGTGCCTGTTCAGGTACTTTTGCGTGTGCTGTCTGCTTCTGCGAGGGCTCCCTGAGTTGCTGGGTGCCCCCTCTGTCTCCTCCTCTAAGTGGCAACATCCTGGTCCCTCCTGGTCCACAGCAGCACCCAAAAACTTCTACTGCGACCCTTGCAGCTAGCAAGGCTTGTTTGTGGTCTTTCTGCGTGGGAACACCTCTGCAAGCTTCATCGCGACGTGGGACATCCATCCTCCAAAGGAGAAGTTCCTAGATTTCTTCTTTCTTGCAGAACTCCAAGCTTCTTCAACAGGTGGCAGCTTCCTTGCACCTTCAGCTGGCCTTTCCTGGGCTCCTGCCCACTCTCGACACTATCGTGACTATTGGACTTGGTCCCCTTGTCTTACGGGTACTCAGGTCCGGAAATCCACTGTTGGTGCATTGCTGGTGTTTGTTCTTCCTGCAGAATCCTGCTCACATAGGTCTGGGGTCCATTCGTGGTTTGCATTCCCCTTTTGGGGCATATGGTTTGTGTTGCCCCTATACCTATGTGCTCCTATTGCAATCTATGGTAATTCTACACTGTTTGCATTACTTTCCTTGCTATTACTTACCTAATTTTGGTTTGTGTACATATATCTTGTGTATATAACTTATCCTCATACTGAGGGTACTCGCTGAGATACTTTTGGCATATTGTCATAAAAATAAAGTACCTTTATTTTTAGAAACTCTGTCTATTGTGTTTTCTTATGATATTGTGCATATGACACCAGTGGTATAGTAGGAGCTTTACATGTCTCCTAGTTCAGCCTAAGCTGCTTTGCCATAGCTACCTTCTATCAGCCTAAGGTGCTAGAAACACCTCTTCTACACTAATAAGGGATAACTTGACCTGGCACAATGTATAAGTACCTCTGGTACCCACTGTAGGAGGCTGGCCTGGCTTGTAGTGGGTACCAAGGGGTACTTACACTCTGTGCCAGGTCCAGATATCCCTTATTAGTGTAGAAGAGGTGTTTCTAGCAGCTTAGGCTGATAGAACGTAGCTATAGCAGAGCAGCTTAGGCTGAACTAGGAGACATGCAAAGCTCCTACTATACCACTGGTGTCATATGCACAAAATCATAAGAAAACACAATACACAGATATACTAAAAATAAAGGTACTTTATTTTTATGACAATATGCCAAAAATATCTCAGTGAGTACCCTCAGTATGAGGATGCCAAATATACACAAGATATATGTACACAATACCAAAAATATGCAGTAATAGCAAAAGGAAGTAATGCAAGCAATGTAAAGTTAAAGTAGATTGCAATAGGAGCACATAGGTATAGGGGCAACACAAACCATATACTCCAAAAGTGGAATGCGAACCACGAATGGACCCCAAACCTATGTGAGCTTGTAGAGGGTCGCTGGGACTGTAAGAAAACAGTGAGGGTTAGAAAAATAGCCCACCCCAAGACCCTGGAAAGTAGGTGTAAAGTGCACCTATATTCCCCAGAGAGCACAGAAGTCGTGATAGGGGACTTCTGCAAGGAAGACCAACACCAGCAATGCAACCAAAGTGGATTTCCGGACCTGAGTACCGGTGAAACAAGGGGACCAAGTCCAAGAGTCGCGACAATGTCAAGAGTGGGCAGATGCCCAGGAAATGCCAGCTGAGGGTGCAAAGAAGCTGCCACCGGATGGTAGAAGCTGCGGATTCTGCAAGAACGAAGAGGGCTAGAAACTTCCCCTTTGGAGGATGGATGTCCCACGTCGTGAAGAAGCTTGCAGAGGTGTTCCCACGCAGAAAGACGCAAAAAAGCCTGGCTAGCTGCAAGGGTCGCAGTTAGGGTTTTTGGATGCTGCTGTGGCCCAGTAGGGACCAGGATGTGCCACTTGGATGAGGAGACAGAGGGGGCTCCCAGCAAGTCAGGGAGCCCTCACAGAAGCAGGCAGCACCCGCAGAAGTACCGGAACAGGCACTTGGAAGAGGAGTGAACATGAGTCCACCCGAAGACACAAAAGGGAGTCCCACGACGCCGGAGGACATCTCAGGAAGTTGTGCACTACAGGTTAGAGTGTCGGGGACCCAGGCTTGGCTGTGCACGAAGGAAATCCTGGAAGAGTGCACAGGAGCCGGAGCAGCGGTACCCAGCAATGCAGTCTAGCGTGGGGAGGCAAGGACTTACCTCCACCAAACTTGGACTGAAGAGTCACTGGACTGTGGGAGTCACTTGGACAGAGTTGCTGAGTTCCAGGGACCACGCTCGTCGTGCTGAGAGGGGACCTAGAGGACCAGTGATGCAGTCTTTTGTTGCCTGCGGTTGCAGGGGGAGAGTTCCGTCGTCCCATGGGAGATTTCTTCAGAGCTCCTGGTGCAGAAAGGAGGCAGGCTAACCCCAGAGCATGCACCACCAGGAAACAGTCGAGAAGGCGGCAGGATCAGCGATACAAGGTTGCAGTAGTCGTCTTTGCTACTTTGTTGTGGTTTTGCAGGCGTCCTGAGCAGTCAGCGGTCAATCCTTTGGCAGAAGGTGAAGAGAGAGATGCAGAGGAACTCTGATGAGCACTTGCATTCGTTATCTAAAGAATTCCGCAAAGCAGAGACACTAAATAGCCAGAAAAGGAGGTTTGGCTACCTAGGAAGGAGGATAGGCTAGCAACACAGGTAAGAGCCTATCAGAAAGAGTCTCTGACGTCACCTGCTAGCCCTGGCCACTCAGAGCAGTCCAGTGTGCCAGCAGCACCTCTGTTTCCAAGATGGCAGAGGTCTGGAGCACACTAGAGGAGCTCTGGGCACCTCCCCTGGGAGGTGCAGGTCAGGGGAGTGGTCACTCCCCTTTCCTTTGTCCAGTTTCGCGCCAGAGCAGGGCTGGGAGATCCCTGAACCGGTGTAGACTGGCTTATGCAGAGATTGGCACCATCTGTGCCCATCAAAGCATTTCCAGAGGCTGGGGGAGGCTACTCCTCCCCAGCCCTGACATCTTTTTCCAAAGGGAGAGGGTGTAACACCCTCTCTCTGAGGAAGTCCTTTGTTCTGCCTTCCTGGGCCAAGCCTGGCTGGACCCCAGGAGGACAGAAACCTATCTGAGGGGTTGGCAGCAGCAGCAGCTGCAGTGAAACCCCGGGAAAGGTAGTTTGGCAGTACCCGTGTCTGTGCTAGAGACTCGGGGATCATGGAATTGTCTCCCCAATGCCAGAATGGCATTGGGGTGACAATTCCATGATCTTAGACATGTTACATGGCCATGTTCGGAGTTACCATTGTGACGCTATACATAGGTAGTGACCTATGTATACTGCACGCGTGAAATGGTGTCCCCACACTCACAAAGTCCGGGGAATTTGTCCTGAATAATGTGGGGGCACCTTGGCTAGTGCCAGGGTGCCCACACACTAAGTACCTTTGCACCCAACCTTCACCAGGTGAAGGTTAGACATATAGGTGACTTATAAGTTACTTAAGTGCAGTGGTAAATGGCTGTGAAATAACATGGACGTTATTTCACTCAGGCTGCAGTGGCAGGCCTGTGTAAGAATTTTCAGAGCTCCCTATGGGTGGCAAAAGAAATGCTGCAGCACATTGGGATCTCCTGGAACCCCAATACCCTGGGTACCTCAGTACCATATACTAGGGAATTATAAGGGTGTTCCAGTATGCCAATGTGAATTGGTGAAATTGGTCACTAGCCTGTTAGTGACAATTTAGAAAGCAGAGAGAGCATAACCACTGAGGTTCTGGTTAGCAGAGCCTCAGTGAGACAGTTAGTCATCACACAGGGAACACATACAGGGCACACTTATGAGCACTGGGGCCCTGGCTGGCAGGGTCCCAGTGACACATACACTAAAACAACATATATACAGTGAAATATGGGGGTAACATGCCAGGCAAGATGGTACTTTCCTACACCCACTACAAGCCAGGCCAGCCTCCTACAGTAACCATGCTAGAATGAGGCTACTTTCTCACCGGGGTTCAGTGGAAACCTCAGAGAGCTGGTTTGGCTGCACTGGGGGTCTAAGGTGGAGCCCGCAGGGTGCATGGGATTGCCCCCACCCATACCTGGTTTGGACTGGGGGGTCAGTTCCATGATCTTAGACACTTCACAAGGCCATATTCGGAGTTAACATTGTGAAGCTAAATACAGTATATGTAGTGCATGCTTATAATGGTGTCCTTGCCCTCACAAAGACTGGGGAATTGGCCCTGGACAACGTGGGGGCACCTTCGCTAGTGCAAAGGTGCCTCACACACAGTAACTTTGCACCTAGCCTTCAGTAAATGAAGTTTAGACTTATAGGTGACTTCTGAGTTACGTAGTGAGTGAAAAATGGCTGTGAAATAGGGTGACATTAGAGCCCCCTCCTGATAGGTGGTCACCCAGCTAGGTGACCAATCACCCTTTCAGGGCTACTTAGGGTCTCTCTCTTGGGTGGTTCCTCAGATTCAGATTGCAAGACTCCAGCAGAAATCCTTTGCATCCTCCACTTCGACTTAACACTAGGACAGGGCTGCTGTCTTAAGTATTCAGAGGTAGTGTAGGGCTGCTGCACTAAAGTTTCTCTGGGAGGTCTGGAGAGTTGTGCCAAATTTACTAAAACAGTGCAATTTAGCACATGTGGTTTAGTTGTTCCACTGAGAGGTACTTCTACCTCTGGGAGTCCAGCCGTGGTAGCTGTGGGCTCCTTTGGTACAGGTTCCACCCCAGGAGAGGTTTCTCCCACCACGTGAATGGTATCCTTAGGGTAGGGTGGGGAAGGGATACTTTGATACCCTTTTTACCTGTTGATAGAGAGGGATCCTGAGATTTCAGGCCTTTTTCTCTCATTTGCTTTTTCATTTCACCTGAAATGGGTCAGGGATACCCAGCATGGATGCATGGTCCTAAACTCTACCTCAGGCCAACCTGAGGCCTCTAGGTCATTCCCTAAGAGACAATCTACAGGTAAACTAGGTGATACCATCACCTGCTTAGGACCAGTAACTCCACCCCAACTAAGTGGAACTACAGCTAAGGGGAGAGACTGAGTGGAGTTATTGACATCAGTAACTTGGTACTTCTGTCCAAGGAGGTGTTGTGCAGGTGACACCAGGTTTTCAGTCACCAAAGTGATACTGGCACCTGTGTCCCTGTAGGCCTGGGACTCAACACCATTTATTAAGACTGACTGCTAGTACTTATCCATGTTAAAGGGACAAGCAGCCAATGTGGCAAGGCCAATGCCACCAGGTGTAAGAGAAACTGTCTTCGGACTGTCTACCCCAGTTTCTATTATGGTCCCAAAAGTGAACTCAACTACACCTTTAGTTTGACTATTGCCAGTAGTCCCACCACTATTACCACTACTGCTGGGGGCACAAGTCTGACGTCTTAGTGGTGGTAGGCGCAGGGGCTTTACCTGTGCAGAACATATCCCCTGGAAAAATTCCTTTATTTCTACACACATAGCACCAAGGCTTTTTCTGACTGTGTGAAGAGTTTGAAGAAGATGAAGAAGTTTTATCCCCACCCCCAGAGGAGTGTTTTAGACCTGAAGAAGGATCTTTATGTTTACTTTTATCCCCATGCTTGTCCTGAGATTTTTCACCATCTTTCTTCATGCCATCCTTGTCACCCCCTGTATGAGCTTTTCTACTCGCCCTTGTTCTGGCCCATTTGGCTGCCTTCTTTCCCAGTTCTTGGGGAGAGGTCAGATCTGAGTCCACAAGATACTGATGTAACAAGTCAGACACACAATTATTCAAGATATGCTCTCTCAGAATCAAGTTCTCTAGGCTTTCGTAATCAGTCACCTTACTGGGCCTTCACAGAACAGTCTACAAAGTCTGCCCAGTCCTGTGATGACTCCTTTCTGGTCTCTCTGAACTTAAGTCTGTACAGTTCAGTGGTTAAGCCCAGACCATATAAGAGTGCATTTTTAAGAACCTGGTAATTATCTGCATCATCCTCTCTGACAATAAGAAGTCTATCTCTACCTTTGCCAGAGAAGGATAACCAAAGGATAGCAGCCCATTGTACATGAGGGACCTCTGAACTTTACAGGCCCTCTCAAGTGCAGCAAACCACTTGTTTATGTCATCACCATCCTTCTAAGGAGGGACAACTTTGTGCAGATGTCTAGAATCAAATAAAGGTTCCCTAACATTTGTATTTCTAAAACTGCTGCTGCCACCATGGGGAACTAACCTCAAACCCTGCCTCTCTTTCTCTACAGCCAGGGATTCCTCTAAGGCCAACTGCTGCTGGACCTGAAGACCTGCAAAGGAAGGGGACCAAGTCCAGTAGTCGAAAGAAGTTTCAGGAAGGACAGGAGCCCCTGCCAACCCAGAAAACGGTGCAAAAGAAGAGTCCCTGGTTAGATGAAGACTGCAGAAATAGACCCTAGGAAGATTCCAGCGGGTTCCTGCATGATGCAAAAGATGTCCCACGCCATGAAGATCGTTGCAGATGAGATTTCGTACTGGAAGGCACCAACAAGCCTTGGCTACGGCAAAGGTGTGTTTTTCATTAAAATGGTGCAGAATTGGCCAAGGAGGGACCTGGGGACCTCAACTCTGTGTGAGGAGGAAGAGGGGGCTGTCAGCACTTTCGAGAGCCCTCGGGATGCCAGCCAGTACCCCCAGAAGCCGCAGGATCCGGGTTCAAAGGAGGTACAAACCGCAGTTGATGACGCACAACAAAACAAGGTCCCACACTGCCGGAGAACAACTCAGCGAGTTGAACATCACAGGGTGGAGTGCTGGGGACCTGAGCCAGGCTGTGCATGAAGGAATTTTGAAAAGAGTACACAGAGGCCTCAGGAGGCGAAGAAGACACAAAACACAGGGGTACCGTTGTTCTTAGGGAAGACAAGGTCTTACCTCCTCCAAATTGTGTCAGCAGGACCTCAGGACAGTCTATGTCAATGATGTCTGTAGAAGGCTGGCCTGGCTAATACTGGGTACCCAATGGTACTTAAACCTTGTGCCAGGTCCAGTTATCCCTTATTAGTAGATTAGAATTGTTCTAGCAGCTTAGGCTGGTAGAGGTAGCTATAGCAGAGCAGCTTAGGCTGAACTAGGAGACATGCAAAGCTCCTACTATACCGCTTATATGATACAGCACTATGGTGGTCATTACAACCATGGTGGTCGGTGTTAAAGCGGCGGTAAGACCGCCAACAGGCCGGCGGTAAAAAAATTGCAATTACGACCTTTGAGAAAGTAGCCTCTTTCTAGCCTTGTTGCCCCAACTTTTGGCCTGTTTGTGAGTATATGTCAGGGTGTTTTCACTGTCTCACTGGGATCCTGCTAGCCAGGGCCCAGTGCTCATGGTGAAAACCCTGTTTTCAGTATGTTTGTTATGTGTCACTGGGACCCTGCTAGCCAGGACCCCAGTGCTCATAAGTTTGTGACCTATATGTATGTGTTCCCTGTGTGATGCCTAACTATCTCACTAAGGCTCTGATAACCAGAACCTCAGTGGTTATGCTCTCTCTGCTTTACAAATTGTCACTAACTGGCTAGTGACCAATTTTACCACTTCACATTGGCATACTGGAACACCCTTATAATTCCCTAGTATATGGTACTGAGGTACCCAGGGTATTGAGGTTCCAGGAGATCCCTACGGGCTGCAGCATTTCTTTTGCCACCTATAGGGAGCTCTGACAATTCTTACATAGGCCTGGGACTGCAGCCTGAGTGAAATAACGTCCACGTTATTTCACAGCCATTTACCACTGCACTTAAGTAACTTATAAGTCACCTATATGTCTAACCTTCACCTGGTGAAGGTTGGGTGCAAAGTTACTTAGTGTGTGGGCACCCTAGCACTAGCCAAGGTGCCCCCACATTGTTCACATTGAACATTGTTCAGGGCAAATTCCCCGGACATTGTGAGTGCGGGGACACCATTTCACGCGTGCACTATACATAGGTCACCACCTATTTATAGCGTCTGTAGGAGGCTGGACTGGCTTGTAGTGAGTACCTAGGGGTACTTGCACCTTGCACCAGGCCCAGTTATCCCTTATTAGTGTATAGGGTGTCTAGCAGCATAGGCTGATAGATAATGGTAGCTTAGCAGAGCAGCTTAGGCTGAACTAGGAGACGAGTGAAGCTCCTACAGTACCACTTAGTGTCATATGCACAATATCATAAGAAAACACAATACACAGTTATACTAAAAATAAAGGTACTTTATTTTTATGACAATATGCCAAAGTATCTTAGAGTGTACCCTCAGTGAGAGGATAGGAAATATACACAAGATATATGTACACAATACCAAAAATATGCAGTATAGTCTTAGAAAACAGTGCAAACAATGTATAGTTACAATAGGATGCAATGGGGACACATAGGGATAGGGGCAACACAAACCATATACTCCAAAAGTGGAATGCGAACCACGAATGGACCCCAAACCTATGTGACCTTGTAGAGGGTCGCTGGGACTATTAGAAAATAGTGAGGGTTAGAAAAATAGCCCACCCCAAGACCCTGAAAAGTGAGTGCAAAGTGCACTAAAGTTCCCCAAAGGACATAGAAGTCGTGAAAGGGAAATTCTGCAGCAAAGACACAAACCAGCAATGCAACAATGATGGATTTCCAGTCGAGGGTACCTGTGGAACAAGGGGACCAAGTCCAAAAGTCACAAGCAAGTCGGAGATGGGCAGATGCCCAGGAAATGCCAGCTGTGGGTGCAAAGAAGCTTCTACTGGACAGAAGAAGCTTAGGTTTTTGCAGGAACGACAAGGGCTAGAGACTTCCCCTTTGGAGGACGGATCCCCCACGCCGTGGAGAGTCGTGCAGAAGTGTTTTCCCGCCGAAAGACCGCCAACAAGACTTGCTAGCTGCAAATCGTGCGGTAAGCGTTTTTGGATGCTGCTGTGGCCCAGGAGGGACCAGGATGTCGCAAATTGCGTCAGGAGACAGAGGGGACGTCGAGCAAGACAAGGAGCCCTCTCACCAGCAGGTAGCACCCGGAGAAGTGCCAGAAACAGGCACTACGAGGATGCGTGAAACGGTGCTCACCCGTGTAGGAAAGTACCATCTTGCCTGGCATGTTACCCCCATTTTTCACTGTATATATGTTGTTTTAGTTGTATGTGTCACTGGGACCCTGGTAACCCAGGGCCCCAGTGCTCATAAGTGTGCCTGAATGTGTTACCTGTGTAGTGACTAACTGTCTCACTGAGGCTCTGCTAATCAGAACCTCAGTGGTTATGCTCTCTCATTTCTTTCCAAATTGTCACTAACAGGCTAGTGACCATTTTTACCAATTTACATTGGCTTACTGGAACACCCTTATAATTCCCTAGTATATGGTACTGAGGTACCCAGGGTATTGGGGTTCCAGGAGATCCCTATGGGCTGCAGCATTTCATAGGGAGCTCTGACAAATCTTACACAGGCCTGCCACTGCAGCCTGAGTGAAATAACATCCACGTTATTTCACAGCCATTTTACACTGCACTCAAGTAACTTATAAGTCACCTATATGTCTAACCTTTACCTGGTAAAGGTTAGGTGCAAAGTTACTTAGTGTGAGGGCACCCTGGCACTAGCCAAGGTGCCCCCACATTGTTCAGGGCCAATTCCCTGGACTTTGTGAGTGCGGGGACACCATTACACGCGTGCACTACATATAGGTCACTACCTATATATAGCTTCACAATGGTAACTCCGAATATGGCCATGTAACATGTCTATGATCATGGAATTGCCCCCTCTATGCCATCCTGGCATAGTTGGCACAATCCCATGATCCCAGTGGTCTGTAGCACAGACCCTGGTACTGCCAAACTGCCCTTCCTGGGGTTTCACTGCAGCTGCTGCTGCTGCCAACCCCTCAGACAGGCAGCTGCCCTCCTGGGGTCCAGCCAGGCCTGGCCCAGGATGGCAGAACAAAGAACTTCCTCTGAGAGAGGGTGTGACACCCTCTCCCTTTGGAAAATGGTGTGAAGGCAGGGGAGGAGTAGCCTCCCCCAGCCTCTGGAAATGCTTTGTTGGGCACAGATGTGCCCAATTCTGCATAAGCCAGTCTACACCGGTTCAGGGACCCATTAGCCCCTGCTCTGGTGCGAAACTGGACAAAGGAAAGGGGAGTGACCACTCCCCTGACCTGCACCTCCCCTGGGAGGTGTCCAAAGCTCCTCCAGTGTGCTCCAGACCTCTGCCATCTTGGAAACAGAGGTGCTGCTGGCACACTGGACTGCTCTGAGTGGCCAGTGCCACCAGGTGACGTCAGAGACTCCTGCTGATAGGCTCCTTCAGGTGTTAGTAGCCTATCCTCTCTCCTAGGTAGCCAAACCCTCTTTTCTGGCTATTTAGGGTCTCTGTCTCTGGGGAAACTTTAGATAACGAATGCATGAGCTCAGCCGAGTTCCTCTGCATCTCTCTCTTCACCTTCTGATAAGGAATCGACCGCTGACCGCGCTGGAAGCCTGCAAACCTGCAACATAGTAGCAAAGACGACTACTGCAACTCTGTAACGCTGATCCTGCCGCCTTCTCGACTGTTTTCCTACTTGTGCATGCTGTGGGGGTAGCCTGCCTCCTCTCTGCACCAGAAGCTCCGAAGAAATCTCCCGTGGGTCGACGGAATCTTCCCCCTGCAACCGCAGGCACCAAAAAGCTGCATTACCGGTCCCTTGGGTCTCCTCTCAGCACGACGAGCGAGGTCCCTCGAATCCAGCGACGCTGTCCAAGTGACCCCCACAGTCCAGTGACTCTTCAGCCCAAGTTTGGTGGAGGTAAGTCCTTGCCTCACCTCGCTGGGCTGCATTGCTGGGAACCGCGACTTTGCAGCTACTCCGGCCCCTGTGCACTTCCGGCGGAAATCCTTTGTGCACAGCCAAGCCTGGGTCCACGGCACTCTAACCTGCATTGCACGACTTTCTAAGTTGGTCTCCGGCGACGTGGGACTCCTTTGTGCAACTTCGGCGAGCACTGTTTCACGCATCCTCGTAGTGCCTCTTTCTGGCCCTTCTCCGGGTGCTACCTGCTTCAGTGAGGGCTCTTTGTCTTGCTCGACGTCCCCTCTCTCTTCAGGTCCAATTTGCGACCTCCTGGTCCCTCCTGGGCCCCAGCAGCGTCCAAAAACGCTAACCGCACGATTTGCAGCTAGCAAGACTTGTTAGCGTCCTTTCGGCGGGAAAACACTTCTGCACGACTCTCCACGGCGAGAGGGATCCGTCCACCAAAGGGGAAGTCTCTAGCCCTTTTCGTTCCTGAAGAAACCTCAGCTTCTTCTGTCCAGTCGAAGCTTCTTTGCACCCGCAGCTGGCATTTCCTGGGCATCTGCCCATCTCCGACTTGCTTGTGACTTTTGGACTTGGTCCCCTTGTTCCACAGGTACCCTAGATTGGAAATCCACAGTTGTTGCATTGCTGGTTTGTGTCTTTCCTGCATTATTCCTCTAACACGACTATTTTGTCCTTAGGGGAACTTTAGTGCACTTTGCACTCACTTTTCAGGGTCTTGGGGAGGGTTATTTTTCTAACTCTCACTATTTTCTAATAGTCCCAGCGACCCTCTACAAGGTCACATAGGTTTGGGGTCCATTCGTGGTTCGCATTCCACTTTTGGAGTATATGGTTTGTGTTGCCCCTATCCCTATGTTTCCCCATTGCATCCTATTGTAACTATGCATTGTTTGCACTGTTTTCTAAGACTATACTGCATATTTTTGCTATTGTGTATATATATCTTGTGTATATTTCCTATCCTCTTACTGAGGGTACACTCTAAGATACTTTGGCATATTGTCATAAAAATAAAGTACCTTTATTTTTAGTATAACTGTGTATTGTGTTTTCTTATGATATTGTGCATATGACACTAAGTGGTACTGTAGTAGCTTCACACGTCTCCTAGTTCAGCCTAAGCTGCTCTGCTAAGCTACCATTATCTATCAGCCTAAGCTGCTAGACACCCTATACACTAATAAGGGATAACTGGGCCTGGTGCAAGGTGCAAGTACCCCTTGGTACTCACTACAAGCCAGTCCAGCCTCCTACATTGGTTGTGCAGTGGTGGGATAAGTGCTTGAGACTACTTACCACTCTTGTCATTGTACTTTTCATAAGAGAAAAATATACAAAACAAGGTCAGTGTATATACACATAGCCAAAAAGTTTTGCATTTCCTCTTTTCACTCTTTTCTAAGTGCTGAAAAGTACTCCTAAACTTTCAAAAAGTTCTTAAAAGTTTAAAAAGTTTTTTCTGTCTTTCCAAAAAGTTCTGAAAACTTTTTTCTCTTTTTCTATCACTTTAACTCTCTCTAAAAAAATGTCTGGCACAGGCCAAAGTGTTGATCTGTCCAAACTTGCATATGACAACCTTAGCTGGAAAAGAGCAAGGAGTCTCTGTATAGAGAGAGCTTTGAGTGTAGGGAAGAATCCTGCCTTGGAACTGTTAATTAACATGCTTAGAGAACAGGATAAGGCCATAGGTGCCCCATCTGTTGAAAAAGTACCTAATAGTTCCCAATCTGATTCAGGGACTCCCCCAGGAAAAGATTCAGGAAAGAAACTTCCTAGCCTGCCCATTACTAGACAATCTAGCATAGATGGTAATGATGATGAGCCACACCAAAAAAATAGTGTTGTCTCACATCATAGCAAAAGCATTTATTCTCACCATACTGGTAGTAATGTTTCTGTAAACCAAGCTGTTAAGTTGGCTTCTGTAAGGGACAGGTCTCCTTCTGTTCATTCCCATCATAGCTCTGTTTCTAGAAATGTCCCTCCCACCAACCCTGATGACAGAATGTTAGAGAGGGAACTCAATAAGTTGAGGGTGGAACAAACCAGACTGAAGCTTAAAAAACAACAGCTGGATTTGGATAGACAGTCTTTTGAATTAGAGAAGGAAAGACAGAAGTTGGGTTTAGAAACCCATGGTGGCAGCAGCAGTATTCCCCATAGTCATCCTGCAAAAGAGCATGATTCCAGGAATCTGCACAAGATAGTTCCCCCTTATAAGGAGGGGGATGACATTAACAAGTGGTTTGCTGCACTTGAGAGGGCCTGTGTTGTACAGGATGTCCCTCAAAGGCAGTGGGCTGCTATCCTATGGCTATCATTTAGTGGAAAAGGTAGGGATAGGCTCCTTACTGTGAAAGAAAATGATGCTAATAATTTCCAAGTTCTTAAGAATGCACTCCTGGATGGTTATGGCTTAACCACTGAACAGTACAGGATAAAGTTCAGAGAGACCAAAAAGGAGTCTTCACAAGACTGGGTTGATTTCATTGACCAGGCAGTGAAGGCCTTGGAGGGGTGGTTACATGGCAGTAAAGTTACTGATTATGACAGCCTGTATAACTTGATCCTGAGAGAGCATATTCTTAATAAGTGTGTGTCTGATTTGTTGCACCAGTACTTGGTGGACTCTGATCTGACCTCTCCCCAAGAATTGGGAAAGAAGGCAGACAAATGGGTCAGAACAAGAGTGAACAGAAAAGTTCATACAGGGGGTGACAAAGATGGCAACAAAAAGAAGGATGGTAAGTCTTCTGACAAGGGTGGGGACAAATCTAAAAATGAGTCTTCATCAGGCCCACAAAAACACTCTGGTGGGGGTGGTGGGTCCAAATCCTCCTTTAATCAGAACAAGGAAAAGAAACCATGGTGCTATTTATATAAAATAAAAGGCCATTGGACAACAGATCCCAGTTGTCCAAAGAAAGGCACCACAGCTCCTACCACTACAACCCCTACTGCTACACCTAGTGTCCCTACTAATAGCAGTGGTGGTGGGAGCAAACATACTAATAGCCAATCCAAGGGAGTAGCTGGGCTCACTTTTGGTAATTTAGTTGGGGTTGGTCTGATTAGGGAGACCACAGAGGCTACTTTAGTCTCTGAAGGGGCTATTGATTTAGCCACTTTGGTTGCTTGCCCCCATAACTTGGAGAAGTACAAGCAACTAACCCTAATAAATGGTGTTGAGGTCCAGGCCTACAGGGACACAGGTGCCAGTGTCACAATGGTGATTGAGAAACTGGTGCACCCTGAACAACACATACTTGGACACCAGTACCAAGTAACTGATGCTCACAACATAACACAAAGCCACCCCATGGCTGTTGTAAATCTCAACCGGGGGGGGGTAACTGGTCCAAAGAAAGTTGTGGTAGCTTCAGATTTACCTGTAGACTGTCTATTAGGGAATGATTTGGAGACATCAGCTTGGTCAGATGTGGAGTTGGAGGCCCATGCAGCAATGCTGGGCATCCCAGGGCATATTTTTGCTTTGACAAGGGCTCAGGCCAAAAAGCAAAAAGGACAGGGAAGCTTGGATCCTGGAACAATGGACCAAGTGCTCCCTAAAGCTAGGGCTAGTAGAAGCAAACCACTTCCTACTATCCCTCCCTCTACAGTGGATTCAACTTCTGAGGAAGAAGAATTCCCTCCCTGTGCAGAACCTACACCAGAGGAGCTGGAAGCAGACACTGCTGAGCTTTTGGGTGAAGGGGGGCCTGCCAGGGAGGAGCTGAGTGTGGCACAGCAAACCTGTCCCACATTTGAGGGTCTCAGACAGCAAGCTGTCAAACAGGCTAATGGGGATGTCAGTGACTCTCACAGAGTTTACTGGGAGGACAACCTCTTGTACACTGAGCATAGGGATCCTAAACCTGGAGCTGCCAGGAGATTAGTGATTCCTCAGGAGTACAGAAAGTTCCTCCTAAAACTGGCACATGACATTCCCTTAGCTGGGCATCTAGGACAAATGAAAACTTGGGACAGGCTTGTTCCCCTGTTTCATTGGCCTAGGATGTCTGAGGACACAAAAGAATTTTGCAAGTCCTGTGAAACCTGTCAAGCCAGTGGCAAGACAGGTGGCACTCCAAAGGCACCCCTTATCCCACTGCCTGTGGTTGGGGTTCCCTTTGAAAGGGTAGGGGTTGACATAGTTGGCCCCCTTGACCCTCCTACTGCTTCAGGCAATAGGTTTATCTTGGTGGTAGTGGACCATGCCACAAGATATCCTGAAGCTATTCCTTTAAGGACCACTACAGCTCCTGCAGTGGCAAAGGCCCTCCTGGGAATATTTTCCAGGGTGGGCTTTCCAAAGGAAGTAGTATCAGATAGAGGAAGCAATTTCATGTCTGCATACTTAAAGGCCATGTGGAAGGAGTGTGGTGTAACGTACAAGTTCACAACACCCTATCATCCACAAACTAATGGACTGGTGGAGAGATTTAATAAAACTCTCAAAGGCATGATTATGGGTCTCCCTAAAAAACTCCGCAGGAGATGGGATATCCTTCTACCATGCCTCCTTTTTGCCTACAGGGAGGTACCCCAGAAAGGAGTGGGCTTCAGCCCCTTTGAACTTCTTTTTGGACACCCTGTTAGGGGTCCACTCACACTTGTAAAGGAGGGTTGGGAACAACCTTTAAAAGCTCCTAAGCAGGATATTGTGGATTATGTACTTGGCCTCAGATCAAGGATGGCTGAGTACATGAAAAAGGCCAGTAAAAACCTTCAGGCCAGCCAAGAGCTCCAGAAGCAATGGCATGATCAGAAGGCTGTTTTGGTTCAGTACCAACCAGGGCAGAAAGTGTGGGTCTTGGAGCCTGTGGCCCCAAGAGCACTCCAAGATAAATGGAGTGGACCCCACACAATTGTTGAAAAGAAGGGTGAAGTCACCTACTTGGTTGACTTAGGCACTGCCAGGAGTCCCCTTAGGGTGCTCCATGTCAACCGCCTGAAACCCTACTATGACAGGGCTGATCTCACCCTGCTCATGGCAACAGATGAGGGACAGGAAGAAGACAGTGATCCTCTACCTGATCTCTTCTCTTCCACAGATCAAGATGCTCTTGTGGAAGGTGTAGTTTTGGCTGATTGTCTTACTGCTGAGCAGAAAGACAATTGCATAAATCTCCTAGGACAATTTTCAGAACTCTTCTCCACTGTGCCAGGCACCACTTCTTGGTGTGAGCACACTATAGATACTGGAGACAGTTTACCTGTCAAAAGTAAGATCTATAGGCAGCCTGACCATGTCAGGGACTGCATAAAGCAAGAAGTTCAGAAAATGTTGGAACTAGGAGTGGTTGAGCACTCTGACAGTCCATGGGCTTCCCCTGTGGTACTGGTACCAAAACCCAATTCTAAAGATGGAAAGAAAGAAATGCGGTTTTGTGTAGACTATAGAGGTCTCAACTTGGTAACCAAAACTGATGCTCACCCTATACCCAGGGCAGATGAGCTCATAGATACACTGGCATCTGCCAAGTATCTAAGCACTTTTGATTTGACTGCAGGGTATTGGCAGATCAAATTGTCAGAAGATGCTAAACCTAAGACTGCATTTTCTACCATTGGAGGACATTACCAGTTTACTGTAATGCCTTTTGGTTTGAAAAATGCACCTGCCACTTTTCAGAGGTTGGTGAACACAGTCCTGCAAGGGCTGGAAGCTTTCAGTGCAGCATATTTGGACGATATAGCTGTCTTTAGCTCCAGCTGGGATGATCACCTGGTCCACCTATGGAAAGTTTTGGAGGCCCTGCAAAAGGCAGGCCTCACTATCAAGGCTTCAAAGTGCCAGATAGGGCAGGGTAAGGTGGTTTATCTGGGACACCTTGTTGGTGGGGAACAGATTGCACCACTTCAGGGGAAAATCCAAACAATTATTGATTGGGTTCCCCCTACCACTCAGACTCAGGTGAGAGCCTTCCTAGGCCTCACTGGGTACTACAGGAGGTTCATTAAGAACTATGGCTCCATTGCAGCCCCTCTTAATGACCTCACATCCAAGAAAATGCCTAAAAAGGTATTATGGACAGCAAACTGTCAGAAAGCTTTTGAGGAGCTGAAGCAGGCCATGTGCTCTGCACCTGTCCTGAAAAGCCCTTGTTACTCTAAAAAATTCTATGTCCAAGCTGATGCATCTGAATTAGGAGTAGGGGCAGTCCTATCACAACTCAATTCTGAGGGCCAGGATCAACCTGTTGCTTTTATTAGTAGGAGGTTGACCCCTAGAGAAAAGCGTTGGTCTGCCATTGAGAGGGAGGCCTTTGCTGTGGTCTGGGCTCTGAAGAAGTTGAGGCCATACCTGTTTGGCACTCACTTCATTGTTCAGACAGACCACAAACCTCTACTTTGGCTAAAACAAATGAAAGGTGAAAATCCTAAATTGTTGAGGTGGTCCATATCCCTACAGGGAATGGACTATACAGTGGAACATAGACCTGGGAGTAGCCACTCCAATGCAGATGGACTCTCCTGATATTTCCACTTAGACAATGAAGACTCATCAGGTCATGGCTAGTCTTATTGTCCTTCGTTTGGGGGGGGGGTTGTGTAGGAAAGTACCATCTTGCCTGGCATGTTACCCCCATTTTTCACTGTATATATGTTGTTTTAGTTGTATGTGTCACTGGGACCCTGGTAACCCAGGGCCCCAGTGCTCATAAGTGTGCCTGAATGTGTTACCTGTGTAGTGACTAACTGTCTCACTGAGGCTCTGCTAATCAGAACCTCAGTGGTTATGCTCTCTCATTTCTTTCCAAATTGTCACTAACAGGCTAGTGACCATTTTTACCAATTTACATTGGCTTACTGGAACACCCTTATAATTCCCTAGTATATGGTACTGAGGTACCCAGGGTATTGGGGTTCCAGGAGATCCCTATGGGCTGCAGCATTTCTTTTGCCACCCATAGGGAGCTCTGACAAATCTTACACAGGCCTGCCACTGCAGCCTGAGTGAAATAACGTCCACGTTATTTCACAGCCATTTTACACTGCACTCAAGTAACTTATAAGTCACCTATATGTCTAACCTTTACGTGGTAAAGGTTAGGTGCAAAGTTACTTAGTGTGAGGGCACCCTGGCACTAGCCAAGGTGCCCCCACATTGTTCAGGGCCAATTCCCTGGACTTTGTGAGTGCGGGGACACCATTACACGCGTGCACTACATATAGGTCACTACCTATATGTAGCTTCACAATGGTAACTCAGAATATGGCCATGTAACATGTCTATGATCATGGAATTGCCCCCTCTATGCCATCCTGGCATAGTTGGCACAATCCCATGATCCCAGTGGTCTGTAGCACAGACCCTGGTACTGCCAAACTGCCCTTCCTGGGGTTTCACTGCAGCTGCTGCTGCTGCCAACCCCTCAGACAGGCAGCTGCCCTCCTGGGGTCCAGCCAGGCCTGGCCCAGGATGGCAGAACAAAGAACTTCCTCTGAGAGAGGGTGTGACACCCTCTCCCTTTGGAAAATGGTGTGAAGGCAGGGGAGGAGTAGCCTCCCCCAGCCTCTGGAAATGCTTTGTTGGGCACAGATGTGCCCAATTCTGCATAAGCCAGTCTACACCGGTTCAGGGACCCCTTAGCCCCTGCTCTGGCGCGAAACTGGACAAAGGAAAGGGGAGTGACCACTCCCCTGACCTGCACCTCCCCTGGGAGGTGTCCAGAGCTCCTCCAGTGTGCTCCAGACCTCTGCCATCTTGGAAACAGAGGTGCTGCTGGCACACTGGACTGCTCTGAGTGGCCAGTGCCACCAGGTGACGTCAGAGACTCCTGCTGATAGGCTCCTTCAGGTGTTAGTAGCCTATCCTCTCTCCTAGGTAGCCAAACCCTCTTTTCTGGCTATTTAGGGTCTCTGTCTCTGGGGAAACTTTAGATAACGAATGCATGAGCTCAGCCGAGTTCCTCTGCATCTCTCTCTTCACCTTCTGATAAGGAATCGACCGCTGACCGCGCTGGAAGCCTGCAAACCTGCAACATAGTAGCAAAGACGACTACTGCAACTCTGTAACGCTGATCCTGCCGCCTTCTCGACTGTTTTCCTGCTTGTGCATGCTGTGGGGGTAGCCTGCCTCCTCTCTGCACCAGAAGCTCCGAAGAAATCTCCCGTGGGTCGACGGAATCTTCCCCCTGCAACCGCAGGCACCAAAAAGCTGCATTACCGGTCCCTTGGGTCTCCTCTCAGCACGACGAGCGAGGTCCCTCGAATCCAGCGACGCTGTCCAAGTGACCCCCACAGTCCAGTGACTCTTCAGCCCAAGTTTGGTGGAGGTAAGTCCTTGCCTCACCTCGCTGGGCTGCATTGCTGGGAACCGCGACTTTGCAGCTACTCCGGCCCCTGTGCACTTCCGGCGGAAAACCTTTGTGCACAGCCAAGCCTGGGTCCACGGCACTCTAACCTGCATTGCACGACTTTCTAAGTTGGTCTCCGGCGACGTGGGACTCCTTTGTGCAACTTCGGCGAGCACCGTTTCACGCATCCTCGTAGTGCCTGTTTCTGGCACTTCTCCGGGTGCTACCTGCTTCAGTGAGGGCTCTTTGTCTTGCTCGACGTCCCCTCTCTCTTCAGGTCCAATTTGCGACCTCCTGGGCCCCAGCAGCGTCCAAAAACGCTAACCGCACGATTTGCAGCTAGCAAGGCTTGTTAGCGTCCTTTCGGCGGGAAAACACTTCTGCACGACTCTCCACGGCGAGAGGGATCCGTCCACCAAAGGGGAAGTCTCTAGCCCTTTTCGTTCCTGCAGAAACCTCAGCTTCTTCTGTCCAGTCGAAGCTTCTTTGCACCCGCAGCTGGCATTTCCTGGGCATCTGCCCATCTCCGACTTGCTTGTGACTTTTGGACTTGGTCCCCTTGTTCCACAGGTACCCTAGATTGGAAATCCACAGTTGTTGCATTGCTGGTTTGTGTCTTTCCTGCATTATTCCTCTAACACGACTATTTTGTCCTTAGGGGAACTTTAGTGCACTTTGCACTCACTTTTCAGGGTCTTGGGGAGGGTTATATTTCTAACTCTCACTATTTTCTAATAGTCCCAGCGACCCTCTACAAGGTCACATAGGTTTGGGGTCCATTCGTGGTTCGCATTCCACTTTTGGAGTATATGGTTTGTGTTGCCCCTATCCCTATGTTTCCCCATTGCATCCTATTGTAACTATACATTGTTTGCACTGTTTTCTAAGACTATACTGCATATTTTTGCTATTGTGTATATATATCTTGTGTATATTTCCTATCCTCTCACTGAGGGTACACTCTAAGATACTTTGGCATATTGTCATAAAAATAAAGTACCTTTATTTTTAGTATAACTGTGTATTGTGTTTTCTTATGATATTGTGCATATGACACTAAGTGGTACTGTAGTAGCTTCACACGTCTCCTAGTTCAGCCTAAGCTGCTCTGCTAAGCTACCATTATCTATCAGCCTAAGCTGCTAGACACCCTATACACTAATAAGGGATAACTGGGCCTGGTGCAAGGTGCAAGTACCCCTTGGTACTCACTACAAGCCAGTCCAGCCTCCTACAACCCGAAGTTACACAAAGGAGTCCCACGTCGCCGGAGACCAACTTAGAAAGTCGTGCAATGCAGGTTAGAGTGCCGTGGACCCAGGCTTGGCTGTGCACAAAGGATTTCCGCCGGAAGTGCACAGAGGCCGGAGTAGCTGCAAAAGTCGCGGTTCCCAGCAATGCAGTCTGGCGTGGGGAGGCAAGGACTTACCTCCACCAAACTTGGACTAAAGAGTCACTGGACTGTGGGGGTCACTTGGACACAGTTGCTGGATTCGAGGGACCTCGCTCGTCGTGCTGAGAGGAGACCCAAGGGACCGGTGATGCAGTTCTTTGGTGCCTGCGGTTGCAGGGGGACGATTCCGTCGACCCACAGGAGATTTCTTCTGAGCTTCTAGTGCAGAGAGGAGGCAGACTACCCCCACAGCATGCACCACCAGGAAAACAGTCGAGAAGGCGGCAGGATCAGCGTTACAGAGTTGCAGTAGTCGTCTTTGCTACTATGTTGCACTTTTGCAGGCTTCCAGCGCGGTCAGCAGTCGATTCCTTGGCAGAAGGTGAAGAGAGAGATGCAGAGGAACTCGGATGAGCTCTTGCATTCGTTATCTAAAGTTACCCCAGAGACAGAGACCCTAAATAGCCAGAAAAGAGGGTTTGGCTACCTAGGAGAGAGGATAGGCTAGCAACACCTGAAGGAGCCTATCAGATGGAGTCTCTGACGTCACCTGGTGGCACTGGCCACTCAGAGCAGTCCAGTGTGCCAGCAGCACCTCTGTTTCCAAGATGGCAGAGGTCTGGAGCACACTGGAGGAGCTCTGGACACCTCCCAGGGGAGGTGCAGGTCAGGGGAGTGGTCACTCCCCTTTCCTTTGTCCAGTTTCGCGCCAGAGCAGGGTTAAGGGGTCCCTGAACCGGTGTAGACTGGCTTATGCAGAAATTGGCACCAAAAGTGCCCATGAAAGCATTTCCAGAGGCTGGGGGAGGCTACTCCTCCCCTGCCTTCACACCATTTTCCAAAGGGAGAGGGTGTAACACCCTCTCTCAGAGGAAGTCCTTTGTTCTGCCATCCTGGGACAAGCCTGGCTTGACCCCAGGAGGGCAGAAACCTGTCTGAGGGGTTGGCAGCAGCAGCAGCTGCAGTGAAACCCCAGGAAAGGCAGTTTGGCAGTACAAGGGTCTGTGCTACAGACCACTGGGATCATGGGATTGTGCCAACTATGCCAGGATGGCATAGAGGGGGCAATTCCATGATCATAGACATGTTACATGGCCATATTCGGAGTTACCATTGTGAAGATACATATAGGTAGTGACCTATATGTAGTGAGCGCGTGTAATGGTGTACCCGCACTCACAAAGTCCGGGGAATTGGCCCTGAACAAAGTGGGGGCACCTTGGCTAGTGCCAGGTTGCCCTCACACTAAGTAACTTTGCACCTAACCTTTACTAGGTAAAGGTTAGACATAAAGGTGACTTATAAGTTACTTAAGTGCAGTGTAAAATGGCTGTGAAATAACGTGGACGTTATTTCACTCAGGCTGCAGTGGCAGGCCTGTGTAAGAATTGTCAGAGCTCCCTATCGGTGGCAAAAGAAATGCTGCAGCCCATAGGGATCTCCTGGAACCCCAATACCCTGGGTACCTCAGTACCATATACTAGGGAATTATAAGGGTGTTCCAGTATGGCAATGTAAATTGGTGAAATTGGTCACTAGCCTGTTAGTGACAATTTGGAAAGAAATGAGAGAGCATAACCACTGAGGTTCTGATTAGCAGAGCCTCAGTGAGACAGTTAGTCACTACACAGGTAACACATTCAGGCACACTTATGAGCACTGGGGCCCTGGATACCAGGGTCCCAGTGACACATACAACTAAAACAACATATATACAGTGAAACATGGGGGTAACATGCCAGGCAAGATGGTACTTTCCTACACAACCCCCCCCCCAAACGAAGGACAATAAGACTAGCCATGACCTGATGAGTCTTCATTGTCTAAGTGGAAATATCTGGAGAGTCCATCTGCATTGGAGTGGCTACTCCCATGTCTATGTTCCACTGTATAGTCCATTCCCTGTAGGGATATGGACCACCTCAACAATTTAGGATTTTCCCCTTTCATTTGTTTTAGCCAAAGTAGAGGTTTGTGGTCTGTCTGAACAATGAAGTGAGTGCCTAACAGGTATGGCCTCAACTTCCTCAGTGCCCAGACCACAGCAAAGGCCTCCCTCTCAATGGCAGACCAACGCTTTTCTCTAGGGGTCAACCTCCTACTAATAAAAGCAACAGGTTGATCCTGGCCCTCAGAATTAAGTTGTGATAGGACTGCCCCTACTCCTAATTCAGATGCATCAGTTTGGACATAGAATTTTTTAGAGTAACAAGGGCTTTTCAGGACAGGTGCAGAGCACATGGCCTGCTTCAGCTCCTCAAAAGCTTTCTGACAGTTTGCTGTCCATAATACCTTTTTAGGCATTTTCTTGGATGTGAGGTCATTAAGAGGGGCTGCAATGGAGCCATAGTTCTTAATGAACCTCCTGTAATACCCAGTGAGGCCTAGGAAGGCTCTCACCTGAGTCTGAGTAGTAGGGGGAACCCAATAAATAATTGTTTGGATTTTCCCCTGAAGTGGTGCAATCTGTTCCCCACCAACAAGGTGTCCCAGATAAACCACCTTACCCTGCCCTATCTGGCACTTTGAAGCCTTGATAGTGAGGCCTGCCTTTTGCAGGGCCTCTAAAACATTCCATAGGTGGACCAGGTGATCATCCCAGCTGGAGCTAAAGACAGCTATATCGTCCAAATATGCTGCACTGAAAGCTTCCAGCCCTTGCAGGACTGTGTTCACCAACCTCTGAAAAGTGGCAGGTGCATTTTTCAATCCAAAAGGCATTACAGCGAACTGGTAATGTCCTCCAATGGTTGAAAATGCAGTTTTAGGTTTAGCATCTTCTGATAATTTGATCTGCCAATACCCTGCAGTCAAATCAAAAGTGCTTAGATACTTGGCAGATGCCAGTGTATCTATGAGCTCATCTGCCCTGGGTATAGGGTGAGCATCAGTTTTGGTTACCTGGTTGAGACCTCTGTAGTCTATACAAAACCGCATTTCTTCCTTTCCATCTTTGGAATGGGGTTTTGGTACAAGTACCACATGAGAAGCCCATGGACTTTCAGAGTGCTCAACCACTCCCAGTTCTAACATTGTCTGCACCTCTTGCTTTATACAGTCCCTGACATGGTCAGGCTGCCTATAGATCTTACTTTTGACAGGCAAACTGTCTCCAGTATCTATAGTGTGCTCACACCAAGAAGTGGTACCTGGCACAGTAGAGAAGAGTTTAGAAAACTGACCCAGGAGATTTATGCAATGGTCTTTCTGCTCAGCAGTAAGACAATCAGCCAAAACTACACCTTCCACAAGAGCATCTTGTTCTGTGGAAGAGAAGAGATCAGGTAGAGGATCACTGTCTTCTTCCTGTCCCTCATCAGTTGCCATGAGCAGGGTGAGATCAGCCCTGTCATAGTAGGGTTTCAGGCGGTTGACATGGAGCACCCTAAGGGGACTCCTGGCAGTGCCTAAGTCAACTAAATAGGTGACTTCACCCTTTTTCTCGACAATTGTGTGGGGCCCACTCCATTTATCTTGGAGTGCTCTTGGGGCCACAGGCTCCAAGACCCACACTTTCTGCCCTGGTTTGTACTAAACCAAAACAGCCTTCTGGTCATGCCATTGCTTTTGGAGCTCTTAGCTGGCCTGAAGGTTTTTACTGGCCTTTTTCATATACTCAGCCATCCTTGATCTGAGGCCAAGTACATAATCCACAATATCTTGTTTTGGAGCTTTTAATGGTTGTTCCCAACCCTCCTTGACAAGTGTTAGTGGACCCCTAACAGGGTGACCAAAGAGGAGTTCAAAGGGGCTGAAGCCCACTCCTTTCTGGGGTACCTCCCTGTAGGCAAAAAGGAGGCATGGTAACAGGATATCCCATCTCCTGCGGAGTTTTTCAGGGAGACCCATAATCATGCCTTTGAGAGTTTTGTTAAATCTCTCCACCAGTCCATTTGTTTGTGGATGATAGGGTGTAGTGAACTTGTAAGTCACACCACACTCCTTCCACATGGCCTTTAAGTATGCAGACATGAAATTGCTTCCCCTGTCTGATACTACTTCCTTTGGGAAGCCCATCCTGGAAAATATTCCCAGGAGGGCCTTTGCCACTGCAGGTGCTGTAGTGGTCCTTAAAGGAATTGCTTTAGGATATCTTGTGGCATGGTCCACTACCACCAAGATAAACCTATTGCCTGAAGCAGTAGGAGGGTCAAGGGGCCAACTATGTCAACCCCTACCCTTTCAAAGGGAACCCTGTAGGAGGCTGGACTGGCTTGTAGTGAGTACCAAGGGGTACTTGCACCTTGCACCAGGCCCAGTTATCCCTTATTAGTGTATAGGGTGTCAAGCAGCTTAGGCTGATAGATAATGGTAGCTTAGCAGAGCAGCTTAGGCTGAACTAGGAGACGTGTGAAGCTACTACAGTACCACCTAGTGTCATATGCACAATATCATAAGAAAACACAATACACAGTTATACTGAAAATAAAGGTACTTTATTTTTATGACAATATGCCAAAGTATCTTAGAGTGTACCCTCAGTGAGAGGATAGGAAATATACACAAGATATATATACACAATAGGAAAAATATGCAGTATAGTCTTAGAAAACAGTGCAAACAATGTATAGTTACAATAGGATGCAATGGGGAAACATAGGGATAGGGGCAACACAAACCATATACTCCAGAAGTGGAATGCGAACCACGAATGGACCCCAAACCTATGTGACCTTGTAGAGGGTCGCTGGGACTATTAGAAAATAGTGAGAGTTAGAAAAATAACCCTCCCCAAGACCCTGAAAAGTGAGTGCAAAGTGCACTAAAGTTCCTCTAAGGACAAAATAGTCGTGTTAGAGGAATAATGCAGGAAAGACACAAACCAGCAATGCAACAACTGTGGATTTCCAATCTAGGGTACCTGTGGAACAAGGGGACCAAGTCCAAAAGTCACAAGCAAGTCGGAGATGGGCAGATGCCCAGGAAATGCCAGCTGCGGGTGCAAAGAAGCTTCGACTGGACAGAAGAAGCTGAGGTTTCTGCAGGAACGAAAAGGGCTAGAGACTTCCCCTTTGGTGGACGGATCCCTCTCGCCTTGGAGAGTCGTGCAGAAGTGTTTTCCCGCCGGAAGGACGCCAACAAACCTTGCTACACGCAAATCGTGCATTTGGCGTTTTTGGATGCTGCTGGGGCCCAGGAGGGACCAGGAGGTCGCAAATTGGACCTGAAGAGAGAGGGGACGTCGAGCAAGACAAAGAGCCCTCACTGAAGCAGGTAGCACCCGGAGAAGTGCCAGAAACAGGCACTACGAGGATGCGTGAAACGGTGCTCGCCGAAGTTGCACAAAGGAGTCCCACGTCGCCGGAGACCAACTTAGAAAGTCGTGCAATGCAGGTTAGAGTGCCGTGGACCCAGGCTTGGCTGTGCACGAAGGATTTCCGCCGGAAGTGCACAGCGGCCGGAGTAGCTGCAAAGTCGCGGTTCCCAGCAATGCAGCCCAGCGAGGTGAGGCAAGGACTTACCTCCACCAAACTTGGGCTGAAGAGTCACTGGACTGTGGGGGTCACTTGGACAGCGTCGCTGGATTCGAGGGACCTCGCTCGTCGTGCTGAGAGGAGACCCAAGGGACCGGTAATGCAGCTTTTTGGTGCCTGCGGTTGCAGGGGGAAGATTCCGTCGACCCACGGGAGATTTCTTCGGAGCTTCTGGTGCAGAGAGGAGGCAGGCTACCCCCACAGCATGCACAAGCAGGAAAACAGTCGAGAAGGCGGCAGGATCAGCGTTACAGAGTTGCAGTAGTCGTCTTTGCTACTATGTTGCAGGTTTGCAGGCTTCCAGCGCGGTCAGCGGTCGATTCCTTATCAGAAGGTGAAGAGAGAGATGCAGAGGAACTCGGCTGAGCTCATGCATTCGTTATCTAAAGTTTCCCCAGAGACAGAGACCCTAAATAGCCAGAAAAGAGGGTTTGGCTACCTAAGAGAGAGGATAGGCTACTAACACCTGAAGGAGCCTATCAGCAGGAGTCTCTGACGTCACCTGGTGGCACTGGCCACTCAGAGCAGTCCAGTGTGCCAGCAGCACCTCTGTTTCCAAGATGGCAGAGGTCTGGAGCACACTGGAGGAGCTCTGGACACCTCCCAGGGGAGGTGCAGGTCAGGGGAGTGGTCACTCCCCTTTCCTTTGTCCAGTTTCGCGCCAGAGCAGGGGCTAAGGGGTCCCTGAACCGGTGTAGACTGGCTTATGCAGAATTGGGCACATCTGTGCCCAACAAAGCATTTCCAGAGGCTGGGGGAGGCTGTAGGAGGCTGGACTGGCTTGTAGTGAGTACCAAGGGGTACTTGCACCTTGCACCAGGCCCAGTTATCCCTTATTAGTGTATAGGGTGTCTAGCAGCTTAGGCTGATAGATAATGGTAGCTTAGCAGAGCAGCTTAGGCTGAACTAGGAGACGTGTGAAGCTACTACAGTACCACTTAGTGTCATATGCACAATATCATAAGAAAACACAATACACAGTTATACTAAAAATAAAGGTACTTTATTTTTATGACAATATGCCAAAGTATCTTAGAGTGTACCCTCAGTGAGAGGATAGGAAATATACACAAGATATATATACACAATAGCAAAAATATGCAGTATAGTCTTAGAAAACAGTGCAAACAATGTATAGTTACAATAGGATGCAATGGGGAAACATAGGGATAGGGGCAACACAAACCATATACTCCAGAAGTGGAATGCGAACCACGAATGGACCCCAAACCTATGTGACCTTGTAGAGGGTCGCTGGGACTATTAGAAAATAGTGAGAGTTAGCAAAATAACCCACCCCAAGACCCTGAAAAGTGAGTGCAAAGTGCACCAAAGTTCCCCTAAGGACAAAATAGTCGTGTTAGAGGGAGAATGCAAGGAAAACACAAATCAGCAATGCAACAACGATGGATTCCTGTCTGAGGGTACCTGTGGAACAAGGGGACCAAGTCCAAAAGTCACAAGCAGCTCGGAGATGGGCAGATGCCCAAGAAATGCCAGCGGTTGGTGCAAAGAAGCTCTTACTAGGCTGAAGAACTGTGAATACTGCAGGAACGACAAGGGCTAGAGACTTCCCCTTTGGAGGATGGATCCCCCACGCCTTGGAGAGTCGTGCAGAAGTGTTTTCCCGCCGAATGGACGCCAACAAGCCTTGCTACACGCAAATCGTGCGTTTGGCGTTTTTGGACGCTGCTGGGGCCCAGGAGGGACCAGAAGGTCGCAAATTGGACCTGCAGAGAGAGGGGACGTCGAGCAAGACAAAGAGCCCTCACTGAAGCAGGTAGCACCCGGAGAAGTGCCAGAAACAGGCACTACGAGGATGCGTGAAACGGTGCTCGCCGAAGTTGCACAAAGGAGTCCCACGTCGCCGGAGACCAACTTAGAAAGTCGTGCAATGCAGGTTAGAGTGCCGTGGACCCAGGCTTGGCTGTGCACACCGGATTTCCGCCGGAAGTGCACAGGGGCCGGAGAAGCTTGCAAAGTCGCGGTTCCCAGCAATGCAGCCCAGCGAGGTGAGGCAAGGACTTACCTCCACCAAACTTGGGCTGAAGAGTCACTGGACTGTGGGGGTCACTTGGACGGTGTCGCTGGATTCGAGGGACCTCGCTCGTCGTGCTGAGAGGAGACCCAAGGGACCGGAGATGCAGCTTTTTGGTGCCTGCGGTTGCAGGGGGAAGATTCCGTCGACCCACGGGAGATTTCTTCGGAGCTTCTGGTGCAGAGAGGAGGCAGACTACCCCCACAGCATGCACAAGCAGGAAAACAGTCGAGAAGGCGGCAGGATCAGCGTTACAGAGTTGCAGTAGTCGTCTTTGCTACTATGTTGCAGGTTTGCAGGCTTCCAGCGCGGTCAGCGGTCGATTCCTTATCAGAAGGTGAAGAGGGAGATGCAGAGGAACTCGGCTGAGCTCATGCATTCGTTATCTAAAGTTTCCCCAGAGACAGAGACCCTAAATAGCCAGAAAAGAGGGTTTGGCTACCTAGGAGAGAGGAAAGGCTACTAACACCTGAAGGAGCCTATCAGCAGGAGTCTCTGACGTCACCTGGTGGCACTGGCCACTCAGAGCAGTCCAGTGTGCCAGCAGCACCTCTGTTTCCAAGATGGCAGAGGTCTGGAGCACACTGGAGGAGCTCTGGACACCTCCCAGGGGAGGTGCAGGTCAGGGGAGTGGTCACTCCCCTTTCCTTTGTCCAGTTTCGCGCCAGAGCAGGGGCTAAGGGGTCCCTGAACCGGTGTAGACTGGCTTATGCAGAATTGGGCACATCTGTGCCCAACAAAGCATTTCCAGAGGCTGGGGGAGGCTACTCCTCCCCTGCCTTCACACCATTTTCCAAAGGGAGAGGGTGTCACACCCTCTCTCAGAGGAAGTTCTTTGTTCTGCCATCCTGGGCCAGGCCTGGCTGGACCCCAGGAGGGCAGCTGCCTGTCTGAGGGGTTGGCAGCAGCAGCAGCTGCAGTGAAACCCCAGGAAGGGCAGTCTGGCAGTACCAGGGTCGGTGCTACAGACCACTGGGATCATGGAATTGTACCAACAATGCCAGGATGGCATAGAGGGGGCAATTCCATGATCATAGACATGTTACATGGCCATATTCGGAGTTACCATGGTGAAGCTACATATAGGTAGTGACCTATATGTAGTGCACGCGTGTAATGGTGTCCCCGCACTCACAAAGTTCAGTGAATTGGCTCTGAACAATGTGGGGGCACCTTGGCTAGTGCCAGGGTGCCCTCACACTAAGTAACTTTGCACCTAACCTTTACCAGGTAAAGGTTAGACATATAGGTGACTTATAAGTTACTTAAGTGCAGTGTAAAATGGCTGTGAAATAACGTGGACGTTATTTCACTCAGGCTGCAGTGGCAGGCCTGTGTAAGAATTGTCAGAGCTCCCTATGGGTGGCAAAAGAAATGCTGCAGCCCATAGGGATCTCCTGGAACCCCAATACCCTGGGTACCTCAGTACCATATACTAGGGAATTATAAGGGTGTTCCAGTAAGCCAATGTAAATTGGTAAAAATGGTCACTAGCCTGTTAGTGACAATTTGAAAGTAATGAGAGAGCATAACCACTGAGGTTCTGGTTAGCAGAGCCTCAGTGAGACAGTTAGGCACCACACAGGGAACATATACATGCACACCTATGAGCACTGGGGCCCTGTGTGACAGGGTCCCAGTGACACATACATATAGGCCACAAACCTATGAGCACTGGGGTCCTGACTAGCAGGATCCCAGTGACACATAACAACCATACTGAAAACATGGTGTTTTCACTATGAGCACTGAGGCCTGGCTATCAGGATCCCAGTGAGACAGTGAAAACAGTGACAAACACCCTGACATACACTCACAAACAGGCCAAAAGTGGGGGTAACAAGGCTAGAAAGAGGCTACCTTCTCACACAACCCCCCCCCAAACGAAGGACAATAAGGCTAACCTTGGCCAGTTGAGACTTTATTGTCTAAGTGGTGATAAGTAGAGAGTAGCTCTGCAATAGACTGGTTACTCCCTTTATCATCCACTATATGGTTACTTCCCTGTGGGGATGTAAACCACCCTGTTTGAAGTTTTTTAGCTAAGCAACAATGTGAAGATGTATTTTCAGAGTTTCTATCAGTAAGTTTTAGTTTAGAGCAGTGGGAATTGTCCACTGAACCTATTTGTAGTGATGGAAATGCCAGACAGGGATGCTGTCTCAGAAAAGCCATAGCTGGGCAAAAACTTTGTCCATCTGGCTGGAAGAGAGAACAGGGATGCTGTTTCTCTTGAGTTGGAGCAGGGCAGGGATGCTGTCCTATGAGCTCCACACTAGGGCAGGGATGCTGTCCTAAGTGTTGTGAGGTAGTGCAGGGTTTCTGCACTAAAGTTTCTCTGGGAGGGTTGGAGGGATGCTCCATGTTAACTAAAATGGTGCTGTTTTTCTCACCAATGTTAGTTATCCCACAGAGAGGTACTTCCACCTCAGGGAGTCTAGCTTTGCCAGCTGATGATTCCCTTGGAACAGGTGCCACCCCAGGAGAGGTTTCTCCCACCACAGGAATAGTATCCTGAATGGTAGGGTGGTTAGGGGATACTGTGATACCCTTTTTACCTGTTGATGGAGAGGGATCCTGAGTTTTCAGGCCTTCTCTCCTTTGCTTTTTCATTTCACTTGAAATGAGAGGGAACAATTCCTCAGGGATGCCCAGCATGGCTGCATGGGCATAAAACTCTACATCAGCCCAACCTGAGGCCTCTAGGTCATTACCTAAGAGACAGTCTACAGGTAAGCTAGGTGATACCACCACCTGCTTAGGGCCAGTAACTCCACCCCAACTAAACTGAATTATAGCTAAGGGAAGAAACTTAGTGGAGTTATGGACATCAATAATCTTATGTTGTTGTCCAATGATGTGTTGTTCAGGAGGCACTAGGTTTTCAGTCACCAAAGTGAAACTGGCACCTGTGTCCCTGTAGGCCAAGGCCTCAACACCATTTATTGAAACTGTCTGCCTGTACTTATCCATTGTAAGGGGACAAGCAGCCAGTGTGGCAAGGCCAATGCCACTAGGTGTGACAGAAACTGTCTTGGGACTGATTACATCAGTTTCCACTATGGACCCATAAGTGAACCCAACTACACCCTTTGCTTGACTGTTGCCAGCAGTCCCACCACTAGTACCACTACTGCTAGGGGCACTAGAGCTTGATGTATTAGTGGTGGTAGGCTCAGGGGGTTTACCTGGACAGGACTTATCCCCTGGCCTATGGCCTCTATTTTTACACACAAAGCACCAAGGCTTTTTAATGTGTGCAGGTTGGGAAGAAGAGGAAGAATTTGTTTTATCCCCACCCTCTGAAGAGTGTTTAAGATTTGAAGTGGGATCTTTGGTTTTACCCTTATCCCCATGCTTATCTTGAGATTTTTCACCATCTTTCTTCTTATTGCCATCTTTGTCACCCCCTGTATGAACTTTTCTGTTCACCCTTGTTCTGACCCATTTGTCTGCCTTCTTTCCCAATTCTTGGGGAGAGGTCAGATCAGAGTCTACCAGGTACTGGTGCAACAAATCAGACACACAATTATTAAGTATATGCTCTCTCAGGATTGTGTTATACAGGCTTTCATAATCAGTAACTTTACTGCCATGTAACCACCCCTCCAAGGCCTTCACTGAATGGTCAATGAAATCAACCCAGTCTTGTGAAGACTCCTTTTTGGTCTCTCTGAACTTTATCCTGTACTGTTCAGTGGTTAAGCCATAACCATCCAGGAGTGCATTCTTAAGAACTGTAAAATTATTGGCATCACTTTCTTTCACAGTAAGGAGTCTATCCCTACCCTTTCCACTAAATGATAGCCATAGGATAGCAGCCCACTGCTTTTGAGGGACATCCTGTACAGCACAGGCCCTCTCAAGTGCAGCAAACCACTTGTTAATGTCATCCCCCTCCTTATAAGGGGGAACTATCTTGTGCAGATTCCTGGAATCATGCTCTTTTGCAGGATGACTATGGGGAATACTGCTGCTGCCACCATGGGTATCTAAACCCAACTTCTGTCTTTCCTTCTCTAATTCTAAAGACTGTCTATCCAAATCCAGCTGTTGCTTCTTGAGCTTCAGTCTGGTTTGTTCCACTCTCAATCTATTGAGCTCCCTTTCTAACAATCTGTCATCAGGGTGGGTGGGAGGGACATTTCTAGATACAGAGGTATGATGGGAATGAACAGAAGGAGACCTGTCCCTTACAGAGGGCACCCTAACAGCTTGGCTACCAGCATAATGTGAGATCACATCATCAGTATGGTGTGATTCAACCTCTGTACCAACTATGCTAGACTGTCTAGTAATGGGCAGGCTGAGAAGTTTCTTTCCTGAACCTTTTCCTGGGGGAGTCCCTGGATCAGATTGAGAACCATTAGCTACTTTTTCTACAGATTGGGCACTTATGGCCTTATCCTGTACTCTAAGCATATTAATTAACAGTTCTAAGGAAGGATTCTTCCCTACACTCAAACCTCTCTCTATGCAGAGACTCCTTGCTCCTTTCCAGCTAAGGTGATCATATGCAAGTTTGGACAGTTCAACATTTTTTCCTGTGCCAGACATTTTTTAGAGAGAGTTAAAGTGATAGAAAAAGAGAAAAAAGTTTTCAGAACTTTTTGGAAAGACAGAAAAAAACTTTTTAAACTTTTAAGAACTTTTTGAAAGTTTAGAAGTACTTTTCAGCACTTAGAAAAGAGTGAAAAGAGGAAATGCAAAACTTTTTGGCTATGTGTATATACACTGACCTTGTTTTGTATATTTTTCTCTTATGAAAAGTACAATGACAAGAGTGGTAAGTAGTCTCAAAGCACTTATCCCACCACTGCACAACCAATGTAGGAGGCTGGACTGGCTTGTAGTGAGTACCAAGGGGTACTTGCACCTTGCACCAGGCCCAGTTATCCCTTATTAGTGTATAGGGTGTCTAGCAGCTTAGGCTGATAGATAATGGTAGCTTAGCAGAGCAGCTTAGGCTGAACTAGGAGACGTGTGAAGCTACTACAGTACCACTTAGTGTCATATGCACAATATCATAAGAAAACACAATACACAGTTATACTAAAAATAAAGGTACTTTATTTTTATGACAATATGCCAAAGTATCTTAGAGTGTACCCTCAGTGAGAGGATAGGAAATATACACAAGATATATATACACAATAGCAAAAATATGCAGTATAGTCTTAGAAAACAGTGCAAACAATGTATAGTTACAATAGGATGCAATGGGGAAACATAGGGATAGGGGCAACACAAACCATATACTCCAGAAGTGGAATGCGAACCACGAATGGACCCCAAACCTATGTGACCTTGTAGAGGGTCGCTGGGACTATTAGAAAATAGTGAGAGTTAGCAAAATAACCCACCCCAAGACCCTGAAAAGTGAGTGCAAAGTGCACCAAAGTTCCCCTAAGGACAAAATAGTCGTGTTAGAGGGAGAATGCAAGGAAAACACAAATCAGCAATGCAACAACGATGGATTCCTGTCTGAGGGTACCTGTGGAACAAGGGGACCAAGTCCAAAAGTCACAAGCAGCTCGGAGATGGGCAGATGCCCAAGAAATGCCAGCGGTTGGTGCAAAGAAGCTCTTACTAGGCTGAAGAACTGTGAATACTGCAGGAACGACAAGGGCTAGAGACTTCCCCTTTGGAGGATGGATCCCCCACGCCTTGGAGAGTCGTGCAGAAGTGTTTTCCCGCCGAATGGACGCCAACAAGCCTTGCTACACGCAAATCGTGCGTTTGGCGTTTTTGGACGCTGCTGGGGCCCAGGAGGGACCAGAAGGTCGCAAATTGGACCTGCAGAGAGAGGGGACGTCGAGCAAGACAAAGAGCCCTCACTGAAGCAGGTAGCACCCGGAGAAGTGCCAGAAACAGGCACTACGAGGATGCGTGAAACGGTGCTCGACGAAGTTGCACAAAGGAGTCCCACGTCGCCGGAGACCAACTTAGAAAGTCGTGCAATGCAGGTTAGAGTGCCGTGGACCCAGGCTTGGCTGTGCACACAGGATTTCCGCCGGAAGTGCACAGGGGCCGGAGAAGCTTGCAAAGTCGCGGTTCCCAGCAATGCAGCCCAGCGAGGTGAGGCAAGGACTTACCTCCACCAAACTTGGGCTGAAGAGTCACTGGACTGTGGGGGTCACTTGGACGGTGTCGCTGGATTCGAGGGACCTCGCTCGTCGTGCTGAGAGGAGACCCAAGGGACCGGAGATGCAGCTTTTTGGTGCCTGCGGTTGCAGGGGGAAGATTCCGTCGACCCACGGGAGATTTCTTCGGAGCTTCTGGTGCAGAGAGGAGGCAGACTACCCCCACAGCATGCACAAGCAGGAAAACAGTCGAGAAGGCGGCAGGATCAGCGTTACAGAGTTGCAGTAGTCGTCTTTGCTACTATGTTGCAGGTTTGCAGGCTTCCAGCGCGGTCAGCGGTCGATTCCTTATCAGAAGGTGAAGAGGGAGATGCAGAGGAACTCGGCTGAGCTCATGCATTCGTTATCTAAAGTTTCCCCAGAGACAGAGACCCTAAATAGCCAGAAAAGAGGGTTTGGCTACCTAGGAGAGAGGAAAGGCTACTAACACCTGAAGGAGCCTATCAGCAGGAGTCTCTGACGTCACCTGGTGGCACTGGCCACTCAGAGCAGTCCAGTGTGCCAGCAGCACCTCTGTTTCCAAGATGGCAGAGGTCTGGAGCACACTGGAGGAGCTCTGGACACCTCCCAGGGGAGGTGCAGGTCAGGGGAGTGGTCACTCCCCTTTCCTTTGTCCAGTTTCGCGCCAGAGCAGGGGCTAAGGGGTCCCTGAACCGGTGTAGAATGGCTTATGCAGAATTGGGCACATCTGTGCCCAACAAAGCATTTCCAGAGGCTGGGGGAGGCTACTCCTCCCCTGCCTTCACACCATTTTCCAAAGGGAGAGGGTGTCACACCCTCTCTCAGAGGAAGTTCTTTGTTCTGCCATCCTGGGCCAGGCCTGGCTGGACCCCAGGAGGGCAGCTGCCTGTCTGAGGGGTTGGCAGCAGCAGCAGCTGCAGTGAAACCCCAGGAAGGGCAGTCTGGCAGTACCAGGGTCTGTGCTACAGACCACTGGGATCATGGAATTGTACCAACAATGCCAGGATGGCATAGAGGGGGCAATTCCATGATCATAGACATGTTACATGGCCATATTCGGAGTTACCATGGTGAAGCTACATATAGGTAGTGACCTATATGTAGTGCACGCGTGTAATGGTGTCCCCGCACTCACAAAGTTCAGTGAATTGGCTCTGAACAATGTGGGGGCACCTTGGCTAGTGCCAGGGTGCCCTCACACTAAGTAACTTTGCACCTAACCTTTACAAGGTAAAGGTTAGACATATAGGTGACTTATAAGTTACTTAAGTGCAGTGTAAAATGGCTGTGAAATAACGTGGACGTTATTTCACTCAGGCTGCAGTGGCAGGCCTGTGTAAGAATTGTCAGAGCTCCCTATGGGTGGCAAAAGAAATGCTGCAGCCCATAGGGATCTCCTGGAACCCCAATACCCTGGGTACCTCAGTACCATATACTAGGGAATTATAAGGGTGTTCCAGTAAGCCAATGTAAATTGGTAAAAATGGTCACTAGCCTGTTAGTGACAATTTGAAAGTAATGAGAGAGCATAACCACTGAGGTTCTGGTTAGCAGAGCCTCAGTGAGACAGTTAGGCACCACACAGGGAACATATACATGCACACCTATGAGCACTGGGGCCCTGTGTGACAGGGTCCCAGTGACACATACATATAGGCCACAAACCTATGAGCACTGGGGTCCTGACTAGCAGGATCCCAGTGACACATAACAACCATACTGAAAACATGGTGTTTTCACTATGAGCACTGAGGCCTGGCTATCAGGATCCCAGTGAGACAGTGAAAACAGTGACAAACACCCTGACATACACTCACAAACAGGCCAAAAGTGGGGGTAACAAGGCTAGAAAGAGGCTACCTTCTCACAGAGGCTACTCCTCCCCTGCCTTCACACCATTTTCCAAAGGGAGAGGGTGTCACACCCTCTCTCAGAGGAAGTTCTTTGTCCTGCCATCCTGGGCCAGGCCTGGCTGGACCCCAGGAGGGCAGCTGCCTGTCTGAGGGGTTGGCAGCAGCAGCAGCTGCAGTGAAACCCCAGGAAGGGCAGTCTGGCAGTACCAGGGTCTGTGCTACATACCACTGGGATCATGGAATTGTACCAACAATGCCAGGATGGCATAGAGGGGGCAATTCCATGATCATAGACATGTTACATGGCCATATTCGGAGTTACCATGGTGAAGCTACATATAGGTAGTGACCTATATGTAGTGCACGCGTGTAATGGTGTCCCCGCACTCACAAAGTTCAGTGAATTGGCTCTGAACAATGTGGGGGCACCTTGGCTAGTGCCAGGGTGCCCTCACACTAAGTAACTTTGCACCTAACCTTTACCAGGTAAAGGTTAGACATATAGGTGACTTATAAGTTACTTAAGTGCAGTGTAAAATGGCTGTGAAATAACGTGGACGTTATTTCACTCAGGCTGCAGTGGCAGGCCTGTGTAAGAATTGTCAGAGCTCCCTATGGGTGGCAAAAGAAATGCTTCAGCCCATAGGGATCTCCTGGAACCCCAATACCCTGGGTACCTCAGTACCATATACTGGGGAATTATAAGGGTATTCCAGTAAGCCAATGTAAATTGGTAAAAATGGTCACTAGCCTGTTAGTGACAATTTGAAAGTAATGAGAGAGCATAACCACTGAGGTTCTGGTTAGCAGAGCCTCAGTGAGACAGTTAGGCACCACACAGGGAACATATACATGCACACCTATGAGCACTGGGGCCCTGTGTGACAGGGTCCCAGTGACACATACATATAGGCCACAAACCTATGAGCACTGGGGTCCTGACCAGCAGGATCCCAGTGACACATAACAACCATACTGAAAACATGGTGTTTTCACTATGAGCACTGAGGCCTGGCTATCAGGATCCCAGTGAGACAGTGAAAACAGTGACAAACACCCTGACATACACTCACAAACAGGCCAAAAGTGGGGGTAACAAGGCTAGAAAGAGGCTACCTTCTCACACAACCCCCCCCCAAACGAAGGACAATAAGGCTAACCTTGGCCAGTTGAGACTTTATTGTCTAAGTGGTGATAAGTAGAGAGTAGCTCTGCAATAGACTGGTTACTCCCTTTATCATCCACTATATGGTTACTTCCCTGTGGGGATGTAAACCACCCTGTTTGAAGTTTTTTAGCTAAGCAACAATGTGAAGATGTATTTTCAGAATTTCTATCAGTAAGTTTTAGTTTAGAGCAGTGGGAATTGTCCACTGAACCTATTTGTAGAGATGGAAATGCCAGACAGGGATGCTGTCTCAGTAAAGCCATAGCTGGGCAAAAACTTTGTCCATATGGCTGGAAGAGAGAACAGGGATGCTGTTTCTCTTGAGTTGGAGCAGGGCAGGGATGCTGTCCTATCAGCTCCACACTAGGGCAGGGATGCTGTCCTAAGTGTTGTGAGGCAGTGCAGAGTTTCTGCACTAAAGTTTCTCTGGGCGGGTTGGAGGGATGCTCCATGTTAACTAAAATGGTGCTCTTTTTCTCACCAATGTTAGTTATCCCACAGAGAGGTACTTCCACCTCAGGGAGTACAGTTTTGCCAACTGATGATTCCCTTGGAACAGGTGCCACCCCAGGAGAGGTTTCTCCCACCACAGGAATGGTATCCTGAATGGTAGGGTGGTTAGGGGATACTGTGATACCCTTTTTACCTGTTGATGGAGAGGGTTCCTGAGTTTTCAGGCCTTCTCTCCTTTGCTTTTTCATTTCACTTGAAATGAGAGGGAACAATTCCTCAGGGATGCCCAGCATGGCTGCATGGGCATAAAACTCTACATCAGCCCAACCTGAGGCCTCTAGGTCATTACCTAAGAGACAGTCTACAGGTAAGCTAGGTGATACCACCACCTGCTTAGGGCCAGTAACTCCACCCCAACTAAACTGAATTATAGCTAAGGGAAGAAACTTAGTGGAGTTATGGACATCAATAATCTTATACTGTTGTCCAATGATGTGTTGTTCAGGAGGCACTAGGTTTTCAGTCACCAAAGTGAAACTGGCACCTGTGTCCCTGTAGGCCAAGGCCTCAACACCATTTATTGAAACTGTCTGCCTGTACTTATCCATTGTAAGGGGACAAGCAGCCAGTGTGGCAAGGCCAGTGCCACTAGGTGTGACAGAAACTGTCTTGGGACTGATTACATCAGTTTCCACTATGGACCCATAAGTGAACCCAACTACACCCTTTGCTTGACTGTTGCCAGCAGTCCCACCACTAGTACCACTACTGCTAGGGGCACTAGAGCTTGATGTATTAGTGGTGGTAGGCTCAGGGGGTTTACCTGGACAGGACTTATCCCCTGGCCTATGGCCTCTATTTTTACACACAAAGCACCAAGGCTTTTTAATGTGTGCAGGTTGGGAAGAAGAGGAAGAATTTGTTTTATCCCCACCCTCTGAAGAGTGTTTAAGATTTGAAGTGGGATCTTTGGTTTTACCCTTATCCCCATGCTTATCTTGAGATTTTTCACCATCTTTCTTCTTATTGCCATCTTTGTCACCCCCTGTATGAACTTTTCTGTTCACCCTTGTTCTGACCCATTTGTCTGCCTTCTTTCCCAATTCTTGGGGAGAGGTCAGATCAGAGTCTACCAGGTACTGGTGCAACAAATCAGACACACAATTATTAAGTATATGCTCTCTCAGGATTGTGTTATACAGGCTTTCATAATCAGTAACTTTACTGCCATGTAACCACCCCTCCAAGGCCTTCACTGAATGGTCAATGAAATCAACCCAGTCTTGTGAAGACTCCTTTTTGGTCTCTCTGAACTTTATCCTGTACTGTTCAGTGGTTAAGCCATAACCATCCAGGAGTGCATTCTTAAGAACTGTAAAATTATTGGCATCATTTTCTTTCACAGTAAGGAGCCTATCCCTACCTTTTCCACTAAATGATAGCCATAGGATAGCAGCCCACTGCCTTTGAGGGACATCCTGTACAACACAGGCCCTCTCAAGTGCAGCAAACCACTTGTTAATGTCATCCCCCTCCTTATAAGGGGGAACTATCTTGTGCAGATTCCTGGAATCATGCTCTTTTGCAGGATGACGATGGGGACTACTGCTGCTGCCACCATGGGTATCTAAACCCAACTTCTGTCTTTCCTTCTCTAATTCTAAAGACTGTCTATCCAAATCCAGCTGTTGCTTCTTGAGCTTCAGTCTGGTTTGTTCCACTCTCAATCTATTGAGCTCCCTTTCTAACAATCTGTCATCAGGGTGGGTGGGAGGGACATTTCTAGATACAGAGGTATGATGGGAATGAACAGAAGGAGACCTGTCCCTTACAGAGGGCACCCTAACAGCTTGGCTACCAGTATAATGTGAGAGCACACCATCAGTATGGTGTGATTCAACCTCTGTACCAACTATGCTAGACTGTCTAGTAATGGGCAGGCTGAGAAGTTTCTTTCCTGAACCTTTTCCTGGGGGAGTCCCTGGATCAGATTGAGAACCATTAGCTACTTTTTCACCAGATTTGGCACTTATGGCCTTATCCTGTACTCTAAGCATATTAATTAACAGTTCTAAGGAAGGATTCTTCCCTACACTCAAACCTCTCTCTATGCAGAGACTCCTTGCTCCTTTCCAGCTAAGGTGATCATATGCAAGTTTGGACAGTTCAACATTTTTGCCTGTGCCAGACATTTTTTAGAGAGAGTTAAAGTGATAGAAAAAGAGAAAAAAGTTTTCAGAACTTTTTGGAAAGACAGAAAAAACTTTAAAAACTTTTAAGAACTTTTTGAAAGTTTTAGAAGTACTTTTCAGCACTTAGAAAAGAGTGAAAAGAGGAAATGCAAAACTTTTTGGCTATGTGTATATACACTGACCTTGTTTTGTATATTTTTCTCTTCTGAAAAGTACAATGACAAGAGTGGTAAGTAGTCTCAAGCACTTATCCCACCACTGCACAACCAATGTAGGAGGCTGGACTGGCTTGTAGTGAGTACCAAGGGGTACTTGCACCTTGCACCAGGCCCAGTTATCCCTTATTAGTGTATAGGGTGTCTAGCAGCTTAGGCTGATAGATAATGGTAACTCAGCAGAGCAGCTTAGGCTGAACTAGGAGACGTGTGAAGCTACTACAGTACCACCTAGTGTCATATGCACAATATCATAAGAAAACACAATACACAGTTATACTAAAAATAAAGGTACTTTATTTTTATGACAATATGCCAAAGTATCTTAGAGTGTACCCTCAGTGAGAGGATAGGAAATATACACAAGATATATATACACAATAGCAAAAATATGCAGTATAGTCTTAGAAAACAGTGCAAACAATGTATAGTTACAATAGGATGCAATGGGGAAACATAGGGATAGGGGCAACACAAACCATATACTCCAGAAGTGGAATGCGAACCACGAATGGACCCCAAACCTATGTGACCTTGTAGAGGGTCGCTGGGACTATTAGAAAATAGTGAGAGTTAGAAAAATAACCCTCCCCAAGACCCTGAAAAGTGAGTGCAAAGTGCACTAAAGTTCCTCTAAGGACAAAATAGTCGTGTTAGAGGAATAATGCAGGAAAGACACAAACCAGCAATGCAACAACTGTGGATTTCCAATCTAGGGTACCTGTGGAACAAGGGGACCAAGTCCAAAAGTCACAAGCAAGTCGGAGATGGGCAGATGCCCAGGAAATGCCAGCTGCGGGTGCAAAGAAGCTTCGACTGGACAGAAGAAGCTGAGGTTTCTGCAGGAACGAAAAGGGCTAGAGACTTCCCCTTTGGTGGACGGATCCCTCTTGCCTTGGAGAGTCGTGCAGAAGTGTTTTCCCGCCGGAAGGACGCCAACAAACCTTGCTACACGCAAATCGTGCGTTTGGTGTTTTGTGGACGCTGCTGGGGCCCAGGAGGGACCAGGAGGTCGCAAATTGGACCTGAAGAGAGAGGGGACATCGAGCAAGACAAAGAGCCCTCACTGAAGCAGGTAGCACCCGGAGAAGTGCCAGAAACAGGCACTACGAGGATGCGTGAAACGGTGCTCGCCGAAGTTGCACAAAGGAGTCCCACGTCGCCGGAGACCAACTTAGAAAGTCGTGCAATGCAGGTTAGAGTGCCGTGGACCCAGGCTTGGCTGTGCACGAAGGATTTCCGCCGGAAGTGCACAGGGGCCGGAGTAGCTGCAAAGTCGCGGTTCCCAGCAATGCAGCCCAGCGAGGTGAGGCAAGGACTTACCTCCACCAAACTTGGGCTGAAGAGTCACTGGACTGTGGGGGTCACTTGGACAGCGTCGCTGGATTCGAGGGACCTCGCTCGTCGTGCTGAGAGGAGACCCAAGGGACCGGTAATGCAGCTTTTTGGTGCCTGCGGTTGCAGGGGGAAGATTCCGTCGACCCACGGGAGATTTCTTCGGAGCTTCTGGTGCAGAGAGGAGGCAGGCTACCCCCACAGCATGCACAAGCAGGAAAACAGTCGAGAAGGCGGCAGGATCAGCGTTACAGAGTTGCAGTAGTCGTCTTTGCTACTATGTTGCAGGTTTGCAGGCTTCCAGCGCGGTCAGCGGTCGATTCCTTATCAGAAGGTGAAGAGAGAGATGCAGAGGAACTCGGCTGAGCTCATGCATTCGTTATCTAAAGTTTCCCCAGAGACAGAGACCCTAAATAGCCAGAAAAGAGGGTTTGGCTACCTAGGAGAGAGGATAGGCTACTAACACCTGAAGGAGCCTATCAGCAGGAGTCTCTGACGTCACCTGGTGGCACTGGCCACTCAGAGCAGTCCAGTGTGCCAGCAGCACCTCTGTTTCCAAGATGGCAGAGGTCTGGAGCACACTGGAGGAGCTCTGGACACCTCCCAGGGGAGGTGCAGGTCAGGGGAGTGGTCACTCCCCTTTCCTTTGTCCAGTTTCGCGCCAGAGCAGGGGCTAAGGGGTCCCTGAACCGGTGCAGACTGGCTTATGCAGAATTGGGCACATCTGTGCCCAACAAAGCATTTCCAGAGGCTGGGGGAGGCTACTCCTCCCCTGCCTTCACACCATTTTCCAAAGGGAGAGGGTGTCACACCCTCTCTCTGAGGAAGTTCTTTGTCCTGCCATCCTGGGCCAGGCCTGGCTGGACCCCAGGAGGGCAGCTGCCTGTCTGAGGGGTTGGCAGCAGCAGCAGCTGCAGTGAAACCCCAGGAAGGGCAGTCTGGCAGTACCAGGGACTGTGCTACAGACCACTGGGATCATGGAATTGTACCAACAATGCCAGGATGGCATAGAGGGGGCAATTCCATGATCATAGACATGTTACATGGCCATATTCGGAGTTACCATGGTGAAGCTACATATAGGTAGTGACCTATATGTAGTGCACGCGTGTAATGGTGTCCCCGCACTCACAAAGTTCAGTGAATTGGCTCTGAACAATGTGGGGGCACCTTGGCTAGTGCCAGGGTGCCCTCACACTAAGTAACTTTGCACCTAACCTTTACCAGGTAAAGGTTAGACATATAGGTGACTTATAAGTTACTTAAGTGCAGTGTAAAATGGCTGTGAAATAACGTGGACGTTATTTCACTCAGGCTGCAGTGGCAGGCCTGTGTAAGAATTGTCAGAGCTCCCTATGGGTGGCAAAAGAAATGCTTCAGCCCATAGGGATCTCCTGGAACCCCAATACCCTCGGTACCTCAGTACCATATACTGGGGAATTATAAGGGTATTCCAGTAAGCCAATGTAAATTGGTAAAAATGGTCACTAGCCTGTTAGTGACAATTTGAAAGTAATGAGAGAGCATAACCACTGAGGTTCTGGTTAGCAGAGCCTCAGTGAGACAGTTAGGCACCACACAGGGAACATATACATGCACACCTATGAGCACTGGGGCCCTGTGTGACAGGGTCCCAGTGACACATACATATAGGCCACAAACCTATGAGCACTGGGGTCCTGACCAGCAGGATCCCAGTGACACATAACAACCATACTGAAAACATGGTGTTTTCACTATGAGCACTGAGGCCTGGCTATCAGGATCCCAGTGAGACAGTGAAAACAGTGACAAACACCCTGACATACACTCACAAACAGGCCAAAAGTGGGGGTAACAAGGCTAGAAAGAGGCTACCTTCTCACACAACCCCAACCACAGGCAGTGGAATAAGGGGTGCCTTTGGGGTGCCACCTGTCTTGCCACTGGCTTGACAGGTTTCACAGGACTTACAAAACTCTTTTGTGTCCTCAGACATTGTAGGCCAATGAAACAAGGGAACAAGCCTGTCCCAAGTTTTCATTTGTCCCACATGTCCAGCTAGGGGAATGTTGTGTGCTAGAGTTAGGAGGAACTTTCTGTACTCCTGAGGAATCACTAACCTCCTGGCAGTTCCAGGTTTAGGATCCCTTGCTTCAGTGTACAAGAGGTTGTCCTCCCAGTAAACTCTGTGAGAGTCACTGACATCCCCATTAGCCTGTTTGACAGCTTGCTGTCTTAGACCCTCTAGTGTGGGACAGGTTTGCTGTGCCACACTCAGCTCCTCCCTGGCAGGCCCCCCTTCACCCAAAAGCTCAGCAGTGTCTGCTTCCAGCTCCTCTGGTGTAGGTTCTGCACAGGGTGGAAATTCTTCTTCCTCAGAAGTAGAATCCACTGTAGAGGGAGGGATAGTAGGAAGTGGTTTACTTCTACTAGCCCTAGCTTTAGGGAGCACTTGGTCCATTGTTCCAGGATCCAAGCTACCCTGTCCTTTTTGCTTTTTGGCCTGAGCCCTGGTTAAAGCAAAAATATGCCCTGGGATGCCCAGCATTGCTGCATGGGCCTCCAACTCCACATCTGACCAAGCTGATGTCTCCAAATCATTTCCTAGTAGACAGTCTACAGGTAAATCTGTGGCTACCATAACTTTCTTTGGACCAGTAACCCCCCCCAGTTGAGATTTACAACAGCCATGGGGTGGCTAAGTGTGTTGTTGTGAGCATCGGTTACTTGGTACTGGTGACCAAGTAGGTGTTGTTCAGGGTGGACCAGTTTCTCTATGACCATAGTCACACTGGCTCCAGTGTCCCCGTAGGCCTGAACCTCAAAACCATTTATTAGGGGTAGCTGCTTGTACTTATCCATATTAAGGGGACAAGCAACTAAGGTGGCTAAATCAATAGCCCCCTCAGAGACTAACACAGCCTCTGTGGTCTCCCTAGCAAGACCAACCCCAACTAAGTTACTAAAAGTGAGCCCAGCTACTCCCTTGGATTGGCTATTAGTAGGTTTGCTCCCACCACCACTGCTATTAGTAGGGACACTAGGTGTAGCAGTAGGGGTTGTAGTGGTAGGAGGCTTGGTGCTTTTCTTTGGACAACTGGGATCTGTTCTCCAATGGCCTTTTACTTTACATAAATAGCACCATGGTTTCTTTTCTTTGTTTTGATTAAAAGAGGATTTGGGCCCACCACCCCCACCAGAGTGTTTTTGTTGGCCTGATGAAGACTCATTTTTAGATTTGTCCCCACCCTTGTCAGAAGACTTACCATCCTTCTTTTTGTTGCCATCTTTGTCACCCCCTGTATGAACTTTTCTGTTCACCCTTGTTCTGACCCATTTGTCTGCCTTCTTTCCCAATTCTTGGGGAGAGGTCAGATCAGAGTCCACCAAGTACTGGTGCAACAAATCAGACACACAATTATTAAGAATATGCTCTCTCAGGATCAAGTTATACAGGCTGTCATAATCAGTAACTTTACTGCCATGTAACCACCCCTCCAAGGCTTTCACTGAATGGTCAATGAAATCAACCCAGTCTTGTGAAGACTCCTTTTTGGTCTCTCTGAACTTTATCCTGTATTGTTCAGTGGTTAAGCCATAACCACCCAGGAGTGCATTCTTAAGAACTGTAAAATTATTGGCATCACTTTCTTTCACAGTAAGGAGCCTATCCCTACCTTTTCCACTAAATGATAGCCATAGGATAGCAGCCCACTGCCTTTGAGGGACATCCTGTACAGCACAGGCCCTCTCAAGTGCAGCAAACCACTTGTTAATGTCATCCCCCTCCTTATAAGGGGGAACTATCTTGTGCAGATTCCTGGAATCATGCTCTTTTGCAGGATGACTATGGGGAATACTGCTGCTGCCACCATGGATTTCTAAACCCAATTTCTGTCTTTCCTTCTCTAGTTCTAAAGACTGTCTATCCAAATCCAGCTGTTGCTTTTTAAGCTTCAGTCTGGTTTGTTCCACCCTCAACTTATTGAGTTCCCTTTCTAACAATCTGTTATCAGGGTTGGTGGGAGGGACATTCCTAGACACAGAGGTATGATGGGAATGAACAGAAGGAGACCTGTCCCTTACAAAGGGCACCCTAACAGCTTGGCTGACAGTGTAATGTAAGAGCACACCATCTATATGATGTGACTCCACCTCAGTACCAACTATGCTAGACTGTCTAGTAATGGGCAGGCTAAGAAGTTTCTTTCCTGAATCTTTTCCTGGGGGAGTCCCTGGATCAGATTGGGAACCATTAGCTACTTTTTCAACAGATGGGGCACTTTTTGCCTTATCTTGTTCTCTAAGCATGTTAAGTAACAATTCCAAGGAAGGATTCCTCCCTACACTCAAACCTCTCTCTATGCAGAGACTCCTTGCTCCTTTCCAGCTAAGGTGATCATATGCAAGTTTGGACAGATCAACATTTTGGCCTGTGCCAGACATTTTTTGGAGAGAGTTAAAGTGATAGAAAAAGAGAAAAAAGTTTGTCAGAGCCTTTTAGAAAGACAGAAAAAAAAACTTTTTAAACTTTTAAGAACTTTTTGAAAGTTTAGAACTACTTTTCAGCACTTAGAAAAGAGTGAAAAGAGGAAATGCAAAACTTTTTAGCTATGTGTACACACACTGAACTTGTTTTGTATATTTTTCTCTTATGAAAAGTACAATGACAAGAGTGGTATGTAGCCTCAAAGCACTTATCCCACCGCTGCACAACCAATGTAGGAGGCTGGACTGGCTTGTAGTAGGTACCTAGGGGTACTTGCACCTTGCACCAGGCCCAGTTATCCCTTATTAGTGTATAGGGTGTCTAGCAGCATAGGCTGATAGATAATGGTAGCTTAGCAGAGCAGCTTAGGCTGAACTAGGAGACGTGTGAAGCTCCTACAGTACCACTTAGTGTCATATGCACAATACCATAAGAAAACACAATACATAGTTATACTAAAAATAAAGGTACTTTATTTTTATGACAATATGCCAAAGTATCTTAGAGTGTACCCTCAGTGAGAGGATAGGAAATATACACAAGATATATGTACACAATACCAAAAATATGCAGTATAGTCTTAGAAAACAGTGCAAACAATGTATAGTTACAATAGGATGCAATGGGGACACATAGGGATGGGGCAACACAAACCATATACTCCAAAAGTGGAATGCGACCCACGAATGGACCCCAAACCTATGTGACCTTGTAGAGGGTCGCTGGGACTATTAGAAAATAGTGAGGGTTAGAAAAATAGCCCACCCCAAGACCCTGAAAAGTGAGTGCAAAGTGCACTAAAGTTCCCCAAAGGACATAGAAGTCGTGAAAGGGGAATTCTGCAGGAAAGACACAAACCAGCAATGCAACAACGATGGATTTCCAGTCGAGGGTACCTGTGGAACAAGGGGACCAAGTCCAAAAGTCACAAGCAAGTCGGAGATGGGCAGATGCCCAGGAAATGCCAGCTGTGGGTGCAAAGAAGCTTCTACTGTACAGAAGAAGGTTAGGTTTCTGCAGGAACGACAAGGGCTAGAGACTTCCCCTTTGGAGGACGGATCCCTCACGCCATGGAGAGTCGTGCAGAAGTGTTTTCCCGCCGAAAGACCGCCAACAAGCCTTGCTAGCTGCAAATCGTGCGGTAAGCGTTTTTGGACGCTGCTGTGGCCCAGGAGGGACCAGGATGTCGCAAATTGCGTCAGGAGACAGAGGGGACGTCGAGCAAGACAAGGAGCCCTCTCAGCAGCAGGTAGCACCCGGAGAAGTGCCAGAAACAGGCACTACGAGGATGCATGAAACGGTGCTCACCCGAAGTTACACAAAGGAGTCCCACGTCGCCAGAGACCAACTTAGAAAGTCGTGCAATGCAGGTTAGAGTGCCGTGGACCAAGGCTTGGCTGTGCACAAAGGATTTCCGCCGGAAGTGCACAGAGGCCAGAGTAGCTGCAAAAGTCGCGGTTCCCAGCAATGCAGTCTGGTGTGGGGAGGCAAGGACTTACCTCCACCAAACTTGGACTGAAGAGTCACTGGACTGTGAGGGTCACTTGGACACAGTTGCTGGATTCGAGGGACCTCGCTCGTCGTGCTGAGAGGAGACCCAAGGGACCAGTGATGCAGTTCTTTGGTGCCTGCGGTTGCAGGGGGACAATTCCGTCGACCCGCGGGAGATTTCTTCGGAGCTTCTAGTGCAGAGAGGAGGCAGACTACCCCCACAGCATGCACCACCAGGAAAACAGTCGAGAAGGGGGCAGGATCAGCGTTACAGAGTTGCAGTAGTCGTCTTAGCTACTTTGTTGCAGGTTTGCAGGCTTCCAGCGCGGTCAGCAGTCGATTCCTTGGCAGAAGGTGAAGAAAGAGATGCAGAGGAACTCGGATGAGCTCTTGCATTCGTTATCTAAAGTTTCCCCAGAGACAGAGACCCTAAATAGCCAGAAAAGAGGGTTTGGCTACTTAGGAGAGAGGATAGGCTAGCAACACCTGAAGGAGCCTATCACAAGGAGTCTCTGACGTCACCTGGTGGCACTGGCCACTCAGAGCAGTCCAGTGTGCCAGCAGCACCTCTGTTTCCAAGATGACAGAGGTCTGGAGCACACTGGAGGAGCTCTTGACACCTCCCAGGGGAGGTGCAGGTCAGGGGAGTGGTCACTCCCCTTTCCTTTGTCCAGTTTCGCGCCAGAGCAGGGCTAAGGGGTCCCCTGAACCGGTGTAGACTGGCTTATGCAGAATTGGGCACATCTGTGCCCAAGAAAGCATTTCCAGAGGCTGGGGGAGGCTACTCCTCCCCTGCCTTCACACCATTTTCCAAAGGGAGAGGGTGTAACACCCTCTCTCAGAGGAAGTCCTTTGTTCTGCCATCCTGGGACAAGCCTGGCTTGACCCCAGGAGGGCAGAAACCTGTCTGAGGGGTTGGCAGCAGCAGCAGCTGCAGTGAAACCCCAGGAAAGGCAGTTTGGCAGTACCAGGGTCTGTGCTACAGACCACTGGGATCATGGGATTGTGCCAACTATGCCAGGATGGCATAGAGGGGGCAATTCCATGATCATAGACATGTTACATGGCCATATTCGGAGTTACCATTGTGAAGCTACATATAGGTAGTGACCTATATGTAGTGCACGCGTGTAATGGTGTCCCCGCACTCACAAAGTCCGGGGAATTGGCCCTGAACAATGTGGGGGCACCTTGGCTAGTGCCAGGGTGCCCTCACACTAAGTAACTTTGCACCTAACCTTTACCAGGTAAAGGTTAGACATATAGGTGACTTATAAGTTACTTAAGTGCAGTGTAAAATGGCTGTGAAATAACGTGGACGTTATTTCACTCAGGCTGCAGTGGCAGGCCTGTGTAAGAATTGTCAGAGCTCCCTATGGGTGGCAAAAGAAATGCTGCAGCCCATAGGGATCTCCTGGAACCCCAATACCCTGGGTACCTCAGTACCATATACTAGGGAATTATAAGGGTGTTCCAGTAAGCCAATGTAAATTGGTAAAATTGGTCACTAGCCTGTTAGTGACAATTTAGAAAGAAATGAGAGATCATAACCACTGAGGTTCTGATTAGCAGAGCCTCAGTGAGACAGTTAGTCACTACACAGGTAACACATTCAGGCACACTTATGAGCACTGGGGCCCTGGATACCAGGGTCCCAGTGACACATACAACTAAAACAACATATATACAGTGAAAAATGGGGGTAACATGCCAGGCAAGATGGTACTTTCCTACAGCGTCACAATGGTAACTCCGAACATGGCCATGTAACATGATCCCCCGAGTCTCTAGCACAGACCCGGGTACTGCCAAACTGCCTTTCCCGGGGTTTCACTGCAGCTGCTGCTGCTGCCAACCCCTCAGACAGGTTTCTGCCCTCCTGGGGTCCAGCCAGGCCTGGCCCAGGAAGGCAGAACAAAGGACTTCCTCAGAGATAGGGTGTTACACCCTCTCCCTTTGGAAAAAGGTGTCAGGGATGGGGAGGAGTAGCCTCCCCCAGCCTCTGTAAATGCTTTGATGGGCACAGATGGTGCCCATCTCTGCATAAGCCAATCTACACCGGTTCAGGGATCCCCCAGCCCTGCTCTGGCGTGAAACTAGACAAAGGAAAGGGGAGTGACCACTCCCCTGATCTGCACCTCCCAGGGGAGGTGCCCAGAGCTCCTCCAGCGTGCCCCAGACCTCTGCCATCTTGGATTCAGAGGTGTGCTGGCACACTGGACAGCTCTGAGTGGCCAGGGCCAGCAGGTGACGTCAGAGACTCCTTCTGATAGGCTCTTGCCTGTGTTACTAGCCTATCCTCCTTCCTAAGTAGCCAAACCTCCTTTTCTGGCTATTTAGGGTCTCTGCTTTGGGGAATTCTTCAGATACCGAATGTAAGAGCTCATTAGAGTTCCTCTGCATCTCCCTCTTCACCTTCTGCCAAAGGATCGACCGCTGACTGCTCAGGACACCAGCAAAACCGCAACAAAGTAGCAAAGACGACTACTGCAATCTTGTATCGCTTCATCCTGCCGGCTTTCTCGACTATTTCCTGGTGGTGCATGCTCTGGGGGTAGCCTGCCTCCTTCTTGCACCAGGAGCTCTGAAGAAATCTCCCGTGGGTCGACGGAATCTTCCCCCTGCAACCGCAGGCAACAAAAGACTGCATCACCGGTCCTCTGGGTCCCCTCTCAGTACGACGAGCGTGGTCCCTGGAAGTCAGCAACTCTGTCCAAGTGACTACCACAGTCCAGTGACTCTTCAGTCCAAGTTTGGTGGAGGTAAGTCCTTGCCTCCCCACGCTAGACTGCATTGCTGGGTACCGTGTGCTTTGCAGCTGCTCCGGCTGCTGTGCACTCTTCCAGGATTTCCTTTGTGCACAGCCAAGCCTGGGTCCCCGACACTCTAACCTGCAGTGCACAACCTTCTGAGTTGTCCTCCGGCATCGTGGGACTCCCTTTTCTGACTTCGGGTGGACTCCGGTTCACTCATCTTCCAAGTGCCTGTTCAGGTACTTCTGCGGGTGCTGCCTGCTTCTGTGAGGGCTCCCTGACTTGCTGGGCGCACCCTCTGTCTCCTCATCCAAGTGGCGACATCCTGGTTCCTCCTGGGCCAAAGCAGCACCTACAAACCCTAACCGCGATCCTGGCAGCTAGCAAGGCTTGTTTGCGGTCTTTCTGCGTGGGAACACCTCTGCAAGCTTCTTCACGACGTGGGACATCCATACTCCAAAGGGGAAGTTCCTAGTCCTCTTTGTTCTTGCAGAAACCAAAGCTTCTTCCATCCGGTGGCCTCTTCTTTGCACCCTCAGCTGGCATTTCCTGGGCATCTGCCCACTCTCGACATTGTCGCGACTCTTGGACTTGGTCCCCTTGTTTCACAGGTACTCAGGTCCGGAAATCCACTGTTGTTGCTTTGCTGGTGTTGGTCTTCCTTGCAGAAACCCCACTATCACGACTTCTGTGCTCTCTGGGGGTTATAGGTGCACTTTGCACCTACTTTTCACGGTCTTGGGGTGGGCTATTTTTCTAACCCTCACTGTTTTCTTACAGTCCCAGCGACCCTCTACAAGCTCACATAGGTTTGGGGTCCATTCGTGGTTCGCATTCCACTTTTGGAGTATATGGTTTGTGTTGCCCACAAACCTATGTGCTCCTATTGTAATCTACTGTAACTTTACATTGCTTGCATTACTTCCTTTTGCTATTACTGCATGTTTTTGGTATTGTGTACATATATCTTGTGTATATTTGGCATCCTCATATTGAGGGTACTCACTGAGATACTTTTGGCATATTGTCATAAAAATAAAGTGCCTTTATTTTTAGTATATCTGTGTACTGTGTTTTCTTATGATATTGTGCCTATGACACCAGTGGTATAGTAGGAGCTTTGCATGTCTCCTAGTTCAGCCTAAGCTGCTCTGCTATAGCTACCTTCTATCAGCCTAAGCTGCTAGAAACACCTCTTCTACACTAATAAGGGATAACTGGACCTGGTACAGAGTGTAAGTACCTCTTGGTACCCACTACAAGCCAGGCCAGCCTCCTACACGACCGTGGCGGAAACCGCCAACAAAGACAGCCACTTTAACACTCCGACCGCCATGGCGGTACAAACAAACAGCGCAGCGGTCACCGCCAACAGATAGGTGGGAGACAATGTACCGCCCACACTATTATGACAAGCCAATCCGCCACCTTTTCCAGGGCGGATTCACCGTGGATAAAAACACTGCGGAAACAGGAGTCCCGAAAGGAAAACGCTCACCTCTACACACCCCACGAGGAACGAGGACACCATGGACCCGGGACTCCAAATTCTACCTGCAATAGTCTTCTTGCTCCTCTACCAGGAGCACGAACGCCGGCGGCGAAGACCACGGTGAGTATTGAACCTACGACACAGGGGAGGGGGAGGCAAAAAACAGGGGGACACACACGCAACACCCCCACCCTCACCCACTACAACACACACACTAATGCATATCAATACATCACAATTACACCCCCCAAACCCCCTGGAAGAATGCAAAGACAATAGAAAATGAGTGTAACCATTGTAATATATTAAAAGCAAGTAGGCAGAAATATATATATACACCATGTACATAATATATACCAAGCATAGTAGTCCAGGTAGTGCTCTAAGAAACTCAATGGAACACTGGGACCACATGGTATGGGCGAGGCCCACACAAGATCCCCCACCATGACGGGGAGAACACTGCAGGGGCATCAGAGAGCAACTAAACAGGCACCTCAGGGGAGGGAAAAGGGGGGCACCTCAGCCGCTTGAGTGCACAACGCCAAATCCACGAGGGGGCCACATGCCCACTGTTGAATCCTGGGGAGTGCAAAGCCACAGTCTCTCAAGTCTCTACAGTGGGTGGGTTGCCCGCTGTTCAATCCTGGGGAGTGCAAAGCCACAGTCTCTCAAGTCTCTACAGTGGGTGGTTTGCCCACTGTTCAATCCTGGGGAGTGCAAAGCCACAGTCTCTCAAGTCTCTACAGTGGGTGGATGTAGGAGGCTGGACTGGCTTGTAGTGAGTACCAAGGGGTACTTGCACCTTGCACCAGGCCCAGTGATCCCTTATTAGTGTATAGGGTGTCTAGCAGCTTAGGCTGATAGATAATGGTAGCTTAGCAGAGCAGCTTAGGCTGAACTAGGAGACGTGTGAAGCTACTACAGTACCACCTAGTGTCATATGCACAATATCATAAGAAAACACAATACACAGTTATACTAAAAATAAAGGTACTTTATTTTTATGACAATATGCCAAAGTATCTTAGAGTGTACCCTCAGTGAGAGGATAGGAAATATACACAAGATATATATACACAATAGCAAAAATATGCAGTATAGTCTTAGAAAACAGTGCAAACAATGTATAGTTACAATAGGATGCAATGGGGACACATAGGGATAGGGGCAACACAAACCATATACTCCAAAAGTGGAATGCGAACCACGAATGGACCCCAAACCTATGTGACCTTGTAGAGGGTCGCTGGGACTATTAGAAAATAGTGAGAGTTAGAAAAATAACCCTCCCCAAGACCCTGAAAAGTGAGTGCAAAGTGCACTAAAGTTCCCCTAAGGACAAAGAAGTCGTGTTAGAGGAATAATGCATGAAAGACACAAACCAACAATGCAACAACTGTGGATTTCCAATCTAGGGTACCTGTGGAACAAGGGGACCAAGTCCAAAAGTCACAAGCAAGTCGGAGATGGGCATATGCCCAGGAAAAGCCAGCTGTGGATGCAAAGAAGCTTCTACTGGACAGAAGAAGCTGAGGTTTCTGCAGGAACGAAAAGGGCTAGAGACTTCCCCTTTGGTGGACGGATCCCTCTCGCCGTGGAGAGTCGTGCAGAAGGGTTTTCCCACTGAAAGAACGCCAATAAGCCTTGCTAGCTGCAAATCGTGCGGTTAGCGTTTTTGGACGCTGCTGTGGCCCTGGAGGGACCAGGAGGTCGCAAATTGGACCAGGAGAGAGAGGGGACGTCGAGCAAGACAAGGAGCCCTCTCAGCAGCAGGTAGCACCCGGAGAAGTGCCAGAAACAGGCACTACGAGGATGCGTGAAATGGTGCTCACCCGAAGTTACACAAAGGAGTCCCACGTCGCCGGAGACCAACTTAGAAAGTCGTGCAATGCAGGTTAGAGTGCCGTGGACCCAGGCTTGGCTGTGCACGAAGGATTTCCGCCGGAAGTGCACAGGGGCCGGAGTAGCTGCAAAAGTCGCGGTTCTCAGCAATGCAGTCTAGCGAGGTGAGGCAAGGACTTACCTCCACCAAACTTGGACTGAAGAGTCACTGGACTGTGGGAGTCACTTGGACAGAGTTGCTGGATTCGAGGGACCTCGCTCGTCGTGCTGAGAGGAGACCCAAGGGACCGGTAATACAGCTTTTTGGTGCCTGCGGTTGCAGGGGGAAGATTCCGTCGACCCATGGGAGATTTCTTCGGAGCTTCTAGTGCAGAGAGGAGGCAGACTACCCCCACAGCATGCACCACCAGGAAAACAGTCGAGAAGGGGGCAGGATCAGCGTTACAGAGTTGCAGTAGTCGTCTTAGCTACTTTGTTGCAGGTTTGCAGGCTTCCAGCGCGGTCAGCAGTCGATTCCTTGGCAGAAGGTGAAGAAAGAGATGCAGAGGAACTCGGATGAGCTCTTGCATTCGTTATCTAAAGTTTCCCCAGAGACAGAGACCCTAAATAGCCAGAAAAGAGGGTTTGGCTACTTAGGAGAGAGGATAGGCTAGCAACACCTGAAGGAGCCTATCACAAGGAGTCTCTGACGTCACCTGGTGGCACTGGCCACTCAGAGCAGTCCAGTGTGCCAGCAGCACCTCTGTTTCCAAGATGGCAGAGGTCTGGAGCACACTGGAGGAGCTCTGGACACCTCCCAGGGGAGGTGCAGGTCAGGGGAGTGGTCACTCCCCTTTCCTTTGTCCAGTTTCGCGCCAGAGCAGGGCTAAGGGGTCCCCTGAACCGGTGTAGACTGGCTTATGCAGAATTGGGCACATCTGTGCCCAAGAAAGCATTTCCAGAGGCTGGGGGAGGCTACTCCTCCCCTGCCTTCACACCATTTTCCAAAGGGAGAGGGTGTAACACCCTCTCTCAGAGGAAGTCCTTTGTTCTGCCATCCTGGGACAAGCCTGGCTTGACCCCAGGAGGGCAGAAACCTGTCTGAGGGGTTGGCAGCAGCAGCAGCTGCAGTGAAACCCCAGGAAAGGCAGTTTGGCAGTACCAGGGTCTGTGCTACAGACCACTGGGATCATGGGATTGTGCCAACTATGCCAGGATGGCATAGGGGGGGCAATTCAATGATCATAGACATGTTACATGGCCATATTCGGAGTTACCATTGTGAAGCTACATATAGGTAGTGACCTATATGTAGTGCACGCGTGTAATGGTGTCCCCGCACTCACAAAGTTCAGGGAATTGGCTCTGAACAATGTGGGGGCACCTTGGCTAGTGCCAGGGTGCCCTCACACTAAGTAACTTTGCACCTAACCTTTACCAGGTAAAGGTTAGACATATAGGTGACTTATAAGTTACTTAAGTGCAGTGTAAAATGGCTGTGAAATAACGTGGACGTTATTTCACTCAGGCTGCAGTGGCAGGCCTGTGTAAGAATTGTCAGAGCTCCCTATGGGTGGCAAAAGAAATGCTGCAGCCCATAGGGATCTCCTGGAACCCCAATACCCTGGGTACCTCAGTACCATATACTAGGGAATTATAAGGGTGTTCCAGTAAGCCAATGTAAATTGGTAAAATTGGTCACTAGCCTGTTAGTGACAATTTAGAAAGAAATGAGAGAGCATAACCACTGAGGTTCTGATTAGCAGAGCCTCAGTGAGACAGTTAGTCACTACACAGGTAACACATTCAGGCACACTTATGAGCACTGGGGCCCTGGTGAACAGGGTCCCAGTGACACATACAACTAAAACAACATATATACAGTGAAAAATGGGGGTAACATGCCAGGCAAGATGGTACTTTCCTACAGTGGATGCCCACTGCCATATCCTGGGGAGTGCAAAGCCACAGTCTCTCAAGTCTCTACAGTGGGTGGGTTGTCCACTGTTCATTCCTGGGGAGTGCAAAGCCACAGTCTCTCAAGTCTCTACAGTGGGTGGTTTGCCCACTGTTCAATCCTGGGGAGTGCAAAGCCACAGTCTCTCAAGTCTCTACAGTGGGTGGATGTAGGAGGCTGGACTGGCTTGTAGTGAGTACCAAGGGGTACTTGCACCTTGCACCAGGCCCAGTGATCCCTTATTAGTGTATAGGGTGTCTAGCAGCTTAGGCTGATAGATAATGGTAGCTTAGCAGAGCAGCTTAGGCTGAACTAGGAGACGTGTGAACCTACTACAGTACCACCTAGTGTCATATGCACAATATCATAAGAAAACACAATACACAGTTATACTAAAAATAAAGGTACTTTATTTTTATGACAATATGCCAAAGTATCTTAGAGTGTACCCTCAGTGAGAGGATAGGAAATATACACAAGATATATATACACAATAGCAAAAATATGCAGTATAGTCTTAGAAAACAGTGCAAACAATGTATAGTTACAATAGGATGCAATGGGGACACATAGGGATAGGGGCAACACAAACCATATACTCCAAAAGTGGAATGCGAACCACGAATGGACCCCAAACCTATGTGACCTTGTAGAGGGTCGCTGGGACTATTAGAAAATAGTGAGAGTTAGAAAAATAACCCTCCCCAAGACCCTGAAAAGTGAGTGCAAAGTGCACTAAAGTTCCCCTAAGGACAAAGAAGTCGTGTTAGAGGAATAATGCAGGAAAGACACAAACCAACAATGCAACAACTGTGGATTTCCAATCTAGAGTACCTGTGGAACAAGGGGACCAAGTCCAAAAGTCACAAGCAAGTCGGAGATGGGCATATGCCCAGGAAATGCCAGCTGTGGATGCAAAGAAGCTTCTACTGGACAGAAGAAGCTGAGGTTTCTGCAGGAACGAAAAGGGCTAGAGACTTCCCCTTTGGTGGACGGATCCCTCTTGCCGTGGAGAGTCGTGCAGAAGTGTTTTCCCGCTGAAAGAACGCCAATAAGCCTTGCTAGCTGCAAATCGTGCGGTTAGCATTTTTGGACGCTGCTGTGGCCCTGGAGGGACCAGGAGGTCGCAAATTGGACCAGGAGAGAGAGGGGACGTCGAGCAAGACAAGGAGCCCTCTCAGCAGCAGGTAGCACCCGGAGAAGTGCCAGAAACAGGCACTACGAGGATGCGTGAAATGGTGCTCACCCGAAGTTACACAAAGGAGTCCCACGTCGCCGGAGACCAACTTAGAAAGTCGTGCAATGCAGGTTAGAGTGCCGTGGACCCAGGCTTGGCTGTGCATGAAGGATTTCCGCCGGAAGTGCACAGGGGCCGGAGTAGCTGCAAAAGTCGCGGTTCCCAGCAATGCAGTCTAGCGAGGTGAGGCAAGGACTTACCTCCACCAAACTTGGACTGAAGAGTCACTGGACTGTGGGAGTCACTTGGACAGAGTTGCTGGATTCGAGGGACCTCGCTCGTCGTGCTGAGAGGAGACCCAAGGGACCGGTAATACAGCTTTTTGGTGCCTGCGGTTGCAGGGGGAAGATTCCGTCGACCCACGGGAGATTTCTTCGGAGCTTCTAGTGCAGAGAGGAGGCAGACTACCCCCACAGCATGCACCACCAGGAAAACAGTCGAGAAGGGGGCAGGATCAGCGTTACAGAGTTGCAGTAGTCGTCTTAGCTACTTTGTTGCAGGTTTGCAGGCTTCCAGCGCGGTCAGCAGTCGATTCCTTGGCAGAAGGTGAAGAAAGAGATGCAGAGGAACTCGGATGAGCTCTTGCATTCGTTATCTAAAGTTTCCCCAGAGACAGAGACCCTAAATAGCCAGAAAAGAGGGTTTGGCTACTTAGGAGAGAGGATAGGCTAGCAACACCTGAAGGAGCCTATCACAAGGAGTCTCTGACGTCACCTGGTGGCACTGGCCACTCAGAGCAGTCCAGTGTGCCAGCAGCACCTCTGTTTCCAAGATGACAGAGGTCTGGAGCACACTGGAGGAGCTCTTGACACCTCCCAGGGGAGGTGCAGGTCAGGGGAGTGGTCACTCCCCTTTCCTTTGTCCAGTTTCGCGCCAGAGCAGGGCTAAGGGGTCCCCTGAACCGGTGTAGACTGGCTTATGCAGAATTGGGCACATCTGTGCCCAAGAAAGCATTTCCAGAGGCTGGGGGAGGCTACTCCTCCCCTGCCTTCACACCATTTTCCAAAGGGAGAGGGTGTAACACCCTCTCTCAGAGGAAGTCCTTTGTTCTGCCATCCTGGGACAAGCCTGGCTTGACCCCAGGAGGGCAGAAACCTGTCTGAGGGGTTGGCAGCAGCAGCAGCTGCAGTGAAACCCCAGGAAAGGCAGTTTGGCAGTACCAGGGTCTGTGCTACAGACCACTGGGATCATGGGATTGTGCCAACTATGCCAGGATGGCATTGAGGGGGCAATTCCATGATCATAGACATGTTACATGGCCATATTCGGAGTTACCATTGTGAAGCTACATATAGGTAGTGACCTATATGTAGTGCACGCGTGTAATGGTGTCCCCGCACTCACAAAGTCCGGGGAATTGGCCCTGAACAATGTGGGGGCACCTTGGCTAGTGCCAGGGTGCCCTCACACTAAGTAACTTTGCACCTAACCTTTACCAGGTAAAGGTTAGACATATAGGTGACTTATAAGTTACTTAAGTGCAGTGTAAAATGGCTGTGAAATAACGTGGACGTTATTTCACTCAGGCTGCAGTGGCAGGCCTGTGTAAGAATTTTCAGAGCTCCCTATGGGTGGCAAAAGAAATGCTGCAGCCCATAGGGATCTCCTGGAACCCCAATACCCTGGGTACCTCAGTACCATATACTAGGGAATTATAAGGGTGTTCCAGTAAGCCAATGTAAATTGGTAAAATTGGTCACTAGCCTGTTAGTGACAATTTAGAAAGAAATGAGAGATCATAACCACTGAGGTTCTGATTAGCAGAGCCTCAGTGAGACAGTTAGTCACTACACAGGTAACACATTCAGGCACACTTATGAGCACTGGGGCCCTGGATACCAGGGTCCCAGTGACACATACAACTAAAACAACATATATACAGTGAAAAATGGGGGTAACATGCCAGGCAAGATGGTACTTTCCTACAGCGTCACAATGGTAACTCCGAACATGGCCATGTAACATGATCCCCCGAGTCTCTAGCACAGACCCGGGTACTGCCAAACTGCCTTTCCCGGGGTTTCACTGCAGCTGCTGCTGCTGCCAACCCCTCAGACAGGTTTCTGCCCTCCTGGGGTCCAGCCAGGCCTGGCCCAGGAAGGCAGAACAAAGGACTTCCTCAGAGATAGGGTGTTACACCCTCTCCCTTTGGAAAAAGGTGTCAGGGATGGGGAGGAGTAGCCTCCCCCAGCCTCTGTAAATGCTTTGATGGGCACAGATGGTGCCCATCTCTGCATAAGCCAATCTACACCGGTTCAGGGATCCCCCAGCCCTGCTCTGGCGTGAAACTAGACAAAGGAAAGGGGAGTGACCACTCCCCTGATCTGCACCTCCCAGGGGAGGTGCCCAGAGCTCCTCCAGCGTGCCCCAGACCTCTGCCATCTTGGATTCAGAGGTGTGCTGGCACACTGGACAGCTCTGAGTGGCCAGGGCCAGCAGGTGACATCAGAGACTCCTTCTGAAAGGCTCTTGCCTGTGTTACTAGCCTATCCTCCTTCCTAAGTAGCCAAACCTCCTTTTCTGGCTATTTAGGGTCTCTGCTTTGGGGAATTCTTCAGATACCGAATGTAAGAGCTCATTAGAGTTCCTCTGCATCTCCCTCTTCACCTTCTGCCAAAGGATCGACCGCTGACTGCTCAGGACACCTGCAAAACCGCAACAAAGTAGCAAAGACGACTACTGCAATCTTGTATCGCTTCATCCTGCCGGCTTTCTCGACTGTTTCCTGGTGGTGCATGCTCTGGGGGTAGCCTGCCTCCTTCTTGCACCAGGAGCTCTGAAGAAATCTCCCGTGGGTCGACGGAATCTTCCCCCTGCAACCGCAGGCAACAAAAGACTGCATCACCGGTCCTCTGGGTCCCCTCTCAGCACGACGAGCGTGGTCCCTGGAAGTCAGCAACTCTGTCCAAGTGACTACCACAGTCCAGTGACTCTTCAGTCCAAGTTTGGTGGAGGTAAGTCCTTGCCTCCCCACGCTAGACTGCATTGCTGGGTACCGTGTGCTTTGCAGCTGCTCCGGCTGCTGTGCACTCTTCCAGGATTTCCTTTGTGCACAGCCAAGCCTGGGTCCCCGACACTCTAACCTGCAGTGCACAACCTTCTGAGTTGTCCTCCGGCATCGTGGGACTCCCTTTTCTGACTTCGGGTGGACTCCGGTTCACTCATCTTCCAAGTGCCTGTTCAGGTACTTCTGCGGGTGCTGCCTGCTTCTGTGAGGGCTCCCTGACTTGCTGGGCGCCCCCTCTGTCTCCTCATCCAAGTGGCGACATCCTGGTTCCTCCTGGGCCAAAGCAGCACCTACAAACCCTAACCGCGATCCTGGCAGCTAGCAAGGCTTGTTTGCGGTCTTTCTGCGTGGGAACACCTCTGCAAGCTTCTTCACGACGTGGGACATCCATACTCCAAAGGGGAAGTTCCTAGTCCTCTTTGTTCTTGCAGAAACCAAAGCTTCTTCCATCCGGTGGCCTCTTCTTTGCACCCTCAGCTGGCATTTCCTGGGCATCTGCCCACTCTCGACATTGTCGCGACTCTTGGACTTGGTCCCCTTGTTTCACAGGTACTCAGGTCCGGAAATCCACTGTTGTTGCTTTGCTGGTGTTGGTCTTCCTTGCAGAAACCCCACTATCACGACTTCTGTGCTCTCTGGGGGTTATAGGTGCACTTTGCACCTACTTTTCACGGTCTTGGGGTGGGCTATTTTTCTAACCCTCACTGTTTTCTTACAGTCCCAGCGACCCTCTACAAGCTCACATAGGTTTGGGGTCCATTCGTGGTTCGCATTCCACTTTTGGAGTATATGGTTTGTGTTGCCCACAAACCTATGTGCTCCTATTGTAATCTACTGTAACTTTACATTGCTTGCATTACTTCCTTTTGCTATTACTGCATGTTTTTGGTATTGTGTACATATATCTTGTGTATATTTGGCATCCTCATATTGAGGGTACTCACTGAGATACTTTTGGCATATTGTCATAAAAATAAAGTGCCTTTATTTTTAGTATATCTGTGTACTGTGTTTTCTTATGATATTGTGCCTATGACACCAGTGGTATAGTAGGAGCTTTGCATGTCTCCTAGTTCAGCCTAAGCTGCTCTGCTATAGCTACCTTCTATCAGCCTAAGCTGCTAGAAACACCTCTTCTACACTAATAAGGGATAACTGGACCTGGTACAGAGTGTAAGTACCTCTTGGTACCCACTACAAGCCAGGCCAGCCTCCTACACGACCGTGGCGGAAACCGCCAACAAAGACAGCCACTTTAACACTCCGACCGCCATGGCGGTACAAACAAACAGCGCAGCGGTCACCGCCAACAGATAGGTGGGAGACAATGTACCGCCCACACTATTATGACAAGCCAATCCGCCACCTTTTCCAGGGCGGATTCACCGTGGATAAAAACACTGCGGAAACAGGAGTCCCGAAAGGAAAACGCTCACCTCTACACACCCCACGAGGAACGAGGACACCATGGACCCGGGACTCCAAATTCTACCTGCAATAGTCTTCTTGCTCCTCTACCAGGAGCACGAACGCCGGCGGCGAAGACCACGGTGAGTATTGAACCTACGACACAGGGGAGGGGGAGGCAAAAAACAGGGGGACACACACGCAACACCCCCACCCTCACCCACTACAACACACACACTAATGCATATCAATACATCACAATTACACCCCCCAAACCCCCTGGAAGAATGCAAAGACAATAGAAAATGAGTGTAACCATTGTAATATATTAAAAGCAAGTAGGCAGAAATATATATATACACCATGTACATAATATATACCAAGCATAGTAGTCCAGGTAGTGCTCTAAGAAACTCAATGGAACACTGGGACCACATGGTATGGGCGAGGCCCACACAAGATCCCCCACCATGACGGGGAGAACACTGCAGGGGCATCAGAGAGCAACTAAACAGGCACCTCAGGGGAGGGAAAAGGGGGGCACCTCAGCCGCTTGAGTGCACAACGCCAAATCCACGAGGGGGCCACATGCCCACTGTTCAATCCTGGGGAGTGCAAAGCCACAGTCTCTCAAGTCTCTACAGTGGGTGGGTTGCCCGCTGTTCAATCCTGGGGAGTGCAAAGCCACAGTCTCTCAAGTCTCTACAGTGGGTGGTTTGCCCACTGTTCAATCCTGGGGAGTGCAAAGCCACAGTCTCTCAAGTCTCTACAGTGGGTGGATGTAGGAGGCTGGACTGGCTTGTAGTGAGTACCAAGGGGTACTTGCACCTTGCACCAGGCCCAGTGATCCCTTATTAGTGTATAGGGTGTCTAGCAGCTTAGGCTGATAGATAATGGTAGCTTAGCAGAGCAGCTTAGGCTGAACTAGGAGACGTGTGAAGCTACTACAGTACCACCTAGTGTCATATGCACAATATCATAAGAAAACACAATACACAGTTATACTAAAAATAAAGGTACTTTATTTTTATGACAATATGCCAAAGTATCTTAGAGTGTACCCTCAGTGAGAGGATAGGAAATATACACAAGATATATATACACAATGGCAAAAATATGCAGTATAGTCTTAGAAAACAGTGCAAACAATGTATAGTTACAATAGGATGCAATGGGGACACATAGGGATAGGGGCAACACAAACCATATACTCCAAAAGTGGAATGCGAACCACGAATGGACCCCAAACCTATGTGACCTTGTAGAGGGTCGCTGGGACTATTAGAAAATAGTGAGAGTTAGAAAAATAACCCTCCCCAAGACCCTGAAAAGTGAGTGCAAAGTGCACTAAAGTTCCCCTAAGGACAAAGAAGTCGTGTTAGAGGAATAATGCAGGAAAGACACAAACCAACAATGCAACAACTGTGGATTTCCAATCTAGGGTACCTGTGGAACAAGGGGACCAAGTCCAAAAGTCACAAGCAAGTCGGAGATGGGCATATGCCCAGGAAAAGCCAGCTGTGGATGCAAAGAAGCTTCTACTGGACAGAAGAAGCTGAGGTTTCCGCAGGAACGAAAAGGGCTAGAGACTTCCCCTTTGGTGGACGGATCCCTCTCGCCGTGGAGAGTCGTGCAGAAGTGTTTTCCCGCTGAAAGAACGCCAATAAGCCTTGCTAGCTGCAAATCGTGCGGTTAGCGTTTTTGGACGCTGCTGTGGCCCTGGAGGGACCAGGAGGTCGCAAATTGGACCAGGAGAGAGAGGGGACGTCGAGCAAGACAGGGAGCCCTCTCAGCAGCAGGTAGCACCCGGAGAAGTGCCAGAAACAGGCACTACGAGGATGCGTGAAATGGTGCTCACCCGAAGTTACACAAAGGAGTCCCACGTCGCCGGAGACCAACTTAGAAAGTCGTGCAATGCAGGTTAGAGTGCCGTGGACCCAGGCTTGGCTGTGCACGAAGGATTTCCGCCGGAAGTGCACAGGGGCCGGAGTAGCTGCAAAAGTCGCGGTTCTCAGCAATGCAGTCTAGCGAGGTGAGGCAAGGACTTACCTCCACCAAACTTGGACTGAAGAGTCACTGGACTGTGGGAGTCAATTGGACAGAGTTGCTGGATTCGAGGGACCTCGCTCGTCGTGCTGAGAGGAGACCCAAGGGACCGGTAATACAGCTTTTTGGTGCCTGCGGTTGCAGGGGGAAGATTCCGTCGACCCACAGGAGATTTCTTCGGAGCTTCTAGTGCAGAGAGGAGGCAGACTACCCCCACAGCATGCACCACCAGGAAAACAGTCGAGAAGGGGGCAGGATCAGCGTTACAGAGTTGCAGTAGTCGTCTTAGCTACTTTGTTGCAGGTTTGCAGGCTTCCAGCGCGGTCAGCAGTCGATTCCTTGGCAGAAGGTGAAGAAAGAGATGCAGAGGAACTCGGATGAGCTCTTGCATTCGTTATCTAAAGTTTCCCCAGAGACAGAGACCCTAAATAGCCAGAAAAGAGGGTTTGGCTACTTAGGAGAGAGGATAGGCTAGCAACACCTGAAGGAGCCTATCACAAGGAGTCTCTGATGTCACCTGGTGGCACTGGCCACTCAGAGCAGTCCAGTGTGCCAGCAGCACCTCTGTTTCCAAGATGGCAGAGGTCTGGAGCACACTGGAGGAGCTCTGGACACCTCCCAGGGGAGGTGCAGGTCAGGGGAGTGGTCACTCCCCTTTCCTTTGTCCAGTTTCGCGCCAGAGCAGGGCTAAGGGGTCCCCTGAACCGGTGTAGACTGGCTTATGCAGAATTGGGCACATCTGTGCCCAAGAAAGCATTTCCAGAGGCTGGGGGAGGCTACTCCTCCCCTGCCTTCACACCATTTTCCAAAGGGAGAGGGTGTAACACCCTCTCTCAGAGGAAGTCCTTTGTTCTGCCATCCTGGGACAAGCCTGGCTTGACCCCAGGAGGGCAGAAACCTGTCTGAGGGGTTGGCAGCAGCAGCAGCTGCAGTGAAACCCCAGGAAAGGCAGTTTGGCAGTACCAGGGTCTGTGCTACAGACCACTGGGATCATGGGATTGTGCCAACTATGCCAGGATGGCATAGGGGGGGCAATTCAATGATCATAGACATGTTACATGGCCATATTCGGAGTTACCATTGTGAAGCTACATATAGGTAGTGACCTATATGTAGTGCACGCGTGTAATGGTGTCCCCGCACTCACAAAGTTCAGGGAATTGGCTCTGAACAATGTGGGGGCACCTTGGCTAGTGCCAGGGTGCCCTCACACTAAGTAACTTTGCACCTAACCTTTACCAGGTAAAGGTTAGACATATAGGTGACTTATAAGTTACTTAAGTGCAGTGTAAAATGGCTGTGAAATAACGTGGACGTTATTTCACTCAGGCTGCAGTGGCAGGCCTGTGTAAGAATTGTCAGAGCTCCCTATGGGTGGCAAAAGAAATGCTGCAGCCCATAGGGATCTCCTGGAACCCCAATACCCTGGGTACCTCAGTACCATATACTAGGGAATTATAAGGGTGTTCCAGTAAGCCAATGTAAATTGGTAAAATTGGTCACTAGCCTGTTAGTGACAATTTAGAAAGAAATGAGAGAGCATAACCACTGAGGTTCTGATTAGCAGAGCCTCAGTGAGACAGTTAGTCACTACACAGGTAACACATTCAGGCACACTTATGAGCACTGGGGCCCTGGTGAACAGGGTCCCAGTGACACATACAACTAAAAGAACATATATACAGTGAAAAATGGGGGTAACATGCCAGGCAAGATGGTACTTTCCTACAGTGGATGCCCACTGCCATATCCTGGGGAGTGCAAAGCCACAGTCTCTCAAGTCTCTACAGTGGGTGGGTTGTCCACTGTTCAATCCTGGGGAGTGCAAAGCCACAGTCTCTCAAGTCTCTACAGTGGGTGGTTTGCCCACTGTTCAATCCTGGGGAGTGCAAAGCCACAGTCTCTCAAGTCTCTACAGTGGGTGGATGCAGGAGGCTGGACTGGCTTGTAGTGAGTACCAAGGGGTACTTGCACCTTGCACCAGGCCCAGTGATCCCTTATTAGTGTATAGGGTGTCTAGCAGCTTAGGCTGATAGATAATGGTAGCTTAGCAGAGCAGCTTAGGCTGAACTAGGAGACGTGTGAACCTACTACAGTACCACCTAGTGTCATATGCACAATATCATAAGAAAACACAATACACAGTTATACTAAAAATAAAGGTACTTTATTTTTATGACAATATGCCAAAGTATCTTAGAGTGTACCCTCAGTGAGAGGATAGGAAATATACACAAGATATATATACACAATAGCAAAAATATGCAGTATAGTCTTAGAAAACAGTGCAAACAATGTATAGTTACAATAGGATGCAATGGGGACACATAGGGATAGGGGCAACACAAACCATATACTCCAAAAGTGGAATGCGAACCACGAATGGACCCCAAACCTATGTGACCTTGTAGAGGGTCGCTGGGACTATTAGAAAATAGTGAGAGTTAGAAAAATAACCCTCCCCAAGACCCTGAAAAGTGAGTGCAAAGTGCACTAAAGTTCCCCTAAGGACAAAGAAGTCGTGTTAGAGGAATAATGCAGGAAAGACACAAACCAACAATGCAACAACTGTGGATTTCCAATCTAGGGTACCTGTGGAACAAGGGGACCAAGTCCAAAAGTCACAAGCAAGTCGGAGATGGGCATATGCCCAGGAAATGCCAGCTGTGGATGCAAAGAAGCTTCTACTGGACAGAAGAAGCTGAGGTTTCTGCAGGAACGAAAAGGGCTAGAGACTTCCCCTTTGGTGGACGGATCCCTCTCGCCGTGGAGAGTCGTGCAGAAGTGTTTTCCCGCTGAAAGAACGCCAATAAGCCTTGCTAGCTGCAAATCGTGCGGTTAGCGTTTTTGGACGCTGCTGTGGCCCTGGAGGGACCAGGAGGTCGCAAATTGGACCAGGAGAGAGAGGGGACGTCGAGCAAGACAAGGAGCCCTCTCAGCAGCAGGTAGCACCCGGAGAAGTGCCAGAAACAGGCACTACGAGGATGCGTGAAATGGTGCTCACCCGAAGTTACACAAAGGAGTCGCCGGAGACCAACTTAGAAAGTCGTGCAATGCAGGTTAGAGTGCCGTGGACCCAGGCTTGGCTGTGCACGAAGGATTTCCGCCGGAAGTGCACAGGGGCCGGAGTAGCTGCAAAAGTCGCGGTTCCCAGCAATGCAGTCTAGCGAGGTGAGGCAAGGACTTACCTCCACCAAACTTGGACTGAAGAGTCACTGGACTGTGGGAGTCACTTGGACAGAGTTGCTGGATTCGAGGGACCTCGCTCGTCGTGCTGAGAGGAGACCCAAGGGACCGGTAATACAGCTTTTTGGTGCCTGCGGTTGCAGGGGGAAGATTCCGTCGACCCACGGGAGATTTCTTCGGAGCTTCTAGTGCAGAGAGGAGGCAGACTACCCCCACAGCATGCACCACCAGGAAAACAGTCGAGAAGGGGGCAGGATCAGCGTTACAGAGTTGCAGTAGTCGTCTTAGCTACTTTGTTGCAGGTTTGCAGGCTTCCAGCGCGGTCAGCAGTCGATTCCTTGGCAGAAGGTGAAGAAAGAGATGCAGAGGAACTCGGATGAGCTCTTGCATTCGTTATCTAAAGTTTCCCCAGAGACAGAGACCCTAAATAGCCAGAAAAGAGGGTTTGGCTACTTAGGAGAGAGGATAGGCTAGCAACACCTGAAGGAGCCTATCACAAGGAGTCTCTGACGTCACCTGGTGGCACTGGCCACTCAGAGCAGTCCAGTGTGCCAGCAGCACCTCTGTTTCCAAGATGGCAGAGGTCTGGAGCACACTGGAGGAGCTCTGGACACCTCCCAGGGGAGGTGCAGGTCAGGGGAGTGGTCACTCCCCTTTCCTTTGTCCAGTTTCGCGCCAGAGCAGGGCTAAGGGGTCCCCTGAACCGGTGTAGACTGGCTTATGCAGAATTGGGCACATCTGTGCCCAAGAAAGCATTTCCAGAGGCTGGGGGAGGCTACTCCTCCCCTGCCTTCACACCATTTTCCAAAGGGAGAGGGTGTAACACCCTCTCTCAGAGGAAGTCCTTTGTTCTGCCATCCTGGGACAAGCCTGGCTTGACCCCAGGAGGGCAGAAACCTGTCTGAGGGGTTGGCAGCAGCAGCAGCTGCAGTGAAACCCCAGGAAAGGCAGTTTGGCAGTACCAGGGTCTGTGCTACAGACCACTGGGATCATGGGATTGTGCCAACTATGCCAGGATGGCATAGGGGGGGCAATTCAATGATCATAGACATGTTACATGGCCATATTCGGAGTTACCATTGTGAAGCTACATATAGGTAGTGACCTATATGTAGTGCACGCGTGTAATGGTGTCCCCGCACTCACAAAGTTCAGGGAATTGGCTCTGAACAATGTGGGGGCACCTTGGCTAGTGCCAGGGTGCCCTCACACTAAGTAACTTTGCACCTAACCTTTACCAGGTAAAGGTTAGACATATAGGTGACTTATAAGTTACTTAAGTGCAGTGTAAAATGGCTGTGAAATAACGTGGACGTTATTTCACTCAGGCTGCAGTGGCAGGCCTGTGTAAGAATTGTCAGAGCTCCCTATGGGTGGCAAAAGAAATGCTGCAGCCCATAGGGATCTCCTGGAACCCCAATACCCTGGGTACCTCAGTACCATATACTAGGGAATTATAAGGGTGTTCCAGTAAGCCAATGTAAATTGGTAAAATTGGTCACTAGCCTGTTAGTGACAATTTAGAAAGAAATGAGAGAGCATAACCACTGAGGTTCTGATTAGCAGAGCCTCAGTGAGACAGTTAGTCACTACACAGGTAACACATTCAGGCACACTTATGAGCACTGGGGCCCTGGTGAACAGGGTCCCAGTGACACATACAACTAAAACAACATATATACAGTGAAAAATGGGGGTAACATGCCAGGCAAGATGGTACTTTCCTACAGTGGATGCCCACTGCCATATCCTGGGGAGTGCAAAGCCACAGTCTCTCAAGTCTCTACAGTGGGTGGGTTGCCCACTGTTCAATCCTGGGGAGTGCAAAGCCACAGTCTCTCAAGTCTCTACAGTGGGTGGTTTGCCCACTGTTCAATCCTGGGGAGTGCAAAGCCACAGTCTCTCAAGTCTCTACAGTGGGTGGTTTGCCCACTGTTCATTCCTGGGGAGTGCAAAGCCACAGTCTCTCAAGTCTCTACAGTGGGTGGGTTCCCACTGCCATATCCTGGGGAGTGCAAAGCCACAGTCTCACAAGTGAATAACAGTCTCCACTGGTTCTGTAGGGGGCATGGTGCCCAGAGTGCTTCATCCTGCTAAGGACAGAGTTAGTGGATGACAGTCTCCACTGGTTCTGGAGGGGGCATGGTGCCCAGAGTGCTTCATCCTGCCAAGGATTGGGGTAGTGGATGCTTTTCTCCACTGGTTCTGGAGGGGGCACGGTGCCCAGAGTACTTCATCCTGCTAAGGACAGAGGTAGTGGGTGACAGTCTCCACTGGTTCTGGAGGGGGCATGGTGCCCAGAGTGCTTCATCCTGCTAAGGACAGAGGTAGTGGATGACAGTCTCCACTGGTTCTGGAGGGGTCATGGTGCCCAGAGTGCATCATTCACCCCGTGACAGACTCAGTTGCATCAGTGCCCTTGCTGCTCATGGGCCAGCGGTGCTTGAGATGGCGGTGCCCTGTTCAGCGGTGCTTGAGATGGCGGTGCCTTGTTCAGCGGTGCTTGAGATGGCGGTGCCCTGTGCAGTGGTGCTTGAGACGGCCTTGCCCTGTTCAGTGGTGCTTGAGTTGGCGGTGCCCTGTTCAGCGGTGCTTGAGATGGCGGTGCCCTGTGCAGCGGTGCTTGAGACGGCAGTGCCCTCTTTAGCAGTGCTTGAGTTGGCGGTGCCCTGTTCAGCGGTGCTTGAGATGGCGGTGCCCTGTTCAGCGGTGCTTGAGACGGCGGTGCCCTGTTCAGCGGTGCTTGAGATGGCGGTGCCCTGTTCAGCAGTGCTTGAGATGGCGGTCTCCATTGCAGGGTCTCAGCTGCTGGCGGTCCTTCATGGCCCAGCGGGGCTTTTGCTGGCGGTCCTTCATGGCCCAGCAGGGCTTTTGCTGGCGATCCTTCATGGCCCAGCGGGGCTGTTGCTGGTGGTCCTTCATGGCCCAGCGGGGCTTTTGCTGACGTTCCTTCATGGCCCAGCGGGGCTAGTGCTGGTGGTCCTTCATGGCCCAGCGGGGCTAGTGATGGCGGTGGCCTCCTGGGCAGGTGGGCTGGTGCTGGTAGTGGCCTCCTGGGCAGGTGGGCTGGAGCTGGCGGTGGCCTCCTGGGCAGCTGGGCTGGTGCTGGCGGTGGCCTCCTGGGCAGCTCGGCTGGTGCTGGCCTCCTGGGCAGCTGGGCTGGTGATGGCGGTGGCCTCCTGGGCAGGTGGGCTGGTGCTGGCGGTGGCCTTCTGGGCTGCTGGGCTGGTGCTGGTGGTGGCCTCCTGGGCAACTGGGCTGGTGCTGGCGGTGGCCTCCTGGGCAGCTGGGCTTGTGCTGGAGGTGGGCTCCTGGGCAGCGGGGATGATGGCGTTCTTCTCCGCCATGCTGCTCTTCCCAGACTTGCTGGGTTTCTTGTGGCCCTTCCCCTCCTTGGAAGGTGTCAAAGCTGACTCCACACTCCCACCAGGACCCCTGGGAGCGGCTTTGGTGGCTAGAGTCTTCCCCCTCTCCCGCCGGGCACTGGCCAACTTCTGATGCTTCACAGGTGGGGGACTGTCTGTGCTGTGGCTCCGTGCCACACTGGCTGCCCTGGTGACCGGTGCACTCCAGATTCCGGTGACTACAGGCACCACTGGTCCCGGAGATGTTGTGGCTGAGGTGGTAGTTCAGGACCTAGGAGACGGACGGGGTAGGGGAGGTGTGGGAAAGAGGTCAAGGGTGGACAGGAAAAGGTTTTGGGAGACACTGGGACGGGTAGCTGGAGGGGGTTTGGGAGTGGAAGAAGAGGTGGTGGTTGTAGGAGGTGTACGTTTGGTGACTTTGGGTGAAGGTGCATGCGCTGGAGGCTGTCGTGAGGTGGATGGCTGTTGGGTCGGTGTGTGCCTGCGTTTGTGTATCTTGGGAGGGGGTGTCACAGACACACTGGGAGAGGACACAGGGGACGTGTGAATGGTAGTGGGGGTGGTGACTGCACGTGAGCGGGGTGTGGTGGTGGGTGTGCTGGAGAGGGACATAGTGGCTGTAGAGGTAGTGCATGCAGGTGTGAGTGTAGACGAGACTGGGAGGGAGGAGAGAAACGAGGAGGAGGGGGACACAGTGGAGGCAGTGGATGTTGGTGTGTCTGCATGTGTGTGATGCTTGCGTGAGTACCTGTGGGATGTGTGGTGCTTATGTTTGCCTGAGCTTCCCTTGTGTGTTTACATGTGTGCATGCTGGTCTGTAGGTGTGCTTGGGATAGGCTGAGGTACAGGGGATTGGGTCTGGGTGGAGGAAGTTGGAGGGGGGAGGCTAGAGACGGGGACAATGGCTGCCATCAGTGCTGAGGCCAGAGTCTGAAAAGCTCGCTGAAGGGTCACCTGACCAGAATGAATGCCCTCCAGGAATGCATTTGTTTGTTGCAACTGCCTCTCTACACCCTGGATGGCATTTAAAAATGGTAGACTGCCCAACAGTGAGGGACCTTAGGAGGTCAATGGCCTCCTCACTGAGGGCAGCAGGGCTGACTGGGGCAGGGCCTGAGGTGCCTGGGGCGAAGGTGATGCCCACCCTCCCGGGTGAGCGGGCACAGGGCAAAGGCTGAGGGGCTTCTGGGATGGTGGTGCTGGTAGGGGGGGGGGGTGGCTGTACCTGTAGATGCGGGAGCACAGATGTTGCCGCCACCACAAGGGAGCTCCCATCAGAGGACGAGTCCATGTCGCTGGTGTCAGCTCCTGTGCCCGCCGTGGAGCTCTCCTCGCCCTCCGTCCCACTGGTGAACTCTGAGTCCGTAGTCTCGCCCTCCAGGGCATTGTGGGATGCAGCTCCCTTGTGCTCTGGTGCCACGGCTCCTCCGCCTGATGATGCTAATGCACACAAGAACAGGGAGACCACAAAAAGGGGGGGGGACGACAGAAGAAAGACATGTTGAGTGCACGCACTACTGCTACCGTTGGCGGACACGACAGACACAGAAGCCCCCTGCACTACGCCGCGCTCTTGGCCTCCACTGTTCAATTCCTGGTAAATGCCCTACAAGGCTATGGACGACATCTGCACACATAGATGACACAGGGGCATGACTAGGTGTAGTTGTCACTCTATAGAGGTGGGGTGCCACATGGCCTGCCTTTCGGAGGGGCCTTGCCTACAGAACTCGCCCTGGCCTAGGGAAACCCACAGCCCACCTCCCCCCCCCAGACACCTCCACTGCGCGCAAAGTCAGCACAATGAGAGTGTACTCACCCCCTTGTGACTGCTGTGATGCCCTCAAGCACCAATCCAACTCCGGGTAGGCCACCGCCAGGATCCTGAACATCAGGGGGGTCATGGTGCGACAGGCACCCCTCCCACGTTGGGAGGCCATCCCCAGCTGAGCCTCCGCCATCTTCTTGCTCCAGCGGCGAATGTCCTCCCATCTTTTCCGGCAGTGGGTGCTCCGTCTGTGGTAGACCCCCAGGGTCCGGACGTCCTTGGCGATGGCACGCCAAATATCTTTTTTCTGATGGGCGCTGACCTACGTGAAATGTACAGGGGAAAAAGAGAAGTTATTACCAACTGCACCGTCAAACTGATTGGCCCCCATCCCTACCCTTGCCATGTGGCACATGCATTCACCGTCTTTCATGCACACAGCACTCTCCCCCCTTCCTTCCTACATCCAGCCCTCTCCACACAGGCATAGCCCATACAACATGCTCCCTGTGTACTTACCTGTTTTTCTGGAGGACCGTAGAGTAGCGTGTACTGGGGGAGGACTGTGAGAAAGTAGCCTCTTTCTAGCCTTGTTACCCCCACTTTTGGCCTGTTTGTGAGTGTATGTCAGGGTGTTTTCACTGTCTCACTGGAATCCTGCTAGCCAGGGCCCAGTGCTCATAGTGAAAACCCTATGTTTTCAGTATGGTTGTTATGTGTCACTGGGACCCTGCTAGCCAGGACCCCAGTGCTCATAAGTTTGTGGCCTATATGTATGTGTTCCCTGTGTGGTGCCTAACTGTCTCACTGAGGCTCTGCTAACCAGAACCTCAGTGGTTATGCTCTCTCACTTCTTTCAAATTGTCACTAACAGGCTAGTGACCAATTTTACCAATTTACATTGGCTTACTGGAACACCCTTATAATTCCCTAGTATATGGTACTAAGGTACCCAGGGTATTGGGGTTCCAGGAGATCCCTATGGGCTGCAGCATTTCTTTTGCCACCCATAGGGAGCTCTGACAATTCTTACACAGGCCTGCCACTGCAGCCTGAGTGAAATAACGTCCACGTTATTTCACAGCCATTTTACACTGCACATAAGTAACTTATAAGTCACCTATATGTCTAACCTTTACCTGGTAAAGGTTAGGTGCAAAGTTACTTAGTGTGAGGGCACCCTGGCACTAGCCAAGGTGCCCCCACATTGTTCAGAGCCAATTCCCTGAGCTTTGTGAGTGCGGGGACACCATTACACGCGTGCACTACATATAGGTCAATACCTATATGTAGCTTCACAATGGTAACTCCGAATATGGCCATGTAACATGTCTAAGATCATGGAATTGCCCCCTCTATGCCATCCTGGCATTGTTGGCACAATTCGATGATCCCAGTGGTCTGTAGCACAGACCCTGGTACTGCCAAACTGCCTTTCCTGGGGTTTCACTGCAAGCTGCTGCTGCTGCCAACCCCTCAGACAGGTTTCTGCCCCCCTGGGGTCAAGCCAGGCTTGTCCCAGGATGGCAGAACAAAGGACTTCCTCTGAGAGAGGGTGTTACACCCTCTCCCTTTGGAAAATGGTGTGAAGGCAGGGGAGGAGTAGCCTCCCCCCGCCTCTGGAAATGCTTTCTTGGGCACAGATGTGCCCAATTCTGCATAAGCCAGTCTACACCGGTTCAGGGACCCCTTAGCCCCTGCTCTGGCGCGAAACTGGACAAAGGAAAGGGGAGTGACCACTCCCCTGACCTGCACCTCCCCTGGGAGGTGTCCAGAGCTCCTCCAGTGTGCTCCAGACCTCTGCCATCTTGGAAACAGAGGTGCTGCTGGCACACTGGACAGCTCTGAGTGGCCAGTGCCACCAGGTGACGTCAGAGACTCCTTGTGATAGGCTCCTTCAGGTGTTGCTAGCTTATCCTCTCTCCTAAGTAGCCAAACCCTCTTTTCTGGCTATTTAGGGTCTCTGTCTCTGGGGAAACTTTAGATAACGAATGCAAGAGCTCATCCGAGTTCCTCTGCATCTCTTTCTTCACCTTCTGCCAAGGAATCGACTGCTGACCGCGCTGGAAGCCTGCAACACTGCAACAAAGTAGCAAAGACGACTACTGCAACTCTGTAACGCTGATCCTGCCGCCTTCTCGACTGTTTTCCTGCTTGTGCATGCTGTGGGGGTAGTCTGCCTCCTCTCTGCACCAGAAGCTCCGAAGAAATCTCCCGTGGGTCGACGGAATCTTCCCCCTGCAACCGCAGGCACCAAAAAGCTGCATTACCGGTCCCTTGGGTCTCCTCTCAGCACGACGAGCGAGGTCCCTCGAATCCAGCAACTCTGTCCAAGTGGCCCCCACAGTCCAGTGACTCTTCAGTCCAAGTTTGGTGGAGGTAAGTCCTTGCCTCACCTCGCTAGACTGCATTGCTGGGAACCGCGACTTTTGCAGCTACTCCGGCCTCCGTGCACTTCCGGCGGAAATCCTTTGTGCATAGTCCAGCCTGGGTCCACGGCACTCTAACCTGCATTGCACGACCTCCTAAGTTGTTCTCCGGCGACGTGGGACTTCTTTGTGCGACTTCGGGTGAGCACCGTTTCACGCATCCTCGTAGTGCCTGTTTCTGGCACTTCTCCGGGTGCTACCTGCTGCTGAGAGGGCTCCTTGTCTTGCTCGACGTCCCCTCTCTCTCTTGGTCCAATTTGCGACCTCCTGGTCCCTCCAGGGCCACAGCAGCGCCCAAAAACGCTAACCGCACAATTTGCAGCTAGCAAGGCTTGTTGGCGTTCTTTCGGCGGGAAAACACTTCTGCACGACTTTCCACGGCGAGAGGGATCCTTCCACCAAAGGGGAAGTCTCTAGCCCTTTTCGTTCCTGCAGAAACCTCAGCTTCTTCTGTCCAGTAGAAGCTTCTTTGCACCCGCAGCTGGCATTTCCTGGGCATCTGCCCATCTCCGACTTGCTTGTGACTTTTGGACTTGGTCCCCTTGTTCCACAGGTACCCTAGTTTGGAAATCCACAGTTGTTGCATTGTTGGTTTGTGTCTTTCCTGCATTATTCCTCTAACACAACTTCTTTGTCCTTAGGGGAACTTTAGTGCACTTTGCACTCACTTTTCAGGGTCTTGGGGAGGGTTATTTTTCGAACTCTCACTATTTTCTAATAGTCCCAGCGACCCTCTACAAGGTCACATAGGTTTGGGGTCCATTCGTGGTTCGCATTCCACTTTTGGAGTATATGGTTTGTGTTGCCCCTATCCCTATGTTTCCCCATTGCATCCTATTGTAACTATACATTGTTTGCACTGTTTTCTAAGACTATACTGCATATTTTTGCTATTGTGTATATATATCTTGTGTATATTTCCTATCCTCTCACTGAGGGTACACTCTAAGATACTTTGGCATATTGTCATAAAAATAAAGTACCTTTATTTTTAGTATAACTGTGTATTGTGTTTTCTTATGATATTGTGCATATGACACTAGGTGGTACTGTAGTAGCTTCACACGTCTCCTAGTTCAGCCTAAGCTGCTCTGCTAAGCTACCATTATCTATCAGCCTAAGCTGCTAGACACCCTATACACTAATAAGGGATAACTGGGCCTGGTGCAAGGTGCAAGTACCCCTTGGTACTCACTACAAGCCAGTCCAGCCTCCTACAAGGACCCCATCCACAAGTTTCTCCAACTCCTCCGATGTGAAGGCAGGGGCCCTTTCCCCAGACACTCGAGCCATTGTCTCTTCCAGACCGAGGTCACAGCAGCACTTGCAGTGTAGGTCCTCTCCTGTCGAAGATCAGGTATCGAGTGATTGAACAGATAGAAAATAGCGGTCACGTCCGCGGCGGTGCATACCGTCACCACCGGCGTACATTGTCATTGGCTCCTGGGACCCATAGGGTCCAATGTTAACCAATGCAGCATTGCACCGCGGTCTTCGACCGCCTACCGCAACGGTGTACAACGACAGTGCAGTTACCTCACATCCCATTGTCCCACTTTACAGGTCAGGCAGCCGCCATTTCAGGGGCCCACATGGCTTCATTTTCAACTGCGTCACACATACCTAGGCCTAGACTCTACACACATACAGGCCATCTTTTGTATATGAATGGTGTTCTGTGTAAACTGTGGGTACGTACCTCTGAGTTGTTTGACTCTGTGCTCGCTGTTGTTCTTCATAGGCACCGTCCGCTGGGACATGTGAGGAGATGGCGGCATCCTCCGGTGTACCGACGGTTGGTGGACCTGTCAACAATGCAGGAGCGACATGTGATTATCACATACAGGCTTGACCGTGTCACAATCCAGGAACTGTGTACCCAATTGGAGCCCGACTTGATGTCAGCAATCCGCCATCCCACAGGAATCCCTCTCAAGTGCAGGTGCTGTCAGTGCTCCATTTCCTTGCAAGTGGGTCATTTCAAACAACAGTGGCCATAGCATCAGGGATGTCCCACCCTATGTTTTCCAACGTGTTGTCCAGAGTGTTGTCTGCCCTTCTGAAACACTTGCGGAGCTACATCGTTTTTCCTCAGGTGGAGGATTTGCCTATAGTGAAAGTTGATTTCTATGCCCTGGGACACATCCCCAACATCATAGGTGCCATTGATGGGACCCATGTGGCTTTGGTCCCCCCCCACAGGAGTGAACAGGTGTACAGAAACCGGAAGAGTTATCATTCGATGAATGTACAGATGGTATGTTTGTCAGACCAGTACATCTCCCATGTGAGTGCCATGTTCCCTGGCTCAGTGCATGACGCCTACATCCTGCGGAATAGCAGCATCCCTTATGTGATGGGTCAACTCCAGAGGCACCGTGTGTGGCTATTAGGTGAGCACCTGGAAGCAAGTCAGTGGGAATGGTTGTCTGGGTCTGGGGATATCCCTCCAGGTTAGTGCGTGTCTAACAGTTGTCCCTCACCATTTGCAGGTGACTCTGGTTAACCCAACCTGTCATGGCTACTGACCCAGTGAGGAATCCCAGGACAAGGGCAGAGGAACACTACAATGAGGCCCATGGGCGAACTAGGAGGGTGATCGAGCGGACCTTCGGCCTCCTGAAGGCCAGGTTCAGGTGCCTCCATATGACAGGTGGATCCCTATTCTACTCACCAAAGAAGGTGTGCCAGATCATTGTGGCCTGCTGTATGCTTCACAACTTGGCTTTGAGACAACAGGTGCCTTTTCTGCAGGGGGATGGTCCAGATGGAGGTGTGGTGGCAGCTGTGGAGCCTGTGGACAGTGAAGACGAGGAAGCAGAGGAAGAAGACATGAACAACAGGGACTCAGTGATCCAGCAATATTTCCAGTGAGACACAGGTAAGAGTACAGACAGACCTGCCTACTACATGTACTTTAACACTACTACCTCTCTACTGTCTGTCGTTTTCACCTAGTGTATGGTCATTGAGTTGTCACTTTCCCTTACGATTTCACAGATGTGGGTCCCACTGTGTGACATCTGCTTAGATTCCTCATGGACTACAGCTGTGTGACATAGGTATGTTGGAATTACAATTGAAAGAGTATTTTGTCACTTTAATTGCTAATACACTATTTTGAAATCACAGACAGACTCCAGATTGTTTTGTGCTTTAAGTGTGTTTATTTAAGTGCTCAATATTGGAGGGGGTAGTGAAATGGTGAGGGGTGATGGCGGAGGACTGTCCATGGCAGAGTCCAGTCTATTAGTCTCACAGGTGCATTGCCCATATGGGCATAGGAAGTGGAGCTGGGGCAGTTTAAGTATGGACAGGGTGACAAAGTGTGACAGTAGGATGACAATCAGGGTGGTCTCATTTCTTGGTGGGGGTCTTGACATCGTTCTCTGTCTTTGTCCTGTATCTCAGGGACCATTTGCGGGGTGGTTCCCCCTCTGCAGGGGGTGGGGTGCTGGTGCGGTGGTCCTGTGGCGGGGCGTCCTGTCCACTAGCGCCGGCGGAGGTGGTGGGCAGTTCATCGTCCATGCTAGTGTCAGAGGCCCCTTGTAGTGCCACAGTGTCCCTCCTGGTGTTGAGTACTTCCTTCAGCACCCTCACGATGGTGCCCAGGGTGGATCTGATGGTTCTGAGTTCCTCCCTGAAGCCCATTTACTGTTCCTCCTGCAGGCGCTGGGTCTCCTGAAACTTGGCCAGTACCGTTGCCATCATCTCCTGGGAGTGTTGGTAGGCTCCCATGATGTTGCAGAGGGCCTCAGGGAGAGTGGGTTCCCTTGGCCTGTCTGCCCCCTGTCGCACAGCAGCCCTCCCAGTTCCCCTGTGTTCCTGGGCCTCCATCCCCTGGACCGTGTGCCCACTGTCACTGCCACCAGGACCCTGTTGTTGCTGGGGTGGAGGGTTATCCTGGGTTCCCTGTAGTGGTGGACACACAGCTGACTGACGTGTCCTGGGAACGGAGTTATGGGCCCGCTTGGTGGGTGCTGTGCTGGTGTTTCCAGAGGGGGGAAGGTCTGTGGTGGCCCGTGACTGGGTGAGGGGAACCAACTGTCCAGAGGTCCCCGATGGGCCTGGCTGGTCATCTAGATCCAGTTGGACAGAGCTACTGTCATCACTGTGGGCCTCTTCTGTTGGTGGTGTGGACATGTGTAGGAGGCTGGCCTGGTTTGTAGTGGTACCAAGAGGTACTTACACTCTGCATCAGGTCCAGTTATCCCTTATTAGTGTAGAAGAGTGTGAGAAGGTAGCCTCTTTCTAGCCTTGTTACCCCCACTTTTGGCCTGTTTGTGAGTGTATGTCAGGGTGTTTGTCACTGTTTTCACTGTCTCACTGGGATCCTGATAGCCAGGCCTCAGTGCTCATAGTGAAAACACTATGTTTTCAGTATGTTTGTTATGTGTCACTGGGATCCTGCTGGTCAGGACCCCAGTGCTCATAGGTTTGTGGCCTATATGTATGTGTCACTGGGACCCTGTCACACAGGGCCCCAGTGCTCATAGGTGTGCATGTATATGTTCCCTGTGTGGTGCCTAACTGTCTCACTGAGGCTCTGCTAACCAGAACCTCAGTGGTTATGCTCTCTCATTACTTTCAAATTGTCACTGACAGGCTAGTGACCATTTTTACCAATTTACATTGGCTTACTGGAACACCCTTATAATTCCCTAGTATATGGTACTGAGGTACCCAGGGTATTGGGGTTCCAGGAGATCCCTATGGGCTGCAGCATTTCTTTTGCCACCCATAGGGAGCTCTGACAATTCTTACACAGGCCTGCCACTGCAGCCTGAGTGAAATAACGTCCACGTTATTTCACAGCCATTTTACACTGCACTTAAGTAACTTATAAGTCACCTATATGTCTAACCTTTACCTGGTAAAGGTTAGGTGCAAAGTTACTTAGTGTGAGGGCACCCTGGCACTAGCCAAGGTGCCCCCACATTGTTCAGAGCCAATTCACTGAACTTTGTGAGTGCGGGGACACCATTACACGCGTGCACTACATATAGGTCACTACCTATATGTAGCTTCACCATGGTAACTCCGAATATGGCCATGTAACATGTCTATGATCATGGAATTGCCCCCTCTATGCCATCCTGGCATTTTTGGTACAATTCCATGATCCCAGTGGTCTGTAGCACAGACCCTGGTACTGCCAGACTGCCCTTCCTGGGGTTTCACTGCAGCTGCTGCTGCTGCCAACCCCTCAGACAGGCAGCTGCCCTCCTGGGGTCCAGCCAGGCCTGGCCCAGGATGGCAGAACAAAGAACTTCCTCTGAGAGAGGGTGTGACACCCTCTCCCTTTGGAAAATGGTGTGAAGGCAGGGGAGGAGTAGCCTCCCCCAGCCTCTGGAAATGCTTTGTTGGGCACAGAGGTGCCCAATTCTGCATAAGCCAGTCTACACCGGTTCAGGGACCCCTTAGCCCCTGCTCTGGCGCGAAACTGGACAAAGGAAAGGGGAGTGACCACTCCCCTGACCTGCACCTCCCCTGGGAGGTGTCCAGAGCTCCTCCAGTGTGCTCCAGACCTCTGCCATCTTGGAAACAGAGGTGCTGCTGGCACACTGGACTGCTCTGAGTGGCCAGTGCCACCAGGTGACGTCAGAGACTCCTTGTGATAGGCTCCTTCAGGTGTTAGTAGCCTTTCCTCTCTCCTAGGTAGCCAAACCCTCTTTTCTGGCTATTTAGGGTCTCTGTCTCTGGGGAAACTTTAGATAACGAATGCATGAGCTCAGCCGAGTTCCTCTGCATCTCCCTCTTCACCTTCTGATAAGGAATCGACCGCTGACCGCGCTGGAAGCCTGCAAGCCTGCAACATAGTAGCAAAGACGACTACTGCAACTCTGTAACGCTGATCCTGCCGCCTTCTCGACTGTTTTCCTGCTTGTGCATGCTGTGGGGGTAGTCTGCCTCCTCTCTGCACCAGAAGCTCCGAAGAAATCTCCCGTGGGTCGACGGAATCTTCCCCCTGCAACCGCAGGCACCAAAAAGCTGCATCTCCGGTCCCTTGGGTCTCCTCTCAGCACGACGAGCGAGGTCCCTCGAATCCAGCGACACCGTCCAAGTGACCCCCACAGTCCAGTGACTCTTCAGCCCAAGTTTGGTGGAGGTAAGTCCTTGCCTCACCTTGCTGGGCTGCATTGCTGGGAACCGCGACTTTGCAAGCTACTCCGGCCCCTGTGCACTTCCGGCGGAAATCCTTCGTGCACAGCCAAGCCTGGGTCCACGGCACTCTAACCTGCATTGCACGACTTTCTAAGTTGGTCTCCGGCGACGTGGGACTCCTTTGTGCAACTTCGGCGAGCACCGTTTCACGCATCCTCGTAGTGCCTGTTTCTGGCACTTCTCCGGGTGCTACCTGCTTCAGTGAGGGCTCTTTGTCTTGCTCGACGTCCCCTCTCTCTGCAGGTCCAATTTGCGACCTCCTGGTCCCTCCTGGGCCTCAGCAGCGTCCAAAAACGCCAAACGCACGATTTGCGTGTAGCAAGGCTTGTTGGCGTCCATCCGGCGGGAAAACACTTCTGCACGACTCTCCAAGGCGTGGGGGATCCATCCTCCAAAGGGGAAGTCTCTAGCCCTTGTCGTTCTTGCAGTATTCACAGTTCTTCAGCCTAGTAAGAGCTTCTTTGCACCAACCGCTGGCATTTCTTGGGCATCTGCCCATCTCCGAGCTGCTTGTGACTTTTGGACTTGGTCCCCTTGTTCCACAGGTACCTTCAGACAGGAATCCATCGTTGTTGCATTGCTGATTTGTGTTTTCCCTGCATTCTCCCTCTAACACGACTATTTTGTCCTTAGGGGAACTTTGGTGCACTTTGCACTCACTTTTCAGGGTCTTGGGGTGGGTTATTTTGCTAACTCTCACTATTTTCTAATAGTCCCAGCGACCCTCTACAAGGTCACATAGGTTTGGGGTCCATTCGTGGTTCGCATTCCACTTCTGGAGTATATGGTTTGTGTTGCCCCTATCCCTATGTTTCCCCATTGCATCCTATTGTAACTATACATTGTTTGCACTGTTTTCTAAGACTATACTGCATATTTTTGCTATTGTGTATATATATCTTGTGTATATTTCCTATCCTCTCACTGAGGGTACACTCTGAGATACTTTGGCATATTGTCATAAAAATAAAGTACCTTTATTTTTAGTATAACTGTGTATTGTGTTTTCTTATGATATTGTGCATATGACACTAAGTGGTACTGTAGTAGCTTCACACGTCTCCTAGTTCAGCCTAAGCTGCTCTGCTAAGCTACCATTATCTATCAGCCTAAGCTGCTAGACACCCTATACACTAATAAGGGATAACTGGGCCTGGTGCAAGGTGCAAGTACCCCTTGGTACTCACTACAAGCCAGTCCAGCCTCCTACATTGGTTGTGCAGCGGTGGGATAAGTGCTTGAGACTACTTACCACTCTTGTCATTGTACTTTTCATAAGAGAAAAATATACAAAACAAGGTCAGTGTATATACACATAGCCAAAAAGTTTTGCATTTCCTCTTTGCACTCTTTTCTAAGTGCTGAAAAGTACTTCTAAAACTTTCAAAAAGTTCTTAAAAGTTTAAAAAGTTTTTTTCTGTCTTTCCAAAAAGTTCTGAAAACTTTTTTCTCTTTTTCTATCACTTTAACTCTCTCTAAAAAATGTCTGGCACAGGAAGAAATGTTGAACTGTCCAAACTTGCATATGATCACCTTAGCTGGAAAGGAGCAAGGAGTCTCTGCATAGAGAGAGGTTTGAGTGTAGGGAAAAATCCTTCCTTAGAACTGTTAATTAACATGCTTAGAGTACAGGATAAGGCCATAAGTGCCCAATCTGTTGAAAAAGTAGCTAATGGTTCTCAATCTGATCCAGGGACTCCCCCAGGAAAAGGTTCAGGAAAGAAACTTCTCAGCCTGCCCATTACTAGACAGTCTAGCATAGTTGGTACAGAGGTTGAATCACACCATACTGATGGTGTGCTCTCACATTATACTGGTAGCCAAGCTGTTAGGGTGCCCTCTGTAAGGGACAGGTCTCCTTCTGTTCATTCCCATCATACCTCTGTATCTAGAAATGTCCCTCCCACCCACCCTGATGACAGATTGTTAGAAAGGGAGCTCAATAGATTGAGAGTGGAACAAACCAGACTGAAGCTCAAGAAGCAACAGCTGAATTTGGATAGACAGTCTTTAGAATTAGAGAAGGAAAGACAGAAGTTGGGTTTGGATACCCATGGTGGCAGCAGCAGTATTCCCCATAGTCATCCTGCAAAAGAGCATGATTCCAGGAATCTGCACAAGATAGTTCCCCCTTATAAGGAGGGGGATGACATTAACAAGTGGTTTGCTGCACTTGAGAGGGCCTGTGCTGTACAGGATGTCCCTCAAAAGCACTGGGCTGCTATCCTATGGCTATCATTTAGTGGAAAAGGTAGGGATAGGCTCCTTACAGTGAAAGAAAATGATGCCAATAATTTCCAAGTTCTTAAGAATGCACTCCTGGATGGTTATGGCTTAACCACTGAACAGTATAGGATAAAGTTCAGAGAGACCAAAAAGGAGTCTTCACAAGACTGGGTTGATTTCATTGACCAGGCAGTGAAGGCCTTGGAGGGGTGGTTACATGGCAGTAAAGTTACTGATTATGACAGCCTGTATAACTTGATCCTGAGAGAGCATATTCTTAATAATTGTGTGTCTGATTTGTTGCACCAGTACCTGGTAGACTCTGATCTGACCTCTCCCCAAGAATTGGGAAAGAAGGCAGACAAATGGGTCAGAACAAGGGTGAACAGAAAAGTTCATACAGGGGGTGACAAAGATGGCAATAAGAAGAAAGATGGTGAAAAATCTCAAGATAAGCATGGGGATAAGGGTAAAACCAAAGATCCCACTTCAAATCTTAAACACTCTTCAGAGGGTGGGGATAAAACAAATTCTTCCTCTTCTTCCCAACCTGCACACATTAAAAAGCCTTGGTGCTTTGTGTGTAAAAATAGAGGCCATAGGCCAGGGGATAAGTCCTGTCCAGGTAAACCCCCTGAGCCTACCACCACTAATACATCAAGCTCTAGTGCCCCTAGCAGTAGTGGTACTAGTGGTGGGACTGCTGGCAACAGTCAAGCAAAGGGTGTAGTTGGGTTCACTTATGGGTCCATAGTGGAAACTGATGTAATCAGTCCCAAGACAGTTTCTGTCACACCTAGTGGCATTGGCTTTGCCACACTGGCTGCTTGTCCCCTTACAATGGATAAGTACAGGCAGACAGTTTCAATAAATGGTGTTCAGGCCTTGGCCTACAGGGACACAGGTGCCAGTTTCACTTTGGTGACTGAAAACCTAGTGCCTCCTGAACAACACATCATTGGACAACAGTATAAGATTATTGATGTCCATAACTCCACTAAGTTTCTTCCCTTAGCTATAATTCAGTTTAGTTGGGGTGGAGTTACTGGCCCTAAGCAGGTGGTGGTATCACCTAGCTTACCTGTAGACTGTCTCTTAGGTAATGACCTAGAGGCCTCAGGTTGGGCTGATGTAGAGTTTTATGCCCATGCAGCCATGCTGGGCATCCCTGAGGAATTGTTCCCTCTCATTTCAAGTGAAATGAAAAAGCAAAGGAGAGAAGGCCTGAAAACTCAGGATCCCTCTCCATCAACAGGTAAAAAGGGTATCACAGTATCCCCTAACCACCCTACCATTCAGGATACCATTCCTGTGGTGGGAGAAACCTCTCCTGGGGTGGCACCTGTTCCAAGGGAATCATCAGCTGGCAAAGCTGGACTCCCTGAGGTGGAAGTACCTCTCTGTGGGATAACTAACATTGGTGAGAAAAACAGCACCATTTTAGTTAACATGGAGCATCCCTCCAACCCTCCCAGAGAAACTTTAGTGCAGAAACCCTGCACTACCTCACAACACTTAGGACAGCATCCCTGCCCTAGTGTGGAGCTCATATGACAGCATCCCTGCCCTGCTCCAACTCAAGAGAAACAGCATCCCTGTTCTCTCTTCCAGCCAAATGGACAAAGTTTTTGCCCAGCTATGGCTTTACTGAGACAGCATCCCTGTCTGGCATTTCCATCATTACAAATAGGTTCAGTGGATAATTCCCACTGCTCTAAACTAAAACTTACTGATAGAAACTCTGAAAATACATCTTCACATTGTTGGTTAGCTAAAAAACTTCAAACAGGGTGGTTTACATCCCCACAGGGAAGTAACCATATAGTGGATGATAAAGGGAGCAACCAGTCTATTGCAGAGCTACTCTCTACTTATCACCACTTAGACAATAAAGTCTCAACTGGCCAAGGTTAGCCTTATTGTCCTTCGTTTGGGGGGGGGTTGTGTGAGAAGGTAGCCTCTTTCTAGCCTTGTTACCCCCACTTTTGGCCTGTTTGTGAGTGTATGTCAGGGTGTTTGTCACTGTTTTCACTGTCTCACTGGGATCCTGATAGCCAGGCCTCAGTGCTCATAGTGAAAACACTATGTTTTCAGTATGTTTGTTATGTGTCACTGGGATCCTGCTGGTCAGGACCCCAGTGCTCATAGGTTTGTGGCCTATATGTATGTGTCACTGGGACCCTGTCACACAGGGCCCCAGTGCTCATAGGTGTGCATGTATATGTTCCCTGTGTGGTGCCTAACTGTCTCACTGAGGCTCTGCTAACCAGAACCTCAGTGGTTATGCTCTCTCATTACTTTCAAATTGTCACTGACAGGCTAGTGACCATTTTTACCAATTTACATTGGCTTACTGGAACACCCTTATAATTCCCTAGTATATGGTACTGAGGTACCCAGGGTATTGGGGTTCCAGGAGATCCCTATGGGCTGCAGCATTTCTTTTGCCACCCATAGGGAGCTCTGACAATTCTTACACAGGCCTGCCACTGCAGCCTGAGTGAAATAACGTCCACGTTATTTCACAGCCATTTTACACTGCACTTAAGTAACTTATAAGTCACCTATATGTCTAACCTTTACCTGGTAAAGGTTAGGTGCAAAGTTACTTAGTGTGAGGGCACCCTGGCACTAGCCAAGGTGCCCCCACATTGTTCAGAGCCAATTCACTGAACTTTGTGAGTGCGGGGACACCATTACACGCGTGCACTACATATAGGTCACTACCTATATGTAGCTTCACCATGGTAACTCCGAATATGGCCATGTAACATGTCTATGATCATGGAATTGCCCCCTCTATGCCATCCTGGCATTTTTGGTACAATTCCATGATCCCAGTGGTCTGTAGCACAGACCCTGGTACTGCCAGACTGCCCTTCCTGGGGTTTCACTGCAGCTGCTGCTGCTGCCAACCCCTCAGACAGGCAGCTGCCCTCCTGGGGTCCAGCCAGGCCTGGCCCAGGATGGCAGAACAAAGAACTTCCTCTGAGAGAGGGTGTGACACCCTCTCCCTTTGGAAAATGGTGTGAAGGCAGGGGAGGAGTAGCCTCCCCCAGCCTCTGGAAATGCTTTGTTGGGCACAGAGGTGCCCAATTCTGCATAAGCCAGTCTACACCGGTTCAGGGACCCCTTAGCCCCTGCTCTGGCGCGAAACTGGACAAAGGAAAGGGGAGTGACCACTCCCCTGACCTGCACCTCCCCTGGGAGGTGTCCAGAGCTCCTCCAGTGTGCTCCAGACCTCTGCCATCTTGGAAACAGAGGTGCTGCTGGCACACTGGACTGCTCTGAGTGGCCAGTGCCACCAGGTGACGTCAGAGACTCCTTGTGATAGGCTCCTTCAGGTGTTAGTAGCCTTTCCTCTCTCCTAGGTAGCCAAACCCTCTTTTCTGGCTATTTAGGGTCTCTGTCTCTGGGGAAACTTTAGATAACGAATGCATGAGCTCAGCCGAGTTCCTCTGCATCTCCCTCTTCACCTTCTGATAAGGAATCGACCGCTGACCGCGCTGGAAGCCTGCAAGCCTGCAACATAGTAGCAAAGACGACTACTGCAACTCTGTAACGCTGATCCTGCCGCCTTCTCGACTGTTTTCCTGCTTGTGCATGCTGTGGGGGTAGTCTGCCTCCTCTCTGCACCAGAAGCTCCGAAGAAATCTCCCGTGGGTCGACGGAATCTTCCCCCTGCAACCGCAGGCACCAAAAAGCTGCATCTCCGGTCCCTTGGGTCTCCTCTCAGCACGACGAGCGAGGTCCCTCGAATCCAGCGACACCGTCCAAGTGACCCCCACAGTCCAGTGACTCTTCAGCCCAAGTTTGGTGGAGGTAAGTCCTTGCCTCACCTTGCTGGGCTGCATTGCTGGGAACCGCGACTTTGCAAGCTACTCCGGCCCCTGTGCACTTCCGGCGGAAATCCTTCGTGCACAGCCAAGCCTGGGTCCACGGCACTCTAACCTGCATTGCACGACTTTCTAAGTTGGTCTCCGGCGACGTGGGACTCCTTTGTGCAACTTCGGCGAGCACCGTTTCACGCATCCTCGTAGTGCCTGTTTCTGGCACTTCTCCGGGTGCTACCTGCTTCAGTGAGGGCTCTTTGTCTTGCTCGACGTCCCCTCTCTCTGCAGGTCCAATTTGCGACCTCCTGGTCCCTCCTGGGCCTCAGCAGCGTCCAAAAACGCCAAACGCACGATTTGCGTGTAGCAAGGCTTGTTGGCGTCCATCCGGCGGGAAAACACTTCTGCACGACTCTCCAAGGCGTGGGGGATCCATCCTCCAAAGGGGAAGTCTCTAGCCCTTGTCGTTCTTGCAGTATTCACAGTTCTTCAGCCTAGTAAGAGCTTCTTTGCACCAACCGCTGGCATTTCTTGGGCATCTGCCCATCTCCGAGCTGCTTGTGACTTTTGGACTTGGTCCCCTTGTTCCACAGGTACCTTCAGACAGGAATCCATCGTTGTTGCATTGCTGATTTGTGTTTTCCCTGCATTCTCCCTCTAACACGACTATTTTGTCCTTAGGGGAACTTTGGTGCACTTTGCACTCACTTTTCAGGGTCTTGGGGTGGGTTATTTTGCTGACTCTCACTATTTTCTAATAGTCCCAGCGACCCTCTACAAGGTCACATAGGTTTGGGGTCCATTCGTGGTTCGCATTCCACTTCTGGAGTATATGGTTTGTGTTGCCCCTATCCCTATGTTTCCCCATTGCATCCTATTGTAACTATACATTGTTTGCACTGTTTTCTAAGACTATACTGCATATTTTTGCTATTGTGTATATATATCTTGTGTATATTTCCTATCCTCTCACTGAGGGTACACTCTGAGATACTTTGGCATATTGTCATAAAAATAAAGTACCTTTATTTTTAGTATAACTGTGTATTGTGTTTTCTTATGATATTGTGCATATGACACTAAGTGGTACTGTAGTAGCTTCACACGTCTCCTAGTTCAGCCTAAGCTGCTCTGCTAAGCTACCATTATCTATCAGCCTAAGCTGCTAGACACCCTATACACTAATAAGGGATAACTGGGCCTGGTGCAAGGTGCAAGTACCCCTTGGTACTCACTACAAGCCAGTCCAGCCTCCTACAAAGAGGTGTCTAGTAGCTTAGGCTGATAGAAAAGGTAGCTTAGCAGAGCAGCTTAGGCTGAACTAGGAGACGTGTAAAGCTCCTACTATACCACTGGGGTCATATGCACAATATCATAAGAAAACACAATACACAGATATACTAAAAATAAAGGTACTTTATTTTTATGAAAATATGCCAAAGTATCTCAGTGAGTACCCTCAGTATGAGGCTAGCAAATAAACACAAGATATATGTACAAAATACCAAAATTATGCAGTAATAGCAATAGAAAGCAATGCAAGCAATGTACAGTCACAATAGATTGCAATGAGAGCACATAGGTATAGGGGCAACACAAATCATATACTCTAGAAGTGGAATGCGAACGACAAATGGACCCCAAACCTATGTGAGCTTGTAGAGGGTCGCTGGGACTGTAAGAAAACAGTGAAGGTTAGAAAAATAGCCCACCCCAAAACCCTGAAAAGTGGGTGCAAAGTGCAACTAAGTTCCCCAGAGAGCACAGAAGTCGTGATAGGGGAATTCTGCAAGGAAGACCAACACCAGCAATGCAACAACGATGGATTTCCAGACGAGAGTACCTGTGGAACAAGGGGACCAAGTCCAAGAGTCACACTTAAGTCAGGAGTGGACAGATGCCCAGGAAATGCCAGCTGTGGGTGCAAAGAAGCTGCCACCGGATGGTAGAAGCTGTGGATTCTGCAAGAACGAAGCGGACTAGGAACTTCCCCTTTGGAGGATGGATGTCCCACGTCGTGAAGTAGCTTGCAGAGGTGTTTCCGTGCAGAAAGACAGCAAACAAGCCTTGCTAGCTGCAAGGCTCGCGGTTAGGGTTTTTGGATGCTGCTGTGGCCCACGAGGGACCAGGATGTCGCCAATTGCGTGAGGAGACAGAGGGGGCACCCAGCAAGACAAAGAGCCCACTGAGAAGCAAGCAGCACCCGCAGAAGTGCCGGAACAGGCACTACGAAGAAGAGCGAACCGGCGCTCACCCGAAGTCACAAAAGACTGCAGGGGGAGGATTCCGTCGTCCCACGGGAGATTTCTGCGGAGCTTCTAGTGCAGAGAGGAGGCAGACTGCCCTCAAAGCATGCACCACCAGAAAAACAGTCGAGAAGGCCGCAGGATCAGCGATACAAGGTTGCAGTAGTCGTCTTTGCTACTTTGCTGCAGTTTTGCAGGCTTCCAGCGCGGTCAGCAGTTGATTCCTTGGCAGAAGGTGAAGAGAGAGATGCAGAGGAACTCTGATGAGCTCTTGCATTCGTTATCTAAGGAATTCCCCAAAGCAGAGACCCTAAATAGCCAGAAAAGGAGGTTTGGCTACCTAGGAAGGAGGATAGGCTAGCAACACAGGTAAGAGCCTATCAGAAGGAGTCTCTGATGTCACCTGCTGGCACTGGCCACTCAGAGCAGTCCAGTGTGCCAGCAGCACCTCTGTTTCCAAGATGGCAGAGGTCTGGAGCACACTGGAGGAGCTCTGGGCACCTCCCAGGGGAGGTGCAGGTCAGGGGAGTAGTCACTCCCCTTTCCTTTGTCCAGTTTCGCACCAGAGCAGGGCTGGGGGATCCCTGAACCGGTGTAAACTGGCTTATGCAGAAATGGGGACCATCTGTGCCCATGAAAGCATTTCCAGAGGCTGGGGGAGGCTACTCCTCCCCAGCCCTGACACCTTTTTCCAAAGGGAGAGGGTGTAACACCCTCTCTCTGAGGAAGTCCTTTGTTCTGCCTTCCTGGGCCAAGCCTGGCTGGACCCCAGGAGGGCAGAAACCTGTCTGAGGGGTTGGCAGCAGCAGCAGCTGCAGTGAAACCCCGGGAAAGGTAGTTTGGCAGTACCCGGGTCTGTGCTAGAGACTCAGGGGATCATGGAATTGTCTCCCCAATGCCAGAATGGCATTGGGGTGACAATTCCATGATCTTAGACATGTTACATGGCCATGTTCGGAGTTACCATTGTGACGCTATACATATGTAGTGACATATGTATAGTGCACGCGTGTAATGGTGTCCCCGCAACTCACAAAGTCCGGGGAATTTGCCCTGAACAATGTGGGGGTACCTTGGCTAGTGACAGGGTGCCCACACACTTAAGTAACTTAGCACCCAACCTTTACCAGATAAAGGTTAGACATATAGGTGAGTTATAAGTTACTTAAGTGCAGTGGTAAATGGCTGTGAAATAACGTGGACGTTATTTCAATCAGGCTGCAATGGCAGGCCTGTGTAAGGATTGTCAGAGCTCCCTATGGGTGGCAAAAGAAATGCTGCAGCCCATAGGGATCTCCTGGAACCCCAATTCCCTGGGTACCTCAGTACCATATACTAGGGAATTATAAGGGTGTTCCAGTATGTAAGAGGCTGGACTGGCTTGTAGTGAGTACCAAGGGGTACTTGCACCTTGCACCAGGCCCAGTTATCCCTTATTAGTGTATAGGGTGTCTAGCAGCATAGGCTGATAGATAATGGTAGCTTAGCAGAGCAGCTTAGGCTGAACTAGGAGATGTGTGAAGCTACTACAGTACCACAAGTGTCACTTGCACAATATCATAAGAAAACACAATACACAGTTATACTTAAAATAAAGGTACTTTATTTTTATGACAATATGCCAAAGTATCTTAGAGTGTACCCTCAGTGAGAGGATATGAAATATACACAAGATATATATACACAATAGCAAAAATATGCAGTATAGTCTTAGAAAACAGTGCAAACAATGTATAGTTACAATAGGATGCAATGGGGACACATAGGGATAGGGGCAACACAAACCATATACTCCAAAAGTGGAATGCGAACCACGAATGGACCCCAAACCTATGTGACCTTGTAGAGGGTCGCTGGGACTATTAGAAAATAGTGAGAGTTAGAAAAATAACCCTCCCCAAGACCCTGAAAAGTGAGTGCAAAGTGCACTAAAGTTCCCCTAAGGACAAAGAAGTCGTGTTGGAGGAATAATGCAGGAAAGACACAAACCAACAATGCAACAATGATGGATTTCCAATCTAGGGTACCTGTGGAACAAGGGGACCAAGTCCAAAGGTCACAAGCAAGTCAGAGATGGGCATATGCCCAGTAAATGCCAGCTGTGGGTGCAAAGAAGCTTCTACTGGACAGAAGAAGCTGAGGTTTCTGCAGGAACGAAAAGGGCTAGAGACTTCCCCTTTCGTGGACGGATCCCGCTCGCCGTGGAGAGCCGTGCAGAAGTGTTTTCCCGGCGAAAGAACGCCAACAAGCCTTGCTAGCTGCAAATCGTGCGGTTAGCGTTTTTGGACGCTGCTGTGGCCCTGGAGGGACCAGCAGGTCGCAAATTGGACCAGGAGAGAGAGGGGACGTAGAGCAAGACAAGGAGCCCTCTCAGCAGCAGGTAGCACCCGGAGAAGTGCCAGAAACAGGCACTACGAGGATGCGTGAAACGGTGCTCACCCGAAGTTACACAAAGGAGTCCCACGTCGCCGGAGACCAACTTAGAAGGTCGTGCAATGCAGGTGCACCCGCAGCTGGCATTTCCTGGGCATCTGCCCATCTCCGACTTGCTTGTGACTTTTGGACTTGGTCCCCTTGTTCCACAGGTACCCTAGTTTGGAAATCCACAGTTGTTGCATTGTTGGTTTGTGTCTTTCCTGCATTATTCCTCTAACACGACTTCTTTGTCCTTAGGGGAACTTTAGTGCACTTTGCACTCACTTTTCAGGGTCTTGGGGAGGGTTATTTTTCTAACTCTCACTATTTTCTAATAGTCCCAGCGACCCTCTACAAGGTCACATAGGTTTGGTGTCCATTCGTGGTTCGCATTCCACTTTTGGAGTATATGGTTTGTGTTGCCCCTATCCCTATGTTTCCCCATTGCATCCTATTGTAACTATACATTGTTTGCACTGTTTTCTAAGACTATACTGCATATTTTTGCTATTGTGTATATATATCTTGTGTATATTTCCTATCCTCTCACTGAGGGTACACTCTAAGATACTTTGGCATATTGTCATAAAAATAAAGTACCTTTATTTTTAGTATAACTGTGTATTGTGTTTTCTTATGATATTGTGCATATGACACTAAGTGGTACTGTAGTAGCTTCACACGTCTCCTAGTTCAGCCTAAGCTGCTCTGCTAAGCTACCATTATCTATCAGCCTAAGCTGCTAGACACCCTATACACTAATAAGGGATAACTGGGCCTGGTGCAAGGTGCAAGTACCCCTTGGTACTCACTACAAGCCAGTCCAGCCTCCTACATTGGTTGTGCAGTGGTGGGATAAGTGCTTTGAGACTGCTTACCACTCTTGTCATTGTACTTTTCATAAGAGAAAAATATACAAAACAAGGTCAGTGTATATACACATAGACAAAAAGTTTTGCATTTCCTCTTTTCACTCTTTTCTAAGTGCTGAAAAGTACTTCTAAACTTTCCAAAAGTTCTTAAAAGTTTAAAAAGTTTTTTTTCTGTCTTTCTAAAAAGTTCTGAAAACTTTTTTCTCTTTTTCTATCACTTTAACTCTCTCTAAAAATGTCTGGCACAGGCCAAAATGTTGATCTGTCCAAACTTGCATATGATCACCTTAGCTGGAAAGGAGCAAGGAGTCTCTGCATAGAGAGAGGTTTGAGTGTAGGGAAGAATCCTTCCTTGGAACTGTTAATTAACATGCTTAGAGAACAAGATAAGGCTATAGGTGCCCCATCTGTTGAAAAAGTACCTAATAGTTCCCAATCTGATTCAGGGACTCCCCCAGGAAAAGATTCAGGAAAGAAACTTCTTAGCCTGCCCTTTACTAGACAGTCTAGCATAGTTGGTAATGATGATGAGCCACACCATACAAATAGTGTTGTCTCACATCATAGCAAAAGCATTTATTCTCACCATACTGGTAGTGATGTTTCTGTTAGCCAAGCTGTTAGGGTGGCTTCTGTAAGGGACAGGTCTCCTTCTGTTCATTCCCATCATACCTCTGTATCTAGGAATGTCCCTCCCACCAACCCTGATGACAGAATGTTAGAGAGGGAACTCAATAAGTTGAGGGTGGAACAAACCAGACTGAAGCTTAAAAAGCAACAGCTGGATTTGGATAGACAGTCTTTTGAACTAGAGAAGGAAAGACAGAAGTTGGGTTTAGAAACCCATGGTGGCAGCAGCAGTATTCCCCATAGTCATCCTGCAAAAGAGCATGATTCCAGGAATCTGCACAAGATAGTTCCCCCTTATAAGGAGGGGGATGACATTAACAAGTGGTTTGCTGCACTTGAGAGGGCCTGTGTTGTACAGGATGTCCCTCAAAGGCAGTGGGCTGCTATCCTATGGCTATCATTTAGTGGAAAAGGTAGGGATAGGCTCCTTACTGTGAAAGAAAATGATGCTAATAATTTCCAAGTTCTTAAGAATGCACTCCTGGATGGTTATGGCTTAACCACTGAACAGTACAGGATAAAGTTCAGAGAGACCAAAAAGGAGTCTTCACAAGACTGGGTTGATTTCATTGACCATTCAGTGAAGGCCTTGGAGGGGTGGTTACATGGCAGTAAAGTTACTGATTATGACAGCCTGTATAACTTGATCCTGAGAGAGCATATTCTTAATAATTGTGTGTCTGATTTGTTGCACCAGTACTTGGTGGACTCTGATCTGACCTCTCCCCAAGAATTGGGAAAGAAGGCAGACAAATGGGTCAGAACAAGAGTGAACAGAAAAGTTCATACAGGGGGTGACAAAGATGGCAACACAAAGAAGGATGGTAAGTCTTCTGACAAGGGTGGGGACAAATCTAAAAATGAGTCTTCATCAGGCCCACAAAAACACTCTGGTGGGGGTGGTGGGCCCAAATCCTCCCTTAATCAGAACAAGGAAAAGAAACCATGGTGCTATTTATGTAAAATAAAAGGCCATTGGACAACAGATCCCAGTTGTCCAAAGAAAGGCACCAATGCTCCTACCACTACAGCCCCTACTGCTACCCCTAGTGTCCCTACTAATAGCAGTGGTGGTGGGAGCAAACCTACTAATAGCCAATCCAAGGGAGTAGCTGGGCTCACTATTGGTAACTTAGTTGGGGTTGGCCTTGTTAGGGAGGCCACAGAGGCTGTGTTAGTCTCTGAGGGGGCTATTGATTTAGCCACCTTAGTTGCTTGTCCCCTTAATTTGGATAAGTACAAGCAGCTACCCCTAATAAATGGTGTTGAGGTTCAGGCCTACAGGGACACTGGTGCCAGTGTGACTATGGTCATAGAGAAACTGGTCCACCCTGAACAACACCTACGTGGTCACCAGTACCAAGTAACCGATGCTCACAACAACACACTTAGCCACCCCATGGCTGTTGTTAATCTCAACTGGGGGGGGGTTACTGGTCCAAAGAAAGTTGTGGTAGCTTCAGATTTACCTGTAGACTGTCTATTAGGGAATGATTTGGAGACATCAGCTTGGTCAGATGTGGAGTTGGAGGCCCATGCAGCAATGCTGGGCATCCCAGGGCATATTTTTGCTTTGACAAGGGCTCAGGCCAAAAAGCAAAAAGGACAGGGAAGCTTGGATCCTGGAACAATGGACCAAGTGCTCCCTAAAGCTAGGGCTAGTAGAAGCAAACCACTTCCTACTATCCCTCCCTCTACAGTGGATTCAACTTCAGAGGAAGAAGAATTCCCTCCCTGTGCAGAACCTACACCAGAGGAGCTTCAAGCAGACACTGCTGAGCTTTTGGGTGAAGGGGGGCCTGCCAGAGAGGAGCTGAGTGTGGCACAGCAAACCTGTCCCACATTAGAGGGTCTCAGACAGCAAGCTGTCAAACAGGCTAATGGGGATGTCAGTGACTCTCACAGAGTTTACTGGGAGGACAACCTCTTGTACACTGAGCATAGGGATCCTAAACCTGGAGCTGCCAGGAGATTAGTGATTCCTCAGGAGTACAGAAAGTTCCTCCTAACCCTGGCACATGACATTCCCCTAGCTGGGCATCTAGGACAAATGAAAACTTGGGACAGGCTTGTTCCCCTGTTTCATTGGCCTAGAATGTCTGAGGACTCAAAGGAATTTTGTAAGTCCTGTGAAACCTGTCAAGCCAGTGGCAAGACAGGTGGCACCCCAAAGGCACCCCTTATCCCACTGCCTGTGGTTGGGGTTCCCTTTGAAAGGGTAGGGGTTGACATAGTTGGCCCCCTTGACCCTCCTACTGCTTCAGGCAATAGGTTTATCTTGGTGGTAGTGGACCATGCCACAAGATACCCTGAAGCAATTCCTTTAAGGACCACTACAGCACCTGCAGTGGCAAAGGCCCTCCTAGGAATATTTTCCAGGGTGGGCTTCCCAAAGGAAGTAGTATCAGACAGGGGAAGCAATTTCATGTCTGCATACTTAAAGGCCATGTGGAAGGAGTGTGGTGTAACTTACAAGTTCACTACACCCTATCATCCACAAACAAATGGACTGGTGGAGAGATTTAATAAAACTCTCAAAGGCATGATTATGGGTCTCCCTGAAAAACTCCGCAGGAGATGGGATATCCTTCTACCATGCCTCCTTTTTGCCTACAGGGAGGTACCCCAGAAAGGAGTGGGCTTCAGCCCCTTTGAACTTCTTTTTGGACACCCTGTTAGGGGTCCACTCACACTTGTAAAGGAGGGTTGGGAACAATCTTTAAAAGCTCCTAAGCAGGATATTGTGGATTATGTACTTGGCCTCAGATCAAGAATGGCTGAGTACATGAAAAAGGCCAGTAAAAACCTTCAGGCCAGCCAAGAGCTCCAGAAGCAATGGCATGATCAGAAGGCTGTTTTGGTTCAGTACCAACCAAGGCAGAAAGTGTGGGTCTTGGAGCCTGTGGCCCCAAGAGCACTCCAAGATAAATGGAGTGGACCCCACACAATTGTTGAAAAGAAGGGAGAAGTCACCTATTTAGTTGACTTAGGCACTGCCAGGAGTCCCCTTAGGGTGCTCCATGTCAACCGCCTGAAACCCTACTATGACAGGGCTGATCTCACCCTGCTCATGGCAACTGATGAGGGACAGGAAGAAGACAGTGATCCTCTACCTGATCTCTTCTCTTCCACAGAACAAGATGCTCTTGTGGAAGGTGTAGTTTTGGCTGATTGTCTTACTGCTGAGCAGAAAGACAATTGCATAAACCTCCTAGATCAATTCTCTGAACTCTTCTCTACTGTGCCAGGTACCAGTTCTTGGTGTGAGCACACTATAGATACTGGAGACAGCTTGCCTGTCAAAAGTAAGATCTATAGGCAGCCTGACCATGTCAGGGACTGCATAAAGCAAGAGGTCCAGAAAATGTTAGAACTAGGAGTGGTTGAGCACTCTGACAGTCCATGGGCTTCTCCTGTGGTACTGGTACCAAAACCCCATTCTAAAGATGGAAAGAAGGAAATGCGGTTTTGTGTAGACTATAGAGGTCTCAACTTGGTAACCAAAACTGATGCTCACCCTATACCCAGGGCAGATGAGCTCATAGATACACTGGCATCTGCCAAGTATCTAAGCACTTTTGATTTGACTGCAGGGTATTGGCAGATCAAATTGTCAGAAGATGCTAAACCTAAGACTGCATTTTCTACCATTGGAGGACATTACCAGTTTACTGTAATGCCTTTTGGTTTGAAAAATGCACCTGCCACTTTTCAAAGGTTGGTGAACACAGTCCTGCAAGGGCTGGAAGCTTTCAGTGCAGCATATTTGGACGATATAGCTGTCTTTAGCTCCAGCTGGGATGATCACCTGGTCCACCTATGGAAAGTTTTGGAGGCCCTGCAAAAGGCAGGCCTCACTATCAAGGCTTCAAAGTGCCAGATAGGGCAGGGTAAGGTGGTTTATCTGGGACACCTTGTTGGTGGGGAACAGATTGCACCACTACAGGGGAAAATCCAAACAATTATTGATTGGATTCCCCCTACCACTCAGACTCAAGTGAGAGCCTTCCTAGGCCTCACTGGGTATTACAGGAGGTTCATTAAGAACTATGGCTCCATTGCAGCCCCGCTTAATGACCTCACATCCAAGAAAATGCCTAAAAAGGTATTATGGACAGCAAACTGTCAGAAAGCTTTTGAGGAGCTGAAGCAGGCCATGTGCTCTGCACCTGTCCTGAAAAGCCCTTGTTACTCTAAAAAATTCTATGTCCAAACTGATGCATCTGAATTAGGAGTAGGGGCAGTCCTATCACAACTTAATTCTGAGGGCCAGGATCAACCTGTTGCTTTTATTAGTAGGAGGTTGACCCCTAGAGAAAAGCGTTGGTCTGCCATAGAGAGGGAGGCCTTTGCTGTGGTCTGGGCTCTGAAGAAGTTGAGGCCATACCTGTTTGGCACTCACTTCATTGTTCAGACAGACCACAAACCTCTACTTTGGCTAAAACAAATGAAAGGTGAAAATCCTAAATTGTTGAGGTGGTCCATATCCCTACAGGGAATGGACTATACAGTGGAACATAGACCTGGGAGTAGCCACTCCAATGCAGATGGACTCTCCAGATATTTCCACTTAGACAATGAAGACTCATCAGGTCATGGCTAGTCTTATTGTCCTTCGTTTGGGGGGGGGGTTGTGTAGGAAAGTACCATCTTGCCTGGCATGTTACCCCCATTTTTCACTGTATACTGTATATGTTGTTTTAGTTGTATGTGTCACTGGGACCCTGGTAACCCAGGGCCCCAGTGCTCATAAGTGTGCCTGAATGTGTTACCTGTGTAGTGACTAACTGTCTCACTGAGGCTCTGCTAATCAGAACCTCAGTGGTTATGCTCTCTCATTTCTTTCCAAATTGTCACTAACAGGCTAGTGACCAATTTTACCAATTTACATTGGCTTACTGGAACACCCTTATAATTCCCTAGTATATGGTACTGAGGTACCCAGGGTATTGGGGTTCCAGAAGATCCCTATGGGCTGCAGCAATTCTTTTGCCACCCATAGGGAGCTCTGACAATTCTTACACAGGCCTGCCACTGCAGCCTGAGTGAAATAACGTCCACGTTATTTCACAGCCATTTTACACTGCACTTAAGTAACTTATAAGTCACCTATATGTCTAACCTTTACCTGGTAAAGGTTAGGTGCAAAGTTACTTAGTGTGAGGGCACCCTGGCACTAGCCAAGGTGCCCCCACATTGTTCAGAGCCAATTCCCTGAACTTTGTGAGTGCGGGGACACCATTACACGCGTGCACTACATATAGGTCAATACCTATATGTAGCTTCACAATGGTAACTTCGAATATGGCCATGTAACATGTCTAAGATCATGGAATTGCCCCTCTATGCCATCCTGACATTGTTGGCACAATTCGATGATCCCAGTGGTCTGTAGCACAGACCCTGGCACTGCCAAACTACCTTTCCTGGGGTTTCACTGCAGCTGCTGCCAACCTTTCAGACAGGTTTCTGCCCTCCTGGGGTCAAGCCAGGCTTGTCCCAGGATGGCAGAACAAAGGACTTCCTCTGAGAGAGGGTGTTACACCCTCTCCCTTTGGAAAATGGTGTGAAGGCAGGGGAGGGGTAGCCTCCCCCAGCCTCTGGAAATGCTTTCTTGGGCACAGATGTGTCCAATTCTGCATAAGCCAGTCTACACCGGTTCAGGGACCCCTTAGCCCCTGCTCTGGCGCGAAACTGGACAAAGGAAAGGGGAGTGACCACTCCCCTGACCTGCACCTCCCCTGGGAGGTGTCCAGAGCTCCTCCAGTGTGCTCCAGACCTCTGCCATCTTGGAAACAGAGGTGCTTCTGGCACACTGGACTGCTCTGAGTGGCCAGTGCCACCAGGTGACGTCAGAGACTCCTTGTGATAGGCTCCTTCAGGTGTTGCTTGCCTATCCTCTCTCCTAAGTAGCCAAACCCTCTTTTCTGGCTATTTAGGGTCTCTGTCTCTGGGGAAACTTTAGATAACGAATGCAAGAGCTCAGCCGAGTTCCTCTGCATCTCTCTCTTCACCTTCTGATAAGGAATCGACTGCTGACCGCGCTGGAAGCCTGCAAACCTGCAACAAAGTAGCTAAAACGACTACTGCAACTCTGTAACGCTGATCCTGCCGCCTTCTCGACTGTTTTCCTGTCTGTGCATGCTGTGGGGGTAGTCTGCCTCCTCTCTGCACCAGAAGCTCCGAAGAAATCTCCCGTGGGTCGACGGAATCTTCCCCCTGCAACCGCAGGCACCAAAAAGCTGCATTACCGGTCCCTTGGGTCTCCTCTCAGCACGACGAGCGAGGTCCCTCGAATCCAGCAACTCTGTCCAAGTGGCCCCCACAGTCCAGTGACTCTTCAGTCCAAGTTTGGTGGAGGTAAGTCCTTGCCTCACCTCGCTGGGCTGCATTGCTGGGAACCGCGACTTTTGCAGCTACTCCGGCCCCTGTGCACTTCCGGCGGAAATCCTTCGTGCACAGCCAAGCCTGGGTCCACGGCACTCTAAGCTGCATTGCACGACTTTCTAAGTTGGTCTCCGGCGACGTGGGACTCCTTTGTGTAACTTCGGGTGAGCACCGTTTCACGCATCCTCGTAGTGCCTGTTTCTGGCACTTCTCCGGGTGCTACCTGCTGCTGAGAGGGCTCCTTGTCTTGCTCGACGTCCCCTCTCTCTCCTGGTCCAATTTGCGACCTCCTGGTCCCTCCAGGGCCACAGCAGCGTCCAAAAACGCTAACCGCACGATTTGCAGCTAGCAAGGCTTGTTGGCGTTCTTTCGGCGGGAAAACACTTCTGCACGACTCTCCACGGCGAGAGGGATCCGTCCACCAAAGGGGAAGTCTCTAGCCCTTTTCGTTCCTGCAGAAACCTCAGCTTCTTATGTCTAGTAGAAGCTTCTTTGCACCCGCAGCTGGCATTTCCTGGGCATCTGCCCATCTCCGACTTGCTTGTGACTTTTGGACTTGGTCCCCTTGTTCCACAGGTACCCTAGTTTGGAAATCCACAGTTGTTGCATTGTTGGTTTGTGTCTTTCCTGCATTATTCCTCTAACACGACTTCTTTGTCCTTAGGGGAACTTTAGTGCACTTTGCACTCACTTTTCAGGGTCTTGGGGAGGGTTATTTTTCTAACTCTCACTATTTTCTAATAGTCCCAGCGACCCTCTACAAGGTCACATAGGTTTGGGGTCCATTCGTGGTTCGCATTCCACTTTTGGAGTATATGGTTTGTGTTGCCCCTATCCCTATGTTTCCCCATTGCATCCTATTGTAACTATACATTGTTTGCACTGTTTTCTAAGACTATACTGCATATTTTTGCTATTGTGTATATATATCTTGTGTATATTTCCTATCCTCTCACTGAGGGTACACTCTAAGATACTTTGGCATATTGTCATAAAAATAAAGTACCTTTATTTTCAGTATAACTGTGTATTGTGTTTTCTTATGATATTGTGCATATGACACTAAGTGGTACTGTAGTAGCTTCACACGTCTCCTAGTTCAGCCTAAGCTGCTCTGCTAAGCTACCATTATCTATCAGCCTAAGCTGCTAGACACCCTATACACTAATAAGGGATAACTGGGCCTGGTGCAAGGTGCAAGTACCCCTTGGTACTCACTACAAGCCAGTCCAGCCTCCTACATTGGTTGTGCAGTGGTGGGATAAGTGCTTTGAGACTGCTTACCACTCTTGTCATTGTACTTTTCATAAGAGAAAAATATACAAAACAAGGTCAGTGTATATACACATAGACAAAAAGTTTTGCATTTCCTCTTTTCACTCTTTTCTAAGTGCTGAAAAGTACTTCTAAACTTTCAAAAAGTTCTTAAAAGTTTAAAAAGTTTTTTTTCTGTCTTTCTAAAAAGTTCTGAAAACTTTTTTCTCTTTTTCTATCACTTTAACTCTCTCTAAAAATGTCTGGCACAGGCCAAAATGTTGATCTGTCCAAACTTGCATATGATCACCTTAGCTGGAAAGGAGCAAGGAGTCTCTGCATAGAGAGAGGTTTGAGTGTAGGGAAGAATCCTTCCTTGGAACTGTTAATTAACATGCTTAGAGAACAAGATAAGGCTATAGGTGCCCCATCTGTTGAAAAAGTACCTAATAGTTCCCAATCTGATTCAGGGACTCCCCCAGGAAAAGATTCAGGAAAGAAACTTCTTAGCCTGCCCTTTACTAGACAGTCTAGCATAGTTGGTAATGATGATGAGCCACACCATACAAATAGTGTTGTCTCACATCATAGCAAAAGCATTTATTCTCACCATACTGGTAGTGATGTTTCTGTTAGCCAAGCTGTTAGGGTGGCTTCTGTAAGGGACAGGTCTCCTTCTGTTCATTCCCATCATACCTCTGTATCTAGGAATGTCCCTCCCACCAACCCTGATGACAGAATGTTAGAGAGGGAACTCAATAAGTTGAGGGTGGAACAAACCAGACTGAAGCTTAAAAAGCAACAGCTGGATTTGGATAGACAGTCTTTTGAACTAGAGAAGGAAAGACAGAAGTTGGGTTTAGAAACCCATGGTGGCAGCAGCAGTATTCCCCATAGTCATCCTGCAAAAGAGCATGATTCCAGGAATCTGCACAAGATAGTTCCCCCTTATAAGGAGGGGGATGACATTAACAAGTGGTTTGCTGCACTTGAGAGGGCCTGTGTTGTACAGGATGTCCCTCAAAGGCAGTGGGCTGCTATCCTATGGCTATCATTTAGTGGAAAAGGTAGGGATAGGCTCCTTACTGTGAACGAAAATGATGCTAATAATTTCCAAGTTCTTAAGAATGCACTCCTGGATGGTTATGGCTTAACCACTGAACATTACAGGATAAAGTTCAGAGAGACCAAAAAGGAGTCTTCACAAGACTGGGTTGATTTCATTGACCATTCAGTGAAGGCCTTGGAGGGGTGGTTACATGGCAGTAAAGTTACTGATTATGACAGCCTGTATAACTTGATCCTGAGAGAGCATATTCTTAATAATTGTGTGTCTGATTTGTTGCACCAGTACTTGGTGGACTCTGATCTGACCTCTCCCCAAGAATTGGGAAAGAAGGCAGACAAATGGGTCAGAACAAGAGTGAACAGAAAAGTTCATACAGGGGGTGACAAAGATGGCAACACAAAGAAGGATGGTAAGTCTTCTGACAAGGGTGGGGACAAATCTAAAAATGAGTCTTCATCAGGCCCACAAAAACACTCTGGTGGGGGTGGTGGGCCCAAATCCTCCCTTAATCAGAACAAGGAAAAGAAACCATGGTGCTATTTATGTAAAATAAAAGGCCATTGGACAACAGATCCTAGTTGTCCAAAGAAAGGCACCAATGCTCCTACCACTACAGCCCCTACTGCTACCCCTAGTGTCCCTACTAATAGCAGTGGTGGTGGGAGCAAACCTACTAATAGCCAATCCAAGGGAGTAGCTGGGCTCACTATTGGTAACTTAGTTGGGGTTGGCCTTGTTAGGGAGGCCACAGAGGCTGTGTTAGTCTCTGAGGGGGCTATTGATTTAGCCACCTTAGTTGCTTGTCCCCTTAATTTGGATAAGTACAAGCAGCTACCCCTAATAAATGGTGTTGAGGTTCAGGCCTACAGGGACACTGGTGCCAGTGTGACTATGGTCATAGAGAAACTGGTCCACCCTGAACAACACCTACGTGGTCACCAGTACCAAGTAACCGATGCTCACAACAACACACTTAGCCACCCCATGGCTGTTGTTAATCTCAACTGGGGGGGGGGTTACTGGTCCAAAGAAAGTTGTGGTAGCTTCAGATTTACCTGTAGACTGTCTATTAGGGAATGATTTGGAGACATCAGCTTGGTCAGATGTGGAGTTGGAGGCCCATGCAGCAATGCTGGGCATCCCAGGGCATATTTTTGCTTTGACAAGGGCTCAGGCCAAAAAGCAAAAAGGACAGGGAAGCTTGGATCCTGGAACAATGGACCAAGTGCTCCCTAAAGCTAGGGCTAGTAGAAGCAAACCACTTCCTACTATCCCTCCCTCTACAGTGGATTCAACTTCAGAGGAAGAAGAATTCCCTCCCTGTGCAGAACCTACACCAGAGGAGCTTCAAGCAGACACTGCTGAGCTTTTGGGTGAAGGGGGGCCTGCCAGAGAGGAGCTGAGTGTGGCACAGCAAACCTGTCCCACATTAGAGGGTCTCAGACAGCAAGCTGTCAAACAGGCTAATGGGGATGTCAGTGACTCTCACAGAGTTTACTGGGAGGACAACCTCTTGTACACTGAGCATAGGGATCCTAAACCTGGAGCTGCCAGGAGATTAGTGATTCCTCAGGAGTACAGAAAGTTCCTCCTAACCCTGGCACATGACATTCCCCTAGCTGGGCATCTAGGACAAATGAAAACTTGGGACAGGCTTGTTCCCCTGTTTCATTGGCCTAGAATGTCTGAGGACACAAAGGAATTTTGTAAGTCCTGTGAAACCTGTCAAGCCAGTGGCAAGACAGGTGGCACCCCAAAGGCACCCCTTATCCCACTGCCTGTGGTTGGGGTTCCCTTTGAAAGGGTAGGGGTTGACATAGTTGGCCCCCTTGACCCTCCTACTGCTTCAGGCAATAGGTTTATCTTGGTGGTAGTGGACCATGCCACAAGATACCCTGAAGCAATTCCTTTAAGGACCACTACAGCACCTGCAGTGGCAAAGGCCCTCCTAGGAATATTTTCCAGGGTGGGCTTCCCAAAGGAAGTAGTATCAGACAGGGGAAGCAATTTCATATCTGCATACTTAAAGGCCATGTGGAAGGAGTGTGGTATAACTTACAAGTTCACTACACCCTATCATCTACAAACAAATGGACTGGTGGAGAGATTTAATAAAACTCTCAAAGGCATGATTATGGGTCTCCCTGAAAAACTCCGCAGGAGATGGGATATCCTTCTACCATGCCTCCTTTTTGCCTACAGGGAGGTACCCCAGAAAGGAGTGGGCTTCAGCCCCTTTGAACTTCTTTTTGGACACCCTGTTAGGGGTCCACTCACACTTGTAAAGGAGGGTTGGGAACAACCTTTAAAAGCTCCTAAGCAGGATATTGTGGATTATGTACTTGGCCTCAGATCAAGAATGGCTGAGTACATGAAAAAGGCCAGTAAAAACCTTCAGGCCAGCCAAGAGCTCCAGAAGCAATGGCATGATCAGAAGGCTGTTTTGGTTCAGTACCAACCAGGGCAGAAAGTGTGGGTCTTGGAGCCTGTGGCCCCAAGAGCACTCCAAGATAAATGGAGTGGACCCCACACAATTGTTGAAAAGAAGGGAGAAGTCACCTATTTAGTTGACTTAGGCACTGCCAGGAGTCCCCTTAGGGTGCTCCATGTCAACCGCCTGAAACCCTACTATGACAGGGCTGATCTCACCCTGCTCATGGCAACTGATGAGGGACAGGAAGAAGACAGTGATCCTCTACCTGATCTCTTCTCTTCCACAGAACAAGATGCTCTTGTGGAAGGTGTAGTTTTGGCTGATTGTCTTACTGCTGAGCAGAAAGACAATTGCATAAACCTCCTAGATCAATTCTCTGAACTCTTCTCTACTGTGCCAGGTACCACTTCTTGGTGTGAGCACACTATAGATACTGGAGACAGCTTGCCTGTCAAAAGTAAGATCTATAGGCAGCCTGACCATGTCAGGGACTGAATAAAGCAAGAGGTCCAGAAAATGTTAGAACTAGGAGTGGTTGAGCACTCTGACAGTCCATGGGCTTCTCCTGTGGTACTGGTACCAAAACCCCATTCTAAAGATGGAAAGAAGGAAATGCGGTTTTGTGTAGACTATAGAGGTCTCAACTTGGTAACCAAAACTGATGCTCACCCTATACCCAGGGCAGATGAGCTCATAGATACACTGGCATCTGCCAAGTATCTAAGCACTTTTGATTTGACTGCAGGGTATTGGCAGATCAAATTGTCAGAAGATGCTAAACCTAAGACTGCATTTTCTACCATTGGAGGACATTACCAGTTTACTGTAATGCCTTTTGGTTTGAAAAATGCACCTGCCACTTTTCAAAGGTTGGTGAACACAGTCCTGCAAGGGCTGGAAGCTTTCAGTGCAGCATATTTGGACGATATAGCTGTCTTTAGCTCCAGCTGGGATGATCACCTGGTCCACCTATGGAAAGTTTTGGAGGCCCTGCAAAAGGCAGGCCTCACTATCAAGGCTTCAAAGTGCCAGATAGGGCAGGGTAAGGTGGTTTATCTGGGACACCTTGTTGGTGGGGAACAGATTGCACCACTACAGGGGAAAATCCAAACAATTATTGATTGGATTCCCCCTACCACTCAGACTCAAGTGAGAGCCTTCCTAGGCCTCACTGGGTATTACAGGAGGTTCATTAAGAACTATGGCTCCATTGCAGCCCCGCTTAATGACCTCACATCCAAGAAAATGCCTAAAAAGGTATTATGGACAGCAAACTGTCAGAAAGCTTTTGAGGAGCTGAAGCAGGCCATGTGCTCTGCACCTGTCCTGAAAAGCCCTTGTTACTCTAAAAAATTCTATGTCCAAACTGATGCATCTGAATTAGGAGTAGGGGCAGTCCTATCACAACTTAATTCTGAGGGCGAGGATCAACCTGTTGCTTTTATTAGTAGGAGGTTGACCCCTAGAGAAAAGCGTTGGTCTGCCATAGAGAGGGAGGCCTTTGCTGTGGTCTGGGCTCTGAAGAAGTTGAGGCCATACCTGTTTGGCACTCACTTCATTGTTCAGACAGACCACAAACCTCTACTTTGGCTAAAACAAATGAAAGGTGAAAATCCTAAATTGTTGAGGTGGTCCATATCCCTACAGGGAATGGACTATACAGTGGAACATAGACCTGGGAGTAGCCACTCCAATGCAGATGGACTCTCCAGATATTTCCACTTAGACAATGAAGACTCATCAGGTCATGGCTAGTCTTATTGTCCTTCGTTTGGGGGGGGGGGTTGTGTAGGAAAGTACCATCTTGCCTGGCATGTTACCCCCATTTTTCACTGTATATATGTTGTTTTAGTTGTATGTGTCACTGAGACCCTGGTAACCCAGGGCCCCAGTACTCATAAGTGTGCCTGAATGTGTTACCTGTGTAGTGACTAACTGTCTCACTGAGGCTCTGCTAATCAGAACCTCAGAGGTTATGCTCTCTCATTTCTTTCCAAATTGTCACTAACAGGCTAGTGACCAATTTTACCAATTTACATTGGCTTACTGGAACACCCTTATAATTCCCTAGTATATGGTACTGAGGTACCCAGGGTATTGGGGTTCCAGAAGATCCCTATGGGCTGCAGCAATTCTTTTGCCACCCATAGGGAGCTCTGACAATTCTTACACAGGCCTGCCACTGCAGCCTGAGTGAAATAACGTCCACGTTATTTCACAGCCATTTTACACTGCACTTAAGTAACTTATAAGTCACCTATATGTCTAACCTTTACCTGGTAAAGGTTAGGTGCAAAGTTACTTAGTGTGAGGGCACCCTGGCACTAGCCAAGGTGCCCCCACATTGTTCAGAGCCAATTCCCTGAACTTTGTGAGTGCGGGGACACCATTACACGCGTGCACTACATATAGGTCAATACCTATATGTAGCTTCACAATGGTAACTCCGAATATGGCCATGTAACATGTCTAAGATCATGGAATTGCCCCTCTATGCCATCCTGGCATTGTTGGCACAATTCGATGATCCCAGTGGTCTGTAGCACAGACCCTGGCACTGCCAAACTACCTTTCCTGGGGTTTCACTGCAGCTGCTGCCAACCTTTCAGACAGGTTTCTGCCCTCCTGGGGTCAAGCCAGGCTTGTCCCAGGATGGCAGAACAAAGGACTTCCTCTGAGAGAGGGTGTTACACCCTCTCCCTTTGGAAAATGGTGTGAAGGCAGGGGAGGGGTAGCCTCCCCCAGCCTCTGGAAATGCTTTCTTGGGCACAGATGTGTCCAATTCTGCATAAGCCAGTCTACACCGGTTCAGGGACCCCTTAGCCCCTGCTCTGGCGCGAAACTGGACAAAGGAAAGGGGAGTGACCACTCCCCTGACCTGCACCTCCCCTGGGAGGTGTCCAGAGCTCCTCCAGTGTGCTCCAGACCTCTGCCATCTTGGAAACAGAGGTGCTTCTGGCACACTGGACTGCTCTGAGTGGCCAGTGCCACCAGGTGACGTCAGAGACTCCTTGTGATAGGCTCCTTCAGGTGTTGCTTGCCTATCCTCTCTCCTAAGTAGCCAAACCCTCTTTTCTGGCTATTTAGGGTCTCTGTCTCTGGGGAAACTTTAGATAACGAATGCAAGAGCTCAGCCGAGTTCCTCTGCATCTCTCTCTTCACCTTCTGATAAGGAATCGACTGCTGACCGCGCTGGAAGCCTGCAAACCTGCAACAAAGTAGCTAAAACGACTACTGCAACTCTGTAACGCTGATCCTGCCGCCTTCTCGACTGTTTTCCTGTCTGTGCATGCTGTGGGGGTAGTCTGCCTCCTCTCTGCACCAGAAGCTCCGAAGAAATCTCCCGTGGGTCGACGGAATCTTACCCCTGCAACCGCAGGCACCAAAAAGCTGCATTACCGGTCCCTTGGGTCTCCTCTCAGCACGACGAGCGAGGTCCCTCGAATCCAGCAACTCTGTCCAAGTGGCCCCCACAGTCCAGTGACTCTTCAGTCCAAGTTTGGTGGAGGTAAGTCCTTGCCTCACCTCGCTGGGCTGCATTGCTGGGAACCGCGACTTTTGCAGCTACTCCGGCCCCTGTGCACTTCCGGCGGAAATCCTTCGTGCACAGCCAAGCCTGGGTCCACGGCACTCTAAGCTGCATTGCACGACTTTCTAAGTTGGTCTCCGGCGACGTGGGACTCCTTTGTGTAACTTCGGGTGAGCACCGTTTCACGCATCCTCGTAGTGCCTGTTTCTGGCACTTCTCCGGGTGCTACCTGCTGCTGAGAGGGCTCCTTGTCTTGCTCGATGTCCCCTCTCTCTACTGGTCCAATTTGCGACCTCCTGGTCCCTCCAGGGCCACAGCAGCGTCCAAAAACGCTAACCGCACGATTTGCAGCTAGCAAGGCTTGTTGGCGTTCTTTCGGCGGGAAAACACTTCTCCACGACTCTCCACGGCGAGCGGGATCCGTCCACCAAATGGGAAGTCTCTAGCCCTTTTCGTTCCTGCAGAAACCTCAGCTTCTTATGTCCAGTAGAAGCTTCTTTGCACCCGCAGCTGGCATTTCCTGGGCATCTGCCCATCTCCGACTTGCTTGTGACTTTTGGACTTGGTCCCCTTGTTCCACAGGTACCCTAGTTTGGAAATCCACAGTTGTTGCATTGTTGGTTTGTGTCTTTCCTGCATTATTCCTCTAACACGACTTCTTTGTCCTTAGGGGAACTTTAGTGCACTTTGCACTCACTTTTCAGGGTCTTGGGGAGGGTTATTTTTCTAACTCTCACTATTTTCTAATAGTCCCAGCGACCCTCTACAAGGTCACATAGGTTTGGGGTCCATTCGTGGTTCGCATTCCACTTTTGGAGTATATGGTTTGTGTTGCCCCTATCCCTATGTTTCCCCATTGCATCCTATTGTAACTATACATTGTTTGCACTGTTTTCTAAGACTATACTGCATATTTTTGCTATTGTGTATATATATCTTGTGTATATTTCCTATCCTCTCACTGAGGGTACACTCTAAGATACTTTGGCATATTGTCATAAAAATAAAGTACCTTTATTTTCAGTATAACTGTGTATTGTGTTTTCTTATGATATTGTGCATATGACACTAAGTGGTACTGTAGTAGCTTCACACGTCTCCTAGTTCAGCCTAAGCTGCTCTGCTAAGCTACCATTATCTATCAGCCTAAGCTGCTAGACACCCTATACACTAATAAGGGATAACTGGGCCTGGTGCAAGGTGCAAGTACCCCTTGGTACTCACTACAAGCCAGTCCAGCCTCCTACATTGGTTGTGCAGTGGTGGGATAAGTGCTTTGAGACTGCTTACCACTCTTGTCATTGTACTTTTCATAAGAGAAAAATATACAAAACAAGGTCAGTGTATATACACATAGACAAAAAGTTTTGCATTTCCTCTTTTCACTCTTTTCTAAGTGCTGAAAAGTACTTCTAAACTTTCAAAAAGTTCTTAAAAGTTTAAAAAGTTTTTTTTCTGTCTTTCTAAAAAGTTCTGAAAACTTTTTTCTCTTTTTCTATCACTTTAACTCTCTCTAAAAATGTCTGGCACAGGCCAAAATGTTGATCTGTCCAAACTTGCATATGATCACCTTAGCTGGAAAGGAGCAAGGAGTCTCTGCATAGAGAGAGGTTTGAGTGTAGGGAAGAATCCTTCCTTGGAACTGTTAATTAACATGCTTAGAGAACAAGATAAGGCTATAGGTGCCCCATCTGTTGAAAAAGTACCTAATAGTTCCCAATCTGATTCAGGGACTCCCCCAGGAAAAGATTCAGGAAAGAAACTTCTTAGCCTGCCCTTTACTAGACAGTCTAGCATAGTTGGTAATGATGATGAGCCACACCATACAAATAGTGTTGTCTCACATCATAGCAAAAGCATTTATTCTCACCATACTGGTAGTGATGTTTCTGTTAGCCAAGCTGTTAGGGTGGCTTCTGTAAGGGACAGGTCTCCTTCTGTTCATTCCCATCATACCTCTGTATCTAGGAATGTCCCTCCCACCAACCCTGATGACAGAATGTTAGAGAGGGAACTCAATAAGTTGAGGGTGGAACAAACCAGACTGAAGCTTAAAAAGCAACAGCTGGATTTGGATAGACAGTCTTTTGAACTAGAGAAGGAAAGACAGAAGTTGGGTTTAGAAACCCATGGTGGCAGCAGCAGTATTCCCCATAGTCATCCTGCAAAAGAGCATGATTCCAGGAATCTGCACAAGATAGTTCCCCCTTATAAGGAGGGGGATGACATTAACAAGTGGTTTGCTGCACTTGAGAGGGCCTGTGTTGTACAGGATGTCCCTCAAAGGCAGTGGGCTGCTATCCTATGGCTATCATTTAGTGGAAAAGGTAGGGATAGGCTCCTTACTGTGAACGAAAATGATGCTAATAATTTCCAAGTTCTTAAGAATGCACTCCTGGATGGTTATGGCTTAACCACTGAACATTACAGGATAAAGTTCAGAGAGACCAAAAAGGAGTCTTCACAAGACTGGGTTGATTTCATTGACCATTCAGTGAAGGCCTTGGAGGGGTGGTTACATGGCAGTAAAGTTACTGATTATGACAGCCTGTATAACTTGATCCTGAGAGAGCATATTCTTAATAATTGTGTGTCTGATTTGTTGCACCAGTACTTGGTGGACTCTGATCTGACCTCTCCCCAAGAATTGGGAAAGAAGGCAGACAAATGGGTCAGAACAAGAGTGAACAGAAAAGTTCATACAGGGGGTGACAAAGATGGCAACACAAAGAAGGATGGTAAGTCTTCTGACAAGGGTGGGGACAAATCTAAAAATGAGTCTTCATCAGGCCCACAAAAACACTCTGGTGGGGGTGGTGGGCCCAAATCCTCCCTTAATCAGAACAAGGAAAAGAAACCATGGTGCTATTTATGTAAAATAAAAGGCCATTGGACAACAGATCCCAGTTGTCCAAAGAAAGGCACCAATGCTCCTACCACTACAGCCCCTACTGCTACCCCTAGTGTCCCTACTAATAGCAGTGGTGGTGGGAGCAAACCTACTAATAGCCAATCCAAGGGAGTAGCTGGGCTCACTATTGGTAACTTAGTTGGGGTTGGCCTTGTTAGGGAGGCCACAGAGGCTGTGTTAGTCTCTGAGGGGGCTATTGATTTAGCCACCTTAGTTGCTTGTCCCCTTAATTTGGATAAGTACAAGCAGCTACCCCTAATAAATGGTGTTGAGGTTCAGGCCTACAGGGACACTGGTGCCAGTGTGACTATGGTCATAGAGAAACTGGTCCACCCTGAACAACACCTACGTGGTCACCAGTACCAAGTAACCGATGCTCACAACAACACACTTAGCCACCCCATGGCTGTTGTTAATCTCAACTGGGGGGGGGTTACTGGTCCAAAGAAAGTTGTGGTAGCTTCAGATTTACCTGTAGACTGTCTATTAGGGAATGATTTGGAGACATCAGCTTGGTCAGATGTGGAGTTGGAGGCCCATGCAGCAATGCTGGGCATCCCAGGGCATATTTTTGCTTTGACAAGGGCTCAGGCCAAAAAGCAAAAAGGACAGGGAAGCTTGGATCCTGGAACAATGGACCAAGTGCTCCCTAAAGCTAGGGCTAGTAGAAGCAAACCACTTCCTACTATCCCTCCCTCTACAGTGGATTCAACTTCAGAGGAAGAAGAATTCCCTCCCTGTGCAGAACCTACACCAGAGGAGCTTCAAGCAGACACTGCTGAGCTTTTGGGTGAAGGGGGGCCTGCCAGAGAGGAGCTGAGTGTGGCACAGCAAACCTGTCCCACATTAGAGGGTCTCAGACAGCAAGCTGTCAAACAGGCTAATGAGGATGTCAGTGACTCTCACAGAGTTTACTGGGAGGACAACCTCTTGTACACTGAGCATAGGGATCCTAAACCTGGAGCTGCCAGGAGATTAGTGATTCCTCAGGAGTACAGAAAGTTCCTCCTAACCCTGGCACATGACATTCCCCTAGCTGGGCATCTAGGACAAATGAAAACTTGGGACAGGCTTGTTCCCCTGTTTCATTGGCCTAGAATGTCTGAGGACACAAAGGAATTTTGTAAGTCCTGTGAAACCTGTCAAGCCAGTGGCAAGACAGGTGGCACCCCAAAGGCACCCCTTATCCCACTGCCTGTGGTTGGGGTTCCCTTTGAAAGGGTAGGGGTTGACATAGTTGGCCCCCTTGACCCTCCTACTGCTTCAGGCAATAGGTTTATCTTGGTGGTAGTGGACCATGCCACAAGATACCCTGAAGCAATTCCTTTAAGGACCACTACAGCACCTGCAGTGGCAAAGGCCCTCCTAGGAATATTTTCCAGGGTGGGCTTCCCAAAGGAAGTAGTATCAGACAGGGGAAGCAATTTCATATCTGCATACTTAAAGGCCATGTGGAAGGAGTGTGGTATAACTTACAAGTTCACTACACCCTATCATCCACAAACAAATGGACTGGTGGAGAGATTTAATAAAACTCTCAAAGGCATGATTATGGGTCTCCCTGAAAAACTCCGCAGGAGATGGGATATCCTTCTACCATGCCTCCTTTTTGCCTACAGGGAGGTACCCCAGAAAGGAGTGGGCTTCAGCCCCTTTGAACTTCTTTTTGGACACCCTGTTAGGGGTCCACTCACACTTGTAAAGGAGGGTTGGGAACAACCTTTAAAAGCTCCTAAGCAGGATATTGTGGATTATGTACTTGGCCTCAGATCAAGAATGGCTGAGTACATGAAAAAGGCCAGTAAAAACCTTCAGGCCAGCCAACAGCTCCAGAAGCAATGGCATGATCAGAAGGCTGTTTTGGTTCAGTACCAACCAGGGCAGAAAGTGTGGGTCTTGGAGCCTGTGGCCCCAAGAGCACTCCAAGATAAATGGAGTGGACCCCACACAATTGTTGAAAAGAAGGGAGAAGTCACCTATTTAGTTGACTTAGGCACTGCCAGGAGTCCCCTTAGGGTGCTCCATGTCAACCGCCTGAAACCCTACTATGACAGGGCTGATCTCACCCTGCTCATGGCAACTGATGAGGGACAGGAAGAAGACAGTGATCCTCTACCTGATCTCTTCTCTTCCACAGAACAAGATGCTCTTGTGGAAGGTGTAGTTTTGGCTGATTGTCTTACTGCTGAGCAGAAAGACAATTGCATAAACCTCCTAGATCAATTCTCTGAACTCTTCTCTACTGTGCCAGGTACCACTTCTTGGTGTGAGCACACTATAGATACTGGAGACAGCTTGCCTGTCAAAAGTAAGATCTATAGGCAGCCTGACCATGTCAGGGACTGAATAAAGCAAGAGGTCCAGAAAATGTTAGAACTAGGAGTGGTTGAGCACTCTGACAGTCCATGGGCTTCTCCTGTGGTACTGGTACCAAAACCCCATTCTAAAGATGGAAAGAAGGAAATGCGGTTTTGTGTAGACTATAGAGGTCTCAACTTGGTAACCAAAACTGATGCTCACCCTATACCCAGGGCAGATGAGCTCATAGATACACTGGCATCTGCCAAGTATCTAAGCACTTTTGATTTGACTGCAGGGTATTGGCAGATCAAATTGTCAGAGATGCTAAACCTAAGACTGCATTTTCTACCATTGGAGGACATTACCAGTTTACTGTAATGCCTTTTGGTTTGAAAAATGCACCTGCCACTTTTCAAAGGTTGGTGAACACAGTCCTGCAAGGGCTGGAAGCTTTCAGTGCAGCATATTTGGACGATATAGCTGTCTTTAGCTCCAGCTGGGATGATCACCTGGTCCACCTATGGAAAGTTTTGGAGGCCCTGCAAAAGGCAGGCCTCACTATCAAGGCTTCAAAGTGCCAGATAGGGCAGGGTAAGGTGGTTTATCTGGGACACCTTGTTGGTGGGGAACAGATTGCACCACTACAGGGGAAAATCCAAACAATTATTGATTGGATTCCCCCTACCACTCAGACTCAAGTGAGAGCCTTCCTAGGCCTCACAGGGTATTACAGGAGGTTCATTAAGAACTATGGCTCTATTGCAGCCCCGCTTAATGACCTCACATCCAAGAAAATGCCTAAAAAGGTATTATGGACAGCAAACTGTCAGAAAGCTTTTGAGGAGCTGAAGCAGGCCATGTGCTCTGCACCTGTCCTGAAAAGCCCTTGTTACTCTAAAAAATTCTATGTCCAAACTGATGCATCTGAATTAGGAGTAGGGGCAGTCCTATCACAACTTAATTCTGAGGGCGAGGATCAACCTGTTGCTTTTATTAGTAGGAGGTTGACCCCTAGAGAAAAGCGTTGGTCTGCCATAGAGAGGGAGGCCTTTGCTGTGGTCTGGGCTCTGAAGAAGTTGAGGCCAGACCTGTTTGGCACTCACTTCATTGTTCAGACAGACCACAAACCTCTACTTTGGCTAAAACAAATGAAAGGTGAAAATCCTAAATTGTTGAGGTGGTCCATATCCCTACAGGGAATGGACTATACAGTGGAACATAGACCTGGGAGTAGCCACTCCAATGCAGATGGACTCTCCAGATATTTCCACTTAGACAATGAAGACTCATCAGGTCATGGCTAGTCTTATTGTCCTTCGTTTGGGGGGGGGTTGTGTAGGAAAGTACCATCTTGCCTGGCATGTTACCCCCATTTTTCACTGTATATATGTTGTTTTAGTTGTATGTGTCACTGGGACCCTGGTAACCCAGGGCCCCAGTGCTCATAAGTGTGCCTGAATGTGTTACCTGTGTAGTGACTAACTGTCTCACTGAGGCTCTGCTAATCAGAACCTCAGTGGTTATGCTCTCTCATTTCTTTCCAAATTGTCACTAACAGGCTAGTGACCAATTTTACCAATTTACATTGGCTTACTGGAACACCCTTATAATTCCCTAGTATATGGTACTGAGGTACCCAGGGTATTGGGGTTCCAGAAGATCCCTATGGGCTGCAGCAATTCTTTTGCCACCCATAGGGAGCTCTGACAATTCTTACACAGGCCTGCCACTGCAGCCTGAGTGAAATAACGTCCACGTTATTTCACAGCCATTTTACACTGCACTTAAGTAACTTATAAGTCACCTATATGTCTAACCTTTACCTGGTAAAGGTTAGGTGCAAAGTTACTTAGTGTGAGGGCACCCTGGCACTAGCCAAGGTGCCCCCACATTGTTCAGAGCCAATTCCCTGAACTTTGTGAGTGCGGGGACACCATTACACGCGTGCACTACATATAGGTCAATACCTATATGTAGCTTCACAATGGTAACTCCGAATATGGCCATGTAACATGTCTAAGATCATGGAATTGCCCCTCTATGCCATCCTGGCATTGTTGGCACAATTCGATGATCCCAGTGGTCTGTAGCACAGACCCTGGCACTGCCAAACTACCTTTCCTGGGGTTTCACTGCAGCTGCTGCCAACCTTTCAGACAGGTTTCTGCCCTCCTGGGGTCAAGCCAGGCTTGTCCCAGGATGGCAGAACAAAGGACTTCCTCTGAGAGAGGGTGTTACACCCTCTCCCTTTGGAAAATGGTGTGAAGGCAGGGGAGGGGTAGCCTCCCCCAGCCTCTGGAAATGCTTTCTTGGGCACAGATGTGTCCAATTCTGCATAAGCCAGTCTACACCGGTTCAGGGACCCCTTAGCCCCTGCTCTGGCGCGAAACTGGACAAAGGAAAGGGGAGTGACCACTCCCCTGACCTGCACCTCCCCTGGGAGGTGTCCAGAGCTCCTCCAGTGTGCTCCAGACCTCTGCCATCTTGGAAACAGAGGTGCTTCTGGCACACTGGACTGCTCTGAGTGGCCAGTGCCACCAGGTGACGTCAGAGACTCCTTGTGATAGGCTCCTTCAGGTGTTGCTTGCCTCTCCTCTCTCCTAAGTAGCCAAACCCTCTTTTCTGGCTATTTAGGGTCTCTGTCTCTGGGGAAACTTTAGATAACGAATGCAAGAGCTCAGCCGAGTTCCTCTGCATCTCTCTCTTCACCTTCTGATAAGGAATCGACTGCTGACCGCGCTGGAAGCCTGCAAACCTGCAACAAAGTAGCTAAAACGACTACTGCAACTCTGTAACGCTGATCCTGCCGCCTTCTCGACTGTTTTCCTGTCTGTGCATGCTGTGGGGGTAGTCTGCCTCCTCTCTGCACCAGAAGCTCCGAAGAAATCTCCCGTGGGTCGACGGAATCTTACCCCTGCAACCGCAGGCACCAAAAAGCTGCATTACCGGTCCCTTGGGTCTCCTCTCAGCACGACGAGCGAGGTCCCTCGAATCCAGCAACTCTGTCCAAGTGGCCCCCACAGTCCAGTGACTCTTCAGTCCAAGTTTGGTGGAGGTAAGTCCTTGCCTCACCTCGCTGGGCTGCATTGCTGGGAACCGCGACTTTTGCAGCTACTCCGGACCCTGTGCACTTCCGGCGGAAATCCTTCGTGCACAGCCAAGCCTGGGTCCACGGCACTCTAAGCTGCATTGCACGACTTTCTAAGTTGGTCTCCGGCGACGTGGGACTCCTTTGTGTAACTTCGGGTGAGCACCGTTTCACGCATCCTCGTAGTGCCTGTTTCTGGCACTTCTCCGGGTGCTACCTGCTGCTGAGAGGGCTTCTTGTCTTGCTCGATGTCCCCTCTCTCTCCTGGTCCAATTTGCGACCTCCTGGTCCCTCCAGGGCCACAGCAGCGTCCAAAAACTCTAACAGCACGATTTGCAGCTAGCAAGGCTTGTTGGCGTTCTTTCGGCGGGAAAACACTTCTGCACGACTCTCCACGGCGAGAGGGATCCGTCCACCAAAGGGGAAGTCTCTAGCCCTTTTCGTTCCTGCAGAAACCTCAGCTTCTTATGTCCAGTAGAAGCTTCTTTGCACCCGCAGCTGGCATTTCCTGGGCATCTGCCCATCTCCGACTTGCTTGTGACTTTTGGACTTGGTCCCCTTGTTCCACAGGTACCCTAGTTTGGAAATCCACAGTTGTTGCATTGTTGGTTTGTGTCTTTCCTGCATTATTCCTCTAACACGACTTCTTTGTCCTTAGGGGAACTTTAGTGCACTTTGCACTCACTTTTCAGGGTCTTGGGGAGGGTTATTTTTCTAACTCTCACTATTTTCTAATAGTCCCAGCGACCCTCTACAAGGTCACATAGGTTTGGGGTCCATTCGTGGTTCGCATTCCACTTTTGGAGTATATGGTTTGTGTTGCCCCTATCCCTATGTTTCCCCATTGCATCCTATTGTAACTATACATTGTTTGCACTGTTTTCTAAGACTATACTGCATATTTTTGCTATTGTGTATATATATCTTGTGTATATTTCCTATCCTCTCACTGAGGGTACACTCTAAGATACTTTGGCATATTGTCATAAAAATAAAGTACCTTTATTTTCAGTATAACTGTGTATTGTGTTTTCTTATGATATTGTGCATATGACACTAAGTGGTACTGTAGTAGCTTCACACGTCTCCTAGTTCAGCCTAAGCTGCTCTGCTAAGCTACCATTATCTATCAGCCTAAGCTGCTAGACACCCTATACACTAATAAGGGATAACTGGGCCTGGTGCAAGGTGCAAGTACCCCTTGGTACTCACTACAAGCCAGTCCAGCCTCCTACATTGGTTGTGCAGTGGTGGGATAAGTGCTTTGAGACTGCTTACCACTCTTGTCATTGTACTTTTCATAAGAGAAAAATATACAAAACAAGGTCAGTGTATATACACATAGACAAAAAGTTTAGCATTTCCTCTTTTCACTCTTTTCTAAGTGCTGAAAAGTACTTCTAAACTTTCAAAAAGTTCTTAAAAGTTTAAAAAGTTTTTTTTCTGTCTTTCTAAAAAGTTCTGAAAACTTTTTTCTCTTTTTCTATCACTTTAACTCTCTCTAAAAATGTCTGGCACAGGCCAAAATGTTGATCTGTCCAAACTTGCATATGATCACCTTAGCTGGAAAGGAGCAAGGAGTCTCTGCATAGAGAGAGGTTTGAGTGTAGGGAAGAATCCTTCCTTGGAACTGTTAATTAACATGCTTAGAGAACAAGATAAGGCTATAGGTGCCCCATCTGTTGAAAAAGTACCTAATAGTTCCCAATCTGATTCAGGGACTCCCCCAGGAAAAGATTCAGGAAAGAAACTTCTTAGCCTGCCCTTTACTAGACAGTCTAGCATAGTTGGTAATGATGATGAGCCACACCATACAAATAGTGTTGTCTCACATCATAGCAAAAGCATTTATTCTCACCATACTGGTAGTGATGTTTCTGTTAGCCAAGCTGTTAGGGTGGCTTCTGTAAGGGACAGGTCTCCTTCTGTTCATTCCCATCATACCTCTGTATCTAGGAATGTCCCTCCCACCAACCCTGATGACAGAATGTTAGAGAGGGAACTCAATAAGTTGAGGGTGGAACAAACCAGACTGAAGCTTAAAAAGCAACAGCTGGATTTGGATAGACAGTCTTTTGAACTAGAGAAGGAAAGACAGAAGTTGGGTTTAGAAACCCATGGTGGCAGCAGCAGTATTCCCCATAGTCATCCTGCAAAAGAGCATGATTCCAGGAATCTGCACAAGATAGTTCCCCCTTATAAGGAGGGGGATGACATTAACAAGTGGTTTGCTGCACTTGAGAGGGCCTGTGTTGTACAGGATGTCCCTCAAAGGCAGTGGGCTGCTATCCTATGGCTATCATTTAGTGGAAAAGGTAGGGATAGGCTCCTTACTGTGAACGAAAATGATGCTAATAATTTCCAAGTTCTTAAGAATGCACTCCTGGATGGTTATGGCTTAACCACTGAACATTACAGGATAAAGTTCAGAGAGACCAAAAAGGAGTCTTCACAAGACTGGGTTGATTTCATTGACCATTCAGTGAAGGCCTTGGAGGGGTGGTTACATGGCAGTAAAGTTACTGATTATGACAGCCTGTATAACTTGATCCTGAGAGAGCATATTCTTAATAATTGTGTGTCTGATTTGTTGCACCAGTACTTGGTGGACTCTGATCTGACCTCTCCCCAAGAATTGGGAAAGAAGGCAGACAAATGGGTCAGAACAAGAGTGAACAGAAAAGTTCATACAGGGGGTGACAAAGATGGCAACACAAAGAAGGATGGTAAGTCTTCTGACAAGGGTGGGGACAAATCTAAAAATGAGTCTTCATCAGGCCCACAAAAACACTCTGGTGGGGGTGGTGGGCCCAAATCCTCCCTTAATCAGAACAAGGAAAAGAAACCATAGTGCTATTTATGTAAAATAAAAGGCCATTGGACAACAGATCCCAGTTGTCCAAAGAAAGGCACCAATGCTCCTACCACTACAGCCCCTACTGCTACCCCTAGTGTCCCTACTAATAGCAGTGGTGGTGGGAGCAAACCTACTAATAGCCAATCCAAGGGAGTAGCTGGGCTCACTATTGGTAACTTAGTTGGGGTTGGCCTTGTTAGGGAGGCCACAGAGGCTGTGTTAGTCTCTGAGGGGGCTATTGATTTAGCCACCTTAGTTGCTTGTCCCCTTAATTTGGATAAGTACAAGCAGCTACCCCTAATAAATGGTGTTGAGGTTCAGGCCTACAGGGACACTGGTGCCAGTGTGACTATGGTCATAGAGAAACTGGTCCACCCTGAACAACACCTACGTGGTCACCAGTACCAAGTAACCGATGCTCACAACAACACACTTAGCCACCCCATGGCTGTTGTTAATCTCAACTGGGGGGGGGTTACTGGTCCAAAGAAAGTTGTGGTAGCTTCAGATTTACCTGTAGACTGTCTATTAGGGAATGATTTGGAGACATCAGCTTGGTCAGATGTGGAGTTGGAGGCCCATGCAGCAATGCTGGGCATCCCAGGGCATATTTTTGCTTTGACAAGGGCTCAGGCCAAAAAGCAAAAAGGACAGGGAAGCTTGGATCCTGGAACAATGGACCAAGTGCTCCCTAAAGCTAGGGCTAGTAGAAGCAAACCACTTCCTACTATCCCTCCCTCTACAGTGGATTCAACTTCAGAGGAAGAAGAATTCCCTCCCTGTGCAGAACCTACACCAGAGGAGCTTCAAGCAGACACTGCTGAGCTTTTGGGTGAAGGGGGGCCTGCCAGAGAGGAGCTGAGTGTGGCACAGCAAACCTGTCCCACATTAGAGGGTCTCAGACAGCAAGCTGTCAAACAGGCTAATGGGGATGTCAGTGACTCTCACAGAGTTTACTGGGAGGACAACCTCTTGTACACTGAGCATAGGGATCCTAAACCTGGAGCTGCCAGGAGATTAGTGATTCCTCAGGAGTACAGAAAGTTCCTCCTAACCCTGGCACATGACATTCCCCTAGCTGGGCATCTAGGACAAATGAAAACTTGGGACAGGCTTGTTCCCCTGTTTCATTGGCCTAGAATGTCTGAGGACACAAAGGAATTTTGTAAGTCCTGTGAAACCTGTCAAGCCAGTGGCAAGACAGGTGGCACCCCAAAGGCACTCCTTATCACACTGCCTGTGGTTGGGGTTCCCTTTGAAAGGGTAGGGGTTGACATAGTTGGCCCCCTTGACCCTCCTACTGCTTCAGGCAATAGGTTTATCTTGGTGGTAGTGGACCATGCCACAAGATACCCTGAAGCAATTCCTTTAAGGACCACTACAGCACCTGCAGTGGCAAAGGCCCTCCCAGGAATATTTTCCAGGGTGGGCTTCCCAAAGGAAGTAGTATCAGACAGGGGAAGCAATTTCATGTCTGCATACTTAAAGGCCATGTGGAAGGAGTGTGGTATAACTTACAAGTTCACTACACCCTATCATCCACAAACAAATGGACTGGTGGAGAGATTTAATAAAACTCTCAAAGGCATGATTATGGGTCTCCCTGAAAAACTCCGCAGGAGATGGGATATCCTTCTACCATGCCTCCTTTTTGCCTACAGGGAGGTACCCCAGAAAGGAGTGGGCTTCAGCCCCTTTGAACTTCTTTTTGGACACCCTGTTAGGGGTCCACTCACACTTGTAAAGGAGGGTTGGGAACAACCTTTAAAAGCTCCTAAGCAGGATATTGTGGATTATGTACTTGGCCTCAGATCAAGAATGGCTGAGTACATGAAAAAGGCCAGTAAAAACCTTCAGGCCAGCCAAGAGCTCCAGAAGCAATGGCATGATCAGAAGGCTGTTTTGGTTCAGTACCAACCAGGGCAGAAAGTGTGGGTCTTGGAGCCTGTGGCCCCAAGAGCACTCCAAGATAAATGGAGTGGACCCCACACAATTGTTGAAAAGAAGGGAGAAGTCACCTATTTAGTTGACTTAGGCACTGCCAGGAGTCCCCTTAGGGTGCTCCATGTCAACCGCCTGAAACCCTACTATGACAGGGCTGATCTCACCCTGCTCATGGCAACTGATGAGGGACAGGAAGAAGACAGTGATCCTCTACCTGATCTCTTCTCTTCCACAGAACAAGATGCTCTTGTGGAAGGTGTAGTTTTGGCTGATTGTCTTACTGCTGAGCAGAAAGACAATTGCATAAACCTCCTAGATCAATTCTCTGAACTCTTCTCTACTGTGCCAGGTACCACTTCTTGGTGTGAGCACACTATAGATACTGGAGACAGCTTGCCTGTCAAAAGTAAGATCTATAGGCAGCCTGACCATGTCAGGGACTGCATAAAGCAAGAGGTCCAGAAAATGTTAGAACTAGGAGTGGTTGAGCACTCTGACAGTCCATGGGCTTCTCCTGTGGTACTGGTACCAAAACCCCATTCTAAAGATGGAAAGAAGGAAATGCGGTTTTGTGTAGACTATAGAGGTCTCAACTTGGTAACCAAAACTGATGCTCACCCTATACCCAGGGCAGATGAGCTCATAGATACACTGGCATCTGCCAAGTATCTAAGCACTTTTGATTTGACTGCAGGGTATTGGCAGATCAAATTGTCAGAAGATGCTAAACCTAAGACTGCATTTTCTACCATTGGAGGACATTACCAGTTTACTGTAATGCCTTTTGGTTTGAAAAATGCACCTGCCACTTTTCAAAGGTTGGTGAACACAGTCCTGCAAGGGCTGGAAGCTTTCAGTGCAGCATATTTGGACGATATAGCTGTCTTTAGCTCCAGCTGGGATGATCACCTGGTCCACCTATGGAAAGTTTTGGAGGCCCTGCAAAAGGCAGGCCTCACTATCAAGGCTTCAAAGTGCCAGATAGGGCAGGGTAAGGTGGTTTATCTGGGACACCTTGTTGGTGGGGAACAGATTGCACCACTACAGGGGAAAATCCAAACAATTATTGATTGGATTCCCCCTACCACTCAGACTCAAGTGAGAGCCTTCCTAGGCCTCACTGGGTATTACAGGAGGTTCATTAAGAACTATGGCTCCATTGCAGCCCCGCTTAATGACCTCACATCCAAGAAAATGCCTAAAAAGGTATTATGGACAGCAAACTGTCAGAAAGCTTTTGAGGAGCTGAAGCAGGCCATGTGCTCTGCACCTGTCCTGAAAAGCCCTTGTTACTCTAAAAAATTCTATGTCCAAACTGATGCATCTGAATTAGGAGTAGGGGCAGTCCTATCACAACTTCATTCTGAGGGCGAGGATCAACCTGTTGCTTTTATTAGTAGGAGGTTGACCCCTAGAGAAAAGCGTTGGTCTGCCATAGAGAGGGAGGCCTTTGCTGTGGTCTGGGCTCTGAAGAAGTTGAGGCCATACCTGTTTGGCACTCACTTCATTGTTCAGACAGACCACAAACCTCTACTTTGGCTAAAACAAATGAAAGGTGAAAATCCTAAATTGTTGAGGTGGTCCATATCCCTACAGGGAATGGACTATACAGTGGAACATAGACCTGGGAGTAGCCACTCCAATGCAGATGGACTCTCCAGATATTTCCACTTAGACAATGAAGACTCATCAGGTCATGGCTAGTCTTATTGTCCTTCGTTTGGGGGGGGGGTTGTGTAGGAAAGTACCATCTTGCCTGGCATGTTACCCCCATTTTTCACTGTATACAGTATATGTTGTTTTAGTTGTATATGTCACTGGGACCCTGGTAACCCAGGGCCCCAGTGCTCATAAGTGTGCCTGAATGTGTTACCTATGTAGTGACTAACTGTCTCACTGAGGCTCTGCTAATCAGAACCTCAGTGGTTATGCTCTCTCATTTCTTTCCAAATTGTCACTAACAGGCTAGTGACCAATTTTACCAATTTACATTGGCTTACTGGAACACCCTTATAATTCCCTAGTATATGGTACTGAGGTACCCAGGGTATTGGGGTTCCAGAAGATCCCTATGGGCTGCAGCAATTCTTTTGCCACCCATAGGGAGCTCTGACAATTCTTACACAGGCCTGCCACTGCAGCCTGAGTGAAATAACGTCCACGTTATTTCACAGCCATTTTACACTGCACTTAAGTATCTTATAAGTCACCTATATGTCTAACCTTTACCTGGTAAAGGTTAGGTGCAAAGTTACTTAGTGTGAGGGCACCCTGGCACTAGCCAAGGTGCCCCCACATTGTTCAGAGCCAATTCCCTGAACTTTGTGAGTGCGGGGACACCATTACACGCGTGCACTACATATAGGTCAATACCTATATGTAGCTTCACAATGGTAACTCCGAATATGGCCATGTAACATGTCTAAGATCATGGAATTGCCCCTATATGCCATCCTGACATTGTTGGCACAATTCGATGATCCCAGTGGTCTGTAGCACAGACCCTGGCACTGCCAAACTACCTTTCCTGGGGTTTCACTGCAGCTGCTGCCAACCTTTCAGACAGGTTTCTGCCCTCCTGGGGTCAAGCCAGGCTTGTCCCAGGATGGCAGAACAAAGGACTTCCTCTGAGAGAGGGTGTTACACCCTCTCCCTTTGGAAAATGGAGTGAAGGCAGGGGAGGGGTAGCCTCCCCCAGCCTCTGGAAATGCTTTCTTGGGCACAGATGTGTCCAATTCTGCATAAGCCAGTCTACACCGGTTCAGGGACCCCTTAGCCCCTGCTCTGGCGCGAAACTGGACAAAGGAAAGGGGAGTGACCACTCCCCTGACCTGCACCTCCCCTGGGAGGTGTCCAGAGCTCCTCCAGTGTGCTCCAGACCTCTGCCATCTTGGAAACAGAGGTGCTTCTGGCACACTGGACTGCTCTGAGTGGCCAGTGCCACCAGGTGACGTCAGAGACTCCTTGTGATAGGCTCCTTCAGGTGTTGCTTGCCTATCCTCTCTCCTAAGTAGCCAAACCCTCTTTTCTGGCTATTTAGGGTCTCTGTCTCTGGGGAAACTTTAGATAACGAATGCAAGAGCTCAGCCGAGTTCCTCTGCATCTCTCTCTTCACCTTCTGATAAGGAATCGACTGCTGACCGCGCTGGAAGCCTGCAAACCTGCAACAAAGTAGCTAAAACGACTACTGCAACTCTGTAACGCTGATCCTGCCGCCTTCTCGACTGTTTTCCTGTCTGTGCATGCTGTGGGGGTAGTCTGCCTCCTCTCTGCACCAGAAGCTCCGAAGAAATCTCCCGTGGGTCGACGGAATCTTCCCCCTGCAACCGCAGGCACCAAAAAGCTGCATTACCGGTCCCTTGGGTCTCCTCTCAGCACGACGAGCGAGGTCCCTCGAATCCAGCAACTCTGTCCAAGTGGCCCCCACAGTCCAGTGACTCTTCAGTCCAAGTTTGGTGGAGGTAAGTCCTTGCCTCACCTCGCTGGGCTGCATTGCTGGGAACCGCGACTTTTGCAGCTACTCCGGCCCCTGTGCACTTCCGGCGGAAATCCTTCCTGCACAGCCAAGCCTGGGTCCATGGCACTCTAAGCTGCATTGCACGACTTTCTAAGTTGGTCTCCGGCGACGTGGGACTCCTTTGTGTAACTTCGGGTGAGCACCGTTTCACGCATCCTCGTAGTGCCTGTTTCTGGCACTTCTCCGGGTGCTACATGCTGCTGAGAGGGCTCCTTGTCTTGCTCGACGTCCCCTCTCTCTCCTGGTCCAATTTGCGACCTCCTGGTCCCTCCAGGGCCACAGCAGCGTCCAAAAACGCTAACCGCACGATTTGCAGCTAGCAAGGCTTGTTGGCGTTCTTTCGGCGGGAAAACACTTCTGCACGACTCTCCACGGCGAGAGGGATCCGTCCACCAAAGGGGAAGTCTCTAGCCCTTTTCGTTCCTGCAGAAACCTCAGCTTCTTATGTCTAGTAGAAGCTTCTTTGCACCCGCAGCTGGCATTTCCTGGGCATATGCCCATCTCCGACTTGCTTGTGACTTTTGGACTTGGTCCCCTTGTTCCACAGGTACCCTAGTTTGGAAATCCACAGTTGTTGCATTGTTGGTTTGTGTCTTTCCTGCATTAATCCTCTAACACGACTTCTTTGTCCTTAGGGGAACTTTAGTGCACTTTGCACTCACTTTTCAGGGTCTTGGGGAGGGTTATTTTTCTAACTCTCACTATTTTCTAATAGTCCCAGCGACCCTCTACAAGGTCACATAGGTTTGGGGTCCATTCGTGGTTCGCATTCCACTTTTGGAGTATATGGTTTGTGTTGCCCCTATCCCTATGTTTCCCCATTGCATCCTATTGTAACTATACATTGTTTGCACTGTTTTCTAAGACTATACTGCATATTTTTGCTATTGTGTATATATATCTTGTGTATATTTCCTATCCTCTCACTGAGGGTACACTCTAAGATACTTTGGCATATTGTCATAAAAATAAAGTACCTTTATTTTTAGTATAACTGTGTATTGTGTTTTCTTATGATATTGTGCATATGACACTAAGTGGTACTGTAGTAGCTTCACACGTCTCCTAGTTCAGCCTAAGCTGCTCTGCTAAGCTACCATTATCTATCAGCCTAAGCTGCTAGACACCCTATACACTAATAAGGGATAACTGGGCCTGGTGCAAGGTGCAAGTACCCCTTGGTACTCACTACAAGCCAGTCCAGCCTCCTACATTGGTTGTGCAGTGGTGGGATAAGTGCTTTGAGACTGCTTACCACTCTTGTCATTGTACTTTTCATAAGAGAAAAATATACAAAACAAGGTCAGTGTATATACACATAGACAAAAAGTTTAGCATTTCCTCTTTTCACTCTTTTCTAAGTGCTGAAAAGTACTTCTAAACTTTCAAAAAGTTCTTAAAAGTTTAAAAAGTTTTTTTTCTGTCTTTCTAAAAAGTTCTGAAAACTTTTTTCTCTTTTTCTATCACTTTAACTCTCTCTAAAAATGTCTGGCACAGGCCAAAATGTTGATCTGTCCAAACTTGCATATGATCACCTTAGCTGGAAAGGAGCAAGGAGTCTCTGCATAGAGAGAGGTTTGAGTGTAGGGAAGAATCCTTCCTTGGAACTGTTAATTAACATGCTTAGAGAACAAGATAAGGCTATAGGTGCCCCATCTGTTGAAAAAGTACCTAATAGTTCCCAATCTGATTCAGGGACTCCCCCAGGAAAAGATTCAGGAAAGAAACTTCTTAGCCTGCCCTTTACTAGACAGTCTAGCATAGTTGGTAATGATGATGAGCCACACCATACAAATAGTGTTGTCTCACATCATAGCAAAAGCATTTATTCTCACCATACTGGTAGTGATGTTTCTGTTAGCCAAGCTGTTAGGGTGGCTTCTGTAAGGGACAGGTCTCCTTCTGTTCATTCCCATCATACCTCTGTATCTAGGAATGTCCCTCCCACCAACCCTGATGACAGAATGTTAGAGAGGGAACTCAATAAGTTGAGGGTGGAACAAACCAGACTGAAGCTTAAAAAGCAACAGCTGGATTTGGATAGACAGTCTTTTGAACTAGAGAAGGAAAGACAGAAGTTGGGTTTAGAAACCCATGGTGGCAGCAGCAGTATTCCCCATAGTCATCCTGCAAAAGAGCATGATTCCAGGAATCTGCACAAGATAGTTCCCCCTTATAAGGAGGGGGATGACATTAACAAGTGGTTTGCTGCACTTGAGAGGGCCTGTGTTGTACAGGATGTCACTCAAAGGCAGTGGGCTGCTATCCTATGGCTATCATTTAGTGGAAAAGGTAGGGATAGGCTCCTTACTGTGAACGAAAATGATGCTAATAATTTCCAAGTTCTTAAGAATGCACTCCTGGATGGTTATGGCTTCACCACTGAACATTACAGGATAAAGTTCAGAGAGACCAAAAAGGAGTCTTCACAAGACTGGGTTGATTTCATTGACCATTCAGTGAAGGCCTTGGAGGGGTGGTTACATGGCAGTAAAGTTACTGATTATGACAGCCTGTATAACTTGATCCTGAGAGAGCATATTCTTAATAATTGTGTGTCTGATTTGTTGCACCAGTACTTGGTGGACTCTGATCTGACCTCTCCCCAAGAATTGGGAAAGAAGGCAGACAAATGGGTCAGAACAAGAGTGAACAGAAAAGTTCATACAGGGGGTGACAAAGATGGCAACAAAAAGAAGGATGGTAAGTCTTCTGACAAGGGTGGGGACAAATCTAAAAATGAGTCTTCATCAGGCCCACAAAAACACTCTGGTGGGGGTGGTGGGCCCAAATCCTCCCTTAATCAGAACAAGGAAAAGAAACCATGGTGCTATTTATGTAAAATAAAAGGCCATTGGACAACAGATCCCAGTTGTCCAAAGAAAGGCACCAATGCTCCTACCACTACAACCCCTACTGCTACCCCTAGTGTCCCTACTAATAGCAGTGGTGGTGGGAGCAAACCTACTAATCGCCAATCCAAGGGAGTAGCTGGGCTCACTATTGGTAACTTAGTTGGGGTTGGCCTTGTTAGGGAGGCCACAGAGGCTGTGTTAGTCTCTGAGGGGGCTATTGATTTAGCCACCTTAGTTGCTTGTCCCCTTAATTTGGATAAGTACAAGCAGCTACCCCTAATAAATGGTGTTGAGGTTCAGGCCTACAGGGACACTGGTGCCAGTGTGACTATGGTCATAGAGAAACTGGTCCACCCTGAACAACACCTACGTGGTCACCAGTACCAAGTAACCGATGCTCACAACAACACACTTAGCCACCCCATGGCTGTTGTTAATCTCAACTGGGGGGGGGGGTTACTGGTCCAAAGAAAGTTGTGGTAGCTTCAGATTTACCTGTAGACTGTCTATTAGGGAATGATTTGGAGACATCAGCTTGGTCAGATGTGGAGTTGGAGGCCCATGCAGCAATGCTGGGCATCCCAGGGCATATTTTTGCTTTGACAAGGGCTCAGGCCAAAAAGCAAAAAGGACAGGGAAGCTTGGATCCTGGAACAATGGACCAAGTGCTCCCTAAAGCTAGGGCTAGTAGAAGCAAACCACTTCCTACTATCCCTCCCTCTACAGTGGATTCAACTTCAGAGGAAGAAGAATTCCCTCCCTGTGCAGAACCTACCCCAGAGGAGCTTCAAGCAGACACTGCTGAGCTTTTGGGTGAAGGGGGGCCTGCCAGAGAGGAGCTGAGTGTGGCACAGCAAACCTGTCCCACATTAGAGGGTCTCAGACAGCAAGCTGTCAAACAGGCTAATGGGGATGTCAGTGACTCTCACAGAGTTTACTGGGAGGACAACCTCTTGTACACTGAGCATAGGGATCCTAAACCTGGAGCTGCCAGGAGATTAGTGATTCCTCAGGAGTACAGAAAGTTCCTCCTAACCCTGGCACATGACATTCCCCTAGCTGGGCATCTAGGACAAATGAAAACTTGGGACAGGCTTGTTCCCCTGTTTCATTGGCCTAGAATGTCTGAGGACACAAAGGAATTTTGTAAGTCCTGTGAAACCTGTCAAGCCAGTGGCAAGACAGGTGGCACCCCAAAGGCACCCCTTATCCCACTGCCTGTGGTTGGGGTTCCCTTTGAAAGGGTAGGGGTTGACATAGTTGGCCCCCTTGACCCTCCTACTGCTTCAGGCAATAGGTTTATCTTGGTGGTAGTGGACCATGCCACAAGATACCCTGAAGCAATTCCTTTAAGGACCACTACAGCACCTGCAGTGGCAAAGGCCCTCCTAGGAATATTTTCCAGGGTGGGCTTCCCAAAGGAAGTAGTATCAGACAGGGGAAGCAATTTCATGTCTGCATACTTAAAGGCCATGTGGAAGGAGTGTGGTATAACTTACAAGTTCACTACACCCTATCATCCACAAACAAATGGACTGGTGGAGAGATTTAATAAAACTCTCAAAGGCATGATTATGGGTCTCCCTGAAAAACTCCGCTTGAGATGGGATATCCTTCTACCATGCCTCCTTTTTGCCTACAGGGAGGTACCCCAGAAAGGAGTGGGCTTCAGCCCCTTTGAACTTCTTTTTGGACACCCTGTTAGGGGTCCACTCACACTTGTAAAGGAGGGTTGGGAACAACCTTTAAAAGCTCCTAAGCAGGATATTGTGGATTATGTACTTGGCCTCAGATCAAGAATGGCTGAGTACATGAAAAAGGCCAGTAAAAACCTTCAGGCCAGCCAAGAGCTCCAGAAGCAATGGCATGATCAGAAGGCTGTTTTGGTTCAGTACCAACCAGGGCAGAAAGTGTGGGTCTTGGAGCCTGTGGCCCCAAGAGCACTCCAAGATAAATGGAGTGGACCCCACACAATTGTTGAAAAGAAGGGAGAAGTCACCTATTTAGTTGACTTAGGCACTGCCAGGAGTCCCCTTAGGGTGCTCCATGTCAACCACCTGAAACCCTACTATGACAGGGCTGATCTCACCCTGCTCATGGCAACTGATGAGGGACAGGAAGAAGACAGTGATCCTCTACCTGATCTCTTCTCTTCCACAGAACAAGATGCTCTTGTGGAAGGTGTAGTTTTGGCTGATTGTCTTACTGCTGAGCAGAAAGACAATTGCATAAACCTCCTAGATCAATTCTCTGAACTCTTCTCTACTGTGCCAGGTACCACTTCTTGGTGTGAGCACACTATAGATACTGGAGACAGCTTGCCTGTCAAAAGTAAGATCTATAGGCAGCCTGACCATGTCAGGGACTGCATAAAGCAAGAGGTCCAGAAAATGTTAGAACTAGGAGTGGTTGAGCACTCTGACAGTCCATGGGCTTCTCCTGTGGTACTGGTACCAAAACCCCATTCCAAAGATGGAAAGAAGGAAATGCGGTTTTGTGTAGACTATAGAGGTCTCAACTTGGTAACCAAAACTGATGCTCACCCTATACCCAGGGCAGATGAGCTCATAGATACACTGGCATCTGCCAAGTATCTAAGCACTTTTGACTTGACTGCAGGGTATTGGCAGATCAAATTGTCAGAAGATGCTAAACCTAAGACTGCATTTTCTACCATTGGAGGACATCACCAGTATACTGTAATGCCTTTTGGTTTGAAAAATGCACCTGCCACTTTTCAAAGGTTGGTGAACACAGTCCTGCAAGGGCTGGAAGCTTTCAGTGCAGCATATTTGGACGATATAGCTGTCTTTAGCTCCAGCTGGGATGATCACCTGGTCCACCTATGGAAAATTTTGGAGGCCCTGCAAAAGGCAGGCCTCACTATCAAAGCTTCAAAGTGCCAGATAGGGCAGGGTAAGGTGGTTTATCTGGGACACCTTGTTGGTGGGGAACAGATTGCACCACTACAGGGGAAAATCCAAACAATTATTGATTGGATTCCCCCTACCCCTCAGACTCAGGTGAGAGCCTTCCTAGGCCTCACTGGGTATTACAGGAGGTTCATTAAGAACTATGGCTCCATTGCAGCCCCTCTTAATGACCTCACATCCAAGAAAATGCCTAAAAAGGTATTATGGACAGCAAACTGTCAGAAAGCTTTTGAGGAGCTGAAGCAGGCCATGTGCTCTGCACCTGTCCTGAAAAGCCCTTGTTACTCTAAAAAATTCTATGTCCAAACTGATGCATCTGAATTAGGAGTAGGGGCAGTCCTATCACAACTTAATTCTGAGGGCCAGGATCAACCTGTTGCTTTTATTAGTAGGAGGTTGACCCCTAGAGAAAAGCGTTGGTCTGCCATAGAGAGGGAGGCCTTTGCTGTGGTCTGGGCTCTGAAGAAGTTGAGGCCATACCTGTTTGGCACTCACTTCATTGTTCAGACAGACCACAAACCTCTACTTTGGCTAAAACAAATGAAAGGGGAAAATCCTAAATTGTTGAGGTGGTCCATATCCCTACAGGGAATGGACTAAACAGTGGAACATAGACCTGGGAGTAGCCACTCCAATGCAGATGGACTCTCCAGATATTTTCACTTAGACAATGAAGACTCATCAGGTCATGGCTACTCTTATTGTCCTTCGTTTGGGGGGGGGGGTTGTGTAGGAAAGTACCATCTTGCCTGGCATGTTACCCCCATTTTTCACTGTATATATGTTGTTTTAGTTGTATGTGTCACTGGGACCCTGGTAACCCAGGGCCCCAGTGCTCATAAGTGTGCCTGAATGTGTTACCTGTGTAGTGACTAACTGTCTCACTGAGGCTCTGCTAATCAGAACCTCAGTGGTTATGCTCTCTCATTTCTTTCCAAATTGTCACTAACAGGCTAGTGACCAATTTTACCAATTTACATTGGCTTACTGGAACACCCTTATAATTCCCTAGTATATGGTACTGAGGTACACAGGGTATTGGGGTTCCAGGAGATCCCTATGGGCTGCAGCAATTATTTTGCCACCCATAGGGAGCTCTGACAATTCTTACACAGGCGTGCCACTGCAGCTTGAGTGAAATAACGTCCACGTTATTTCACAGCCATTTTACACTGCACTTAAGTAACTTATAAGTCACCTATATGTCTAACCTTTACCTGGTAAAGGTTAGGTGCAAAGTTACTTAGTGTGAGGGCACCCTGGCACTAGCCAAGGTGCCCCCACATTGTTCAGAGCCAATTCCCTGAACTTTGTGAGTGCGGGGACACCATTACACGTGTGGACTACATATAGGTCAATACCTATATGTAGCTTCACAATGGTAACTCCGAATATGGCCATGTAACATGTCTAAGATCATGGAATTGCCCCCTCTATGCCATCCTGGCATTGTTGGCACAATTCGATGATCCCAGTGGTCTGTAGCACAGACCCTGGCACTGCCAAACTACCTTTCCTGGGGTTTCACTGCAGCTGCTGCTGCTGCCAACCCCTCAGACAGGTTTCTGCCCTCCTGGGGTCAAGCCAGGCTTGTCCCAGGATGGCAGAACAAAGGACTACCTCTGAGAGAGGGTGTTACACCCTCTCCCTTTGGAAAATGGTGTGAAGGCAGGGGAGGGGTAGCCTCCCCCAGCCTCTGGAAATGCTTTCTTGGGCACAGATGTGCCCAATTCTGCATAAGCCAGTCTACACCGGTTCAGGGACCCCTTAGCCCCTGCTCTGGCGCGAAACTGGACAAAGGAAAGGGGAGTGACCACTCCCCTGACCTGCACATCCCCTGGGAGGTGTCCAGAGCTCCTCCAGTGTGCTCCAGACCTCTGCCATCTTGGAAACAGAGGTGCTGCTGGCACACTGGACTGCTCTGAGTGGCCAGTGCCACCAGGTGACGTCAGAGACTCCTTGTGATAGGCTCCTTCAGGTGTTGCTAGCCTATCCTCTCTCCTAAGTAGCCAAACCCTCTTTTCTGGCTATTTAGGGTCTCTGACTCTGGGGAAACTTTAGATAACGAATGCAAGAGCTCAGCCGAGTTCCTCTGCATCTCTCTCTTCACCTTCTGATAAGGAATCGACTGCTGACCGCGCTGGAAGCCTGCAAACCTGCAACAAAGTAGCTAAGACGACTACTGCAACTCTGTAACGCTGATCCTGCCGCCTTCTCGACTGTTTTCCAGTCTGTGCATGCTGTGGGGGTAGTCTGCCTCCTCTCTGCACCAGAAGCTGCGAAGAAATCTCCCGTGGGTCGACGGAATCTTCCCCCTGCAACCGCAGGCACCAAAAAGCTGCATTACCGGTCCCTTGGGTCTCCTCTCAGCACGACGAGCGAGGTCCCTTGAATCCAGCAACTCTGTCCAAGTGGCCCCCACAGTCCAGTGACTCTTCAGTCCAAGTTTGGTGGAGGTAAGTCCTTGCCTCACCTCGCTGGGCTGCATTGCTGGGAACCGCGACTTTTGCACCTACTTCGGCCCCTGTGCACTTCCGGCGGAAATCCTTCGTGCACAGCCAAGCCTGGGTCCACGGCACTCTAACCTGCATTGCACGACTTTCTAAGTTGGTCTCCGGCGACGTGGGACTCCTTTGTGTAACTTCGGGTGAGCACCGTTTCACGCATCCTCGTAGTGCCTGTTTCTGGCACTTCTCCGGGTGCTACCTGCTGCTGAGAGGGCTCCTTGTCTTGCTCGACGTCCCCTCTCTCTCCTGGTCCAATTTGCGACCTCCTGGTCCCTCCAGGGCCACAGCAGCGTCCAAAAACGCTAACCGCACGATTTGCAGCTAGCAAGGCTTGTTGGCGTTCTTTCGGCGGGAAAACACTTCTGCACGACTCTCCACGGCGAGAGGGATCCGTCCACCAAAGGGGAAGTCTCTAGCCCTTTTCGTTCCTGCAGAAACCGCAGCTTCTTCTGTCCAGTCGAAGCTTCTTTGCACCCGCAGCTGGCATTTCCTGGGTATCTGCCCATCTCCGACTTGCTTGTGACTTTTGGACTTGGTCCCCTTGTTCCACAGGTACCCTAGATTGGAAATCCACAGTTGTTGCATTGTTGGTTTGTGTCTTTCCTGCATTATTCCTCTAACACGACTTCTTTGTCCTCAGGGGAACTTTAGTGCACTTTGCACTCACTTTTCAGGGTCTTGGGGAGGGTTATTTTTCTAACTCTCACTATTTTCTAATAGTCCCAGCGACCCTCTACAAGGTCACATAGGTTTGGGGTCCATTCGTGGTTCGCATTCCACTTTTGGAGTATATGGTTTGTGTTGTCCTTATCCCTATGTTTCCCCATTGCATCCTATTGTAACTATACATTGTTTGCACTGTTTTCTAAGACTATACTGCATATTTTTGCTATTGTGTATATATATCTTGTGTATATTTCCTATCCTCTCACTGAGGGTACACTCTAAGATACTTTGGCATATTGTCATTGTAGGAGGCTGGACTGGCTTGTAGTGAGTACCAAGGGGTACTTGCACCTTGCACCAGGCCCAGTTATCCCTTATTAGTGTATAGGGTGTCTAGCAGCTTAGGCTGATAGATAATGGTAGCTTAGCAAAGCAGCTCAGGCTGAACTAGGAGACGTGTGAAGCTACTACAGTACCACTTAGTGTCATATGCACAATATCATAAGAAAACACAATACACAGTTATACTAAAAATAAAGGTACTTTATTTTTATGACAATATGCCAAAGTATCTTAGAGTGTACCCTCAGTGAGAGGATAGGAAATATACACAAGATATATATACACAATAGCAAAAATATGCAGTATAGTCTTAGAAAACAGTGCAAACAATGTATAGTTACAATAGGATGCAATGGGGAAACATAGGGATAGGGGCAACACAAACCATATACTCCAGAAGTGGAATGCGAACCACGAATGGACCCCAAACCTATGTGACCTTGTAGAGGGTCGCTGGGACTATTAGAAAATAGTGAGAGTTAGCAAAATAACCCTCCCCAAGACCCTGAAAAGTGAGTGCAAAGTGCACCAAAGTTCCCCTAAGGACAAAATAGTCGTGTTAGAGGGAGAATGCAAGGAAAACACAAATCAGCAATGCAACAACGATGGATTCCTGTCTGAGGGTACCTGTGGAACAAGGGGACCAAGTCCAAAAGTCACAAGCAGCTCGGAGATGGGCAGATGCCCAAGAAATGCCAGCGGTTGGTGCAAAGAAGCTCTTACTAGGCTGAAGAACTGTGAATACTGCAGGAACGACAAGGGCTAGAGACTTCCCCTTTGGAGGATGGATCCCCCACGCCTTGGAGAGTCGTGCAGAAGTGTTTTCCCGCCGAATGGACGCCAACAAGCCTTGCTACACGCAAATCGTGCGTTTGGCGTTTTTGGACGCTGCTGGTGCCCAGGAGGGACCAGAAGGTCGCAAATTGGACCTGCAGAGAGAGGGGACGTCGAGCAAGACAAGGAGCCCTCACTGAAGCAGGTAGCACCCGGAGAAGTGCCAGAAACAGGCACTACGAGGATGCGTGAAACGGTGCTCGCCGAAGTTGCACAAAGGAGTCCCACGTCGCCGGAGACCAACTTAGAAAGTCGTGCAATGCAGGTTAGAGTGCCGTGGACCCCGGCTTGGCTGTGCACGAAGGATTTCCGCCGGAAGTGCACAGGGGCCGGAGAAGCTTGCAAAGTCGCGGTTCCCAGCAATGCAGCCCAGCGAGGTGAGGCAAGGACTTACCTCCACCAAACTTGGGCTGAAGAGTCACTGGACTGTGGGGGTCACTTGGACGGTGTCGCTGGATTCGAGGGACCTCGCTCGTCGTGCTGAGAGGAGACCCAAGGGACCGGAGATGCAGCTTTTTGGTGCCTGCGGTTGCAGGGGGACGATTCCGTCGACCCACGGGAGATTTCTTCGGAGCTTCTGGTGCAGAGAGGAGGCAGGCTACCCCCACAGCATGCACAAGCAGGAAAACAGTCGAGAAGGCAGCAGGATCAGCGTTACAGAGTTGCAGTAGTCGTCTTTGCTACTATGTTGCAGGTTTGCAGGCTTCCAGCGCGGTCAGCGGTCGATTCCTTATCAGAAGGTGAAGAGGGAGATGCAGAGGAACTCGGCTGAGCTCATGCATTCGTTATCTAAAGTTTCCCCAGAGACAGAGACCCTAAATAGCCAGAAAAGAGGGTTTGGCTACCTAGGAGAGAGGAAAGGCTACTAACACCTGAAGGAGCCTATCAGCAGGAGTCTCTGACGTCACCTGGTGGCACTGGCCACTCAGAGCAGTCCAGTGTGCCAGCAGCACCTCTGTTTCCAAGATGGCAGAGGTCTGGAGCACACTGGAGGAGCTCTGGACACCTCCCAGGGGAGGTGCAGGTCAGGGGAGTGGTCACTCCCCTTTCCTTTGTCCAGTTTCGCGCCAGAGCAGGGGCTAAGGGGTCCCTGAACCGGTGTAGACTGGCTTATGCAGAATTGGGCACATCTGTGCCCAACAAAGCATTTCCAGAGGCTGGGGGAGGCTACTCCTCCCCTGCCTTCACACCATTTTCCAAAGGGAGAGGGTGTCACACCCTCTCTCAGAGGAAGTTCTTTGTTCTGCCATCCTGGGCCAGGCCTGGCTGGACCCCAGGAGGGCAGCTGCCTGTCTGAGGGGTTGGCAGCAGCAGCAGCTGCAGTGAAACCCCAGGAAGGGCAGTTTGGCAGTACCAGGGTCTGTGCTACAGACCACTGGGATCATGGAATTGTACCAACAATGCCAGGATGGCATAGAGGGGGCAATTCCATGATCATAGACATGTTACATGGCCATATTCGGAGTTACCATGGTGAAGCTACATATAGGTAGTGACCTATATGTAGTGCACGCGTGTAATGGTGTCCCCGCACTCACAAAGTTCAGTGAATTGGCTCTGAACAATGTGGGGGCACCTTGGCTAGTGCCAGGGTGCCCTCACACTAAGTAACTTTGCACCTAACCTTTACCAGGTAAAGGTTAGACATATAGGTGACTTATAAGTTACTTAAGTGCAGTGTAAAATGGCTGTGAAATAACGTGGACGTTATTTCACTCAGGCTGCAGTGGCAGGCCTGTGTAAGAATTGTCAGAGCTCCCTATGGGTGGCAAAATAAATGCTGCAGCCCATAGGGATCTCCTGGAACCCCAATACCCTGGGTACCTCAGTACCATATACTAGGGAATTATAAGGGTGTTCCAGTAAGCCAATGTAAATTGGTAAAAATGGTCACTAGCCTGTCAGTGACAATTTGAAAGTAATGAGAGAGCATAACCACTGAGGTTCTGGTTAGCAGAGCCTCAGTGAGACAGTTAGGCACCACACAGGGAACATACACATGCACACCTATGAGCACTGGGGCCCTGTGTGACAGGGTCCCAGTGACACATACATATAGGCCACAAACCTATGAGCACTGGGGTCCTGACCAGCAGGATCCCAGTGACACATAACAACCATACTGAAAACATGGTGTTTTCACTATGAGCACTGAGGCCTGGCTATCAGGATCCCAGTGAGACATTGAAAACAGTAACAAACACCCTGACATACACTCACAAACAGGCCAAAAGTGGGGGTAACAAGGCTAGAAAGAGGCTACCTTCTCACACAACCCCCCCCCAAACGAAGGACAATAAGGCTAACCTTGGCCAGTTGAGACTTTATTGTCTAAGTGGTGATAAGTAGAGAGTAGCTCTGCAATAGACTGGTTACTCCCTTTATCATCCACTATATGGTTACTTCCCTGTGGGGATGTAAACCACCCTGTTTGAAGTTTTTTAGCTAAGCAACAATGTGAAGATGTATTTTCAGAGTTTCTATCAATAAGTTTTAGGTTAGAGCAGTGGGAATTGTCCACTGAACCTATTTGTAGTGATGGAAATGCCAGACAGGGATGCTGTCTCAGAAAAGCCATAGCTGGGCAAAAACTTTGTCCATCTGGCTGGAAGAGAGAACAGGGAAGCTGTTTCTCTTGAGTTGGAGCAGGGCAGGGATGCTGTCCTATGAGCTCCACACTAGGGCAGGGATGCTGTCCTAAGTGTTGTGAGGTAGTGCAGGGTTTCTGCACTAAAGTTTCTCTGGGAGGGTTGGAGGGATGCTCCATGTTAACTAAAATGGTGCTGTTTTTCTCACCAATGTTAGTTATCCCACAGAGAGGTACTTCCACCTCAGGGAGTCCAGCTTTGCCAGCTGATGATTCCCTTGGAACAGGTGCCACCCCAGGAGAGGTTTCTCCCACCACAGGAATAGTATCCTGAATGGTAGGGTGGTTAGGGGATACTGTGATACCCTTTTTACCTGTTGATGGAGAGGGATCCTGAGTTTTCAGGCCTTCTCTCCTTTGCTTTTTCATTTCACTTGAAATGAGAGGGAACAATTCCTCAGGGATGCCCAGCATGGCTGCATGGGCATAAAACTCTACATCAGCCCAACCTGAGGCCTCTAGGTCATTACCTAAGAGACAGTCTACAGGTAAGCTAGGTGATACCACCACCTGCTTAGGGCCAGTAACTCCACCCCAACTAAACTGAATTATAGCTAAGGGAAGAAACTTAGTGGAGTTATGGACATCAATAATCTTATACTGTTGTCCAATGATGTGTTGTTCAGGAGGCACTAGGTTTTCAGTCACCAAAGTGAAACTGGCACCTGTGTCCCTGTAGGCCAAGGCCTCAACACCATTTATTGAAACTGTCTGCCTGTACTTATCCATTGTAAGGGGACAAGCAGCCAGTGTGGCAAGGCCAATGCCACTAGGTGTGACAGAAACTGTCTTGGGACTGATTACATCAGTTTCCACTATGGACCCATAAGTGAACCCAACTACACCCTTTGCTTGACTGTTGCCAGCAGTCCCACCACTAGTACCACTACTGCTAGGGGCACTAGAGCTTGATGTATTAGTGGTGGTAGGCTCAGGGGGTTTACCTGGACAGGACTTATCCCCTGGCCTATGGCCTCTGTTTTTACACACAAAGCACCAAGGCTTTTTAATGTGTGCAGGTTGGGAAGAAGAGGAAGAATTTGTTTTATCCCCACCCTCTGAAGAGTGTTTAAGATTTGAAGTGGGATCTTTGGTTTTACCCTTATCCCCATGCTTATCTTGAGATTTTTCACCATCTTTCTTCTTATTGCCATCTTTGTCACCCCCTGTATGAACTTTTCTGTTCACCCTTGTTCTGACCCATTTGTCTGCCTTCTTTCCCAATTCTTGGGGAGAGGTCAGATCAGAGTCTACCAGGTACTGGTGCAACAAATCAGACACACAATTATTAAGTATATGCTCTCTCAGGATTGTGTTATACAGGCTTTCATAATCAGTACCTTTACTGCCATGTAACCACCCCTCCAAGGCCTTCACTGAATGGTCAATGAAATCAACCCAGTCTTGTGAAGACTCCTTTTTGGTCTCTCTGAACTTTATCCTGTACTGTTCAGTGGGTAAGCCATAACCATCCAGGAGTGCATTCTTAAGAACTTGGAAATTATTAGCATCATTTTCTTTTACAGTAAGGAGCCTATCCCTACCTTTTCCAGTAAATGATAGCCATAGGATAGCAGCCCACTGCTTTTGAGGGACATCCTGTACAGCACAGGCCCTCTCAAGTGCAGCAAACCACTTGTTAATGTCATCCCCCTCCTTATAAGGGGGAACTATCTTGTGCAGATTCCTGGAATCATGCTCTTTTGCAGGATGACTATGGGGAATACTGCTGCTGCCACCATGGGTTTCTAAACCCAACTTCTGTCTTTCCCTCTCTACTTCTAAAGACTGTCTATCCAAATCCAGCTGTTGCTTCTTGAGCTTCAGTCTGGTTTGTTCCACTCTCAATCTATTGAGCTCCCTTTCTAACAATCTGTCATCAGGGTGGGTGGGAGGGACATTTCTAGATACAGAGGTATGATGGGAATGAACAGAAGGGGACCTGTCCCTTACAGAGGGCACCCTAACAGCTTGGCTACCAGTATAATGTGAGAGCACACCATTAGTATGGTGTGATTCAACCTCTGTACCAACTATGCTAGACTGTCTAGTAATGGGCAGGCTGAGAAGTTTCTTTCCTGAACCTTTTCCTGGGGGAGTCCCTGGATCAGATTGAGAACCATTGGCTACTTTTTCTACAGATTGGGCACTTATGGCCTTATCCTGTACTCTAAGCATATTAATTAACAGTTCTAAGGAAGGATTCTTCCCTACACTCAAACCTCTCTCTATGCAGAGACTCCTTGCTCCTTTCCAGCTAAGGTGATCATATGCAAGTTTGGACAGTTCAACATTTTGGCCTGTGCCAGACATTTTTTTGAGAGAGTTAAAGTGATAGAAAAAGAAAAAAAAGTTTTCAGAACTTTTTGGAAAGACAGAAAAAACTTTTTAAACTTTTAAGAATTTTTTGAAAGTTTAGAAGTACTTTTCAGCACTTAGAAAAGAGTGAAAAGAGGAAATGCAAAACTTTTTGGCTATGTGTATATACACTGACCTTGTTTTGTATATTTTTCTCTTATGAAAAGTACAATGACAAGAGTGGTAAGTAGTCTCAAGCACTTATCCCACCACTGCACAACCAATGTAGGAGGCTGGACTGGCTTGTAGTGAGTACCAAGGGGTACTTGCACCTTGCACCAGGCCCAGTTATCCCTTATTAGTGTATAGGGTGTCTAGCAGCTTAGGCTGATAGATAATGGTAGCTTAGCAAAGCAGCTCAGGCTGAACTAGGAGACGTGTGAAGCTACTACAGTACCACTTAGTGTCATATGCACAATATCATAAGAAAACACAATACACAGTTATACTAAAAATAAAGGTACTTTATTTTTATGACAATATGCCAAAGTATCTTAGAGTGTACCCTCAGTGAGAGGATAGGAAATATACACAAGATATATATACACAATAGCAAAAATATGCAGTATAGTCTTAGAAAACAGTGCAAACAATGTATAGTTACAATAGGATGCAATGGGGAAACATAGGGATAGGGGCAACACAAACCATATACTCCAGAAGTGGAATGCGAACCACGAATGGACCCCAAACCTATGTGACCTTGTAGAGGGTCGCTGGGACTATTAGAAAATAGTGAGAGTTAGCAAAATAACCCTCCCCAAGACCCTGAAAAGTGAGTGCAAAGTGCACCAAAGTTCCCCTAAGGACAAAATAGTCGTGTTAGAGGGAGAATGCAAGGAAAACACAAATCAGCAATGCAACAACGATGGATTCCTGTCTGAGGGTACCTGTGGAACAAGGGGACCAAGTCCAAAAGTCACAAGCAGCTCGGAGATGGGCAGATGCCCAAGAAATGCCAGCGGTTGGTGCAAAGAAGCTCTTACTAGGCTGAAGAACTGTGAATACTGCAGGAACGACAAGGGCTAGAGACTTCCCCTTTGGAGGATGGATCCCCCACGCCTTGGAGAGTCGTGCAGAAGTGTTTTCCCGCCGAATGGACGCCAACAAGCCTTGCTACACGCAAATCGTGCGTTTGGCGTTTTTGGACGCTGCTGGTGCCCAGGAGGGACCAGAAGGTCGCAAATTGGACCTGCAGAGAGAGGGGACGTCGAGCAAGACAAGGAGCCCTCACTGAAGCAGGTAGCACCCGGAGAAGTGCCAGAAACAGGCACTACGAGGATGCGTGAAACGGTGCTCGCCGAAGTTGCACAAAGGAGTCCCACGTCGCCGGAGACCAACTTAGAAAGTCGTGCAATGCAGGTTAGAGTGCCGTGGACCCCGGCTTGGCTGTGCACGAAGGATTTCCGCCGGAAGTGCACAGGGGCCGGAGAAGCTTGCAAAGTCGCGGTTCCCAGCAATGCAGCCCAGCGAGGTGAGGCAAGGACTTACCTCCACCAAACTTGGGCTGAAGAGTCACTGGACTGTGGGGGTCACTTGGACGGTGTCGCTGGATTCGAGGGACCTCGCTCGTCGTGCTGAGAGGAGACCCAAGGGACCGGAGATGCAGCTTTTTGGTGCCTGCGGTTGCAGGGGGACGATTCCGTCGACCCACGGGAGATTTCTTCGGAGCTTCTGGTGCAGAGAGGAGGCAGGCTACCCCCACAGCATGCACAAGCAGGAAAACAGTCGAGAAGGCAGCAGGATCAGCGTTACAGAGTTGCAGTAGTCGTCTTTGCTACTATGTTGCAGGTTTGCAGGCTTCCAGCGCGGTCAGCGGTCGATTCCTTATCAGAAGGTGAAGAGGGAGATGCAGAGGAACTCGGCTGAGCTCATGCATTCGTTATCTAAAGTTTCCCCAGAGACAGAGACCCTAAATAGCCAGAAAAGAGGGTTTGGCTACCTAGGAGAGAGGAAAGGCTACTAACACCTGAAGGAGCCTATCAGCAGGAGTCTCTGACGTCACCTGGTGGCACTGGCCACTCAGAGCAGTCCAGTGTGCCAGCAGCACCTCTGTTTCCAAGATGGCAGAGGTCTGGAGCACACTGGAGGAGCTCTGGACACCTCCCAGGGGAGGTGCAGGTCAGGGGAGTGGTCACTCCCCTTTCCTTTGTCCAGTTTCGCGCCAGAGCAGGGGCTAAGGGGTCCCTGAACCGGTGTAGACTGGCTTATGCAGAATTGGGCACATCTGTGCCCAACAAAGCATTTCCAGAGGCTGGGGGAGGCTACTCCTCCCCTGCCTTCACACCATTTTCCAAAGGGAGAGGGTGTCACACCCTCTCTCAGAGGAAGTTCTTTGTTCTGCCATCCTGGGCCAGGCCTGGCTGGACCCCAGGAGGGCAGCTGCCTGTCTGAGGGGTTGGCAGCAGCAGCAGCTGCAGTGAAACCCCAGGAAGGGCAGTTTGGCAGTACCAGGGTCTGTGCTACAGACCACTGGGATCATGGAATTGTACCAACAATGCCAGGATGGCATAGAGGGGGCAATTCCATGATCATAGACATGTTACATGGCCATATTCGGAGTTACCATGGTGAAGCTACATATAGGTAGTGACCTATATGTAGTGCACGCGTGTAATGGTGTCCCCGCACTCACAAAGTTCAGTGAATTGGCTCTGAACAATGTGGGGGCACCTTGGCTAGTGCCAGGGTGCCCTCACACTAAGTAACTTTGCACCTAACCTTTACCAGGTAAAGGTTAGACATATAGGTGACTTATAAGTTACTTAAGTGCAGTGTAAAATGGCTGTGAAATAACGTGGACGTTATTTCACTCAGGCTGCAGTGGCAGGCCTGTGTAAGAATTGTCAGAGCTCCCTATGGGTGGCAAAATAAATGCTGCAGCCCATAGGGATCTCCTGGAACCCCAATACCCTGGGTACCTCAGTACCATATACTAGGGAATTATAAGGGTGTTCCAGTAAGCCAATGTAAATTGGTAAAAATGGTCACTAGCCTGTCAGTGACAATTTGAAAGTAATGAGAGAGCATAACCACTGAGGTTCTGGTTAGCAGAGCCTCAGTGAGACAGTTAGGCACCACACAGGGAACATACACATGCACACCTATGAGCACTGGGGCCCTGTGTGACAGGGTCCCAGTGACACATACATATAGGCCACAAACCTATGAGCACTGGGGTCCTGACCAGCAGGATCCCAGTGACACATAACAACCATACTGAAAACATGGTGTTTTCACTATGAGCACTGAGGCCTGGCTATCAGGATCCCAGTGAGACATTGAAAACAGTAACAAACACCCTGACATACACTCACAAACAGGCCAAAAGTGGGGGTAACAAGGCTAGAAAGAGGCTACCTTCTCACAGTCATAAAAATAAAGTACCTTTATTTTTAGTATAACTGTGTATTGTGTTTTCTTATGATATTGTGCATATGACACTAAGTGGTACTGTAGTAGCTTCACACGTCTCCTAGTTCAGCCTAAGCTGCTCTGCTAAGCTGCCATTATCTATCAGCCTAAGCTGCTAGACACCCTATACACTAATAAGGGATAACTGGGCCTGGTGCAAGGTGCAAGTACCCCTTGGTACTCACTACAAGCCAGTCCAGCCTCCTACAAGAGTGCCATGGACCCAGGCTTGGCTGTGCACAAAGGATTTCCGCCGGAAGTGCACAGGGGCCGGAGTAGCTGCAAAAGTCGCGGTTCCCAGCAATGCAGTCTAGCGAGGTGAGGCAAGGACTTACCTCCACCAAACTTGGACTGAAGAGTCACTGGACTGTGGGAGTCACTTGGACAGAGTTGCTGGATTCAAGGGACCTCGCTCGTCGTGCTGAGAGGAGACCCAAGGGACCGGTAATGCAGCTTTTTGGTGCCTGCTGTTGCAGGGGGAAGATTCCGTCGACCCACGGGAGATTTCTTCGGAGCTTCTAGTGCAGAGAGGAGGCAGACTACCCCCACAGCATGAACCACCAGGAAAACAGTCGAGAAGGCGGCAGGATCAGCGTTACAGAGTTGCAGTAGTCGTCTTTGCTACTTTGTTGCAGTGTTGCTGGCTTCCAGCGCGGTCAGAAGTCGATTCCTTGGCAGAAGGTGAAGAGAGAGATGCAGAGGAACTCGGATGAGCTCTTGCATTCGTTATCTAAAGTTTCCCCAGAGACAGAGACCCTAAATAGCCAGAGAAGAGGGTTTGGCTACCTAGGAGAGAGGATAGGCTAGCAATACCTGAAGGAGCCTATCACAAGGAGTCTCTGACGTCACCTGGTGGCACTGGCCACTCAGAGCAGTCCAGTGTGCCAGCAGCACCTCTGTTTCCAAGATGGCAGAGGTCTGGAGCACACTGGAGGAGCTCTGGACACCTCCCAGGGGAGGTGCAGGTCAGGGGAGTGGTCACTCCCCTTTCCTTTGTCCAGTTTCGCGCCAGAGCAGGGCTAAGGGGTCCCGTGAACCGGTGTAGACTTGCTTATGCAGAATTGGGCACATCTGTGCCCAAGAAAGCATTTCCAGAGGCTGGGGGAGGCTACTCCTCCCCTGCCTTCACACCATTTTCCAAAGGGAGAGGGTGTAACACCCTCTCTCAGAGGAAGTCCTTTGTTCTGCCATCCTGGGACAAGCCTGGCTTGACCCCAGGAGGGCAGAAACCTGTCTGAGGGGTTGGCAGCAGCTGCAGTGAAACCCCCGGAAAGGCAGTTTGGCAGTACCAGGGTCTGTGCTACAGACCACTGGGATCATGGGATTGTGCCAACTATGCCAGGATGGCATAGAGGGGGCAATTCCATGATCATAGACATGTTACATGGCCATATTCGGAGTTACCATTGTGAAGCTACATATAGGTAGTGACCTATATGTAGTGCACGCGTGTAATGGTGTCCCGGCACTCACAAAGTTCAGGGAATTGGCTCTGACCAATGTGGGGGCACCTTGGCTAGTGCCAGGGTGCCCTCACACTAAGTAACTTTGCACCTAACCTTTACTAGGTAAAGGTTAGACATATAGGTGACTTATAAGTTACTTAAGTGCAGTGTAAAATGGCTGTGAAATAACGTGGACGTTATTTCACTCAGGCTGCAGTGGCAGGCCTGTGTAAGAATTCTCTAAGCTCCCTATGGGTGGCAAAAGAAATGCTGCAGCCCATAGGGATCTCCTGGAACCCCAATACCCTGGGTACCTCAGTACCATATACTAGGGAATTATAAGGGTGTTCCAGTAAGCCAATGTAAATTGGTAAAATTGGTCACTAGCCTGTTAGTGACAATTTGGAAAGAAATGAGAGAGCATAACCACTGAGGTTCTGATTAGCAGAGCCTCAGTGAGACAGTTAGTCACTACACAGGTAACACATTCAGGCACACTTATGAGCACTGGGGCCCTGGTGAACAGGGTCCCAGTGACACATACAACTAAAACAACATATATACAGTGAAAAATGGGGGTAACATGCCAGGCAAGATGGTACTTTCCTACACAGTATGCCAATGTAAATTGGTGAAATTGGTCACTACCCTGTTAGTGACAATTTGGAAAGAAAATGAGAGAGCATAACTACTGAGGTTCTGGATAGCAGAGCCTCAGTGAGACAGTTAGTCATAACACAGGTAACACATACAGGGCACACTTATGAGCACTGAGGCCCTGGCTGGCAGGGTCCCAGTGACAATTACAACTAAAACAACATATATACAGTGAAATATGGGAGTAACATGCCAGGCAAGATGGTACTTTCCTACACAACCCCCCCCCCCCAAACAAAGGACAATATGACTAGCCATGACCTGATGAGTCTTCATTGTCTAAGTGGAAATATCTGGAGAGTCCATCTGCATTGGAGTGGGTACTCCCAGGTCTATGTTCCACTGTATAGTCAATTCCCTGTAGAGATATGGACCACCTCAACAATTTAGGGTTTTCACCTTTGTGAGAAAGTAGCCTCTTTCTAGCCTTGTTACCCCCACTTTTGGCCTGTTTGTGAGTGTATGTCAGGGTGTTTTCACTGTCTCACTGGGATCCTGCTAGCCAGGGCCCAGTGCTCATAGTGAAAACCCTATGTTTTCAGTATGTTTGTTATGTGTCACTGGGACCCTGCTAGTCAGGACCCCAGTGCTCATAGGTTTGTGGCCTATATGTATGTGTTCCCTATGTGGTGCCTAACTGTCTCACTGAGGCTCTGCTAACCAGAACCTCAGTGGTTATGCTCTCTCATTTCTTTCAAATTGCCACTAACAGGCTAGTGACCAATTTTACCAATTTATATTGGCTTACTGCAACACCCTTATAATTCCCTAGTATATGGTACTGAGGTACCTAGGGTATTGGGGTTCCAGGAGATCCCTATGGGCTGCAGCATTTCTTTTGCCACCCATAGGGAGCTCTGACAATTCTTACACAGGCCTGCCACTGCAGCCTGAGTGAAATAACGTCCACGTTATTTCACAGCCATTTTACACTGCACTTAAGTAACTTATAAGTCACCTATATGTCTAACCTTTACATGGTAAAGGTTGGGTGCTAAGTTACTTAGTGTGTGGGCACCCTGGCACTAGCCAAGGTGCCCCCACATTGTTCAGGGCCAATTCCCCGGACTTTGTGAGTGCGGGGACACCATTACACGCGTGCACTACATATAGGTCACTACCTATATGTAGCTTCACAATGGTAACTCCGGATATGGCCATGTAACATGTCTATGATCATGGAATTGCCCCCTCTATACCATCCTGGCATAGTTGGCACAATCCCATGATCCCAGTGGTCTGTAGCACAGACCCTGGTACTGCTAAACTGCCTTTCCCGGGGTTTCACTGCAGCTGGTGCTGCTGCCAACCCCTCACACAGGCTTCTGCCCTCCTGGGGTCCAGCCAGGCCTGGCCCAGGATGGCAGAACAAAGGACTTCCTCTGAGAGAGGGTGTGACACCCTCTCCCTTTGGAAAATGGTGTGAAAATGGTGTGAAGGCAGGGGAGGAGTAGCCTCCCCCAGCCTCTGGAAATGCTTTCATGGGCACACATGGTGCCCATTTCTGCATAAGCCAGTCTACACTGGTTCAGGGACCCCTTAGCCCTGCTCTGGCACGAAACTGGACAAAGGAAAGGGGAGTGACCACTCCCCTGACCTGCACCTCCCCTGGGAGGTGTCCAGAGCTCCTCCAGTGTGCTCCAGACCTCTGCCATCTTGGAAACAGAGGTGCTGCTGGCACACTGGACTGCTCTGAGTGGCCAGTGCCATCAGGTGACGTCAGAGACTCCTTCTGATAGGCTCCTTCAGGTGTTGCTAGCCTATCCTGTCTCCTAGGTAGCCAAACCCTCTTTTCTGGCTATTTAGGGTCTCTGTCTCTTGGGATTCCTTAGATAACGAATGCAAGAGCTCATCCGAGTTCCTCTGCATCTCTCTCTTCACCTTCTGCCAAGGAATCGACTGCTGACCGCGCTGGAAGCCTGCAAAACTGCAACCTAGTAGCGAAGACGACTACTGCAACTCTGTAACGCTGATCCTGCCGCCTTCTCGACTGTTTTCCTGGTGGTGCATGCTGTGGGGGTAGTCTGACTCCTCTCTGCACTAGAAGCTACGAAGAAATCTTCCGTGGGTCGACGGAATTGTCCCCCTGCAACCGCAGGCACCAAAGAACTGCATCACCGGTACCTTGGGTCTCCTCTCAGCACGACGAGCGAGGTCCCTTGAATCCAGCAACTCTGTCCAAGTGACTCCCACAGTCCAGTGACTCTTCAGTCCAAGTTTGGTGGAGGTAAGTCCTTGCCTCCCCACGCCAGACTGCATTGCTGGGAACCGCGACTTTTGCAGCTACTCCGGCCTCCGTGCACTTCCAGCGGAAATCCTTTGTGCACAGTCCAGCCTGGGTCCACGGCACTCTAACCTGCATTGCACGACCTCCTAAGTTGTTCTCCGGCGACGTGGGACTCCTTTGTGCGACTTCGGGTGAGCACCATTTCACGCATCCTCGTAGTGCCTGTTTCTGGCTCTTCTGCGGGTGCTGCCTGCTGCTGAGAGGGCTCCTTGTCTTGCTCGACGCCCCCTCTGTCCCCTGACGCAATTGGCGACATCCTGGTCCCTCCTGGGCCACAGCAGCATCCAAAAACACTAACCGCAAGATTTGCAGCTAGCAAGGCTTGTTGGCGGTCTTTCGGCGGGAAAACACTTCTGCACGACTCTCCACGGCGTGCGGGATCCGTCCGCCAAAGGGGAAGTCTCTAGCCCTTGTCGTTCCTGCAGAAACCTAAGCTTCTATTGTCCAGTAGCAGCTTCTTTGCACCCACAGCTGGCATTTCCTGGGCATCTGCCCATCTCCGACTTGCTTGTGACTTTTGGACTTGGTCCCCTTGTTCCACAGGTACCCATGACTGGAAATCCATCGTTGTTGCATTGTTGGTTTGTGTCTTTCCTGCAGAATTCCCCTACCACGACTTCTACGTCCTTTGGGGAACTTTAGTGCACTTTGCACTCACTTTTCAGGGTCTTGGGGTGGGCTATTTTTCTAACCCTTACTATTTTCTAATAGTCCCAGCGACCCTCTACAAGGTCACATAGGTTTGGGGTCCATTCGTGGTTCGCATTCCACTTTTGGAGTATATGGTTTGTGTTGCCCCTATCCCTATGTGTCTCCATTGCATCCTATTGTAACTATACATTGTTTGCACTGTTTTCTAATACTATTACTGCATATTTGGGTATTGTGTACATATATATTGTGTATATTTGCTATCCTCATACTGAGGGTACTCACTGAGATACTTTTGGCATATTGTCATAAAAATAAAGTACCTTTATTTTTAGTATATCTGTGTATTGTGTTTTCTTATGATATTGTGCATATGACACCAGTGGTACTGTAGGAGCTTCACTCGTCTCCTAGTTCAGCCTAAGCTGCTCTGCTAAGCTACCTTTTCTATCAGCCTAAGCTGCTAGACACCCCTCTACACTAATACCTGGGCCTGGTGCAAGGTGTAAGTACCACTTGGTACTCACTACAAGCCAGTCCAGCCTCCTACGTTGGTTGTGCAGCAGTGGGATAAGTACTTTGCAACTACTTACCACTTTGTCATATTGTACTTTTCATAAGAGAAAAATATACAAAACAAGTTCAGCCTATGCTGCTAGACACCCTATACACTAATAAGGGATAACTGGGCCTGGTGCAAGGTGCAAGTACCCCTTGGTACTCACTACAAGCCAGTCCAGCCTCCTACAACCTTTCATTTGTTTTAGCCAAATGAGAGGTTTGTGGTCTGTCTGAACAATGAAGTGAGTGCCAAACAGGTATGGCCTCAACTTCTTCAGTGCCCAGACCACAGCAAAGGCCTCCCTCTCTATGGCAGACCAACGCTTTTCTCTAGGGGTCAACCTCCTGCTGATAAAAGCAACAGGTTGATCCTGGCCCTCAGAATTAAGTTGTGATAAGACTGCCCCTACCCCTAATTCAGATGCATCAGTTTGGACAATGAATTTTTTGGAGTAACAGGGGCTTTTCAGGACAGGTGCAGAGCACATGGCCTGCTTCAGCTCCTCAAAAGCTTTCTGACAGCTAGCTGTCCATAATACCTTTTTAGGCATTTTCTTAGATGTAAGGTCATTAAGAGGGGCTGCAATGGAGCCATAGTTCTTTATGAACCTCCTGTAATACCCAGTGAGGCCTAAGAAGGCTCTCACCTGAGTCTGAGTTGTAGGGGGAACCCAATCTATAATAGTTTGGATTTTCCCCTGAAGTGGTGCAATCTGTTCTCCACCTACCAGGTGTCCCAGATAAACCACTTTCCCCTGCCCTAGCCGGCACTTTGAAGCCTTGATAGTGAGGCCTGCCTTTTGCAGGGCCTCCAAAACTTTCCATAGGTGGACCAGGTGATCATCCCAGCTGGAGCTAAAGACAGCTATATCATCTAGATATGCTGCACTAAAAGCTTCCAGCCCTTGCAGGACTGTGTTCACTAACCTCTGAAAAGTGGCAGGTGCATTTTTCAATCCAAAAGGCATTACTGTGAATTGGTAATGGCCTCCAATGGTTGAAAATGCAGTTTTTGCTTTTGCATCCTCTGATAACTTGATCTGCCAATACCCTGCAGTCAAATCAAAGGTGCTTAGATACTTGGCAGATGCCAGTGTATCTATTAGCTCATCTGTCCTGGGTATAGGGTGAGCATCAGTTTTGGTTACTTGGTTGAGACCTCTGTAATCAACACAAAATCTCATTTCCCTTTTACCATCTTTGGAATGAGGTTTTGGTACAAGTACCACAGGAGAGGCCCATGGACTTTCAGAGTGCTCAACCACTCCTAGTTCAAGCATTTTCTGCACCTCTTGTTTTATGCAGTCTCTGACATGGTCAGGCTGCCTATAGATCTGACTTTTGACAGGCAAGCTGTCTCCAGTATCTATAGTGTGCTCACACCATGAAGTGGTGCTTGGCACAGTAGAAAAGAGTTCAGAAAATTGACCCAGGAGATTTATGCAGTGGTCTTTCTGCTCAGCAGTAAGACAATCTGCCAAAACTACACCTTCCACTAGAGCATCTTGTTCTGTGGAAGAGAAGAGATCAGGGAGAGGGTCACTTTCTTCTTCCTGTCCCTCATCTGTTGCCATGAGCAGGGTGAGATCAGCCCTGTCATAGTAGGGTTTCAGGCGATTGACATGGAGCACTCTAAGGGGACTCCTGGCAGTGTTTAAGTCAACCAAGTAGGTGACTTCTCCCTTCTTTTCAACAATTATGTGGGGTCCACTCCATTTGTCTTGGAGTGCTCTTGGGGCCACAGGCTCCAAGACCCACACTTTCTGCCCTGGTTGGTACTGAACCAAAACAGCCTTCTGGTCATGCCATTGCTTTTGGAGCTCTTGGCTGGCCTGAAGGTTTTTACTGGCCTTTTCCATGTACTCAGGCATCCTAGATCTTAGGCCAAGTACATAGTCCACTATGTCTTGCTTAGGAGCTTTTAAAGGTTGTTCCCAACCCTCCTTCACAAGTGTTAGAGGACCTCTTACAGGGTGTCCAAATAGGAGTTCAAAGGGGCTGAAGCCCACTCCTTTTTGGGGTACCTCCCTGTAAGCAAAAAGGAGGCAAGGTAACAGGATATCCCATCTCCTGCGGAGTTTTTTAGGGAGTCCCATTATCATTACTTTGAGGGTTTTATTAAACCTCTGAACCAGTCCATTTGTTTGTGGATGATAGGGTCTGGTGAACTTGTATGTCACACCACATTCCTTCCACATGGCCTTTAAGTAAGCAGACATGAAATTGCTTCCCCTGTCTGATACCACCTCTTTTGGGAAGCCCACCCTGGAAAAGATTCCCAGGAGGGCCTTTGCCACTGCAGGAGCTGTAGTGGTCCTTAGAGGAATTGCTTCAGGATATCTGGTGGCATGGTCCACTACCACCAAGATAAACCAATTGCCTGAAGCAGTAGGAGGGTCAAGGGGGCCAACTATGTCAACCCCTACCCTTTCAAAAGGAACCCCAACCACAGGCAGTGGAATAAGGGGTGCCTTTGGAGTGCCACCTGTCTTGCCACTGGCTTGACAGGTTTCACAGGACTTACAAAATGAATTTGTGTCCTCTGACATTCTAGGCCAATGAAACAAGGGGACAAGCCTGTCCCAAGTTTTCATTTGCCCCAAATGTCCAGCTAAGGGGAGGTCGTGGGCTAGACGTAGGAGGAACTTTCTGTATTCCTGAGGAATCACCAATCTCCTGGCAGCTCCAGGTTTTGGATCCCTTGCTTCAGTATACAAAAGGTTGTCCTCCCAGTAAACTCTGAGAGAGTCACTGACATCCCCATTTGCTTGTTTGACAGCTTGCTGCCTTAGACCCTCTAGTGTGGGACAGGTATGCTGTGCCACACTCAGCTCCTCTCTGGCAGGCCCCCCTTAACCCAAAAGCTCAGCAGTGTCTGCTTCCAGCTCCTCTGGTGTAGGTTCTGCACAGGGTGGAAATTCTTCTTCCTCAGAAGTTGAATCCACTGTAGAGGGAGGGATAGTAGGTAGTGTTTTACCTTTACTAACCCTAGCTTTAGGGAGCACTTGGTCCATTCTTCCAGGATCCAAGTCACCCTGTCCTTTTTGCTTTTTGGCCTGAGCCCTGGTTAAAGCAAAAATATGCCCTGGAATGCCCAGCATTGCTGCCTGAGCCTCCAACTCCACTTCTGCCCAAGCTGATGTCTCTAAATCGTTCCCTAGTAGACAGTCTACAGGTAAATCTGAGGCAACCACAACTTTCTTTGGACCAGTAACCCCCCCCCCCCAGTTGAGATTCACAACAGCCAAGGGGTGGCTAAGAGTGTTGTTATGAGCATCAGTCACTTGGTACTGGTGACCAAGTAGGTGTTGTTCAGGGTGGACCAGTTTCTCTATTACCATTGTAACACTGGCACCTGTGTCCCTGTAAGCCTGAACCTCAACACCATTTATTAGGGGTAGTTGCTTGTACTTATCCATATTAAGGGGACAAGCAACCAAGGTGGCCAAATCAATGGCCCCCTCAGAGACTAACACAGCCTCTGTGGTCTCCCTAACAAGACCAACCCCAACTAAATTACCAAAAGTGAGCCCAGCTACTCCCTTGGATTGGCTATTAGTAGGTTTGCTCCCACCACCACTGCTATTACTAGGTGCACTAGGTGTAGCAGCAGGGGTTGTAGTGGTAGGAGGCTTGGTGCTTTTCTTTGGACAACTGGGATCTGTTGTCCAATGGCCTTTTATTTTACATAAATAGCACCATGGTTTATTTTCTTTGTTTTGATTTGAAGAGGATTTGGGCCCACCACCCCCACCAGAGTGTTTTTGTGGGCCTGATAAAGACTCATTTTTAGATTTGTCCCCACCCTTGTCAAAAGACTTACCATCCTTCTTCTTGCCATCCTTGTCACCCCCTGTATGAACTTTTCTGTTCACCATTGTTCTGACCCATTTGTCAGCCTTTTTTCCCAATTCTTGGGGAGAGGTCAGATCAGAGTCTACCAGGTACTGGTGTAACAAATCAGACACACAATTATTAAGAATATGCTCTCTCAGGATTAAGTTATAAAGGCTTTCATAGTCAGAAACTTTACTGCCATGTAACCACCCCTCCAAGGCCTTCACTGAATGGTCAACAACGTCTACCCAGTCTTGTGAAGACTTCTTTTTGCTTTCTCTGAACTTCATCTTGTACTGTTCAGTGGTTGAGCCATAACCATCTAGGAGTGCATTCTTAAGAACTGTAAAATTATTGGCATCACTTTCCTTAACAGTAAGGAGCCTATCCCTATCCTTTCCACTGAAAGATAGCCACAGGATAGCAGCCCACTGCTTTTGAGGGACCTCCTGTACCACACAGGCCCTCTCAAGTGCAGAAAACCACTTGTTAATGTTAATGTCATCCCCCTCCTTGTAAGGGGGAACTATCTTGTGTAGATTCATAGAATCATGCTCTTTTGCAGGATGACTATTTGGAATACTGCTGCTGCCACCATGGGGTCCTAACCCCAACCTCTGCCTTTCTTTTTCTAAGTCAAATGCTTCACTGCCTAGATCCAGCTGTTGCTTTTTAAGCTTCAGCTTGGACTCTTCCACTCTCAATCTATTGAGCTCCCTTTCTAACACTCTGTCATCAGGGTGGGTGGGTTGGGCATGCCTTGACACAGAAGAATGGTGTGAATGAACAGAGGGAGACCTGTTCCTAACAGATGGCACTCTAACATTCTAGCCTACAGAAGTAACACTCCTACTGTGATGGGAAGTAACACTCTTACTGTGATGTGAAGTCACATTAGTACCAGCCATGCTAGGTGGCTTGCAAGGGGGCAGGCTGGGAAGGTTCCCTTCTAGCTCTCTGACTGGGGGTGCCCCAGAGTCAGAGTGTGAACCATCAGCTAATTTCTCAACAGATGTGCCAACTAAGGTCTTATCCTGTTCAATGAGCATATTAACTAACAGTTCTCTTGAGGGATTCTTCCCTACCCCTAAACCTCTTTCAATGCAGAGACTCCTTGCTCCTTTCCAGCTAAGGTGCTCATAAGCAAGTTTGGTCAGATCAACAGTTTGGCCTGTACCAGACATTATAGAAAAGGTTTAAGGAACAGAAAAAGAAAGAAAACGTTTTCAGAACTTTTTAAAGGACAGAAAAAAACTTTTACAACTTTTAAAGAACTTTTTGAAAGTTTAGAGGTACTTTTCTGCACTTAGCAAGAAGAGTAAGAGAAGAAAAGCAAAACTTTTTGGTTAGGTGTACATACACTGAACTTGTTTTGTATATTTTTCTCTTATGAAAAGTACAATATGACAAAGTGGTAAGTAGTTGCAAGTACTTATCCCACCGCTGCACAACCAATGTAGGAGGCTGGACTGGCTTGTAGTGGGTACCAAGGGATACTTACACCTTGCACCAAGCCCAGGTATCCCTTATTAGTGTAGAGGGGTGTCTAGCAGCGTAGGCTGATATAAAAGGTAGCTTAGCAGAGCAGCTTAGGCTGAACTAGGAGACGAGTGAAGCTCCTACAGTACCACTAGTGTCATATGCACAATATCATAAGAAAACACAATACACAGATATACTAAAAATAAAGGTACTTTATTATTATGACAATATGCCAAAGTATCTCAGTGAGTACCCTCAGTATGAGGATAGCAAATATACACAAGATATATGTACACAATACCAAAATATGCAGTAATAGCAATAGAAAACAGTGCAAACAATGTATAGTCACAATAGAATGCAATGGGGACACATAGGGATAGGGGCAACACAAACCATATACTCTAGAAGTGGAATATGAACCACGAATGGACCCCAAACCTATGTGACCTTGTAGAGGGTCGCTGGGACTGTAAGAAAACAGTGAGGGTTAGAAAAATAGCCCACCCCAAGACCCTGAAAAGTGGGTGCAAATTGCACCTAAGTTCCCCAAAGAGCACAGAAGTCGTGATAGGGGAATTCTGCAAGGAAGACCAACACCAGCAATGCAACAACGATAGATTTCCTGACGAGAGTACCTGTGGAACAAGGGGACCAAGTCCAAGAGTCACGATCAAGTCGGGAGTGGGCAGATGCCCAGGACATGCCAGCTGTGGGTGCAAAGAAGCTGAGGATTCTACAAGAACGACAAGCGCTAGAAACTTCCCCTTTGGAGTATGGATGTGCCATGTCGTGAAGAGTCGGGCAGAGGTGTTTCCGTGCAGAAAGACCGCAAACAAGCCTTGCTAGCTGCAAGGGTCGCGGTTAGGGTTTTTGGATGCTGCTGTGGCCCAGGCAGGACCAGGATGTCGCCAATTGCGTGAGGAGACAGAGGGGGCGTCCAGCAAGACAAAAGAGCCCACTCACAAGCAAGCAGCACCCGCAGAAGTGCTGGAACAGGCACTACGAAGTGGAGTGAACCGGAGCTCACCCGAAGTCACAAACGAGGGTCCCACGACGCCGGAGGACAACTCAGGAGGTCGTGCACTGCAGGTTAGAATGCCGGGGACCCAGGCTTGGCTATGCACAAAGGAAATCCTGGAAGAGTGCACAGGAGCCGGAGTAGATGCAAAACATGGGGTTCCCAGCAATGCAGTCTAGCGTGGGGAGGCAAGGACTTACCTCCACCAAACTTGGCCTGAAGAGTCACTGGACTGTAAGAGTCACTTGGACAGAGTTGCTGAGTTCAAGGGACCTCGCTCTTCGTGCTGAGAGGAGACCCAGAGGACCGGTGATGCAGTTCTTTGGTGTCTGCGGTTGCAGGGGGACGATTCCGTTGACCCGCGGGAGATTTCTTCGGAGCTTCTAGTGCAGAGAGGAGGCAGACTACCCCCACAGCATGCACCACCAGGAAAACAGTCGAGAAGGCGGCAGGATCAACGTTACAAGGTCGCAGAAGTCGTCTTTGCTACTTTGTTGCAGTTTTGCAGGCTTCCAGCGCAGTCAGGAGTCGATTCCTTGGCAGAAGGTGAAGAGAGAGATACAGAGTAACTCTGATGAGCTCTTGCATTCGTTATCTAAGGAATTCCCCAAAGCAGAGACCCTAAATAGCCAGAAAAGGAGGTTTGGCTACTTAGGAGAGAGGATAGGCTAGCAACACCTGAAGGAGCCTATCAGAAGGAGTCTCTGACGTCACCTGCTGGCACTGGCCACTCAGAGCAGTCCAGTGTGCCAACAGCACCTCTGGTTCCAAGATGGCAGTGGTCTGGAGCACACTGGAGGAGCTCTGGGCACCTCCCAAGGGAGGTGCAGGTCAGGGGAGTGGTCACTCCCCTTTCCTTTGTCCAGTTTCGCGCCAGAGCAGGGCTGAGGGATCCCTGAACCGGTGCAGACTGGCTTATGCAGAGATGGGCACCATCTGTGCCCATGAAAGCATTTCCAGAGGCTGGGGGAGGCTACTCCTCCCCAGCCCTGACACCTTTTTCCAAAGGGAGAGGGTGTAACACCCTCTCTCTGAGGAAGTCCTTTGTTCTGCTGCCTTCCTGGGCCAGGCCTGGCCGGACCCCAGGAGGGCAGAAACCTGTCTGAGGGGTTGGCAGCAGCAGCAGCTGCAGTGAAACCCCGGGAAAGGTAGTTTGGCAGTACCCGGGTCTGAGCTAGAGACTCGGGGGATCATGGAATTGTCTCCCCAATGCCAGAATGGCATTGGGGTGACAATTCCATGATCTTAGACATGTTACATGGCCATGTTCGGAGTTACCATTGTGACGCTATACATATGTCGTTACATATGTATAGTGCACGCGTGTAATGGTGTCCCCGCACTCACAAAGTCCGGGGAATTTGCCCTGAACAATGTGGGAGCATCTTGGCTAGTGCCAGGGTGCCCACACACTAAGTAACTTAGCACCCAACCTTTACCAGGTAAAGGTTAGACATGTAGGTGACTTATAAGTTATTAAGTGCAGTGCTAAATGGCTGTGAAATAACGTGGACGTTATTTCACTCAGGCTGCACTGGCAGGCCTGTGTAAGAATTGTCAGATCTCCCTATGGGTGGCACAAGAAATGCTGCAGCCCATAGGGATCTCCTGGAACCCCAATACCCTGGGTACCTCAGTACCATATACTAGGGAATTATAAGGGTGTTCCAGTATGCCAATGTAAATTGGTGAAATTGGTCACTACTGAGGGTACTCACTGAGATACTTTTGGCATATTGTCATAAAAATAAAGTACCTTTATTTTTAGTATATCTGTGTATTGTGTTTTCTTATGATACTGTGCATATGACACCAGTGGTATAGTAGGAGCTTTGCATGTCTCCTACTTCAGCCTAAGCTGCTCTGCTATAGCTACCTTCTATCAGCCTAGGCTGCTAGAAACACCTCTTCTACACTAATAAGGGATAACTGGACCTGGTACAGAGTGTAAGTACCCCTTAGTACCCACTACAAGCCAGGCCAGCCTCCTACAGTGTTACACCCTCTCCCTTTGGAAAAAGGTGTCAGGGCTGGGGAGGAGTAGCCTCCCCAAGCCTCTGGAAATGCTTTGATGGGCACAGATGGTGCCCATCTCTGCATAAGCCAGTCTACATCGGTTCAGGGATCCCCCAGCCCTGCTCTGGCACGAAACTGGACAAAGGAAAAGGGAGTGACCACTCCCCTGACCTGCACCTCCCAGGGGAGGTGCCCAGAGCTCCTCCAGTGTGCTCCAGACCTCTGCCATCTTGGAAACAGAGGTGCTGCTGGCACTCTGGACTGCTCTGAGTGGCCAGGGCCAGCTTGTGACGTCAGAGACTCTTTCTGATAGGCTCTTACCTGTGTTGCTAGCCTATCCTCCTTCCTAGGTAGCCAAACCTCCTTTTCTGGCTATTTAGGGTCTCTGCTTTGGGAAATTCTTTAGATAACAAATGCAAGTGCTCATCCGAGTTCCTCTGCATCTCTACCTTCACCTTCTGCCAAAGGATCGACCGCTGACTGCTCAGGACGCCTGCAAAACCGCAACAAAGTAGCAAAGACGACTACTGCAACCTTGTATCGCTTCTCCTGCCGCTTTCTCATCTGTTTCCTGGTGGTGCATGCTCTGGGGGTAGCCTGCATCCTTCTTGCACCAGGAGCTCTGAGGAAATCTCCTGTGGGACGACAGAATCCTCCCCCTGCAACCGCAGGCAACAAAAGACTGCATCACCGGTCCTCTGGGTCCCCTCTCAGCACGACAAGCGTGGTCCCTGGAACGTAGCAACTCTGTCCAAGTGACTCCCACAGTCCAGTGACTCTTCAGTCCAAGTTTGGTGGAGGTAAGTCCTTGCCTCCCCACGCTAGACTGCATTGATGGGTAGCGGGTGATTTGCAGCTGCTCCGGCTCCTGTGCACTCTTCCAGGATTTCCTTTGTGCACAGCCATGCCTGGTCCCCGACACTCTAACCTGCAGTGCACAACCTTCTGAGTTGTCCTCCGGCGTCGTGGGACTCCCTTTTGTGACTTCGCATGGACTCCGGTTCACTCCTCTTCTAAGTACCTGTTGTGGTACTTCTGCGGATGCTGCCTGCTTTTGTGAGGGCTCCCTGACTTGCTGGGCGCCCCCTCTGTCTCCTCATCCAAGTGGCGACATCCTTGTCCCTCCTGGGCCACAGCAGCATCCAAAAACCCTAACCGCGACCCTTGCAGCTAGCAAGGCCTGTTTGCGGTCTTTCTGCGTGGGAACACCTCTGCAAGCTTCTACACGACGTGGGACATCCATCCTCCAAAGGGGAAGTTTCTAGCCCTCTTCGTTCTTGCAGAGACACCACAATCAACAATACTAGCATCCACAGGCACACAACACCATCACCCACATAACTTCTACGCACCTCACACTACACACCACTACATATCAGCACACTTATCACCCCACACACCACCCCACACATCACCTACACCACCCCATGGCACAGCAAAGACACCCCAGGTTCTCGGAGGAGGAGCTCAGGGTCATGGTGGAGGAAATCGTCCGGGTAGAGCCACAGCTATTCAGAGCACAGATACAGCACACCTCCATACCTAGGAAGATGGAGCTATGGCGAAGAATAGTGGACAGGGTCAACGCAGTGGGACAGCACCCAAGAAATCGGGAAGAGGTGGAACGACCTACGGGGAAGGTGCGTTCCGTGGTCTCAAGACACCACCTTGCGGTTCAGTGGGCTGGCAGCAGACCCCCACCTCCTCCTCCACAACTAACAACATGGGAGGAGCAGGTCTTGGCGATTCTGCATCCTGAGGGCCTCACAGGAGTAGGTGGAGGAATGGACTCTGGTAAGTCAAATCTTAACTATTACATCCCCCACCCTACCTGCTTGTCAGCACATACCCCCACCCTCACCCTCACCCCCATCACTCTAACTCCTCACAAATGTCCCAACATCACAAACCACACATCCTAACACCAAGCCCTGCATGCAACAACAAAGCATGGACACACATCACTAAAGCATGCCCACTGCACACACCCATACACCCCTCTAAACCATCATCACACACGGTCCACCACAGGAATGCAAGCACTGGGGTACACGGTCACCCACCTATTGCACACCATGGCACACACAGATGTAATAAACATCCTGTTATACCCCTGCAGGACCCCTACCCAACGTCACCGGACAGGAGGGTCCACACATGTCCACACCACCAACAGAAGAGACCCACAGTGATGACAGCACCTCTGTCCAACTGGATCTAGATGACCAGCCCGGCCCATCGGGGACCTCTGGACAGTCGGTTCCCCTCACCCAGTCACAGGCCACCACAGACCTTCCCCCCTCTGGAAACACCAGCACAGCACCCGCCCAGCGGGCCGATACCTTCGTCCCCAGGACACGTCAAGCAGCAGTGTGTCCACCACTACAGGGAACCCAGGCTAACCCACCACCCCAACAACAACAGGGACCTGGGGGCAGTGGTAGTGGGCACACGGTCCACAGGACGGAGGCCCAGGAACACAGGGGAACTGGGAGGGGTGTCATGCGACAGGGGGAGGACAGGCCCAGGGAACCCACTCTCCACGAGGCCCTCTCCAACATCATGGGAGCCTACCACCACTCTCAGGAGATGATGGCAACGGTATTGGCCAAGTTTCAGGAGACCCAGCGCCTGCAGGAGGAACAGTAATCGGGCTTCAGGGAGGAACCTAGAGCCATCAATTTCACCCTGGGCACCATCGCAGGGGTGCTGAAGGAAGTACTTAACACCAGGAGGGACACTGTGGCACTACAAGGGGCCCCTGACACTAGCATGGACGATGAACTGCCCACCACCTCCGCTGGCGCTACTGGACATGAGAAACCGCCACAGGACCACTACACCAGCACCCCACCCCCTGCAGAGGGAGAACCACCTCGCAAACAGTCCCTGAGATCCAGGACAAAGACAGAGAACGATGCCAAGACCCCTGCCAAGTATTGAGACCACTCTGAATGTCATCCTACTGTCCCACTTTGTCACCCTGTCCATCCTTAAACTACCCCAGCTCCACTTCCTATGCCCATTAGGGCAATGCACCTGTGAGACCAATAGACTGGACTCTGCCATGGACATTCCTCCGCCATCACCCCTCCCCATTTTGCTACCCCCTCCAATATTGAGCACTTAAATAAACACCCTTAAAACACAAAACAATCTGGAGTCAGTCTGTGATTTCAGAATAGTGTATTAGCAATTAATGTGGCAAAAAGCTCTTTCATTTGTAATGTCAACATACCTATGTCACACAGCTGTAGTCCATGGGGAATCAAAGCAGATGTCACACATTGGGAAGCACATCTGTGAAATCGTAAGGGAAAGTGACAACTCAGTGACCATACACTGGGTGAAAACAACAGACAGTAGAGAGGTAGTAGTGTTTAAGTACATGTAGTAGGCAGGTTTGTATTCTTACCTGTGTTTCACTGGAAATATTGCTGGATCACTGAGTCCGGGTTGTCCATGTCTTCTTCTGCTTCCTCGTCTTCACTGTTCACAGGCTCCACAGCTGCAACAACACCGCCATCTGGACCATCCTCCTGCAGAAAAGGCACCTGTGGTCGCAAAGCCAAGTTGTGAAGCATACAGCAGGCCACGATGATCTGGCACACCTTCTTTGGTGAGTAGAATAGGGACCCACCTGTCATATGGAGGCACCTGAACCTGGCCTTCAGGAGGCCGAAGGTCCGCTCGATCACCCTCCTAGTTCACCCATGGGCCTCATTGTAGCGTTCCTCTGCCCTTGTCCTGGGATTCCTCACTGGGGTCAGTAGCCATGACAGGTTGGGGGTAACTAGAGTCACCTGCAAATGGCCAGGGACAACTGATAGACACAAACTAACCTGTAGGGATATCCCCAGACAACCATTCCCACTGTCTTGCTTCCAGGTGCTCATCTAATAGCCACACACGGTGCCTCTGGAGTTGACCCATCACATAAGGGATGCTGCTATTCCGCAGGATGTAGGTGTCATGCACTGAGCCAGGGAACTTGGCATTCACATGGGAGATGTACTGGTCAGCCAAACATATCATCTGTACATTCATCGAATGATAACTCTTCCGGTTTCTGTACACCTCTTCACTCCTGTGGGGGGGGGGCAAAGCCACATGTGTCCCATAAATGGCACCTATGATGTTCGGGATATGTCCCAGGGCATAGAAATCACCCTTCACTGTAGGCAAATCCTCCACCTGAGGGAAAACGATGTAGCTCCGCATGTGTTTCAGCAGGGCAGACAACACTCTGTACAACACGTTGGAAAACATAGGGTGGGACATCCCTGATGCTATGGCCACTGTTGTTTGAAATGACCCACTTGTAAGGAAATGGAGCACTGACAGCACCTGCACTTGAGGGGGGATTCCTGTGGGATGGCGGATAGCTGACATCAGGTATGGCTCCAATTGGGTCCACAGTTCCTGGATTGTGGCACGGTCAAGCCTGTATGTGATGATCACATGTCTTTCCTCCATTGTTGACATGTCCACCAACGGTCGGTACACTGCAGGATGCCGCCATCTCCTCACATGTCCCAGCGGATGGTGCCTATGAAGGACAACAGGGAGCACAGAGTCAAAAAACTCAGAGGTACGTACCCACAGCTTACACAGAACACCAATCATAATCTAAAAAGTGGCCTGTTTGTGTGTTCAGTCTAGGCCTAGGTATGTGTGAGGCAGTAAAAATGAAGCCATGTGGGCCCCTGAAATAGCAGCTGCCTGACCTCTAAAGTGGGACAATTGGATGTGAGGTAACTGCGCTGGCGTTGTACACCGTTGCAGCGCAATGCTGCATTGGTTAACATTGGACCCTATGGGTCCCAGGAGCCAATGACGATGTACGCCGGCGGTGACGGTGCGCACCGCCGCGGACGTGACCGCCATTTTCTATCTCTTCAATCACTCGATACCTGATCTTCGACAGGAGAGGACCTACACTGCAAGTGCTGCTTTGATCTCGGTCTGGAAGAGACAATGGCTCGAGTGTCTGGGGAAAGGGCCCCTGCCTTCACATCGGAGGAGTTGGAGAAACTCGTGGATGGGGTCCTCCCCCAGTACACGCTACTCTACGGTCCTCCAGACAAACAGGTAAGTACACTGGGAGCATGCTGTATGGGCTATGTCTGTGTGGAGAGGGGTGGATGTAAGAAGGAAGGGGGGAGAGTGCGGCGTGCATGAAACGACGGTGAGTGCATGTGCCACATGCCAAGGGTAGGGATGGGGGCCAATGACTGTGACAGTGCAGTTGGTAATCAGTTTCTCTTCCCCCTGTACAAATCCTGTAGTTCAGCGGCCACCAGAAAAAATATGTTTGGCGTGCCATCAAATATGTTTGGAGTGTCACCAAGCAGGTCGCTCCCCCCATCTGCCACGCAGCCCCCTGTAGGTTGAACCTCCGTTGCCGCTTTTGCCGCCTGACTACTCGCTCCCTTTTTTCTGTACCCCTGCGCTTGGCTTCTGTGCCACTTCATTTTTTCTTTCTGTGCCCCTGTGTTTTGCTTTCTGTACCCTTGTGCTCTGTTGTCCCTCTACCGCCGTCTTTTCCTGCCATTTTTTCCTGGGGTTTTTCCCTCGCCGCTGAGCCCCTGCTGCCCCGCCCCCTTCACTTCCATTGGCTGCCCCGCTCTCACCTCCCAGCTGCTCCTCCCTCCCTCTGCCCTCATATGGAGGCCGCGAAGCAGGCGCGCCACTGTTGCGTCTAAGGCAAGCCCGTCTGCGCCCGTCCGCGCCTGGACCGCACCCAGCACCAGAACCCCTTGAACCCGCACCCCCCGCAACGCCAGACTGCACTCCGACGCAAGCACCCTCCACGCACTCAACACCAGGCGAGACCACCCCTGCTACCGGGCCACCCCAAAACGCACCCAGGGGCCTTTCACCTGCCGGAACTGCAGATTCACCACCATCCAACCCTCCACACCACCAGCCAGAGAACCCAACCACCTCCGCTGCATCCTCCTCAACACCCGCTCCGCTCGCAAGCACGCCATCGAACTTTGAGACCTCCTAGACTCCCCCACCCCCGACGTCGCCTTCCTGACAGAGACCTGGCTGAACGCCACCTCAGCACCAGCCATCGCCATAGCCATCCCACAGGGCTACAAGATCTCCCGCAGAGACCGCACCAACGGAGTGGGAGGAGGAATCGCCATCATCCACAAAGACTCCATCAAAATCTCAGCAAACACCGATGACACCCTCACCACCGCCGAGCACATGAACTTCCAGATCCACACCGACCCCAACACCACCCTCAGAGGAACTCTCATCTACAGACCTCCCGGACCCCGCCCACAGTTCAGTGACACCATCGCCGACCTCATCAGCACCCACGCCCTCGCTTCCACGGACTACATCCTCCTCGGGACCTGAACTTCCACCTCGAGAACAACAACGACGCCAACTCCACCGCCCTGATCGACAACCTCGCCAACCTCGGACTCAAACAGCTCGTAACGACACCCACTCACGCCGCTGGACACACGCTCGACCCCATCTTCTCCGCAAGCCCCCACGTCTCCTTCAACCACACCACCGAACCACACTGGACCGACCACAGATGCGTCCACTTCACCTTCAGAAAACCCACCTCACACCACCGCACCCAACAACTACCACGCCGCTGCTGGGGCAAGGTCACCGAGAACCAACTGACTACCACCCTCGCCCTGAGACCACCCACCGACCCCACCGACCCAGACACCGCCGCGACCAACCTCACACAGTGGATCAACGACTGCGCCAACACCCTCGCCCCTCTCAAGACCTCTACAACCAACCACACCAACAAGAAAGCCGCCTGGTGCACTGAGGACCTCTGGATCTCCAAGCACACCTGTCGGAAGCTGGAGTAGAAATGGCTCCACGACCGAACACCAGACAACCACACAGCCCTCAAGAGCGCCACCCGCAGACATCACCAACTCATCAGGACCGCCAAGAAGACCGCCTTCAAGGACTGCCTAGACAACAACGCACGCAACACCAAAGAGCTCTTCAGCATCGTGAAAGAATCCTCCAACCCCAGCTCCATCACCAACGACATCCCACCATCTCAAGACCTGTGCGACTTCCTGGCCACCTTCTTCCACCGCAAGATCACTGACATCCACGAAAGCTTCAACCCCGACCCCCCGCACCCACCACCAAGTCCACCACCCCTGCGACTACCACTCGCACCAGTCGCCTGACCGTCTGGTCCAGCGTCAGCGACGAAGACACCATCAAAACCATGAACTCCATCCACTCCGGATCCCCATCGGACCCCTGCCCTCACCACGTCCTCAACAAAGCCAGCGCAGCCATCGCACCCCACCTCCGGAAAACAATCAACTGTTCCTTCGAGACAGCAACCTTCCCAGAAAGCTGGAAGCACGCCGAGATCAACGCCCTTCTGAAGAAGCCCAAGGCGGACCCCAAGGACCTCAAGAACTTCCGGCCCATCTCCCTGCTCCCTTTCCCGGCAAAAGTGACCGAGAAGATTGTCAATAAACAGCTGACCCGCTACCTCAAAGTCAACAACATCCTGGACCCTTCCCAATCCGGTTTTCGCAGTAACCACAGCACCGAGAGCGCCCTCATCGCCGCCACTGACGACATCCGGACCCTGATGGACAAAGGAGAAACAGCCGCCCTCATCCTCCTGGACCTATCAGCAGCATTTGACACGGTCTGCCACCGCACCCTATCAGCACGCCTCCATGACGCCAGTATCCAAGAGAAGGCCCTGGCCTGGACCACATCCTTCCTCTCTGGCAGAACCCAGAGCGTCCGCCTCCCACCCTTCTGCTCCAAAACCACCGAGATCATCTGCGGCGTCCCACAGGGATCCTCCCTCAGCCCGACACTGTTCAATATCTACATGGCCCCCCTCGCCCACATTGCACGACAACACAACCTCAACATCATCTCCTACGCCGACGACACCCAGCTGATCATATCCCTCACCGAAGATCCCCACACCGCCAAAGCTAACATCCACCGAGGAATGAAGGCCGTAGCCGACTGGATCAAATCAAATAAAATCATTAACATTTATAAAGCGCGCTACTCACCCGTGCGGGTCTCAAGGCGCTAGAGGGAAGGGGGGGTTACTGCTGCTCGAAAAGCCAGGTTTTGAGGAGTCTCCGGAATGCGGAGTGGTCCTGGGTGGTCCTGAGGCTGGTGGGGAGGGTGTTCCACGTTTTGTCTGCCAGGAAGGAGAAGGACCTCCCACCCGCCGTGGAGCGGCGGATTCGAGGGACGGCAGCGAGCGCGAGGCCCGAGGAACGGAGGAGACGGGTGGGGGCGTAGAAGCTGAGGCGACGGTTGAGGTATTCCGGTCCCTTGTTGTGGAGGGCTTTGTGTGCGTGGGTGAGAAGTCGGAAGGTGATCCTTTTGCTGACTGGTAGCCAATGCAGGTGTCTCAGGTGTGCGGAGATGTGGCTGTTGCGGGGTACGTCGAGGATGAGGCGGGCCGAGGCGTTTTGAATACGTTGCAGCCGTTTTTGGAGTTTGCCGGTGGTCCCAGCATAGAGGGTGTTGCCGTAGTCCAGGCGGCTCGTGACGAGGGCGTGGGTCGCGGTTTTTCTAGTGTCGGCGGGGATCCAGCGGAAGATCTTGCGGAGCATGCGGAGGGTGAGGAAGCAGGCGGAGGACACGGTGTTGACTTGCTTGGTCATGGTGAGAAGAGGGTCCAAGATGAAGCCGAGGTTGCGGGCGTGGTCTGCGGGGGTAGGTGCGGTGCCGAGGGCCGTGGGCCACCAGGAGTCGTCCCAAGCAGACGGGGTGTTGCCGAGGATGAGGACGGCAGACTGAAGCTGAACTCAGACAAGACGGAGGTCCTTATTCTCGGACCCACCCCATCAGCCTGGGACGACTCTTGGTGGCCCACGTCACGAGGCACAGCCCCGGAACCCACGGACCACGCACGCAACCTGGGGGTCATCCTCGACTCCACTCTCTCCATGACCAGGCAAGTCAACGCTGTCTCCGCGTCCTGCTTCAACACCCTCTGTATGCTCCGCAGGATCTTCAAATGGATCCCCCTCGACACAAGAAAAACCGTTACCCAGGCCCTCATCACCAACAGACTCCACTACGGGAACGCCCTCTACTCAGGAACTACAAACAAGCTCCTAAGACGACTCCAACGCATCCAGAACGCCTCGGCCCGACTCATCCTCGATGTCCCCCGCCGCAGCCACATCACACCTGAGAGGCCTACACTGGCTCCCCGTCAACAAAAGGATCACCTTCAAGCTCCTGATCCACGCACACAAAGCACTGCACAACACCGGACCCACCTACCTCAACAACCAACTCAGCTTCCACACCCCCACCCGAAGCCTCCGCTCAGCCAACCTCGCCCTCGCCACAGTCCCCCGCATCCGAAAAACCACTGCCAGCGGCAGATCCTTCTCCTACCTCGCCGCCAAGACCTGGAACACTCTCCCCACCATCCTACGACAGACCCAGGACCTGCTGGCCTTCAGAAGACTCCTCAAGACCTGGCTCTTCGACCAGTAGCAGCCCCCCCCCCAGCGCCTTGAGACCCTCGCAGGTATATAGCGCGCTTTACAAATGCAGTGATTGATTGATTGATTGAAGGACGTCCGGACCCTGGGGGTCTACCACAGATGGAGCACCCACTGCCGGAAAAGATGGGAGGACATTCGCCGCTGGAGCAAGAAGACGGCGGAGGCTCAGATGGGGAATGGCCTCCCAACGTGGGAGGGGTGCCCGACGCACCATGACCCCCCTGATGTTCAGGATCCTGGCGGTGGCGTACCCGGAGTTGGATGGGCGCTTGAGGGCATCACAGCAGCCACAAGGGGGTGAGTACACTCTCATCCTGCTGATTTTGCGTGCAGTGGAGGGGTCTGGGTGGGGGAGGTGGGTTGTGGGTTTCCCTAGGCCAGGGCGAGTTCTGTAGGCAAGGTCCCTCCGTAAGGCAGGCCATGTGGCACCCCACTGCACCTCTGTAGAGTGCCAAGTACACCTAGTCATGCCCCTGTGTCATCCATGTGTGCAGATGTCGTCCATAGCCTAGTAGGCCATTTCCCAGGAATTGAACAGTGGAGCCCAAGAGCGCGGCATAGTGCAGGGGGCTTGTGTGTCTGTCGTGTCCGCCAACTGTAGCGGTAATGCATGCACTCAACATGTCTTTCTTCTGTCGCCCCCCCCCTTTTTGTGGTCTCCCTGTTCTTGTGTGCATTACCATCATCAGGTGGAGAAGCAGTGGCACCGGAGCACGAGGGGGCTGCATCCCACATGGCCATGGAGGGCCACACTACGGAATCGGACTTCACCAGTGGGACGGAGGGCGACGGGAGCTCCACAGCAGGGACAGGAGCTGAGACCAGCGACACAGACTCGTCCTCTGATGGGAGCTCCCTTGTGGTGGCGGCAACATCTGTGCCCCCCCATCTACAGGTACAGCCGCCATCCCCCTCCAGTACCGCCCTCCCAGCAGCCCCTCAGCCTTTGCCCCGTGCCCGCTCACCCGGGAGGGTAGGCATCACCTTCGCCCCAGGTACTTCAGCCCATGCCCCAGTCACCCCTGCTGCCCTCAGTGAGGAGGCCATTGACCTCCTCAGGTCCCTCACTGTTGGGCAGTCTACCATTTTGAATGCCATCCAAGGTGTCGAAAGGCAGTTGCAACAAACCAATACATTCCTGGAGGGCATTCATTCTGGTCAGGCGGCCCTTCAGCGAGCTTTTCAGACTCTGGCCTCAGCACTGATGGCAGCCATTGTCCCTGTCTCTAGCCTCCCCCCTCCAACTTCCTCCACCCAGACCCAATCCCCTGTACCCCAGCCTATCCCAAGCACACCTCTAGACCAGCATGCACACAGGTCAACACACAAGGAAAGCTCAGGCAAACATAAGCACCACACATCCCACAGGCACTCACGCAAGCTTCAGACACATGCAGACACACCAACATCAACTGCCTCCACTGTGTCCCCCTCTTCCTCGTCTCCCTCCTCCCCCCAGTCTTGTCTACACTCACACCTGCATGCACTACCTCTACAGCCACTACTGCCATCACCAGCACACCCACCACCACATCCCGCTCACGTGCAGTCAGCACCCCCACTACCATTCACACGTCTCCTGTGTCCTCTCCCAGTGTGCAAGTGACGCCACCTCCCAAGATACACAAACGCAGGCACACACCTACCCAACATCCATCCACCTCACGACAGCCTCCAGCCCATGCACCTTCACCCAAAGTCAGCAGACGAACACCTCCTACAACCACAACCTCTTCCTCCACTCCCAAACCCCCTCCAGCTACCCGTCCCAGTGTCTCCAAAAAACATTTCCTGTCCAACCTTGACCTCTTTCCCACACCTCCCCCACCCCGTCCGTCTCCTAGGCCCCGAACTAGCACCTCAGCCCCAACATCTCGGGGACCAGTGGTGCCTGTAGTCACTGGAATATGGAGTGCACCGGCCACCAGGGCAGCCAGTGTGGCACGGAGCCACAGCACAGACAGTCCCCCACCTGTGAAGCATCAGAAGTTGGCCAGTGCCCGGCGGGAGAGGGGAAGACTCCAGCCACCAACGCCGCTCCCAGGGGTCCCGGTGGGAGTGTGGAGCTGCGATACCTTCCAAGATGGGGAAGGGCCACAAGAAACCAGAAAAGTCTGGGAAGAGAAGCACGGCGGAGAAGACCCTCATCATCCTCGCTGCCCAGGAGGCCACAGCCGTCATCCCCGCTGCCCAGGATTCCACAGCCATCATCCCCGCTGCCCAGGAGGCCACAGCCGCCATCCCCGCTGACCAGTAGGCCACAGCCATCATCCCCGCTGACCAGGAGGCCACAGCCATCATCCCAGCTGGGACAGAGATGGCCGCCAGCACAGGCCCCGCTGGGCTAGAGAGGACTGCCAGCACAAGCCCCGCTGGGACAGAGAGGACCGCCAGCACAAGCCCCGCTGGGCTAGAGAGGACCGCCAGCACAAGCCCCGCTGGGACAGAGAGAACTGCCATCACAAGCCCCGCTGGGCTGGAGAGGACCGCCAGCACAAGCCCCGCTGGGACAGAGAGGACCGCCAGCACAAGCCCCGCTGGGCTAGAGAGGACCGCCAGCACAAGCCCCGCTGGGACAGAGAGAACCGCCAGCACAAGCCCCGCTGGGACAGAGAGGACCGCCAGCACAAGCCCCGCTGGGACAGAGAGGACCGCCAGCACAAGCCCCACTGGGCTAGAGAGGACCGCCAGCACAAGCCCCGCTGGGCTAGAGAGGACCGCCAGCAGCTGAGTCACTGCAAAGGAGCCCGCCGCTCTAAGCACCACTGAACAGGGCACTGCCGTCTCAAGCACCGCTGAACAGGGCACCGCCGTCTCAAGCACCGCTGAACAGGGCACCGCCGTCTCAAGCACCGCTGAACAGGGCACCACCGTCTCAAGCACCGCTAAACAGGGCACCGCCATCTCAAACACCGCTGAACAGGGCACCGCTGCCTCAAGCAACGCTGGCCCATGAGCGCCAAGGGCACTGACGCTACTGAGTCCATCACAAGCAGAATGAAGCACTCTGGGCACCATGCCCCCTCCAGAACCAGTGGAGAGATACATCCACTACCTCTGTCCTTAGCAGGATGAAGCACTCTGGGCACAATGCCCCCTCCAGAACCAGTGGAGAGATACATCCACTACCTCTGTCCTTAGCAGGATGAAGCACTCTGGGCACAATGCCCCCTCCAGAACCAGTGGAGACTATCATCCACTACCTCTGTCCTTAGCAGGATGAAGCACTCTGGGCACCAAGCCCCCTCCAGAACCAGTGGAGACTGTTATCCACTTGAGAGACTGTGCCTTTGCACTCCCCAGGATGGAACAGTGGGCAACCCACCCACTGTAGAGACTTGAGAGACTGTGGCTTTGCACTCCCCAGGATGGAACAGTGGGCAACCAACCCACTGTTATCCACTTGAGAGACTGTGGCTTTGCACTCCCCAGGATGGAACAGTGGACAACCCACCCACTGTTATCCACTTGAGAGACTGTGGCTTTGCACTCCCCAGGATGGAACAGTGGGCAACCCACCCACTGTAGAGACTTGAGAGACTGTGGCTTTGCACTCTCCAGGATTGAACAGTGGGCATGTGGCCCTCTTGTGGATTTGGCATCGTGCACTCAACCGGCAGAGGTGCCCCCCTTTCCTTCCCCCTGCGGTGACTGTTTTCTTGCTCTATGATGCCCCTGCAGTGTTCTCTCCGTCATGGTCGGGGATCTTGTGTGGGCCTCGCCCATACCGTCTGGGCCCAGTGTTCCACGGACTTAATTGGAGCACTACCTGGACTACTATGCTTAGTGTATATTTTGTTAACGGTGTATATATGTATATTTTTGCATAGTTGCTTTTAATATATTACAATGGTTGTACTCATTTCCTTTTGTCTTTGCATTCTTCCGGGGGGTTTGGGGGGTAACTGTAATGTGTCATGCTGTATTAGTGTGTGTGTTGTAGTGGGTGAGGGTGGGGGTGGGGGTGTTGCGTGTGTGTGTCCCTGTTTTTTCCCTCCCCCCTCCCCTGTGTCGTAGGTGCAGTACTCAACGTGGTCTTCGCCACCGGCGTTCGTGCTCCTGGTAGAAGAGCAGGAAGACTATCACACGGAGAATTTGGAGTTCCGGCTCCATGGTGTCCTAGTTCCTCGTGGGGTGTGTAGAGGTGAGCGTTTTCCCTTCGGAATCCTGTTTCCGCCATGTTTTTATCCACGGTGAATCTGCCCCGGAAAAGGTGACAGATTGGCCTGTTGTGATACTGTGGGCGGTACTTTGTCCTCTGCCTGTCTGTTGGCAGTGACCTCCAAGCTGTTTGTTTGTACCGCCGTGGTGGTCGGAGTGTTAAAGTGGCTGTCTTTGTTGGCGGTTTCCGCCACGGTCGTAATTGCAAACTTTTTACCGCCGGCCTGTTGGCGGTCTTACCGCCGCTTTAACACCGACCGCCAGGGTTGTAATGACTACCAGAGTTACTAAAAATAAAGGTACTTTATTTTTATGACAATATGCCACAAGTATCTCAGTGAGTACCTTCAGTAAGAAGGTGTAAGGAAATGCCTCCTTGGCATGGTTACCCCCTGACTTTTTGCCTTTGCTGATGCCAAGTTATGATTTGAAAGTGTGCTGAGGCCTGCTAATCAGGCCCAATCACCAGTGTTATTTCCCTAACCTGTACCTTTGTCTCCACAATTGGCACACCCTGGCATTGAGGTAAGTCCCTTGTAACTGGTACCCCTGGTACCAAGGGCCCTGATGCCAGAGAAGGTCTCTAAGGGCTGCAGCATGTCTTATGCCACCATGAGGACCCCTCACTCAGCACAGACACACTGCTTGCCAGCTTGTGTGTGCTGGTGTGGAGAAAATGACTAAGTCGACATGGCACTCCCCTCAGGGTGCCATGCCAACCTCACACTGCCCATGGCATAGATAAGTCACCCCTCTAGCAGGCCTTACATCCCTAATGCAGGGTGCACTATACCACAGGTGAGGGCATGAGTGCATGAGCACTGTGCCCCTACAGTGTCTAAGCAAAACCTTAGACATTGTAAGTGCAGAGTAGCCATAAGAGTATATGGTCTGGGAGTCTGTCATACACGAACTCCACTGCACCATAATGGCTACACTGAAAACTGAGAAGTTTGGTATCAACCTTCTCAGCACAATAAATGCACACTGATGCCAGTGTACATTTTATTGTGAAATACACCCCAGAGGGCATCTTAGAGATGCCCCCTGAAAACATACCCGACTTCTAGTGTGGGCTGACTAGTTTTGCCAGCCTGCCACACACCAGACATGTTGCTGGCCACATGGGGAGAGTGCCTTTGTCACTCTGTGGCTAGTAACAAAGCCTATACTGGGTGGAGGTGCTTCCCACCTCCTCCTGCAGGAACTGTAACACCTGGCGGTGAGCCTCAAAGGCTCACCCCCTTTGTTACAGTGCCACAGGGCATTCCAGCTAGTAGAGATGCCTGCTCCCTCCGGCCACGGCCCCACTTTTGGCGGCAAGGCTGGAGGAGATAATGAGAAAAACAAGGAGGAGTCACTGGCCAGTCAGGACAACCCCTAAGGTGTCCTGAGCTGAGGTGACTGATATTTAGAAATCCTCCATCTTGCAGATGGAGGATTCCCCCAATAGGATTAGGGATGTGCCCCCCTCCCCTCAGGGAGGAGGCACAAAGAGGGTGTAGCCACCCTCAGGGCTAGTAGCCATTGGCTACTAACCCCCCAGACCTAAACATACCCCTAAATTGAGTATTTAGGGGCCCCCAGAACCTAGGACACTAGATTCCTGCAACCTGAAGACAAAAAAGGACTGCTGACCTGAAAGCCCTGCAGAGAAGACGGAGACACCAACTGCTTTGGCCCCAGCCCCACCGGCCTGTCTCCCCACTTTAAGAAAAACTGCAAGAGCGACGTGTCCCCCAGGGTCCAGCGACCTCTGAAGCCTCAGAGGACTACCCTGCATATAAAAGGACCAAGAACTCCTGAGGACAGCGGACCTGTTCCAAAGAAACTGCAACTTTGCAACAAAGAAGCAACTTTTAAAAACCACACGTTTCCTGCCAGAAGCGTGAGACTTTCCACTCTGCACCCAACGCCCCTGGCTCGACCTGCGGAGAACCAACACTACAGGGAGGACTCCCCAGCGACTACGACCCTGTGAGTAGCCAGAGTTGACCCCCCTGAGCCCCCCCCAGCGACGCCTGCAGAGGGAATCCAGAGGCTCCCCCTGACCGCGACCGCCTGCTTCCAAGAACCCGACGCCTGGTAAAGATACTGCACCCGCAGCCCCCAGGACCTGAAGGATCCGACCTCCAGTGCAGAAGTGACCCCCAGGTGGCTCTCTCCCTTGCCCAGGTGGTGGCTACCCCGAGGAGCCCCCACCTTGCCAGCCTGCTTCGCTGAAGAGATCCCTGGGTCTCCCATTGAAACCTATTACAAACCCAACGCCTGTTTGCACTCTGCACCCGTCCGCCCCCGTGCCACTGGGGGTATACTTTTTGTGCTGACTGGTGTCCCCCCCGGTGCCCTACAAAACCCCCTGGTCTGCCCTCCGAAGTCGCGGAAACTTACCTGCTGGCAGACTGGAACCGGGGCACCCCCTTTTCCATTGAAGCCTATGCGCTTTGGGCACCACTTTGAACTCTGCACCTGACCGGCCATGAGCTGCTGGTGTGGTAACTTTGGGGTTGCTCTGAACCCCCAACGGTGGGCTACCTTGAACCCAACTTTGAACACTGTAGGTGCTTTACTTACCTGCAAAACTAACCAAAACTTACCTCCCCCAGGAACTGTTGAAAATTGCAGTGTCTAGTTTTAAAATAGCTTATTGCCATTTTTGCTAAAACTGTACATGATATTGTGTTGATTCAAAGTTCCTATGATACCTGAGTGAAATACCTTTCATTTAAAGTATTGATTGTAAATCTTGACCTGTGGTTCTTTAAATAAACTAAGAAAATATATTTTTCTATATAAAAACCGATTGGCCTGGAATTGTCTTTGAGTGTGTGTTCCTCATTTATTGCCTGTGTGTGCACAACAAATGCTTAACACTACCCTCTGATAAGCCTACTGCTCGACCACACTACCACAAAAAAGAGCATTAGAATTATCTCTTTTTGCCACTATCTTACCTCTAAGGGGAACCCTTGGACTCTGCGCATGCTATTTCTTACTTTGAAATAGTACATACAGAGCCAACTTCCTACATTGGTGGATCAGCTGTGGGGTACAAGACTTTGCATTTGCTGGACTACTCAGACAATACCTGATCACACGACTAAATTCCCAAAATTGTCATTAGAAACTGATTTTTGAAATTTGAGATATTTTTCAAAAATGTTAGAAGTCCTGCTAGGGCCTTGTGTTAGTCCCTGTTAGCATTTCTTTTAGAGTTTAAACGTTTTGTAAAAGTTTGAATTAAGTTCTAGAGATAGTTTTAGATTCCTAAAAAGTATTCCAACTTTTAGAAACAAAATGTCCACTACAGAAGAGAATGTGATGGAACTCAACATCACCCCCTACCTGCATCTTAGGATGTCAGAGTTAAGGTGTAGGAGGATGGCCTGGCTTGTAGTGGGTACCAGAGGTACTTACACCTTGTGCCAGGTCCAGTTATCCCTTATTAGTGTAGAAGAGGTGTTTCTATCAGCTTAGGCTGATAGAAGGTAACTATGGCAAAGCAGCTCAGGCTGAACTAGGAGACATGTAAAGCTCCTACTATACCACTGGTGCCATATGCACAATATCATAAGAAAACACAATTCACAGATATACTAAAAATAAAGGTACTTTATTTTTATGACAATATGCCAAAAGTATCTCAGTGAGTACCCTCAGTATGAGGATGAGAAATATACACAAGATATATGTACACAAACCAAAATTATGCAGATGATGGCAAAAGGAAGTAATTCAAGCGATGTAAAGTTACAGTAGATTGCAATAGGAGCACATAGGTATAGGGGCAACACAAACCATATACTCCAAAAGTGGAATGAGAACCACGAATGGACCCCAAACCTATGTGAGCTTGTAGAGGATCGCTGGGACTGTAAGAAAACAGTGAGGGTTAGAAAAATAGCCCACCCCAAGACCCTGTAAGGTAGGTGTAAAGTGCACCTACAACCCCCTGAGAGCACAGAAGTTGTGATAGGGGGTTTCTGCAAGGAAAACCAACACCAACAAAGCAACAACAGTGGATTTCCAGACCTGAGTACCTGTAAGACAAGGGGACCAAGTCCAAGAGTCGCGACAGTGTCGAGAGTGGGCAGATGCCCAGGAAATGATAGCTGAGGGTGCAAAGGAGCTGCCACCGGATGGAAGAAGCTTGGTATTTTGCAAGAACGAAGAGGACTAGGAACTTCCCCTTTGGAGGATGGATGTCCCAAGTCGTGAAGAAGCTTGCAGGGGTGTTCCCACGCAGAAAGACCGCAAACAAGCCTTGCTAGATGCAAGGGTCGCGGTTAGGGTTTTTGGATGTTGCTGTGGCCCAGGAGGGACCAGGATGTCGCCACTTGGATGAGGAGACAGAGGGGGCTCCCAGCAAGTCAGGGAGGCCTCACAGAAGCAGGCAGCACCCGCAGAAGTACCTGAACAGGCACTTAGAAGAGGAGTGAACGGAGTCCACCCGAAATCACAAAAGGGAGTCCCACGACGCTGGAGGACAACTCAGAAGGTTGTGCCCTGCAGATTAGAGTGTCGGGGACCCAGGCTTGGCTGTGCACAAAGGAAATCCTGGAAGAGTGCACAGGAGCCGGAGCAGCAGCAAATCACACGGTACCCAGCAATGCAGTCTAGCATGGGGAGGCAAGGACTTACCTCCACCAAACTTGGACTGAAGAGTCACTGGCCTGTAGGAGTCACTTGGACAAGGTTGCTGAGTTCCAGGGACCACGCTTGTCGTGCTGAGAGGGGACCCAGAGGACCGGTGATGCAGTCTTTTGTTGCCTGTGGTTGCAGGGGGAAGATTCCGTCGACCCACAGGAGATTTCTTCAGAGCTCCTGGTGCAAGAAGGAGGCAGGCTACTCCCAGAGCATGCACCACCAGGAAACAGTCGAGAAAGCCGGCAGGATGAAGCAATACAAGGTTGCAGTAGTCGTCTTTGCTACTTTGTTGCGGTTTTGCAGGCGTCCTGAGCAATCAGCGGTCGATCCTTTGGCAGAAGGTGAAGAGGGAGATGCAGAGGAACTCTGGTGAGCTCTTGCATTCGGTATCTGAAGAATTCCCCAAAGCAGAGACCCTAAATAGCCTGAAAAGGAGGTTTGGCTACCTAGGAAGGAGGATAGGCTAGTAACACAGGTAAAAGCCTATCAGAAGGAGTCTCTGACGTCACCTGCTGGCCCTGGCCACTCAGAGCAGTCCAGTGTGCCAGCACACCTCTGAATCCAAGATGGCAGAGGTCTGGGGCCCGCTGGAGGAGCTCTGGGCACCTCCCCTGGGAGGTGAAGGTCAGGGGAGTGGTCACTCCCCTTTCCTTTGTCCAGTTTTGCGCCAGAGCAGGGCTGGGGGATCCCTGAACCGATGTAGACTGGCTTATGCAGAGATGGGCACCATCTGTGCCCATCAAAGCATTTCCAGAGGCTGGGGGAGGCTACTCCTCCCCAGCCCTGACACCTTTTTTCAAAGGGAGAGGGTGTAACACCCTATCCCTGAGGAAGTCCTTTGTTCTGCCTTCCTGGGCCAGGCCTGGCTGGACCCCAGGAGGGCAGAAACCTGTCTGAGGGGTTGGCAGCAGCAGCAGTTGCAGTGAAACCCCGGGAAAGGCAGTATGGCAGTACCCGGGTCTGTGCTAGAGACTCGGGGATCATGGAATTGTCTCCCCAATGCCAGAATGGCATTGGGGTGACAATTCCATGATCTTAGACATGTTACGTGGCCATGTTCGGAGTTACCATTGTGAAGCTATACATAGGTAATGACCTATGTATAGTGCACGTGCGAAATGGTGTCCCCGCACTCACAAAGTCCGGGGAATTTGCCCTGAATAATGTGGGGGCCCCTTGGCTAGTGCCAGGGTGCCCACACACTAAGTAACTTTGCACCCAACCTTCACCAGGTGAAGGTTAGACATATAGGTGACTTATAAGTTACTTAAGTGCAGTGGTAAATGGCTGTGAAATAACGTGGGTGTTATTTCACTCAGGCTGCAGTGGCAGGCCTGTGTAAGAATTGTCAGAGCTTCCTATGGGTGGCAAAAGAAATGCTGCAGCCCATAGGGATCTCCTGTGACCTCAATACCCTGGGTACCTCAGTACCATATACTAGGGAATTATAAGGGTGTTCCAGAATGCCAATGTGAATTTGTGAAATTGGTCACTAGCCTGTTAGTGACAATTTGGAAAGCAGAGAGAGCATAACCACTGAGGTTCTGGTTAGCAGAGCCTCAGTGAGACAGTTAGTCATCACACAGGGAACACATACAGGGCACACGTATGAGCAGTGAGGCCCTGGCTGGCAGGGTCCCAGTGACACATACACTAAAAGAACATGTATACAGTGAAATATGGGGGTAACATGCCAGGCAAGACAGTACTTTCCTACACAGGGTGCCAAAACAGGAGTTCAAAGGGGCTGAAGCCCACTCCTTTCTGGGGTACCTCCCTGTAAGCAAAAAGGAGGCAAGGTAACTGGACATCCCATCTCCTCCTGAGTTTTTCAGGGAGTCCCATTATCATTCCTTTGAGAGTTTTATTAAACCTCTCTACCAGTCCATTAGTCTGTGGATGATAAGGTGTGGTAAATTTGTATGTTACACCACATTCCTTCCATACAGCCTTCAAGTATGCAGACATAAAGTTGCTACCCCTGTCTGATACAACCTCTTTTGGGAAACCCACCCTGGAAAAGATTCCTAGGAGTGCTTTTGCCACTGCAGGTGCTGTAGTGGTCCTTAGAGGAATTGCTTCAGGATATCTTGTGGCATGGTCCACAACCACCAAGATAAACGTATTGCCTGAAGCAGTAGGAGGGTGAAGGGGGCCAACTATGTCAACCCCTACCCTTACAAATGGAGGAACTCTCTGTACTGCAGGGGAATGACCAATCTCCTGGCTGCTCCAGGTTTTGGGTCCTTTGCCTCTGTGTACAAGAGGTTGTCCTCCCAGTAAACTCTATTTGAGTCACTGACATCCCCATTTTACTGCTTGACAGCTTGCTGTCTGAGACCCTCTAATGTGGGACAGGATTGCTGTGCCACACTCAGCTCTTCCCTGGCAGGCCCCCCTCCACCCAAAAGCTCAGCAGTGTCTGCTGCCAGCTCATCTTGTGAAGGTTCTACACAGGGAGGAAATTCTTCTTCCTCAGAAGGAGAATCATCTGTAGAGGGAGGGATAGTGGGTAGGGATTTACCCTTGCTACCCCTAGCTTTAGGGAGCACTTAGTCCATTGTTCCAGGATCCAAGTCACCCTGTCCTTTTTGCTTTTTGGCCTGAGCCCTTGTCAAAGCAAAAATATGCCCAGGAATGCCCAGCATTGCTGCATGAGCCTCCAACTCCACTTCTGCCCAAGCTGATGTCTCTAAATCATTTCCTAGTAGACATTCTACAGGTAAATCTGAAGCAACCACAACTTTCTTTGGACCAGTAACCCCCCCACCAGTTGAGATTCACAACAGCCATGGGGTGGCTAAGAGTGTTGTTATGAGCGTCTGTCACTTGGTACTGCTGACCAAGTAGGTGTTGTTCAGGGTGTACCAGTTTCTCTATTACCATGGTAATACTGGCACCTGTGTCCCTGTAGGCCTGAACCTCAACACCATTTATTAAGGGAAGTTGCTTGTACTTATCCATATTAAGGGGACAGGCAACCAAGGTGGCCAAATCAATTGCACCTTCAGAGACTAACACAGCCTCTGTGGTCTCCCTAACAAGACCAACCCCAACTAAATTACCAAAAGTGAGCCCAGCTACTCCCTTGGATTGGCTATTAGTAGGTTTGCTCCCACCACCACTGATATTACTAGGGGCACTAGAGTTTGCAGAAGGGGTTGTGGTAGTGGGAGGTTTGGTGTTTTTCTTTGGACAACTGCCATCAGTTGTCCAAGGGCCTTTTACTTTACATAAATAACACCAAGGCTTTTTAACTTGATTTGAAGAGGATTTGGACCCCCCCCCCACCAGAGGATTTTTGTGGGCCGGATGAAGCCTCATTTTGAGATTTGTCCCCACCCTTGTCAGAAGACTTACCATCCTTCTTCTTGCCATCCTTGTCACCCCCTGTATGAACTTTTCTGTTCACTCTTGTTCTGACCCATTTGTCTGCCTTCTTTCCCAATTCTTTGGGAGAGGTCAGATCTGAGTCCACTAGATATTGGTGTAACAAGTCAGACACACAGTTATTCAGAATATGCTCTCTCAGAATAAGATTATACAGGCTTTCATAGTCAGAAACTTTACTGCCATGTAACCACCCCAGGTACTTTATTTTTATGACAATATGCCACAAGTATCTCAGTGAGTACCCTCAGTATGAGGATAGCATATATACACAAGATATATGTACACAATACCAAAATATGCAGTAATAGTATTAGAAAACAGTGCAAACAATGTATAGTTACAATAGGATGCAATGGAGACACATAGGGATAGGGGCAACACAAACCATATACTCCAAAAGTGGAATGCGAACCACGAATGGACCCCAAACCTATGTGACCTTGTAGAGGGTCGCTGGGACTATTAGAAAATAGTAAGGGTTAGAAAAATAGCCCACTCCAAGACCCTGAAAAGTGAGTGCAAAGTGCACTAAAGTTCCCCAAAGGACATAGAAGTCGTGATAGGGGAATTCTGCAGGAAAGACACAAACCAACAATGCAACAACAATGGATTTCCAGTCGTGGGTACCTGTGGAACAAGGGGACCAAGTCCAAAAGTCACAAGCAAGTCGGAGATGGGCAGATGCCCAGGAAATGCCAGCTGTGGGTGCAAAGAAGCTGCTACTGGACAGTAGAAGCTTAGGTTTCTGCAGGAACGACAAGGGCTAGAGACTTCCCCTTTGGAGGACGGATCCCTCAGCCTCTTTCTAGCCTTGTTACCCCCACTTTCGGCCTGTTTGTGAGTGTATGTCAGGGTGTTTTCACTGTCTCACTGGGATCCTGATAGCCAGGGCCCAGTGCTCATAGTGAAAACCCTATGTTTTCAGTATGTTTGTTATGTGTCACTGGGACCCTGCTAGTCAGGACCCCAGTGCTCATAAGTTTGTGGCCTATATGTATATGTTCCCTGTGTGGTGCCTAACTGTCTCACTGAGGCTCTGCTAACCAGAACCTCAGTGGTTATGCTCTCTCATTTCTTTCAAATTGTCACTAACAGGCTAGTGACCAATTTTACCAATTTACATTGGCTTACTGGAACACCCTTATAATTCCCTAGTATATGGTACTGAGGTACCAAGGGTATTGGGGTTCCAGGAGATCCCTATGGGCTGCAGCATTTCTTTTGCCACCCATAGGGAGCTCTGACAATTCTTACACAGGCCTGCCACTGCAGCCTGAGTGAAATAACGTCCACGTTATTTCACAGCCATTTTACACTGCACTTTAGTAACTTATAAGTCACCTATACGTCTAACCTTTACCTGGTAAAGGTTAGGTGCAAAGTTACTTAGTGTGAGGGCACCCTGGCACTAGCCAAGGTGCCCCCACATTGTTCAGGGCCAATTCCCCGGACTTTGTGAGTGCGGGGACACCATTACACGCGTGCACTACATATAGGTCACTACTTATATGTAGCTTCACAATGGGAACTCCGAATATGGCCATGTAACATGTCTATGATCATGGAATTGCCCCCTCTATGCCATCCTGGCATAGTTGGCACAATCCCATGATCCCAGTGGTCTGTAGCACAGACCCTGGTACTGCCAAACTGCCTTTTCAGGGGTTTCACTGCAGCTGCTGCCAACCCCTCAGACAGCCTTCTGCCCTCCTGGGGTCCAGCCAGGCCTGGCCCAGGATGGCAGAACAAAGGACTTCCTCTGAGAGAGGGTGTTACACCCTCTCCCTTTGGAAAATGGTGTGAAGGCAGGGGAGGAGTAGCCTCCCCCAGCCTCTGGAAATGCTTTCATGGGCACATTTGGTGCCCATTTCTGCATAAGCCAGTCTACACCAGTTCAGGGACCCCTTAGCCCTGCTCTGGCGCGAAACTGGACAAAGGAAAGGGGAGTGACCACTCCCCTGACCTGCACCTCCCCTGGGAGGTGTCCAGAGCTCCTCCAGTGTGCTCCAGACCTCTGCCATCTTGGAAACAGAGGTGCTGCTGGCACACTGGACTGCTCTGAGTGGCCAGTGCCACCAGGTGATGTCAGAGACTCCTTCTGATAGGCTCCTTCAGGTGTTGCTAGCCTATCCTCTCTCCTAGGTAGCCAAACCCTCGTATCTGGCTATTTAGGGTCTCTGTCTCTGGGGAAACTTTAGATAACGAATGCAAGAGCTCATCCGAGTTCCTCTGCATCTCTCTCTTCACCTTCTGCCAAGGAATCGACTGCAGACCGCGCTGGAAGCCTGCAAAACTGCAACATAGTAGCAAAGAAGACTACTGCAACTCTGTAACGCTGATCCTGCCGCCTTCTCGACTGTTTTCCTGGTGGTGCATGCTGTGGGGGTAGTCTGCCTCCTCTCTGCACTAGAAGCTCCGAAGAAATATCCCGTGGGTCGACGGAATCTTCCCCCTGCAACCGCAGGCACCAAAGAACTGCATCACCAGTACCTTGGGTCTCCTCTCAGCACGACGAGCGAGGTCCCTTGAATCCAGCAACTCTGTCCAAGTGACTCCCACAGTCCAGTGACTCTTCAGTCCAAGTTTGGTGGAGGTAAGTCCTTGCCTCCCCACGCCAGACTGCATTGCTTGGAACCGTGACTTTTGCAGCTACTCCGGCCTCCGTGCACTTCTGGCGGAAATCCTTTGTGCACAGTCCAGCCTGGGTCCACGGCACTCTAACCTGCATTGCACGACCTCCAAAGTTGTTCTCCGGCGACGTGGGACTCCTTTGTGCGACTTCGGGTGAGCACCGTTTCACGCATCCTCATAGTGCCTGTTTCTGGCACTTCCCCAGGTGCTACCTGCTGCTGAGAGGGCTCCTTGCTTGCTCGACGTCCCCTCTGTCTCCTGACGCAACATGCGACATCCTGGTCCCTCCTGGGCCACAGCAGCATCCAAAAACGCTTACCGCACGATTTGCAGCTAGCAAGGCTTGTTGGCGGTCTTTTGGCGGGAAAATACTTCTGCACAACTCTCCACGGCGTGAGGGATCCGTCCTCCAAAGGGGAAGTCTCTAGCCCTTGTCGTTCCTGCAGAAACCTAAGCTTCTTCTGTCCAGTAGAAGCTTCTTTGCACCCACAGCTGGCATTTCCTGGGCATCTGCCCATCTCCGACTTGCTTGTGACTTTTGGACTTGGTCCCCTTGTTCCACAGGTACCCTCGACTGGAAATCCATCGTTGTTGCATTGCTGGTTTGTGTCTTTCCTGCAGAATTCCCCTTTCACGACTTCTATGTCCTTTGGTGAACTTTAGTGCACTTTGCACTCACTTTTCAGGGTCTTGGGGTGGGCTATTTTTCTAACCCTCACTATTTTCTAATAGTCCCAGCGACCCTCTACAAGGTCACATAGGTTTGGGGTCCATTCGTGGTTCGCATTCCACTTTTGGAGTATATGGTTTGTGTTGCCCCTATCCCTATGTGTCCCCATTGCATCCTATTGTAACTATACATTGTTTGCACTGTTTTCTAAGACTATACTGCATATTTTTGGTATTGTGTACATATATCTTGTGTATATTTCCTATCCTCTCACTGAGGGTACACTCTAAGATACTTTGGCATATTGTCATAAAAGTAAAGTACCTTTATTTTTAGTATAACTGTGTATTGTGTTTTCTTATGATATTGTGCATATGAAACTAAGTGGTACTGTAGGAGTTTCACTTGTCTCCTAGTTCAGCCTAAGCTGCTCTGCTAAGCTACCATTATCTATCAGCGTATGCTGCTAGACACCCTATACACTAATAAGGGATAACTGGGCCTGGTGCAAGGTGCAAGTACCCCTAGGTACTCACTACAAGCCAGTCCAGCCTCCTACATTGGTTGTGCAGCGGTGGGATAAGTGCTTTGAGACTACTTACCACTCTTGTCATTGTACTTTTCATAAGAGAAAAATATACAAAACAAGTTCAGTGTGTGTACACATAACTAAAAAGTTTTGCATTTCCTCTTTTCACTCTTTTCTAAAGTGCTGAAAAGTACTTCTAAACTTTCAAAAAGTTCTTAAAAGTTTAAAAAGTTTTTTTTTCTGTCTTTCTAAAAAGCTCTGACAAACTTTTTTCTCTTTTTCTATCACTTTAACTCTCTCTAAAAATGTCTGGCACAGGCCAAAATGTTGATCTATCCAAACTTGCATATGATCACCTTAGCTGGAAAGGAGCAAGGAGTCTCTGCATAGAGAGAGGTTTGAGTGTAGGGAAGAATCCTTCCTTGGAATTGTTACTTAACATGCTTAGAGAACAAGATAAGGCTAAAAGTGCCCCATCTGTTGAAAAAGTAGCTAATGGTTCCCAATCTGATCCAGGGACTCCCCCAGGAAAAGATTCAGGAAAGAAACTTCTTAGCCTGCCCATTACTAGACAGTCTAGCATAGTTGGTACTGAGGTGGAGTCACATCATACAGATGATGTGCTCTCACATTACACTGTCAGCCAAGCTGTTAGGGTGCCCTCTGTAAGGGACAGGTCTCCTTCTGTTCATTCCCATCATACTTCTGTGTCTAGGAATGTCCCTCCCACCCACCCTGATGATAGATTGTTAGAAAGGGAGCTCAATAGATTGAGAGTGGAACAAACCAGACTGAAGCTCAAGAAGCAACAGCTGGATTTGGATAGACAGACCTTAGAAGTAGAGAAGGAGAGACAGAAATTGGGTTTAGAAACCCATGGTGACAGCAGCAGTATTCCCCATAGTCATCCTGCAAAAGAGCATGATTCCAGGAATCTGCACAAGATAGCTCCCCCTTATAAGGAGGGGGATGACATTAACAAGTGGTTTGCTGCACTTGAGAGGGCCTGTGCTGTACAGGATGTCCCTCAAAGGCAGTGGGCTGCTATCCTATGGCTATCATTTAGTGGAAAAGGTAGGGATAGGCTCCTTACTGTGAAAGAAAGTGAAGCCAATGATTACAAAGTTCTTAAGAATGCACTCCTGGATGGTTATGGCTTAACCACTGAACAATACAGGATAAAGTTCAGAGAGACCAAAAAGGAGTCTTCACAAGACTGGGTTGATTTCATTGACCATTCAGTGAAGGCCTTGGAGGGGTGGTTACATGGCAGTAAATTTACTGATTATGACAGCCTGTATAACTTGATCCTGAGAGAGCATATTCTTAATAATTGTGTGTCTGATTTGTTGCACCAGTACTTGGTGGACTCTGATCTGACCTCTCCCCAAGAGTTGGGAAAGAAGGCAGACAAATGGGTCAGAACAAGGGTGAACAGAAAAGTTCATACAGGGGGTGACAAAGAGAACAATAAGAAGAAAGATGGTGAAAAATCTCAAGATAAGCATGGGGATAAGGGTAAAACCAAAGAACCCACTTCAAATCTTAAACACTCTTCAGAGGGTGGGGATAAAACAAATTCTTCCTCTTCTTCTCAACCTACACAATTTAAAAAGCCTTGGTGCTTTGTGTGTAAAAACAGAGGCCATAGGCCAGGGGATAAGTCCTGTCCAGGTAAACCCCCTGAGCCTACCACCACTAATACATCAAGCTCTAGTGCCCCTAGCAGTAGTGGTGGGACTGCTGGCAACAGTCAAGTTAAGGGTGTAGTTGGGTTCACTTATGGGTCCATAGTAGAAACTGGGGTAGTCAGTCCCAAGACAGTTTCTGTCACACCTAGTGGCATTGGCCTTGCCACACTGGCTGCTTGTCCCCTTACAATAGATAAGTACAGGCAGACAGTTTCAATAAATGGTGTTGAGGCCTTGGCCTACAGGGACACAGGTGCCAGTATCACTTTGGTGACTGAAAACCTAGTGCACCCTGATCAACACATCTTTGGACAACAGTATAAGATTATTGATGTCCATAACTCCACTAAGTTTCTTCCCTTAGCTATAATTCAGTTTAGTTGGGGTGGAGTTACTGGCCCTAAGCAGGTGGTGGTATCACCTAGCTTACCTGTAGACTGTCTCTTAGGTAATGACCTAGAGGCCTCAGGTTGGGCTGATGTAGAGTTTTATGCCCATGCAGCCATGCTGGGCATCCCTGAGGAATTGTTCCCTCTCATTTCTACTGAAATGAAAAAGCAAAGGAGAGAAGGCCTGAAAACTCAGGATCCCTCTCCATCAACAGGTAAAAAGGGTATCACAGTATCCCCTAACCACCCTACCATTCAGGATACCATTCCTGTGGTGGGAGAAACCTCTCCTGGGGTGGCACCTGTTCCAAGGGAATCATCAGCTGGCAAAGCTGAACTCCCTGAGGTAGAAGTACCTCTCTGTGGGATAACTAACATTGGTGAGAAAAAGAGCACCATTTTAGTTCACATGGAGCATCCCTCCAACCCTCCCAGAGAAACTTTAGTGCAGACACCCTGCACTGCCTCACAACACTTAGGACAGCATCCCTGCCCTAGTGTGGAGCTCATAGGACAGCATCCCTGCCCTGCTCCAACTCAAGAGAAACAGCATCCCTGTTCTCTCTTCCAGCCATATGGACAAAGTTTTTGCCCAGCTACGGCTTTTCTGAGACAGCATCCCTGTCTGGCATTTCCATCACTACAAATAGGTTCAGTGGACAATTCCCACTGCTCTAAACTAAAACTTACTGATAGAAACTCTGAAAATACATCTTCACATTGTTGGTTAGCTAAAAAACTTCAAACAGGGTGGTTTACATCCCCACAGGGAAGTAACCATATAGTGGATGATAAAGGGAGTAAACCAGTCTATTGCAGAGCTACTCTCTACTTATCACCACTTAGACAATAAAGTCTCAACTGCCAAGGTTAGCCTTATTGTCCTTCGTTTGGGGGGGGTTGTGTGAAAAAGTAGCCTCTTTCTAGCCTTGTTACCCCCACTTTCGGCCTGTTTGTGAGTGTATGTCAGGGTGTTTTCACTGTCTCACTGGGATCCTGATAGCCAGGGCCCAGTGCTCATAGTGAAAACCCTATGTTTTCAGTATGTTTGTTATGTGTCACTGGGACCCTGCTAGTCAGGACCCCAGTGCTCATACGTTTGTGGCCTATATGTGTGTATTCCCTGTGTGGTGCCTAACTGTCTCACTGGGGCTCTGCTAACCAGAACCTCAGTGGTTATGCTCTCTCATTTCTTTCAAATTGTCACTAACAGGCTAGTGACCAATTTTACTAATTTACATTGGCTTACTGGAACACCCTTATAATTCCCTAGTATATGGTACTGAGGTACCCAGGGTATTGGGGTTCCAGGAGATCCCTATGGGCTGCAGCATTTCTTTTGCCACCCATAGGGAGCTCTGACAATTCTTACACAGGCCTGCCACTGCAGCCTGAGTGAAATAACGTCCACGTTATTTCACAGCCGTTTCACACTGCACTTTAGTAACTTATAAGTCACCTATATGTCTAACCTTTACCTGGTAAAGGTTATGTGCAAAGTTACTTAGTGTGAGGGCACCCTGGCACTAGCCAAGGTGCCCCCACATTGTTCAGGGCCAATTCCCCGGACTTTGTGAGTGCGGGGACACCAATACACGCGTGCACTACATATAGGTCACTACCTATATGTAGCTTCACAATGGGAACTCAGAATATGGCCATGTAACATGTCTATGATCATGGAATTGCCCCCTCTATGCCATCCTGGCATAGTTGGCACAATCCCATGATCCCAGTGGTCTGTAGCACAGACCCTGGTACTGCCAAACTGCCTTTTCAGGGGTTTCACTGCAGCTGCTGCTGCTGCCAACCCCTCAGACAGGCTTCTGCCCTCCTGGGGTCCAGCCAGGCCTGGCCCAGGATGGCAGAACAAAGGACTTCCTCTGAGAGAGGGTGTTACACTCTCTCCCTTTGGAAAATGGTGTGAAGGCAGGGGAGGAGTAGCCTCCCCCAGCCTCTGGAAATGCTTTCATGGACACATTTGGTGCCCATTTCTGCATAAGCCAGTCTACACCAGTTCAGGGACCCCTTAGCCCTGCTCTGGCGCGAAACTGGACAAAGGAAAGGGGAGTGACCACTCCCCTGACCTGCACCTCCCATGGGAGGTGTCCAGAGCTCCTCCAGTGTGCTCCAGACCTCTGCCATCTTGGAAATAGAAGTGCTGCTGGCACACTGGACTGCTCTGAGTGGCCAGTGCCACCAGGTGATGTCAGAGACTCCTTCTGATAGGCTCCTTCAGATGTTGCTAGCCTATCCTCTCTCCTAGGTAGCCAAACCCTCTTTTCTGGCTATTTAGGGTCTCTGTCTCTGGGGAAACTTTAGATAACGAATGCAAGAGCTCATCCGAGTTCCTCTGCATCTCTCTCTTCACCTTCTGCCAAGGAATCGACTGCTGACCGCGCTGGAAGCCTGCAAAACTGCAACATAGTAGCAAAGACGACTACTGCAACTCTGTAACGCTGATCCTGCCGCCTTCTCGACTGTTTTCCTGGTGGTGCATGCTGTGGGGGTAGTCTGCCTCCTCTCTGCACTAGAAGCTCCGAAGAAATCTCCCGTGGGTCGATGGAATCTTCCCCCTGCAACCGCAGGCACCAAAGAACTGCATCACCAGTACCTTGGGTCTCCTCTCAGCACGACGAGCGAGCTCCCTTGAATCCAGCAACTCTGTCCAAGTGACTCCCACAGTCCAGTGACTCTTCAGTCCAAGTTTGGTGGAGGTAAGTCCTTGCCTCCTCACGCCAGACTGCATTGCTTGGAACCGCGACTTTTGCAGCTACTCCGGCCTCCGTGCACTTCCGGCGGAAATCCTTTGTGCACAGTCCAGCCTGGGTCCACGGCACTCTAACCTGCATTGCACGACCTCCAAAGTTGTTCTCCGGCGACGTGGGACTCCTTTGTGCGACTTCGGGTGAGCACCGTTTCACGCATCCTCATAGTGCCTGTTTCTGGCACTTCCCCAGGTGCTACCTGCTGCTGAGGGGGCTCCTTGTCTTGCTCGACGTCCCCTCTGTCTCCTGACACAATTTGCGACATCCTGGTCCCTCCTGGGCCACAGCAGCATTCAAAAACGCTTACCGCACGATTTGCAGCTAGCAAGGCTTGTTGGCGGTCTTTTGGCGGGAAAATACTTCTGCACGACTCTCCACGGCGTGAGGGATCCGTCCTCCAAAGGGGAAGTCTCTAGCCCTTGTCGTTCCTGCAGAAACCTAAGCTTCTTCTGTCCAGTAGAAGCTTCTTTGCACCCACAGCTGGCATTTCCTGGGCATCTGCCCATCTCCGACTTGCTTGTGACTTTTGGACTTGGTCCCCTTGTTCCACAGGTACCCTCGACTGGAAATCCATCGTTGTTGCATTGCTGGTTTGTGTCTTTCCTGCAGAATTCCCCTTTCACGACTTCTATGTCCTTTGGGGAACTTTAGTGCACTTTGCACTCACTTTTCAGGGTCTTGGGGTGGGCTATTTTTCTAACCCTCACTATTTTCTAATAGTCCCAGCGACCCTCTACAAGGTCACATAGGTTTGGGGTCCATTCGTGGTTCGCATTCCACTTTTGGAGTATATGGTTTGTGTTGCCCCTATCCCTATGTGTCCCCATTGCATCCTATTGTAACTATACATTGTTTGCACTGTTTTCTAAGACTATACTGCATATTTTTGGTATTGTGTACATATATCTTGTGTATATTTCCTATCCTCTCACTGAGGGTACACTCTAAGATACTTTGGCATATTGTCATAAAAGTAAAGTACCTTTATTTTTAGTATAACTGTGTATTGTGTTTTCTTATGATATTGTGCATATGAAACTAAGTGGTACTGTAGGAGTTTCACTTGTCTCCTAGTTCAGCCTAAGCTGCTCTGCTAAGCTACCATTATCTATCAGCGTATGCTGCTAGACACCCTATACACTAATAAGGGATAACTGGGCCTGGTGCAAGGTGCAAGTACCCCTAGGTACTCACTACAAGCCAGTCCAGCCTCCTACATTGGTTGTGCAGCGGTGGGATAAGTGCTTTGAGACTACTTACCACTCTTGTCATTGTACTTTTCATAAGAGAAAAATATACAAAACAAGTTCAGTGTGTGTACACATAACTAAAAAGTTTTGCATTTCCTCTTTTCACTCTTTTCTAAAGTGCTGAAAAGTACTTCTAAACTTTCAAAAAGTTCTTAAAAGTTTAAAATGTTTTTTTTTCTGTCTTTCTAAAAAGCTCTGACAAACTTTGTTCTCTTTTTCTATCACTTTAACTCTCTCTAAAAATGTCTGGCACAGGCCAAAATGTTGATCTGTCCAAACTTGCATATGATCACCTTAGCTGGAAAGGAGCAAGGAGTCTCTGCATAGAGAGAGGTTTGAGTGTAGGGAAGAATCCTTCCTTGGAATTGTTACTTAACATGCTTAGAGAACAAGATAAGGCTAAAAGTGCCCCATCTGTTGAAAAAGTAGCTAATGGTTCCCAATCTGATCCAGGGACTCCCCCAGGAAAAGATTCAGGAAAGAAACTTCTTAGCCTGCCCATTACTAGACAGTGTAGCATAGTTGGTACTGAGGTGGAGTCACATCATACAGATGATGTGCTCTCACATTACACTGTCAGCCAAGCTGTTAGGGTGCCCTCTGTAAGGGACAGGTCTCCTTCTGTTCATTCCCATCATACTTCTGTGTCTAGGAATGTCCCTCCCACCCACCCTGCTGACAGATTGTTAGAAAGGGAGCTCAATAGATTGAGAGTGGAACAAACCAGACTGAAGCTCAAGAAGCAACAGCTGGATTTGGATAGACAGACCTTAGAAGTAGAGAAGGAGAGACAGAAATTGGGTTTAGAAACCCATGGTGACAGCAGCAGTATTCCCCATAGTCATCCTGCAAAAGAGCATGATTCCAGGAATCTGCACAAGATAGTTCCCCCTTATAAGGAGGGGGATGACATTAACAAGTGGTTTGCTGCACTTGAGAGGGCCTGTGCTGTACAGGATGTCCCTCAAAGGCAGTGGGCTGCTATCCTATGGCTATCATTTAGTGGAAAAGGTAGGGATAGGCTCCTTACTGTGAAAGAAAGTGAAGCCAATGATTACAAAGTTCTTAAGAATGCACTCCTGGATGGTTATGGCTTAACCACTGAACAATACAGGATAAAGTTCAGAGAGACCAAAAAGGAGTCTTCACAAGACTGGGTTGATTTCATTGACCATTCAGTGAAGGCCTTGGAGGGGTGGTTACATGGCAGTAAAGTTACTGATTATGACAGCCTGTATAACTTGATCCTGAGAGAGCATATTCTTAATAATTGTGTGTCTGATTTGTTGCACCAGTACTTGGTGGACTCTGAACTGACCTCTCCCCAAGAGTTGGGAAAGAAGGCAGACAAATGGGTCAGAACAAGGGTGAACAGAAAAGTTTATACAGGGGGTGACAAAGAGAACAATAAGAAGAAAGATGGTGAAAAATCTCAAGATAAGCATGGGGATAAGGGTAAAACCAAAGATCCCACTTCAAATCTTAAACACTCTTCAGAGGGTGGGGATAAAACAAATTCTTCCTCTTCTTCTCAACCTACACAATTTAAAAAGCCTTGGTGCTTTGTGTGTAAAAACAGAGGCCATAGGCCAGGGGATAAGTCCTGTCCAGGTAAACCCCCTGAGCCTACCACCACTAATACATCAAGCTCTAGTGCCCCTAGCAGTAGTGGTACTAGTGGTGGGACTGCTGGCAACAGTCAAGTTAAGGGTGTAGTTGGGTTCACTTATGGGTCCATAGTAGAAACTGGGGTAGTCACTCCCAAGACAGTTTCTGTCACACCTAGTGGCATTGGCCTTGCCACACTGGCTGCTTGTCCCCTTACAATAGATAAGTACAGGCAGACAGTTTCAATAAATGGTGTTGAGGCCTTGGCCTACAGGGACACAGGTGCCAGTATCACTTTGGTGACTGAAAACCTAGTGCACCCTGATCAACACATCTTTGGACAACAGTATAAGATTATTGATGTCCATAACTCCACTAAGTTTCTTCCCTTAGCTATAATTCAGTTTAGTTGGGGTGGAGTTACTGGCCCTAAGCAGGTGGTGGTATCACCTAGCTTACCTGTAGACTGTCTCTTAGGTAATGACCTAGAGGCCTCAGGTTGGGCTGATATAGAGTTTTATGCCCACGCAGCCATGCTGGTCATCCCTGAGAAATTGTTCCCTCTCATTTCTACTGAAATGAAAAAGCAAAGGAGAGAAGGCCTGAAAACTCAGGATCCCTCTCCATCAACAGGTAAAAAGGGTATCACAGTATCCCCTAACCACCCTACCATTCAGGATACCATTCCTGTGGTGGGAGAAACCTCTCCTGGGGTGGCACCTGTTCCAAGGGAATCATCAGCTGGCAAAGCTGAACTCCCTGAGGTAGAAGTACCTCTCTGTGGGATAACTAACATTGGTGAGAAAAAGAGCACCATTTTAGTTCACATGGAGCATCTGTAGGAAAGTACCATCTTGCCTGGCATGTTACCCCCATTTTTCACTGTATATATGTTGTTTTAGTTGTATGTGTCACTGGGACCCTGGTAACCCAGGGCCCCAGTGCTCATAAGTGTGCCTGAATGTGTTACCTGTGTAGTGACTAACTGTCTCACTGAGGCTCTGCTAATCAGAACCTCAGTGGTTATGCTCTCTCATTTCTTTCCAAATTGTCACTGACAGGCTAGTGACCATTTTTACCAATTTACATTGGCTTACTGGAACACCCTTATAATTCCCTAGTATATGGTACTGAGGTACCCAGGGTATTGGGGGTTCCAGGAGATCCCTATGGGCTGCAGCATTTCTTTTGCCACCCATAGGGAGCTCTGACAATTCTTACACAGGCCTGCCACTGCAGCCTGAGTGAAATAACGTCCACGTTATTTCACAGCCATTTTTCACTGCACTTAAGTAACTTATAAGTCACCTATATGTCTAACCTTTACCTGGTAAAGGTTAGGTGCAAAGTTACTTAGTGTGAGGGCACCCTGGCACTAGCCAAGGTGCCCCCACATTGTTCAGAGCCAATTCCCTGAGCTTTGTGAGTGCGGGGACACCATTACACGCGTGCACTACATATAGGTCACTACCTATATGTAGCTTCACAATGGTAACTCCGAATATGGCCATGTAACATGTCTATGATCATGGAATTGCCCCCTCTATACCATCCTGGCATAGTTGGCACAATCCCATGATCCCAGTGGTCTGTAGCACAGACCCTGGTACTGCCAAACTGCCCTTCCTGGGGTTTCTCTGCAGCTGCTGCTGCTGCCAACCCCTCAGACAGGCAGCTGCCCTCCTGGGGTCCAGCCAGGCCTGGCCCAGGATGGCAGAACAAAGAACTTCCTCTGAGAGAGGGTGTGACACCCTCTCCCTTTGGAAAATGGTGTGAAGGCAGGGGAGGAGTAGCCTCCCCCAGCCTCTGGAAATGCTTTGTTGGGCACAGAGGTGCCCAATTCTGCATAAGCCAGTCTACACCGGTTCAGGGACCCCTTAGCCCCTGCTCTGGCGCGAAACTGGACAAAGGAAAGGGGAGTGACCACTCCCCTGACCTGCACCTCCCCTGGGAGGTGTCCAGAGCTCCTCCAGTGTGCTCCAGACCTCTGCCATCTTGGAAACAGAGGTGCTGCTGGCACACTGGACTGCTCTGAGTGGCCAGTGCCACCAGGTGACGTCAGAGACTCCTGCTGATAGGCTCCTTCAGGTGTTAGTAGCCTATCCTCTCTCCTAGGTAGCCAAAACCTCTTTTCTGGCTATTTAGGGTCTCTGTCTCTGGGGAAACTTTAGATAACGAATGCATGAGCTCAGCCGAGTTCCTCTGCATCTCTCTCTTCACCTTCTGATAAGGAAACGACCGCTGACCGCGCTGGAAGCCTGCAAACCTGCAACATAGTAGCAAAGACGACTACTGCAACTCTGTAACGCTGATCCTGCCGCCTTCTCGACTGTTTTCCTGCTTGTGCATGCTGTGGGGGTAGTCTGCCTCCTCTCTGCACCAGAAGCTCCGAAGAAATCTCCCGTGGGTCGACGGAATCTTCCCCCTGCAACCGCAGGCACCAAAAAGCTGCATCACCGGTCCCTTGGGTCTCCTCTCAGCACGACGAGTGAGGTCCCTCGATTCCAGCGACTCTGTCCAAGTGACCCCCACAGTCCAGTGACTCTTCAGCCCAAGTTTGGTGGAGGTAAGTCCTTGCCTCACCTCGCTTGGCTGCATTGCTGGGAACCGCGACTTTGCAGCTACTCCGGCCCCTGTGCACTTCCGGCGGAAATCCTTTGTGCACAGCCAAGCCTGGGTCCACGGCACTCTAACCTGCATTGCACGACTTTCTAAGTTGGTCTCCGGCGACGTGGGACTCCTTTGTGCAACTTCGGCGAGCACCGTTTTCACGCATCCTCGTAGTGCCTGTTTCTGGCACTTCTCCGGGTGCTACCTGCTTCAGTGAGGGCTCTTTGTCTTGCTCGACGTCCCCTCTCTCTTCAGGTCCAATTTGCGACCTCCTGGTCCCTCCTGGGCCCCAGCAGCGTCCAAAAACGCCAAACGCACGATTTGCGTCTAGCAAGGCTTGTTGGCGTCCTTCCGGCGGGAAAACACTTCTGCACGACTCTCCAAGGCGAGAGGGATCCGTCCACCAAAGGGGAAGTCTCTAGCCCTTTTCGTTCCTGCAGAAACCTCAGCTTCTTCTGTCCAGTCGAAGCTTCTTTGCACCCGCAGCTGGCATTTCCTGGGCATCTGCCCATCTCCGACTTGCTTGTGACTTTTGGACTTGGTCCCCTTGTTCCACAGGTACCCTAGATTGGAAATCCACAGTTGTTGCATTGCTGGTTTGTGTCTTTCCTGCATTATTCCTCTAACACGACTATTTTGTCCTTAGGGGAACTTTAGTGCACTTTGCACTCACTTTTCAGGGTCTTGGGGAGGGTTATTTTTCTAACTCTCACTATTTTCTAATAGTCCCAGCGACCCTCTACAAGGTCACATAGGTTTGGGGTCCATTCGTGGTTCGCATTCCACTTTTGGAGTATATGGTTTGTGTTGCCCCTATCCCTATGTTTCCCCATTGCATCCTATTGTAACTATACATTGTTTGCACTGTTTTCTAAGACTATACTGCATATTTTTGCTATTGTGTATATATATCTTGTGTACATTTCCTATCCTCTCACTGAGGGTACACTCTAAGATACTTTGGCATATTGTCATAAAAATAAAGTACCTTTATTTTTAGTATAACTGTATATTGTGTTTTCTTATGATATTGTGCATATGACACTAAGTGGTACTGTAGTAGCTTCACACGTCTCCTAGTTCAGCCTAAGCTGCTCTGCTAAGCTACCATTATCTATCAGCCTAAGCTGCTAGACACCCTATACACTAATAAGGGATAACTGGGCCTGGTGCAAGGTGCAAGTACCCCTTGGTACTCACTACAAGCCAGTCCAGCCTCCTACAGCATCCCTCCAACCCTCCCAGAGAAACTTTAGTGCAGAAACCCTGCACTGCCTCACAACACTTAGGACAGCATCCCTGCCCTAGTGTGGAGCTCATAGGACAGCATCCCTGCCCTGCTCCAACTCAAGAGAAACAGCATCCCTGTTCTCTCTTCCAGCCATATGGACAAAGTTTTTGCCCAGCTACGGCTTTTCTGAGACAGCATCCCTGTCTGGCATTTCCATCACTACAAATAGGTTCAGTGGACAATTCCCACTGCTCTAAACTAAAACTTACTGATAGAAACTCTGAAAATACATCTTCACATTGTTGGTTAGCTAAAAAACTTCAAACAGGGTGGTTTACATCCCCACAGGGAAGTAACCATATAGTGGATGATAAAGGGAGTAACCAGTCTATTGCAGAGCTACTCTCTACTTATCACCACATAGACAATAAAGTCTCAACTGGCCAAGGTTAGCCTTATTGTCCTTCGTTTGGGGGGGGGGTTGTGTGAAAAAGTAGCCTCTTTCTAGCCTTGTTACCCCCACTTTCGGCCTGTTTGTGAGTGTATGTCAGGGTGTTTTCACTGTCTCACTGGGATCCTGATAGCCAGGGCCCAGTGCTCATAGTGAAAACCCTATGTTTTCAGTATGTTTGTTATGTGTCACTGGGACCCTGCTAGTCAGGACCCCAGTGCTCATACGTTTGTGGCCTATATGTGTGTGTTCCCTGTGTGGTGCCTAACTGTCTCACTGGGGCTCTGCTGACCAGAACCTCAGTGGTTATGCTCTCTCATTTCTTTCAAATTGTCACTAACAGGCTAGTGACCAATTTTACCAATTTACATTGGCTTACTGGAACACCCTTATAATTCCCTAGTATATGGTACTGAGGTACCCAGGGTATTGGGGTTCCAGGAGATCCCTATGGGCTGCAGCATTTCTTTTGCCACCCATAGGGAGCTCTGACAATTCTTACACAGGCCTGCCACTGCAGCCTGAGTGAAATAACGTCCACGTTATTTCACAGCCATTTTACACTGCACTTTAGTAACTTATAAGTCACCTATATGTCTAACCTTTACCTGGTAAAGGTTAGGTGCAAAGTTACTTAGTGTGAGGGCACCCTGGCACTAGCCAAGGTGCCCCCACGTTGTTCAGGGCCAATTCCCCGGACTTTGTGAGTGCGGGGACACCAATACACGCGTGCACTACATATAGGTCACTACCTATATGTAGCTTCACAATGGGAACTCAGAATATGGCCATGTAACATGTCTATGATCATGGAATTGCCCCCTCTATGCCATCCTGGCATAGTTGGCACAATCCCATGATCCCAGTGGTCTGTAGCACAGACCCTGGTACTGCCAAACTGCCTTTTCAGGGGTTTCACTGCAGCTGCTGCTGCTGCCAACCCCTCAGACAGGCTTCTGCCCTCCTGGGGTCCAGCCAGGCCTGGCCCAGGATGGCAGATCAAAGGACTTCCTCTGAGAGAGGGTGTTACACCCTCTCCCTTTGGAAAATGGTGTGAAGGCAGGGGAGGAGTAGCCTCCCCCAGCCTCTGGAAATGCTTTCATGGGCACATTTGGTGCCCATTTCTGCATAAGCCAGTCTACACCAGTTCAGGGACCCCTTAGCCCTGCTCTGGCGCGAAACTGGACAAAGGAAAGGGGAGTGACCACTCCCCTGACCTGCACCTCCCCTGGGAGGTGTCCAGAGCTCCTCCAGTGTGCTCCAGACCTCTGCCATCTTGGAAACAGAGGTGCTGCTGGCACACTGGACTGCTCTGAGTGGCCAGTGCCACCAGGTGACGTCAGCGACTCCTTCTGATAGGCTCCTTCAGGTGTTGCTAGCCTATCCTCTCTCCTAGGTAGTCAAACCCTCTTTTCTGGCTATTTAGGGTCTCTGTCTCTGGGGAAACTTTAGATAACGAATGCAAGAGCTCATCCGAGTTCCTCTGCATCTCTCTCTTCACCTTCTGCCAAGGAATCGACTGCTGACCGCGCTGGAAGCCTGCAAAACTGCAACATAGTAGCAAAGACGACTACTGCAACTCTGTAACGCTGATCCTGCTGCCTTCTCGACTGTTTTCCTGGTGGTGCATGCTGTGGGGGTAGTCTGCATCCTCTCTGCACTAGAAGCTCCGAAGAAATCTCCTGTGGGTTGACGGAATCTTCCCCCTGCAACCACAGGCACCAAAGAACTGCATCACCGGTACCTTGGTTCTCCTCTCAGCACGACGAGCGAGGTCCCTTGAATCCAGCAACTCTGTCCAAGTGACTCCCACAGTCCAGTGACTCTTCAGTCCAAGTTTGGTGGAGGTAAGTCTTTGCCTCCCCACGCCAGACTGCATTGCTTGGAACCGCGACTTTTGCAGCTACTCCGGCCTCCATGCACTTCCGGGGGAAATCCTTTGTGCACAGTCCAGCCTGGGTCCACGGCACTCTAACCTGCATTGCACGACCTCCTAAGTTGTTCTCCGGCGACGTGGGACTCCTTTGTGCGACTTCGGGTGAGCACCGTTTCACGCATCCTCGTAGTGCCTGTTTCTGGCACTTCCCCGGGTGCTACCTGCTGCTGAGAGGGCTCCTTGTCTTGCTCGACGTCCCCTCTGTCTCCTGACGCAATTTGCGACATCCTGGTCCCTCCTGGGCCACAGCAGCATCCAAAAACGCTTACCGCACGATTTGCAGCTAGCAAGGCTTGTTGGCGGTCTTTCGGCGGGAAAACACTTCTGCACGACCCTCCACGGCGTGAGGGATCCGTCCTCCAAAGGGGAAGTCTCTAGCCCTTGTCGTTCCTGCAGAAACCTAAGCTTCTTCTGTCCAGTAGAAGCTTCTTTGCACCCACAGCTGGCATTTCCTGGGCATCTGCCCATCTCCGACTTGCTTGTGACTTTTGGACTTGGTCCCCTTGTTCCACAGGTACCCTCGACTGGAAATCCATTGTTGTTGCATTGCTGGTTTGTGTCTTTCCTGCAGAATTCCCCTTTCACGACTTCTATGTCCTTTGGGGAACTTTAGTGCACTTTGCACTCACTTTTCAGGGTCTTGGGGTGGGCTATTTTTCTAACCCTCACTATTTTCTAATAGTCCCAGCGACCCTCTACAAGGTCACATAGGTTTGGGGTCCATTCGTGGTTCGCATTCCACTTTTGGAGTATATGGTTTGTGTTGCCCCTATGAGTCCCCATTGTATCCTATTGTAACTATACATTGTTTGCACTGTTTTCTAAGACTATACTGCATATTTTTGGTATTGTGTACATATATCTTGTGTATATTTCCTATCCTCTCACTGAGGGTACACTCTAAGATACTTTGGCATATATTCTCATAAAAATAAAGTACCTTTATTTTTAGTATAACTGTGTATTGTGTTTTCTTATGATATTGTGCATATGACACTAAGTGGTACTGTAGGAGCTTCACTCGTCTCCTAGTTCAGCCTAAGCTGCTCTGTTAAGCTACCATTATCTATCAGCCTATGCTGCTAGACACCCTATACACTAATAAGGGATAACTGGGCCTGGTGCAAGGTGCAAGTACCCCTAGGTACTCACTACAAGCCAGTCCAGCCTCCTACAAGTATTAGAAAACAGTGCAAACAATGTATAGTTACAATAGGATGCAATGGAGACACATAGGGTTAGGGGCAACACAAACCATATACTCCAAAAGTGGAATGCGAACCACGAATGGACCCCAAACCTATGTGACCTTGTAGAGGGTCGCTGGGACTATTAGAAAATAGTAAGGGTTAGAAAAATAGCCCACCCCAAGACCCTGAAAAGTGAGTGCAAAGTGCACTAAAGTTCCCCAAAGGACATAGAAGTCGTGATAGGGGAATTCTGCAGGAAAGACACAAACCAACAATGCAACAACAATGGATTTCCAGTCGTGGGTACCTGTGGAACAAGGGGACCAAGTCCAAAAGTCACAAGCAAGTGGGAGATGGGCAGATGCCCAGGAAATGCCAGCTGTGGGTGCTAAGAAGCTGCTACTGGACAGTAGAAGCTTAGGTTTCTGCAGGAACGACAAGGGCTAGAGACTTCCCCTTTGGAGGACGGATCCCTCACGCCGTGGAGAGTCGTGCAGAAGTGTTTTCCCGCCGAAAGACCGCCAACAAGCCTTGCTAGCTGCAAATCGTGCAGTTAGTGTTTTTGGATGCTGCTGTGGCCCAGGAGGGACCAGGATGTCGCCAATTGCGTCAGGGGACAGAGGGGGCGTCGAGCAAGACAAGGAGCCCTCTCAGCATCAGGCAGCATCCGCAGAAGTGCCAGAAACAGGCACTACGAGGATGCATGAAACGGTGCTCACCCGAAGTCGCACAAAGGAGTCCCACGTCACCGGAGAACAACTTAGGAGGTCGTGCAATGCAGGTTAGAGTGCCGTGGACCCAGGCTGGACTGTGCACAAAGGATTTCCACCGGAAGTGCACGGAGGCCGGAGTAGCTGCAAAAGTCGCGGTTCCCAGCAATGCAGTCTGGTGTGGGGAGGCAAGGACTTACCTCCACCAAACTTGGACCGAAGAGTCACTGGACTGTGGGAGTCACTTGGACAGAGTTGCTGGATTCAAGGGACCTCGCTCGTCGTGCTGAGAGGAGACCCAGGGGACCGGTGATGCAGTTCTTTGGTGCCTGCGGTTGCAGGGGGACGATTCCGTCGACCCACGGGAGATTTCTTCAGTGCTTCTAGTGCAGAGAGGAGGTAGACTACCCCCACAGCATGCACCACCAGGAAAACAGTTGAGAAGGCGGCAGGATCAGCGTTACAGAGTTGCAGTAGTCGTCTTTGCTACTTTGTTGCAGTTTTGCAGGCTTCCAGCGCGGTCAGCAGTCGATTCCTTGGCAGAAGGTGAAGAGAGAGATGCAGAGGAACTCGGATGAGCTCTTGCATTCGTTATCTAAGGAATCCCAAGAGACAGAGACCCTAAATAGCCGCAACAGAGGGTTTGGCTACCTAGGAGAGAGGATAGGCTAGCAACACCTGAAGGAGCCTATCAGGAGGAGTCTCTGACGTCACCTGATGGCACTGGCCACTCAGAGCAGTCCAGTGTGCCAGCAGCACCTCTGTTTCCAAGATGGCAGAGGTCTGGAGCACACTGGAGGAGCTCTGGGCACCTCCCAGGGGAGGTACAGGTCAGGGGAGTGGTCTCTCCCCTTTCCTTTGTCCAGTTTCGCGCCAGGGCTAAGGGGTCCCTGAACCGGTGTAGACTGGCTTATGCAGAAATGGGCACCATGTGTGCCCATGAATGCATTTCCAGAGGCTGGGGGAGGCTACTCCTCCCCTGCCTTCACACCATTTTCCAAAGGGAGAGGGTGTAACACCCTCTCTCAGAGGAAGTCCTTTGTTCTGCCATCCTGGGCCAGGCCTGGCTGGACCCCAGGAGGGCAGAAGCCTGTCTGAGGGGTTGGCAGCAGCCACAGCTGCAGTGAAACCACGGGAAAGGCAGTTTGGCAGTACCAGGGTATGTGCTACAGACCACTGGGATCATGGGATTGTGCCAACTATGCCAGGATGGTATAGAGGGGGCAATTCCATGATCATAGACTTGTTAAATGGCCATATTCGGAGTTACCATTGTGAAGCTACATATAGGTTGTGACCTATACGTAGTGCACGCGTGTAATGGTGTCCCGCACTCACAAAGTCTGGGGAATTGGCCCTGAACAATGTGGGGGCACCTTGGCTAGTGCCAGGGTGCCCTCACACTAAGTAACTTTGCACCTAACCTTTACCAGGTAAAGGTTAGACATATAGGTGACTTATAAGTTACTTAAGTGCAGTGTAAAATGGCTGTGAAATAACGTGGACGTTATTTCACTCAGGCTGCAGTGGCAGGCCTGTGTAAGAATTGTCAGAGCTCCCTATGGGTGGCAAAAGAAATGCTGCAGCCCATAGGGATCTCCTGGAACCCCAATACCCTGGGTACCTCAGTACCATATACTAGGGAATTATAAGGGTGTTCCAGTAAGCCAATATAAATTGGTAAAATTGGTCACTAGCCTGTTAATGACAATTTGTAAAGAGAGAATGGACCGCAAACCTATGTAAGCTTGTAGAGGGTCGCTGGGACTGTAAGAACACATTGAGGGTTACCAAAATACCCCACCCCAAGACCCTGAAAAGTAGGAGTAAAGTTCACCTACTACCCCCAGAGAGCACAATAGTTGTGATAGGGGGATTTTGCAGGAAGAACAAACACCAGCAGTACACTGACAATGGATTTCCGGACCTGAGGATCTGCAAGGCAAGGCGATCAAGACCAATAGTTGTGACAGTGTCCAGGGGTGGGGCAGGAGCCCAGGAAACCCCAGAGGAAGGTGCAAGGAAGCTGCCTCTGGATGGAAGAAGCTTGGAGTTCTGCAAGAAAGAAGAGGACTAGAAACTTCTCCTTTGGAAGACAGATGTCCCACGTTGCGATGAAGCTTGCAGAGGTGTTCCCACGCAGAAATACCGCAAAGAAGCCTTGCTAGCTGCAAGGGTCGCGGTAGAGGTTTTTGGGTGCAGCTGAGGACCAGGAAGGACCAGGATGTTGCCTTTTGGAGGAGGAGACAGAGGGGGCGCTCAGCAACTCAGAAAGCCCTCACAAAAGCAGGCAGCACCTGCAGAAGTACCCCAACAGGCACTTAGAAGAAGAGTGAACCGAAGTCCACGCGAAGTTACAAAAGGGGATCCCACGACGTTGGAGGACAACTCAGAAGGTTGTGCACTGCAGGACGGAGTGCTGGGGACCTAGGCTAGGCTGTGCACAAAGGAAATCCTGGAAGAGTGAACAGGAGCCAGACCAGCTGCAAATTACGCAGTACACAGCATTGCAGTCTGCTGTGGGGAGGCAAGGACTTACCTCCACCAAACTTGGACTGAAGAGTCACTGGACTGTGGGAGTCACTTGGACAGAGTTGCTGTGTTCCAGGGACCACGCTCGTCAGGATGAGAGGGGACCCAGAGGACCGGTGATGCAGTCTTTTGGTGCCTTCGTTAGTAGGAGGAAGATTCCGTCGACCCACAGGAGATTTCTTCGGAGCTTCTGGTGCAGGGTGAAGGCAGACTGCCCCCCAGAGCATGCACCACCAGGAAACAGTCGAGAAAGCCGTCAGGATTAGGCGGTACAAAGTTGTTGGTGGTCGTCTTGCTACTTTGTTGCGGTTTTGCAGGCGTCCTGGAGCAGTCAGCGGTCGATCCTTGGTAGAAGGTGAAGAGGGAGATGCAGAGGAACTCTGGTGAGCTCTTGCATTCGTTATCTGAAGAATTCCCCAAAGCAGAGACCCTAAATAGCCAGAAAAGGAGGTTTGGCTACTAAGGAAGGAGGATTGGCTACCAAGAGAGGTAAGAGCCTATCAGAAGGAGCCTCTGACGTCACCTGCTGGCACTGGCCACTCAGAGTAGTCCAGTGTGCCCCCAACACCTCTGTTTCCAAGATGGCAGAGGTCTGGGACACACTGGAGGAGCTCTGGGCACCTCCCCTGGGAGGTACTGGTCAGGGGAGTGGTCACTCCCCTTTCCTTTGTCCGGTTTCACGCCAGAGCAGGGCTGGGGGATCCCTGAACCGGTGTAGACTGGCTTATGCAGAGATGGGCACCATCTGTGCCCATCAAAGCATTTCCAGAGGCTGGGGTAGGCTACTCCTCCCCATCCCTTCACACCTATTTCCAAAGGGAGAGGGTGTAACACCCTCTCTCAGAGGAAATCCTTTGTTCTGCCTTCCTGGGCCAGGGCTGCCTGGACCCCAGGAGGGCAGAAACCTGTCTGAGGGGTTGGCAGCAGCAGCACCCCAATGCCATAATGGCATTGGGGTGACAATTCCATGATCTTAGACATGTTGCATGGCCATGTTCGGAGTTACCATTGTGATGCTGTACATAGGTAGTGACCTATGTACAGTGCACGCGTGTAATGGTGTCCCCTCACTCACAAAGTCCGGGGAATTTGCCCTGAACAATGTGGGGGCACCTTGGCTAGTGCCAGGGTGCCCACACACTAAGTAACTTGGCACCCAACCTTCACCAGGTGAAGGTTAGACATATAGGTGACTTATAAGTTACTTAAGTGCAGTGGTAAATGGCTGTGAAATAACGTGGATGTTATTTCATTCAGGCTCCACTGTCAGGCCTGTGTAAGAATTGTCAGAGCTCCCTATGGGTGGAAAAAGAAATGCTGCAGCCTATAGGGATCTCCTGGAACCCCAATACCCTGGGTACCTCAGTACCATATACTAGGAAATTATATGGGTGTATCAGTATGCCAATGTGAATTGGTAAATTTAGTCACTAGCCTGTTAGTGACAAATTTGGAAAGCAGACAGAGCATAACCACTGAGGTTCTGGTTAGCAGAGCCTCAGTGAGACAGTTAGGCATCACACAGGGCACACATACAGGGCACATACCTATGAGCACTGGGGCCCTGCCTGGCAGGGTCCCAGTGACACATAGACTAAAACATCATATATACAGTGAAATATGGGGGTATCATGTCAGGCAAGATGGTACTTTCCTACAAAGTCTACTACTAATAGCCAATCCAAGGGTGTAGCTGGGCTCACTATTGGCAGTGTAGTTGGGGTTGGTCTTGTTAGGGAGACCACAGAGACTGTTTTAGTCTCTGATGGTGGCATTGACCTTGCCACCTTGGTTGCTTGTCCCCTTAATATGGGTAAGTACAAGAAACTACCCCTAATCAACGGTGTTGAGGTTGAGGCCTATAGGGATACAGGAGCCAGTGTATCTATGGTGATAGAGAAACTGGTCCACCCTGATCAACATCTACTTGGTCAGCAGTACCAAGTGACTGATGCTCATAACAACACTCTTAGGCACCCCATGGCTGTTGTGAATCTCAAATGGGGGGATTACTGGTCCAAAGAACGTTGTGGTAGCCACTGAATTACCTGTCGCTTGCTTACTGAGTAATGATTTGGAAACATCAGCTTGGACAGAAGTGGAGTTGGAGGCTCATGCAGCAATGCTGGGCATTCCTGGGAATATTTGTGCTTTGACAAGGGCTCAGGCCAAAAAGCAAAATGGACAGGGAAACGTGGATCCTGGAACAATGGACCAAGTGCTCCCAAAAGCTAGGGGTAGAAAGGGTAAATCCCAGCCCACTATACCTCCCTCTACAGAAGATTCCACTTTTGAGGAATTGGAATCCTCTCCCTGTGCAGAACCTACACCAGAGGAGCTGGCAGCAGACACTGCTGAGCTTTTGGGTGCAGGGGGGCCTGCTAGGGAAGAGCTGAGTGTGGCACAGCAGGCCTGTCCCACACTAGAGGGTTTAAGACAGCAAGCTGTCAAACAGCAGAATGGGGATGTCAGTGATAGCCATAGGGTGTATTGGGAAGACAACCTCTTTAACACAGAGTCAAGGGACCCTAAACCTGGAGCTGCCAGGAGATTGGTCATTCCCTTGCAGTACAGAGAGTTTCTTCTTACCCTGGCACATGACATTCCTTTGGCTGGGCATTTGGGCCAGATGAAAACTTGGGAGAGACTTGTCCCCCTGTTTCACTGGCCTCATATGTCAGAGGACACTAAAGAGTTTTGTCGCTCTGGTGTGACCTGCCAAGCCAGTGGCAAGACTGGTGGCACTCCAAAGGCCCCCTTAATTGCACTTCCAGTGGTTGGGGTGCCCTTTGAAAGGGTAGGGGTTGACATAGTTGGCCCCCTTGACCCTCCAACAGCTTCAGGCAATAGATTCATCCTTGTGGTAGTGGACCATGCCACTAGGTACCCTGAAGCCATCCCCTTAAGGACCACTACAGCTCCTGCAGAGGTAAAGGCCCTCCTGGGAATCTTTTCCAGAGTGGGTTTCCCTAAGGAAGTGGTGTCAGACAGAGGTAGTAACTTCATGTCTGCATACCTCAAAGCAATGTGGAAGGAGTGTGGTGTAACTTACAAGTTCACAACTCCTTATCATCCACAAACAAATGGTCTGGTTGAGAGGTTTAATAAAACTCTCAAAGGTATGATAATGGGACTTCCTGACAAACTCAGAAGGAGATGGGATGTCTGTAGGAGGCTGGCCTGGCTTGTTGTGGGTACCAAAGGTACTTACACCTTGTGCCAGGTCCAGTTATCCCTTATTAGTAGAATAGAGGTGTTTCTAGCAGCTTAGACTGATAGAAGGTAGCTATGGCAAAGCAGCTTAGGCTGAACTAGGAGACATGCAAAGCTCCTACTATACCACTTATATCATATGCACAATATCATAAGAAAACACAATACACAGATTTACTAAAAATAAAGGTACTTTATTTTTATGACAATATGCCACAAGTATCTCAGTGAGTACCCTCAGTAAGAAGGTAAGTAATATACAGAACCTATATGTACACACACCCAAAAACAGGTAAGTACTAGTCAGAAAAGTAATGCAAACAATGTGGAATTACAATAGGTTGCAATAGGTGAACATAGGTCTAGGGGCAACACAAACCATATGCTCCAAAAGTAGAATGCGAATCACAAATGGACCCCAGACCTATGGGAGGTTGTAGAGGGTCGCTGGGGCTGTAAGAAAACAGTAAGGGTGTCCAAGATACCCCACTCCAAGACCCTGAAAAGTAGGAGTAAAGTTACCCTACTACCCCAGAAAGACAGAATAGTTGTGATAGGGAAATCTGCAAGAACCACAAGCACCAGCAAAACACTGACGACGGATTCCTGGACATGAGGACCTGTAAAGGAAGAGGATCAAGTCCAAGAGTCACGAAAGTGTCCTGGGGGAGGAGGGCAGGAGCCCACAAAACCCCGGATGAAGGTGCAAAAGTAGAGACCCTAATAGCCAGAAAAGGAGGTTTGGCTACCAAGAAAGGAGGATTGGCTAACAAGAAAGGTAAGAGCCTATCAGAGGGGGTCTCTGACGTCACCTGCTGGCACTGGCCACTCAGAGCAGTCCAGTGTGCCCCCAACACCTCTGTTTCCAAGATGGCAGAGGTCTGGGACATACTGGAGGAGCGCTGGGCACCACCCCAAGGGTGGTGATGGACAGGGTAGTGGTCACTCCCCTTTCCATTGTCCAGTTTTGCGCCAGAGCAGGGACTGGGGGTCCCTGAACTGGTGTAGACTGGCTTATGCAAGGAGGGTACCATCTGTGCCCTTCAAAGCATTTCCGGAGGCTGGGGGAGGCTACACCTCCCCAGCTGGTAACACCTATTTCCAAAGGGAGAGGGTGTAACACCCTCCTCCCAAAGGAAATGCTTTGTTATACCTTCCTGGGACTGCGCTGCCTAGACCCAAAGGAGGGCAGAACCCTGTCTGTGAGGTGGCAGCAGCTGTAGCTACAGTGCAAGCCTCAGAGAACTGGTTTGGCAATACTGGGGGTCCATGGTGGAACCCCTAGGATGCATGGAATTGGCTCCCCAATACCAAATTCGGAATGGGGGGATAATTCCATGATCTTAGACACCTTACATGGCCAAATTCGGGGTTACCATTGTGAAGCTACATATAGGTATTGATCTATAAGTAGTGCACATGTGTAATGGCATCCCCGCACTCACAAAGTCCAGGGAATTGGCCGTGGACTGCATGGGGGCACCTTTGCTAGAGCAAGGGTGCCCTCACAATTAGTAACTTTGCACTTAGCCTTCAGAAAATGAAGGTTGGACATATAGGTAACTTATAAGTTACTTAAGTGCAGTGAAAATGGCTGTGAAATAGTGTGTGCACTATTTCACGCAGGCTGCAGTAACAGTCCTGTGAAAGGGTTTGTCTGAGCTCCTTATGGGTGGCAAAAGAAATACTGCAGCCCATAAGGATCTCCTGGAACCCCAATGCCCTGGGTACCTAGGTACCATATACTAGGGATTTATTAGGGGGTCCAGTGTGCCAATTGAAATTGGTAAATGAAGTCACCAGCCTATAGTGACAAATTTATAAGCAGAAAGAGCATAAGCACTGAGGTTCTGATTGGAAGAGCCTCAGTGACACAGTTAAGCACTACTGACAACACACACAACAGGCCACAAAGTATGAGCACTGAGGTCCTGACCAGCAGGATCCCAGTGAGACAGGCAAAATACACTGACGTATAGGGTTTTCACTATGAGCACTGGGGTCCTGGCTAGCAGGATTCCAGTGACACAGTAAAACACACTGACACACACTCACAAACAGGTCAAAAGTGGGGGTAACCATGCTAGAAAGAGGCTACCTTCTCACATTGGGCCATTATTCTAGGCTCCAACACTTCTTTTTCACCCTGTGCTCTGCTTTGTGCTCTTGGCTTAACACACACCAGTTCAGGGATACCCAGCATGGCTGCATAGGTCTTGAGCTCAACCTCAGCCCATGCTGAGGACTCCAGATCATTCCCTAGCAAACACTCTACTGGAATTGCAGAAGAGCCCCCCACCTGTTTCAGGCCAGTAACCCCTCTCCATTCTAAAGTCATCATTGCCATGGGATGGACTTTAGTTTCATTGTCAGCATTGGTGACTGGATATGTCTGTCCAGCCAGATACTGTCCTGGGGAAACCAATTTGTCTGTCACCATGGTGACACTGGCACCTGTGTCCCTCAGGGCTTCTACCTTGTTCCCATTTATTAAGAGTTGCTGCCTGTATTTTTGCTTGTTAGGTGGCCAGGCAGCTAGTCTGGCTAAATCGACCTCACCCTCTGAGACTAAAGTAGCTTCACTGTGAACCCTGATTTGCTCTGGGCACACTGTTGATCCCACCTGGAGACTGGCTATTTCAGTACTAACTGGAGTTGTTTGCTGAGCTCTTTTCTTTGAGCCCTGGTCAGACACACCTCTATGCCCATGATGTGGACACAGGAGACAGTTTACCTGTGAAGAATAAAATATTCAGACAGTCTGACCAAGTCAAGGAAAGCATCAAAGTGGAAGTCCACAAGATGCAGGAATCGGGAGTGATGGAGCACTCTGACAGTCCCTGGGCTAGCCCAGTGGTCTTGGTCTCCAAACCTCACACCAAGGATGGAAAGAGAGAGATGTGGTTTTGTGTGGACTACAGAGGGCAAAACTCTGTTACCAAGACAGATGCTCACCCCATACCAAGGGCAGATGAATTGATTGACAAATTAGGTGCAGCCAAATTCTTAAGTACCTTTGACTTGAGAGCAGGGTAAGGGCAAATCAAAATGGCACCTGAAGCAAAAGAAAAGACAGCATTCTCTACACCTGATGGGCATTATCAGTTTACTGTTATGCCCTTTGGCCTAAAGAATGCCCCTGCCACCTTCCAAAGGTTGGTGAGTTAAGTCCTTGCTGGCTTGGAGTCGTCCTTTGGTGCATCATATCTGGATGATATTGCTGTCTTTAGCTCCAACTGGCAGGATCACCTGGTCCACCTAAGGAAGGTTTTGCAGGCCCTGCAAGCAGCACGCCTCTCTATCAAAGCATTTAAATGACAGTTAGGGCAGGGTACAGTGGTTTACTTGGGACACCTTGGAGGTGGAGGCCAAGCTCAGACACTCCAACCCAAGATCCAGACTATTCTGGACTTGGAAGCTCAAAGACCCACTCCCAAGTCAGGGATTCCTTGGCTTGACTGGCTACTACAGGAGGTTTGAAAAAGGGATATGACCCATAGTGACACCCTTCACACAACTTACCTCCAAGAAAATGCCCAGGAAAGTTAACTGGACCTTGGACTGTCAAAAGGCCTTTGACACCATGAAAGACGCTATGTGCTCAGCACCAGTTCTAAAAGCTCCAGACTATTCTAAGCAGTTCATTGTGCAGGCTGATGCCTCTGAACATGGGATAGGACCAGTCCTATCCCAAACCAATGATGATGGCCTTGACCAGCCTGTTGCTTTTATTAGCAGGAGCTTACTCCCCAGGGAGCAGCATTGGAGTGCCATTGAGAGGGAGGCCTTTGCTGTGGTTTGGTCCCTGAAGACGTTGAGACCATACCTGTTTGGTACTCGCTTCACAGTTCAAACTGACCACAGACTTCTCGGATGGCTAATGCAAATGAAAGGAGAGAACCCTAAACTGTTGAGGTGGTCCATATTCCTACAGGGAATGGACTTTGTAGTGGAACACAGACCTGGGACTGCCCATGCCAATGCAGATGGCCTTTCCAGGTTCTTCCACTTAGAAAATGAAGACTCTCTTGGGAAAGGTTAGTCTCATCCTCTTTCGTTTGGGGGTGGGGGTGTTGTGTAGAAAAATGCCTCTCATGGCATGGTTACCCCCTAACATTTTGCCTTTTGTTGATTCTAGTTATGATTGCAAGTATGCTGGGACCCTGCTAACCAGCCCCAGCACCACGGTTCTTTCCCTAAACTGTACCTTTGTCTCCACAATTGGCACATGTAGGAGGCTGGCCTGGTTTGCAGTGGGTACCTTGGGTACTTACACCTTATACCAGGTCCAGTTACCCTTTATTAGTGAAATGTAGTTGTGTCCTAGCAGCTTAGGCTGATATAGGTAGCTATAGCAGAGCTGCTTAGGCTGAACTAGGAGACATTCAAAGCTCCTGCAAGACCACTTATAGTTACACAGTACTTATACACAAGTAAACACAATACTCAGTGTTACCAAAAATAAAGGTATTTATTTGGGTGACACATTACCAAAAATATATTAGCGACAATCCTCCTTCTGGAGGTAAGTATTATACACAATATATACACTAGACACCAAAATTAGACAGGTAAACAGTAGGAAATCCTATAGAATGCAATGGGAGAAAATAGGTCTAGGGGCAACAGAAACCATATACTAAGAAAGTGGAATGCGAATCACGAATTACCCCCTAGACAATGGTAGTGTGTGCAGAATCGCTGGGAGAGTAAGAATACAGTAAAGGTAAGTACATTACCCCACCTTAGAGCCCAGAAAAGCAGGAGTAAAGTACTGCAAGTTTCCTTAGGACACACTACACCTCGGGATTGTGATTTTGCAGCAGCCAACCAAGTCTGCAAAGAACAACTAATGGATTCCTGGACCTGAAGACCTGCAAAGGAAGGGGACCAAGTTGAGAAGTCAAAAAAACCTCCAGGAAGGACAGGAACCTCTGCCAACCCTGAAGAGGGTGCAAAAGAAGAGTCCACGGTTAGTCGAAGACTGCAGAAATGCACTCTAGGAAGATGCCAGCAGGTTTCTGCATGATGCAAAGGATGTCCCACGACGTGAAGATCGTTACAGATGTGATTTCGTGTTGGAAGTCGCCAGCAAGCCTTGGCTACGACAAAAGTCCATTTTGTGTCAAAATGGCGCTGGGTGGACCCAGGAGGGACCTGGGGGCCTCAACTCTGTGTGAGGAAGAAGATGGGGCTCTCAGCACTTTAGAGAGCCCTCAGGATGCCAGCCAGCACCCCCGGAGGTCCTAGGACACAGGGACAAAGGAGGAGCAAAACGCAGTTGATGCAGTACTACAAAGGAAGGTCCCAAGCTGGCGGAGAACAACTCAGCAAGTTGAGCGTCGCAGGATGGGGTGCTGGGGACTTGGGCCAGGCTGTGCACAAAGAAATTTTGCAACTAGTGCACTGAGGCCTCAGGAGGTGAAGAAGACGCAGTACACAGGAGTACCAGCGCTCTCAGGGAAGGCAAGGTCTTACCTCCTCCAAATTGCGTCAGCAGGACTTCAGGACAGTCTGCGTCGATGATGTCCACCCTCTGTGTCGTTAGGAGCACGCTCGTCGCCGTGAGAGGAGTCCAAGGGTACCGTTTGTTGTCTTGGAAGGTACCTGTTGGAACAGGGGAGTGACTCTGTCCTCCCACGGGAGATTTCTTTGGTCCTTCTGGTGCAGGATGAAGACAGGGAGTCCTCAGAGCGTCCACACCATGGAAACTGTTGCAGTTGCTGACTTGGAGCTGAGTTTGCTGAAGAAAAGTATCTCTGGTGGATACTTTGTTGCAGTTACAGCGTTTAATGGAGCAGGCTGCGGTCGATCCGAGGTCAGAAGAAGCTGAAGTTGTTGCAGAGGATTCCTGAAGGAAACTGGCAAGCAGAATCTGAAGAGAACCTACAGGAGAGACCCTAAATCAGTGGTTCCCAAACTGTGCGCCGCGGCTCCTTGGTGCGCCGTCAAAATTAGCCAGGGGCGCCGCACACAGTCTGGAAACCACTCGGAGGTGCTTTTAATCGGTAGCTTTTCACCGTGGTTTTGGAAACAAAACCCCCTGCATTAATTATTGTGACCAGCGGAGGGCGCCAGAGTACCATTAATAATATCCCTATGACAAAAGAAAAGAAATAGTTTAAAATAAATGGTTTTCAGGAACCTGAACGAGAGAATAAAGAAGTCAAACTGTAAATAGTGTAGGTACAGGTACAGGCTGGGATTACGTTCCCCCACCCGTCAAAAAAAAGTAACATAATGGGGAGCCGTGGCCAACACGGCCAATAGGTCAAAGGAGCCGGGGATCGAAAAAGTTTGGGAACCACTGCCCTAAATAGTCCTGAGAGGGAATTGGCTACCTTAGGACTTATCAGGAGGGGCCTCTGATGTCACCTGCTGGCACTGGCCACTCAGAGGCCTCCAGAGTGCCCTCATACCTTGCAAAGCAAGATGGCTGAAATCTGGGACACACTGGAGGAGCTCTGGGCACCACCCCTGGGGTGGTGATGGACAGGGGAGTGGTCACTCCCCTTTCCTTTGTCCAGTTTTGCACCAGAGCAGGTACTGGGGGTCCCTGAACCGATGCAGACTGGCTTATGCACGGAGGGCACCATATGTGCCCTTCAAAGCATTTCCAGAGACTGGGGGAGGCTACCCCTCCCCAGCCTGTAACACCTATTTCCAAAAGGAGAGGGTGTAACACCCTGCTCTCAGAGGAAATGCTTTGTTCTACCTTCCTGGGCTGGCCTACAGTAACAAATGTAAAAGCAGAGAGAGAATAAGCACTGAGGTTCTGATTAGCAGAGCTTCAGTGACACAGTTAGGCACTACACAGGCATACACATTAGGCCTCAAATTATGAGCACTGGGGTCCTGACTGTAGGAGGCTGGACTGGCTTGTAGTGAGTACCAAGGGGTACTTGCACCTTGCACCAGGCCCAGTTATCCCTTATTAGTGTATAGGGTGTCTAGCAGTTTAGGCTGATAGATAATGGTAGCTTAGCAGAGCAGCTTAGGCTGGACTAGGAGACGTGTGAAGCTACTACAGTACCACTTAGTGTCATATGCACAATATCATAAGAAAACACAATACACAGTTATACTAAAAATAAAGGTACTTTATTTTTATGACAATATGCCAAAGTATCTTAGAGTGTACCCTCAGTGAGAGGATAGGAAATATACACAAGATATATGTACACAATAGCAAAAATATGCAGTATAGTCTTAGAAAACAGTGCAAACAATGTATAGTTACAATAGGATGCAATGGGGAAACATAGGGATAGGGGCAACACAAACCATATACTCCAAAAGTGGAATGCGAACCACGAATGGACCCCAAACCTACGTGACCTTGTAGAGGGTCACTGGGACTATTAGAAAATAGTGAGAGTTAGAAAAATAACCCTCCCCAAGACCCTGAAAAGTGAGTGCAAAGTGCACTAAAGTTCCCCTAAGGACAAAGAAGTCGTGTTAGAGGAATAATGCAGGAAAGACACAAACCAACAATGCAACAACTGTGGATTTCCAATCTAGGGTACCTGTGGAACAAGGGGACCAAGTCCAAAAGTCACAAGCAAGTCGGAGATGGGCAGATGCCCAGGAAATGGCAGCTGCGGATGCAAAGAAGCTTCTACTGGACAGAAGAAGCTGAGGTTTCTGCAGGAACGAAAAGGGCTAGAGACTTCCCCTTTGGTGGACGGATCCCTCTCGCCGTGGAGAGTCGTGCAGAAGTGTTTTCCCGCCGAAAGAACGCCAACAAGCCTTGCTAGCTGCAAATCGTGCGGTTAGCGTTTTTGGGCACTGCTGTGGCCCTGGAGGGACCAGGAGGTCGCAAATTGGACCAGGAGAGAGAGGGGACGTCGAGCAAGACAAGGAGCCCTCTCAGCAGCAGGTAGCACCCGGAGAATTGCCAGAAACAGGCACTACAAGGATGCGTGAAACGGTGCTCACCCGAAGTCGCACAAAGAAGTCCCACGTCGCCGGAGAACAACTTAGGAGGTCGTGCAATGCAGGTTAGAGTGCCGTGGACCCAGGCTGGACTGTGCACAAAGGATTTCCGCCAGAAGTGCACGGAGGCCGGAGTAGCTGCAAAAGTCGCGGTTCCCAGCAATGCAGTCTAGCGAGGTGAGGCAAGGACTTACCTCCACCAAACTTGGACTGAAGAGTCACTGGACTGTGGGGGCCACTTGGACAGAGTTGCTGGATTCGAGGGACCTCGCTCGTCGTGCTGAGAGGAGACCCTAGGGACCGGTAATGCAGCTTTTTGGTGCCTGCGGTTGCAGGGGGAAGATTCCGTCGACCCACGGGAGATTTCTTTGGAGCTTCTGGTGCAGAGAGGAGGCAGACTACCCCCACAGCATGCACAAACAGGAAAACAGTCGAGAAGGCGGCAGGATCAGCGTTACAGAGTTGCAGTAGTCGTTTTAGCTACTTTGTTGCAGTTTTGCAGGCTTCCAGCGCGGTCAGCAGTCGATTCCTTATCAGAAGGTGAAGAGAGAGATGCAGAGGAACTCGGCTGAGCTCTTGCATTCGTTATCTAAAGTTTCCCCAAAGACAGAGACCCTAAATAGCCAGAAAAGAGGGTTTGGCTACCTAGGAGAGAGGATAGGCTAGCAACACCTGAAGGAGCCTATCACAAGGAGTCTCTGACGTCACCTGGTGGCACTGGCCACTCAGAGCAGTCCAGTGTGCCAGCAGCACCTCTGTTTCCAAGATGGCAGAGGTCTGAAGCACACTGGAGGAGCTCTGGACACCTCCCAGGGGAGGTGCAGGTCAGGGGAGTGGTCACTCCCCTTTCCTTTGTCCAGTTTCGCGCCAGAGCAGGGCTAAGGGGACCCCTGAACCGGTGTAGACTGGCTTATGCAGAATTGGGCACATCTGTGCCCAACAAAGCATTTCCAGAGGCTGGGGGAGGCTACTCCTCCCCTGCCTTCACACCATTTTCCAAAGGGAGAGGGTGTCACACCCTCTCTCAGAGGAAGTTCTTTGTTCTGCCATCCTGGGCCAGGCCTGGCTGGACCCCAGGAGGGCAGATGCCTGTCTGAGGGGTTGGCAGCAGCAGCAGCTGCAGTGAAACCCCAGGAAGGGCAGTTTGGCAGTACCAGGGTCTGTGCTACAGACCACTGGGATCATGGGATTGTGCCAACTATGCCAGGATGGCATAGAGGGGGCAATTCCATGATCACAGACATGTTACATGGCCATATTCGGAGTTACCTTTGTGAAGCTACATATAGGTAGTGACCTATATGTAGTGCACGCGTGTAATGGTGTCCCCGCACTCACAAAGTTCAGTGAATTGGCTCTGAACAATGTGGGGGCACCTTGGCTAGTGCCAGGGTGCCCTCACACTAAGTAACTTTGCACCTAACCTTTACCAGGTAAAGGTTAGACATATAGGTGACTTATAAGTTACTTAAGTGCAGTGTAAAATGGCTGTGAAATAACGTGGACGTTATTTCACTCAGGCTGCAGTGGCAGGCCTGTGTAAGAATTGTCAGAGCTCCCTATGGGTGGCAAAAGAAATGCTGCAGCCCATAGGGATCTCCTGGAACCCCAATACCCTGGGTACCTCAGTACCATATACTAGGGAATTATAAGGGTGTTCCAGTAAGCCAATGTAAATTGGTAAAATGGTCACTAGCCTGTTAGTGACAATTTGGAAAGAAATGAGAGAGCATAACCACTGAGGTTCTGATTAGCAGAGCCTCAGTGAGACAGTTAGTCACTACACAGGTAACACATTCAGGCACACTTATGAGCACTGGGGCCCTGGGTTACCAGGGTCCCAGTGACACATACAACTAAAACAACATATATACAGTGAAAAATGGGGGTAACATGCCAGGCAAGATGGTACTTTCCTACACAACCCCCCCCCAAACGAAGGACAATAAGACTAGCCATGACCTGATGAGTCTTCATTGTCTAAGTGGAAATATCTGGAGAGTCCATCTGCATTGGAGTGGCTACTCCCAGGTCTATGTTCCACTGTATAGTCCATTCCCTGTAGGGATATGGACCACCTCAACAATTTAGGATTTTCACCTTTCATTTGTTTTAGCCAAAGTAGAGGTTTGTGGTCTGTCTGAACAATGAAGTGAGCGCCAAACAGGTATGGCCTCAACTTCTTCAGAGCCCAGACCACAGCAAAGGCCTCCCTCTCAATGGCAGACCAACGCTTTTCTCTAGGGGTCAACCTCCTACTAATAAAAGCAACAGGTTGATCCTGGCCCTCAGAATTAAGTTGTGATAGGACTGCCCCTACTCCTAATTCAGATGCATCAGTTTGGACATAGAATTTTTTAGAGTAACAAGGGCTTTTCAGGACAGGTGCAGAGCACATGGCCTGCTTCAGCTCCTCAAAAGCTTTCTGACAGTTTGCTGTCCATAATACCTTTTTAGGCATCTTTTTGGAAGTGAGGTCATTAAGAGGGGCTGCAATGGAGCCATAGTTCTTAATGAACCTCCTGTAATACCCAGTGAGGCCTAGGAAGGCTCTCACCTGAGTCTGAGTGGTAGGGGAAACCCAATCAATAATTGTTTGGATTTTCCCCTGTAGTGGTGCAATCTGTTCCCCACCAACAAGGTGTCCCAGATAAACCACCTTCCCCTGCCCTATCTGGCACTTTGAAGCCTTGATAGTGAGGCCTGCCTTCTGCAGGGCCTCCAAAACTTTCCATAGGTGGACCAGGTGATCATCCCAGCTGGAGCTAAAGACAGCTATATCGTCCAAATATGCTGCACTGAAAGCTTCCAGCCCTTGCAGGACTGTGTTCACCAACCTTTGAAAAGTGGCAGGTGCATTTTTCAAACCAAAAGGCATTACAGTAAACTGGTAATGGCCTCCAATGGTTGAAAATGCAGTCTTAGGTTTAGCATCTTCTGACAATTTGATCTGCCAATACCCTGCAGTCAAATCAAAAGTGCTTAGATACTTGGCAGATGCCAGTGTATCTATGAGCTCATCTGCCCTGGGTATAGGGTGAGCATCAGTTTTGGTTACCAAGTTGAGACCTCTATAGTCTACACAAAACCGCATTTCCTTCTTTCCATCTTTGGAATGCGGATTTGGTACCAGTACCACAGGAGAAGCCCATGGACTGTCAGAGTGCTCAACCACTCCCAGTTCTAACATTTTCTGGACCTCTTGCTTTATGCAGTCCCTGACATGGTCAGGCTGCCTATAGATCTTACTTTTGACAGGTAAACTGTCTCCAGTATCTATAGTGTGCTCACACCAAGAAGTGGTACCTGGCACAGTAGAGAAGAGTTCAGAGAATTGATCTAGGAGGTTTATGCAATTGTCTTTCTGCTCAGCAGTAAGACAATCAGCCAAAACTACACCTTCCACAAGAGCATCTTGTTCTGTGGAAGAGAAGAGATCAGGTAGAGGATCACTGTCTTCTTCCTGTCCATCATCTGTTGCCATGAGCAGGGTGAGATCAGCCCTGTCATAGTAGGGTTTCAGGCGGTTTACATGGAGTACCCTAAGGGGACTCCTTGCAGTGCCTAAGTCAACTAAATAGGTGACTTCACCCTTTTTCTCAACAATTGTGTGGGGACCACTCCATTTATCTTGGAGTGCTCTTGGGGCCACAGGCTCCAAGACCCACACTTTCTGCCCTGGTTGGTACTGAACCAAAACAGCCTTCTGATCATGCCATTGCTTCTGGAGCTCTTGGCTGGCCTGAAGGTTTTTACTGGCCTTTTTCATGTACTCAGCCATTCTTGATCTGAGGCCAAGTACATAATCCACAATATCCTGCTTAGGAGCTTTTAAAGGTTGTTCCCAACCCTCCTTTACAAGTGTGAGTGGACCCCTAACAGGGTGTCCAAAAAGAAGTTCAAAGGGGCTGAAGCCCACTCCTTTCTGGGGTACCTCCCTGTAGGCAAAAAGGAGGCATGGTAGAAGGATATCCTATCTCCTGCGGAGTTTTTCAGGGAGACCCATAATCATGCCTTTGAGAGTTTTATTAAATCTCTCCACCAGTCCATTTGTTTGTGGATGATAGGGTGTTGTGAACTTGTAAGTTACACCACACTCCTTCCACATGGCCTTTAAGTATGCAGACATGAAATTGCTTCCCCTGTCTGATACTACTTCCTTTGGGAAGCCCACCCTAGAAAATATTCCCAGGAGGGCCTTTGCCACTGCAGGTGCTGTAGTGGTCCTTAAAGGAATTGCTTCAGGGTATCTTGTGGCATGGTCCACTACCACCAAGATAAACCTATTGCCTGAAGCAGTAGGAGGGTCAAGGGGGCCAACTATGTCAACCCCTACCCTTTCAAAGGGAACCCCAACCACAGGCAGTGGGATAAGGGGTGCCTTTGGGGTGCCACCTGTCTTGCCACTGGCTTGACAGGTTTCACAGGACTTACAAAATTCCTTTGTGTCCTCAGACATTCTAGGCCAATGAAACAGGGGAACAAGCCTGTCCCAAGTTTTCATTTGTCCTAGATGCCCAGCTAGGGGAATGTAATGTGCCAGTGTTAGGAGGAACTTTCTGTACTCCTGAGGAATCACTAATATCCTGGCAGCTCCAGGTTTAGGATCCCTATGCTCAGTGTACAAGAGGTTGTCCTCCCAGTAAACTCTGTGAGAGTCACTGACATCCCCATTAGCCTGTTTGACAGCTTGCTGTCTGAGACCCTCTAATGTGGGACAGGTTTGCTGTGCCACACTCAGCTCCTCCCTGGCAGGCCCCCCTTCAGCCAAAAGCTCAGCAGTGTCTGCTTCCAGCTCCTCTGGTGTAGGTTCTGCACAGGGAGGGAATTCTTCTTCCTCAGAAGTTGAATCCACTGTAGAGGGAGGGATAGTAGGAAGTGGTTTGCTTCTACTAGCCCTAGCTTTAGGGAGCACTTGGTCCATTGTTCCAGGATCCAAGCTTCCCTGTCCTTTTTGCTTTTTGGCCTGAGCCCTTGTCAAAGCAAAAATATGCCCTGGGATGCCCAGCATTGCTGCATGGGCCTCCAACTCCACATCTGACCAAGCTGATGTCTCCAAATCATTCCCTAATAGACAGTCTACAGGTAAATCTGAAGCTACCACAACTTTCTTTGGACCAGTAACCCCCCCCCAGTTGAGATTAACAACAGCCATGGGGTGGCTAAGTGTGTTGTTGTGAGCATCGGTTACTTGGTACTGGTGACCAAGTAGGTGTTGTTCAGGGTGGACCAGTTTCTCTATGACCATAGTCACACTGGCTCCAGTGTCCCTGTAGGCCTGAACCTCAACACCATTTATTAGGGGTAGCTGCTTGTACTTATCCATATTAAGGGGACAAGCAACTAAGGTGGCTAAATCAATAGCCCCCTCAGAGACTAACACAGCCTCTGTGGCCTCCCTAACAAGGCCAACCCCAACTAAGTTACCAATAGTGAGCCCAGCTACTCCCTTGGATTGGCTATTAGTAGGTTTGCTCCCACCACCACTGCTATTAGTAGGGACACTAGGGGTAGCAGTAGGGGATGTAGTGGTAGGAGCATTGGTGCCTTTCTTTGGACAACTGGGATCTGTTGTCCAATGGCCTTTTATTTTACATAAATAGCACCATGGTTTATTTTCCTTGTTCTGATTAAAAGAGGATTTGGGCCCACCACCCCCACCAGAGTGTTTTTGTGGGCCTGATGAAGACTCATTTTTAGATTTGTCCCCACCCTTGTCAGAAGACTTACCATCCTTCTTTTTGTTGCCATCTTTGTCACCCCCTGTATGAACTTTTCTGTTCACTCTTGTTCTGACCCATTTGTCTGCCTTCTTTCCCAATTCTTGGGGAGAGGTCAGATCAGAGTCCACCAAGTACTGGTGCAACAAATCAGACACACAATTATTAAGAATATGCTCTCTCAGGATCAAGTTATACAGGCTGTCATAATCAGTAACTTTACTGCCATGTAACCACCCCTCCAAGGCCTTCACTGAATGGTCAATGAAATCAACCCAGTCTTGTGAATACTCCTTTTTGGTCTCTCTGAACTTTATCCTGTATTGTTCAGTGGTTAAGCCATAACCATCCAGGAGTGCATTCTTAAGAACTTGGAAATTATTAGCATCATTTTCTTTCACAGTAAGGAGCCTATCCCTACCTTTTCCACTAAATGATAGCCATAGGATAGCAGCCCACTGCCTTTGAGGGACATCCTGTACAACACAGGCCCTCTCAAGTGCAGCAAACCACTTGTTAATGTCATCCCCCTCCTTATAAGGGGGAACTATCTTGTGCAGATTCCTGGAATCATGCTCTTTTGCAGGATGACTATGGGGAATACTGCTGCTGCCACCATGGGTTTCTAAACCCAACTTCTGTCTTTCCTTCTCTAGTTCAAAAGACTGTCAATCTAAATCCAGCTGTTGCTTTTTAAGCTTCAGTCTGGTTTGTTACACCCTCAACTTATTGAGTTCCCTCTCTAACATTCTGTCATCAGGGTTGGTGGGAGGGACATTCCTAGATACAGAGGTATGATGGGAATGAACAGAAGGAGACCTGTCCCTTACAGAAGCCACCCTAACAGCTTGGCTAACAGAAACATTACTACCAGTATGGTGAGAATAAATGCTTTTGCTATGATGTGAGACAACACTATTTGTATGGTGTGGCTCATCATCATTACCAACTATGCTAGACTGTCTAGTAATGGGCAGGCTAGGAAGTTTCTTTCCTGAATCTTTTCCTGGGGGCGTCCCTGAATCAGATTGGGAACTATTAGGTACTTTTTCAACAGATGGGGCACCTATAGCCTTATCTTGTTCTCTAAACATGTTAACTAACAGTTCCAAGGAAGGATTCTTCCCTACACTCAAACCTCTCTCTATGCAGAGACTCCTTGCTCCTTTCCAGCTAAGGTGATCATATGCAAGTTTGGACAGATCAACATTTTGGCCTGTGCCAGACATTTTTAGAGAGAGTTAAAGTGATAGAAAAAGAGAAAAAAGTTTGTCAGAGCTTTTAGAAAGACAGAGAAAAAAACTTTTTAAACTTTTAAGAACTTTTTGAAAGTTTAGAAGTACTTTTCAGCACTTAGAAAAGAGTGAAAAGAGGAAATGCAAAACTTTTTGGCTATGTGTATATACACTGACCTTCTTTTGTATATTTTTCTCTTATGAAAAGTACAATGACAAGAGTGGTAAGTAGTCTCAAAGCACTTATCCCACCGCTGCACAACCAATGTAGGAGGCTGGACTGGCTTGTAGTGAGTACCAAGGGGTACTTGCACCTTGCACCAGGCCCAGTTATCCCTTATTAGTGTATAGGGTGTCTAGCAGCTTAGGCTGATAGATAATGGTAGCTTAGCAGAGCAGCTTAGGCTGAACTAGGAGACGTGTGAAGCTACTACAGTACCACTTAGTGTCATATGCACAATATCATAAGAAAACACAATACACAGTTATACTAAAAATAAAGGTACTTTATTTTTATGACAATATGCCAAAGTATCTTAGAGTGTACCCTCAGTGAGAGGATAGGAAATATACACAAGATATATGTACACAATAGCAAAAATATGCAGTATAGTCTTAGAAAACAGTGCAAACAATGTATAGTTACAATAGGATGCAATGGGGAAACATAGGGATAGGGGCAACACAAACCATATACTCCAAAAGTGGAATGCGAACCACGAATGGACCCCAAACCTACGTGACCTTGTAGAGGGTCGCTGGGACTATTAGAAAATAGTGAGAGTTAGAAAAATAACCCTCCCCAAGACCCTGAAAAGTGAGTGCAAAGTGCACTAAAGTTCCCCTAAGGACAAAGAAGTCGTGTTAGAGGAATAATGCAGGAAAGACACAAACCAACAATGCAACAACTGTGGATTTCCAATCTAGGGTACCTGTGGAACAAGGGGACCAAGTCCAAAAGTCACAAGCAAGTCGGGGATGGGCAGATGCCCAGGAAATGGCAGCTGCGGGTGCAAAGAAGCTTATACTGTACAGAAAAAGCTGAGGTTTCTGCAGGAACGAAAAGGGCTAGAGACTTCCCCTTTGGTGGACGGATCCCTCTCGCCGTGGAGAGTCGTACAGAAGTGTTTTCCCGCCGAAAGAACGCCATCAAGCCTTGCTAGCTGCAAATCGTGCGGTTAGCGTTTTTGGACGCTGCTGTGGCCCTGGAGGGACCAGGAGGTCGCAAATTGGACCAGGAGAGAGAGGGGACGTCGAGCAAGACAAGGAGCCCTCTCAGCAGCAGGTAGCACCCGGAGAAGTGCCAGAAACAGGCACTACGAGGATGCGTGAAACGGTGCTCACCCGAAGTCGCACAAAGAAGTCCCACGTCGCCGGAGAACAACTTAGGAGGTCGTGCAATGCAGGTTAGAGTGCCGTGGACCCAGGCTGGACTGTGCACAAAGGATTTCCGCCAGAAGTGCACGGAGGCCGGAGTAGCTGCAAAAGTCGCGGTTCCCAGCAATGCAGTCTAGCGAGGTGAGGCAAGGACTTACCTCCACCAAACTTGGACTGAAGAGTCACTGGACTGTGGGGGCCACTTGGACAGAGTTGCTGGATTCGAGGGACCTCGCTCCTCGTGCTGAGAGGAGACCCAAGGGACCGGTAATGCAGCTTTTTGGTGCCTGCGGTTGCAGGGGGAAGATTCCATCGACCCACGGGAGATTTCTTCGGAGCTTCTGGTGCAGAGAGGAGGCAGACTACCCCCACAGCATGCACAAACAGGAAAACAGTCGAGAAGGTGGCAGGATCAGCGTTACAGAGTTGCAGTAGTCGTCTTAGCTACTTTGTTGCAGTTTTGCAGGCTTCCAGCGCGGTCAGCAGTCGATTCCTTATCAGAAGGTGAAGAGAGAGATGCAGAGGAACTCGGCTGAGCTCTTGCATTCGTTATCTAAAGTTTCCCCAGAGACAGAGACCCTAAATAGCCAGAAAAGAGGGTTTGGCTACCTAGGAGAGAGGATAGGCTAGCAACACCTGAAGGAGCCTATCACAAGGAGTCTCTGACGTCACCTGGTGGCACTGGCCACTCAGAGCAGTCCAGTGTGCCAGCAGCACCTCTGTTTCCAAGATGGCAGAGGTCTGGAGCACACTGGAGGAGCTCTGGACACCTCCCAGGGGAGGTGCAGGTCAGGGGAGTGGTCACTCCCCTTTCCTTTGTCCAGTTTCGCACCAGAGCAGGGCTAAGGGGTCCCCTGAACCGGTGTAGACTGGCTTATGCAGAATTGGGCACATCTGTGCCCAACAAAGCATTTCCAGAGGCTGGGGGAGGCTACTCCTCCCCTGCCTTCACACCATTTTCCAAAGGGAGAGGGTGTCACACCCTCTCTCAGAGGAAGTTCTTTGTTCTGCCATCCTGGGCCAGGCCTGGCTGGACCCCAGGAGGGCAGATGCCTGTCTGAGGGGTTGGCAGCAGCTGCAGTGAAACCCCAGGAAGGGCAGTTTGGCAGTACCAGGGTCTGTGCTACAGACCACTGGGATCATGGGATTGTGCCAACTATGCCAGGATGGCATAGAGGGGGCAATTCCATGATCATAGACATGTTACATGGCCATATTCGGAGTTACCATTGTGAAGCTACATATAGGTAGTGACCTATATGTAGTGCACGTGTGTAATAGTGTCCCCGCACTCACAAAGTTCAGTGAATTGGCTCTGAACAATGTGGGGGCACCTTGGCTAGTGCCAGGGTGCCCTCACACTAAGTAACTTTGCACCTAACCTTTACCAGGTAAAGGTTAGACATATAGGTGACTTATAAGTTACTTAAGTGCAGTGTAAAATGGCTGTGAAATAACGTGGACGTTATTCCACTCAGGCTGCAGTGGCAGGCCTGTGTAAGAATTGTCAGAGCTCCCTATGGGTGGCAAAAGAAATGCTGCAGCCCATAGGGATCTCCTGGAGCCCCAATACCCTGGGTACCTCAGTACCATATACTAGGGAATTATAAGGGTGTTCCAGTAAGCCAATGTAAATTGGTAAAATGGTCACTAGCCTGTTAGTGACAATTTGGAAAGAAAGGAGAGAGCATAACCACTGAGGTTCTGATTAGCAGAGCCTCAGTGAGACAGTTAGTCACTACACAGGTAACACATTCAGGCACACTTATGAGCACTGGGGCCCTGGGTTACCAGGGTCCCAGTGACACATACAACTAAAACAACATATATACAGTGAAAAATGGGGGTAACATGCCAGGCAAGATGGTACTTTCCTACACTGACCAGCAGGATCCCAGTGAGACAGGCAAAAGCATATCGACATACATGTGAAAAATGTGGGTAACATGCCAAGGTAGATGGTACTTTCCTACACACACACCCCAAACGAGGGACAATAAGGCTAACCTTGCCCATATGATTCTTCATTGTCTAAGTGGAAATATCTGGAGAGTCTATCTGCATTGTAGTGGGTACTCCCAGGTCTATATTCCACTGTATACTCCATTCCCTGTATGGAGATGGACCACCTCAACAATTTAGGGTTTTCACCTTTCATTTGTTTACGCATAATAGAGGTTTGTGGTCTGTCTGAGCAATAAAGTGAGTCCCAAACAATTAGGGTCTCAGCTTTATCAGTGCCCAGACCAAAGCAAAGTCCTACCTCTCTATGGCAGACCAACGCTTTTCTCTAGGGGTCAACCTCCTGCTAATAAAAGCAACAGGTTGATCCTGGCCCTCTGAGTTAAGTTGTGATAGTACAGCCCCTGCCCCTAATTCAGAAGCATCTGTTTGGACAATTAATTTTTTGGAGTAGTTTGGGCTCTTCAAGACAGGTGCAGAGCACATTGCCTGCTTCAGCTCCTCAAAAGCTTTTTGACAGCTAGCTGTCCATAATAAATTTTTAAGCATTTTCTTAATGTGAGGTCATTAAGAGGTGCTGCAATGGAGTCATAGTTCTTAACCCCTTCGCTGCCAGGCCCTTTCCCCCTCAGGTGCCAAGCCTTTTTTTGGCTATTTGGGGTAGTTCGCGTTTAGGCCCTCATAACATTTTCTCCACATAAGCTACCCACACCAAATTTGCGTCCTTTTTTCCAACAGCCTGGGGATTCTAGAGGTACCCAGACTTTGTGGGTTGCCCTGAGGGAGACCAAGAAATTAGCCAAAATACAGTGAAAATTTTAGTTTTTTTTAAAAAATGGGGAAAAAGGGCTGCAGAAGAAGGCTTGTGTTTTTTCCCCTGAAACTGTCATCAACAAAGGGTTTACGGTGATGAAATCACCATCTTCCCAGCTTTCAGGAACATGCAGAGTTGAATGAGAAAACCCAATTTTTCAACACAATTTTGACATTTTACTGGGACATTTCCCATTTTTACTATTTTTTGTGCTTTCAGCCTCCTTCCAGTTAGTGACAGAAACGGGTAAGAAACCAATGCTGAGTACAAGAAAGCTAAACATTTCTGAAAAGTAGACAAAATTCTGAATTCAGCAAGGGGTCATTCGTGTAGATCCTACAGGTGTTTCTACAGAAAACTAGAGCTGAAATAAAAGAATATTGAAATTGAGGTGAAAAAGACAGCCATTTTTCTCCACGTTTTACTCTGTAACGTTTTCCTGCTATGTCAGATTTTTGAAAGCAATATACCATTACGTCTGCTGGACTCTTCTGGTTGCGGGGATATATAGGGCTTGTAGGTTCATCAAGAACCCTAGGTACCCAGAGCCAATAAATGAGCTGCACCTTGCAATGGGTTTTCATTCTATACCAGGTATACAACAATTAATTTGCTGAAATATAAAAAGTGAAAAATAGGTATCAAGAAAACCTTTGTATTTCCAAAATGGGCACAAGATAAGGTGTTGAGAAGCAATGGTTATTTGCACAACTCTGAATTCCGGGGTGCCCATACTATCATGTGAGTTACAGGACATTTCTCAATTAGACGTATTTTTTACACACTGTCTTACATTTGGAAGGAAAAATTGTAGAGAAAGACGAGGGGCAATAACACTTGTTTTGCTATTCTGTGTTCCCCCAAGTCTCCCGATAAAAATGGTACCTCACTTGCGTGGTTAGGCCAACTGCTTGCGACAGGAAACACAAAATGGACACATCACATTTCACATTGAAATCTGATATGTTTTTTGGAAAGTGCCTGGCTGTAGATTTTGGCCTGTGGCTCAACCGGCACCTAGGGAAAACTAGCAAACCTGTGCATTTTTGGGAACTAGACACCGAGGGGAATCCAAGATGGGGTGACTTGTGGGGCTCTGACCAGGTTCTGTTACCCAGCATCCTTTGCAAACCCCAAAATTTGGCCAAAAAAACACTTTTTCCTCTCATTTCGGTGACAGAAAGTTCTGGATTCTTAGAGGAGCCACGAATTCCCTTCTACCCAGTGTTGCCCCAAGTCTTCTGATAAAAATGGTACCTCGCTTGTGTGGGTAGGCTGAGCGCCCGCAAAAGGAAATGCCCCAAAACACAACGTGGACACATCACATTTTCACAAAGAAAACAGAACTGTTTTTTACAAAGTATCTAGCTATGAATTTTGGCCTCTGGCTCAGCCGGCACCTGGGGAAATCTTGCAAACCTGCACATTTCTGAAAACTAGATACCTATGGGAATCCAAGATGGGGTGACTTGTGGGGCTCTGACCAGGTTCTGTTACCCAGAATCCTTTGCAAACCTCAAAATTTGGCCAAAAAAACCCTTTTTTCACTCTTTTCGGTGACAGAACGTTCTGGAATCTAATAGGAGACACGAATTTCCTTCCATCCAGCATTCCACCAAGTCTCCCGATAAAAATGGTACCTCACTTGTGTGGGTAGGCCTAGTGCCCACGAAAGGAAACGCCCCAAAACACAAAGTGGACACATCACATTTTCACAAAGAAAACAGAGCCTTATAAAATGCCTAGCTGTGGATTTTGGCATCTAGCTCAGCCGGCACCTGGGGAAACCTAGCAAACCTGTGCATTTTTTTAAACTAGACACCTAGGGGAATCCAAGATGGGGTGACTTGTGGGGCTCTGACCAGGTTCTGTTACCCAGAATCCTTTGCAGACCTCAAAATTTGGCCAAAAAAAACACTTTTTCCTCTCATTTCGGTGACAGAAAGTTCTGGAATCTGAGAACAGCCACAAATTTCCTTCCACCCAGCGTTCCCCCAAGTCTCCCGATAAGAATGGTACCTCACTTGTGTGGGTAGGCCGAGCGCCCGCGAAAGGAAGTGCCCCAAAACACAACATGGATATATCACATTTTCACAAAGAAAACAGAGCTGTTTTTTACAAAGTGCCTAGCTGTGGATGTTGGCCTCTAGCTCAGCCAGCACCTAGGGAAATCTTGCAAACCTGCACATTTTTGAAAACTAGATACCTACGGGAATCCAAGATGGGGTGACTTGTGGGGCTGTCACCAGGTTCTGTTACCCAGAATCCTTTGCAGACCTCAAAAGTTGGCCAAATAAACACTTTTTCCTCTCATTTTGGCGACAGAAAGTTCTGGAATCTGAGAGGAGCCACAAATTTCCTTCCACCCAGCGTTCCCCCAAGTCTCCCAGTAAGAATGGTACGTCACTTGTGTGGGTGGGCCGAGTGCCCGTGAAAGGAAATGCCCCAAAACACAACGTGGACACAGCACATTTTCACAAAGAAAAGAGAGCTGTTTTTTACAAAGTGCCTAGCTGTGAATTTTGGCCTCTAGCTCACCCGGCACCTGAGGAAACCTAGCAAACCTGCACATTTTTTAAAACTAGACACTTAGGGGAATCCAAGAAGGGGTGACTTTTGGGGCTCTGACCAGGTTCTGTTACCCAGAATCCTTTGCAAACCTCACAATTTGGCCAAAAAACACTTTTTCCTCTATTTCGGTGACAGAAAGTTCTGGAATCTGAAAGCAGCCACAGATTTCCTTCCACCCAGCGTTCCCCAAAGTCTCCCGATAAAAATGGTACCTCACTTGTGTGGGTAGGCCTAGCGCCCGCGAAAGGAAATGCCCCAAAACATAACATGGACACATCACATTTTCACAAAGAAAACAGAGCTGTTTTTTAACAAAGTGACTAGCTGTGGAGTTTGGCCTCTAGCTCAGCCGGCACCTGGGGAAACCTAGCAAATCAGCGCATTTTTGAAAACTAGAGACCTAGGGGAATCCAAGATGAGGTGACTTGTGGGGCTTTGACCAGGTTCTGTTACCCAGAATCCTTTGCATACCTCACAAATTGGCCCAAAAAACATTTTTACCTCTCATTTCGGTGACAGAAAGTTCTGGAATCCGAGAGAAGCCACAAATTTCCTTCCACCCAGCGTTCCCCAAAGTCTCGCAATAAAAATGGTACCTCACTTGTGTGGGTAGGCCTTGCGCCCGCGAAAGGAAACACCCCAAAACACAGCGTGGACACATCACATTTTCACAAAGAAAACAGAGCTGTTTTTTACAAAGTGCCTAGCTGTGGATTTTGGCCTCTAGCTCAGCCGGCACCTGGGGAAACCTAGCAAACATGTCCTTTTTATAAAACTAGATACCTAGGGGAATCCAAGATGGGGTGACTTGTGGGGCTCTCACCAGGTTCTGTTACCCAGAATCCTTTGCAAACCTCAAACATTGGCCCCAAAGATTTTTTTCCCTCATTTCGGTGACAGAAAGTTCTGGAATCCGAGAGGAGCCACAAATTTCCTTCCACCCAGCGTTCCCCCAAGTCTCCCGATAAAAATGGTACCCCACTTGTGTGGGTAACCCTAGCGCCCGCAAAAGGAAATGCCCCGAAACACAACGTGGACACATCACATTTTCACAAAGTAAACAGAGCTGTCTTTTACAAAGTGCCCAGCTGTGAATTTTGGCCTCTAGCTCAGCCAGCACCTGCGGAAATATTGCAAACCTGCACATTTTTTTAAACTAGATGCCTACGGGAATCCAAAATGGGGTGACTTGTGGGGCTCTCACCAGGTTCTGTTACCCAGAATCCGTTGCAAACCTCAAAATGTGGCCAAAAAAACTATTTTTCCTCTCATTTGGGTGACAGACAGTTCTGGAATCTGAGAGGAGCCACACATTTCCTTCCACTCGGCGTTCCCCCAAGTCTGCCGATAAAAATGGTACCTCACTTGTGTGGGTAGGCCGAGCGCCCGTGAAAGGAAATGCCCCAAAACACAACGTGGACACAGCTAATTTTCACAAAGAAAAGAGAGCTGTTTTTTACAAAGTGCCTAGCTGTGAATTTAGGCCTCTAGCTCACCCGGCACCTGGGGAAACCTAGCAAACCTGCACATTTTTTAAAACTAGACACCTAGGGGAATCCAAGATGGGGTGACTTTTGGGGCTCTGATCAGGTTCTGTTACCCAGAATCCTTTGCAAACCTAAAAATTTGGCCAAAAAACCACTTTTTCCTCTCATTTCGGTGACAGAAAGTTCTGGAATCTGAGAGGAGCCACACATTTCCTTCCACCCAGCTTTCCCCCAAGTCTCCCAATAAAAATGGTACCTCACTTGTGTGGGTGGCCCAGGTGCCTGCAACAGAAAAATGCCAAAAACCTGTAGAGATTGAAGGGATAGCACAGCGATTTGATAAGCACATATTTTTCTTTTATACATCTTTTAGGCTGACTCTGCTTTGGGGACCCACACAAGTGAGGTATCATTTTATTTGGCAGACTGAGGGGAACTCTGGGTGGTAGGAAATTTGTGCTGCAGCGGTGATCCTATAAAGAAAAGTGAGGAAAATATGCTTTTTTAAGCAAATGTTGAGGTTTGCAGAGGAGTCTGGGTAAGAAAGTGTTGGGGGATCTAAGCAAGCCACACCTCCTTGAACTCCTTGGGGTGTCTATTTTTATAACATGTCTGGGTTGGTAAGGGAAGAAGGCCGCACCCGGGACCAAAAACATAGGTGCCCACCCAAACACAGGTAGTTTTGCAATAGTTACATTTGATGTGTCCACCTACTTATGTGTTGTTCCAAACACTAAAATTGTGAAAAGAAACGCACTTTGGTTATGTTAAAAAGACCCCTCACCCACCAACCAAGTTGGTGGCATGCTTCATCATTGGGGTCCCACCCAAGACACCTAGCATGTCACAGGTGTGCTGTGACGCCTGATTACAGCGGAGCAGGTTTTGTCATTTTTACCACACGGACTAGTTGGATTTGGCACGAGGGTGAGTGATGGTTCAGTGGATCAAATTTTGTTAACAAGAGATTTCACAAAAATGAAATGCACTGTTAATAACTGAAAGGCCAAAAAACTGAACCAATGATTCACAGCTCGTGAGATGTAAAGCCACGACAAGGCACCAACCGCTTTACAGTCCATTCACGCACCTTCCATACATGACATGCACAAGACCATTCACGCCGCCAGCCATGGGCCCAGCACATTACAACACTTGCATCGACAGACAGCACCACTCAAGGGCCCATCACTTTCATACGCCCACATGCCTGATACAGCAATCACACCAGCTGATGAGTGTGTGGACTGGCCTTTGGCTGGCACTGCCAGCCAAGCGCCACCCCACTCACACCGCCAGCCAAGCGCCACCCCACTCACACCACCAGCCAAGTGCCTACCCACTCAAACCGCCAGCCAAGCGCCACCCCACTCACACCACCAGCCAAGTGCCACCCCACTCACACCGCCAGCCAAGCGCCACCCCACTCACACCACCAGCCAAGCGCCACCCCACGCACATTGCCAGCCAAGCGCAATCCCACTCACACCGCCAGCCAAGCACCACCGCACGCACACCGCCATCACTTTTATTTTGTTTTTAAACAACAAAGAAATCACTAATTATAAATAAGTACAAAACTACAAACACAAAAGCTCTAACTGAATACATGACAGTAATGGCAACTGTGAAACTGAACATATAAAAATATAAAACAGCAGTTTAGGCTCACGGAATTTCCCAATAATTCTTCTGTGTGTGGTAGCTCCTGAAACAGCCACCCACGCACAGCCCAGGCTTTGAAGGACAATCAGGGCAGTACATCCTAGTCTCCTTCCTGATATCTCTTCGAGCACAGACTCTACATCTCTTAGCAGGAAAGTTTTTTTTGGTGCGCTCAGCAAAGTAACGATCTTTCAATCTAGCCACATCCTCCGCCACTGCTTCTCTAGGAACTCTTGCCTGTTCCAGCACAGCAAGGCTCACTATGATAGACTCCTGAAATTTCACAAATGTAATCCTTGACTCTGGAGAACTATGTTTGAAGACAACAAAAGCATTAAAAGTTGCCAAGTGGAACCAGTGAATCGCTAATTTCTTATACCAAACATAAGACTTACGAGCAGCAGTGTAAGGTTCCAACCTCTGATCTACTGTATCAACACCATCCATGTGCTTATTATAGTCTAAAATGCACACAGGTTTGCGCATTTTGGCAACCTGACCCCAAACAGCCACAGGTGAAGTACTCTCATCACGAATGATACTTTGCATGTACACGTCCCTCCTGTCTACAAATTTCAGAGCTAGCAGCTCATCATTCCGCAAGGCACTGCACTGTCCCTTCTCAAGTTTTTTACAGACAAGCTCTCTTGGATAGCCTTTCCAATTAGAGCAGATTGTGCCACAAGCAACAGTGTCCACTCTGAACAACTCCTTGAACAACTGAACTCCAGTGTAGAAGTTATCTACATTTAAATGGTGATCTTTGTTAAACAGTCGTCTACCAAGTTCCCACACAATTTTCTCACTAACTCCAAAAGTGGGTGGACAACCGGGGGGGTCAATATTGGAATCCCTACCGGTGTAGACCTGTAAATTATAAACATATCCTGTACTAGTTTCAGACAGCATATACATCTTAATTCCATACCATGCCCTCTTGCTAGGAATGTACTGCCTAAAAAACAAACAACCCTTGAACAGGACCAAAGATTAATCTACAGATATTTCTTTGCCTGGAACATATATCGCTGAAAACCGATCTACCAAATGATCAAGGACAGGTCTAATCTTAAAAAGACGGTCAGAATCAGGGTGATCTCGTAGCAAGGCTAAAGCATTATCTACAAAAAGCAACATCCGAAGAAGAAGCTCATACCGGTTACAACTCATGATGGCAGGAAATATAGCAGTTGCCATCAAGGGACTGGTAGACCAATATGAAGACAGTGATGGCTTCCTTATCAGCCCCATCAAAAAAGTTAAACTCAAAAACTTTTTCAACTCTTCCAGATTTGTGGGAATCCACCGGCTAGCTCTAGAGTGTGGCCTAAGTCTGGCAGCGTTGTCGCTCAGATACTCCTCTGCATACAAATTAGTCGGCTCAACAATCTCTTCCAAAAGATGTTGGGGGTCATTCCGACCCCGGTGGGCGGCGGGCGCCGCCCGCTGGGCGGAGACCGCCAAAAGACCGCACTGCGGTCAAATGACCGCGGCGGTCATTCTGACTTTCCCGCTGGGCCGGCGGGCGATCTCCAAAAGATCGCCCGCCGGCCCAGCGGGAAAGCCCCTGCAAAGAGGAAGCCGGCTCCGAATGGAGCCGGCGGATTTGCAGGGGTGCGACGGGTGTAGTGGCACCCATCGCGATTTTCAGTGTCTGCAAAGCAGACACTGAAAATCTTTGTGGGGCCCTGTTAGGGGGCCCCTGCACTGCCCATGCCAGTGGCATGGGCAGTGCAGGGGCCTCCAGGGGCCCCACGACACCCGTTCCCGCCATCCTGTTCCTGGCAGTAAAAACCACCAGGAACAGGATGGCGGGAAGGGGGTCGGAATCCCCATGGCGGCGCTGATGGAGGATTCTCTGGGCCAGGGTTAAACCAGCGGAAAACCGCCGGTTCCCCTTTTCTGACCGCAGCGGTGAATGGCCCAGGAAGCACCGCCAGCCTGTTGACAGAATGACCCCCATTGTCCATAAACAACTCAAAAAAGTTGACGGGCAAAAGGTTTTCCATATTAAATCGACACCCTGGGAAACCAGTAAACGCAGGCAACTGTGGCTGGTCCATGTTTGGTGCAACCCAAGTGTCAGGTCTTCCAATGGGAAGCCTTTCAGCCACTGGCTCCTGCACCATTGGCACATCATTGTCCTCCTCTAAAACAGGGCCTTCATCAGCACTGAGAGTGGCTTCATCATCAGATGATTCCTCTCTGACAGAAAATTCACTTCCAGAATCTTACACTTCCTCCTCTGCCTCAGATGCAGAGTCAGTCTCATAATCATGGTCAGAAGACGACTCAAAATGCACACCATCAACCCGCTGAGCGGTCATCCTCCGGCTAGCCATGATCCTTCCTACAAAAATTAACTGGACAAATGCACCACCAACAACCAGCACTGTGTAAGATAAGTAACAAACAAAGTGTAGCTTTATCACTAAGAGTTATAAACTCAAAAACTATACCGCTCACTTGCCTGAAAAAGCTTGACTCACCAGCACACAGCAATCACCAATGATATCCCACTAAAAAGAAAAAAAAACAAATTAGACATAAGACAACACAATAATCATTGTGCATAAATCTAAAGACAATTTCACGCACTATCCTGCAATCAGTACACCACCTACAAACATGTCATTCATGCATGGCAACAATACCCCTTTGGAGTAAATTTACTTACTTACCTAAAACATGCAACTATGCATACCGCAGGACAACCGCTGCCAAAACTGCAACAAGCCACAGCAATGGAAGCAAAAGCTTTGAACTAGAACAAAAAGAAGAAATAAACTGTTATTATCATAAATGCAAATACTTCGCCAGTTGACAAACACCCCACCACCAACCATTTTTAAATGTTCCCCTGTGTCTAGTGTTCTCTGCTTGGGGCCAGATGGGCCTAAAGAAACTAGGCCAATCTGCCCCCAAGGGGGGCAGAAATGCCATAGAACATATTGCCCCCTTTGGAGGGCGAACCTTACCCAAGGGGCCACCCCCCACACAAAACACACACATGATCCCTGGTGCAAAGTGGATTCTGCCCCCCTTGAGGACAGAGGGGCCTGAAAAAAATAAAATTAGGCCGATCTGCCCCCAAGGGGGGCAGAACTGCCCAATAGTGCTTTCTGTCCCTTGGGGGCCAGCCTTGCCCAAGGGGGCGCACCCCTAACACACAAAAAAAAAAAAAAAGAAAAAAAAATCCCTGTAGTCTTCATGGTTTCTACACAAACTAGGCCAATCTGCACAGTAGGGGGGCAGAAATGCACTACATTACATTGCCCCCTTTGGGGGGCGACCCTTGCCCAATGGGCCACCCCCCACACAAAGCACACACACACACACACATAAAAAAATAGGCGGATTTGGGGGGCAGAGCTGCCCAATAGTGCTTTTGGGCCCTTGGAGGCGACCCTTGCCCAAGGGGCCACCCCCAGCACAAAAAAAACAAACAACAAATAACAATCCCAGGTGTCTAGTGGCTTTTTGCCCCCCTAGGAGGCAGATCAGGGTAAAAATAAGGCCAATCTGCCCCCAAGGGGGGCAGAATTGGTAAAAAAAAAGCATTGCCCCCCAAAGGAGAACAACTCTTGCCCATGGGGTCGCTCTCCCATGCCGTACAAACATACACGCACACACACACTAGTTCCCTGGTGTCTAGTGGGCATTCCTGCTGCCCGATCATATCGTGATCGGGCAGCAGGAATGCTCAAAGAGACATCGAGGGAAATGAAAACCCTTTCCTTTCCCTCAATGCCTCTTTTACAGGCATCCGCCCCCCACCAAAGGTAAAACCGACCTCCTTCCTCGTAGACGCGCTGGAAGCAAATGGCTTCCACCGCGTCTTTCCTCCCTTTCATAATGTCAGTGCGCGATTGCGTGCTGACGTCATGGGGGGTGGGGGGGCAAAGGGTGGAAGGGGAAGGGATTCCCCTTCCAGGCCTGGCCTGGGGGGTGGCGGGATGGCCCTCGGGGAGCGCTAGCGCTTCTCGCGAGGGCTGTTCAATGGACGTAATGGTTAGGTCCATGGCACCTCACAGGCGCAGCCATGGACGTCACCATTACGTCCATGGAAGACAAGGGGTTAATGAACCTCCTGTAATACCCAGTGAGACCTAAGAAGGTTCTGACCTGGGTCGGAGTTGTAGGGGGAGCCCAGTCCATAAAGGTCTGAATCTTCCCCTGAAGTGGTGCAATCTGTTCCCCACCTACCAGGTGGCCCAGATAAACCACTTTCCCCTGCTTTATCTGGCACTTTGAAGACTTGACAGTTAGACCTGCCTTTTGCAGGGCCTCCAAAACTTTCCAGAGGTGGACCAGGTGATCCTCCCAGGTGGAGCTAAAGACAGCAATATCGTCCAAATATTCTGCACTAAAAGCTTCCAATCCTTGGAGGACTGTATTCACCAGCCTCTGAAAAGTGGTAGGTGCATTTTTCAAACCAAAGGGCATCACCGTGAAGTGATAATGCCCTCCTATGGTAGAAAATAAAGTTTTTGCTTTAGCATCTTCTGACATTTTGATCTGCCAATACCCTGCACTCAAGTCAAAAGTGCTTGAATACTTGGCAGATGCCAGTGTATCTATTAGCTCATCTGCCCTGGTTATAGGGTGAGCATCTCTTTTGGTTACTGTATTGAGACCCCTATAGTCCACACAAAACCGCATTTCTCTCTTTCCTTCTTTGTTATGAGCAAGCACCACTGGGCTAGCCCAGGGGCTATCAGAAGGCTCAATAATTCCAAGATCTAACATTTTTTTAACTGCAGCTTTTATGCAATCTCTGACATGGTCACGTTGCCTGTAAATTTTACTTTTGACAGGTAAACTGTCTCCAGTGTCAAATGTATGTTCACACCAAGTAGTTTTACCAGGAGTGAGTGAGAACAGTTCAGAACACTGATCAAGGAGATTGTCAGTCTTCCTTCTGCTCAGCAGTAAGGCAGTCTGCCAGAACCACTCCCTCCACTAAACCATCAGTTTCAGTGGTGGAGAAGAGATCAGGGAGAGCGTTACTCTCTTCTTCCTGTCCCTCATCTGTAGCCATGAGCAGGGTTAAGTCAGCCCTGTCATAGTAAGGCTTTCGGCGATTGACATACAGCACCCTAAGGCATCTTCTGGCAGTGCCCAGGTCCCACAAGTTGGTGACCTCACCTTTTTTCTCTACAATTAGATGGGGTCTACTCCATTTGTCCTGGAGTGCTCTCGGGGCCACAGGCTCCAATACCCACATCTTCTGTCCTCGGTGGTACTCTGTCAGGCAAGCCTTCTGGTCAAATCATTGCTCTTGGCTGGCCTAAAGGTTTTTGCTGGCCTTTTTCATGTACTTAGCCATCCTACTTCAAAAGCCAAGTACATAGTCCACTATGTCCTGTTTTGGAGTTTTTAAAGGTTGTTCCCAACCCTCCTTCACGAGAGCAAGTGGATCCCTAACAGGGTGACCAAAGAGGAGTGGCTGTAGCCCACTCCTTTTTGGGGTACCTCCCTGTAAGCGAAAAGGAGGCATGGTAATAGGACATCCCATCTCCTTCTGAGTTTTTCAGAGAGTCCCATAATCATACCTTTGAGAGTTTTATTAAACTACTCAACCAGTCCAATAGTTTGTGGATGATAAGGGGTGGGGAACTTGTATGTAACACCATACTCCTTAAACATTGCTTTTAGGTATGCAGACATAAAGTTACTACCTCTGTCTGACACCACTTCCTTAGGGAGGCCCACTCTGGAAAAGATTCCCTGGAGGGCCTTTGTCACTGCAGGAGCGGTAGTGGTCCTTAAGGGGATAGCTTCTGGGTACCGTGTGGAATCTTCCACCACCACAAGGATAAACTATTGCCAGAAGCTGCTGGAGGGTCAAGGGGGGCAAAAATATCAACCCCTACCCTTTCAAAGGGCACCCCAACCACTGGTAGTGGCATTAAGGGGGCCTTTGGGGTGCCACCAGTCTTGCCACTGGCTTGGCAGGTGACACAGGAGCGACAAAACTCCTTTGTGTCTTCTGACATATGGGGCCAGTGAAAATGTGGAACAAGTTTGTCCCATGTTTTACTCTGGCCTAAATGCCCAGCTAATGGGATGTCATGAGCCAGAGTTAGGAGGAATTCCCTGTACTAAAGGGGGTATCCAGTCTCCTGGTGGCACCAGGTTTAGGATCCCTTGCTTCAGTATAAAGGAGATTATTCTCCCAGTAAACTCTGTGTGTGTCAGTGACATCACAATTTTGCTGCTTGACAGCTTGCTGTCTGGGGCCCTCCAATGTGGGACTGGTCTGCTGTGCCACACTGAGCCCTTCCCTGGCAGGCCCCCCTTCACCCAAAAGCTAAGTTGTATCAGCTTCCAGCTCCTCTGGTGTAGGTTCTGCACAGGGAGGGAATTCCTCTTCCTCAAAAAGGGAATCATCTGTGGAGGGAGGGATAGTGGACAAGGGTTTGCCCTTCCTACCCCTAGTTTTTGGGAGCTCTTGGTCCAGTGTTCCAGGATCCAAGTTTCTCTGTTCTCTTTGCTTCTTGGCCTGAGCCCTGGTACGAGCAAAGATGTGCCCAGGAATGCCCAGCGTTGTTGCATGGGCCTCCAACTCCACTTCAGCCCAACCTGAAGTCTCCAAATCATTGCCTAGCAGACATTCTACAGGTAAATCAGTGGCTACCACAACTTTCCTTGGACCAGTGACCCCCCAGTTGAGATTCACAACAGCCGTGGGGTGGCTTACAGTTTTGCTATGGGCGTCTGTAACTTGGTACTGGTGACCAAGTAGGTGTTGCTCAGGGTCAACCAGTTTGTCCATTACCATGGTTACACTGGCACCTGTGTCCCTGTAGGCCTCAACCTGAACACCATTAATCAGGGGTAGCTGCTTGTACTTATCCATATTAGGGGACAAGCAACTAAAGTGGCTAGGTCAATGCCACCATCAGAGACTAAAACAGCCTCAGTGATCTCTCTAACTAGACCAACCCCACTACATTACCCATGGTGAGCCCAGCTACACCCTTTGACTGGCTATTAGTAGTGCTCTTCCCACCACCACTGCTATTACTAGGGACACTAGTGGAAGCAGTTGGGGTTGTGGTGGTGGGAGTTTTGGTGTATTTCTTTGGACAATGAGGATCAGTTGCCCAATGGCCTTTGGCGTTACACATATAACATCAAGGTTTCTTACCTTTGTGAGAAGAGGATTTGGACCCACCACCCCCAGAGGATTTGTGTGGGCCTGATAAAGACTCTGATGATTTTTTATCTTTGTCCCCACGCTTGTCATGTGACTTACCATCCTTCTTCTTGCCATCCTTGTCACCCCCTGTATGAGCTTCTCTGCTCACCCATATGTCACGCTACTTTCCCAATTCTTGGGGATAGGTCAGATCTGAGTCCACAAGATACTGATGTAACAAGTCAGACACACAATTATTCAATATATGCTCTCTCAAAATCAAGTTATATAGGCTTTCATAATCAGTCACCTTACTGCCATTTAACCAACTTTCTAGGGCCTTCACAGAAAAGTCCAGACCATCCAAGAGTGCATTTTTAAGAACCTGGTAATTATCTGCACCATCCTCTCTGACAATCATAAGTCTGTCTCTACCTTTGCCAGAGAAGGATAACCAAAGGATAGCAGCCCACTGTACATGAGGGACCCTCTGAACTTTTCAGGCCCTCTCAAGTGCAGCAAACCACTTGTTGAGGTCATCACCATCCTCATAAGGAGGGACAACTTTGTGCAGATTTCTAGAATCAAATGAAGATTTCCAAACATTTCTATTTCTAAAACTGCTGCTGCCACAGTGGGGAACTAACCCCGAACCCTGCGTTTCTTTCTCCACAGCCAGGCATTCCCTGTCTAAGGCCAACTGTTGCTGCATTAGTTTCAGTCTGGCCTCCTCTAACCTCAGCTTTCTGAGTTCCCTATCTAGGGACTGGGCCTCAGGGTTAGAATTATGTGAAGCCGCTGAAACAGAGGTAACATGAGAGTGTGCAGAGGCATACCTATCTCTAACAGGGGCCACTCTAGTGACCTGGCCTCTAGGGGTGAATGGAGCCCTACTTGTGAATGAACCCTTCCCACTACCAGTTATACTAGGGGGCTTGATGATAGATAGATCTGTGGAAGTACCCTCCCCAGGATTGTCATCTTGCTCCTCTGAGCTTTCCTGGTTGGAGTGATCCTCTACCTCTTCCCCTGTCTCATCTGGATCAGTGCTGAGTCCCTGGTCATCTTGGAGGAGACAATTTAGGAGGAACTCCTTATTGGGGTTCTTTCTAATCCCTAAACTTCTTTCAATACAGAGACCCCTCAAACTTTTAAAGTTCAGATTCTCATATGTTGTTTTCACAACACTAGGGGTAGCATCTATAGAATACATATTGAAAGAAAAAAAAGTTTTGGGAAAGTGAGTAAAAAGTTAGTAGAATAACAGAGCAAACTTTTTAGAGAAAAGAAGAAAACTTTTCAGAACTTTGAAAAACTTTTGCAAAGTTAAACAGAACTTTTAAGAAAGTTAGAAAACTGTTTCTAGGTATACAGTATATTATATATGCTCTAAGTATTGGAGCAAGCTTTTCTTGTGAAAAGCACAAGTAACGAAGTGGTAAAGCAATTGCAAGTACTTATCCCACTGCTGCACTACCAATGTAGGAGGCTGGCCTGGTTTGTGGTGGGTACCTTGAGTACTTACACCTCATACCAGGTGCAGTTATCCCTTATTAGTGAAGCAGTAGTGTTCAAGCAGCTTAGTCTGATAGAGGTAGCTATAACAGAGCAGCTTAGGCTGAGCTAGGAGACATGCAAAGCCCCTGCAATACCACTTATAGTAACACAGTACTTGTACACAAGTAAAGACAATACTCAGTGTTACCAAACAGAAAGGTATTTATTTGGGTGACACAGTACCAGAAATATCTTAGAGACAATACTCTTTCTGGAGGTAAGTATTATACACAATATATACACTAGACACCAAAATTAGACAACTAAATAGTCATAGAACACTTCAAACAGTAGGAAATCCTATAGAATGCAATGGGAGAAAATAAGTTTAGGGGCAACACAAACCATATACTAAAAAAGTGGAATGTGAATCATGAATTCCCCCCTAGACAAGTATAGTGTGTGCAGAATTGCTGGGAGAGTAAGAATACAGTAAAGGGCAGTAAATTACCCCAACCCAGAGCCCAGAAAAGCAGGACTAAAGTACTGCAATTTTCCTTAGGACACACTACACCTCATTTTTGGGAATTTGCAGCAGCCAACCAAGTCTGCAAAGAACAACTGCTGGATTATTGGACCTGAAGACCTGCAAAGGAAGGGGACAAAGTCTAGAAGTCGAAAGAAGTTCCAGGAAGGACAGGAGCCACTGCCAATCCAGAAGAGGGTTCAAAAGAAGAGTCTTCGGTTAGTAGAAGACTGCAGAAATGCACCCTAGGGAGAAGCCAGCGGGTTCCGGCATGATGCAAATGATGTCCAATGGCGTGAAGATCGTTGCAGATGAGATTTTGTGTTGGAAGGCGCCAACAAGCCTTGGCTATGGCAAAAGTGCATTTTTCATCAAAATGGCGCTTGATGGACCCAGGAGGGACCTGGGGGCCTCAACTCTGTGTGAGGAGGAAGAAGGGACTATCAGCACTTTAGAAAGCCCTCAGGATGCCAGCCAGCACCCTCAGAAGCCGCAGGATCCGGGTTCAAGGAAGGTGCAAAACACTATCAATGCAGCTCAGCAAAAGAAGGTCCCTCGCCTCTGGAAAAGAACTCAGTGAGTTGAGCGTCGCAGGGTGGAGTGCTGGGGACCTGGGCCAGAGTTTGCACAAATGAATTTTGCAAAGAGTGCACAGAGGCCTCAGGAGGCGAAGAAGACACAACACACAGGGGTACCATCGTTCTCGGGGAAGGCAAGGTCTTACCTCCTCCACATTGCATCAGCAGGACCTTGGGACAGTCTATGTCGATGATGTCCACCTATATGTCCTTAGGAGCATGCTCGTCGCCGTGAGAGGAGCCCTAGGGTACCGGTCGTCGCCTTGGAAGGTGCCTGCTTGGAGCAGGGGAGTGACTCTGTCACTCCACGGGAAATTTCTTCCGTCCTTCTGGTGCAGGATGAAGACAGGGAGTCCTCAGAGCATGCACACCGTGGAAACTGTTGCAGTTGCTGACTTGGAGCTGAGGTTGCTGAAGAAAAATGTCTATGTAGACACTTTGTTACAGCGTTTCTTGGAGCAGGCTGCGGTTGATCTGAGGTCAGAGGATGCTGAAGTTGTTGCAGAGGATTCCTGAAGGAAACTTGCAAGCAGAATCTGAAGAGAACTCACAGGAGAGACCCTAAATGGCCCTGCGAGGTGGATTGGCTGCCTTATCAGCTAATGACCTCTCAGGAGGGGTCTCTGACGTCACCTGCTGGCACTGGCCACTCAGAGCCCGCCAGAGTGCCCCCACACCTTGCAAAGCAAGATGGCTGAAGTCTGGGACACACTGGAGGAGCTCTGGGCACCACCCCTGGGGTGGTGATGGACAGTGGAGTGGTCACTCTCCTTTCCTTTGTCCAGTTTCCTGCCAGAGTGTGGGGAGAAGGGGTTCCTGAACCGGTGTAGACTAGTTTATGCAAGGAGGGCACCATCTGTGCCCTTCAAAACATTTCCAGAGGCTGCGGGAGGCTACCCCTCCTCAGCCTGTAACACCTATTTCCAAAGGTAGAGGGTGTAATTCCCTGCTCTCAGAGGAAATGCTTTGTTCTGCCTTCCTGGGGCTGGGCTGCCCAGACCCCAGGAGGACAGAACCCTGTCTGTGACCGCAACAAAGTAGCAAGACAACTACCAGCAACATTGTAGTGCCTAATCCTGCCGGCTTTCTCGACTGTTTCCTGGTGGTGCATGCTCTGGGGGTCATCTGCCTTCACCCTACACTGGAAGCCAAGAAGAAATCTCCTGTGGGTCGACGGAATCTTCCCCCTGCTAACGCAGGCACGAAAAGACTGCATCACCGGTCCTCTGGGTCCTCTCTCATCCTGACAAGCGTGGTCCCTGGAACACAGGAACCCTATCCAAGTGACTCCCACAGTCCAGTGATCCTTCAGTCCAAGTTTGGTGGAGGTCAGTCCTTGCCTCCCCATGCTAGACTGCAAACCTGTGTACTGCGTGATTTTCAGCTGCTCCAGCTTCTGTGCACTCCTCCAAGGATTCCTTCGTGCACAGCCTAGCCTGGGTCCCCAGCACTCCGTCCTGCAGTGCTCAACCCTCTGAGTTGGACTCCGATGTCGTGGGACCCTCTTTGGTGACTCTGAGCCAGCTCCGGTTCACAAATCTTCAAAGTGCCTGCTCCGGTACTTCTGCGGCTGCTGCCTGCTTCTGTGAGGGCTCTCTGAGTTGCTGAGCGCCCCCTCTGTCTCCTCCTCCAAGGGGCGACATCCTCGTCCTTCCTGGTCCCCAGTAGCACCCAAAAACCTCTACCGCGACCCTCGCAGCTAGCAAGACTTGTTTGCGGTATTTCTGCATGGAAACACTTCAGCAACATCCAGTACGCCGACATCTTCCATCCAAAGGAGAAGTTTCTAGCTCTCTTCGTTGTTGCAGAATCCTAAGCTTCTTCCTTCGTGAAGCAGCCTTCTTGCACCTTCATCCGGGGTTTCCTGGGCTCCTGCCCCCTCTGGACACTATCGCGTCTCTTGGACTTGGTTCCTTTGCCTTGCAGATCCTCCGGTCCAGGAATCCATCTTCAGTGCTTTGCTGGTGTTTGTGGTTCTTGCAGAATCCCCCTATCACAACTATTTTGTTCTTTTGGGGTAGTAGGGAAACTTTACTCCTACTTTTCAGGGTCTTGGGGTGGGGTATCTTGGACACCCTGACTGTTTTCTTACAATCCCAGCGACCCTCTACAGCTCCCATAGGTCTGGGGTCCATTTGTGATTCGCATTTCACTTTTGGAGTATATGGTTTGTGTTGCCCCTAGACTTATGTTCACCTATTGCATCCTATTGTAATTCTACACTGTTTGCATTAATTTTCTTATTATTACTTACCTGTTTTGGGTTTGTGTACATATAACTTGTGTATATTACTTACCTTCTAACTGAGGGTACTCACTGAGATACTTGTGGCATATTGTCATAAAAATAAAGTACCTTTATTTTTAGTAACTCTGAGTATTGTGTTTTCTTATGATATTGTGCTATATGATATAAGTGGTATAGTAGGAGCTTTGCATGTCTCCTAGTTCAGCCTAAGCTGCTTTGCCATAGCTACCTTCTATCGGCCTAAGCTGCTAGAAACACCTCTATTCTACTAATAAGGGACCTGGCACAGAGTGTAATTACCACAGGGTACCCACTATAAGCCAGGCCAGCCTCCTACATTGGTGGTGCAGTGGTGGGATAAGTACGTGCAACTGCTTTACCACTTTGTCATTTGTTACTTTTCATAAGAGAATCGTATACCAAATAGTTCAGTATATGTACACTTAACCAAAAAAAATTACTTTTCTATTCTAAAACTGTTAACAAAGTTCTGAAACGTTTATGAAAACTTCTAAAAGTTTTCCCAAAGTTTGAAAATGTTTTTTTTCTGTGCTTTCTAAAGTTCCAAAACTTTTTCTTTCTCACTATCCTTAAACCTGTACTATCATGTCTGTTGTAGAGCCCACTCCCAAAACTGTTAATGCAACATATGAGAGTTTAAACTACAAAAGTTTAAGGGGTCTCTGCCTGGATAGAGGTTTGAGTATAGGAGAGAATCCTACTAAGGAGTTTCTCTTTAAAATGCTTGTTGTAGGTGACCAGAACCAGTCTGGACCATCACCTGAGAGGTTCGAAAATGGGGAAGCTTCCCAGTCTGACTCAGGGGAGTTCCTTGAGAAAGCTGGGGAGGGTTCTTACAAGGGCCTACCCCCTAGCAGGACACCTAGTGAAGCTGGTAGTGATAGAGGCTCCCACAACAGTAGGGCATCTTTTATCCCTAGAAGCCAGGTTACTAGGGTCCAGACAGTTAGGGACGGGTCCCCCTCTGAAACTTCCCACATTTCCTCTGTGTCAAAGCATTCCCAACCCACCCACACTGAGAATAACCTGTTAGAAAGGGAACTCAAAAAGTTGAGGGTTGAAGAAACTAGACTGAAGCTTAAACAGCAGCAGCTGGCCTTAGATAGGGAATCCCTAGACACAGAGAGGGAAAGACAGAGGTTGGGGTTAGCTCCCATGGTGGCAGCAGCAGTATTTCTGATAGCAATCCTGTTAAAGAGCAAGATTCCAGGAATCTGCACAAGATAGTCCCCCCTTACAAGGAGGGGGATAACATTAATAAGTGGTTTGCTGCACTTGAGAGGGCCTGTATGGTACAGTTGGTCCCTCAAAGGCAGTGGGCTGCTATTTTGTGGCTATCTTTCACTAGAAAGGGTAGGGATAGGCTCCTTACTGTCAGAGAAAGTGATGCCAATAACTACAAAGTTTTGCAAGATGCAATCTTGGATGGATTTGGCTTAACCACCGAATAATACAGGATTAAGTTCAGAGACACCAGAAAAGAGTCTTCTCAAGACTAGACAGATTTTGTGGACTGTTCAGTGAAGGCCTTGGAAGGGTGGTTGCATGGCAGTAAAGTTTCTGACTATAAAAGCCTGTACAATCTTATTCTGAGAGAGCATATTCTTAACAACTGTGTGTCTGACTTGTTGCACCAATACCTAGTGGACTCTGATCTGACCTCTCCCCGAGAATTGGGAAAGAAGGCAGACAAATGGGTCAGAACAAGGGTGAACAGAAAAGTTCATACAGGGGGTGACAAGGCTGGCAAGAAGAAGGATGGTAAGTCTTCTGAGAAGGGTGGGGACAAAAGTAAACATTCTGAGTCTTCATCAGGCCCACAAAAATCCTCTGGGGGTGGTGGGTCCAAATCCTCTTCTAATAATCAACCTAAAAAGCCTTGGTATTATTTGTGGAAAGTCAAAGGCCATTGGGCAAGTGATTCCACTTGTCCAAAGAAAACCACCAAACCTCCCACCACCACAATCCCTGCTGCAAATTCTAGTGCCCCTAGTAATAGCAGTGGTGGTGGGAAATCTACTACTAATAGCCAAACCAAGGGTGTAGCTGGACTCACTATTGACAATATAGTTGGGGCTGGTCTTGTTAGGGAGACCACAGAGGCTGTTTTAGTCTCTGATGGTGGCATTGATTTTGCCACCATGGTTGCTTGCCCCCTCAATATGGGTAAGTACAAGCAACTTCCCCTAATCAATGGTGTTGAGGTTGAGGCCTACAGGGACACAGGAGCCAGTGTAACTATGGTGATAGAAAAACTGGTCCACCCTAATCAACACCTACTTGGTCAGCAGTACCAAGTGACAGACGCTCATAACAACACTCTTACCCAACCCAGCGCTGTTGTGAATCTCAACTGGGGGGGGGAGGGGGAGGAGGGTTACTGGTCCAAAGAAAGTTGTGATAGCCACAGAAATACCTGTAGACTATCTACTAGGAAATGATTTGGAGACATCATCTTGGGCAGAAGTGGAGTTGGAGGCCCATGCAACAATGCTGGGCATTCCTGAGTATATGTTTGCTTTGACAAGGGCTCAGGCCAAGAAGCAAAAAGGACAGGGTGACTTGGATCCTGTAACAATGGACCAAGTGCTCCCTAAAGCTAGGGGCAAAAAGGGTAAATCCCTACCCATTATCCCTCCCTCTACAGATGATTCCCCTTCTGAGGAAGAGGAACTTCCTCCCTGTGCAGAACCTACACCAGAGGAGCTGGCAGCAGACACTGCTGAGCTTTTGGGTGGAGGGGGGCCTGCCAGGGAAGAGCTGAGTGTGGCACAGCAAACTGGGGATGTCAGTAACAGTCATAGGGTATACTGGGAAGATAACCTCTTGTACACAGAGTCAAGGGACTCAAAACCTGGAGCAGCCAGGAGATTGGTCATTCCCCTGCAGTACAGAGAGTTTCTTCTCACGCTAGCACAAGACATTCCTTTGGCTTCAGAGGACACCAAAGATTTTTGCAAGTCTTGTGTGACCTGCCAAGCCAGTGGCAAGACTGGTGGCACTCCAAAGGCCCCTCTAATTCCACTTCCAGTGGTTGGGTGCCCTTTGAAAGGGTAGGAGTTGACATAGTTGGCCCCCTTGACCCTCCTACTGCTTCAGGCAATAGATTTATCTTGGTGGTAGTGTGAGAAAGTAGCCTCTTTCTAGCCTTGTTACCCCCACTTTTGGCCTGTTTGTGAGTGTATGTCAGGATGTTTGTCACTGTTTTCACTGTTTCACTGGGATCCTGATGGCTAGGCCCCAGTGCTCATAGTGAAAACACTATGTTTTCAGTATGTTTGTTATGTGTCACTGGGACCCGCTTAGTCAGGACCCCAGTGCTCATAAGGTTGTGGCCTATATGTATGTGTCACTGGGACCCTGTCACACAGGGCCCCAGTGCTCATAGGTGTGCATGTATGTGTTCCCTGTGTGGTGCCTAACTGTCTCACTGAGGCTCTGCTAACCAGAACCTCAGTGGTTATGCTCTCTCATTTCTTTCCAAATTGTCACTAACAGGCTAGTGACCATTTTTACCAATTTACATTGGCTTACTGGAACACCCTTATAATTCCCTAGTATATGGTACTGAGGTACCCAGGGTATTGGGGTTCCAGGAGATCCCTATGGGCTGCAGCATTTCTTTTGCCACCCATAGGGAGCTCTGACAATTCTTACACAGGCCTGCCACTGCAGCCTGAGTGAAATAACGTCCACGTTATTTCACAGCCATTTTACACTGCACTTAAGTAACTTATAAGTCACCTATATGTCTAACCTTTACCTGGTAAAGGTTAGGTGCAAAGTTACTTAGTGTGAGGGCACCCTGGCACTAGCCAAGGTGCCCCCACATTGTTCAGAGCCAATTCCCTGAACTTTGTGAGTGCGGGGACACCATTACACGCGTGTACTACATATAGGTCACTACCTATATGTAGCTTCACAATGGTAACTCCGAATATGGCCATGTAACATGTCTATGATCATGGAATTGCCCCCTCTATGCCATCCTGGCATAGTTGGCACAATCCCATGATCCCAGTGGTCTGTAGCACAGACCCTGGTACTGCCAAACTGCCCTTCCTGGGGTTTCACTGCAGCTGCTGCTGCTGCCAACCCCTCAGACAGGCATCTGCCCTCCTGGGGTCCAGCCAGGCCTGGCCCAGGATGGCAGAACAAAGAACTTCCTCTGAGAGAGGGTGTGACACCCTCTCCCTTTGGAAAATGGTGTGAAGGCAGGGGAGGAGTAGCCTCCCCCAGCCTCTGGAAATGCTTTCTTGGGCACAGATGTGCCCAATTCTGCATAAGCCAGTCTACACCGGTTCAGGGACCCCTTAGCCCCTGCTCTGGCGCGAAACTGGACAAAGGAAAGGGGAGTGACCACTCCCCTGACCTGCACCTCCCCTGGGAGGTGTCCAGAGCTCCTCCAGTGTGCTCCAGACCTCTGCCATCTTGGAAACAGAGGTGCTGCTGGCACACTGGACTGCTCTGAGTGGCCAGTGCCACCAGGTGACGTCAGAGACTCCTGCTGATAGGCTCCTTCAGGTGTTAGTAGCCTATCCTCTCTCCTAGGTAGCCAAACCCTCTTTTCTGGCTATTTAGGGTCTCTGACTCTGGGGAAACTTTAGATAACGAATGCAAGAGCTCATCCGAGTTCCTCTGCATCTCTCTCTTCACCTTCTGATAAGGAATCGACTGCTGACCGCGCTGGAAGCCTGCAAACCTGCAACATAGTAGCAAAGACGACTACTGCAACTCTGTAACGCTGATCCTGCCGCCTTCTCGACTGTTTTCCTGCTTGTGCATGCTGTGGGGGTAGTCTGCCTCCTCTCTGCACCTGAAGCTCCGAAGAAATCTCTCGTGGGTCGACGGAATCTTCCCCCTGCAACCGCAGGCACCAAAAAGCTGCATTACCGGTCCCTTGGGTCTCCTCTCAGCACGACGAGCGAGGTCCCTCGAATCCAGCGACTCTGTCCAAGTGACCCCCACAGTCCAGTGACTCTTCAGCCCAAGTTTGGTGGAGGTAAGTCCTTGCCTCACCTCGCTGGGCTGCATTGCTGGGAACCGCGACTTTGCAGCTACTCCGGCCCCTGTGCACTTCCGGCGGAAATCCTTTGTGCACAGCCAAGCCTGGGTCCACGGCACTCTAACCTGCATTGCACGACTTTTTAAGTTGGTCTCGGCGACGTGGGACTCCTTTGTGCAACTTCGGCGAGCACCGTTTCACGCATCCTCGTAGTGCCTGTTTCTGGCACTTCTTCGGGTGCTACCTGCTTCAGTGAGGGCTCTTTGTCTTGCTCGATGTCCCCTCTCTCTTCAGGTCAAATTTGCGACCTCCTGGTCCCTCCTGGGCCCCGGCAGCGTCCAAAAACGCCAAACGCACGATTTGCGACTAGCAAGGCTTGTTGGCGTCCTTCCGGCGGGAAAACACTTCTGCACGACTCTCCAAGGCGAGAGGGATCCGTCCACCAAAGGGGAAGTCTCTAGCCCTTTTCGTTCCTGCAGAAACCTCAGCTTCTTCTGTCCAGTAGAAGCTTCTTTGCACCCGCAGCTGGCATTTCCTGGGCATCTGCCCATCTCCGACTTGCTTGTGACTTTTGGACTTGTCCCCTTGTTCCACAGGTACCCTAGATTGGAAATCCACAGTTGTTGCATTGCTGGTTTGTGTCTTTCCTGCATTATTCCTCTAACACGACTACTTTGTCCTTAGGGGAACTTTAGTGCACTTTGCACTCACTTTTCAGGGTCTTGGGGAGGGTTATTTTTCTAACTCTCACTATTTTCTAATAGTCCCAGCGACCCTCTACAAGGTCACATAGGTTTGGGGTCCATTCGTGGTTCGCATTCCACTTTTGGAGTATATGGTTTGTGTTGCCCCTATCCCTATGTTTCCCCATTGCATCCTATTGTAACTATACATTGTTTGCACTGTTTTCTAAGACTATACTGCATATTTTTGCTATTGTGTATATATATCTTGTGTATATTTCCTATCCTCTCACTGAGGGTACACTCTAAGATACTTTGGCATATTGTCATAAAAATAAAGTACCTTTATTTTTAGTATAACTGTGTATTGTGTTTTCTTATGATATTGTGCATATGACACTAAGTGGTACTGTGGTAGCTTCACACGTCTCCTAGTTCAGCCTAAGCTGCTCTGCTAAGCTACCATTATCTATCAGCCTAAGCTGCTAGACACCCTATACACTAATAAGGGATAACTGGGCCTGGTGCAAGGTGCAAGTACCCCTTGGTACTCACTACAAGCCAGTCCAGCCTCCTACAGGTAGTGGACCATGCAACAAGATATCCTGAAGCCATACCTTTAAGGACCACTACAGCTCCTGCAGTGGCAAAGGCCCTCCTGTGAATCTTTTCCAGGGTGGGTTTTCCTAAAGAGGTGGTGTTAGACGGAGGTAGCAACTTTATGTCTGCATACCTAAAAGTAATGTGGAAGGAGTGTGGCGTTACCTACAAGTTCACCACCCCTTACTCCTGTTTGGGCACCCTGTAAGAGGTCCACTTACTCTTGTGAAGGAGGGTTGGGAACAACCTTTAAAAGCTCCTAAACAGGACATAGTAGACTATGTACTTGGCCTAAGATCCAGAATGGCTGAGTACATGAAAAAGGCCAGTAAAAACCTTCAGGCCAGCCAGAAGCTGCAAAAGCAATGGCATGACCAGAAGGCTGTCCTGATCCAGTACCAACCAGGACAGAAGGTGTGGGTATTGGAGCCTGTGGCCCCAAGAGTACTCCAGGACAAATGGAGTGGACCCCATCTAATTGTTGAGAAAAAGGGTGAGGTTACCTATTTGGTAGACCGGGGCACTGCCAGGAGTCCCCTTAGGGTGATTCATGTCAACCGCCTAAAACTCTACTATGACAGGGCTGATCTCACCCTGCTCATGGCAACAGATGAGGGACAGGAAGAAGAGAGTGACCCTCTCCCTGATCTCTTCTCCACCACTGAAGCAGATGCCTTAGTGGAGGGAGTAGTTTTAGCAGATTGTCTAACTACGGAACAGAAAGACAGCTGCATCAATCTCCTAAGCCAATTTCCAGACCTCTTTTCACTTGTACCAGGTACAACATCCTGGTGTGAACACACAATTGACACTGGAGACAGCCTGCCTGTCAAAACTAAAATGTATAGGCAACCTGACCATGTCAGAGACTGCATCAAACAAGAGGTGCAGAAAATGTTGGATTTAGGAACCTTCTGAAAGCCCTATGGGCTAGCCCTGTGGTGCTTGTACCTAAACCTCACACCCAAGATGGAAAGAGAGAGATGAGGTTTTGTAGAGATTATAGAGGGCTCAATCATGTAACCAAAACGGATGCTCACCCTCTACCCAGGGCAGATGAGCTCATTGATACACTGGCTTCTCCCAAGTTGTAGGAGGCTGGCCTGGCTTGTAGTGGGTACCAGAGGTACTTACACCTTGTGCCAGGTCCAGTTATCCCTTATTAGTGTAGAAGAACAAGTTACTTACCTTCGGTAATGAGGTATCTGGTAGAGACTCTATCTAGCTGCAGATTCCTTACCTTAGAATTCTCTGGCATCAGCTTCAAATCCGGAGTTTTTTCTGAGCAGTACCCTGCAAACGCCATCGGGCATCGTCGTTCAGATCCGCGTGCGTCGACCAGCTCCGTTTGTGTCGTCAGCGTCGTTGGAGCCGTCTGTGATGTCACGGTGGTCTATACAGACACCGTCTCGGCACGCGTACATCAGTTCTTTTCCACAACTTCCCACGCCAGAAGCGCAGAGTCATGGAAGAACCAACTATCATGTATTTCACCTCTTTAACTGTTTGGAGTAAAAATTCTTTCATGCCTTTAAGAAAGGCAAAAAGATGTCAAGATAAAAAATAAGCATATGTACACATAAATACATATATACAAATATATACATATCTACATGAGAAAAATGTCCCCTGAGCGGGGAGGCTTGCGTGGGTGTAAGGAATCTGCAGCTAGATAGAGGAGGTCATTACAACATTGGCGGTAAAAGCTGCTTACCGCCGTGCAGAAGACCGCCAATACCCTGCCGCGGCTGCGGAATTCTGCCACAGCTATTATGACCCACATCTCGGAATCCGCCGAAATTCAGACACTCACACAACTCCGCCACACCAAAGGTCAGTGATAAACTGGCGATAACAAATCCTCCACCGTCACGCCAACAGAAACACGCCCATGCTATTACGACACACGAGTCCACACGGCGGTCTTTCAACCGTGGTATTCCATTGGCGGTACACACCGCCGTGCTCAAAATACACACTGTGAGAAAGTAGCCTCTTTCTAGCCTTGTTACCCCCACTTGAGGCCTGTTTGTGAGTGTATGTCAGGGTGTTTTCACTGTCTCACTGGGATCCTGCCAGCCAGGGCCCAGTGCTCATAGTGAAAACCCTATGTTTTCAGTGTGTTTGTTATGTGTCACTGGGACCCTGCTAGTCAGGACCCCAGTGCTCATAAGTTTGTGGCCTATATGTATGTGTTCCCTGTGTGGTGCCTAACTGTCTCACTGAGGCTCTGCTAACCAGAACCTCAGTGGTTATGCTCTCTCATTTCTTTCCAAATTGTCACTAACAGGCTAGTGACCATTTTTACCAATTTACATTGGCTTACTGGAACACCCTTATAATTCCCTAGTATATGGTACTGAGGTACCCAGGGTATTGGGGTTCCAGGAGATCCCTATGGGCTGCAGCATTTCTTTTGCCACCCATATGGAGCTCTGACAATTCTTACACAGGCCTGCCACTGCAGCCTGAGTGAAATAACGTCCACGTTATTTCACAGCCATTTTACACTGCACTTAAGTAACTTATAAGTCACCTATATGTCTAACCTTTACCTGGTAAAGGTTAGGTGCAAAGTTACTTAGTGTGAGGGCACCCTGGCACTAGCCAAGGTGCCCCCACATTGTTCAGAGCCAATTCCCTGAACTTTGTGAGTGCGGGGACACCATTACACGCGTGCACTACATATAGGTCACTACCTATATGTAGCTTCACAATGGTAACTCCGAATATGGCCATGTAACATGTCTATGATCATGGAATTGCCCCCTCTATACCATCCTGGCATAGTTGGCACAATCCCATGATCCCAGTGGTCTGTAGCACAGACCCTGGTACTGCCAAACTGCCCTTCCTGGGGTTTCACTGCAGCTGCTGCTGCTGCCAACCCCTCAGACAGGCATCTGCCCTCCTGGGGTCCAGCCAGGCCTGGCCCAGGATGGCAGAACAAAGGACTTCCTCTGAGAGAGGGTGTTACACCCTCTCCCTTTGGAAAATGGTTTGAAGGCAGGGGAGGAGTAGCCTCCCCCAGCCTCTGGAAATGCTTTCTTGGGCACAGATGTGCCCAATTCTGCATAAGCCAGTCTACACCGGTTCAGGGACCCCTTAGCCCCTGCTCTGGCGCGAAACTGGACAAAGGAAAGGGGAGTGAACACTCCCCTGACCTGCACCTCCCCTGGGAGGTGTCCAGAGCTCCTCCAGTGTGCTCCAGACCTCTGCCATCTTGGAAACAGAGGTGCTGCTGGCACACTGGACTGCTCTGAGTGGCCAGTGCCACCAGGTGACGTCAGAGACTCCTTCTGATAGGCTCCTTCAGGTGTTAGTAGCCTATCCTCTCTCCTAGGTAGCCAAACCCTCTTTTCTGGCTATTTAGGGTCTCTGTCTCTGGGGAAACTTTAGATAACAAATGCAAGAGCTCATCCAAGTTCCTCTGCATCTCTCTCTTCACCTTCTGCCAAGGAATCGACTGCTGACCGCGCTGGAAGCCTGTAAACCTGCAACATAGTAGCAAAGACGACTACTGCAACTCTGTAACGCTGATCCTGCCGCCTTCTCGACTGTTTTCCTGCTTGTGCATGCTGTGGGGATAGCCTGCCTCCTCTCTGCACCAGAAGCTCCGAAGAAATCTCCAGTGGGTTAACGGAATCTTCCCCCTGCAACCGCAGGCACCAAAAAGCTGCATTACCGGTCCCTTGGGTCTCCTCTCAGCACGACGAGCGAGGTCCCTCGAATCCAGCGACTCTGTCCAAGTGACCCCCACAGTCCAGTGACTCTTCAGTCCAAGTTTGGTGGAGGTAAGTCCTTGCCTCACCTCGCTGGGCTGCATTGCTGGGAACCGCGACTTTTGCAGCTACTCCGGCCCCTGTGCACTTCCAGCAGAAATCCTTTGTGCACAGCCAAGCCTGGGTCCACGGCACTCTAACCTGCATTGTGAGAAAGTAGCCTCTTTCTAGCCTTGTTACCCCCACTTTTGGCCTGTTTGTGAGTGTATGTCAGGATATTTGTCACTGTTTTCACTGTCTCACTGAGATCCTGATGGCTAGGCCCCAGTGCTCATAGTGAAAACACTATGTTTTCAGTATGTTTGTTATGTGTCACTGGGACCCTGCTAGTCAGGACCCCAGTGCTCATAAGGTTGTGGCCTATATCAGTGGTTCCCAATCTGTGCGTCGCGGCTCGCTGGTGCGCCATCAAAACTAGCCAGGGGCGCCGCACACAGTTTGGGAACCACTGAGCTATTTATAGCCCTTGGGCCAGTTCGTACAAAATAAAACTACTCAGTTGTAGCAGCTCTTTTTTAATTTTGTCCTTGAGCGCCCTCTGGTGGTTAAACACAACTAAAGGGATTCTACATTTCACAATATTTAAACAGTTATGTTATAACTACATAAAAATGAGACCTGCCCATTTTACTAGGGTTACCGTCAACCAATATTTTCCCCTTACTAAAAAACCCTATGCATGCTGTAATTAAACAACTGTTACATTTTTATTTTTTACAGTTATATATAGAATTACAAAACCTTCATTGGCGTCATCCCAATTCTTTTCAGGGAGAAAAATGGATGTACTCCCTAGGCCAGGCTTACATCCCCCACCCGCCAACAAAAAGTAACATAATGGGGAGCCGCAGCCAGTGGCCAATAGATCAAGGGAGCCGTGGGTCGAAAATGTTTGGGAACCACTGGCCTATATGTATGTGTCACTGGGACCCTGTCACACAGGGCCCCAGTGCTCATAGGTGTGCATGTATGTGTTCCCTGTGTGGTGCCTAACTGTCTCACTGAGGCTCTGCTAACCAGAACCTCAGTGGTTATGCTCTCTCATTACTTTTAAATTGTCACTAACAGGCTAGTGACCAATTTTACCAATTCACATTGGCTTACTGGAACACCCTTATAATTCCCTAGTATATGGTACTAAGGTACCAGGGGTATTGGGGTTCCAGGAGATCCCTATGGGCTGCAGCATTTCTTTTGCCACCCATAGGGAGCTCTGACAATTCTTAAACAGGCCTGCCACTGCAGCCTGAGTAAAATAACGTCCACGTTATTTCACAGCCATTTTACACTGCACTTAAGTAACTTATAAGTCACCTATATGTCTAACCTTTACCTGGTAAAGGTTGGGTGCAAAGTTACTTAGTGTGAGGGCACCCTGGCACTAGCCAAGGTGCCCCCACATTGTTCAGAGCCAATTCCCTGAACTTTGTGAGTGCGGGGACACCATTACACGCGTGCACTACATATAGGTCACTACCTATATGTAGCTTCACAATGGTAACTCCGAATATGGCCATGTAACATTTCTATGATCATGGAATTGCCCCCTCTATGCCATCCTGGCATTGTTGGTACAATTCCATGATCCCAGTGGTCTGTAGCACAGACCCTGGTACTGCCAAACTGCCCTTCCTGGGGTTTCACTGCAGCTGCTGCTGCTGCCAACCCCTCAGACAGGCATCTGCCCTCCTGGGGTCCAGCCAGGCCTGGCCCAGGATGGCAGAACAAAGGACTTCCTCTGAGAGAGGGTGTGACACCCTCTCCCTTTGGAAAATGGTGTGAAGGCAGGGGAGGAGTAGCCTCCCCCAGCCTCTGGAAATGCTTTCTTGGGCACAGATGTGCCCAATTCTGCATAAGCCAGTCTACACCGGTTCAGGGACCCCGTAGCCCCTGCTCTGGCGCGAAACTGGACAAAGGAAAGGGGAGTGACCACTCCCCTGACCTGCACCTCCCCTGGGAGGTGTCCAGAGCTCCTCCAGTGTGCTCCAGACCTCTGCCATCTTGGAAACAGAGGTGCTGCTGGCACACTGGACTGCTCTGAGTGGCCAGTGCCACCAGGTGACGTCAGAGACTCCTGCTGATAGGCTCCTTCAGGTGTTAGTAGCCTATCCTCTCTCCTAGGTAGCCAAACCCTCTTTTCTGGCTATTTAGGGTCTCTGTCTCTGGGGAAACTTCAGATAACGAATGCAAGAGCTCATCCGAGTTCCTCTGCATCTCCCTCTTCACCTTCTGATAAGGAATCGACTGCTGACCGCGCTGGAAGCCTGCAAACCTGCAAACCTGCAACATAGTAGCAAAGACGACTACTGCAACTCTGTAACGCTGATCCTGCTGCCTTCTTGACTGTTTTCCTGCTTGTGCATGCTGTGGGGGTAGTCTGCCTCCTCTCTGCACCAGAAGCTCCGAAGAAATCTCCCGTGGGTCGACGGAATCTTCCCCCTGCAACCGCAGGCACCAAAAAGCTGCATTACCGGTCCCTTGGGTCTCCTCTCAGCACGACGAGCGAGGTCCCTCGAATCCAGCGACTCTGTCCAAGTGACCCCCACAGTCCAGTGACTCTTCAGTCCAAGTTTGGTGGAGGTAAGTCCTTGCCTCACCTCGCTGGGCTGCATTGCTGGGAACCGCGACTTTGCAGCTACTCCGGCCCCTGTGCACTTCCGGCGGAAATCCTTTGTGCACAGCCAAGCCTGGGTCCACGGCACTCTAACCTGCATTGCACGACGTTCTAAGTTGGTCTCCGGCGACGTGGGACTCCTTTGTGCAACTTCGGCGAGCACCGTTTCACGCATCCTCGTAGTGCCTGTTTCTGGCACTTCTCCGGGTGCTACCTGCTTCAGTGAGGGCTCTTTGTCTTGCTCGACGTCCCCTCTCTCTTCAGGTCCAATTTGCGACCTCCTGGTCCCTCCTGGGCCCCAGCAGCGTCCAAAAACGCCAAAACGCACGATTTGCGACTAGCAAGGCTTGTTGGCGTCCTTCCGGCGGGAAAACACTTCTGCACGACTCTCCAAGGCGAGAGGGATCCGTCCACCAAAGGGGAAGTCTCTAGCCCTTTTCGTTCCTGCAGAAACCTCAGCTTCTTCTGTCCAGTAGAAGCTTCTTTTCACCCGCAGCTGGCATTTCCTGGGCATCTGCCCATCTCCGACTTGCTTGTGACTTTTTGGACTTGGTCCCCTTGTTCCACAGGTACCCTAGATTGGAAATCCACAGTTGTTGCATTGCTGGTTTGTGTCTTTCCTGCATTATTCCTCTAACACGACTTATTTGTCCTTAGGGGAACTTTAGTGCACTTTGCACTCACTTTTCAGGGTCTTGAGGAGGGTTATTTTTCTAACTCTCACTATTTTCTAATAGTCCCAGCGACCCTCTACAAGGTAACATAGGTTTGGGGTCCATTTGTGGTTCGCATTCCACTTTTGGAGTATATGGTTTGTATTGCCCCTATCCCTATGTTTCCCCATTGCATCCTATTGTAACTATACATTGTTTGCACTGTTTTCTAAGACTATACTGCATATTTTTGCTATTGTGTATATATATCTTGTGTATATTTCCTATCCTCTCACTGAGGGTACACTCTAAGATACTTTGGCATATTGTCATAAAAATAAAGTACCTTTATTTTTAGTATAACTGTGTATTGTGTTTTCTTATGATATTGTGCATATGACACTAAGTGGTACTGTAGTAGCTTCACACGTCTCCTAGTTCAGCCTAAGCTGCTCTGCTAAGCTACCATTATCTATCAGCCTAAGCTGCTAGACACCCTATACACTAATAAGGGATAACTGGGCCTGGTGCAAGGTGCAAGTACCCCTTGGTACTCACTACAAACCAGTCCAGCCTCCTACATTGGTTGTGCAGTGGTGGGATAAGTGCTTGAGACTACTTACCACTCTTGTCAGTGTACTTTTTATAAGAGATAAATATACAAAACAAGGTCAGTGTATATGCACATAGCCAAAAAGTTTTGCATTTCCTCTTTTCACTCTTTTCTAAGTGCTGAAAAGTACTTCTAAACTTTCAAAAAGTTCTTAAAAGTTTAAAAAGTTTTTTTCTGTCTTTCCAAAAAGTTCTGAAAACTTTTTTCTTTTTCTATCACTTTAACTCTCTCTAAAAATGTCTGGCACAGGCCAAAATGTTGATCTGTCCAAACTTGCATATGACAACCTTAGCTGGAAAAGAGCAAGGAGTCTCTGTATAGAGAGAGGTTTGAGTGTAGGGAAGAATCCTTCCTTGGAACTGTTACTTAACATGCTTAGAGAACAGGATAAGGCCATAGGTGCCTCATCTGTTGAAAAAGTACCTAATAGTTCTCAATCTGATTCAGGGACTCCCCCAGGAAAAGATTCAGGAAAGAAACTTCCTAGCCTGCCCATTACTAGACAATCTAGCATAGATGGTAATGATGATGAGCCACACCATATAAATAGTGTTGTCTCCCATCATAGCAAAAGCATTTATTCTCACCATACTGGTAGTAATGTTTCTGTTAACCAAGCTCTTAGGGTGGCTTCTGTAAGGGACAGGTCTCCTTCTGTTCATTCCCATCATAGCTCTGTTTCTAGGAATGTCGCTCCCACCAACCCTGATGACAGAATGTTAGAGAGGGAACTCAATAAGTTGAGGGTGGAACAAACCAGACTGAAGCTTAAAAAGCAACAGCTGGATTTGGATAGACAGTCTTTTGAATTAGAGAAGGAAAGACAGAAGTTGGGTTTAGAAACCCATGGTGGCAGCAGCAGTATTCCCCATAGTCATCCTGCAAAAGAGCATGATTCCAGGAATCTGCATAAGATAGTTCCCCCTTATAAGGAGGGGGATGACATTAACAAGTGGGTTGCTGCACTTGAGAGGGCCTGTGTTGTACAGGATGTCCCTCAAAGGCAGTGGGCTGCTATCCTATGGCTATCATTTAGTGGAAAAGGTAGGGATAGGCTCCTTACTGTGAAAGAAAGTGATGCCAATAATGTTACAGTTCTTAAGAATGCACTCCTGGATGGTTATGGCTTAACCACTGAACAATACAGGATAAAGTGCAGAGAGACCAAAAAGGAGTCTTCACAAGACTGGGTTGATTTCATTGACCATTCAGTGAAGGCCTTGGAGGGGTGGTTACATGGCAGTAAAGTTACTGATTATGAAAGCCTGTATAACACAATCCTGAGAGAGCATATACTTAATAATTGTGTGTCTGATTTGTTGCACCAGTACCTGGTAGACTCTGATCTGACCTCTCCCCAAGAATTGGGAAAGAAGGCAGACAAATGGGTCAGAACAAGGGTGAACAGAAAAGTTCATACAGGGGGTGACAAATATGGCAATAAGAAGAAAGATGGTGAAAAATCTCAAGATAAGCATGGGGATAAGGGTAAAACCAAAGATCCCACTTCAAATCTTAAACACTCTTCAGAGGGTGGGGATAAAACTAATTCTTCCTCTTCTTCTCAACCTGCACACATTAAAAAGCCTTGGTGCTTTGTGTGTAAAAACAGAGGCCATAGGCCAGGGGATAAGTCCTGTCCAGGTAAACCCCCTGAGCCTACCACCACTAATACATCAAGCTCTAGTGCCCCTAGCAGTAGTGGTACTAGTGGTGGGACTGCTGGCAACAGTCAAGTTAAGGGTGTAGTTGGGTTCACTTTTGGGTCCATAGTAGAAACTGGGGTAGTCACTCCCAAGACAGTTCCTGTCACACCTAGTGGCAGTGGCCTTGCCACACTGGCTGCTTGTCCCCTTACAATGGATAAGTACAGGCAGACAGTTTCAATAAATGGTGTTGAGGCCTTGGCCTACAGGGACACAGGTGCCAGTTTCACTTTGGTGACTGAAAACCTAGTGCACCCTGATCAACACATCATTGGACAACAGTATAAGATTATTGATGTCCATAACTCCACTAAGTTTCTTCCCTTAGCTATAATTCAGTTTAGTTGGGGTGGAGTTACTGGCCCTAAGCAGGTGGTGGTATCACCTAGCTTACCTGTAGACTGTCTCTTAGGTAATGACCTAGAGGCCTCAGGTTGGGCTGATGTAGAGTTTTATGCCCATGCAGCCATGCTGGGCATCCCGGAGGAATTGTTCCCTCTCATTTCTACTGAAATGAAAAAGCAAAGGAGAGAAGGCCTGAAAACTCAGGAACCCTGTCCATCAACAGGTAAAAAGGGTATCACAGTATCCCCTAACCACCCTACCATTCAGGATACCATTCCTGTGGTGGGAGAAACCTCTCCTGGGGTGGCACCTGTTTCAAGGGAATCATCAGTTGGCAAAACTGTACTCCCTGAGGTGGAAGTACCTCTCTGTGGGATAACTAACATTGGTGAGAAAAAGAGCACCATTTTAGTTAACATGGAGCATCCCTCCAACCCTCCCAGAGAAACTTTAGTGCAGAAACTCTGCACTGCCTCACAACACTTAGGACAGCATCCCTGCCCTAGTGTGGAGCTGATAGGACAGCATCCCTGCCCTGCTCCAACCCAAGAGAAACAGCATCCCTTTTCTCTCTTCCAGCCATATGGACAAAGTTTTTGCCCAGCTATGGCTTTTCTGAGACAGCATCCCTGTCTGGCATTTCCATCACTACAAATAGGTTCAGTGGACAATTCCCACTGCTCTAAACTAAAACTTACTGATAGAAACTCTGAAAATACATCTTCACATTGGTGCTTAGCTAAAAAACTTCAAACAGGGTGGTTTACATCCCCACAGGGAAGTAACCATATAGTGGATGATAAAGGGAGTAACCAGTCTATTGCAGAGCTACTCTCTACTTATCACCACTTAGACAATAAAGTCTCAACTGGCCAAGGTTAGCCTTATTGTCCTTCGTTTGGGGGGGGGGGTTGTGTGAGAAAGTAGCCTCTTTCTAGCCTTGTTACCCCCACTTTTGGCCTGTTTGTGAGTGTATGTCAGGATGTTTGTCACTGTTTTCACTGTCTCACTGGGATCCTGATGGCTAGGCCTCAGTGCTCATAGTGAAAACACTATGTTTTCAGTATGTTTGTTATGTGTCACTGGGACCCTGCTAGTCAGGACCCCAGTGCTCATAAGGTTGTGGCCTATATGTATGTGTCACTGGGACCCTGTCACACAGGGCCCCAGTGCTCATAGGTGTGCATGTATGTGTTCCCTGTGTGGTGCCTAACTGTCTCACTGAGGCTCTGCTAACCAGAACCTCAGTGGTTATGCTCTCTCATTACTTTTAAATTGTCACTAACAGGCTAGTGACCAATTTTACCAATTCACATTGGCTTACTGGAACACCCTTATAATTCCCTAGTATATGGTACTAAGGTACCCAGGGTATTGGGGTTCCAGGAGATCCCTATGGGCTGCAGCATTTCTTTTGCCACCCATAGGGAGCTCTGACAATTCTTACACAGGCCTGCCACTGCAGCCTGAGTGAAATAACGTCCACGTTATTTCACAGCCATTTTACACTGCACTTAAGTAACTTATAAGTCACCTATATGTCTAACCTTTACCTGGTAAAGGTTGGGTGCAAAGTTACTTAGTGTGAGGGCACCCTGGCACTAGCCAAGGTGCCCCCACATTGTTCAGAGCCAATTCCCTGAACTTTGTGAGTGCGGGGACACCATTACACGCATGCACTACATATAGGTCACTACCTATATGTAGCTTCACAATGGTAACTCCGAATATGGCCATGTAACATGTCTATGATCATGGAATTGCGCCCTCTATGCCATCCTGGCATTGTTGGTACAATTCCATGATCCCAGTGGTCTGTAGCACAGACCCTGGTACTGCCAAACTGCCCTTCCTGGGGTTTCACTGCAGCTGCTGCTGCCAACCCCTCAGACAGGCATCTGCCCTCCTGGGGTCCAGCCAGGCCTGGCCCAGGATGGCAGAACAAAGGACTTCCTCTGAGAGAGGGTGTGACACCCTCCCCCCTATTGGAAAATGGTGTGAAGGCAGGGGAGGAGTAGCCTCCCCCAGCCTCTGGAAATGCTTTCTTGGGCACAGATGTGCCCAATTCTGCATAAGCCAGTCTACACCGGTTCAGAGACCCCTTAGCCCCTGCTCTGGCGCGAAACTGGACAAAGGAAAGGGGAGTGACCACTCCCCTGACCTGCACCTCCCCTGGGAGGTGTCCAGAGCTCCTCCAGTGTGCTCCAGACCTCTGCCATCTTGGAAACAGAGGTGCTGCTGGCACACTGGACTGCTCTGAGTGGCCAGTGCCACCAGGTGATGTCAGAGACTCCTGCTGATAGGCTCCTTCAGGTGTTAGTAGCCTATCCTCTCTCCTAGGTAGCCAAACCCTCTTTTCTGGCTATTTAGGGTCTCTGTCTCTGGGGAAACTTCAGATAACGAATGCAAGAGCTCATCCGAGTTCCTCTGCATCTCCCTCTTCACCTTCTGATAAGGAATCGACTGCTGACCGCGCTGGAAGCCTGCAAACCTGCAACATAGTAGCAAAGACGACTACTGCAACTCTGTAACGCTGATCCTGCCGCCTTCTCAACTGTTTTCCTGCTTGTGCATGCTGTGGGGGTAGTCTGCCTCCTCTCTGCACCAGAAGCTCCGAAGAAATCTCACGTGGGTCGACGGAATCTTCCCCCGGCACCCGCAGGCACCAAAAAGCTGCATTACCGGTCCCTTGGGTCTCCTCTCAGCACGACGAGCGAGGTCCCTCGAATCCAGCGACTCTGTCCAAGTGACCCCCACCGTCCAGTGACTCTTCAGTCCAAGTTTGGTGGAGGTAAGTCCTTGCCTCACCTCGCTGGGCTGCATTGCTGGGAACCGCGACTTTGCAGCTACTCCGGCCCCTGTGCACTTCCGGCGGAAATCCTTTGTGCACAGCCAAGCCTGGGTCCACGGCACTCTAACCTGCATTGCACGACTTTCTAAGTTGGTCTCCGGCGACGTGGGACTCCTTTGTGCAACTTCGGCGAGCACCGTTTCACGCATCCTCGTAGTGCCTGTTTCTGGCACTTCTCCGGGTGCTACCTGCTTCAGTGAGGGCTCTTTGTCTTGCTCGACGTCCCCTCTCTCTTCAGGTCCAATTTGCGACCTCCTGGTCCCTCCTGGGCCCCAGCAGCGTCCAAAAACGCCAAACGCACGATTTGCGACTAGCAAGGCTTGTTGGCGTCCTTCCGGCGGGAAAACACTTCTGCACGACTCTCCAAGGCGAGAGGGATCCGTCCACCAAAGGGGAAGTCTCTAGCCCTTTTCGTTCCTGCAGAAACCTCAGCTTCTTCTGTCCAGTAGAAGCTTCTTTGCACCCGCAGCTGGCATTTCCTGGGCATCTGCCCATCTCCGACTTGCTTGTGACTTTTTGGACTTGGTCCCCTTGTTCCACAGGTACCCTAGATTGGAAATCCACAGTTGTTGCATTGCTGGTTTGTGTCTTTCCTGCATTATTCCTCTAACACGACTTCTTTGTCCTTAGGGGAACTTTAGTGCACTTTGCACTCACTTTTCAGGGTCTTGGGGAGGGTTATTTTTCTAACTCTCACTATTTTCTAATAGTCCCAGCGACCCTCTACAAGGTCACATAGGTTTGGGGTCCATTCGTGGTTCGCATTCCACTTTTGGAGTATATGGTTTGTGTTGCCCCTATCCCTATGTTTCCCCATTGCATCCTCTTGTAACTATACATTGTTTGCACTGTTTTCTAAGACTATACTGCATATTTTTGCTATTGTGTGTATATATATCTTGTGTATATTTCCTATCCTCTCACTGAGGGTACACTCTAAGATACTTTGGCATATTGTCATAAAAATAAAGTACCTTTATTTTTAGTATAACTGTGTATTGTGTTTTCTTATGATATTGTGCATATGACACTAAGTGGTACTGTAGTAGCTTCACACGTCTCCTAGTTCAGCCTAAGCTGCTCTGCTAAGCTACCATTATCTATCAGCCTAAGCTGCTAGACACCCTATACACTAATAAGGGATAACTGGGCCTGGTGCAAGGTGCAAGTACCCCTTGGTACTCACTACAAACCAGTCCAGCCTCCTACATGCATTGCACGACTTTCTAAGTTGGTCTCCGGCGACGTGGGACTCCTTTGTGCAACTTCGGCGAGCACCGTTTCACGCATCCTCGTAGTGCCTGTTTCTGGCACTTCTCCGGGTGCTACCGGCTTCAGAGAGGGCTCCTTGTCTTGCTCGACGTCCCCTCTCTCTGCTGGTCCAATTTGCGACCTCCTGGTCCCTCCTGGGCCTCAGCAGCGTCCAAAAACGCTAACCGCACGATTTGCAGCTAGCAAGGCTTGTTGGCGTTCTTTCGGCGGGAAAACACTTCTGCACGACTCTCCACGGCGAGAGGGATCCGTCCACAAAAGGGGAAGTCTCTAGCCCTTTTCGTTCCTGCAGAAACCTCAGCTTCTTCTGTCCAGTAGAAGCTTCTTTGCACCCGCAGCTGGCATTTCCTGGGCATTTGCCCATCTCCGACTTGCTTGTGACTTTTGGACTTGGTCCCCTTGTTCCACAGGTACCCTAGATTGGAAATCCACAGTTGTTGCATTGCTGGTTTGTGTCTTTCCTGCATTATTCCTCTAACACGACTTCTTTGTCCTTAGGGGAACTTTAGTGCACTTTGCACTCACTTTTTAGGGTCTTGGGGAGGGTTATTTTTCTAACTCTCACTATTTTCTAATAGTCCCAGCGACCCTCTACAAGGTCACATAGGTTTGGGGTCCATTCGTGGTTCGCATTCCACTTTTGGAGTATATGGTTTGTGTTGCCCCTATCCCTATGTTTCCCCATTGCATCCTATTGTAACTATACATTGTTTGCACTGTTTTCTAAGACTATACTGCATATTTTTGCTATTGTGTATATATATCTTGTGTATATTTCCTATCCTCTCACTGAGGGTACACTCTAAGATACTTTGGCATATTGTCATAAAAATAAAGTACCTTTATTTTTAGTATAACTGTGTATTGTGTTTTCTTATGATATTGTGCATATGACACTAAGTGGTACTGTAGTAGCTTCACACGTCTCCTAGTTCAGCCTAAGCTGCTCTGCTAAGCTACCATTATCTATCAGCCTAAGCTGCTAGACACCCTATACACTAATAAGGGATAACTGGGCCTGGTGCAAGGTGCAAGTACCCCTTGGTACTCACTACAAGCCAGTCCAGCCTCCTACATTGGTTGTGCAGTGGTGGGATAAGTGCTTTGAGACTACTTACCACTCTTGTCATTGTACTTTTCATAAGAGAAAAATATACAAAACAAGGTCAGTGTATATACACATAGCCAAAAAGTTTTGCATTTCCTCTTTTCACTCTTTTCTAAGTGCTGAAAAGTACTTCTAACTTTCTAAAAAGTTCTAAAAAGTTTTAAAAGTTTTTTTTCTCTGTCTTTCTAAAAGCTCTGACAAACTTTTTATCTTTTTCTATCACTTTAACTCTCTCTAAAAATGTCTGGCACAGGCCAAAATGTTGATCTGTCCAAACTTGCATATGAGCACCTTAGCTGGAAAGGAGCAAGAAGTCTCTGCATAGAGAGAGGTTTGAGTGTAGGGAAGAATCCTTCCTTGGAACTGTTAATTAACATGCTTAGAGAACAGGATAAGGCTTGAAGTGCCCCATCTGTTGAAAAAGTAGCTAATGGTTCTCAATCTGATCCAGGGACTCCCCCAGGAAAAGATTCAGGAAAGAAACTTCCTAGCCTGCCCATTACTAGACAGTCTAGCATAGTTGGTAATGATGATGAGCCACACCATATAAATAGTGTTGTCTCACATCATAGCAAAAGCATTTATTCTCACCATACTGGTAGTGATGTTTCTGTTAGCCAAGCTGTTAGGGTGGCTTCTGTAAGGGACAGGTCTCCTTCTGTCCATTCTCACCATACTTCTGTTTCAAGGCATGTCCCTCCCACCCACCCTGATGACAGATTGTTAGAAAGGGAGCTCAATAGATTGAGAGTGGAACAAACCAGACTGAAGCTCAAGAAGCAACAGCTGGATTTGGATAGACAGACTTTAGAAGTAGAGAAGGAGAGACAGAAACTGGGTTTAGAAACCCATGGTGGCAGCAGCAGTATTCCCCATAGTCATCCTGTAAAAGAGCATGATTCCAGGAATCTGCACAAGATAGTTCCCCCTTATGAGGAGGGGGATGACATTAACAAGTGGTTTGCTGCACTTGAGAGGGCCTGTGTTGTACAGGATGTCCCTCAAAGGCAGTGGGCTGCTATCCTATGGCTATCATTTAGTGGAAAAGGTAGGGATAGGCTCCTTACTGTGAACGAAAATGATGCTAATAATTTCCAAGTTCTTAAGAATGCACTCCTGGATGGTTATGGCTTAACCACTGAACATTACAGGATAAAGTTCAGAGAGACGAAAAAGGAGTCTTCACAAGACTGGGTTGATTTCATTGACCATTCAGTGAAGGCCTTGGAGGGGTGGTTACATGGCAGTAAAGTTACTGATTATGAAAGCCTGTATAACACAATCATGAGAGAGCATATACTTAATAATTGTGTGTCTGATTTGTTGCACCAGTACCTGGTAGACTCTGATCTGACCTCTCCCCAAGAATTGGGAAAGAAGGCAGACAAATGGGTCAGAAAAAGGGTGAACAGAAAAGTTCATACAGGGGGTGACAAAGATGGCAATACGAAGAAAGATGGTGAAAAATCTCAAGATAAGCATGGGGATAAGGGTAAAACCAAAGATCCCACTTCAAATCTTAAACACTCTTCAGAGGGTGGGGATAAAACTAATTCTTCCTCTTCTTCTCAACCCACACACATTAAAAAGCCTTGGTGCTTTGTGTGTAAAAATAGAGGCCATAGGCCAGGGGATAAGTCCTGTCCAGGTAAACCCCCTGAGCCTACCACCACTAATACATCAAGCTCTAGTGTCCCTAGCAGTAGTGGTTCTAGTGGTGGGACTGCTGGCAACAGTCAAGTTAAGGGTGTAGTTGTGTTCACTTATGGGTCCATAGTAGAAACTGGGGTAGTCAGTCCCAAGACAGTTTCTGTCACACCTAGTGGCATTGGCCTTGCCACACTGGCTGCTTGTCCCCTTACAATGGATAAGTACAGGCAGACAGTAACAATAAATGGTGTTGAGGCCTTGGCCTACAGGGACACAGGTGCCAGTATCACTTTGGTGACTGAAAACCTAGTGCACCCTGATCAACACATCATTGGACAACAGTATAAGATTATTGATGTCCATAACTCCACTAAGTTTCTTCCCTTAGCTATAATTCAGTTTAGTTGGGGTGTGTAGGAGGCTGGACTGGCTTGTAGTGAGTACCAAGGGGTACTTGCACCTTGCACCAGGCCCAGTTATCCCTTATTAGTGTATAGGGTGTCTAGCAGCTTAGGCTGATAGATAATGGTAGCTTAGCAGAGCAGCTCAGGCTGAACTAGGAGACGTGTGAAGCTACTACAGTACCACTTAGTGTCATATGCACAATATCATAAGAAAACACAATACACAGTTATACTAAAAATAAAGGTACTTTATTTTTATGACAATATGCCAAAGTATCTTAGAGTGTACCCTCAGTGAGAGGATAGGAAATATACACAAGATATATATACACAATAGCAAAAATATGCAGTATAGTCTTAGAAAACAGTGCAAACAATGTATAGTTACAATAGGATGCAATGGGGAAACATAGGGATAGGGGCAACACAAACCATATACTCCAAAAGTGGAATGCGAACCATGAATGGACCCCAAACCTATGTGACCTTGTAGAGGGTCGCTGGGACTATTAGAAAATAGTGAGAGTTAGAAAAATAACCCTCCCCAAGACCCTGAAAAGTGAGTGCAAAGTGCACCAAAGTTCCCCTAAGGACAAAATAGTCGTGTTAGAGGGAAAATGCTAGGAAAACACAAATCAGCAATGCAACAACGATGGATTCCTGACTGAGGGTACCTGTGGAACAAGGGGACCAAGTCCAAAAGTCACAAGCAACTCGGAGATGGGCAGATGCCCAAGAAATGCCAGCGGTTGGTGCAAAGAAGCTCTTACTAGGCTGAAGAACTGTGAATACTGCAGGAACGACAAGGGCTAGAGACTTCCCCTTTGGAGGATGGATCCCCCACGCCTTGTAGAGTCGTGCAGAAGTGTTTTCCCACCGGATGGACGCCATCAAGCCTTGCTACACGCAAATCGTGCGTTTGGCGTTTTTGGACGCTGCTGGGGCCCAGGAGGGACCAGGAGGTCGTAAATTGGACCTGCAGAGAGAGGGGACGTCGAGCAAGACAAAGAGCCCTCACTGAAGCAGGTAGCACCCGGAGAAGTGCCAGAAACAGGCACTACGAGGATGCGTGAAACGGTGCTCGCCGAAGTTGCACAAAGGAGTCCCACGTCGCCGGAGACCAACTTAGAAAGTCGTGCAATGCAAGTTAGAGTGCCGTGGACCCAGGCTTGGCTGTGCACGAAGGATTTCCGCCGGAAGTGCACAGGGGCCAGAGTAGCTTGCAAAGTCGCGGTTCCCAGCAATGCAGCCCAGCGAGGTGAGGCAAGGACTTACCTCCACCAAACTTGGGCTGAAGAGTCACTGGACTGTGGGGGTCACTTGGACGGTGTCGCTGGATTCGAGGGACCTCGCTCGTCGTGCTGAGAGGAGACCCAAGGGACCGGTAATGCAGCTTTTTGGTGCCTGCGGTTGCAGGGGGAAGATTCCGTCGACCCACGGGAGATTTCTTCGGAGCTTCTGGTGCAGAGAGGAGGCAGACTACCCCCACAGCATGCACAAGCAGGAAAACAGTCGAGAAGGCGGCAGGATCAGCGTTACAGAGTTGCAGTAGTCGTCTTTGCTACTATGTTGCAGGTTTGCAGGCTTCCAGCGCGGTCAGCGGTCGATTCCTTATCAGAAGGTGAAGAGGGAGATGCAGAGGAACTCGGCTGAGCTCATGCATTCGTTATCTAAAGTTTCCCCAGAGACAGAGACCCTAAATAGCCAGAAAAGAGGGTTTGGCTACCTAGGAGAGAGGAAAGGCTACTAACACCTGAAGGAGCCTATCAGCAGGAGTCTCTGACGTCACCTGGTGGCACTGGCCACTCAGAGCAGTCCAGTGTGCCAGCAGCACCTCTGTTTCCAAGATGGCAGAGGTCTGGAGCACACTGGAGGAGCTCTGGACACCTCCCAGGGGAGGTGCAGGTCAGGGGAGTGGTCACTCCCCTTTCCTTTGTCCAGTTTCGCGCCAGAGCAGGGGCTAAGGGGTCCCTGAACCGGTGTAGACTGGCTTATGCAGAATTGGGCACATCTGTGCCCAACAAAGCATTTCCAGAGGCTGGGGGAGGCTACTCCTCCCCTGCCTTCACACCATTTTCCAAAGGGAGAGGGTGTCACACCCTCTCTCAGAGGAAGTTCTTTGTTCTGCCATCCTGGGCCAGGCCTGGCTGGACCCCAGGAGGGCAGCTGCCTGTCTGAGGGGTTGGCAGCAGCAGCAGCTGCAGTGAAACCCCAGGAAGGGCAGTCTGGCAGTACCAGGGTCTGTGCTACAGACCACTGGGATCATGGAATTGTACCAACAATGCCAGGATGGCATAGAGGGGGCAATTCCATGATCATAGACATGTTACATGGCCATATTCGGAGTTACCATGGTGAAGCTACATATAGGTAGTGACCTATATGTAGTGCACGCGTGTAATGGTGTCCCCGCACTCACAAAGTTCAGTGAATTGGCTCTGAACAATGTGGGGGCACCTTGGCTAGTGCCAGGGTGCCCTCACACTAAGTAACTTTGCACCTAACCTTTACCAGGTAAAGGTTAGACATATAGGTGACTTATAAGTTACTTAAGTGCAGTGTAAAATGGCTGTGAAATAACGTGGACGTTATTTCACTCAGGCTGCAGTGGCAGGCCTGTGTAAGAATTGTCAGAGCTCCCTATGGGTGGCAAAAGAAATGCTGCAGCCCATAGGGATCTCCTGGAACCCCAATACCCTGGGTACCTCAGTACCATATACTAGGGAATTATAAGGGTGTTCCAGTAAGCCAATGTAAATTGGTAAAAATGGTCACTAGCCTGTCAGAGACAATTTGAAAGTAATGAGAGAGCATAACCACTGAGGTTCTGGTTAGCAGAGCCTCAGTGAGACAGTTAGGCACCACACAGGGAACATACACATGCACACGTATGAGCACTGGGGCCCTGTGTGACAGGGTCCCAGTGACACATACATATAGGCCACAAACCTATGAGCACTGGGGTCCTGACCAGCAGGATCCCAGTGACACATAACAACCATACTGAAAACATGGTGTTTTCACTATGAGCACTGAGGCCTGGCTATCAGGATCCCAGTGAGACAGTGAAAACAGTGACAAACACCCTGACATACACTCACAAACAGGCCAAAAGTGGGGGGTAACAAGGCTAGAAAGAGGCTACCTTCTCACAGGGTGGAGTTACTGGCCCTAAGCAGGTGGTGGTATCACCTAGCTTACCTGTAGACTGTCTCTTAGGTAATGACCTAGAGGCCTCAGGTTGGGCTGATGTAGAGTTTTATGCCCATGCAGCCATGCTGGGCATCCCTGAGGAATTGTTCCCTCTCATTTCTACTGAAATGAAAAAGCAAAGGAGAGAAGGCCTGAAAACTCAGGATCCCTCTCCATCAACAGGTAAAAAGGGTATCACAGTATCCCCTAACCACCCTACCATTCAGGATACCATTCCTGTGGTGGGAGAAACCTCTCCTGGGGTGGCACCTGTTCCAAGGGAATCATCAGTTGGCAAAACTGTACTCCCTGAGGTAGAAGTACCTCTCTGTGGGATAACTAACATTGGTGACAAAAAGAGCACCATTTTAGTTAACATGGAGCATCCCTCCAACCCTCCCAGAGAAACTTTAGTGCAGAAACTCTGCACTGCCTCACAACACTTAGGACAGCATCCCTGCCCTAGTGTGGAGCTCATAGGACAGCATCCCTGCCCTGCTCCAACTCAAGAGAAACAGCATCCCTGTTCTCTCTTCCAGCCATATGGACAAAGTTTTTGCCCAGCTATGGCTTTACTGAGACAGCATCCCTGTCTGGCATTTCCATCATTACAAATAGGTTCAGTGGACAATTCCCACTGCTCTAAACTAAAACTTACTGATAGAAACTCTGAAAATACATCTTCACATTGTTGCTTAGCTAAAAAACTTCAAACAGGGTGGTTTACATCCCCACAGGGAAGTAACCATATAGTGGATGATAAAGGGAGTAACCAGTCTATTGCAAAGCTACTCTCTACTTATCACCACTTAGACAATAAAGTCTCAACTGGCCAAGGTTAGCCTTATTGTCCTTCGTTTGGGGGGGGGGGGGTTGTGTGAGAAAGTAGCCTCTTTCTAGCCTTGTTACCCCCACTTTAGGCCTGTTTGTGAGTGTATGTCAGGGTGTTTTCACTGTCTCACTGGGATCCTGCCAGCCAGGGCCCAGTGCTCATAGTGAAAACCCTATGTTTTCAGTGTGTTTGTTATGTGTCACTGGGACCCTGCTAGTCAGGACCCCAGTGCTCATAAGTTTGTGGCCTATATGTATGTGTTCCCAGTGTGGTGCCTAACTGCCTCACTGAGGCTCTGCTAACCAGAACCTCAGTGGTTATGCTCTCTCATTTCTTTCCAAATTGTCACTAACAGGCTAGTGACCAATTTTACCAATTTACATTGGCTTACTGGAACACCCTTATAATTCCCTAGTATATGGTACTGAGGTACCCAGGGTATTGGGGTTCCAGGAGATCCCTATGGGCTGCAGCATTTCTTTTGCCACCCATATGGAGCTCTGACAATTCTTACACAGGCCTGCCACTGCAGCCTGAGTGAAATAACGTCCACGTTATTTCACAGCCATTTTACACTGCACTTAAGTAACTTATAAGTCACCTATATGTCTAACCTTTACCTGGTAAAGGTTAGGTGCAAAGTTACTTAGTGTGAGGGCACCCTGGCACTGGCCAAGGTGCCCCCACATTGTTCAGAGCCAATTCCCTGAACTTTGTGAGTGCGGGGACACCATTACACGCGTGCACTACATATAGGTCACTACCTATATGTAGCTTCACAATGGTAACTCCGAATATGGCCATGTAACATGTCTATGATCATGGAATTGCCCCCTCTATACCATCCTGGCATAGCTGGCACAATCCCATGATCCCAATGGTCTGTAGCACAGACCCTGGTACTGCCAAACTGCCCTTCCTGGGGTTTCACTGCAGCTGCTGCTGCTGCCAACCCCTCAGACAGGCATCTGCCCTCCTGGGGTCCAGCCAGGCCTGGCCCAGGATGGCAGAACAAAGGACTTCCTCTGAGAGAGGGTGTTACACCCTCTCCCTTTGGAAAATGGTGTGAAGGCAGGGGAGGAGTAGCCTCCCCCAGCCTCTGGAAATGCTTTCTTGGGCACAGATGTGCCCAAGAAAGCATAAGCCAGTCTACACCGGTTCAGGGACCCCTTAGCCCCTGCTCTGGCGTGAAACTGGACAAAGGAAAGGGGAGTGACCACTCCCCTGACCTGCACCTCCTCTGGGAGGTGTCCAGAGCTCCTCCAGTGTTCTCCAGACCTCTGCCATCTTGGAAACAGAGGTGCTGCTGGCACACTGGACTGCTCTGAGTGGCCAGTGCCACCAGGTGACGTCAGAGACTCCTTCTGATAGGCTCCTTCAGGTGTTAGTAGCCTATCCTCTCTCCTAGGTAGCCAAACCCTCTTTTCTGGCTATTTAGGGTCTCTGTCTCTGGGGAAACTTTAGATAACGAATGCAAGAGCTCATCCGAGTTCCTCTGCATCTCTCTCTTCACCTTCTGCCAAGGAATCGACTGCTGACCGCGCTGGAAGCCTGCAAACCTGCAACATAGTAGCAAAGACGACTACTGCAACTCTGTAACGCTGATCCTGCCGCCTTCTCGACTGTTTTCCTGCTTGTGCATGCTGTGGGGGTAGCCTGCCTCCTCTCTGCACCAGAAGCTCCGAAGAAATCTCCCGTGGGTCGACGGAATCTACCCCCTGCAACCGCAGGCACCAAAAAGCTGCATTACCGGTCCCTTGGGTCTCCTCTTAGCACGATGAGCGAGGTCCCTCGAATCCAGCGACTCTGTCCAAGTGACCCCCACAGTCCAGTGACTCTTCAGTCCAAGTTTGGTGGAGGTAAGTCCTTGCCTCACCTCGCTGGGCTGCATTGCTGGGAACCGCGACTTTTGCAGCTACTCCGGCCCCTGTGCACTTCCGGTGGAAATCCTTTGTGCACAGCCAAGCCTGGGTCCACGGCACTCTAACCTGCATTGCACGACTTTCTAAGTTGGTCTCCGGCGACGTGGGACTCCTTTGTGCAACTTCAGCGAGCACCGTTTCACGCATCCTCATAGTGCCTGTTTCTGGCACTTCTCCGGGTGCTACCGGCTTCAGAGAGGGCTCCTTGTCTTGCTCGACGTCCCCTCTCTCTGCTGGTCCAATTTGCGACCTCCTGGTCCCTCCTGGGCCTCAGCAGCGTCCAAAAACGCTAACCGCACGATTTGCAGCTAGCAAGGCTTGTTGGCGTTCTTTCGGCGGGAAAACACTTCTGCACGACTCTCCACGGCGATAGGGATCCGTCCACAAAAGGGGAAGTCTCTAGCCATTTTCGTTCCTGCAGAAACCTCAGCTTCTTCTGTCCAGTAGAAGCTTCTTTGCACCCGCAGCTGGCATTTCCTGGGCATTTGCCCATCTCCGACTTGCTTGTGACTTTTGGACTTGGTCCCCTTGTTCCACAGGTACCCTAGATTGGAAATCCACAGTTGTTGCATTGCTGGTTTGTGTCTTTCCTGCATTATTCCTCTAACACGACTTCTTTGTCCTTAGGGGAACTTTAGTGCACTTTGCACTCACTTTTTAGGGTCTTGGGGAGGGTTATTTTTCTAACTCTCACTATTTTCTAATAGTCCCAGCGACCCTCTACAAGGTCACATAGGTTTGGGGTCCATTCGTGGTTCGCATTCCACTTTTGGAGTATATGGTTTGTGTTGCCCCTATCCCTATGTTTCCCCATTGCATCCTATTGTAACTATACATTGTTTGCACTGTTTTCTAAGACTATACTGCATATTTTTGCTATTGTGTATATATATCTTGTGTATATTTCCTATCCTCTCACTGAGGGTACACTCTAAGATACTTTGGCATATTGTCATAAAAATAAAGTACCTTTATTTTTAGTATAACTGTGTATTGTGTTTTCTTATGATATTGTGCATATGACACTAAGTGGTACTGTAATAGCTTCACACGTCTCCTAGTTCAGCCTAAGCTGCTCTGCTAAGCTACCATTATCTATCAGCCTAAGCTGCTAGACACCCTATACACTAATAAGGGATAACTGGGCCTGATGCAAGGTGCAAGTACCCCTTGGTACTCACTACAAGCCAGTCCAGCCTCCTACACACACACATCTCCAAAACACCGCCACATTGGACAATTCAAAATACACACACCTGGTACACATACAAACACCACTCCCACACACCCAACACAATATAAAACACACACCCACATCACCCACAAACCCCTACGACCACAAATTAGAGAAGAAGGCGACAGAGAGAGAGCACAGCAATAGACAACCCCACCACACAGAGGCACACAACACCATCACCCACAAAACATCCACGCACAAAACACCACACACCACTACACATCACCACACTCATCACCACATACACCACCCCACACATCACCTACACCACCTCATGGCACGCCAAAGACACCCCAGGTTTTCGGAGGAGGAGCTCAGGGTTATGGTGGAGGAAATCGTACAGGTAGAGCCACAGCTATTTGGATCACAGGTGCAGCAAACCTCCATAGCTAGGAAGATGGAGCTATGGCGAAAAATAGTCGACAGGGTCAACGCAGTGGGACAGCACCCAAGAAATCGGGAGGACATCAGGAAGAGGTGGAACGACCTACGGGGGAAGGTGCGTTCTGTGGTCTCCAGGCACAACATCACGGTTCAGCGGACTGGCGGCGGACCCCCACCTCCTCCCCCACAACTAACAACATGGGAGGAGCAGGTCTTGACCATTATGCATCCTGAGGGCCTCGGAGGAGTCGGTGGAGGAATGGACACTGGTAAGTCAAATCTTAACTATCATATCCCCCACCCTACCTGCATGCTATCACACACCCCCACCCTCACCCCCTCCCCTATCACTCCAACTCCTCACTAATGTACTAATAACACAAACCACCCATCCCAACACCAAGCCCTGCATGACACAACAAAGCATGGACACCCCTCACTAAAGCATGCACACTGCACATATCCATAACAACCCCTAACCATCATCACACAAACCCCCACACAGGAAAGCTAGCACTGGGGTACACGCTCACCCACCCATTGCACACCATGACACACACACATGCAATAATCATGCTTTTATACCCGTGCAGGACCACTACCTAACGTCAGCAGACAGGAGGGTCCAGATATCTCTACCCAAACCCCCAGAAGAGGCCCACAGTGATGACAGCAGCTCTGGCCAACTGGATCAAGATGACCAGCCCGGACCATCGTGGGCCTCAGGACAGTCGGTTCCCCTCACACAGGCACAGCCCAACACTGACCTTCCACCCTCTGGTAACACCAGCACAGCACCCACCCAGCGGGCCCATACCTCCGTTCCCAGGACACGTCAATCAGCTGTGTGTCCACCACTACAGGGAACCCAGGATAACCCACCACCCCAACAACAGCAGGGACCTGGGGGCAGTGGTAGTGGGCACACGGTCCAGGGGACGGAGGCCAAGGAACACAGGGGAACTGGGAGGGCTGCCGTGCGACAGGGGGCGGACAGGCCAAGGGAACCCACTCTCCACGAGGCCCTCTCCTCCATCATGGGAGCATACCACCACTCCCAGGAGACGATGGCGACGGTCCTGGCAAAGTTTCAGGAGACCCAGCGCATGCAGGACGAACTGTATTTGGGGTTCAGGGAGGAGCTCAGAACCATCAGCTCCGCCCTGGGCACCATAGTAGGGGTGCTGAAGGATATAAAGAAGACCATGAGGGACACCGTGGCACTCCAAGGGGCCCCTGACACTAGCCTGGACGATGAACTGCCCACCACCTCCGCCGGCGCTAGAGGACAGGACGCCCCGCCACAGGACCACCACACCAGCACCCCACCCCCTGCAGACAGACAACCACCCCGCAAGCGGTCCCTGAGATCCAGGAACAGGACAGAGCAAGATGGCAAGAACCCCGCCAGGAAATGAGACCACCCTGATTGTCATCCCACTGTCCCACTTTGTGACCCTGTCCAGATTGGAACTGTTCCAGCTCCACTTCCTATGCCCATATGGGCAGTGCACCTGTGAGACTAATAGACTGGACTCTGCCATGGACATTCCTCCACCATCACCCATCACCATTTTACCACCCCCTCCAATAATTATCACTTCAATAAACACCCTTGAACCACAAAACAATCTGGAGTCAGTCTGTGATTTTGAAAATGTGTATTAGCTATGACAATGACAAAATCCGTTCGAAAATGTAATGTCAACATACCTATGTCACACATCACAAGCCCATGAAGGATGCAAGCAGATGACACACGTTGGTAACCACACCTGTGAAACCGTAATGGAAATGTACCACTCAGTTAGCATATACTGCTTCAAATTGACAGACAGGATAGAGGTAGAAGTGTGAAAGTAAATGTAATAGTAAAGAAATGTGTTCTCACCTGTGTGTCACTGGAAATATTGCTGTATGACAGAGTCCCTGGTATTAATGTCTTCTTCCTCTGCTACCTCCTCATCACTGTCCACAGGCTCCACAGCTGCCACAACACCGTCATCTGGACCATCCTTCTGCAGAAAAGGCACCTGGCGTAGCAAAGCAAGATTGTGAAGTATACAGCAGGCGATGATGATCTGGCACACCTTCCTTGGTGAGTAGAATAGGGAACCACCTGTCATATGCAGGCACCTGAACCTGGCCTTCAGGAGGCCGAAGGTGAGTTCGATCACCCTCCTAGTCCGCCCATGGGCCTCATTGTAGCGTTCCTCTGCCCTGGTCCTGGGATTCCTCACTGGGGTCAATAGCCATGACAGGTTGGGGTAACCAGAGTCCCCTAAAAGCCACACACGGTGCCTCTGGAGTTGACCCATCACATACGGGATGCTGCTATTCCGCAGGATGTAGGCGTCATGCACTGAGCCAGGGAAAATAGCATTTACCTGCGAAATCTACTGATCTGCCAAACATACCATCTGTACATTCATGGAATGATAACTCTTACGGTTCCTGTACACCTGTTCACTCCTGTGGGGGGGGACCAAAGCCACATGGGTCCCATCAATGGCACCTATGATGTTAGGGATATGTCCCAGGGCATAGAAGTCACCTTTAACTGTAGCCAAATCCTCCACCTGAGGGAAAACGATGTAGCTCCTCACATGTTTCAGCAGGGCAGACAACACGTTGGAAAACATAGGCTGGGACATCCCTGATGCCATGGCCACTGTTGTTTGAAATGACCCACTGTAGGAGGCTGGACTGGCTTGTAGTGAGTACCAAGGGGTACTTGCACCTTGCACCAGGCCCAGTTATCCCTTATTAGTGTATAGGGTGTCTAGCAGCTTAGGCTGATAGATAATGGTAGCTTAGCAAAGCAGCTCAGGCTGAACTAGGAGACGTGTGAAGCTACTACAGTACCACTTAGTGTCACATGCACAATATCATAAGAAAACACAATACACAGTTATACTAAAAATAAAGGTACTTTATTTTTATGACAATATGCCAAAGTATCTTAGAGTGTACCCTCAGTGAGAGGATAGGAAATATACACAAGATATATATACACAATAGCAAAAATATGCAGTATAGTCTTAGAAAACAGTGCAAACAATGTATAGTTACAATAGGATGCAATGGGGAAACATAGGGATAGGGGCAACACAAACCATATACTCCAAAAGTGGAATGTGAACCACGAATGGACCCCAAACCTAGGTGACCTTGTAGAGGGTCGCTGGGACTATTAGAAAATAGTGAGAGTTAGAAAAATAACCCTCCCCAAGACCCTGAAAAGTGAGTGCAAAGTGCACTAAAGTTCCCCTAAGGACAAAATAGTCGTGTTAGAGGGAAAATGCAAGGAAAACACAAATCAGCAATGCAACAACGATGGATTCCTGACTGAGGGTACCTGTGGAACAAGGGGACCAAGTCCAAAAGTCACAAGCAGCTCGGAGATGGGCAGATGCCCAAGAAATGCCAGCGGTTGGTGCAAAGAAGCTCTTACTAGGCTGAAGAACTGTGAATACTGCAGGAACGACAAGGGCTAGAGACTTCCCCTTTGGAGGATGGATCCCCCACGCCTTGGAGAGTCGTGCAGAAGTGTTTTCCCGCCGGATGGACGCCAACAAGCCTTGCTACACGCAAATCGTGCGTTTGGCGTTTTTGGACGCTGCTGGGGCCCAGGAGGGACCAGAAGGTCGCAAATTGGACCTGTAGAGAGAGGGGACGTCGAGCAAGACAAAGAGCCCTCACTGAAGCAGGTAGCACCCGGAGAAGTGCCAGAAACAGGCACTACGAGGATGCGTGAAACGGTGCTCGCCGAAGTTGCACAAAGGAGTCCCACGTCGCCGGAGACCAACTTAGAAAGTCGTGCAATGCAGGTTAGAGTGCCATGGACCCAGGCTTGGCTGTGCACGAAGGATTTCCGCCGGAAGTGCACAGGGGCCGGAGTAGCTTGCAAAGTCGCGGTTCCCAGCAATGCAGCCCAGCGAGGTGAGGCAAGGACTTACCTCCACCAAACTTGGGCTGAAGAGTCACTGGACTGTGGGGGTCACTTGGACGGTGTCGCTGGATTCGAGGGACCTCGCTCGTCGTGCTGAGAGGAGACCCAAGGGACCGGTAATGCAGCTTTTTGGTGCCTGCGGTTGCAGGGGGAAGATTCCGTCGACCCACGGGAGATTTCTTCGGAGCTTCTGGTGCAGAGAGGAGGCAGACTACCCCCACAGCATGCACAAGCAGGAAAACAGTCGAGAAGGCGGCAGGATCAGCGTTACAGAGTTGCAGTAGTCGTCTTTGCTACTATGTTGCAGGTTTGCAGGCTTCCAGCGCGGTCAGCGGTCGATTCCTTATCAGAAGGTGAAGAGGGAGATGCAGAGGAACTCGGCTGAGCTCATGCATTCGTTATCTAAAGTTTCCCCAGAGACAGAGACCCTAAATAGCCAGAAAAGAGGGTTTGGCTACCTAGGAGAGAGGAAAGGCTACTAACACCTGAAGGAGCCTATCACAAGGAGTCTCTGACGTCACCTGGTGGCACTGGCCACTCAGAGCAGTCCAGTGTGCCAGCAGCACCTCTGTTTCCAAGATGGCAGAGGTCTGGAGCACACTGGAGGAGCTCTGGACACCTCCCAGGGGAGGTGCAGGTCAGGGGAGTGGTCACTCCCCTTTCCTTTGTCCAGTTTCGCGCCAGAGCAGGGGCTAAGGGGTCCCTGAACCGGTGTAGACTGGCTTATGCAGAATTGGGCACATCTGTGCCCAACAAAGCATTTCCAGAGGCTGGGGGAGGCTACTCCTCCCCTGCCTTCACACCATTTTCCAAAGGGAGAGGGTGTCACACCCTCTCTCAGAGGAAGTTCTTTGTTCTGCCATCCTGGGCCAGGCCTGGCTGGACCCCAGGAGGGCAGCTGCCTGTCTGAGGGGTTGGCAGCAGCAGCAGCTGCAGAGAAACCCCAGGAAGGGCAGTCTGGCAGTACCAGGGTCTGTGCTACAGACCACTGGGATCATGGAATTGTACCAACAATGCCAGGATGGCATAGAGGGGGCAATTCCATGATCATAGACATGTTACATGGCCATATTCGGAGTTACCATGGTGAAGCTACATATAGGTAGTGACCTATATGTAGTGCACGCGTGTAATGGTGTCGCAGCACTCACAAAGTTCAGTGAATTGGCTCTGAACAATGTGGGGGCACCTTGGCTAGTGCCAGGGTGCCCTCACACTAAGTAACTTTGCACCTAACCTTTACCAGGTAAAGGTTAGACATATAGGTGACTTATAAGTTACTTAAGTGCAGTGTAAAATGGCTGTGAAATAACGTGGACGTTATTTCACTCAGGCTGCAGTGGCAGGCCTGTGTAAGAATTGTCAGAGCTCCCTATGGGTGGCAAAAGAAATGCTGCAGCCCATAGGGATCTCCTGGAACCCCAATACCCTGGGTACCTCAGTACCATATACTAGGGAATTATAAGGGTGTTCCAGTAAGCCAATGTAAATTGGTAAAAATGGTCACTAGCCTGTTAGTGACAATTTGGAAAGAAATGAGAGAGCATAACCACTGAGGTTCTGATTAGCAGAGCCTCAGTGAGACAGTTAGTCACTACACAGGTAACACATTCAGGCACACTTATGAGCACTGGGGCCCTGGGTTACCAGGGTCCCAGTGACACATACAACTAAAACAACATATATACAGTGAAAAATGGGGGTAACATGCCAGGCAAGATGGTACTTTCCTACACAACCCCCCCCAAACGAAGGACAATAAGACTAGCCATTACCTGATGAGTCTTCATTGTCTAAGTGGAAATATCTGGAGAGTCCATCTGCATTGGAGTGGCTACTCCCAGGTCTATGTTCCACTGTATAATCCATTCCCTGTAGGGATATGGACCACCTCAACAATTTAGGATTTTCACCTTTCATTTGTTTTAGCCAAAGTAGAGGTTTGTGGTCTGTCTGAACAATGAAGTGAGTGCCAAACAGGTATGGCCTCAACTTCTTCAGAGCCCAGACCACAGCAAAGGCCTCCCTCTCAATGGCAGACCAACGCTTTTCTCTAGGGGTCAACCTTCTACTAATAAAAGCAACAGGTTGATCCTGGCCCTCAGAATTAAGTTGTGATAGGACTGCCCCTACTCCTAATTCAGATGCATCAGTTTGGACATAGAATTTTTTAGAGTAACAAGGGCTTTTCAGGACAGGTGCAGAGCACATGGCCTGCTTCAGCTCCTCAAAAGCTTTCTGACAGCTAGCTGTCCACAATACCTTTTTAGGCATCTTTTTGGATGTGAGGTCATTAAGAGGGGCTGCAATGGAGCCATAGTTCTTAATGAACCTCCTGTAATACCCAGTGAGGCCTAGGAAGGCTCTCACCTGAGTCTGAGTGGTAGGGGGAATCCAATCAATAATAGTTTGGATTTTCCCCTGAAGTGGTGCAATCTGTTCCCCACCAACAAGGTGTCCCAGATAAACCACCTTACCCTGCCCTATCTGGCACTTTGAAGCCTTGATAGTGAGGCCTGCCTTTTGCAGGGCCTCCAAAACTTTCCAAAGGTGGACCAGGTGATCATCCCAGCTGGAGCTATATCATCCAAATATGCTGCACTGAAAGCTTCCAGCCCTTGCAGGACTGTGTTCACCAACCTCTGAAAAGTGGCAGGTGCATTTTTCAGACCAAAAGGCATTACAGTAAACTGGTAATGTCCTCCAATGGTAGAAAATGCAGTCTTAGATTTAGCATCTTCTGACAATTTGATCTGCCAATACCCTGCAGTCAAATCAAAAGTGCTTAGATACTTGGCAGATGCCAGTGTATCTATGAGCTCATCTGCCCTGGGTATAGGGTGAGCATCAGTTTTGGTTACCAAGTTGAGACCTCTATAGTCGACACAAAACCTCATTTCCTTCTTTCCATCTTTAGAATTGGGTTTTGGTACCAGTACCACAGGAGAAGCCCATGGACTGTCAGAGTGCTCAACCACTCCTAGTTCCAACATCTTCTGAACTTCTTGCTTTATGCAGTCCCTGACATGGTCAGGCTGCCTATAGATCTTACTTTTGACAGGTAAACTGTCTCCAGTATCTATAGTGTGCTCACACCAAGAAGTGGTGCCTGGCACAATGGAGAAGAGTTCTGAAAATTGTCCTAGGAGATTTATGCAATTATCTTTCTGCTCAGCAGTAAGACAATCAGCCAAAACTACACCTTCCACAAGAGCATCTTGTTCTGTGGAAGAGAAGAGATCAGGTAGAGGATCACTGTCTTCTTCCTGTCCCTCATCTGTTGCCATGAGCAGGGTGAGATCAGCCCTGTCATAGTAGGGTTTCAGGCGGTTGACATGGAGCACCCTAAGGGGACTCCTGGCAGTGCCTAAGTCAACCAAGTAGGTGACTTCACCCTTCTTTTCAACAATTGTGTGGGGTCCACTCCATTTATCTTGGAGTGCTCTTGGGGCCACAGGCTCCAAGACCCACACTTTCTGCCCTGGTTGGTACTGAACCAAAACAGCCTTCTGATCATGCCATTGCTTCTGGAGCTCTTGGCTGGCCTGAAGGTTTTTACTGGCCTTTTTCATGTACTCAGCCATCCTTGATCTGAGGCCAAGTACATAATCCACAATATCCTGCTTAGGAGCTTTTAAAGGTTGTTCCCAACCCTCCTTTACAAGTGTGAGTGGACCCCTAACAGGGTGTCCAAAAAGAAGTTCAAAGGGGCTGAAGCCCACTCCTTTCTGGGGTACCTCCCTGTAGGCAAAAAGGAGGCATGGTAGAAGGATATCCCATCTCCTGCGGAGTTTTTCAGGGAGTCCCATAAGCATGCCTTTGAAAGTTTTATTAAATCTCTCCACCAGTCCATTTGTTTGTGGATGATAGGGTGTTGTGAACTTGTACGTTACACCACACTCCTTCCACATGGCCTTTAAGTATGCAGACATGAAATTGCTTCCTCTGTCTGATACTACTTCCTTTGGGAAGCCCACCCTGGAAAATATTCCCAGGAGGGCCTTTGCCACTGCAGGAGCTGTAGTGGTCCTTAAAGGAATAGCTTCAGGATATCTTGTGGCATGGTCCACTACCACCAAGATAAACCTATTGCCTGAAGCAGTAGGAGGGTCAAGGGGGCCAACTATGTCAACCCCTACCCTTTCAAAGGGAACCCCAACCACAGGCAGTGGGATAAGGGGTGCCTTTGGAGTGCCACCTGTTTTGCCACTGGCTTGACAGGTTTCACAGGACTTACAAAATTCTTTTGTGTCCTCAGACATCCTAGGCCAATGAAACAATGGTACCAATCTGTCCCAAGTTTTCATTTGACCCAGGTGCCCAGCTAAGGGAATGTCATGTGCCAGTGTTAGGAGGAACTTTCTGTACTCCTGAGGAATCACTAATCTCCTGGCAGCTCCAGGTTTAGGATCCCTATGCTCAGTGTACAAGAGGTTGTCCTCCCAGTAAACTCTGTGTGAGTCACTGACATCCCCATTAGCCTGTTTGACAGCTTGCTGTCTGAGACCCTCTAATGTGGGACAGGTTTGCTGTGCCACACTCAGCTCCTCTCTGGCAGGCCCCCCTTCACCCAAAAGCTCAGCAGTGTCTGCTTCCAGCTCCTCTGGTGTAGGTTCTGCACAGGGAGGGAATTCTTCTTCCTCAGAAGTAGAATCCACTGTAGAGGGAGGGATAGTAGGAAGTGGTTTGCTTCTACTAGCCCTAGCTTTAGGGAGCACTTGGTCCATTGTTCCAGGATCCAAGCTTCCCTGTCCTTTTTGCTTTTTGGCCTGAGCCCTTGTGAAAGCAAAAATATGCCCTGGGATGCCCAGCATTGCTGCATGGGCCTCCAACTCCACATCTGACCAAGCTGATGTCTCCAAATCGTTCCCTAATAGACAGTCTACAGGTAAATCTGAAGCTACCACAACTTTCTTTGGACCAGATACCCCCCCCAGTTGAGATTTACAACAGCCATGGGGTGGCTTTGTGTTATGTTGTGAGCATCGGTTACTTGGTACTGGTGTCCAAGTATGTGTTGTTCAGGGTGCACCAGTTTCTCAATCACCATTGTGACACTGGCACCTGTGTCCCTGTAGGCCTGGACCTCAACACCATTTATTAGGGTTAGTTGCTTGTACTTCTCCAAGTTATGGGGGCAAGCAACCAAAGTGGCTAAGTCAATAGCCCCTTCAGAGACTAAAGTAGCCTCTGTGGTCTCCCTAATCAGACCAACCCCAACTAAATTACCAAAAGTGAGCCCAGCTACTCCCTTGGATTGGCTATTAGTAGGTTTGCTCCCACCACCACTGCTATTAGTAGGGACACTAGGTGTAGCAGTAGGGGTTGTAGTGGTAGGAGCTGTGGTGCCTTTCTTTGGACAACTGGGATCTGTTGTCCAATGGCCTTTTATTTTACATAAATAGCACCATGGTTTCTTTTCCTTGTTCTGATTAAAGGAGGATTTGGGCCCACCACCCCCACCAGAGTGTTTTTGTGGGCCTGATGAAGACTCATTTTTAGATTTGTCCCCACCCTTGTCAGAAGACTTACCATCCTTCTTTTTGTTGCCATCTTTGTCACCCCCTGTATGAACTTTTCTGTTCACCCTTGTTCTGACCCATTTGTCTGCCTTCTTTCCCAATTCTTGGGGAGAGGTCAGATCAGAGTCCACCAAGTACTGGTGCAACAAATCAGACACACAATTATTAAGAATATGCTCTCTTAGGATCAAGTTATACAGGCTGTCATAATCAGTAACTTTACTGCCATGTAACCACCCCTCCAAGGCCTTCACTGCCTGGTCAATGAAATCAACCCAGTCTTGTGAAGACTCCTTTTTGGTATCTCTGAACTTTATCCTGTACTGTTCAGTGGTTAAGCCATAACCATCCAGGAGTGCATTCTTAAGAACTTGGAAATTGTTAGCATCATTTTCTTTTACAGTAAGGAGCCTATCCCTACCTTTTCCAGTAAATGATAGCCATAGGATAGCAGCCCACTGCTTTTGAGGGACATCCTGTACAGCACAGGCCCTCTCAAGTGCAGCAAACCACTTGTTAATGTCATCCCCCTCCTTGTAAGGGGGAACTATCTTATGCAGATTCCTGGAATCATGCTCTTTTGCAGGATGACTATGGGGAATACTGCTGCTGCCACCATGGGTATCTAAACCCATCTTCTGTCTTTCCCTCTCTATTTCTAAAGACTGTCTATCCAAATTCAGCTGTTGCTTCTTGAGCTTCAGTCTGGTTTGCTCCACTCTCAATCTATTGAGCTCCCTTTCTAACAATCTGTCATCAGGGTGGGTGGGAGGGACATTTCTAGATACAGAGGTATGATGGGAATGAACAGAAGGAGACCTGTCCCTTACCAAGGGCACCCTAACAGCTTGGCTACCAGCATAATGTGAGAGCACATCATCAGTATGATGTGATTCAACCTCTGTACCAACTATGCTAGACTGTCTAGTAATGGGCAGGCTGAGAAGTTTCTTTCCTGAACCTTTTCCTGGGGGAGTCCCTGGATCAGATTGAGAACCATTAGCTACTTTTTCTACAGATTGGGCACTTATGGCCTTATCCTGTACTCTAAGCATATTAATTAACAGTTCTAAGGAAGGATTCTTCCCTACACTCAAACCTCTCTCTATGCAGAGACTCCTTGCTCCTTTCCAGCTAAGGTGATCATATGCAAGTTTGGACAGTTCAACTTTTTGGCCTGTGCCAGACATTTTTAGAGAGAGTTAAAGTGATAGACAAAGAGAAAAAAGTTTTCAGAACTTTTTGGAAAGACAGAAAAAAACTTTTTAAACTTTTAAGAACTTTTTGAAAGTTTAGAAGTACTTTTCAGCACTTAGAAAAGAGTGAAAAGAGGAAATGCAAAACTTTTTGGCTATGTGTATATACACTGACCTTGTTTTGTATATTTTTCTCTTATGAAAAGTACAATGACAAGAGTGGTAAGTAGTCTCAAAGCACTTATCCCACCGCTGCACAACCAATGTAGGAGGCTGGACTGGCTTGTAGTGAGTACCAAGGGGTACTTGCACCTTGCACCAGGCCCAGTTATCCCTTATTAGTGTATAGGGTGTCTAGCAGCTTAGGCTGATAGATAATGGTAGCTTAGCAAAGCAGCTCAGGCTGAACTAGGAGACGTGTGAAGCTACTACAGTACCACTTAGTGTCACATGCACAATATCATAAGAAAACACAATACACAGTTATACTAAAAATAAAGGTACTTTATTTTTATGACAATATGCCAAAGTATCTTTGAGTGTACCCTCAGTGAGAGGATAGGAAATATACACAAGATATATATACACAATAGCAAAAATATGCAGTATAGTCTTAGAAAACAGTGCAAACAATGTATAGTTACAATAGGATGCAATGGGGAAACATAGGGATAGGGGCAACACAAACCATATACTCCAAAAGTGGAATGTGAACCACGAATGGACCCCAAACCTAGGTGACCTTGTAGAGGGTCGCTGGGACTATTAGAAAATAGTGAGAGTTAGAAAAATAACCCTCCCCAAGACCCTGAAAAGTGAGTGCAAAGTGCACTAAAGTTCCCCTAAGGACAAAATAGTCGTGTTAGAGGGAAAATGCAAGGAAAACACAAATCAGCAATGCAACAACGATGGATTCCTGACTGAGGGTACCTGTGGAACAAGGGGACCAAGTCCAAAAGTCACAAGCAGCTCGGAGATGGGCAGATGCCCAAGAAATGCCAGCGGTTGGTGCAAAGAAGCTCTTACTAGGCTGAAGAACTGTGAATACTGCAGGAACGACAAGGGCTAGAGACTTCCCCTTTGGAGGATGGATCCCCCACGCCTTGGAGAGTCGTGCAGAAGTGTTTTCCCGCCGGATGGACGCCAACAAGCCTTGCTACACGCAAATCGTGCGTTTGGCGTTTTTGGACGCTGCTGGGGCCCAGGAGGGACCAGAAGGTCGCAAATTGGACCTGTAGAGAGAGGGGACGTCGAGCAAGACAAAGAGCCCTCACTGAAGCAGGTAGCACCCGGAGAAGTGCCAGAAACAGGCACTACGAGGATACGTGAAACGGTGCTCGCCGAAGTTGCACAAAGGAGTCCCACGTCGCCGGAGACCAACTTAGAAAGTCGTGCAATGCAGGTTAGAGTGCCGTGGACCCAGGCTTGGCTGTGCACGAAGGATTTCCGCCGGAAGTGCACAGGGGCCGGAGTAGCTTGCAAAGTCGCGGTTCCCAGCAATGCAGCCCAGCGAGGTGAGGCAAGGACTTACCTCCACCAAACTTGGGCTGAAGAGTCACTGGACTGTGGGGGTCACTTGGACGGTGTCGCTGGATTCGAGGGACCTCGCTCGTCGTGCTGAGAGGAGACCCAAGGGACCGGTAATGCAGCTTTTTGGTGCCTGCGGTTGCAGGGGGAAGATTCCGTCGACCCACGGGAGATTTCTTCGGAGCTTCTGGTGCAGAGAGGAGGCAGACTACCCCCACAGCATGCACAAGCAGGAAAACAGTCGAGAAGGCGGCAGGATCAGCGTTACAGATTGCAGTAGTCGTCTTTGCTACTATGTTGCAGGTTTGCAGGCTTCCAGCGCGGTCAGCGGTCGATTCCTTATCAGAAGGTGAAGAGGGAGATGCAGAGGAACTCGGCTGAGCTCATGCATTCGTTATCTAAAGTTTCCCCAGAGACAGAGACCCTAAATAGCCAGAAAAGAGGGTTTGGCTACCTAGGAGAGAGGAAAGGCTACTAACACCTGAAGGAGCCTATCACAAGGAGTCTCTGACGTCACCTGGTGGCACTGGCCACTCAGAGCAGTCCAGTGTGCCAGCAGCACCTCTGTTTCCAAGATGGCAGAGGTCTGGAGCACACTGGAGGAGCTCTGGACACCTCCCAGGGGAGGTGCAGGTCAGGGGAGTGGTCACTCCCCTTTCCTTTGTCCAGTTTCGCACCAGAGCAGGGGCTAAGGGGTCCCTGAACCGGTGTAGACTGGCTTATGCAGAATTGGGCACATCTGTGCCCAACAAAGCATTTCCAGAGGCTGGGGGAGGCTACTCCTCCCCTGCCTTCACACCATTTTCCAAAGGGAGAGGGTGTCACACCCTCTCTCAGAGGAAGTTCTTTGTTCTGCCATCCTGGGCCAGGCCTGGCTGGACCCCAGGAGGGCAGCTGCCTGTCTGAGGGGTTGGCAGCAGCAGCAGCTGCAGAGAAACCCCAGGAAGGGCAGTCTGGCAGTACCAGGGTCTGTGCTACAGACCACTGGGATCATGGAATTGTACCAACAATGCCAGGATGGCATAGAGGGGGCAATTCCATGATCATAGACATGTTACATGGCCATATTCGGAGTTACCATGGTGAAGCTACATATAGGTAGTGACCTATATGTAGTGCACGCGTGTAATGGTGTCCCCGCACTCACAAAGTTAAGTGAATTGGCTCTGAACAATGTGGGGGCACCTTGGCTAGTGCCAGGGTGCCCTCACACTAAGTAACTTTGCACCTAACCTTTACCAGGTAAAGGTTAGACATATAGGTGACTTATAAGTTACTTAAGTGCAGTGTAAAATGGCTGTGAAATAACGTGGACGTTATTTCACTCAGGCTGCAGTGGCAGGCCTGTGTAAGAATTGTCAGAGCTCCCTATGGGTGGCAAAAGAAATGCTGCAGCCCATAGGGATCTCCTGGAACCCCAATACCCTGGGTACCTCAGTACCATATACTAGGGAATTATAAGGGTGTTCCAGTAAGCCAATGTAAATTGGTAAAAATGGTCACTAGCCTGTTAGTGACAATTTGGAAAGAAATGAGAGAGCATAACCACTGAGGTTCTGATTAGCAGAGCCTCAGTGAGACAGTTAGTCACTACACAGGTAACACATTCAGGCACACTTATGAGCACTGGGGCCCTGGGTTACCAGGGTCCCAGTGACACATACAACTAAAACAACATATATACAGTGAAAAATGGGGGTAACATGCCAGGCAAGATGGTACTTTCCTACACCCACTTGCAAGGAAATGGAGTACTGACAGCACCTGCACTTCAGGGGGGATTCCTGTGGGATGGCGGATTGGTGATATCAGATCTGGCTCCAACGGGGTCCACAGTTCCTGGAATGTGGCACGGTCAAACCTGTAGGTGATGATTAAATGTCACTCCTCCATTGTCAACAGGTCCACCAGCAGTCGGTGCACCGGAGGATTCCCCCATCTACTTACATGTCCCAGCTGACGTTGCCTAGGAAGGACAACAGCGACCACAGAGTCAAGCAACTCAGAGGTATGTACCCACAGCTACACAGTTCACGAAACATAATCCAAAAAGTTGTCTGTAAGTGTGTTGAGTCCAGGCCTATCTATGTGTGACGCAGTTGTAAATGAAGGGCCCCTAAAAATGGCGGCTGGCTGACCTCTAAACTGGGACAATTGGATGTGAGGTAACTGCGCTGGCGTTGTACACCGTCGCAGTAGGCGGTCGAAGACCGCGGCGCAATGCTGCATTGGTTAACATTGGACCCTATGGGTCCCAGGAGCCAATGACGAAATGACGAAGTGCGCCGGCGGTGATGATACGCACCGCCGCGGACATCACCGCCGCGGACGTGACCATCATTTTCTATCTGTTCACTCACTCGATACCTGATCTTCGACAGGAGAGGACCTACACTGCAAGTGCTGCTGTGACCTCGGTCTTGGCCTGTGGCTTGTGCGTCTGGGGAAAGGGCCCCTGCCTTCACTGCACAGGAGTTGGAGAAGCTTGTGGACGGGGTCCTCCTCCAGTACACGCTACTCTACGGTCCTCCAGACCAACAGGTGAGTACATAGGGTGCAAGTTGTATGGGCTATGTCTGGGTGGAGAGGGCTGGATGTAAGTAGGAAGGGGGCAGAGTTATGTGAGCATGAAGGAGTGTGAATGCATGCGCCACATGGCAAGGGCAGGGATGTGGGCCACTCACTTCGACGGTGCTGTTGCTAATGACTTCTCTTCTTCCCCTGTACATGTCATGTAGGTCAGCGCCCACCAGAAGAAGGATATTTGGCGTGCCATCGCCAAGGAAGTCTGGACTCTGGGGTTCCACCAGAGACGGAGCACCCACAGTCGTAAAAGATGGGAGGACATTCGCCGCTGGAGCAAGAAGACGGCGGAGGCTCAGCTGGGGATGGCCTCCCAATGTGGGAGGGGTGCCCGTCGCACCATGACCCCCCTGATGTTCCGGATCCTGGCGGTGGCCTACCCTGAGTTGGATGGGCGCTTGAGGGAATCACAGCAGACACAAGGGGGTGAGTACACTCACATTCTGATGACTTTGCGTGCAGTGGAGGGGTCTGGGTGGGGGAGGAGGGCTGTGGTTTTCCCTAGGCCAGGGTGAGTTCCGTAGGCTAGGCCCCTCCGGAATGCAGGCCATGTGCCACTCCACCCCACCTCTGTAGAGTGGCAAGTACAGGTATACATGCCCCTGTGTCATCTATGTGGACAGATGACACTCATAGCCATGTAGGCCATATCCCAGGAACTGCATCTGTAGAGGCCAAGAGCACGGCGTAGTGCAGGGGGCTGCTGTGTCTGTATTGTTCGCCAACGGTAGCGGTAAGCCATGCACTCAACCTGTCTTTCTTCTGTTCCCACCCCCCTTTTTGTGCTCTCCCTGTTCTTTTGTGCATCAGCATCATCAGGCGGAGGTACAGTGGCACCGGAGCACGAGGGAGCTGCATCCCACATGGCCATGGAGGTCCACACCACAGACTCCGAATACACCAGTGGGACGGAGGGCGAGGGGAGCTTCACGTCACTCACCGGATCAGCAGACAGCGACATGGACTCGTCCTCCGATGGGAGCTCCTGTGTGGTGGCGGCACCATCTGTGCCCCCCACTTCTACAAGTACAGCCGCCACCCCCCCTACCAGCACCGCCCTCCCAGCAGCCCCTCAGCTTTTGCTCCGTGCCCGCTCACCCAGGAGGGTGGGCATCACCTTCGCCCCTGGCACCTCAGCCCCTGCCCCTGTCACCCCTGCTGCCCTCAGTGAGGAGGCCATTGACCTCCTCAGGTCACTCACTATTGGGCAGTCTACCATTGTGAATGCCATCCAGGGTGTAGAAAGGGAGTTGCAACACAGTAATGCATTCCTGGAGGGCATTCATTCTGGTCAGGCTGCCCTTCATCGAACCCTGCAATCTCTGGCCTCAGCATTGATGGCAGCCATTGTCCCTGTGTCTAGCCTCCCCCTCCAACTTCCTCCACCCAGACCCAATCCCCTGTACCCCAGCCTATCCCAAGCACACCATCAGACCAGCATGCACACACCTCAACACACAAAAGTGGCTCACGCAAACATAGGCACCACACATCCCACAGGCACTCACACAAGCATCACCCACATACAGACACAGCAACATCCACTGCCTCCACTGTGTCCCCCTCCTCGTCGTCTCCCTCCCAGTGTCGTCTACACTCTCACCTGCATGCACTACATCTACAGCCACTAGGACTCGCACAAGAACACCCAGCACCACACCCGCTCACCTTCACTCACCACCCCCATTACCATTTACACATCCCCTGTGTCCTCTCCAGTGTGTCTGTGACGCCCCCTCCCAAAGTACACAAACGTGGGCACCCACACACCCAACATCCATCCACCTCACGACAGCCTCCAGAACATGCACCTGCACCCAAATCATCTAAAGTTCCACCTCCTACAACCACCTCCTCTTCCTCCACTCCCAGACCCCCTCCAGCTACCCATCCCAGTGTTCGTCAGAAACTTTTCCTGAGCAACGTTGACCTCCTTCCCACCACCCCCACCCCTCCAATTCATAGGTCCCGTACTAGCACCTCAGCCAAAAAACGTCTGGTTCCCGTGGTGCGTGTTAGAGGTATATGGAGTGCACCGGGCACCAGGGCAGCCAGTGTGACACGGAGCCAATGCACTGCCAGTCCACCCCCTGTAAAACACCAGAAGTTGGACAGTGCCCGACGGGAGAGGGTGAAGACTCCTGCCGGCAAAGCCGCTCACAAGGGTCCCGGGGGAAGTGCTGAGTCCGCTGTGACTCCTCACAAGGTGGTGAAGGGGCAGAAGAAGTCTCCAAAGTCTGGGAAGAGCAGCACGGCGGAGAAGGCCGACATCCTCCCCGCTGGCCAGGACGCCACCGCCAGCACTATCCTCACTGGTCCGGAGACCACCGCCAGAGTCAGTGCCCAGGAGGGCAGCACTATCGTCACTGGTCCGGAGACCACCGCCAGAGTCAGTGCCCAGGAGGGCAGTGTAGGAGGCTGGACTGGCTTGTAGTGAGTACCAAGGGGTACTTGCACCTTGCACCAGGCCCAGTTATCCCTTATTAGTGTATAGGGTGTCTAGCAGCTTAGGCTGATAGATAATGGTAGCTTAGCAGAGCAGCTTAGGCTGAACTAGGAGACGTGTGAAGCTACTACAGTACCACCTAGTGTCATATGCACAATATCATAAGAAAACACAATACACAGTTATACTAAAAATAAAGGTACTTTATTTTTATGACAATATGCCAAAGTATCTTAGAGTGTACCCTCAGTGAGAGGATAGGAAATATACACAAGATATATATACACAATAGCAAAAATATGCAGTATAGTCTTAGAAAACAGTGCAAACAATGTATAGTTACAATAGGATGCAATGGGGAAACATAGGGATAGGGGCAACACAAACCATATACTCCAAAAGTGGAATGCGAACCACGAATGGACCCCAAACCTATGTGACCTTGTAGAGGGTCGCTGGGACTATTAGAAAATAGTGAGAGTTAGAAAAATAACCCTCCCCAACACCCTGAAAAGTGAGTGCAAAGTGCACTAAAGTTCCCCTAAGGACAAAGAAGTCGTGTTAGAGGAATAATGCAGGAAAGACACAAACCAGCAATGCAACAACTGTGGATTTCCAATCTAGGGTACCTGTGGAACAAGGGGACCAAGTCCAAAAGTCACAAGCAAGTCGGAGATGGGCAGATGCCCAGGAAATGCCAGCTGCGGGTGCAAAGAAGCTTCTACTGGACAGAAGAAGCTGAGGTTTCTGCAGGAACGAAAAGGGCTAGAGACTTCCCCTTTGGTGGACGGATCCCTCTCGCCGTGGAGAGTCGTGCAGAAGTGTTTTCCCGCCGAAAGAACGCCAACAAGCCTTGCTAGCTGCAAATCGTGCGGTTAGCGTTTTTGGACGCTGCTGAGGCCCAGGAGGGACCAGGAGGTCGCAAATTGGACCAGCAGAGAGAGGGGACGTCGAGCAAGACAAGGAGCCCTCTCTGAAGCAGGTAGCACCCGGAGAAATGCCAGAAACAGGCACTACGAGGATGCGTGAAACGGTGCTCGCCGAAGTTGCACAAAGGAGTCCCACGTCGCCGGAGACCAACTTAGAAAGTCGGGCAATGCAGGTTAGAGTGCCGTGGACCCAGGCTTGGATGTGCACAAAGGATTTCCGCCGGAAGTGCACAGGGGCCGGAGTAGCTGCAAAGTCGCGGTTCCCAGCAATGCAGCCCAGCTAGGTGAGACAAGGACTTACCTCCACCAAACTTGGACTGAAGAGTCACTGGACTGTGGGGGTCACTTGGACAGAGTCGCTGGATTCGAGGGACCTCGCTCGTCGTGCTGAGAGGAGACCCAAGGGACCGGTAATGCAGCTTTTTGGTGCCTGCGGTTGCAGGGGGAAGATTCCGTCGACCCACAGGAGATTTCTTCGGAGCTTCTGGTGCAGAGAGGAGGCAGGCTACCCCCACAGCATGCACAAGCAGGAAAACAGTCGAGAAGGCGGCAGGATCAGCGTTACAGAGTTGCAGTAGTCGTCTTTGCTACTTTGTTGCAGGTTTGCAGGTTTGCAGGCTTCCAGCGCGGTCAGCAGTCGATTCCTTATCAGAAGGTGAAGAGAGAGATGCAGAAGAACTCGGATGAGCTCTTGCATTCGTTATCTGAAGTTTCCCCAGAGACAGAGAACCTAAATAGCCAGAAAAGAGGGTTTGGCTACCTAGGAGAGAGGATAGGCTACTAACACCTGAAGGAGCCTATCAGCAGGAGTCTCTGACGTCACCTGGTGGCACTGGCCACTCAGAGCAGTCCAGTGTGCCAGCAGCACCTCTGTTTCCAAGATGGCAGAGGTCTGGAGCACACTGGAGGAGCTCTGGACACCTCCCAGGGGAGGTGCAGGTCAGGGGAGTGGTCACTCCCCTTTCCTTTGTCCAGTTTCGCGCCAGAGCAGGGGCTAAGGGGTCCCTGAACCGGTGTAGACTGGCTTATGCAGAATTGGGCACCTCTGTGCCCAACAAAGCATTTCCAGAGGCTGAGGGAGGCTACTCCTCCCCTGCCTTCACACCATTTTCCAAAGGGAGAGGGTGTCACACCCTCTCTCAGAGGAAGTTCTTTGTTCTGCCATCCTGGGCCAGGCCTGGCTGGACCCCAGGAGGGCAGATGCCTGTCTGAGGGGTTGGCAGCAGCAGCAGCTGCAGTGAAACCCCAGGAAGGGCAGTTTGGCAGTACCAGGGTCTGTGCTACAGACCACTGGGATCATGGAATTGTACCAACAATGCCAGGATGGCATAGAGGGGGCAATTCCATGATCATAGACATGTTACATGGCCATATTCGGAGTTACCATTGTGAAGCTACATATAGGTAGTGACCTATATGTAGTGCACGCGTGTAATGGTGTCCCCGCACTCACAAAGTTCAGGGAATTGGCTCTGAACAATGTGGGGGCACCTTGGCTAGTGCCAGGGTGCCCTCACACTAAGTAACTTTGCACCTAACCTTTACCAGGTAAAGGTTAGACATATAGGTGACTTATAAGTTACTTAAGTGCAGTGTAAAATGGCTGTGAAATAACGTGGACGTTATTTCACTCAGGCTGCAGTGGCAGGCCTGTGTAAGAATTGTCAGAGCTCACTATGGGTGGCAAAAGAAATGCTGCAGCCCATAGAGATCTCCTGGAACCCCAATACCCTGGGTACCTCAGTACCATATACTAGGGAATTATAAGGGTGTTCCAGTAAGCCAATGTAAATTGGTAAAAATGGTCACTAGCCTGTTAGTGACAATTTGGAAAGAAATGAGAGAGCATAACCACTGAGGTTCTGATTAGCAGAGCCTCAGTGAGACAGTTAGTCACTACACAGGTAACACATTCAGGCACACTTATGAGCACTGGGGCCCTGGGTTACCAGGGTCCCAGTAACACATACAACTAAAACAACATATATACAGTGAAAAATGGGGGTAACATGCCAGGCAAGATGGTACTTTCCTACACAACCCCCCCCCAAACGAAGGACAATAAGACTAGCCATGACCTGATGAGTCTTCATTGTCTAAGTGGAAATATCTGGAGAGTCCATCTGCATTGGAGTGGCTACTCCCAGGTCTATGTTCCACTGTATAGTCCATTACCTGTAGGGATATGTACAATGACAAGAGTGGTAAGTAGTCTCAAAGCACTTATCCCACCACTGCACAACCAATGTAGGAGGCTGGACTGGCTTGTAGTGAGTACCAAGGGGTACTTGCACCTTGCACCAGGCCCAGTTATCCCTTATTAGTGTATAGGGTGTCTAGCAGCTTAGGCTGATAGATAATGGTAGCTTAGCAGAGCAGCTTAGGCTGAACTAGGAGACGTGTGAAGCTACTACAGTACCACTTAGTGTCATATGCACAATATCATAAGAAAACACAATACACAGTTATACTAAAAATAAAGGTACTTTATTTTTATGACAATATGCCAAAGTATCTTAGAGTGTACCCTCAGTGAGAGGATAGGAAATATACACAAGATATATATACACAATAGCAAAAATATGCAGTATAGTCTTAGAAAACAGTGCAAACAATGTATAGTTACAATAGGATGCAATGGGGAAACATAGGGATAGGGGCAACACAAACCATATACTCCAAAAGTGGAATGCGAACCACGAATGGACCCCAAACCTATGTGACCTTGTAGAGGGTCGCTGGGACTATTAGAAAATAGTGAGAGTTAGAAAAATAACCCTCCCCAAGACCCTGAAAAGTGAGTGCAAAGTGCACTAAAGTTCCCCTAAGGACAAAGTAGTCGTGTTAGAGGAATAATGCAGGAAAGACACAAACCAGCAATGCAACAACTGTGGATTTCCAATCTAGGGTACCTGTGGAACAAGGGGACCAAGTCCAAAAGTCACAAGCAAGTCGGAGATGGGCAGATGCCCAGGAAATGCCAGCTGCGGGTGCAAAGAAGCTTCGACTGGACAGAAGAAGCTGAGGTTTCTGCAGGAACGAAAAGGGCTAGAGACTTTCCCTTTGGTGGACGGATCCCTCTCGCCGTGGAGAGTCGTGCAGAAGTGTTTTCCCGCCGAAAGAACGCCAACAAGCCTTGCTAGCCGCAAATCGTGCGTTTGGCGTTTTTGGACGCTGCTGGGGCCCAGGAGGGACCAGGAGGTCGCAAATTTGACCTGAAGAGAGAGGGGACGTCGAGCAAGACAAAGAGCCCTCACTGAAGCAGGTAGCACCCGGAGAAGTGCCAGAAACAGGCACTACGAGGATGCGTGAAACGGTGCTCGCCGAAGTTGCACAAAGGAGTCCCACGTCGCCGGAGACCAACTTAGAAAGTCGTGCAATGCAGGTTAGAGTGCCGTGGACGCAGGCTTGGCTGTGCACAAAGGATTTCCGCCGGAAGTGCACAGGGGCCGGAGTAGCTGCAAAGTCGCGGTTCTCAGCAATGCAGCCCAGCGAGGTGAGGCAAGGACTTACCTCCACCAAACTTGGGCTGAAGAGTCACTGGACTGTGGGGGTCACTTGGACAGAGTTGCTGGATTCGAGGGACCTCGCTCGTCGTGCTGAGAGGAGACCCAAGGGACCGGTAATGCAGCTTTTTGGTGCCTGCGGTTGCAGGGGGAAGATTCCGTCGACCCACGGGAGATTTCTTCGGAGCTTCTGGTGCAGAGAGGAGGCAGACTACCCCCACAGCATGCACAAGCAGGAAAACAGTCGAGAAGGTGGCAGGATCAGCGTTACAGAGTTGCAGTAGTCGTCTTTGCTACTATGTTGCAGGTTTGCAGGCTTCCAGCGCGGTCAGCGGTCGATTCCTTATCAGAAGGTGAAGAGAGAGATGCAGAGGAACTCGGCTGAGCTCATGCATTCGTTATCTAAAGTTTCCCCAGAGACAGAGACCCTAAATAGCCAGAAAAGAGGGTTTGGCTACCTAGGAGAGAGGATAGGCTACTAACACCTGAAGGAGCCTATCAGCAGGAGTCTCTGACGTCACCTGGTGGCACTGGCCACTCAGAGCAGTCCAGTGTGCCAGCAGCACCTCTGTTTCCAAGATGGCAGAGGTCTGGAGCACACTGGAGGAGCTCTGGACACCTCCCAGGGGAGGTGCAGGTCAGGGGAGTGGTCACTCCCCTTTCCTTTGTCCAGTTTCGCGCCAGAGCAGGGGCTAAGGGGTCCCTGAACCGGTGTAGACTGGCTTATGCAGAATTGGGCACATCTGTGCCCAACAAAGCATTTCCAGAGGCTGGGGGAGGCTACTCCTCCCCTGCCTTCACACCATTTTCCAAAGGGAGAGGGTGTCACACCCTCTCTCAGAGGAAGTTCTTTGTTCTGCCATCCTGGGCCAGGCCTGGCTGGACCCCAGGAGGGCAGCTGCCTGTCTGAGGGGTTGGCAGCAGCAGCAGCTGCAGTGAAACCCCAGGAAGGGCAGTTTGGCAGTACCAGGGTCTGTGCTACAGACCACTGGGATCATGGGATTGTGCCAACTATGCCAGGATGGCATAGAGGGGGCAATTCCATGATCATAGACATGTTACATGGCCATATTCGGAGTTACCATTGTGAAGCTACATATAGGTAGTGACCTATATGTAGTGCACGCGTGTAATGGTGTCCCCGCACTCAGAAAGTTCAGGGAATTGGTTCTGAACAATGTGGGGGCACCTTGGCTAGTGCCAGGGTGCCCTCACACTAAGTAACTTTGCACCTAACCTTTACCAGGTAAAGGTTAGACATATAGGTGACTTATAAGTTACTTAAGTGCAGTGTAAAATGGCTGTGAAATAACGTGGACGTTATTTCACTCAGGCTGCAGTGGCAGGCCTGTGTAATAATTGTCAGAGCTCCCTATGGGTGGCAAAATAAATGCTGCAGCCCATAGGGATCTCCTGGAACCCCAATACCCTGTGTACCTCAGTACCATATACTAGGGAATTATAAGGGTGTTCCAGTAAGCCAATGTGAATTGGTAAAAATGGTCACTAGCCTGTCAGTGACAATTTGAAAGTAATGAGAGAGCATAACCACTGAGGTTCTGGTTAGCAGAGCCTCAGTGAGACAGTTAGGCACCACACAGGGAACATATACATGCACACCTATGAGCACTGGGCCCCTGTGTGACAGGGTCCCAGTGACACATACATATAGGCCACAAACCTATGAGCACTGGGGTCCTGACCAGCAGGATCCCAGTGACACATAACAAACATACTGAAAACATAGTGTTTTCACTATGAGCACTGAGGCCTGGCTATCAGGATCCCAGTGAGACAGTGAAAACAGTGACAAACACCCTGACATACACTCACAAACAGGCCAAAAGTGGGGGTAACAAGGCTAGAAAGAGGCTACCTTCTCACATGAAGTGAGTGCCAAACAGGTATGGCCTCAACTTCTTCAGAGCCCAGACCACAGCAAAGGCCTCCCTCTCAATGGCAGACCAACGCTTTTCTCTAGGGGTCAACCTCCTACTAATAAAAGCAACAGGTTGATCCTGGCCCTCAGAATTAAGTTGTGATAGGACTGCCCCTACTCCTAATTCAGATGCATCAGTTTGGACATAGAATTTTTTAGAGTAACAAGGGCTTTTCAGGACAGGTGCAGAGCACATGGCCTGCTTCAGCTCCTCAAAAGCTTTCTGACAGTTTGCTGTCCATAATACCTTTTTAGGCATTTTCTTGGATGTGAGGTCATTAAGAGGGGCTGCAATGGAGCCATAGTTCTTAATGAACCTCCTGTAATACCCAGTGAGGCCTAGGAAGGCTCTCACCTGAGTCTGAGTGGTAGGGGGAACCCAATCAATAATTGTTTGGATTTTCCCCTGTAGTGGTGCAATCTGTTCCCCACCAACAAGGTGTCCCAGATAAACCACCTTACCCTGCCCTATCTGGCACTTTGAAGCCTTGATAGTGAGGCCTGCCTTTTGCAGGGCCTCCAAAACTTTCCATAGGTGGACCAGGTGATCATCCCAGCTGGAGCTAAAGACAGCTATATCGTCCAAATATGCTGCACTGAAAGCTTCCAGCCCTTGCAGGACTGTGTTCACCAACCTCTGAAAAGTGGCAGGTGCATTTTTCAAACCAAAAGGCATTACAGTAAACTGGTAATGTCCTCCAATGGTAGAAAATGCAGTCTTAGGTTTAGCATCTTCTGATAATTTGATCTGCCAATACCCTGCAGTCAAATCAAAAGTGCTTAGATACTTGCCAGATGCCAGTGTATCTATGAGCTCATCTGCCCTGGGTATAGGGTGAGCATCAGTTTTGGTTACCAAGTTGAGACCTCTATAGTCTACACAAAACCGCATTTCCTTCTTTCCATCTTTGGAATGGGGTTTTGGTACCAGTACCACAGGAGAAGCCCATGGACTGTCAGAGTGCTCAACTACTCCTAGTTCTAACGTTTTCTGGACCTCTTGCTTTATGCAGTCCCTGACATGGTCAGGCTGCCTATAGATCTTACTTTTGACAGGTAAACTGTCTCCAGTATCTATAGTGTGCTCACACCAAGAAGTGGTACCTGGCACAGTAGAGAAGAGTTCAGAGAATTGATCTAGGAGATTTATGCAATTATCTTTCTGCTCAGCAGTAAGACAATCAGCCAAAACTACACCTTCCACAAGAGCATCTTGTTCTGTGGAAGAGAAGAGATCAGGTAGAGGATCACTGTCTTCTTCCTGTCCCTCATCAGTTGCCATGAGCAGGGTGAGATCAGCCCTGTCATAGTAGGGTTTCAGGCGGTTGACATGGAGCACCCTAAGGGGACTCCTGGCAGTGCCTAAGTCAACTAAATAGGTGACTTCTCCCTTCTTTTCAACAATTGTGTGGGGACCACTCCATTTATCTTGGAGTGCTCTTGGGGCCACAGGCTCCAAGACCCACACTTTCTGCCCTGGTTGGTACTGAACCAAAACAGCCTTCTGATCATGCCATTGCTTCTGGAGCTCTTGGCTGGCCTGAAGGTTTTTACTGGCCTTTTTCATGTACTCAGCCATCCTTGATCTGAGGCCAAGTACATAGTCCACAATATCCTGCTTAGGAGCTTTTAAAGGTTGTTCCCAACCCTCCTTTACAAGTGTGAGTGGACCCCTAACAGGGTTTCCAAAAAGAAGTTCAAAGGGGCTGAAGCCCACTCCTTTCTGGGGTACCTCCCTGTAGGCAAAAAGGAGGCATGGTAGAAGGATATCCCATCTCCTGCGGAGTTTTTCAGGGAGACCCATAATCATGCCTTTGAGAGTTTTATTAAATCTCTCCACCAGTCCATTTGTTTGTGGATGATAGGGTGTTGTGAACTTATACGTTACACCACACTCCTTCCACATGGCCTTTAAGTATGCAGACATGAAATTGCTTCCCCTGTCTGATACCACTTCCTTTGGGAAGCCCACCCTGGAAAATATTCCCAGGAGGGCCTTTGCCACTGCAGGTGCTGTAGTGGTCCTTAAAGGAATAGCTTCAGGATATCTTGTGGCATGGTCCACTACCACCAAGATAAACCTATTGCCTGAAGCAGTAGGAGGGTCAAGGGGGCCAACTATGTCAACCCCTACCCTTTCAAAGGGAACCCCAACCACAGGCAGTGGGATAAGGGGTGCCTTTGGGGTACCACCTGTCTTGCCACTGGCTTGACAGGTTTCACAGGACTTACAAAATTCCTTTGTGTCCTCAGACATTCTAGGCCAATGAAACAGGGGAACAAGCCTGTCCCAAGTTTTCATTTGTCCTAGATGCCCAGCTAAGGGAATGTCATGTGCCAGTGTTAGGAGGAACTTTCTGTACTCCTGAGGAATCACTAATCTCCTGGCAGCTCCAGGTTTAGGATCCCTATGCTCAGTGTACAAGAGGTTGTCCTCCCAGTAAACTCTGTGAGAGTCACTGACATCCCCATTAGCCTGTTTGACAGCTTGCTGTCTGAGACCCTCTAATGTGGGACAGGTTTGCTGTGCCACACTCAGCTCCTCTCTGGCAGGCCCCCCTTCACCCAAAAGCTCAGCAGTGTCTGCTTCCAGCTCCTCTGGTGTAGGTTCTGCACAGGGAGGGAATTCTTCTTCCTCAGAAGTAGAATCCACTGTAGAGGGAGGGATAGTAGGAAGTGGTTTGCTTCTACTAGCCCTAGCTTTAGGGAGCACTTGGTCCATTGTTCCAGGATCCAAGCTTCCCTGTCCTTTTTGCTTTTTGGCCTGAGCCCTTGTCAAAGCAAAAATATGCCCTGGGATGCCCAGCATTGCTGCATGGGCCTCCAACTCCACATCTGACCAAGCTGATGTCTCCAAATCATTCCCTAATAGACAGTCTACAGGTAAATCTGAAGCTACCACAACTTTCTTTGGACCAGTAACCCCCCCCCAGTTGAGATTTACAACAGCCATGGGGTGGCTAAGTGTGTTGTTGTGAGCATTGGTTACTTGGTACTGGTGACCAAGTAGGTGTTGTTCAGGGTGGACCAGTTTCTCTATGACCATAGTCACACTGGCACCAGTGTCCCTGTAGGCCTGAACCTCAACACCATTTATTAGGGGTAGCTGCTTGTACTTATCCATATTAAGGGGACAAGCAACTAAGGTGGCTAAATCAATAGCCCCCTCAGAGACTAACACAGCCTCTGTGGCCTCCCTAACAAGGCCAACCCCAACTAAATTACCAAAAGTGAGCCCAGCTACTCCCTTAGATTGGCTATAAGTAGGTTTGCTCCCACCACCACTGCTATTAGTAGGGACACTAGGTGTAGCAGTAGGGGTTGTAGTGGTAGGAGCAGTGGTGCCTTTCTTTGGACAACTGGGATCTGTTGTCCAATGGCCTTTTATTTTATATAAATAGCACCATGGTTTCTTTTCCTTGTTCTGATTAAAGGAGGATTTGGACCCACCCCCCCCACCAGAGTGTTTTTGTGGGCCTGATGAAGACTCATTTTTAGATTTGTCCCCACCCTTGTCTGAAGACTTACCATCCTTCTTTTTGTTGCCATCTTTGTCACCCCCTGTATGAACTTTTCTGTTCACTCTTGTTCTGACCCATTTGTCTGCCTTCTTTCCCAATTCTTGGGGAGAGGTCAGATCAGAGTCCACCAAGTACTGGTGCAACAAATCAGACACACAATTATTAAGAATATGCTCTCTCAGGATTAAGTTATACAGGCTGTCATAATCAGTAACTTTACTGCCATGTAACCACCCCTCCAAGGCCTTCACTGAATGGTCAATGAAATCAACCCAGTCTTGTGAAGACTCCTTTTTGGTCTATCTGAACTTTATCCTGTACTGTTCAGTGGTTAAGCCATAACGATCCAGGAGTGCATTCTTAAGAACTTGGAAATTATTAGCATCATTTTCTTTCACAGTAAGGAGCCTATCCCTACCTTTTCCACTGAATGATAGCCATAGGATAGCAGCCCACTGCCTTTGAGGGACATCCTGTACAACACAGGCCCTCTCAAGTGCAGCAAACCACTTGTTAATGTCATCCCCCTCCTTATAAGGGGGAACTATCTTGTGCAGATTCCTGGAATCATGCTCTTTAACAGGATGACTATGGGGAATACTGCTGCTGCCACCATGGGTATCTAAACCCAACTTCTGTCTTTCCTTCTCTAATTCAAAAGACCGTCTATCCAAATCCAGCTGTTGCTTTTTAAGCTTCAGTCTGGTTTGTTCCACCCTCAGCTTATTGAGTTCCCTCTCTAACATTCTGTCATCAGGGTTGGTGGGAGGGACATTCCTAGAAACAGAGGTATGATGGGAATGAACAGAAGGAGACCTGTCCCTTACAGAAGCCACCCTAACAGCTTGGCTAACAGAAACATTACTACCAGTATGGTGAGAATAAATGCTTTTGCTATGATGTGAGACAACACTATTTGTATGGTGTGGCTCATCATCATTACCAACTATGCTAGACTGTCTAGTAATGGGCAGGCTAGGAAGTTTCTTTCCTGAATCTTTTCCTGGGGGAGTCCCTGAATCAGATTGGGAACTATTAGGTACTTTTTCAACAGATGAGGCACCTATGGCCTTATCCTGTTCTCTAAGCATGTTAAGTAACAGTTCCAAGGAAGGATTCTTCCCTACACTCAAACCTCTCTCTATACAGAGACTCCTTGCTCTTTTCCAGCTAAGGTTGTCATATGCAAGTTTGGACAGATCAACATTTTGGCCTGTGCCAGACATTTTTAGAGAGAGTTAAAGTGATAGTAAAAGATAAAAAGTTTGTCAGAGCTTTTAGAAAGACAGAGAAAAAAACTTTAAAAACTTTGTAGAACTTTTTAGAAAGTTAGAAGTACTTTTCAACACTTAGAAAAGAGTGAAAAGAGGAAATGCAAAACTTTTTGGCTATGTGTATATACACTGACCTTGTTTTGTATATTTTTCTCTTATGAAAAGTACAATGACAAGAGTGGTAAGTAGTCTCAAAGCACTTATCCCACCACTGCACAACCAATGTAGGAGGCTGGACTGGCTTGTAGTGAGTACCAAGGGGTACTTGCACCTTGCACCAGGCCCAGTTATCCCTTATTAGTGTATAGGGTGTCTAGCAGCTTAGGCTGATAGATAATGGTAGCTTAGCAGAGCAGCTTAGGCTGAACTAGGAGACGTGTGAAGCTACTACAGTACCACCTAGTGTCATATGCACAATATCATAAAAAAACACAATACACAGTTATACTAAAAATAAAGGTACTTTATTTTTATGACAATATGCAAAAGTATCTTAGAGTGTACCCTCAGTGAGAGGATAGGAAATATACACAAGATATATATACACAATAGCAAAAATATGCAGTATAGTCTTAGAAAACAGTGCAAACAATGTATAGTTACAATAGGATGCAATGGGGAAACATAGGGATAGGGGCAACACAAACCATATACTCCAAAAGTGGAATGCGAACCACGAATGGACCCCAAACCTATGTGACCTTGTAGAGGGTCGCTGGGACTATTAGAAAATAGTGAGAGTTAGAAAAATAACCCTCCCCAAGACCCTGAAAAGTGAGTGCAAAGTGCACTAAAGTTCCCCTAAGGACAAAGAAGTCGTGTTAGAGGAATAATGCAGGAAAGACACAAACCAGCAATGCAACAACTGTGGATTTCCAATCTAGGGTACCTGTGGAACAAGGGGACCAAGTCCAAAAGTCACAAGCAAGTCGGAGATGGGCAGATGCCCAGGAAATGCCAGCTGCGGGTGCAAAGAAGCTTCTACTGGACAGAAGAAGCTGGGGTTTCTGCAGGAACGAAAAGGGCTAGAGACTTCCCCTTTGGTGGACGGATCCCTCTCGCCGTGGAGAGTCGTGCAGAAGTGTTTTCCTGCCGAAAGAACGCCAACAAGCCTTGCTAGCTGCAAATCGTGCGGTTAGCGTTTTTGGACGCTGCTGAGGCCCAGGAGGGACCAGGAGGTCGCAAATTGGACCAGCAGAGAGAGGGGACGTCGAGCAAGACAAGGAGCCCTCTCTGAAGCAGGTAGCACCCGGAAAAGTGCCAGAAACAGGCACTACAAGGATGCGTGAAACGGTGCTCGCCGAAGTTGCACAAAGGAGTCCCACGTCGCCGGAGACCAACTTAGAAAGTCGTGCAATGCAGGTTAGAGTGCCATGGACCCAGGCTTGGCTGTGCACAAAGGATTTCCGCCGGAAGTGCACAGGGGCCGGAGTAGCTGCAAAGTCGCGGTTCCCAGCAATGCAGCCCAGCGAGGTGAGGCAAGGACTTCCCTGCACCAAACTTGGACTGAAGAGTCACTGGACTGTGGGGGTCACTTGGACAGAGTTGCTGGATTCGAGGGACCTCGCTCGTCGTGCTGAGAGGAGACCCAAGGGACTGGTAATGCAGCTTTTTGGTGCCTGCGGTTGCAGGGGGAAGATTCCGTCGACCCACGGGAGATTTCTTCGGAGCTTCTGGTGCAGAGAGGAGGCAGGCTACCCCCACAGCATGCACAAGCAGGAAAACAGTCGAGAAGGCGGCAGGATCAGCGTTACAGAGTTGCAGTAGTCGTCTTTGCTACTATGTTGCAGGTTTGCAGGCTTCCAGCGCGGTCAGCAGTCGATTCCTTATCAGAAGGTGAAGAGAGAGATGCAGAGGAACTCGGATGAGCTCTTGCATTCGTTATCTGAAGTTTCCCCAGAGACAGAGACCCTAAATAGCCAGAAAAGAGGGTTTGGCTACCTAGGAGAGAGGATAGGCTACTAACACCTGAAGGAGCCTATCAGCAGGAGTCTCTGACGTCACCTGGTGGCACTGGCCACTCAGAGCAGTCCAGTGTGCCAGCAGCACCTCTGTTTCCAAGATGGCAGAGGTCTGGAGCACACTGGAGGAGCTCTGGACACCTCCCAGGGGAGGTGCAGGTCAGGGGAGTGGTCACTCCCCTTTCCTTTGTCCAGTTTCGCGCCAGAGCAGGGGCTAAGGGGTCCCTGAACCGGTGTAGACTGGCTTATGCAGAATTGGGCACCTCTGTGCCCAACAAAGCATTTCCAGAGGCTGGGGGAGGCTACTCCTCCCCTGCCTTCACACCATTTTCCAAAGGGAGAGGGTGTCACACCCTCTCTCAGAGGAAGTTCTTTGTTCTGCCATCCTGGGCCAGGCCTGGCTGGACCCCAGGAGGGCAGATGCCTGTCTGAGGGGTTGGCAGCAGAAGCAGCTGCAGTGAAACCCCAGGAAGGGCAGTTTGGCAGTACCAGGGTCTGTGCTACAGACCACTGGGATCATGGAATTGTATCAACAATGCCAGGATGGCATAGAGGGGGCAATTCCATGATCATAGACATGTTACATGGCCATATTCGGAGTTACCATTGTGAAGCTACATATAGGTAGTGACCTATATGTAGTGCACGCGTGTAATGGTGTCCCCGCACTCACAAAGTTCAGGGAATTGGCTCTGAACAATGTGGGGGCACCTTGGCTAGTGCCAGGGTGCCCTCACACTAAGTAACTTTGCACCTAACCTTTACCAGGTAAAGGTTAGACATATAGGTGACTTATAAGTTACTTAAGTGCAGTGTAAAATGGCTGTGAAATAACGCGGACGTTATTTCACTCAGGCTGCAGTGGCAGGCCTGTGTAAGAATTGTCAGAGCTCCCTATGGGTGGCAAAAGAAATGCTGCAGCCCATAGAGATCTCCTGGAACCCCAATACCCTGGGTACCTCAGTACCATATACTAGGGAATTATAAGGGTGTTCCAGTAAGCCAATGTAAATTGGTAAAAATGGTCACTAGCCTGTTAGTGACAATTTGGAAAAAAATGAGAGAGCATAACCACTGAGGTTCTGATTAGAAGAGCCTCAGTGAGACAGTTAGTCACTACACAGGTAACACATTCAGGCACACCTATGAGCACTGGGGCCCTGGGTTACCAGGGTCCCAGTGACACATACAACTAAAACAACATATATACAGTGAAAAATGGGGGTAACATGCCAGGCAAGATGGTACTTTCCTACAGGCAGCACAATCATCACTGGTCAGGAGACCACCGCCAGAGTCAGTGCCCAGGAGGGCAGCACAATCGTCACTGGTCAGGAGACCACCGCCAGAGTCAGTGCCCAGGAGGGGAGCACTATCGTCACTGGTCTGGATACCACCGCCAGTGTCAGTGCCCTTGAGGGCCCCGGCAGCCACAGCCCCGCTGGGCACTGAGGGACCGTCATGCCACACACCGCTGCACAGGTCAGAGACAAGCACCGCTGAACAGGGCACAGACCGCCATGGCAAGCACCGCTGAACAGGTCAGAGACAGCAAAGTCAAGCACCGCTGAACAGGGCACAGACATCCATGGCAAAGCATCGCTGAACAGGGCAAAGACCGCCAACTCAAGCATCGTTAGCCCATGTGCAGCTGGGACAGTGACGAAACTGGGACCGTCACAGGGAGCGTGATGCACTCTGGGCACCAGTCCCCCTCCAGAACCAGTGGAGAACTGCATCCACTACCTGAATCCTTCACAGGATGAAGCACTCTGGGCACCAGTCCCTCTCCAGAACCTGTGGAGACATGCATCGACTTGAGAGACTGTGGCTTTGCACTCCCCAGGATAGTACAGTGGGCAAACCAACCACTGTAGAGACTTGAGAGACTGTGGCTTTGCACTCCCCAGGATGGTACAGTGGGCAACCCACCCACTGTAGAGACTTGAGAGACTGTGGCTTTGCACTCCCCAGGATGGAACAGTGGGCAACCCACCCACTGTAGAGACTTGAGAGACTGTGGCTTTGCACTCCCCAGGATGGAACAGTGGGCAACCCACCCACTGCAGAGACTTGAGAGACTGTGGCTTTGCACTCCCCAGGATGGTACAGTGGGCAACCCACCCACTGTAGAGACTTGAGAGACTGCGGCTTTGCACTCCCCAGGATGGAACAGTGGGCAACCCACCCACTGTAGAGACTTGAGAGACTGTGGCTTTGCACTCCCCAGGATACATCAATGGGCATGGAGCCCCGTCGTGGATCTGGCGTGGTGCACTCATCCGGCTGAGGTGCCCCCCTTCCCTTCCCCTGAGGTGCCTGTTGTATTTCTATCTGATGCCCCTGCAGTGTTCTCTCCGTTTGTGGACTGGTATCTAGTGTGGGCCTCGCCCATGCATTGTGGTCCCTGTGGTCCACGGACATTGAAATGTGCATACCTGCACTACTAATCGTGATGTATATATTTTGAATGTGTATATATTTCTGTATATATGAGCTTACTGTATTTGGATACATTGCAATGGTTCAAGTAATTTGGTTTTGTCTTTGCATTCTTCGGAGGGGGGGGTTGTGGGTTGTTCCTCTGATGTTTGGAAATGCATTGGTGTGTGTGTTGTAGTGTGCGAGGGTCGGGTTGAGGGTAGGGGTGTTGCGTGTGTGTGTCCCTGACTTTTGCCTCCCCCCTCCCCTATGTCGTAGGTGCAGTACTCACTGTTGTCTTCGGCGCCGCCGTTGCTGGTGTTCGTAGAGGAGCAGGTAGACAAGCGCAGGGAGTATTTGGAGTTCGGGCTCCATGGTGGCCTCCTTCCTCGTGGAGTGTGTTCTGGTGAGCGTTTTCCCATTGCAAAAGCTGTTTACGACATGTTTTTATCCACAGTGATTCCGCCCAGGAAAAGGTGGCGGATTGGTGTGTTGTAATACTGTGGGCGGTACTTTGTCTTCCGTCTGTCTGATGGCGGTGACCGCCACGCTGCTTGTCTGTACCGCCGTGGCGGTCGGAGTGTTAAAGTGGCTGTCTAAGTTGGCGGTTTCCGCCACGGTCATAATTCCCTTTTTTTCCCGCCGGCCTGTTTGCGGTATTACCGCAGCTTTAACACGGTCCGCCAGGGTTGTAATGAGGGCCAGAGTCTCTACCAGATACCTCGTTACCGAAGGCAAGTAACTTGTTCATCTGATAGAGACTTCTAGCTGCAGCTTCCTTACCTTAGAATAGATACCCGAGCTATAACCCATGGCGGTGGGTCTGCAGGAGATTTTTACACAAGAAAGTCTTGCAAAACAGACCGGGCAAAATGCCCCTCTCTTCTCACCTGGCTATCCAGGGAGTAGTGTTTTGCGAACGTGTGCAAAGAAGCCCACGTTGCAGCCTGACAAATGTCCACCATGGGTACGCCACGTGCTAACGCAGTGGTAGCAGCTTTCCCCCTAGTGGAATGAGCTCTCAAGCCCTCGGGAGGCTGCTTCTTCGCCAAAGCGTAGCATATTTTTACACAGAGAATGAACCAGCGCGAAATGGATCGTTTCTGCACTGCACGACCCTTCTTTGCACCAACGTACTCCACAAAGAGTTGGTTGTCCACCCAGAACTCTTTAGTGCAGTCAAGGTAGAACGATAACGCTCTTTTTGGGTCCAGCCGATAAAGACGCTCCTCTTCCTTAGAGTGATGCGGTGGTGCAAAGAAGGTGGGTAGAGTGATATTTTGACCCAGATGAAAACAGGTCACCACCTTGGGGAGGAAAGAGGCACGAGTTCTGAGAACCACTTTTTCAGGAAAGATTGTGAGATACAGCGGTTTTGATGACAAAGCCTGTAGTTCACTAACTCTTCTGGCAGATGTAATTGCCACCAAAAAAGCTGTCTTAATAGTGAGTAGCTGTAGGAAAGTACCATCTTGCCTGGCATGTTACCCCCATATTTCCCTGTATATATGTTGTTTTAGTGTATGTGTCACTGGGACCCTGCCAGCCAGGGCCCCAGTGCTCATAAGTGTGCCCTGTATGTGTTCCCTGTGTGATGACTGTCTGTCTCACTGAGGCTCTGCTAATCAGAACCTCAGTGGTTATGCTCTCTCTGCTTTCTAAATTGTCACTAACAGGCTAGTGACCAATTTCACCAATTCACATTGGCATACTGGAACACCCTTATAATTCCCTGGTATATGGTACTGAGGTACCCAGGGTATTGGGGTTCCAGGAGATCCCTATGGGCTGCAGCATTTCTTTTGCCACCCATAGGGAGCTCTGGCAATTCTTACACAGGCCTGCCAGTGCAGCCTGAGTGAAATAACGTCCACGTTATTTCACAGCAATTAACCACTGCACTTAAGTAACTTATAAGTCACCTATATGTCTAACCTTCACCTAGTGAAGGTTGGGTGCAAAGTTACTTAGTGTGTGGGCACCCTGGCACTAGCCAAAGTGCCCCCACATTGTTCAGGGCAAATTCCCCGGACTTTGTGAGTGCGGGGACACCATTACACGCGTGCACTATACATAGGTCACTACCTATATGTAGTGTCACAATGGTAACTCCGAACATGGCCATGTAACATGTCTAAGATTATGGAATTGTCACCCCAATACCATTCTGTTATTGGGGGGACAATTCCATGATCCCCCGGGTCTCTAGCACAGAACCCGGGTACTGCCAAACTGCCTTTCCGGGGTTTCCACTGCAGCTGCTGCTGCTGCCAAGCCCTCAGACAGGTTTCTGCCATCCTGGCGTCCAGGCATAAGAGTACTTTACTCCTACTTTTCAGGGTGTTGGGGTGGGGTATCTTGGACACCCTGACTGTTTTTTTACAGTCCCAGCGACACTCTACAAGCTCCAATAGGTCTGGGGCCCATTCGTGATTCGCATTCTGTAGGAGGCTGGCCTGGCTTGTAGTGGTACCAAGGGGTACTTACACTCTGTACCAGGTCCAGTTATCCCTTATTAGTGTAGAAGAGGTGCTTCTAGCAGCTTAGGATGATAGAAGGTAGCTATAGCAGAGCAGCTTAGGCTGAACTAGAAGACATGCAAAGCTCCTACTATACCACTGGTGTCATATGCAGAATATCATAAGAAAACACAATACACAGATATACTAAAAATAAAGGTACTTTATTTTTATGATAATATGCTAAAAGTATCTCAGTGAGTACCCCATACAAGGGAACTACATGGGTGTACCAGTGTGCCAATGAGAATTGGTAAATTTAGTCACTAGCCTGCAGTGACAAATTTGGAAAGCAGAGAGAGCATAAACGCTGAGGTTCTGGTTAGCAGAGATTCAGTGATACAGTTAAGCACCACACAGGGAACACATACAGGGCACATACTATGCGCACTGGGGTCCTGCCTGGCAGGATCCCAGTGACACAAGGGCTAAAACAACATACATACAGTGAAATATTGGGGTAACATGCCAGGCAAAATGGTACTTTCCTACACACCCCCCCCCCTCCAAAGGACGGACAATAAGACTAGCCCTGGGTACCTTAGTACCATATACTAGGGAATTATAAGGGTGTTCCAGTATGCCAATGTGAATTGGTGAAATTGGTCACTAGCCTGTTAGTGACAATTTCGAAAGAAATGAGAGAGCATAACCACTGAGGTTCTGGATAGCAGAGCCTCAGTGAGACAGTTAGTCATAACACAGGTAACACATTCAGGCACACTTATGAGCACTGAGGCCCTGGCTGGCAGGGTCCCAGTGACACATACAACTAAAACAACATATATACAGTGAAAAGTGGGGGTAACATGCGAGGCAAGATGGTACTTTCCTACACAACCCCCCCCCCCAAACGAAGGACAATAAGACTAGTCATTACCTGATGGGTCTTCATTGTCTAAGTGGAAATATCTGGAGAGTCCATCTGCATTGGAGCGGGTACTCCCAGGTCTATGTTCCACTGTATAGTCCATTCCCTGTAGAGATATGGACCACCTCAACAATTTAGGGTTTTCACCTTTCATTTGTTTTAGCCAAAGTAGAGGTTTGTGGTCTGTCTGAACAATAAAGTGAGTGCCAAACAGGTATGGCCTCAACGTTTTCAGTGCCCAGACCACAGCAAAGGCCTCCCTCTCTATGGCAGACCAATGCTTTTCTCTAGGGGTCAACCTTCTGCTGATAAAAGCAACTGGTTGATCATGGCCCTCAGAATTCAGTTGTGATAAGACTGCCCCTGCCCCTAATTCAGATGCATCAGTTTTAATAATGAATTTCTTGGAGTAACATGGGCTTTTTAGGACGGGTGCAGAGCACATGGCCTGTTTGAGCTCCTCAAAAGCTTTCTGACAGCTAGCTGGTCACAATAGCTTTTTAGGCATCTTTTTACATGTGAGATCATTAAGAGGGGCTGCTATGGAGCCATAGTTTTTAATGAATCTCCTGTAATACCCAGTGAGGCCTAGGAAGATTCTCTCACCTGGGTCTGAGTTGTAGGGGGAACCCAATCCATGATTGTCTGGATTGTCCCCTGTAGTGGTGCAATCTGTTCTCCACCTACCATGTGGCCAAGATAAACCACTTTCCCCTGCCCTGTCTGGCACTTTGAGGCCTTGATAGTGAGGCCTGCCTTTCGCAGGGCCTCCAAAACTTTCCAAAGGTGGGCCTGGTGCTCATCCCAGGTTGAGCTAAAGACAGCAATATCATCAAGATATGCTGCACTGAAAGCCTCCAACCCTTGCAGGACTGTGTTCACCAACCTCTGGAAAGTGGCAAGTGCATTTTTCAAACCAAAGGGCATCACTGTGAATTGGTAGTGCCCTCCTATAGTTGAAAATGCAGTCTTTGGTTTAGCATCTTCTGCCAATCTGATCTGCCAATACCCTGCAGTCAGATCAAAAGTACTAAGATACTTGGCAGATGCCAGTGTATCAATGAGCTCATCTGCCCTGGGTATAGGGTGAGCATCAGTTTTTGTTACCTGATTGAAACCTCTGTAGTCTACACAAAACCTCATCTCTCTCTTTCCATCTTTGGTGTGAGGTTTTGGTACAAGCACCACTGGGTTAGCCCATGGGCTTTCAGAAGGTTCAATCACTCCCACATCCAACATTTTCTGAACCTCTTGTTTAATGCAATCTCTGACATGGTCAGGCTTCCTATACATTTTACTTTTGACAGGCAGGCTGTCTATAGTGTCAATTGCGTGTTCACACCAGGATGTTGTACCTGGTACAATTGAAAAGAGGTCAGAAAATTGGCCTAGGAGATGGATGCAGTTGTCTTTCTGTTCTGCAGTCAGACAATCTGCCAAAACTACTCCCTCCACTAAGGCCACTTGCTTCTGTGGTGGAGATGAGATCAGGTGAGAGGGTCACTCTCTTCTTCCTGTCCCTCATCTGTTGTCATGAGCAGGATGAGATCAGCCCTGTCATAGTAGGGTTTCAGGCGGTTGACATGAATCACCCTAAGGGGACTCCTGGCAGTGCCCAGGTCTACCAAATAAGTAACCTCACCCTTTTTCTCAACAATTAGATGGGGACTACTCCATTTGTCTTGGAGTGCTCTTGGGGCCACAGGCTCCAATACCCACACCTTCTGTCCTGGTTGGTACTGGATCAGAACAGCTTTCTGGTCATGCCATTGCTTTTGCAGCTCATGGCTGGCCCTAAGGTTTTTACTGGCCTTTTTCATGTACTCAGCCATTCCGGATCTTAGGCCAAGTGCATAATCCACTATGTCCTGTTTAGGAGCTTTTAAAGGTTGTCCCCAACCTTCCTTCACAAGAGTGAGTGGACCACTTACAGGGCGCCCAAAGAGGAGTTCAAAGGAGCTGAAGCCCACTCCTTTCTGGGGTACCTCCCTGTAAGCAAATGGAGGAAAGGTAACAGGACATCCCATCTCCTCCTGAGTTTTGCAGGGAGTCCCATTATCATACCTTTGAGAGATTTATTAAACCTCTCTACCAGTCCATTAGTCTGTGGATGGTAAGGGGTGGTGAACTTGTAGGTAACACCACACTCCTTCCACATTGATTTCAAATATACAGACATGAAGTTGCTACCTCTGTCTGATACTACCTCTTTGGAAAACCCATCCTGGAAAAGATTCCCAGGCGGGCCTTTGCACTGCAGGAGCTGTAGTGGTCCTTAGAGGAATGGCTTCAGGATATCTTGTGTCATGGTCCACAACCACCAAGATAAATCTATTGCCTGAAGCAGTAGGAGGGTCAAGGGGGCCGAATATGTCAACCCCTACCCTTTCAAATGGAACCCCAACCACTGGAAGTGGAATTAGAGGGGCCTTTGGAATGCCACCAGTCTTGCCACTGGCTTGGCAGGTCACACAAGACTTGCAAAAATCTTTGGTGTCCTCTGACATCCTAGGCCAGTGAAACAAGGGGAGAAGTCTTTCCCAAGTTTTTATCTGGCCCAAATGCCCAGCCAAAGGAATGTCATGTGCTAGAGCTAGAAGAAACTCTCTGTACTGCAGGGGAATGACCAATCTCCTGACTGCTCCAGGTTTTGGGTCCCTTGCCTCTGTGTACAAGAGGTTATCTTCCCAGTATACTCTATGGCTGTCATTGACATCCCCATTTTGCTGTTTGACAGCTTGCTGTCTGAGACCCTCTAATGTGGGACAGGTTTGCTGTGCCACACTCAGCTCTTCCCTGGCAGGCCCCCCTCCACCCAAAAGCTCAGCAGTGTCTGCTGCCAGCTCATCTGGTGAAGGTTCTGCACAGGGAGGAAATTCCTCTTCCTCAGAAGGGGAATCATCTGTAGAGGGAGTGATAGTGGGTAGGGATTTACCCTTGCTACCCCTAGCTTTAGGGAGCACTTGGTCCATTGTTCTAGGATCCAAGTTACCCTGTCCTTTTTGCTTTTTGGCCTGAGCCCTGGTTAAAGCAAAAATATGCCCAGGAATGCCCAGCATTGCTGCATGAGCCTCCAACTCCACTTCTGTCCAAGCTGATGTCTCCAAATCATTCCCTAGTAGACAGTTGACAGGTAAATCTGAGGCAACCACAACTTTCTTTGGACCAGTAACACCCTCCAGTTGAGATTCACAACAGCCATGGGGTGGCTAAGAGTGTTGTTATGAGCGTCTGTCACATGGTACTGCTGACCAAGTAGGTGTTGTTTAGGGTGGACCAGTTTTTCTATCACCATAGTTACACTGGCTCCTGTGTCCCTGTAGGCCTGAACCTCAACACCATTTATTAGGGGAAGTTGCTTGTACATATCCATATTAAGGGGACAAGCAACCAAGGTGGCCAAATCAATGGCACCTTCAGAGACTAAAACAGCCTCTGTGGTCTCCCTAACAAGACCAACCCCAACTACATTGCCAATAGTGAGCCCAGCTACAGCCTTGGATTGGCTTTTAGTAGGTTTCCCACCACCACTGCTATTACTAGGGGCACTAGAATTTGCAGCAGGGGTTGTGGTGGTGGGAGGTTTGGTGTTTTTCTTTGGACAACTGGAATTAGTTGCCTAATGGCCTTTGACTTTACACAAATAACACCAATGCTTTTTAGGTTGAATATTGGAAGAGGATTTGGACCCACCACCCCTAGAGGATTTTTGTGGGCCTGATGAAGACTCCGAATGTTTACTTTTGTCCCCACCCTTGTCAGAAGATTTACCATCCTTCTTCTTGCCATCCTTGTCACCCCCTGTATGAACTTGTCTGTTTACCCTCTTCTGACCCACTTGCCTTCCTTCTTTCCCAATTCTTGGGGAGAGGTCAGATCCAAGTCCACTAGGTATTGGTGGAACAAGTCAGACACACAGTTGTTCAGAATATACTCTCTCAGAATAAGATTATACAGGCTTTTATAGTCTGGTACCTTACTGCCATGTAACCACCCTTCCAAGGCATTCACCATACAGTCCACAAAATCTGTCCAGTGTTGAGAGGACTCTTTTCTGGTGTCTCTGAATTTAATCCTGCATTGTTAAGTGGTTAAGCCAAATCCATCCAAGAGTGCATCCTTCAATACTGTATAGTTGTTAGCTTCACTTTCTCTAACAGTAAGGAGCCTATCCCTACCCTTTCCAGTGAAAGATAGCCACAAAATAGCAGCACACTGCTTTTGAGGGACCAAATGTACCATACAGGCCCTCTCAAGTGCAGCAAACCACTTGTTGATGTCATCCCCCTCCTTGTAAGGGGGGACTATCTTGTGCAGATTCCTGGAATCATGCTCTCTAGCAGGATTACTATCAGGAATACTGCTGCAGCCACCATGGGGTCCTAACCCCAACCTCTGTCTTTCCTTCTCAATGTCTAGGGATTCCCTATCTAAGGCCAGCTGTTGATGTTTAAGCTTCAGTCTGGTCTCTTCAACCCTCAACGTTTTGAGTCCCCTTTCTAACAAGTTATCCTCAGGGTGGGTGGGTTGGGAATGCTTTGACACAGATGACAAATTGGAAACTTCAGAGCGGGCCTGTCCCCAACTGTCTGGACCCTGGTAACCTGGCCTCTAGGAATAAAGGATGCCCTACTGTGATGGGAACCTCTATTACTAACAGCATTACTAGGTGCCCTGCTAGGGGGCAGACCCTTATCAGAACCCTCCCCAGCTTCCTCAGGGGGATCCTCTGAATCAGACTGGGAAGCTTCTACTAACCTCTCATTTGATGGGCCAGACTGGGCCTGGTCATCCACAACTAGCATGTTAAACAGAAACTCTTTTGTAGGGTTCTTTCCTATAACTAAATATCTATCTAGGCAGAGACTCCTTAAGCTCTTGTAATTCAAAATGTCATAAGTAGCATTGAGATTTTTGTGAGTGGAATCTACCACAGACATGATAGTAAAAAGGTTTAGAGATACGGAGAAGAGAGAAAAAGTTTCAAAACTTTTGAAAGTACAGAGAAAAAAACTTTTTCTAACTTTTAGAAGTATTAAGAAACTTTTCGGAACTTTGTAAAACGTTTTAGGATAGAAAAGCAAACTTTTTTGGGTTAAGTGTACATACAGTGAACTGTTTGGTATATGATTCTCTTATGAAAAGTACAAAATGACAAACTGGTAACGCAGTTACAAGTACTTATCCCACCGCTGCACCACCAATGTAGGAGGCTGGCCTGGTTTGTAGTGGGTACCAAAGGTACCTTGTGCAGGTCCAGTTATCCCTCATTAGTAGAATAGAGGTGTTTCTAGCAGCTTAGGCTGATAGAAGGTAGCTATGGCAAAGCAGCTTAGGCTGAACTAGGAGACATGCAAAGCTCCTACTATACCACTTATATCATATGCACAATATCATAAGAAAACACAATACACAGAGTTACTAAAAATAAAGGCACTTTATTTTTATGACAATATGCCAAAAGTATCTCAGTGAGTACCCTCAGTAAGAAGGTAAGTAATATACACAAGTTATATGTACACAAACCACAAATAGGTAAGTAAGAGTCAGAAAAGTAATGCAAACAGTGTAGAATTACAATAGGTTGCAATAGGCAAGCATAGGTCTGGGGGCAACACAACCCATATACTCCAAAAGTGGAATGCGAATCACGAATAGACCCCAGACCTACGGGAGCTTGTAGAGGGTCGCTGGGACTGTAAGAAAACAGTCAGGGTGTCCAAGATACACCACCCCAAGACCCTGAAAAGTAGGAGTAAAGTACACCTACTACCCCAAAAGAGCACAATAGTTGTGATAGGTGGATTCTGCAAGAACCACAAACACCAGCGGTGCACTGAAAACAGATTCCTGGACCTGAGGACCTCCAAAGCAAGGGGACCAAGTCCAATAGTCACGACAGTGTCCGGGGGGGCAGGAGCCCAGAAAACCCCGGATGAAGGTGCAAGGAGGCTGCCTCTGGATGGAAGAAGCTTGAAATTCTGCAAGAAAGAAGAGGACTAGGAACTTCTCCTTTGGAAGGAAGATGTCCCACGTCACGGTGAAGCTTGCAGAGGTGTTCCCACGCAGAAATACTGCAAACAAGCCTTGCTAGCTGCAAGGGTAGCGGTAGAGGTTTTTGGGTCCTGCTGGAAGGACCAGGATGTCGCCCCTTGGGGGAGGAGACAGAGAGGGCGCTCAGCAAGTCAGACAGCCCTCACAGAAGCAGGCAGCACCCGCAGAAGTACCTGAACAGGCACTTGGAAGATTTGTGAACCGGAGTCCACGCAGAGTCACAAAAGAGGGTTCCACGAAGTCGGAGGCCAACTCAGCGTGTTGTGCACTGCAGGATGGAGTGCTGGGGACCCAGGCTAGGCTGTGCACAAAGGAAATCCTGGAAGAGTGCACAGAAGCCGGATCAGCTGCAAATCATGCAGTACACAGGTTTGCAGTCTAGCGTGGGGAGGTGTGAGAAAGTAGCCTCTTTCTAGCCTCGTTACCCCCACTTTTGCCTGTTTGTGAGTGTATGCCAGGGTGTTTTCACTGTCTCACTGGGATCCTGCTAGCCAGGGCCCAGTGCTCATAATGAAAAGACTATGTTTTCAGTATGTTTGTTATGTGTCACTGGGACCCTGCTAGTCAGGACCCCAGTGCTCATAAGTTTGTGGCCTATATGTGTGTGTTCCCTGTGTAGTGCCTAACTGTCTCACTGAGGCTCTGCTAATCAGAACCTCAGTGGTTATGCTCTCTCATTTCTTTCCAAATTGTCACTAACAGGCTACTGACCATTTTTACCAATTTACATTGGCTTACTGGAACACCCTTATAATTCCCTAGTATATGGTACTGAGGTACCCAGGGTATTGGGGTTCCAGGAGATCCCTATGGGCTGCAGCATTTCTTTTGCCACCCATAGGGAGCTCTGACAATTCTTACACAGACCTGCCACTGCAGCCTGAGTGAAATAACGTCCACGTTATTTCACAGCCATTTTACACTGCACTTAAGTAACTTATAAGTCACCTATGTGTCTAACCTTTACCTGGTAAAGGTTAGGTGCAAAGTTACTTAGTGTGAGGGCACCCTGGCACTAGCCAAGGTGCCCCCACATTGTTCAGAGCCAATTCCCTGAACTTTGTGAGTGCGGGGACACCATTACACGCGTGCACTACATATAGGTCACTACCTATATGTAGCTTCACAATGGTAACTCCGAATATGGCCATGTAACATGTCTATGATCATGGAATTGCCCCCTCTATGCCATCCTGTCATAGTTGGCACAATCCCATGATCCCAGTGGTCTGTAGCACAGACCCTGGTACTGCCAAACTGCCCTTCCTGGGGTTTCACTGCAGCTGCTGCTGCTGCCAACCCCTCAGACAGGCATCTGCCCTCCTGGGGTCCTGCCAGGCCTGGCCCAGGATGGCAGAACAAAGAACTTCCTCTGAGAGAGGGTGTGACACCCTCTCCCTTTGGAAAATGGTGTGAAGGCAGGGGAGGAGTAGCCTCCCCCAGCCTCTGGAAATGCTTTGTTGGGCACAGAGGTGCCCAATTCTGCATAAGCCAGTCTACACCGGTTCAGGGGACCCCTTAGCCCTGCTCTGGCGCGAAACTGGACAAAGGAAAGGGGAGTGACCACTCCCCTGACCTGCACCTCCCCTGGGAGGTGTCCAGAGCTCCTCCAGTGTGCTCCAGACCTCTGCCATCTTGGAAACAGAGGTGCTGCTGGCACACTGGACTGCTCTGAGTGGCCAGTGCCACCAGGTGACGTCAGAGACTCCTGCTGATAGGCTCCTTCAGGTGTTAGTAGCCTTTCCTCTCTCCTAGGTAGCCAAACCCTCTTTTCTGGCTATTTAGGGTCTCTGTCTCTGGGGAAACTCTAGATAACGAATGCAAGAGCTCATCCGAGTTCCTCTGCATCTCTCTCTTCACCTTCTGATAAGGAATCAACTGCTGACCGCGCTGGAAGCCTGCAAACCTGCAACATAGTAGCAAAGACGACTACTGCAACTCTGTAACGCTGATCCTGCCGCCTTCTCAACTGTTTTCCTGCTTGTGCATGCTGTGGGGGTAGTCTGCCTCCTCTCTGCACCAGAAGCTCCGAAGAAATCTCCCGTGGGTCGACGGAATCTTCCCCCTGCAACCGCAGGCACCAAAAAGCTGCATTACCGGTCCCTTGGGTCTCCTCTCAGCACGACGAGCGAGGTCCCTCGAATCCAGCGACACCGTCCAAGTGACCCCCACAGTCCAGTGACTCTTCAGCCCAAGTTTGGTGGAGGTAAGTCCTTGCCTCACCTCGCTGGGCTGCATTGCTGGGAACCGCGACTTTGCAGCTACTCCGGCCCCTGTGCACTTCCGGCGGAAATCCTTTGTGCACAGCCAAGCCTGGGTCCACGGCACTCTAACCTGCATTGCACGACTTTCTAAGTTGGTCTCCGGCGACGTGGGACTCCTTTGTGCAACTTCGGCGAGCACCGTTTCACGCATCCTCGTAGTGCCTGTTTCTGGCACTTCTCTGGGTGCTACCGGCTTCAGAGAGGGCTTCCAGTCTTGCACGACGTCCCCTCTCTCTGCTGGTCCAATTTGCGACCTCCTGGTCCCTCCTGGGCCTCAGCAGCGTCCAAAAACGCTAACCGCACGATTTGCAGCTAGCAAGGCTTGTTAGCGTTCTTTCAGCGGGAAAACACTTCTGCACGACTCTCCACGGCGAGAGGGATCCTTCCACCAAAGGGGAAGTCTCTAGCCCTTTTTGTTCCTGCAGACACCTCAGCTTCTTCTGTCCAGTAGAAGCTTCTTTGCACCCGCAGCTGGCATTTCCTGGGCATCTGCCCATCTCCGACTTGCTTGTGACTTTTGGACTTGGTCCCCTTGTTCCACAGGTACCCTAGATTGGAAATCCACAGTTGTTGCATTGCTGGTTTGTGTCTTTCCTGCATTATTCCTCTAACACGACTTCTTTGTCCTTAGGGGAACTTTAGTGCACTTTGCACTCACTTTTCAGGGTCTTGGGGAGGGTTATTTTTCTAACTCTCACTATTTTCTAATAGTCCCAGCGACCCTCTACAAGGTCACATAGGTTTGGGGTCCATTCGTGGTTTGCATTCCACTTTTGGAGTATATGGTTTGTGTTGCCCCTATCCCTATGTTTCCCCATTGCATCCTATTGTAACTATACATTGTTTGCACTGTTTTCTAAGACTATACTGCATATTTTTGCTATTGTGTATATATATCTTGTGTATATTTCCTATCCTCTCACTGAGGGTACACTCTAAGATACTTTGGCATATTGTCATAAAAATAAAGTACCTTTATTTTTAGTATAACTGTGTATTGTGTTTTCTTATGATATTGTGCATATGACACTAAGTGGTACTGTAGTAGCTTCAAACGTCTCCTAGTTCAGCCTAAGCTGCTCTGCTAAGCTACCATTATCTATCAGCCTAAGCTGCTAGACACCCTATACACTAATAAGGGATAACTGGGCCTGGTGCAAGGTGCAAGTACCCCTTGGTACTCACTACAAGCCAGTCCAGCCTCCTACAGGAGGCAAGGACTTACCTCCACCAAACTTGGACTGAAGAGTACTAGACTGTGGGAGTCACTTGGACAGAGTTCCTCTGTTCCAGGGACCACGCTCGTCAGGATGAGAGGGGACCCAGAGGATCGGTGATGCAGTCTTTTGCTGCCTGCGTTAGCAGGGGGAAGATTCAGTCGACCCACAGGAGATTTCTTTGGAGCTTGTGGTGCAGGGTGAAGGCACGCTACCCCCAGAGCATGCACCACCTGGATACAGTCGAGAAAGCCGGCAGGATGAGACGCTACAATGTTGCTGGTAGTCGTCTTGCTACTTTGTTGCAGTTTTGCAGGCGTCCTGAAGCAGTCAGCGGTCGATCCTTGGTAGAAGTTGAAGAGGGAGATGCAGAGGAACTCTGGTGAGCTCTTGCATTCGTTATCTGAAGAATTCCCCAAAGCAGAGACCCTAAAAAGCCAGAAAAGGTGGTTTGGCTACCAAGAAAGGAGGATTGGCTACCAAGAAAGGTAAGAGCCTATCAGAGGGGGTCTCTGACGTCACCTGTTGGCACTGGCCACTCAGAGCAGTCCAGTGTGTCCCCAACACCTGTTTCCAAGATGGCAGAGGTCTGGGACACACTGTAGAAGCTCTGGGCACCTCCCCTGAGAGATACTGGTCAGGGGAGTGGTCACTCCCATTTCCTTTGTTCAGTTTCGCGCCAGAGAAGGGCTGGGGGATCCCTGAACCGGTGTAGATTGGCTTATGCAGAGATGGGCACCATCTGTGCCCATCAAAGCATTTCCAGAGGCTGGGGGAGGCTACTCCTCCCCAGCCCTTCATACCTATTTCCAAAGGGAGAGGGTGTAACACCCTCTCTCACTCAGAGGAAATCCTTTGTTCTGCCTTCCTGGGCCAGGGCTGCCTGGACCCCAGGAGGGCAGAAACCTGTCTGAGAGGTTGGCAGCAGCTGCAGTGGAAACCCCGGAAAGGCAGTTTGGCAGTACCCGGGTTCTGTGCTAGAAACCCAGGGGATCATGGAATTGTCCACCCAATACCAGAATGGTATTGGGGTGACAATTCCATGATTTTAGACATGTTACATGGCCATGTTCGGAGTTACCATTGTGACGCTATACATAGGCAGTGACCGATGTATAGTGCACGCGTGTAATGGTGTCCCCACAGTCACAAAGTCCGGGGAATTTGCCCTGAACTATGTGGGAGCACCTTGGCTAGTGCCACGGTGCCCACACAGGAAGTATTTTGGCACCCAACCTTCACTAAGTGAAGGTTAGTTATATAGGTGACTTATAAGTTACCTATGTGCAGTGTAAAATGGCTGTGAAATAAGGTGGACGTTTTTTCACGCAGGCTGCGCTGGCAGGCCTGTGTAAGAATTGTCTGAGCTCCCTATGGGTGGTAAAAGAAATGCTGCAGCCCATAGGTATCTCCTGGAACCCCAATACCCTGGGTACCTAAGTACCATATACAGGGGAATGATATGGGTGTACCAGTGTGCCAATGAAAATTGGTAAATTTAGTCACTACCTGCAGTGACAAATTTGGAAAGCAGAGAGAGCATAAACACTGAGGTTCTGGTTAGCAGAGCCTCAGTGATACAGTTAGGCACCACACAGGGAACACATACATGGCACATTCTATGAGCGCTGGGGTCCTGCCTCTCAGGATCCCAGTGACACAAGGGCTAAAACAACATACATACAGTGAAATATGGGGGTAACATGCCAGGCAAGATGGTACTTTCCTACACTAGTTCAGCCTAAGCTGCTTTGACATAGCTACCTCTATCAGCCTTAGCTGCTAGAAACACCTCTATTCTACTAATAAGGGATAACTGGACCTGGCACAAGGTGTAAGTACCACAAGGTGCCCACTATAAGCCAGGCCAGCCTCCTACATTGGTGGCAGCGGTGGGATAAGTACTTGTAACTACTTTACCACTTTGTCATTTGGTGCTTTTCATAAGAAAAACATATACCAAATATTTCAATATATGTACATTGAACCAAAACAGTTTACTTTTCTGCTCTAAAACGTTTTGCTAAGTTTCTGAAAAGTTCTATCATGTCTTCAGTAGAGCTCACTCCCAAAGTTGTTCAGGCAACCTATGAGAGTTTAAACTACAAAAGTGTGAGGGGTCTCTGCTTAGAAAGAGGTTTAAGCATTGGTAAGAATCCTACAAAAGGGTTTCTCTTAAACCTCCTCTTAGAAAATGACCAGAACCAGTCTGGCCCATCTCAGAAAGAGGAGGTAGGAGGGGAGACTGCACAGTCAGACTCAGAGGAGTTCCCTGAAGAGGCTGCAGAGGGTTCTTACAAAGACCTGATGTAAGGAAATGCCTCCTTGGCATGGTTACCCCCTGACTTTTTGCCTTTGCTGATGCCAAGTTATGATTTGAAAGTGTGCTGAGGCCTGCTAACCAGGCCCCAGCACCAGTGTTCTTTCCCTAAAACTGTACCTTTGTCTCCACAATTGGCACACCCTGGCATCCAGGTAAGTCCCTTGTAACTGGTACCCCTGGTACCAAGGGCCCTGATGCCAGGGAAGGTCTCTAAGGGCTGCAGCATGTCTTATGCCACCCTGGGGATCCCTCACTCAGCACAGACACACTGCTTGCCAGCTTCTGTGTGCTAGTGGGGAGAAAATTACTAAGTCGACATGGCACTCCCCTCAGAGTGCCATGCCAACATCACACTGCCTATCACATAGATAAGTCACCCCTCTAGCGGGCCTTACAGCCCTAAGGCAGGGTGCACTATACCATAGGTGAGGGCATAGGTGCATGAGCACTATGCCCCTACAGTGTCTAAGCAAACCTTAGACATTGTAATTGCAGGGTAGCCATAAGAGTATATGTTCTGGGAGTCTGTCATACACGAACTCCACAGCACCATAATGGCTACACTGAAAACTGGGAAGTTTGGTATCAAACTTCTCAGCACAATAAATGCACTCTGATGCCAGTGTACATTTTATTGCTAAATACGCCCCAGAGGGCATCTTAGAGATGCCCCCTGAAAACATACCCGACTTCCAGTGTGGGCTGACTAGTTTTGCCAGCCTGCCACACACCAGACATGTTGCTGGCCACATGGGGCGAGTGCCTTTGTCACTCTGTGGCTAGTAACAAAGCCTGTACTGGGTGGAGGTGCTTCTCATCTCCCCCTGCAGGAACTGTAACACCTGGCGGTGAGCCTCAAAGGCTCACCCCCTTTGTTACAGCGCCATAGGGCATTCCAGCTAGTGGAGATGCCCGCCCCCTCTGGCCACGGCCCTGCTTTTGGCGGCAAGGCCGGAGGAGATAATGAGAAAAACAAGCAGGAGTCACTGGCCAGTCACGACAACCCCTAAGGTGTCCTGAGCTGACTCTGACTTTTAGAAATCCTCCATCTTGCAGATGGAGGATTCCCCCAATAGGATTAGGGATGTGCCCCCCTCCCCTCAGGGAGGAGGCACAAAGAGGGTGTAGCCACCCTCAGGGCTAGTAGCCATTGGCCACCAACCCCCCAGACCTAAACACACCCTTAAATTAAGTATTTAGGGGCTCCCAAAACCTAGCAAGATAGATTCCTGCAACCTGAAGACGAAGAAGGACTGCTGACCTGAAAGCCCTGCAGAGAAGACGGAGACACCAACTGCTTTGGCCCCAGCCCTACCGGCCTGTCTCCCCACTTCAAGAAAAACTGCAACAGCAACGCGTTCCCCAGGGTCCAGCGACCTCTGAAGCCTCAGAAGACTACCCTGCATCTAAAAGGACCAAGAACTCCCGAGGACAGCGGCTCTGTTCCAAAGAAGAAACAACTTTGCAACAAAGAAACAAACTTTAAAGGACTGCACGTTTCCCGCTGGAAGCGTGAGACTTTCCACTCTGCACCCGACGACCCCGGCTCGACCTGCGGAGAACCAACACTACAGGGAGGACTCCCCGGCGACTGCGAGCCCGTGAGTAGCCAGAGTTGACCCCCCTCTGTACCCCTACAGCGATGCCTGCAGAGGGAATCCAGAGGCTCCCCATGACAGCGACTGCCTGCTTCCAAGAACCCAACGCCTGGTAAAGACACTGCACCCGCAGCCCCCAGGACCTGAAGAATCCGACCTCCAGTGCAGAAGCGACCCCCAGGTGGCCCTCTCCCTTGCCCAGGTGGTGGCTACCCCGAGGAGCCCCCCCCCCCCTTCCCTGCCTGCATCGCTGAAGAGACCCCTGGGTCTCCCATTGACAGCTATTGCAAACCCGACGCCTGTTTGCACTCTGCACCTGGCCGCCCTTGTGCCGCTGAGGGTGTACTTTTTGTGCTGACTTGTGTCGCCCCGGTGCCCTACAAAACCTCCCTGGTCTGCCCTCCGAAGTCACGGGTACTTACCTGCTGGCAGACTGGAACCGGGGCACCCCCTTCTCCATTGAAGCCTATGCGTTTTGGGCACCACTTTGACCTCTGCACCTGACCGGCCCTGAGCTGCTGGTGTGGTAACTTTGGGGTTGCCCTGAACCCCCAACGGTGGGCTACTTTGGACCCAACTTTGAACCCTGTAGGTGGTTTACTTACCTGAAAAACTAACAAATACTTATCTCCCCCAGGAACTGTTGAAATTTGCAGTGTCTAGTTTTAAAATAGCTTATTGACATTTCTGCCAAAACTGTACATGCTATTTTGCTGATTCAAAGTTCCTATGATACCTGAGTGAAGTACCTTTCAGTTAAAGTATTGATTGTAAATCTTGAACCTGTGGTTCTTAAAATAAACTAAGAAAATATATTTTTCTATATGAAAACCTATTGGCCTGGAATTGTCTTTGAGTGTGTGTTCCTCATTTATTGCCTGTGTGTGTACAACAAATGCTTAACACTACCCTCTGATAAGCCTACTGCTCGACCACACTACCACAAAATAGAGAATTAGAATTATCTCTTTTTACCATTATCTTACCTCTAAGGGGAACCCTTGGACTCTGTTCATGCTATTTCTTACTTTGAAATAGTACATACAGAGCCAACTTCCTACACCTAGGCCTAGACTCAACACACATACAGGCCACCTTTTGTGTATGAATGGTGTTCTGTGTAAACTGTGGGTACGTACCTCTGAGTTGTTTGACTCTGTGCTCGCTGTTGTCCTTCATAGGCACCGTCCGCTGGGACATATGAGGAGATGGCAGCATCCTCCGATGTACCGACCGTTGGTGGACCTGTCGACAATGGAGGAGCGACATGTGATAATCACATACAGGCTTGACCGTGCCACAATCCAGGAACTGTATACCCAGTTGGAGCCAGACCTGTTGTCAGCAATCCGCGATCCCACAGGAATGCCCCCTCAAGTGCAGGTGCTGTCAGTACTCCATTTCCTTGCAAGTGGGTCATTTCAAACAACAGTGGCCATAGCATCAGGGATGTCCCAGCCTATGTTTTCCAACGTGTTGTCCAGAGTGTTGTCTGCCCTGCTGAAACACATGCGGAGCTACATCGTTTTTCCTCAGGTGTAGGATTTGCCTACAGTGAAAGGTGATTTCTATGCCCTGGGAGATATCCCCAATATCATTGGTGCCATTGATGGGACCCATGTGGCTTTGGTCCCCCCCCCCCACAGGAGGGAGCAGGTGTACAGAAACAGGAAGAGTTATCATTCAATGAATGTACAGATGGTATGTTTGGCCGACCAGCACATCTCCCATGTGAATGCCATGTTCCCTGGCTCAGTGCATGACGCCTACATCCTGCGGAATAGCAGCATCCCTTACGTGATGGGGCAACTCCAGAGGCACCGTGTGTGGCTATTAGGTGAGCACCTGGGAGCAAGACAGTGGGAATGGTTGTCTGGGTCTGGGGATATCCTAACAGTTGTCCCTCGCCATTTGCAGGTGACTCTGGTTACCCCAACCTGTCATGGCTACTGACCCCAGTGAGGAATCCCAGGACAAGGGCAGAGGAACGCTACAATGAGGCCCATGGGCGAACTAGGAGGGTGATCGAGCGGACCTTCGGCCTCCTGAAGGCCAGGTTCCGGTGCCTCCATATGACAGGTGGATCCCTATTCTACTCACCAAAGAAGGTGTCCCAGATCATCGTGGCCTGCTGTATGCTTCACAACTTGGCTTTGCGACAATAGGTGGCTTTTCTGCAGGAGGATGGTCCAGATGGCGGTGTTGTGGCAGCTGTGGAGCCTGTGGACAGTGAAGACGAGGAAGCAGAGGAAGAAGACATGAACAACAGGGACTCAGTGATCCAGCAATATTTCAAGTGAGACACAGGTACAGACCTGCATACTACATGTACTTTAACACTACTACCTCGCTACTGTCAGTCGTTTTCACCCAGTGTGTTGGCACTGAGTTGTCACTTTCCCTTACGATTTCACAGATGTGGGTCTCACTGTGCGACATCTGCTTAGATTTCTCATGGACTAGAGCTGTGTGACATAGGTATGTTGACATTACAATTGTAAGAGCATTTTGTCACTGTAATTGCTAATACACTATTTCAAAATCACAGACAGACTCCAGATTGTTTTGTGCTTTAAGTGTGTTTATTTAAGTGTTCAATATTAGAGGGGGTAGTAAAATGGTGAGGGGTGGTGGCGGAGGAATGTCCATGGCAGAGTCCAGTCTATTAGTCTCACAGGTGCATTGCCCATATGGGTATAGGAAGTGGAGCAGGGGCAGTTTAAGTATGGACAGGGTAACAAAGTGGGACAGGAGGATGACAATCAGGGTGGTCTCATTTCTTGGCGGGGGTCTTGGCATCGTGCTCTGTCTTTGTCCTGGATCTCAGGGACCGTTTCTGGGGTGGTTCTCCCTCTGCAGGGGGTGGGGTGCTGGTGGGGTGGTCCTGTAACGGGGCCTCCTGTCCACTAGCGCCGGTGGAGGTGGTGGGCAGTTCATCGTCCATGCTAGTGTCAGGGGCCCCTTCTAGTGCCACAGTTTCCCTCCTGGTGTTCACGAGTTCCTTCAGCACCCCTATGATGGTGCCCAGGGTGGAGCTGATGGTTCTGAGTTCCTCCCTGAAGCCCATATACTGTTCCTCCTGCAGGCGCTGGGTCTCCTTAAACTTGGCCAGTACCGTTGCCATTGTCTCCTGGGAGTGGTGGTAGGCTCCCATGATGGAGGAGAGGGCCTCGTGGAGAGTGGGCTCCCTTGGCCTGTCCGCCCCCTGTCGCACAGCAGCCTTCCCAGTTCCCCTGTGTTCCTGGGCCTCCGTCCCCTGGACTGTGTGCCCACTGCCACTGCCCCCAGGTCCCTGTTCATGTTGTGGTGGTGGGTTAGCCTGGGTTCCCTGTAGTGGTGGACACACAGCTGATTGACGTGTCCTGGGGACGGAGGTATGGGCCCGCTGGGTGGGTGCTGTGCTGGTGTTTCCAGAGGGGGGAAGGTCTGTAGTGGCCTGTGGGTGTGTCAGGGGAACCGACTGTCCTGAGGTCTCCGATGGGCCGGGCTGGTCATCTAGATCCAGTTGGACAGAGCTGCTGTCATCACTGTGGGCCTCTTCTGTTTGTGGTGTGGACATGTGTGGACCCTCCTGTCCGGTGACGTTGGCTAGAGATCCTGCAGGGGTATAAAAGGATGTTTATTACATCTGTATGTGGCATGGTGTGCAATGGGTGGGTGACCGTGTACCCCAGTGCTTGCATTCCTGTGTGGGACCTTGCGTGATGATGGTATAGGGGGTTGTATGGGTATGTGCAGTGGGCATGCTTTGGTGATGGGTGTCCATGCTTTGTTGATGCATGCAAGGCTTGGTGTTGGGATGGGTGGTTTGTGATGTTGGGACATATGTGAGGAGTTGGAGTGCTGGGGGTGTGGGTGAGGGTGGGGGTATGTGCTGGCATGCATGTAGGGTGAGGGATGTAATAGTTAGGATTTGTCTTACCAGAGTCCATTCCTCCACCTACTCCTGCGAGGCCCTCAGGATGCAGAATCGCCAAAACCTGCTCCTCCCATGTTGTTAGTTGTGGGGGACGAGGTGGGGGTCCGCCGCCAGTCCGCTGAACCACCAGGTGGTGTTTTGAGACCACGGAACGTACTTTCCCCCCTAGGTCGTTCCACCTCTTGCTGATGTCCTCCTGATTTCTTGGGTGCTGTCCCACTGCGTTTACCCTGTCCACGATTCTTCGCCATAGCTCCATCTTCCTTGCAATGGAGGTGTGCTGCACCTGTGATCCGAATAGCTGTGGCTCTACCCGGGTGATTTCCTCCACCATAACCCTGAGCTCGTCCTCCGAGAACCTGGGGTGTCTTTGCCGTGCCATGGGGTGGTGTAGGTGATGTGTGGGGTGGAGTGTGTGGTGATAAGTGTGCTGATATGTAGTGGGGTGTTGTATGAGGTGCGTGGAAGTTCTGTGGGTGATGGTGTTGTGTGCCTGTGGATGCTGTTGTTCTTGCTGGTGCTGTCTCTCTCTGGCCTTCTTTCGGAATTTTTGGTAGTAGGGGTTTGTGGGTGATGTTGGTGTGTGTTTTATATAGTATTGGGTGTGTAGGGGTGGTGTGTGTATGTGTATCAGGCGTGTGTATTTGGAATTGTCCAATGTGGCTGTATTTTGTAAATGTGTGTGTATTTTGAGCGCGGCGGTGTGTACCGCCAATGGAATACCGCGGTTGAAAGACTGCCGCGTGGATTCGTGGGTCGTGATAGTGTGGGCATATTTCTGTTGGCGTGACGGTGGAGGTTTTGTTTTCGCCAGTTTATCACTGACCTTTGGTGTGGCGGTCTTGTGTGGGTGTCTAGATTTTGACGGATTCCGAACTGTGGGTCATATTAGCTGTGGCGGAATTCCGTGGCCGCGGCGGCGTGTTGGCGGTCTTCTGCACGGCGGTAAGCAGCTTTTACCGCCAATGTTGTAATGAGGGCCTATGTCTAGGGATTCCCTGTCAGTCGGAAAGTACCATCTTGCCTGGCATGTTACCCCCATATTTCACTGTATGTATGTTGTTTTAGTCCTTGTGTCACTGGGACACTGCAGGCTAGTGACTAAATTTACCAATTCACATTGGCATACTGGTACACCCATATATTCCCCTTGTATATGATACTGAGGTACCCAGGGTATTTGGGGTTCCAGGAGATCCCGATGGGCTGCAGCATTTCTTTTGCCACCCAAAGGGAGCTCTGACAATTCTTACACAGGCCTGCCTCTGCAGCCTGCGTGAAATAACGTCCACGTTATTTCACAGCCATTTACCACTGCACATAAGTAACTTATAAGTCACCTATATGTCTAACCTTCACTTGGTGAAGGCTGGGTGCAAAGTTACTTAGTGTGTGGGCATCCTGGCACTAGCCAAGGTGCCCCCACATCGTTCAGGGCAAATTCCCCAGACTTTGTGAGTGCGGGGACACCATTACACGCGTGCACTATACGTAGGTCACTACCTATGTATAGTGTCACAATGGTAACTTCGAACATGGCCATGTAACATGTCTAAGATCATGGAATTGTCACCCCAATACCATTCTGGTATTGGGGTGACAATTCCATGATCCCCGCGGTCTCTAGCACAGAACTCGGGTCATGACAAACTGCCTTTTCAGGGTTTCCACAGCGGCAGCTGCTGCTGCCAACCCCTCAGACAGGTTTCTGCCCTCCTGGGGTCCAGGCAGCCCTGGCCCAGGAAGGCAGAACAAAGGATTTCCTCTGAGAGAGGGTGTTGCACCCTCTCCCTTTGGAAATAGGTGTGAAGGGCTGGGGAGGAGTAGCCTCCCCCAGCCTCTGGAAATTCTTTGATGGGCACAGATGGTGCCCATCTCTGCATAAGCCAGTCTACACCAGTTCAGGAATCCCCCAGCCCTGCTCTGGCGTGAAACTGGACAAAGGAAAGGGGAGTGACCACTCCCCTGACCAGTACCTCCCAGAGGAGGTGCCCAGAGCTCCTCCAGTGTGTCCCAGACCTCTGCCATCTTAGAAACAGAGGTGTAGCAAGACGACTACCAGCAACATTGTAGCGCCTAATCCTGCCGGCTTTCTCGACTGTTTCCAGGTGGTGCATGCTCTGGGGGTAGCCTGCCTTCACCCTGCACCAGAAGCTCAGAAGAAATCTCCTATGGGTCGACGGAATCTTCCCCCTGCTAACGCAGGCACCAAAAGACTGCATCACTGGTCCTCTAGGTCCCCTCTCATCCTGACGAGCGTGGTCCCTGGAACACAGCAACTCTGTCCAAATGACTCCCACAGTCCAGTGACTCTTCAGTCCAAGTTTGGTGGAGGTAAGTCCTTGCCTCCCCACGCTAGACTGCAAAGCTGTGTCCTGCGTGATTTGCAGCTGCCCCGGCTCCTGTGCACTCTTCCAGGATTTCCTTTGTCCACAGCCTAGCCTCGGTCCCCAGCACTCCTTCCTGCAGTGCACAACCCTCTGAGTTGGCCTCCGACGTCGTGGGACCCCCTTTTATAACTTTGCGTGGACTCCGGTTCACTCTTCTTCTAAGTGCCTGTTGGGGTACTTCTGCAGGGGGCTGCCTGCTTCTGTGAGGGCTCTCTGAGTTGCTGAGCGCCCTCTCTGTCTCCTCCTCCAAGTGGTGACATCCTGGACCTTCCTGGTCCTCAGCAGCACCCAAAAACCTCTACAGCGACCCTTGCAGCTAGTAAGGCTTGTTTGTGGTATTTCAGCGTGGGAACACCTCTGCAAGCTTCATTGCGTCGTGGGACATCCATCTTCCAAAGGAGAAGTTCCTAGTCCTCTTCTTTCTTGCAGAACTCCAATCTTCTTCCAACCAGAGGCAGCGTCCTTGCACCTTCATCCGGGGTTTCCTGGGATCCTGCCCCCCCGGACACTGTCTCGACTATTGGACTTGGTCCCCTTGCCTTGCAGGTCCTCAGGTCCTGAAATCCGCTGTCAGTGCGCTGCTGGTGTTTGTTGTTCTTGCAGAATCCCCTTATCACGACTATTGTGCTCTTTTGGGGTAGTAGGTGTACTTTACTCCTACTTTTCAGGGACTTGGGGTGGGGTATCTTGGACACCCTGACTGTTTTCTTACAGTCCCAGTGACCATCAACAAGTTCCCATAGGTTTGGGGTCCATTTGTGATTCGCATTCCACTTTTGGAGTATATGGTTTGTGTTGCCCCTATACCTATGCTTGCCTATTGCAACCTCCTGTAATTCTACACTGTTTGCATTACTTTTCTTGCTCTTACCTGATTTGGGTTTGTGTGCATATAACTTGTGTATATTACTTACCTTCTTACTGAGGGTACTCACTGAGATACTTGTGGCATATTGTCATAAAAATAAAGTACCTTTATTTTTAGTAACTCTGTGTATTGTTTTTTCTTATGATATTGTGCATATGATATAAGTGGTATAGTAGGAGCTTTGCATGTCTCCTAGTTCAGCCTAAGCTGCTTTGCCATAGCTTCCTTCTATCAGCCTAAGCTGCTAGAAACACCGCTCTTCTACTAATAAGGGATAACTGGACCTGGCACAAGGTGTAAGTAACTTTGGTACCCACTACAAGCCAGGCCAGCCTCCTACACTGTCTAAGGTCAGCTGCTGCTGTTTAAGCTTCAGTCTGGTCTCTTCCAACCTCAGCTTTCTGAGTTCCCCTTCCATTAAGTTATCCTCAGGGTGGGAGGCTTGGGAATGTTTGGACACAGAGGAGATTTGGGAATTGGCAGAGAGAGACCTGTCCCTAACTGGCTGGACACTGGTAATCTGGCATCTAGGAGTGAAAGATGCCCTACTAATGTGTGACCCTCTAACACTACCAGTGTCACTAGGTGGCCTGCTAGGGGGCAGGACTTTGTAAGAACCCTCCCCAGCATCTTCAACGAACTCCTCTGAGTCTGACTGGGAAGCCTCCCCTTTTTCTACCCTCTCCTGAGATGGGCCAGACTGGTTCTGATCATCCTGTAAGGTCAGGTTAAAGAGAAACTCTTTAGTTGGATTCTTACCTATGCTTAAACCTCTATCCAGACAGAGACCCCTCAAACGTTTGTAGTTTAAACTTTCATAAGTTGGCTGAACAACTTTGGAAGTAGCCTCTACTGCAGACATGATAGAAAAAGGTTTAAGACAGAGAGAGAAAAAGTTTTAGAACTTTTGAAAGTACAGAGAAAAGAAACTTTTTCAAACTTTTGGAAACCTTTTAAAAGTTTTCAGAACTTTTCAGAAACTCAGTTTTGGTTCAATGTACATATACTGAACTATTTGGTATATGATTTTCGTATGAAAAGCACCAAATGACAAAGTGGTAAAGCAGTTACAAGTTCTTATCCCACCGCTGCACCACCAATGTAGGAGGCTGACCTGGCTTATAGTGGGTACCTTGTGGTACTTACACCCTGTGCCAGGTCCAGTTATCCCTTATTAGTAGAATAGAGGTATTTCTAGCAGCTTAGGCTGATAGAGGTAGCTATGGCAAAGCAGCTTAGGCTGAACTAAGAGACATGCAAAGCTCCTACTATACCACTTATATCATATAGCACAATATCATAAGAAAACACAATACACAGAGTTACTAAAAATAAAGGTACTTTATTTTAGTGACAATATGCCAAAAGTATCTCACAGGATACCCTCACTTAGGAGGTAAGTAATATATACAAATTTTATGTACATAAACCCAAAACAGGTAAGTAACAATAAGAAAAGTAGTGCAAGCAATGTAGAATCACAATAGGGTGCAATAGGTAGGCATAGGTCTAGGGGCAACACAAACCATATACTCCAAAAGTGCAATGCGAATCACGAATGGACCCCAGACCTATGGGAGGTTGTAGAGTGACGCTGGGACTGTGAGAAAACAGTAAGGGTGTCCAAAATACCCCACCCCAAGACCCTGAAAAGTAGGTGTAAAGTTACCCTACTACCCCAGAAAGACTCAATAGTCATGATAGGGGATTCTGCAAGAACCACAAGCACCAGCAAAACACTGAAGACGGATTCCTGGACCTGAGGACCTGTAAAGGAAGGGTACCAAGTCCAAGAGTCACAAAAGTGTCCGGGGGGGCAGGAGCCCACTAAACCCCGGATGTAGGTGCAAAAGGGCTGCCTCTGGGTGGAAGAAGCTGAAGATTCTGCAACAATGAAAAGGGATAGGAACTTCTCCTTTGGATGGAAGATGTCCCACGGCATGCTGGAGTTTGCAGAAGTGTTTCTAGGCAGAAATACTGCAAACAAGCCTTGCTAGCTGCAAGAGTCATGGTTGAGGATTATGGGTGCTGCTGGAGACCAGGAAGGACCAGGATGTCGCCCCTTGGAGGAGGAGACTGAGGGGGCACTCAGCAACTCAGGGAGCCCCTGCAGAAGCAGGCAGCACCCGCAGAAGTACTGGAACAGGCACTTAGAAGATCTGAGGACAGCAGTCGACTCAGAGTCACAAAGGAGGGTCCCACTACGTCGGATTTCAACTCAGCGAGTTGGGCAAAGCAGGACGGAGTGCTGGGGACCCAGGCTAGGCTGTGCACAAAGGAAGTCCTGGAAAAGTGCACAGAAGCCAGAGCAGCTGCAAATCACCCAGTACACAGGTTTGCTGTCTGGCGTGGGAAGGCAAGGACTTACCCCCACCAAATTTGGACAGAAGGGCCACTGGACTGTGGGAGACACTTGGACCCAGCTCCTGTGTTCCAGGGACCATGCTTGTCAGGATGAGAGGGGACCCATAGGACTGGTGGTGTAGAAGTTTGGTGCCTGCGTTGGCAGGAGGAAGATTCCGCCGACCCACGGGAATTCTTGGCTTCCAGTGCAGGGTGAAGGCAGACAGCCCTCAGAGCATGCACCACCAGTAAACGGTCGAGAAAGCTGGCAGGATGAGGCGCTACAACGTTGCTGGTAGTCTTCTTGCTACTTTGTTGCGGTTTTGCAGGTGTCCTGGAGCAGTCAGCGGTCGATCCTTGGCAGAAGTCGAAGAGGGAAGTGCAGAGGAACTCTGGTGAGCTCTTGCATTCATTATCTGAGGAATAGCCCAGAGGAGAGATCCTAAATAGCCAGAAAAGGAGGTTTGGCTACTGAGAAAGGAGGCTTGGCTACTGAAAGAGGTAAGCACCTATCAGGAGGGGTCTCTGATGTCACCTGCTGGCACTGGCCACTCAGAGAAGTCCATTGTGCCCCAACACCTCTGAATCCTAGATGGCAGAGGTCTGGGACACACTGGAGGAGCTCTGGGCACCTCCCCTGGGAGGTACTGGTCAGGGGAGTGGTCACTCCCCTTTCCTTTGTCCAGGTTCGCGCCAAAGCAGGACTGGGGGATCCCTGAACCGGTGTAGACTGGCTTATGCAGAGATGGGCACCATCTGTGCCCATCAAAGCATTTCCAGAGGCTTGGGAGGCTACCCCTCCCCAGCCTGTAACACCTATTTCCAAAGGGAGAGGGTATAATACCCAGCTCTCAGAGGAAATGCTTTGTTCTGCCTTCCTGGGACTGGGCTGCCCAGACCCCAGGAGGGCAGAACCCTGTCTGTGAGGTGGCAAGAGCTGTAGCTGCAGTGCAAGCATCAGAGAGCTGGTTTGGCAGTACTGGGGTCCATGGTGGAGCCCCTAGGATGCATGGAATTGACTCCACAATACCAGATTTGGAATGGGGGGACAATTCCAAGATCTTAGACATGTTACACTGGTATTGCATGAGCTTTGCATGTCTCCTAGTTCAGTCTAAGCTGCTCTGCTATAGCTACCTCTATCAGCCTAAGCTGCTAGAACACTTCTACATTTCACTAATAAGGGATAACTGGACCTGGTATAAGGTGTAAGTACCCAAGGTACCCACTACAAACCAGGCCAGCCTCCTACAAGGACGCAGAAGTACCTCCTCGTTAGTTCGAGGCACAATGCCATGCCCCCAACTCAGACTGTGAATTGTTTCTTAAAGTTGGCAGGTTTGGTAATTTCATATACGTTTGTATTTTTCTGACTGTACGCTGAATAGTTATGCAAGTACAATGCACTTGAGCTGGTTATAGTGTCAAGCTAATGATAAAGGCTGCATGGCTGATTGTTTATTATGAAAGTTGTGATAAAAGCAGTAAGCCAGTGTAGGAGGCTGGACTGGCTTGTAGTGAGTACCAAGGGGTACTTGCACCTTGCACCAGGCCCAGTTATCCCTTATTAGTGTATAGGGTGTCTAGCACCTTAGGCGGATAGATAATGGTAGCTTAGCAGAGCAGCTTAGGCTGAACTAGGAGACGTGTGAAGCTACTACAGTACCACTTAGTGTCATATGCACAATATCATAAGAAAACACAATACACAGTTATACTAAAAATAAAGGTACTTTATTTTTATGACAATATGCCAAAGTATCTTAGAGTGTACCCTCAGTGAGAGGATAGGAAATATACACAAGATATATAAACACAATAGCAAAAATATGCAGTATAGTCTTAGAAAACAGTGCAAACAATGTATAGTTACAATAGGATGCAATGGGGAAACATAGGGATAGGGGCAACACAAACCATATACTCCAAAAGTGGAATGCGAACCACGAATGGACCCCAAACCTATGTGACCTTGTAGAGGGTCGCTGGGACTATTAGTAAATAGTGAGAGTTAGAAAAATAACCCTCCCCAAGACCCTGAAAAGTGAGTGCAAAGTGCACTAAAGTTCCCCTAAGGACAAAATAGTTGTGTTAGAGGGAAAATGCAAGGAAAACACAAATCAGCAATGCAACCACGATGGATTCCTGACTGAGGGTACCTGTGGAACAAGGGGACCAAGTCCAAAAGTCACAAGCAGCTCGGAGATGGGCAGATGCCCAAGAAATGCCAGCGGTTGGTGCAAAGAAGCTCTTACTAGGCTGAAGAACTGTGAATACTGCAGGAACGACAAGGGCTAGAGACTTCCCCTTTGGAGGATGGATCCCCCACGCCTTGGAGAGTCGTGCAGAAGTGTTTTCCCGCCGGATGGACGCCAACAAGCCTTGCTACACGCAAATCGTGCGTTTGGCGTTTTTGGACGCTGCTGGGGCCCAGGAGGGACCAGGAGGTCGCAAATTGGACCTGCAGAGAGAGGGGACGTCGAGCAAGACAAAGAGCCCTCACTGAAGCAGGTAGCACCCGGAGAAGTGCCAGAAACAGGCACTACGAGGATGCGTGAAACGGTGCTCGCCGAAGTTGCACAAAGGAGTCCCACGTCGCCGGAGACCAACTTAGAAAGTCGTGCAATGCAGGTTAGAGTGCCGTGGACCCAGGCTTGGCTGTGCACAAAGGATTTCCGCCGGAAGTGCACAGGGGCCGGAGTAGCTGCAAAGTCGCGGTTCCCAGCAATGCAGCCCAGCGAGGTGAGGCAAGGACTTACCTCCACCAAACTTGGGCTGAAGAGTCACTGGACTGTGGGGGTCACTTGGACGGTGTCGCTGGATTCGAGGGACCTCGCTCGTCGTGCTGAGAGGAGACCCAAGGGACCGGTAATGCAGCTTTTTGGTGCCTGCGGTTGCAGGGGGAAGATTCCGTCGACCCACGGGAGATTTCTTCGGAGCTTCTGGTGCAGAGAGGAGGCAGACTACCCCCACAGCATGCACAAGCAGGAAAACAGTCGAGAAGGCGGCAGGATCAGCGTTACAGAGTTGCAGTAGTCGTCTTTGCTACTATGTTGCAGGTTTGCAGGCTTCCAGCGCGGTCAGCGGTCGATTCCTTATCAGAAGGTGAAGAGGGAGATGCAGAGGAACTCGGCTGAGCTCATGCATTCGTTATCTAAAGTTTCCCCAGAGACAGAGACCCTAAATAGCCAGAAAAGAGGGTTTGGCTACCTAGGAGAGAGGAAAGGCTACTAACACCTGAAGGAGCCTATCACAAGGAGTCTCTGACGTCACCTGGTGGCACTGGCCACTCAGAGCAGTCCAGTGTGCCAGCAGCACCTCTGTTTCCAAGATGGCAGAGGTCTGGAGCACACTGGAGGAGCTCTGGACACCTCCCAGGGGAGGTGCAGGTCAGGGGAGTGGTCACTCCCCTTTCCTTTGTCCAGTTTCGCGCCAGAGCAGGGGCTAAGGGGTCCCTGAACCGGTGTAGACTGGCTTATGCAGAATTGGGCACATCTGTGCCCAACAAAGCATTTCCAGAGGCTGGGGGAGGCTACTCCTCCCCTGCCTTCACACCATTTTCCAAAGGGAGAGGGTGTCACACCCTCTCTCAGAGGAAGTTCTTTGTTCTGCCATCCTGGGCCAGGCCTGGCTGGACCCCAGGAGGGCAGCTGCCTGTCTGAGGGGTTGGCAGCAGCAGCAGCTGCAGAGAAACCCCAGGAAGGGCAGTCTGGCAGTACCAGGGTCTGTGCTACAGACCACTGGGATCATGGAATTGTACCAACAATGCCAGGATGGCATAGAGGGGGCAATTCCATGATCATAGACATGTTACATGGCCATATTCGGAGTTACCATGGTGAAGCTACATATAGGTAGTGACCTATATGTAGTGCACGCGTGTAATGGTGTCCCAGCACTCACAAAGTTCAGTGAATTGGCTCTGAACAATGTGGGGGCACCTTGGCTAGTGCCAGGGTGCCCTCACACTAAGTAACTTTGCACCTAACCTTTACCAGGTAAAGGTTAGACATATAGGTGACTTATAAGTTACTTAAGTGCAGTGTAAAATGGCTGTGAAATAACGTGGACGTTATTTCACTCAGGCTGCAGTGGCAGGCCTGTGTAAGAATTGTCAGAGCTCCCTATGGGTGGCAAAAGAAATGCTGCAGCCCATAGGGATCTCCTGGAACCCCAATACCCTGGGTACCTCAGTACCATATACTAGGGAATTATAAGGGTGTTCCAGTAAGCCAATGTAAATTGGTAAAAATGGTCACTAGCCTGTCAGTGACAATTTTGGAAAGAAATGAGAGAGCATAACCACTGAGGTTCTGATTAGCAGAGCCTCAGTGAGACAGTTAGTCACTACACAGGTAACACATTCAGGCACACTTATGAGCACTGGGGCCCTGGGTTACCAGGGTCCCAGTGACACATACCACTAAAACAACATATATACAGTGAAGAATGGGGGTAACATGCCAGGCAAGATGGTACTTTCCTACACAACCCCCCCCCAAATGTAACAGTTCTAAGGAAGGATTCTTCCCTACACTCAAACCTCTCTCTATGCAGAGACTCCTTGCTCCTTTCCAGCTAAGGTGATCATATGCAAGTTTGGACAGTTCAACATTTTGGCCTGTGCCAGACATTTTTAGAGAGAGTTGAAGTGATAGAAAAAGAGAAAAAAGTTTTCTGAACTTTTTGGAAAGACAGAAAAAAACTTTTTAAACTTTTAAGAACTTTTTGAAAGTTTAGAAGTACTTTTCAGCACTTAGAAAAGAGTGAAAAGAGGAAATGCAAAACTTTTTGGCTATGTGTATATACACTGACCTTGTTTTGTATATTTTTCTCTTATGAAAAGTACAATGACAAGAGTGGTAAGTAGTCTCAAGCACTTATCCCACCACTGCACAACCAATGTAGGAGGCTGGACTGGCTTGTAGTGAGTACCAAGGGGTACTTGCACCTTGCACCAGGCCCAGTTATCTCTTATTAGTGTATAGGGTGTCTAGCAGCTTAGGCTGATAGATAATGGTAGCTTAGCAGAGCAGCTTAGGCTGAACTAGGAGACGTGTGAAGCTACTACAGTACCACTTAGTGTCATATGCACAATATCATAAGAAAACACAATACACAGTTATACTAAAAATAAAGGTACTTTATTTTTATGACAATATGCCAAAGTATCTTAGAGTGTACCCTCAGTGAGAGGATAGGAAATATACACAAGATATATATACACAATAGCAAAAATATGCAGTATAGTCTTAGAAAACAGTGCAAACAATGTATAGTTACAATAGGATGCAATGGGGAAACATAGGGATAGGGGCAACACAAACCATATACTCCAAAAGTGGAATGCGAACCACGAATGGACCCCAAACCTATGTGACCTTGTAGAGGGTCGCTGGGACTATTAGAAAATAGTGAGAGTTAGAAAAATAACCCTCCCCAAGACCCTGAAAAGTGAGTGCAAAGTGCACTAAAGTTCCCCTAAGGACAAAATAGTTGTGTTAGAGGGAAAATGCAAGGAAAACACAAATCAGCAATGCAACCACGATGGATTCCTGACTGAGGGTACCTGTGGAACAAGGGGACCAAGTCCAAAAGTCACAAGCAGCTCGGAGATGGGCAGATGCCCAAGAAATGCCAGCGGTTGGTGCAAAGAAGCTCTTACTAGGCTGAAGAACTGTGAATACTGCAGGAACGACAAGGGCTAGAGACTTCCCCTTTGGAGGATGGATCCCCCACGCCTTGGAGAGTCGTGCAGAAGTGTTTTCCCGCCGGATGGACGCCAACAAGCCTTGCTACACGCAAATCGTGCATTTGGTGTTTTTGGACGCTGCTGGGGCCCAGGAGGAACCAGGAGGTCGCAAATTGGACCTGCAGAGAGAAGGGACGTCGAGCAAGACAAAGAGCCCTCACTGAAGCAGGTAGCACCCGGAGAAGTGCCAGAAACAGGCACTACGAGGATGCGTGAAACGGTGCTCGCCAAAGTTGCACAAAGGAGTCCCACGTCGCCGGAGACCAACTTAGAAAGTCGTGCAATGCAGGTTAGAGTGCCGTGGACCCAGGCTTGGCTGTGCACAAAGGATTTCCGCCGGAAGTGCACAGGGGCCGGAGTAGCTGCAAAGTCGCGGTTCCCAGCAATGCAGCCCAGCGAGGTGAGGCAAGGACTTACCTCCACCAAACTTGGGCTGAAGAGTCACTGGACTGTGGGGGTCACTTGGACGGTGTCGCTGGATTCGAGGGACCTCGCTCGTCGTGCTGAGAGGAGACCCAAGGGACCGGTAATGCAGCTTTTTGGTGCCTGCGGTTGCAGGGGGAAGATTCCGTCGACCCACGGGAGATTTCTTCGGAGCTTCTGGTGCAGAGAGGAGGCAGACTACCCCCACAGCATGCACAAGCAGGAAAACAGTCGAGAAGGCGGCAGGATCAGCGTTACAGAGTTGCAGTAGTCGTCTTTGCTACTATGTTGCAGGTTTGCAGGCTTCCAGCGCGGTCAGCGGTCGATTCCTTATCAGAAGGTGAAGAGGGAGATGCAGAGGAACTCGGCTGAGCTCATGCATTCGTTATCTAAAGTTTCCCCAGAGACAGAGACCCTAAATAGCCAGAAAAGAGGGTTTGGCTACCTAGGAGAGAGGAAAGGCTACTAACACCTGAAGGAGCCTATCACAAGGAGTCTCTGACGTCACCTGGTGGCACTGGCCACTCAGAGCAGTCCAGTGTGCCAGCAGCACCTCTGTTTCCAAGATGGCAGAGGTCTGGAGCACACTGGAGGAGCTCTGGACACCTCCCAGGGGAGGTGCAGGTCAGGGGAGTGGTCACTCCCCTTTCCTTTGTCCAGTTTCGCGCCAGAGCAGGGGCTAAGGGGTCCCTGAACCGGTGTAGACTGGCTTATGCAGAATTGGGCACATCTGTGCCCAACAAAGCATTTCCAGAGGCTGGGGGAGGCTACTCCTCCCCTGCCTTCACACCATTTTCCAAAGGGAGAGGGTGTCACACCCTCTCTCAGAGGAAGTTCTTTGTTCTGCCATCCTGGGCCAGGCCTGGCTGGACCCCAGGAGGGCAGCTGCCTGTCTGAGGGGTTGGCAGCAGCAGCAGCTGCAGCTGCAGAGAAACCCCAGGAAGGGCAGTCTGGCAGTACCAGGGTCTGTGCTACAGACCACTGGGATCATGGAATTGTACCAACAATGCCAGGATGGCATAGAGGGGGCAATTCCATGATCATAGACATGTTACATGGCCATATTCGGAGTTACCATGGTGAAGCTACATATAGGTAGTGACCTATATGTAGTGCACGCGTGTAATGGTGTCCCCGCACTCACAAAGTTCAGTGAATTGGCTCTGAACAATGTGGGGGCACCTTGGCTAGTGCCAGGGTGCCCTCACACTAAGTAACTTTGCACCTAACCTTTACCAGGTAAAGGTTAGACATATAGGTGACTTATAAGTTACTTAAGTGCAGTGTAAAATGGCTGTGAAATAACGTGGACGTTATTTCACTCAGGCTGCAGTGGTAGGCCTGTGTAAGAATTGTCAGAGCTCCCTATGGGTGGCAAAAGAAATGCTGCAGCCCATAGGGATCTCCTGGAACCCCAATACCCTGGGTACCTCAGTACCATATACTAGGGAATTATAAGGGTGTTCCAGTAAGCCAATGTAAATTGGTAAAAATGGTCACTAGCCTGTCAGTGACAATTTTGGAAAGAAATGAGAGAGCATAACCACTGAGGTTCTGATTAGCAGAGCCTCAGTGAGACAGTTAGTCACTACACAGGTAACACATTCAGGCACACTTATGAGCACTGGGGCCCTGGGTTACCAGGGTCCCAGTGACACATACCACTAAAACAACATATATACAGTGAAGAATGGGGGTAACATGCCAGGCAAGATGGTACTTTCCTACAGCCAGACAAAGATATTGTGAAAAGCAGATGTGAAAGTGAATAGGCGTTTCGGGGTAGCCTGAAGTACAGCCTACAGATATTATTTTTACATTGACTCTCACAGATTACTGTTGTATTAAAGGTTTTGATGTTGGTATCCCCTTCTGACAAACCATGAGTACTGAAGATTTGCAATATGAGAATCCCTGTTAAAGATTGTTAAGAGAGATAGTATTTTTCTTTGGCAACTGTAATTTTGTATATTATGTAAGTTTAAGACTTTATGCTTGATGGTTGCACTGTAGAAACACTTCTGCTCAGTACAAGAGGCCTCAGTTGATTATGGTGATAAGCCAATGATAACAGCTGCAGCCCTGATTGGTTCACTACGAAAAATATTTATCTTGCCATATATCTGATCTGTTAATTATGAAAAGTTATGATAACAAAAATTAGGCCTGACATATGGATTGTGAAAAAGTGTCTTTTAAATCAGCAGGCCTTTTAGGGTGGATTGCTATTTCTCTGTATTGAAGCCTACAGAGAGGTATTTTTAAATGAAATATCACAGATTACCTTTGTAGGGAATGATTTTGGTGTTGGTTACGGCCTCTGACAAACTCTACATCCGCACTGTAATAATTCCTTCGCAAATGTCTTAGCTGTCTGCAATTACTGCTTAATATAAAAATCAACAGCTATATAAATATACTTTCATACAGATAAATGGTCTGTTCTGCCATTGGTCTATCTGTGTGCTATTCACTCTGCTTCCATGCATGACAGCGAACTGCCTGGGTAATGGGTCACTCCACAGCAGTTATTTGGTGTCTTACCCTGTGAATGACAGCATGTTCTGATTACATGTGTACATCCACCTAAAAATTAGTGCTCTTGAGGACCAGTGCTGGTTAGCCAACCTTTTAGTTTTGGACTTTCTCCTTTAATTGTTCCCCTTTCCGTTCTCTGCTTCTAATACTTTTATTTTAATGTTCCTTAAGAGGATACTATATCTCTCCAAGCAGTGCTAATGCCTTTCTTGCTTGCCTCTCAATTCAAGCCAAGTGGCCACTTCCTCTAAACCAGAAGACCATGATGGAATGCTGATGTCCATACTGTATCCTTTCTTTACCATTCCAAGATGGCTAAAACATTGGTTTTAAATGTGGAAGCCATCCCTGTACTTTAAAACAACGATAGACTATTTAAGTACCTTTGGAAGACATACACCTGCTGCTGTGTTTAGTTTTATTATTGCATGCATATGCCCATTGTGGTCAGATGGCCGCATGTTTTCTTTTTTTTACTTGTATTACTTTATTGTATCTTTCATAAGTTGCTGAGGGTAAATTCAAGAGTGCACATAGGAGTGATAAAGTGCATCTATGGGTGCGTGCTGAGTGCCTAAACCCATCAAAGACATAAAAGGCACTTTCATTCATAAGCCATACCTATTGCCATTGCCAATACATATTTTCAAAAATGTTAATTTCCGTGAAAACATACAAGCTTTGATATTCTAATACAGTGTAAACAATGAGAAATCATTTGTATTATAAATAGCTTACATACTTTTCAAATAATACGTCATAACATTTAAATATTAGGAACCAAGGCAGGGCGCTCCAGACAACCCCAGCTAATATTCACTTAGTTACGTACACAATAAGATTTTGTGATTGTTTTTGATTATTTAAAAACACAATATTCACCTTTGCAGTCAGTCTGTGGTCCACAGCACTTGTTGCATACGATTTGGGAGCAATCATCTCACCTTCAAGCTTGCTTTTTACGGAACACGGAAAGCAATAGATATTATCTGCTCATGTCTTTAATGAACTATCTCTTATTTTATTCTGCCACTTGGCAGGTTTCCATATAAACTTGTCATCAGGAACTTGCAGTTTCGTGTAAATAAGGGTCATCTGAAATGGAAGTGTTGCTTAGGGATACAGACTGGTGCGAACTTTTTTTGTGACATGTACACCAACCTTTGGTATTATACATGGAAACTTGATGAGCGTTGCATAAGGGGGGTAATTTGTATGATCTGCTGGAACACGAAGACGAAGTCTCATAACAAGATGTGAACTCTTGGTCAGAGGTATCAGACAGAATTCTTCGTTCAACAGAACTTGACTGACATCCGTCGCTGTTTGGGCATTTCGTTTGATGTCTAGTTAAATCAAATCCTTCTGTCAAAAGTTGAGATCCAGATTCAGAAAACTGCAGGGTATAAACCTGAATGTCTGAAACCAAAAACAACTTGTTTGATTTTATATTTAGGAATATGAATAACGACGCCATGTAAGAATCTCAATTTCTAAAATATCCACGCTAATAGATATAATTTATAAATCTCTTACAGCAATGTTGAGGTAACTAAATCTGGAAAACATGCAGCCAGCCGTAATGAGGGAAGGGGGACTTGAAACTACTGCCCCGCACCGTTAGCTTCCTTATTATGAACATAAGCAGCTGGGCCATTCTTATGGTGCAAAGTGTCATGAAGCATTGTACAATACATTTACAACTCTAATGTCACCAATCGATCGAAAAAAACATATGTGTATCTACACTGCTTAAATGTCTCTTTTGCCATGGGTTCATTCCCACAATTAAAAAAGCCTTTAAATTCTCCTTCATCTTCCCCCCTTATTTTCTTCACTGCAGCTAGACTGAACCACAACAAACACAGACTCTGAGCTTCGTTGGAGTAGGACAGACCTTTTTACTATCACTCTGAATTCTTAAATCACATTGATCACTGATTTCCCCCGTATTTTCCTGCCAAACCTCATACATTTTCTAGATTTATCACTGAGGGCCGCCTATACCCTTTGGTATCAAGGACTCTGTCGATGTACCAATCTTGAGACAGAGGACCTGGTGGACTATAACGCCCCAAATCGTCTACATATTGATTGGAGATGGTGCGTTCTGGGTAACGATCAGTCCTGTTAGACTCAAAGGAGTACTTGTCCTCTTTCACTATGAACAGACACACTCAACAACAGGCACTAAGAATATTTGTCGTTATAACTATTATTTAATATTACAAGATTAGAGCCCTGTCCTTGTGCATTACATGTGCCTAGCAGTAACTATGAGAACAAACAATATAGCAACAATCAGGCCAAATTCAAAGAAAACAGCAACATTATTATGGTAATCCAGGTAGTATTATGTTATGTGTATTTGTAAAGCGCGCTATCACTCGCAAGGGTATCCTGGCGCTGAGCAGGTTTGTGTTCCTCGCTCTGCCTATGGCAGGTTGGTTAATTGAAAAAAACAGGTTTTCTACTTTTTGCGGAATTCAGGAAGAGAGGAGGAGGCTCTAATATGCAGTGTAAGTTTCTTCTAGGCTTTAGGAGCGATGTAGGAGAATGCATGTCCTCCTAATCTGGTTCTGTCTATGCATGGGGTGTATGCGAGTAGGAGCCCTATGAAGGGGAGGTATCTGAGTGTCTGGTGGAAGGAGATCCAACTGTTCCAGTAGGTGGAACCTAAGTTCTGTAGTGCCTTGAACGAGTGTGAGGAGTTTGAAATGAGCATGTTTGTGCATTGGGGAGCCAGTGGAGCTACCTCAGGTGTGGTGTGAGTTCTACGTGGGAGGTTGAGTATGAGTCTGGTTGCCCAGTTCTGGTTGGTCTGTAGTCTCCTACTGGGTTGTTTGGTGATCTAGGAGTAGAGGGTGTTCCTATAGTCCAATTTATTGGTGAATAGGGCGAGTGGCATTATTTTCTAGTGTTGCTTGAGAGACATATGAAGATGTTCTTCAGCTGCTTCAGAGTGTGTAAGCAGAATGCAGAGACAGAGTTGACTTCTACTGAAGGTTCCTGGCATGGGTGCTTGGTGTAGGTCCGAGTTCAGCCGACCCCAGGTTGGCGTCCCATGGTGAGGTGCTCTTGCTAAAGTTCACTACTTCTGTCTTGTCGGTGGTGAGCTTGAGACAGTTGGCTTTCATCCAGTTAACAACTTTAGTCATGCAGGCGGTGAGTTTACTTGTGGTGGGGTACTTGTTCAAGAGGGAATATATGAGTGGCATACTGTTTGCATAGGAGAGGATCTTGGTGTTGGTGAGGTGAGTAGTGGCTGTCACCTTTGACGTTACAGTGTTGATCTATACGTGGCCATATTCACTTCAACATGTGTGAAGTTACAACAAGCTAATTGTAAAGTGGTGCATTTAAAAGCTATATTGAGGTGCACTCACTGTAATATAGCATTAACCTGTGTGTGGTATATCCATATGAATTGAAATGTAACCATTTATTATGAGATCTTTAGTAAGTATTTACATTTGTTAACAGATGTGTAGTACGTGTTATAGGTTAACGTCGAAAATTGTAGTTCCCCATCATACTTACTGGCATGTGTTAACCAAGTGATTTTGTCTTGCACTTTATTGCAACATGACATTTAACAAGAATTACTAAAAACAGTCTTGTAAGTGAAAGGTTTATGTGTTTAATTAACCTGACTAAAATGGGCTATTTTAATTGTGTTTTACTTTAGTCATGTTAGACCTGCTAGGCCCCAGTTTCATAAAATTGGAAAACTGCTTTTCTTTTTGCTAACATGTCATTTCTTTTCACATGTTGTTCACATGAAATGTTAGGTTGGGAAAAGCTGTGCTTCTATTTTACCCATAAAGAGCCTGAGAAATTAACTATGAGGATGGTACACCAAGAGACTGAGAATGTCAAAACTAGTTTTATTCAAAATGTTGCAAATTTGTACCGGAGGCCAAGGATGGATACCTCCCCAGGATGGTCGTGGGAATCTACAAGCATGTTGCAGATGTATGTCGAATGAAGTGCAAGGATTGAACAATGAATCTTCTGCTGCATAGGTGTTACCAATGGACAAATCACTGTTTACTTTGGACTTTAATTAATCTGTTTCAGTTGGTTGGAGACAGGAGATTCTTTTAGACTTTGAGAGGTACAAACCTCTTTGCCCTTGCCCCACACTTTTTCAAACGCGTTGCTGAGAGAACTTAGATTTTTCTCTGATGCATGAGAAGACTCTTGACCGAGCTTCTGCCATGCTGACACCTTCCATTTGTATTTACTTTTTGCCTACCCAAGACAGTTTCTTTTTGACCCAGATGTCTTTTCTACAGATTCTTTTTCTCCTTTATCTCCTTTTACTTTTTGACCCCATGTCGTATAATACAGCTGGCGCCATTTAGTGATAGGTTGATTTTGGAAGATTCCCTTTGTCTTAGCGAGTTATTTAGATGATTGTAGTTTGCACTAATGTTTAGACAAGTTGGTCAATGCTTATTTTCAGAGCACCAAGTGTTGTTGTTATTTTACATAGCAGTTGTAGAATGTTGTTTGTCTAATATTAATTAGATTGCACATTTTCCAGAGGTTTGGACACCCCACTGTGTTACTGAACCTCTATAGCCTATTCTTGAGAATTGTTTACGTTAACCCGAGTTTACATTTGTAATAAAAACCCTTTAACTTTATTTTCGATTTAGGTTTTTATTGTGTGGCCAAATTGGTCATACTGTAAATTAATTATTGATTGATGTCATGCTAAATTGTCTCTTATCCCCAGCTAGGGTGAAAAGATTAATGGACCTTGTTTAAAGCATACTTGAAATGCTCCATCAATGCCGTGTGCGCTGATGGCGCTGACCCGTGTTGAAGAGGGTAATGCTGACTGATGTACCTTGAGGTACTCTGCAGATGGTTGTGTTGGCTCCTGAGGAGTAAGGTGTGAGCTGACAGTTTGTGAGCTATCCGTTAAGAAGGAGCAGATTCAGCAGATGCCAATCTTGTGCAGGCACCTGATGTGAATGGGGTGTGACACTGTGTCAAATACTGCAGATAGTTCTGGAAGAATGTGGGCCGTCGTTTCTCCTTTGACAAGTATCATGCAAATGTCGTCTTTGGCAGCGACAAGTGTTGTTTCTGTACTATGGTTGGGCCTGAATCTGGTGGGCTGCATGGCGTTAAAGAGCTGGTGGTTACTGAGGTGGTCCTTGAGGCGTCAGTTGATTCATTTCTCAAAGATCTTTGTTAGTTTTAGTAGGAGAGACATGGGTGTGCAGTTGAAAAGTCTAGCTGGGTCAGCAGATGGTTTCTTGAGTAGGGGCATGATGGTAGTATGTTTCTACATGTTTTGGAATGTGGATAAGTTGATGGAGGCATTGAGATGGGTGTTAGTGCTTCACTGATCGGTAGAAGTCTTTTGGTGAAGGAGCAGTGGGTGCAAGGATCAGATGGAGCCCGCAAGTGGATGGTCTACATGTTAGCACTGATTTGGACTGCAGTGACACTGAGCCACAAGGTCAGGGTTCATTTTTTGACCGTGATTGGGTGTTGAGTTGCGATAGTGATGAGTTCTGGTTGAGAGTCAAACTTACTATATATGGAGGTGATTTTGTTGCAGAAGAATTCTAAGAGCTTGTTTTAGAGGTCTTGTGAGGAGGTATTATTGTTGGAGCCAGCAGGAGGCCCAGTTAAATCTTTAATGATGATGACGATTTCCTTGCTGCTGTGGTGCAGGCATTGATGCGATCTGCAAGAGCTGTTTGCTCGATGTTCGGTATTTACTGGTGATAGCATTTTAAGGTTGATTTGAAGATGTCTTTATCTGTAGTGTCTTGCGTGCACACTTCCGCTGCGCACAGCAAGGAATTGCTAAACAATCAAATCATACTAGAGCAAACATAAAACATCATACTTATGCAAATCAAACTAAGTTAAATGCAATACACATTTATAATTGTAAAATGTGTAATCAAAAGAAAGCAAACTTAAAATACAATTGTGAAGTTTAAAGAAGAAAACTGATAGTGAAGCAATTATGGATGCATGTATATGTAGATAACGTGTGTGCATTTATAAATAAAAAGGCATACACAATAATTCAAGCATGTGGCTTGGTACAAAAACTAAAAATCAATCCAAAAAGCAAAAAGCTGGCTTTAGATGACTATTCAGGCAAATTGTAACAGATTCTGATTGTCTTTTTCTTTATAATAGTGAGTTTGTATTAGATGAGAACTTTAAAACTTGCAACATCTAAAAAGGATCCATAGGTGTGGATGACAATGTTTCCAGATTATTTTTGCAACAAAAAAGAATCAAGGACATTTAGAGGACACTCTTTCTCACAAACTGTTGATTCTGAAGAAGCTATGACTGAATCAAAAAAGTCAGATATTGAAACTGCAGGTGAACGTGGAGGTAGAGTTGAACATGGGGTTGTCTGTGACGGGGCTGGTGTTGAAGCAGCGCTCCCTGCTGGCGAAGAGGACTGAGGAGTGCCACACAACCGGTGTGGTGGAGGGGCAGCTGTTTCTCCCTCCGGAGCCCTGGGGGACAAGCGGTTGCGGCAGAGGAAGCAGATATTGAGACATATGTGAGTGAAGCAACCCAGCGGTGGCAGTAAGTGAAGGGGCCATACCGGCTTTCCCCCGACCCGGCATGGGGACGCTGCGTGGGGCCACCCTCCCTCCTGATTGCCTCAGAGAATGGCAGGTAACTATCGCCCCCTTTGGGAATAAGTACCAGCCCTGTGACATCGGTATGAGGGGGGTAATAACACTGCTGCCACTCCCAACACAACCCCTTGGAACTTTGGCCCGTATACAAATATCCAGAGGGGGGCTGCCCAGAGGAACTTGATCAGCATCCTGTTTTGCCCACGTCATAACTGCCCCTTCACCCCGAATCACTGCAGTAGTGAAAGGGGAGGCCCCAACAGACAAAAGAGGCCAGCTATCAAGGGGCCATTGTGGAGCACCACCTACCTGATTATATTAGACCCTAAAAACTGTGCTGGTAATTCTTTGCACTACTCACCAGGCTATATCTGGTTCTGAGTTGCAACGTGGGGCCTTCCCTGCACCCATGCCAAAAACTAGAGGACCGCCACCAGTAACCCTCCATACCACAATAGGTAAATGCAACAAAATACAGAGATACTAGCGATCCGTCCCTGCTACCAGATCGCCCATCTTGCTGTGAGAACAGTGATGGATGGAGCTGGTGGAACCCCACAAGGGGAGCATGGTGGAACAATGCAGGCTAACATTCTTCCGGCAATTGATGCGTCCTGAGAAGCACTTGAACTCAAAATCGACACATTGGTCACAGACCTAGGACTGCTTCGAGACGATCAGGGACAGCTTACAGAGAGGGTCACCACTACTGAACAACAGGCGACGATCTCAGGCCAGATGTCTGTACTTTGCAAAAAACAAATATTAAAAATGGGCACCAGGGTAAAAACACTAGAATGTAGGGCTGAAGATGCGGAGAACAGAGCAAGACAGAACAACCTCCGTATTACTGGCAGAGCGTATAGAGGGAACTGATATGACTGACGTCTTGGAGGGTTGGCTCCACACCGATGTGGCTCCTGAGGGACTCTCCCCATTCTTTGCTTTTGAGCATGCCCACTGGGAGACCTCGCTACCACTGCCACCTCGACTGGGTCCCAGGCCAGTTGTGGCCATAGTACACCACTTCAAGGACCGAGATCACATCTTGACCCAGGCGGGAGTGAAAGGAGATATCACCATACAAAATTGAAGGGTCATGATAATTCCTGACTTTACCAGGGAAGTGAAGTGGCAAAGGGCCTCTTTCACACATGCAAAAAAGAAACTCAGAAAACTGGACGCCAACTATGTGATGCTGTTCCCTGCTCAGCTCCGCATAGCACGATAACTCTGTGCATTTCCTTACATCCCACACCAGATATAGGATGGGATAGAGCAGCTGCCTTGGAAGGAAAACAGTTCAGCTACTGGTAGTCAGCAGAGCACTCGGAGGTCCCAAAGATAAAGAGTGACAACCATTAAGAATGTGTGATCCCGTCCCCCTCCCAGGCCCTGTGAGAGTGCTGGAGAATGGTGGAGGAGGTGGCAGCCATGGGCAGAACAGGACCGGCTCCCCCATTGGAGATGGGCGAAGATGACTCAAGGACTTTGATTCTGAACAAGCATCAATCTCCTAACGCAACTTGGAGATCTCTGTTCCACAAGTCACCCCTGGCACAACAGATCAACTTATCTACAGAACCTGCAGGGGAAGAGACATGGTACCCTATAACTGGAACTAGGCATCCTGAAATGGGGCAAGATTGGCCCATATATCCTTTTTCACTCTGTTACCTGGATGGTGGGCAACGTGGCTGGGAGGCTCCCACCCAAACAGCCCCAGCAGCACTAAGTTGTGCATTTGAAAGAAGCACACATTTTATTGCACTGTTTGCTAGTTTGGATGGGGGTGAATGCACTTCTTGTCATGGGATCAGGGAGTTGGGGAGTTAATGTTAACTGGTAAATGGGATTGGAAGATTCTGCTGCCTCTGCTGCTGACAGTATGTCCTCTGTATGGTGAGTAGGTACCCCATTACCTTCCTGAAGCTGGGAAGGCTGGACAATAACTAATGATAACAGATATAATTGTACAGATCACTCATGGCAACCACCATAATGAACAAGTTACTTGCCTTCGGTAACTCATTATCTGGTAGAGACAGGATCTAGCCGCAGATTCTTTACTGTAGAATCTTCCCCAGGTGCGAGCCTGGATCTGGAAACTTTTTCCCACAGCACGTCTGCGTGTCATAAGATGGCATCACACAACTCTGTATCGACGTCGTCCACTTGGTGTGACATTAGCTCAGTCCATATAACCCCCTCGCTGACATCAATGTCTTCTGTGACTATTTTCAATGCTCCAAACATGAAGCCACATATGAAAAGAGTGTGCTAGCACAAAAGACAGCCCTGTGTCAAAATATCACAGAGTTCCTAATTCAAGGTACTGATTTCTTCCATAATTAAATCTTCTGAGATGTAAGAGGACCCAGGTTGCAGAGCGGGGAGGATGGGAGGGTCATTGAGGAATCTGCGGCTAGATCCTGTCTATACCAGATAATACGTTACTGAACATAAGTAAATTGTTCATCTGATAGAGACATCTAGCCATAGATTCCTTACTTTAGAAATAGATACCAAAGTCATAGTAACTCGGAGGAGGGAATGCCAATCGAAACCTCCCAAAAAAGTGTCTAAATATAATAAAACAAGTCTGGAACAAGAGAAAAAGACCGGACAATCAAAATAATTAAGGTGAGTAATAATATACTCTACAACATAAAAATTTGTGGAAGGAACCACAGGTAAATAAAACCACAGGACTTGAAAAAAATAGGAGTAAGCTCATCTATTAGTATGTCAAATGTGTGTCAGAAGCGACCCAGAAACATTGAAAGTCTCTAACCAGAAGATAACTGGTCTAGAACAAGAGAAAAAGACCATGCATTCATAAGAATACCTATAAGGAAACACATTCTCTTTAATAAAGAACTGTGTAAAGGACCACAGTAATAAAAAGGCATAAAACGGTTAATAGCATGGAGATAGTATCACCCATGCTCAATACTATTAAAAATATGTACTTAGAACAAAACCGTTCTAGAATAATTCAAGACAGGATGTAGGAAAGTAGCACCTTTCTGACATTGTTACCCCCACTTTTTGCCTGGTGTCTGTAGGATCAGACAGTAGTACACTGGAACCCTGATAACCAGAACCCCAGTGTCAGTATTCTCTCACCTAAATTTAGTTGGTAAGTAACTGTTAAACCTCACAATTGGCCTACTGGTGCACCCTTGTAAGTCCCTAGTATATGGTACTGAGTACCGAGGGTATTGGTACACCAGGGGTCCCCCATGGGCTGCAGCATGTATTGTGCCACCCATGGGGGCCCATGCAAACTGTGAACACAGGCCTGCCATTGTAGCCTGTGTGAATGGTGCATGCACCTTTCACCCCAGTTATAAGGTTTACCTTATAACACGGTTGCTGCACTCTGACCCTATTAGTCACCCTTAAGGTAGGCCCTTCAGGGGGCATGGTTCTCAATGTGAGGGCACCCCTGCATGATCAGAGTGCCCCTACAAATCCCAGACTCTGTTTTCTGGGCTTTGTAAGTGCGGGGAAGCCATCTTAAGGGATGTAGTGGCCACTGGTCAACACAAGATGTCCAACTACATAATGGATTCACCGAACCTAGGCATGTTTGATATCAAATATGTTGGAATCCTGCAACTACACTGATTCCAGTGCTAGTTGCATGAGACCATGTACTCTGGGTGTTACCTAGGGGATCTCCTATGTCTGCCTGTACAGCCTTGCAGGGTCTCCATGCCAGCCTGTGCTGTTGCTGACCCCAGACACTGTTCTGCCCTCCTGCTGCTGAGCCTAATATGGTCAACGGAAAGCAGAACAAAGGACTTCCTGTAGAGGAGAGGTGTTACCATCTCTCCTTTAGAACTAGGTGTCTCTGGGCTGAGATAGAGGTGCCTCTGAGCGTCACCAGACTGCTTTGAAGGGCACATTTGGTGCCCTCCTTGCATAAAAAGATTTACTCCAGTGCAGAAGCCCTCAGATCTGGGGGGAAACCACACAGAGTACAAGGAAGTGATGTAGGAAGTTGGCTCTGTATATGCTCTCTCAAAGTGAGAGATAGTGTGCACAGAGTCCAAGGGTTCCCCTTAGAGGTTGATAGTGGCAAAACTAGATAATACTAATGCTCTATTTTGTGGTAGTGTGGTCGAGCAGTAGGCTTATCAGAGGGTAGTGTTAAGCATTTGTTGCACACACACAGGCAATAAATGAGGAACACACACTCAAAGACTTAACTCCAGGCCAATAGGTTTTATATAGAAAAGATTCAAGATTTGAGGTAAGTACATAAAATGCAAGGTACTTCACACAGGTAAGTATAGAACTTTGATTTAAAACAGTAGTACACAAAGTTTTGGTAAAAATGGCAATAAGCTATTTTAAAAGTGGACACTGCAAAAATCAACAGTTCCTTGGGGAGGTAAGTTTGGTTAGGTTTCTCAGGTAAATAAAGCACTTACACAGTCCGACTCCTGGGCAAAGGCAGCCCACCGTTGGGGGTTCAAGGTAACCCCAAAGCCACAGCACCAGCAACACAGGGCCGGTCAGGTACAGAGGTCAAAGGAGGGCCCAAAACACATAGGCGCCTATGAAGAACACGGGTTCTCCGGTTCTAGTCTGCTTACAGGTAAGTACCTGGGTCTCAGGGAGCAGACTAGGGGGGTTTTGTAGAACACTTGAGGGGGGACACACAAGCCCACAAAACACACTCTCAGCGGCACTGGGGCGTCCGGGTGCAGTAGGCAAAGTAGTAGTCGGGTTTGCTATAGAAAGCAATGGAGGGACCCAGGGGTAACTTAGGTGATGCAGGTAGGGCACAGGGGGGCTTCTCTTGCCAGCCAACGACTGGGCTAGGAAGAGGGCCGCCTGCTGGTCACTCCTGCACTGGTAGGTGGTTCCTCTTGGTCCTGGGGGCTACGGGTACAGTGCTTGGTCCAGGCATTGTTTTTTTTTGTTACCAGACAGTCGCAGTCAGGGGGAGCCTCTCGATCCTCTCAGCAGGCGTCACTGCAAGGGTGCAGGGGGGGTCGTCTCAGGGTGTCCACATCATTGGAGTCACCTGGGAGTCCTCTCTGGGGTGTTTGTTGTCCTGGATCCGAGCGGGGGGCGTTGGGTGCAGAGTGTGAATACTCACGCTTCTGACAGGAAGTGAGAGTCTCTTTAAAGTTGTTTCAAATTTGCAAAGTTGTTGCAGTTTCTGAACAGTGCTGCTGTTCTCGGGGGTTTCTTGGTCCTTTAGGTGCAGGGCAGTCCTCTGAGTCCTCAGAGGTCGCTGGTCCCGCTGGATGCGTCGCTATGCAGGTTATTTGAGTCTGGAGACAGGCCGGTAGGGCTGGGGCCAAGTCAGTTGGTTTCTCCGTCATCTCTGCAGGGCTTTCAGGTCAGCAGTCCTTCTTCTTTTTTCAGGTTGCAGGAATGTGATTTCCTGGGTTCAGGGTCGCCCCTAAATACTAAATTTAGGGGTGTGTTTAGGTCTGGGAGGGCAGTAGGCAATGGCTACTGCTCTCGAGGGTGGCTACACCCTCTTTGTGCCTCCTCCCTGAGGGGAGGGGGGCACATCCCTATTCCTATTGGGGGAATCCTCCAAACTCAAGATGGAGGATTTCTAAAGGCAGGGGTCACCTCGGCTCAGGGCACCTTAGGGGCTCTTCTGATTGGTAGGTGACTCCTCCTTGTTTTTCTCATTATCTCCTCCAGACTTGCCACCAAAAGTGGGGGCTGTGTCCGGAGGGGCGGGCATCTCCACTAGCTGGGATGTCCTGGGGTGCTGTAACAACAGGCAGGAGCCTTTGAGGCTCACCACCAGGTGTTACTGTTCCTGCAGGGAGAGGTGAGAGGCACCTCCACCCAGTGCAGGCTTTGTTCCTGGCCACAGAGTGACAAAGGCACTCACCCCGTGTGGCCAGGAACTCATCTGGTTGTGGCAGGCTGGCAGAAACTGGTCAGCCTAGTACTAGGAATCAGACTGGTATTCAGGGGGCATCTCTAAGATGCCCTCTGGGTGTATTTCACAGTAAATTCCACACTGGCATCAGTGTGCATTTATTGTGCTGAGAAGTTAGATACCATGCTTCCCAGATTTCAGTGTAGCCATTATGTAACTTTGGAGTTCGTAATTGACAGATTCCCAGACCATATATCTTTATGACTACCCTGCACTTACAATGTCTAAGGTTTGGCTTAGACACTATAGGGGCATAGTTCTCATGCAACTATGCCCTCACCTGTGGTTTAGTGCACCCTGCCTTAGAGCTGTAAGGCCTGATAGAGAGGTGACTTACCTATGCCACAGGCAGTGGGTTCAGGGCATGCCACCCTGAGGGGAGTGCCATATCGACTTAGTAATTTTCTCCCCACCAGCACACACAAGCTGTGAGGGTGTGTGCATGTGCTGAGTGAGGGGTCCCCAGGGTGGCATAATACATGCTGCATTCCTTAAAGACCATCCCTGGCCACAGAGCCCTTGGTACCAGGGGCACCATTTACTTATCTGTGTGCCAGGGCTGTGCCAATTGTGGGAACAAAGGTACAGTTTAGGGAAAGAACACTGGTGCTAGGGCCTGGTTAGCAGGGCCCCAGTACACTTTCAATCATAACTGGCTTCAACAAAAGGGAAAAAGTTAGGGGGTAACCATGCCAAGGAAGGCATTTCCTTACACAACCCCCCCCAAACAAAACAGGATGAGACTAATCTTTTCCAAGAGAGTCTTCATTTTCTAAGTGGAAGAACCTGGAAAGGCCATCAGCATTGGCATGGGCAGTCCCAGGTCTGTGTTCCACTACAAAGTCCATTCCCTGTAGGGATATGGACGACCTCAACCGTTTAGGGTTTTCTCCTTTTAGTTGCATCACCCATCTGAGAGGTCTGTGGTCAGTTTGAACTGTGAAGTGAGTACCAAACAGGTATGGTCTCAACTTCTTCAGGGACCAAACCACAGCAAAGGCCTCCCTCTCAATGGCACTCCAACGCTGCTCCCTGGGGAGTAACCTCCTGCTTATAAAAACAACAGGCTGGTCAAGGCCATCACCATTTGTTTGGGACAGGACTGCTCCTATCCCATGCTCAGAGGCATCAGTTTGCAAAATGAACTACTTTCAGTAATCTGGAGCTTTCAAAACTGGTGCCAAACACAAAGCTTCTTTCAGAGTGTCAGAGGCCTTTTGACAGTCCAAGGTCCAGTTAACTTTTCTGGGCATTTTCTTGGAGGTAAGTTCTGTGAGGGATGTCACTATGGATCCATATCTCTTCACAAACCACCTATAGTACCCAGTCAAGCCAAGGAATGTCCGGACTTGAGTCTAGGTTTTTGGAGCTTCCCAGTCCAGAATAGTCTGGATCTTGGGTTGAAGTGGCTAAACTCGGCCTCCACCTACAAGGTGTCCAAAGTAAACCACAGTACCCTGCCCTCTGTGACATTTAGATGCCTTGATAGAGAGGCCTGCTGCTTGCAGCGCCTGCAAAACTGTCTTCAGGTGGACCAGGAGAACTTGCCAGTTGGAGCTAAAGACAGCAATATAATTTACATATGCTGCACTAAGGTACTCCAAGCCAGCACTGACTTGATTCACCAACCTTTGGAAGGTGGCAGGGGCATTCTTTAAGCCAAAGGGCATAACAGTAAACTGATAATGCCCATCAGGTGTAGAGAATGCTGTCTTTTGCTCCAGGTGCCATTTTGATTTGCCAGTACCCTGCTGTCAAGTCAAAGGTACTTAAGAATTTGGCTGCACCTAATTTGTCTATGAGCTCATCTGCCCTTGGGATGGAGTGAGCATCTGTCTTGGTGACAGAGTTGAGCCCTCTGTAGTCCACACAAAACCTTATCTCTCTCTTTCCATCTTTGGTGTGAGGTTTGGGGACCAAGACCACTGGGCTAGCCCAGGGACTGTCAGAGTGCTGAATCACTCCCAACTCCAGCATCTTGTGAATGTCCACTTTGATGCTTTATTTGACTTGGTCAGACTGTCTGAATATTTTATTCTTGACAGGCATACTGTCTCCTGTGTCCACATCATGGTTACACAGGTGTGTCTGACCAGGGGTCAAGGAAAAGAGCTCAGCAAACTGCTGGAGGACCTTCCTGCAGTCAGCGTGTTGTTGGCCAGAGAGGGTGTCTGAATAGACAGCTCCATCTACAGAACCATCTTTAAGGTCAGTGGAGAGGAGGTCAGGGAGAGGTTCACTCTCTGCTTCCTGGTCCTCATTTGTGACCATTAACATGCTTACATCTGACTTGTCATGACACAGTTTAAGGCAATTAACATGGATCACCCTCTTGGGGGTCCTGCTAGGGCCCAGGTCCACCAAGCAGGTGACCTGACTCTTCTGTTCTAGCACTGGGTAAGGACCACTCCATCTATCCTGAAGTGCCCTGGGAGCCACAGGGTCCAGAACCCAGACTTTCTGCCTTGGCTGAAACTCAACCATAGCATCCTTTCGGTAATACCACAACTTCTAGAGTTTATTGCTGGCCTCAAGGTTTTTGCTTGCCTTTTCCATGCACTCTGCCATTATTGAGCGGAGACCTAGCACATAGTACATTACATCTTGTTTAGGCCCATGGAGAGGTCTCTTCCAGCCTTCTTTTACAATTGCCAGTGGTCCCCTGACAGGATGGCCAAACAGAAGCTCAAAGGGGGAAAACCCTACTCCCTTCTGTGGCACCTCTCTGTAGGCGAAAAGCAGGCATTGCAAGTGGACATCCCATCTCCTTTTGAGTTTTTCACGTACCCCCATGATCATGCCCTTCAATGTCTTGTTAAACCTTTCAGCAAGACCATTGGTTTGTGGATGGTATGGTGTGGTGAACTTGTAAGTCACCCCACAATCATTCCACATGTGTTTCAGGTAAGCTGACATGAATTTGGTACCTCTGTCAGAAACCACCTCCTTAGGAAATAAAACTCTTGTAAAAATACCTACGAGTGCTTTAGCTACTGCAGGAGCAGTAGTAGACCTCAGGGGAATTGCCTCAGGGTACCAGGTAGCATGATCCACTACTACCAGAATATATTGGTTCCCTGATGCTGTGGGAGGTTCAAGTGGACTCACTATGTCCACTCCCACTCTCTCAAAGGGGACCCCCACCACTGGAAGTAGAATGAGGGGGACTTTGGATGGCCACCTGTCTTACCACTGGCTTGACAGGTGACACAGGAGGTGCAAAACTCCTTAACCTTCTGGGACATATTGGGCCAATAGAAATGGTTGACTAATCTCTCTCAAGTCTTGGTTTGCCCAGTAAGGGGAATGTCATGGGCTATGGTCAGAATGAACTCCCTAAACTCCTGAGGCACTACCATTCTCCTAGTGGCACCAGGATTGGGATCTTTTGCCTCATTGTAAAGGAGTCCATCTTCCCAATAGACCCTGTGGGTTCCATTGACATTGCCTTTTTCTTCCTCAGCTGCTTTCTGTCTTAGGCCTTCAAGAGTGGGACAACTCTTTTGTCCCTTACACAGCTGTTCCCTAGAGGGTCCCCCTGGGCCCAAGAGCTCAACCTGATAAGGTTCCAGCTCAATGGACACAGTTCCTGAGAAGAGAGGTTCTGCTTCTATTGCTGTGCAGAAGCTGGTTCCCCAGTCTTCTTTCCTTTCCTCTTGGAAGGTGGGGCCATTATTCCAGACTCCAACACTTCTTTTCACCCTGTGCCCGGCTCTGTCCCCTTGTCTTGACACACACCATGGACTCCCCATTCTAAAGTTACCATTGCCATGGGATGGACTTTAGTTTGATTGTCAGCATTAGTGACTGGATATGTCAGTCCAGCCAGGTACTGTCTTGGGGAAGCCAGTTTGTCTGTCACCACAGTGACACTGGCACCTGTATCCCTCAGGGCTTCTACTTTATTCCCATTTATCAAGAGCTGCTGCCTGTATTTTTGCTTGTTAGGCGGAAGGCAGCAACTGTGGCTAAATCCACCCAACCTTCTGAGACTAGTGTAGCTTCAGTGTGGACCTTGATTTGCTCTGGGCACACTGTTGATCCCACCTGGAGACTGGCTATTTCAGTACTAACTGGAGTAGTTGTTGTTGTGGGACTTTTCTTTGGACATGCCTTGTCTCCAGTTTGGTGTTCATGCTGTCTACAGTTTTGACATCAGGCCTTCTTGAGATAAAAGTGTTAACCCTTATACCCATTTGTGGACTGTGAAGAGGCTCGGGCCCACCCTCCTGAGCAGGGTTTTGGAGCCCTGTAGAAAACTCTTTACTTCTGTCCTTGGATGTCTCACCACCCTTCCCCTGGGAAGGCTTCGTGGCCACTTTCCTTTGGTCACCCCCTGTGGAAGTCTTGGTCACCCTAGTCTTAACCCAGTGGTCTGCCTTCTTGTAGGAAAGTACCATCTTGCCTCGCATGTTACCCCCATTTTTCACTGTATATATGTTGTTTTAGTTGAATGTGTCACTGGGACCCTGCCATCCAGGGCCTCAGTGCTCATAAGTGTGCCTGAATGTGTTACCTGTGTTATGACTAACTGTCTCACTGAGGCTCTGCTATCCAGAACCTCAGTGGTTATGCTCTCTCATTTCTTTCGAAATTGTCACTAACAGGCTAGTGACCAATTTCACCAATTCACATTGGCATACTGGAACACTCTTATAATTCCCTAGTATATGGTACTAAGGTACCCAGGGTATTGGGGTTCCAGGAGATCCCTATGGGCTGCAGCATTTCTTTTGCCACCCATAGGGAGCTCTGACAATTCTTACACAGGCCTGCCACTGCAGCCTGAGTGAAATAACGTCCACGTTATTTCACAGCCATTTACCACTGCACTTAAGTAACTTATAAGTCACCTATATGTCTATCCTTTACCTGGTAAAGGTTAGGTGCAAAGTTACTTAGTGTGTGGGCACCCTGGCACTAGCCAAGGTGCCCCCACATTGTTCAGGGCAAATTCCCCGGACTTTGTGAGTGCGGGGACACCATTACACGCGTGCACTACACATGGGTCACTACCTATGTGTAGCTTCACAATGGTAACTCCGAATATGGCCATTTAACATGTCTATGATCATGGAATTGCCCCCTCTATGCCATCCTGGCATAGTTGGCACAATCCCATGATCCCACGGGTCTGTAGCACAGACCCTGGTACTGCCAAACTGCCTTTTCAGGGGTTTCACTGCAGCTGCTGCTGCTGCCAACCCCTCAGACAGGTTTCTGCCCTCCTGGGGTCCAGCCAGGCTTGGCCCAGGATGGCAGAACAAAGGACTTCCTCAGAGAGAGGGTGTTACACCCTCTCCCTTTGGAAAAAGGTGTTAAGGCAGGGGAGGAGTAGCCTCCCCCAGCCTCTGGAAATGCTTTCATAGGCACAGATGGTGCCCATTTCTGCATAAGCCAGTCTACACCGGTTCAGGGACCCCTCAGCCCTGCTCTGGCGCGAAACTGGACAAAGGAAAGGGGAGTGACCACTCCCCTGACCTGCACCTCCCCTGGGAGGTGCCCAGAGCTCCTCCAGTGTGCTGCAGACCTCTGCCATCTTGGAAACAGATGTGCTGCTGGCACACTGGACTGCTCTGAGTGGCCAGGGCCAGCAGGTGACGTCAGAGACTCCTTCTGATAGGCTCCTTCAGGTGTTGCTAGCCTATCCTCTCTCCTAAGTAGCCAAACCCTCTTTTCTGGCTATTTAGGGTCTCTGCTTTGGGGAATTCCTTAGATAACGAATGCAAGAGCTCATCAGAGTTCCTCTGCATCTCTCTCTTCACCTTCTGCCAAGGAATCGACTGCTGACCGCGCTGGAAGCCTGCAAAACTGCAACAAAGTAGCGAAGACGACTACTGCAACTCTGTAACGCTGATCCTGCTGTCTTCTCAACTGTTTTCCTGGTGGTGCATGCTGTGGGGGTAGTCTGCCTCCTCTCTGCACTAGAAGCTCAGAAGAAATCTCCCGTGGGCCGACGGAATCGTCCCCCTGCAACCGCAGGCACCAAAGAACTGCATCACCGGTCCCCTGGGTCTCCTGTCAGCACGACGAGCGAGGTCCCTTGAATCCAGCAACTCTGTCCAAGTGACTCCCACAGTCCAGTGACTCTTCAGTCCAAGTTTGGTGGAGGTAAGTTCTTGCCTCCCCACGCCAGACTGCATTGCTGGGAACCGCGTCTTTTGCAGCTACTCCGGCCTCTGTGCACTTCCGGCAGAAATCCTTTGTGCACAGCCAAGCCTGGGTCCACGGCACTCTAACCTGCACTGCAAGACTTTCTAAGTTGTCCTCCGGTGGCGTGGGACTCCTGTGTGCAACTTCAGGTGAGCACCGTTTCACTCCTCTTCGTAGTGCCTGTTCTGGCACTTCTGCGGGTGCTGCCTGCTTCTGAGAGGGCTCCTTGTCTTGCTGGGCACCCCCTCTGTCCCCTGACGCAATTGGCGACATCCTGGTCCCTCCTGGGCCACAGCAGCATCAAAAAACCCTAACCGAACGATTTGCAGCTAGCAAGGCTTGTTGGCGGTCTTTCGGCGGGAAAACACTTCTGCTCGACTCTTCACGACGTGGGACATCCATCCTCCAAAGGGGAAGTTTCTAGCCCTTGTCGTTCCTGCAGAATCCTCAGCTTCTACTGCCTAGTAGCAGCTTCTTTGCACCCACAGCTGGCATTTCCTGGGCATCTGCCCATCTCCGACTTGCTTGTGACTTTTGGACTTGGTCCCCTTGTTCCACAGGTACCCTCGTTTGGAAATCCATCGTTGTTGCATTGCTGGTTTTTGTCTTTCCTGCAGAATTCCCCTATCACGACTTCTGTGTCCTTTGGGAAACTCTAGTGCACTTTGCACTCACTTTTCAGGGTCTTGGGGTGGGCTATTTTTCTAACCCTCACTGTTTTCTTACAGTCCCAGCGACCCTCTACAAGGTCACATAGGTTTGGGGTCCATTTGTGGTTCGCATTCCACTTTTGGAGTATATGGTTTGTGTTGCCCCTATCCCTATGTGTCCCTATTGCATCCTATTGTAACTATACATTGTTTGCACTGTTTTTTAAGACTATACTGCATATTTTTGCTATTGTGTACATATATCTTGTGTATATTTGCTATCCTCATACTGAGGGTACTCACTGAGATACTTTGGCATATTGTCATAAAAATAAAGTACCTTTATTTTTAGTATATCTGTGTATTGTGTTTTCTTATGATATTGTGCAAGTGACACTAGTGGTACTGTAGGAGCTTCACTCGTCTCCTAGTTCAGGCTAAGCTGCTCTGCTAAGCTACCATTATCTATCAGCCTAAGCTGCTAGACACCCTATACACTAATAAGGGATACCTGGGCCTGGTGCAAGGTGTAAGTACCCCTTGGTACTCACTACAAGCCAGTCCAGCCTCCTACACTTCTTTCCCAATTCTTGGGGAGAAATTGGACCTAGGTCTACCAGATGCCAGGCCAGCCTCCTACATTGGTGGTGCAGCGGTTGGATAGGTACTTGTAACTGCTTTACCACTTTGTCATTTGTGCTTTTCATAGGAAAAAAATATTTCCAAATCCTTTTCTGACAATCAAAAGAAGCCATGGTGTTATTTATGTAAAAAGTAAAGGTCATTGGGCAAGTGATTTCACTTGTACAAAGAAAAACACCAAGGCTCCCACTACCACAACCCCAACTGCGTCCTCTAGTGCCCCTAGTAATAGCAGTGGTGGTGGGAAGAATACTACAAATACTCAATCAAAGGGTGTAGCTGGCTCACCATTAGAAATGTAGTTGGGGTGGTCTTATTAGGGAGACCACAGAGGCTGTCTTAGTCTCTGATGGTGGTATTGACTTTGCCACCTTGCTTACGTGCCCCCTTAATATGTGTAAGTACAAGCAACTTCCCCTAATAAAATGGTGTTGAGGTTAAGTCTTATATGGATACAGGAGCCAGTGTCACTATGGTGATTGAGAAACTGGTTCACCCTGATCAACACCTACTTGGTCAGCAGTACCAAGTGATTGATGCTCATAACAACACTCTTAGCCACCCCATAGCTGTCGTAAATCTCAAGTGGGGCAGGTTACTGGTCCAAGGAAAGTTGTGGTAGCCATAAATTTACCTGTAAACTGATTACTAGGCAATAATTTGGAGACATCAGCTTGGGCTGAAGTGGAGTTGGAGGCTCATGCAGCAATGCTGGGCATTCCATGGCATATCTTTGCTCTCACAAGGGCTCAGGCCCAGAAGCAAAGAGGACAGGGATGCTTGGATCCTGGAAAAATGGACCAAGTGATCCCAAAAGGTCGGGGTAGAAAGGGTAAATCCTTGCACACTATCCCTCCCTCTCCAGAAGATTCCCCTTTTGAGGAGGAGGAATCCTCTCCTTGTACACAACCTACACCAGATGAGTTGGCAGCGGACACTGATGAGCTTTTGGGTGAAGGGGACCTGCTAGGGAAGAGCTGAGTGTGGTACAGCAGACCTGTCCCACACTAGAGGGTTTAAGACAGCAAGCTGTCAAACAGCAGAATGGGGATATCACTGATAGCCATAAAGTCTATTGGGAAGATAACCTCCTTTACACTGAGTCAAGGGACTCTAAACCTGGAGCTGCCAGGAGATTGGCCATCCCTTTGCAGTATAAGGAGTTTCTTCTGACTTTGCCACATGATATTACTTTGGCTGGGCATTTGGGCCAGAGTAAAACTTGAGACAGACTTGTTCCATTATTTTACTGGCTCACATGTCAGAGGACACTAAGGAGTTTTTTCGCTCCTGTGTGACCTGCCAAGCCAGTGGCAAGACTGGTTTCACACCTAAGGCCCCTTTAATTCCAGTGCCAGTGGTTGGAGTGCCCTTTGAAAGGGTAGGGGTTGGCATAGTTGGCCCCCGTGACCCTCCAACAGCTTCAGGCAATAGGTTTATCCTTGTGGTAGTGGACCATGCCACTAGGGATCCTGAAGCTATCCCCTTAAGAACCACTACAGCTCCTACAGTGGCAAAGGCCCTCCTGGGAATCTTTTCCAGAGTGGGTTTTCCTAAGGAAGTGGTGTCAGACAGAGGTAGTAAATTTATGTCTGCATACCTCAAAGCTATGTGGAAGGAGTGTGGTGTAATTTACAAGTTCACTACTCCTTATCATCCACAGACAAATGGCCTGGTTGAGAGGTTTGATAAAACTCGCAAAGGCATGATCATGGGACTCCCTGAAAAACTCAGGAGGAGATGGGATGTCCTGTTGCCATGCCTCCTTTTTGCTTATAAGGAGGTACCCCAAAAAGGAGTGGGTTTTAGCCTCTTTGAACTTCTCTTTGGGCACCCTGTAAGAGGTCCCCTTGGTCTTGTGAAGGAGGGTTGGGAACAACCTTTAAAAGCTCCCAAGCACGACATTGTGGACTATGTGTTTGGCCTAATGATCCAGAATGGATGAGTTCATGAAAAAGGCCAGTAAAAACCTCCAGGCCAGCCAAGAGCTCCAAAAGCAATGGCATGACCAGAAGCCTGTCCTGACCCATTACCACCCAGGACAGAAGGTGTGGGTATTGGAGCCTGTGGCCCCAAGAGCACTCCAGAACAAATGGAGTGGACCCCATCTCATAGTAGAAAAGAAAGGTGAGGTCACCTATTTGGTGGACCTGAGCACTGCCAGGAGTCCCCTTAGGGTGTTCCATATCAATCGCCTAAAACCTTATTATGACAGGACTGACTTAACCCTGCTCATGGCAACTGATGAGGGGCAGGAAGAAGAGAGTGACCCTCTCCCTGACCTCTTCTCCACCACTGAAGCTGATGGCTTAGTGGAGGGAGTTGTGCTTGCAGACTGCCTTACTGCTGAGCAGAAGGACAACTGCATAAATCTCCTAGACCAGTTCTCTGACCTCTTCTCACTGATCCCAGGTACAATAACCTGGTGTGAGCACACAATCGACACTGGAGACAGTTTACCTGTCAAAAGTAAGATTTATAGGCAGCCTGACCATGTCAGACACTGCATAAAAGAAGAGGTACAGAAAATGTTAGATCTGGGAGTGATTTAGCCTTCTGAAAGCCCATGGGCTAGCACAGTGGTGCTTGTCCCTAAACCTCATAGTAAAGATGGTAAAAAGGAAATGAGAGTTTGTGTTGACTATAGAGGTCTCAATCAAGTAACCAAAACTGATGCTCACCCTATAACCAGTATGTAAAGACAATGAGGCAGATACCCTCTAACCCTTATGACCAGGGTATAAATTTGATCAAATGCAAGGTCAGTGCAAGGGTGAAGTGACCTAGACTTCAGCGGAATATAACAAACTTAAAGAATTATCAGTGTACCATGAATGTAACACAAAATAAACTTTATTACTTCATATATAAAAAAATGCGCCTGACACTTTTCAGAGATTGGTGAATGCAGTCCTACAAGGATTGGAAGCCTTTAGTGCAACATATCAAGATGATATGCTGTCTTTAGCTCTACCTGGGATGATCACCTGGTCCACCTATGGAACATTTTGGAAGCCCTGCAAAAGGCAGGCCTCCCTATCAAGGCTTCAAAGTGTCAGATAGGGCAGGGGAAAATGGTTTATCTGGGCCACCTGGTAGGTGGGGAACAAATTGCACCACTGCAGGGGAAGATCCAGTTCATTATGGAATGGCTCCCCCTACAACTCAAACCCAGGTGAGAGCCTTCCTAGGACTCACAGGGTACTATAGGAGGTTAATTAAGAACTATGGCTCCATTGCAGCCCCTCTTAATGACATCAGTAGCAAGAAGATGCCTAAAAAGGTATTGTGGACAGCTAGATGTCAAAAGGCATTTGATTAGCTCAAACAGGCCATGTGCTCTGCACCTGTCCAAAAATCCCTTGTTCCTCCAAGAAATTCATAGTCCAGACTGATGCTTCTGAATTTAGGGGTAGGGGCAGTTCTATCACAGCTTAACACTGAGGACCAGGATCAACCTGTTGCTTTTATCAGCAGGAGGTTGACACCTAGAGAAAAGCGTTGGTCTGCCATAGACAGGGAGGCATTTGCTGTGGTCTGGGCACTGAAAAAGTTGAGACCATACCTGTTTGGTACTCACTTTATTGTTCAGACAGACCACAAACCTCTATTATGGCTTAAACAAATGAAAGGTGAAAACCCTAAATTGTTGAGGTGGTCCATCTCCCTTCAGGGAATGGACTATACAGTGGAACAAAGACCTGGGAGAACCCACTCCAAGGCAGATGGGCTCTCCAGATATTTCCACTTCCACAATGAAGACTCATCTGGGCAAGGTTAGCCTTATTTTCTTTAGGTTTTTGCCTGTCTTACTGGGATCCTGCTAGCCAGGACCCCAGTGCTCATAGTTTGTGGCCTGAATGTGTGTACCTGTGTAGTGACTAACTGTGTCACTGAGGCTCTGCTAATCAGAACCTCAGTGCTTATGCTCTCTCTGCCTTTAAAATTGTCACTATAGGCTAGTGACTATTCTTACCAATTCTAATTGGCACACTGGAACACCCTTATAATTCCCTAGTATATGGTACCTACGTATCCAGGGCATTGGGATTCCGGGAGATCCCTATGGGCTGTAGCATTACCTTTTGCCACCCACAGGGAGCTCAGACAAACCCTTGCACAGGCCTGCCATTGCAGCCTGCGTGAAATAACGCACACGTTATTTCACAGCCATTTTCACTGCATTTAAGTAAACCTATAAGTCACCTATATGTCTAACCTTCACTTGCTGAAGGTTAGGTGCAAAGTTACTAAGTATGAGGGCACCCTTGCACTAGCAAAGGTACCCCCACAAAGGTCAGGGCCATTTCCCTGGGCTTTGTGAGTGCGGGGACGCCATTACATGCGTGCACTACAAATGGGTCAATAACTATATGTAGCTTCACAATGGTAACTCTGAATATGGCTATGTAACATGTCTAAGATCATGGAATTGTCCCCCCATTCCAAATATGGGATTGGGGAGCCAATTCCATGCATCCTGGGGGCTCCACCATACACCCCCAGTACTGCCAAACCAGCTCTCTGAGGCTTGCACTGCAGCTACAGCTGCTGCCACCTCACAGACAGGGTTCTGCCCTCCTGGGGTCTGAGCAGCTCAGTCCCAGGAAGGCAGAACAAAGCATTTCCTCTGAGAGCAGGGTGTTACACCCTCTCCCTTTGGAAATAGGTGTTACAAGCTGGGGAGGGGTAGCCTCCCCCAGCCTCTGGAAATGCTTTGAAGGGCACATATGGTGCCCATCTTGCATAAGCCAGTCTACACCGGTTCAGGGACCCCTTGTCCCCTGCTCTGGTGCGAAACTGGACAAAGGAAAGGGGAGTCACCACTCCCCTGTCCATCACCACCCTTGGGGTGGTGCCCAGAGCTCCTCCAGTGTGTCCCAGACTTCAGCCATCTTGGTTTGCAAGGTGTGGGGGCACTCTGGAGGGCTCTGAGTGGCCAGTGCCAGCAGGTGGCGTCAGAGAGCCCTCCTGATAGGTCCATACCTGATAAGGTAGCCAATCCCCCTCTCAGGGCTATTTAGGGTCTCTCCTATGGATTCTCTTCAGATTCTGCTTGCAAGTTTCCTTCAGGAATCTTCTGCAACTACTACTTCATCCTCTGACGTAGGATCAACTGCAGCCTGCTCCAGGAACCGCTGTAACAGCAACAAAAAATCCACAGGCGATACTTTTCCTCTGCAACTTTAGCTTCAGCTAGCAACTGCAACAGTTTCCATGGTGTGCACGCTATGAGGACTCCCTGTCTTCACCTTGCACCAGAAGGACCAGAGATATCTCCTGTGGGGTGATGGAGCCACTTCTGTGCTCAACCACCTTCCAAGACAACGACCGGTACCTTTGGACTCCTCTCACAGTGACGAGCATGCTCCTAAGGACACAGAGGTTGGACCCCATCGACATAGACTATCCTGAAGTCCTGCTGATGCTATTTGGAGGAGGTAAGACCTTGCCTTCCCTGAGAGCGACAAAACCCCTGTGTACTGCATCTTCTTCACCTCCTGAGGCCTCTGTGCACTATTTGCAAAATTCCTTTATGCACAGCCTGGGCCAGATCCCCAGCACTCCATCCTGCGACGATCAACTCGCTGAGTTGTTCTCCGGCGGCGTGGGACCTTCCTTTGTTGTGCTGCACCAACTGCGTTGTGCCCCTCTTTTGGCCCTGTGTCCTGGATCTCCCGTGGGTGCTGTCTGGCATCCTGAGGGCTCTCTAAAGTGCTGAGAGACCCCTCTTCCTCCTCACAAAGAGTTGAGACCCCTCCTGGGTCCAACCAGCACCATTTTTACGCAAAACGGATATTTGTCGTAACCAAGGCTTGTTGGCGACTTCCAATACAAAATAACATCTGCATCCATCTTCACGTCGTAGGACATCTTTTGCATCATGCAGGAACAAGCTGGCGTCTTCCTAGAGTGCATTCCTGCAGTCTTCAACTAACCAGGGACTCTTCTTTTGCACCCTCTTCTGGGTTGGCAGGGGCTCCTGTCCTTCATGTAACTTCTTTCGACTTCTGGACTTGGTCCCCTTCTTTTGCAGGTCTTCACATCCAGGAACCCAGCAGTTGCTGTTTGCAGACTTGGTTGGTTACTACAATAATCCATATCACAAGGTGTAGTGTGTCCTAAGGAAACGTGCAGTACTTTACTCCTTTTCTGGGGTGGGGAAATTTACTTACCTTTACTGTATTCTTACTCTCCCAGCGATTCTGCACACACCACACTTGTCTCGGGGGGAATTATTGATTCGCATTCCACTTTCTTAGTATATGGTTTCCGTTGCTGTAGGAGGCTGGCCTGGCTTTTAGTGGGTACCAAGGGGTACTTACACTCTGTACCAGGTCCAGTTATCCCTTATTAGTGTAGAAGAGGTGTTTCTAGCAGCTTAGGCTGATAAAAGGTAGCTATAGCAGAGCAGCTTAGGCTGAACTAGGAGACATGCAAAGCTCCTACTATACCACTGGTGTCATATGCACAATATCATAAGAAAACACAATACACAGATATACTAAAAATAAAGGTACTTTATTTTTATGACAATATGCCAAAAGTAACTCAGTGAGCACCCTCAGTATGAGGATGTCAAATATACACAACGTATATGTACACAATACCAAAAATATGCAGTAATAGCAAAAAGAAGTAATGCAAGCAATGTAAAGTTACAGTAGATTGCAATAGGAGCACATAGGTATGGGGCAACACAAACCATATACTCCAAAAGTGGAATGCGAACCACGAATGGACCCCAAACCTATGTGAGCTTGTAAAGGGTCGCTGGGACTGTAAGAAAGCAGTGAGGGTTAGAAAAATAGCCCACCCCAAGACCCTGAAAAGTAGGTGTAAAGTGCACCTATATTCCCCAGAGAGCACAGAAGTCGTGATAGGGGAATTCTGCAAGGAAGACCAAAACCAGCAATGCAACCAAAGTGGATTTCCGGACCTGAGTACCTGTGAAACAAGGGGACCAAGTACAAGAGTCGCGACAACGTCGAGAGAGGGCAGATGCCCAGGAAATGCCAGCTGAGGGTGCAAAGAAGCTGCCACCGGATAGTAGACGCTGTGGATTCTGCAAGAACGAAGAGGGCTAGGAACTTCCCCTTTGGAGGATGGATGTCCCACGTCGTGAAGAAGCTTGCAGAGGTGTTCCCACGCAGACTGCAAACAAGCCTTGCTAGCTGCAAGGGTCGCGGTTAGGGTTTTTGGATGCTGCTGTGGCCCAGGAGGGACCAGGATGTCGCCACTTGGATGAAGAGACAGAGGGGGCAACCAGCAACTTAGGGAGCCCTCACAGAAGCAGGCAGCACCCGCAGAACTACCGGAACAGGCACTTAGAAGAGGAGTGAACCAGAGTCCACGCGAAACCACAAAAGGGAGTCCCACGACGCCGGTGATGCAGTCTTTTGTTGCCTGCGGTTGCAGGGGCAGGGTCCCAGTGACACATAGACTAAAACAACATACATACAGTGAAATATGGGGGTAACATGCCAGGCAAGATGGTACTGTCCTACAACTGGTCCTCTGGGTCCCCTCTCAGCACGACGAGCGTGGTACCTGGAACTCAGCAACTCTGTCCAAGTGACTCCCACAGTCCAGTGACTCTTCAGTCCAAGTTTGGTGGAGGTAAGTCCTTGCCTCCCCACGCTAGACTACATTGCTGGGTACCGCTTGATTTGCATAGTCGGCACAATCCCATGATCCCACGGGTCTATAGCACAGACCCTGGTACTGCCAAACTGCCTTTTCAGGGGTTTCACTGCTGCTGCTGCCAACCCCTCAGACAGGTTTCTGCCCTCCTGGGGTCCAGCCAGGCTTGGCCCAGGATGGCAGAACAAAGGACTTCCTCAGAGAGAGGGTGTTACACCCTCGCCCTTTGGAAAAAGGTGTTAAGGCAGGGGAGGAGTAGCCTCCCCCAGCCTCTGGAAATGCTTTCATGGGCACAGATGGTGCCCATTTCTGCATAAGCCAGTCTACACCGGTTCAGGGACCCCTCAGCCCTGCTCTGGCGCGAAACTGGACAAAGGAAAGGGGAGTGACCACTCCCCTGACCTGCCCAGAGCTCCTCCAGTGTGCTCCAGACCTCTGCCATCTTGGAAACAGAGGTGGACTGCTCTGAGTGGCCAGGGCCAGCAGGTGGTGCCCAGAGCTGCTCCAGTGTGCTCCAGACCTCTGCCATCTTGGAAACAGAGGTGCTGCTGGCACACTGGACTGCTCTGAGTGGCCAGGGCCAGCAGGTGACGTCAGAGACTCCTTCTGATAGGCTCCTTCAGGTGTTGCTAGCCTATCCTCTCTCCTAAGTAGCCAAACCCTCTTTTCTGGCTATTTAGGGTCTCTGCTTTGGGGAATTCCTTAGATAGCGAATGCAAGAGCTCATCAGAGTTCCTCTGCATCTCTCTCTTCACCTTCTGCCAAGGAATCGACTGCTGACCGCGCTGGAAGCCTGCAAAACTGCAACAAAGTAGCGAAGACGACTACTGCAACTCTGTAACGCTGATCCTGCCGCCTTCTCAACTGTTTTCCTGGTGGTGCATTTTTCGGGGTAGTCTGCCTCCTCTCTGCACTAGAAGCTCCGAAGAAATCTCCTGTGGGCCGACGGAATCGTCCCCCTGCAACCGCAGGCACCAAAGAACTGCTTCACCGGTCCCCTGGGTCTCCTCTCAGCACGACGAGCGAGGTCCCTTGAATCCAGCAACTGTCCAAGTGACTCCCACAGTCCAGTGACTCTTCAGTCCAAGTTTGGCGGAGGTAAGTCCTTGCCTCCCCACGCTAGACTGCATTGCTGGGTACCGCTTGATTTGCAGCTGCTCCGGCTCCTGTACACTCTTCCAGGATTTCCTTTGTGCACAGCCAAGCCTGGGTCCCCGACACTCTTTACTGCAGTGCACAACCTTCTGAGTTGTCCTCCGGCATCGTGGGACTCCCTTTTGTGACTTCGGGTGGACTCCGGTTCACTTTTCTTCCAACTGCCTGTTCAGGTACTTTTGCAGGTGCTGCCTGCTTCTGTAAGGGCTCCCTACGTTGCTGGGCGCCCTCTCTGTCTCCTCCTCCAAGTGGCGACATCCTAGTCCCTCCTGGGCCACAGCAGCACCCAAACACCTCTACCGCGACCCTTGCAGCTAGCAAGGCTTGATTGGCGTCTTTCTGCCTGGGAACACCTCTGCAAGCTTCATCGCAACGTGGGACATCCATCCTCCAAAGGGGAAGTTCCTAGTCCACTTCTTTCTTGCAGAACTCCAAGCTTCTTCCAACAGATGGCAGCTTCCAAGCACCCTCAGCTGGCATTTCCTGGGCTCCTGCCCACTCTCGACACTGTTGTGACTCTTGGACTTGGTCCCTTTGTCTTACAGGTACTCAGGTCCGGAAATCCACTGTTGTTGCTGTAGGAGGCTGGACTGGCTTGTAGTGAGTACCAAGGGGTACTTACACCTTGCACCAGGCCCAGGTATCCCTTATTAGTGTAGAGGGGTGTCTATCAGCTTAGGCTGATAAAAGCAACAGGTTGATCCTGGCCCTTAGAATTAAGTTGTGATAAGACTGCCCCTACCCCTAATTCAGATGCATCAGCTTGGACAATGAATGTTTTGGAGTAACAGGGGCTTTTCAGGACAGGTGCAGAGCACATGGCCTGCTTCAGCTCCTCAAAAGCTTTCTGACAGTTTGCTGTCCATAATACCTTCTTAGGCATTTTCTTTGAACTGAGGTCATTAAGAGGGGCTGCAATGGAGCCATAGTTCTTTATGAACCTCCTGTAGTACCCACTGAGGCCTAAGAAGACTCTCACCTGAGTCTGAGTAGTAGGGGGAACCCAATCTATAATAGTTTGGATTTTCCCCTGAAGTGGTGCAATCTGTTCTCCACCAACCAGGTGTCCCAGATAAACCACCTTACCCTGCCCTATCTGGCACTTTGTAGCCTTGATAGTGAGGCCTGCCTTTTGCAGGGCCTCCAAAACTTTCCATAGGTGGACCAGGTGATCATCCCAGCTGGAGCTAAAGACAGCTATATCGTCCAAATATGCTGCACTGAAAGCTTCCAGCCCTTGCAGGACTGTGTTCACCAACCTCTGAAAAGTGGCAGGTGCATTTTTCAATCCAAAAGGCATTACTGTGAATTGGTAATGGCCTCCAATGGTTGAAAATGCAGTTTTAGGTTTAGCATCTTCTGATAATTTGATCTGCCAATACCCTGCAGTCAAATCAAAAGTGCTTAGATACTTGGCAGATGCCAGTGTATCTATGAGCTCATCTGCCCTGGGTATAGGGTGAGCATCAGTTTTGGTTACCTGGTTGAGATCTCTGTAGTCTACACAAAACCGCATTTCCTTCTTTCCATCTTTGGAATGGGGTGTTGGTACAAGTACCACAGGAGAAGCCCATGGACTTTCAGAGTGCTCAACCACTCCCAGTTCTAGCATTTTCTGTACCTCGTGCTTTATGCAGTCCCTGACATGGTCAGGCTGTCTATAGATCTTACTTTTGACAGGTAAACTGTCTCCAGTATCTATAGTGTGCTCACACCAAGAAGTGGTACCTGGCACAGTAGAGAAGAGTTCAGAAAACTGACCCAGGAGATTTATGCAATGGTCTTTCTGCTCAGCAGTAAGACAATCAGCCAAAACTACACCTTCCACAAGAGCATCTTGTTCTGTGGAAGAGAAGAGATCAGGTAGAGGATCACTGTCTTCTTCCTGTCCCTCATCAGTTGCCATGAGCAGGGTGAGATCAGCCCTGTCATAGTAGGGTTTCAGGCGGTTGACATGGAGCACCCTAAGGGGACTCCTGGCAGTGCCTAAGTCAACTAAGTAGGTGACTTCACCCTTTTTCTCAACAATTGTGTGGGGTCCACTCCATTTGTCTTGGAGTGCTCTTGGGGCCACAGGCTCCAAGACCCACACTTTCTGCCCTGGTTTGTACTGAACCAAAACAGCCTTCTGATCATGCCATTGCTTCTGGAGCTCTTGGCTGGCCTGAAGGTTTTTACTGGCCTTTTTCATATACTCAGCCATCCTTGATCTGAGGCCAAGTACATAATCCACAATATCTTGTTTTGGAGCTTTTAAAGGTTGTTCCCAACCCTCCTTGACAAGTGTTAGTGGACCCCTAACAGGGTGACCAAAGAGGAGTTCAAAGGGGCTGAAGCCCACTCCTTTTTGGGGTACCTCCCTGTAGGCAAAAAGGAGGCATGGTAACAGGATATCCCATCTCCTGCGGAGTTTTTCAGGGAGACCCATAATCATGCCTTTGAGAGTTTTATTAAATCTCTCCACCAGTCTATTTGTTTGTGGATGATAGGGTGTAGTGAACTTGTAAGTCACACCACACTCCTTCCACATGGCCTTTAATTATGCAGACATGAAATTGCTTCCCCTGTCTGATACTACTTCCTTTGGGAAGCCCACCCTAGAAAATATTCCTAGGAGGGCCTTTCCCACTGCAGGTGTTGTTGTGGTCCTTAACGGAATTGCTTCAGGATATCTTGTGGCATGGTCCACTACCACCAAGATAAACCTATTGCCTGAAGCAGTAGGAGGGTCAAGGGGGCCAACTATGTCAACCCCTACCCTTTCAAAGGGAACCCCAACCACAGGCAGTGGAATAAGGGGTGCCTTTGGAGTGCCACCTGTCTTGCCACTGGCCTGACAGGTTTCACAGGACTTACAAAAGTCTTTTGTGTCCTCAGACATCCTAGGCCAATGAAACAAGGGAACAAGCCTGTCCCAAGTTTTCATTTGTCCCAGATGTCCAGCTAGGGGAATGTCGTGGGCTAGAGTTAGGAGGAACTTTCTGTACTCCTGAGGAATCACTAACCTCCTGGCAGTTCCAGGTTTAGGATCCCTTGCTTCAGTGTACAAGAGGTTGTCCTCCCAGTAAACTCTGTGAGAGTCACTGACATCCCCATTAGCCTGTTTGACAGCTTGCTGTCTTAGACCCTCTAGTGTGGGACAGGTTTGCTGTGCCACACTCAGCTCCTCCCTGGCAGGCCCCCCTTCACCCAAAAGCTCAGCAGTGTCTGCTTCCAGCTCCTCTGGTGTAGGTTCTGCACAGGGTGGAAATTCTTCTTCCTCAGAAGTAGAATCCACTGTAGAGGGAGGGATAGTAGGAAGTGGTTTGCTTCTACTAGCCCTAGCTTTAGGGAGCACTTGGTCCATTGTTCCAGGATCCAAGTTTCCCTGTCCTTTTTGCTTTTTGGCCTGAGCCCTGGTTAAAGCAAAAATATGCCCTGGGATGCCCAGCATTGCTGCATGGGCCTCCAACTCCACATCTGACCAAGCTGATGTCTCCAAATCATTTCCTAGTAGACAGTCTACAGGTAAATCTGTGGCTACCACAACTTTCTTTGGACCAGTAACCCCCCCCAGTTGAGATTTACAACAGCCATGGGGTGGCTAAGTGTGTTGTTGTGAGCATCGGTTACTTGGTACTGGTGACCAAGTAGGTGTTGTTCAGGGTGGACCAGTTTCTCTATGACCATAGTCACACTGGCCCCAGTGTCCCTGTAGGCTTGAACCTCAACACCATTTATTAGGGGTAGCTGCTTGTACTTATCCATATTAAGGGGACAAGCAACTAAGGTGGCTAAATCAGTAGCCCCCTCAGAGACTAATATAGCCTCTGTGGTCTCCCTAACAAGACCAACCCCAACTAAGTTACCAATAGTGAGCCCAGCTACTCCCTTGGATTGGCTATTAGTAGGCTTGCTCCCACCACCACTGCTATTAGTAGGGACACTAGGTGTAGCAGTAGGGGTTGTAGTGGTAGGAGGCTTGGTGCTTTTCTTTGGACAACTGGGATCTGTTGTCCAATGGCCTTTTACTTTACATAAATAGCACCATGGTTTCTTTTCTTTGTTTTGATTAAAAGAGGATTTGGGCCCACCACCCCCACCAGAGTGTTTTTGTGGGCCTGATGAAGACTCATTTTTAGATTTGTCCCCACCCTTGTCAGAAGACTTACCATCCTTCTTTTAGTTGCCATCTTTGTCACCCCCTGTATGAACTTTTCTGTTCACCCTTGTTCTGACCCATTTGTCTGCCTTCTTTCCCAATTCTTGGGGAGAGGTCAGATCAGAGTCCACCAAGTACTGGTGCAACAAATCAGACACACAATTATTAAGAATATGCTCTCTCAGGATCAAGTTATACAGGCTGTCATAATCAGTAACTTTACTGCCATGTAACCACCCCTCCAAGGCCTTCACTGAATGGTCAATGAAATCAACCCAGTCTTGTGAAGACTCCTTTTTGGTCTCTCTGAACTTTATCCTGTATTGTTCAGTGGTTAAGCCATAACCATCCAGGAGTGCATTCTTAAGAACTGTAAAATTATTGGCATCACTTTCTTTCACAGTAAGGAGCCTATCACTACCTTTTCCACTAAATGATAGCCATAGGATAGCAGCCCACTGCCTTTGAGGGACATCCTGTACAACACAGGCCCTCTCAAGTGCAGCAAACCACTTGTTAATGTCATCCCCCTCCTTATAAGGGGGAACTATCTTGTGCAGATTCCTGGAATCATGCTCTTTTGCAGGATCACTATGGGGAATACTGCTGCTGCCACCATGGGTTTCAAAACCCAACTTCTGTCTTTCCTTCTCTAGTTCTAAAGACTGTCTATCCAAATCCAGCTGTTGCTTTTTAAGCTTCAGTCTGGTTTGTTCCACCCTCAACTTATTGAGTTCGCTCTCTAACATTCTGTCATCAGGGTTGGTGGGAGGGACATGTCTTGAAACAGAAGTATGATGAGAATGGACAGAAGGAGACCTGTCCCTTACAGAGGGCACCCTAACAGCTTGGCTAACAGAAACATCATTTCTACTGTGATGAGAATGAATGCTCTTGCTATGATGTGAGACAACACTATCTGTATGGTGTGACTCAACCTCAGTACCAACTATGCTAGACTGTCTAGTAATGGGCAGGCTTGGAAGTTTCTTTCCTGAATCTTTTCCTGGGGGAGTCCCTGGATCAGATTGGGAACCATTAGCTACTTTTTCAACAGATGGGGCACTCTTAGCCTTATCTTGTTCTCTAAGCTTGTTAAGTAACAATTCCAAGGAAGGATTCTTCCCTACACTCAAACCTCTCTCTACACAGAGACTCCTTGCTCCTTTCCAGCTAAGGTGGTCATATGCAAGTTTGGACAGATCAACATTTTGGCCTGTGCCAGACATTTTTTAGAGAGAATTAAAGTGATAGAAAAACAGAAAAAAAAGTTTTCAGAACTTTTAGAAAGACAGAAAAAAACTTTTAAACGTTTTAGAACTTTTTAGAAAGTTTTAGAAGTACTTTTCAGCACTTAGAAAAGAGTGAAAAGAGGAAATGCAAAACTTTTTGGTTATGTGTATATACACTGAACTTGTTTTGTATATTTTTCTCTTATGAAAAGTACAATGACAAGAGTGGTAAGTAGTCTCAAAGCACTTATCCCACCGCTGCACAACCAATGTAGGAGGCTGGACTGGCTTGTAGTGAGTACCAAGGGGTACTTGCACCTTGCACCAGGCCCAGTTATCCCTTATTAGTGTATAGGGTGTCTAGCAGCATAGGCTGATAGATAATGGTAGCTTAGCAGAGCAGCTTAGGCTGAACTAGGAGACGAGTGAAGCTCCTACAGTACCACTTAGTGTCATATGCACAATATCATAAGAAAACACAATACACAGTTATACTAAAAATAAAGGTACTTTATTTTTATGACAATATGCCAAAGTATCTCAGAGTGTACCCTCAGTGAGAGGATAGGAAATATACACAAGATATATATACACAATACCAAAAATATGCAGTATAGTCTTAGAAAACAGTGCAAACAATGTATAGTTACAATAGGATGCAATGGGGACACATAAGGATAGGGGCAACAAAAAACCATATACTCCAAAAGTCGAATGCGAACCACGAATGGACCCCAAACCTATGTGACCTTGTAGAGGGTCACTGGGACTATTAGAAAATAGTGAGGGTTAGAAAAATAGCCCACCCCAAGACCCTGAAAAGTGAGTGCAAAGTGCACTAAAGTTCCCCAAAGGACAAAGAAGTCGTGATAGGGGAATACTGCAGGAAAGACACAGACCAGCAATGCAACAACGATGGATTTCCTGTCGAGGGTACCTGTGGAACAAGGGGACCAAGTCCAAAAGTCACAAGCAAGTCGGAGATGGGAAGATGCCCAGGAAATGCCAGCTGTGGGTGCAAAGAAGCTTATACTGGACAGAAGAAGCTTAGGTTTCTGCAGGAACGACAAGGGCTAGAGACTTCCCCTTTGGAGGACCGATCCCTCACGCCGTGGAGAGTCGTGCAGAAGTGTTTTCCCGCCGAAAGACCGCCAACAAGCCTTGCTAGCTGCAAATCGTGCGGTAAGCATTTTTGGATGCTGCTGTGGCCCAGGAGGGACCAGGATGTCGCAAATTGCGTCAGGAGAGAGAGGGGACGTCGAGCAAGACAAGGAGCCCTCTCAGCAGCAGGTAGCACCCGGAGAAGTGCCAGAACCAGGCACTACGAGGATGCGTGAAACGGTGCTCACCCGAAGTCGCACAAAGAAGTCCCACGTCGCCGGAGAACAACTTAGGAGGTCGTGCAATGCAGGTTAGAGTGCCGTGGACCCAGGCTGGACTGTGCACAAAGGATTTCCGCCGGAAGTGCACGGAGGCCGGAGTAGCTGCAAAAGTCGCGGTTCCCAGCAATGCAGTCTGGCGTGGGGAGGCAAGGACTTACCTCCACCAAACTTGGACTGAAGAGTCACTGGACTGTGGGAGTCACTTGGACAGAGTTGCTGGATTCGAGGGACCTCGCTCGTCGTGCTGAGAGGAGACCCAAGGGACCGGTAATGCAGCTTTTTGGTGCCTGCGGTTGCAGGGGGAAGATTCCGTCGACCCACGGGAGATTTCTTCGGAGCTTCTAGTGCAGAGAGGAGGCAGACTACCCCCACAGCATGCACCACCAGGAAAACAGTCGAGAAGGCGGCAGGATCAGTGTTACAGAGTTGCAGTAGTCGTCTTAGCTACTTTGTTGCAGTTTTGCAGGCTTCCAGCGCGGTCAGCAGTCGATTCCTTGGCAGAAGGTGAAGAGAGAGATGCAGAGGAACTCGGATGAGCTCTTGCATTCGTTATCTAAAGTTTCCCCAGAGACAGAGACCCTAAATAGCCAGAAAAGAGGGTTTGGCTACCTAGGAGAGAGGATAGGCTAGCAACACCTGAAGGAGCCTATCAGAAGGAGTCTCTGACGTCACCTGGTGGCACTGGCCACTCAGAGCAGTCCAGTGTGCCAGCAGCACCTCTGTTTCCAAGATGGCAGAGGTTTGGAGCACACTGGAGGAGCTCTGGACACCTCCCAGGGGAGGTGCAGGTCAGGGGAGTGGTCACTCCACTTTCCTTTGTCCAGTTTCGCGCCAGAGCAGGGCTAAGGGGTCCCTGAACCGGTTTAGACTGGCTTATGCAGAAATGGGCACCAAAAGTGCCCATGAAAGAATTTCCAGAGGCTGGGGGAGGCTACTCCTCCCCTGCCTTCACACCATTTTCCAAAGGGAGAGGGTGTAACACCCTCTAGCAGAGGAAGTCCTTTGTTCTGCCATCCTGGGACAAGCCTGGCTTGACCCCAGGAGGGCAGACACCTGTCTGAGGGGTTGGCAGCAGCAGCAGCTGCAGTGAAACCCCTGAAAAGGCAGTTTGGCAGTACCAGGGTCTGTGCTACAGACCACTGGGATCATGGGATTGTGCCAACTATGCCAGGATGGCATAGAGGGGGCAATTCCATGATCATAGACATGTTACATGGCCATATTCGGAGTTACCATTGTGAAGCCACATATAGGTAGTGACCTATATGTAGTGCACGCGTGTAATGGTGTCCCCGCACTCACAAAGTTCAGGGAATTGGCTCTGAACAATGTGGGGGCACCTTGGCTAGTGCCAGGGTGCCCTCACACTAAGTAACTTTGCACCTAACCTTTACCAGGTAAAGGTTAGACATATAGGTGACTTATAAGTTACTTAAGTGCAGTGTAAAATGGCTGTGAAATAACGTGGACGTGCAGTGGCAGGCCTGTGTAAGAATTGTCAGAGCTCCCTATGGGTGGCAAAATAAATGCTGCAGCCCATAGGGATCTCCTGGAACCCCAATACCCTGGGTACCTCAGTACCATATACTAGGGAATTATAAGGGTGTTCCAGTAAGCCAATGTAAATTGGTAAAAATGGTCACTAGCCTGTTAGTGACAATTTAAAAGTAATGAGAGAGCATAACCACTGAGGTTCTGGTTAGCAGAGCCTCAGTGAGACAGTTAGGCACCACACAGGGAACACATACATGCACACCTATGAGCACTGGAGCCCTGTGTGACAGGGTCCCAGTGACACATACATATAGGCCACAACCTTATGAGCACTGGGGTCCTGACTAGCAGGGTCCCAGTGACACATAACAAACATACTGAAAACATAGTGTTTTCACTATGAGCACTGGGGCCTAGCCATCAGGATCCCAGTGAGACAGTGAAAACAGTGACAAACATCCTGACATACACTCACAAACAGGCCAAAAGTGGGGGTAACAAGGCTAGAAAGAGGCTACTTTCTCACAACAACACATTTAGCCACCCCATGGCTGTTGTTAATCTCAACTGGGGGGGGGTTACTGGTCCAAAGAAAGTTGTGGTAGCTTCAGATTTACCTGTAGACTGTCTATTAGGGAACGATTTGGAGACATCCACTTGGTCAGATGTGGAGTTGGAGGCCCATGCAGCAATGCTGGGCATTCCAGGGCATATTTTAGCTTTGACTAGGGCTCAGGCCAAAAAGCAAAAAGGACAGGGAAGCTTGGATCCTGGAACAATGGACCAAGTGCTCCCTAAAGCTAGGGCTAGTAGAAGCAAACCACTTCCTACTATCCCTCCCTCTACAGTGGATTCAACTTCTGAGGAAGAAGAATTCCCTCCCTGTGCAGAACCTACACCAGAGGAGCTTCAAGCAGACACTGCTGAGCTTTTGGGTGAAGGGGGGCCTGCCAGATAGGAGCTGAGCGTGGCACAGCAAACCTGTCCCACATTAGAGGGTCTCAGACAGCAAGCTGTCAAACAGGCTAATGGGGATGTCAGTGACTCTCACAGAGTTTACTGGGAGGACAACCTCTTGTACACTGAGCATAGGGATCCTAAACCTGGAGCTGCCAGGAGATTAGTGATTCCTCAGGAGTACAGAAAGTTCCTCCTAACCCTGGCACATGACATTCCCCTAGCTGGGCATCTAGGACAAATGAAACCTTGGGACAGACTGGTTCCATTGTTTCATTGGCCTAGGATGTCTGAGGACACAAAGGAATTTTGTAAGTCCTGTGAAACCTGTCAAGCCAGTGGCAAGACAGGTGGCACACCAAAGGCACCCCTTATTCCACTGCCTGTGGTTGGGGTCCCCTTTGAAAGGGTAGGGGTTGACATAGTTGGCCCCCTTGACCCTCCTACTGCTTCAGGCAATAGGTTTATCTTGGTGGTAGTGGACCATGCCACAAGATATCCTGAAGCTATTCCTTTAAGGACCACTACAGCTCCTGCAGTGGCAAAGGCCCTCCTGGGAATATTTTCCAGGATGGGCTTCCCAAAGGAAGTGGTATCAGACAGGGGAAGCAATTTCATGTCTGCATACTTAAAGGCCATGTGGAAGGAGTGTGGTGTAACTTACAAGTTCACTACACCCTATCATCCACAAACAAATGGACTGGTGGAGAGATTTAATAAAACTCTCAAGGGCATGATTATGGGTCTCCCTGAAAAACTCCGCAGGAGATGGGATATCCTTCTACCATGCCTCCTTTTTGCCTACAGGGAGGTACCCCAGAAAGGAGTGGGCTTCAGCCCCTTTGAACTTCTTTTTGGACACCCTGTTAGGGGTCCACTCACACTTGTAAAGGAGGGTTGGGAACAACCTCTAAAAGCTCCTAAGCAGGATATTGTGGATTATGTACTTGGCCTCAGATCAAGGATGGCTGAGTACATGAAAAAGGCCAGCAAAAACCTTCAGGCCAGCCAAGAGCTCCAGAAGCAATGGCATGACCAGAAGGCTGTTTTGGTTCAGTACCAACCAGGGCAGAAACTGTGGGTCTTGGAGCCTGTGGCCCCAAGAGCACTCCAAGATAAATGGAGTGGACCCCACACAATTGTTGAAAAGAAGGGAGAAGTCACCTATTTAGTTGACTTAGGCACTGCCAGGAGTCCCCTTAGGGTGCTCCATGTCAACCGCCTGAAACCCTACTATGACAGGGCTGATCTCACCCTGCTCATGGCAACAGATGAGGGACAGGAAGAAGACAGTGATCCTCTACCTGATCTCTTCTCTTCCACAGAACAAGATGCTCTTGTGGAAGGTGTAGTTTTGGCTGATTGTCTTACTGCTGAGCAGAAAGACAATTGCATAAACCTCCTAGATCAATTCTCTGAACTCTTCTCTACTGTGCCAGGTACCACTTCTTGGTGTGAGCACACTATAGATACTGGAGACAGTTTACCTGTCAAAAGTAAGATCTATAGGCAGCCTGACCATGTCAGGGACTGCATAAAGCAAGAGGTCCAGAAAATGTTAGAACTAGGAGTGGTTGAGCACTCTGACAGTCCATGGGCTTCTCCTGTGGTACTGGTACCAAAACCCAATTCCAAAGATGGAAAGAAGGAAATGCGGTTTTGTGTAGACTATAGAGGTCTCAACTTGGTAACCAAAACTGATGCTCACCCTATACCCAGGGCAGATGAGCTCATAGATACACTGGCATCTGCCAAGTATCTAAGCACTTTTGACTTGACTGCAGGGTATTGGCAGATCAAATTGTCAGAAGATGCTAAACCTAAGACTGCATTTTCAACCATTGGAGGACATTACCAGTTTACTGTAATGCCTTTTGGTTTGAAAAATGCACCTGCCACTTTTCAGAGGTTGGTGAACACAGTCCTGCAAGGGCTGGAAGCTTTCAGTGCAGCATATTTGGACGATATAGCTGTCTTTAGCTCCAGCTGGGATGATCACCTGGTCCACCTATGGAAAGTTTTGGAGGCCCTGCAAAAGGCAGGCCTCACTATCAAGGCTTCAAAGTGCCAGATAGGGCAGGGTAAGGTGGTTTATCTGGGACACCTTGTTGGTGGGGAACAGATTGCACCACTTCAGGGGAAAATCCAAACAATTATTTATTGGGTTCCCCCTACCACACAGACTCAGGTGAGAGCCTTCCTAGGCCTCACTGGGTATTACAGGAGGTTCATTAAGAACTATGGCTCCATTGCAGCCCCTCTTAATGACCTCACTTCCAAAAGGATGCCTAAAAAAGGTATTATGGACAGCAAACTGTCAGAAAGCTTTTGAGGAGCTGAAGCAGGCCATGTGCTCTGCACCTGTCCTGAAAAGCCCTTGTTAGTCAAAAAAATTCTATGTCCAAACTGATGCATCTGAATTAGGAGTAGGGGCAGTCCTATCACAACTTAATTCTGCGGGCCAGGATCAACCTGTTGCTTTTATTAGTAGGAGGTTGACCCCTAGAGAAAAGCGTTGGTCTGCCATTGAGAGGGAGGCCTTTGCTGTGGTCTGGGCTCTGAAGAAGTTGAGGCCATACTTGTTTGGCACTCACTTCATTGTTCAGACAGACCACAAACCTCTACTTTGGCTAAAACAAATGAAAGGTGAAAATCCTAAATTGTTGAGGTGGTCCATATCCCTACAGGGAATGGACTATACAGTGGAACATAGACCTGGGAGTAGCCACTCCAATGCAGATGGACTCTCCAGATATTTCCACTTAGACAATGAAGACTCATCAGGTCATGGCTAGTCTTATTGTCCTTCGTTTGGGGGGGGGTTGTGTAGGAAAGTACCATCTTGCCTGGCATGTTACCCCCATTTTTCACTGTATATATGTTGTTTTAGTTGTATGTGTCACTGGGACCCTGTTCACCAGGGCCCCAGTGCTCATAAGTGTGCCTGAATGTGTTACCTGTGTAGTGACTAACTGTCTCACTGAGGCTCTGCTAATCAGAACCTCAGTGGTTATGCTCTCTCATTTCTTTCCAAATTGTCACTAACAGGCTAGTCACCATTTTACCAATTTACATTGGCTTACTGGAACACCCTTATAATTCCCTAGTATATGGTACTGAGGTACCCAGGGTATTGGGGTTCCAGGAGATCCCTATGGGCTGCAGCATTTCTTTTGCCACCCATAGGGAGCTCTGACAATTCTTACACAGGCCTGCCACTGCAGCCTGAGTGAAATAACGTCCACGTTATTTCACAGCCATATAACACTGCACTTAAGTAACTTATAAGTCACCTATATGTCTAACCTTTACCTGGTAAAGGTTAGGTGCAAAGTTACTTAGTGTGAGGGCACCCTGGCACTAGCCAAGGTGCCCCCACATTGTTCAGAGCCAATTCCCTGAACTTTGTGAGTGCGGGGACACCATTACACGCGTGCACTACATATAGGTCCATACCTATATGTAGCTTCACAATGGTAACTCCGAATATGGCCATGTAACATGTCTAAGATCATGGAATTGCCCCCTCTATGCCATCCTGGCATTGTTGGCACAATTCGATGATCCCAGTGGTCTGTAGCACAGACCCTGGCACTGCCAAACTGCCTTTTCTGGGGTTTCACTGCAGCTGCTGCTGCTGCCAACCCCTCAGACAGGTTTCTGCCCTCCTGGGGTCAAGCCAGGCTTGTCCCAGGATGGCAGAACAAAGGACTTCCTCTGAGAGAGGGTGTTACACCCTCTCCCTTTGGAAAATGGTGTGAAGGCAGGGGAGGGGTAGCCTCCCCCAGCCTCTGGAAATGCTTTCTTGGGCACAGATGTGCCCAATTCTGCATAAGCCAGTCTACACCGGTTCAGGGACCCCTTAGCCCCTGCTCTGGCGCGAAACTGGACAAAGGAAAGGGGAGTGACCACTCCCCTGACCTGCACCTCCCCTGGGAGGTGTCCAGAGCTCCTCCAGTGTGCTCCAGACCTCTGCCATCTTGGAAACAGAGGTGCTGCTGGCACACTGGACTGCTCGCTAGCTGCAAATCGTGCGGTTAGCGTTTTCTAATACTATTACTGCATATTTTGGTATTGTGTACATATATCTTGTGTATATTTGCTATCCTCATACTGAGGGTACTCACTGAGATACTTTTGGCATATTGTCATAAAAATAAAGTACCTTTATTTTTAGTATATCTGTGTATTGTGTTTTCTTATGATATTGTGCATATGACACTAGTGGTACTGTAGGAGCTTCACTCGTCTCCTAGTTCAGCCTAAGCTACTCTGCTAAGCTACCATTATCTATCAGCCTATGCTGCTAGACACCCTATACACTAATAAGGGATAACTGGGCCTGGTGCAAGGTGTAAGTACCCCTAGGTACTCACTACAAGCCAGTCCAGCCTCCTACATTGGTTGTGCAGCGGTGGGATAAGTGCTTTGAGACTACTTACCACTTTTGTCATTGTACTTTTCATAAGAGAAAAATATACAAAACAAGTTCAGTGTATGTACACCTAACCAAAACGTTTTGCATTTCTTTTCTCACTTCCTTTCTAAAGTGCTGAAAAGTACCTCTAACTTTCAAAAAAGTTCTTAAAAAGTTTAAAAAGTTTTTTCTGTCTTTCTAAAAGTTCTGAAAAACTTTATCTTCACTTTTGCTATCACTTAAACACTTTCTAAAAATGTCTGGCACAGGCCAAACTGTTGATCTGTCCAAACTTGCATATGATCACCTTAGCTGGAAAGGAGCAAGGAGTCTCTGCATAGAGAGAGGTTTGAGTGTAGGGGAGAATCCTTCTTTGGAATTATTGTTTAACATGCTTAGAGAACAAGATAAGGCCAAAAGGGCCCCATCCGTTGAAAAAGTAGCTAATGGTTCCCAATCTGATCCAGGGACTCCCCTAGGATAAGATTCAGGAAAGAAACTTCTTAGCCTGCCCAATACTAGACAGCCTAGCATAGTTGGTACTCAGGTTGAGTCACACCATACAGATAGTGTTGTCTCACATCATAGCAAGAGCATTCATTCTCACCACAGTAGAAGTGATGTTTCTGTTAACCAAGCTGTTAGGGTGCCTTCTGTAAGGGACAGGTCTCCTTCTGTCCATTCTCATCATACTTCTGTTTCTAGACATGTCTCTCCCACCCACCCTGATGACAGATTGTTAGAAAGGGAGCTCAATAGATTGAGAGTGGAACAAACCAGACTGAAGCTCAAGAAGCAACAGCTGGATTTGGATAGACAGTCCTTAGAAGTAGAGAAGGAGAGACAGAAATTGGGTTTAGAAACCCATGGTGGCAGCAGCAGTATTCCCAATAGTCATCCTGCAAAAGAGCATGATTCTAGGAATCTGCACAAGATAGTTCCCCCTTATAAGGAGGGGGATGACATTAACAAGTGGTTTGCTGCACTTGAGAGGGCCTGTGTTGTACAGGATGTCCCTCAAAGGCAGTGGGCTGCTATCCTATGGCTATCATTTAGTGGAAAAGGTAGGGATAGGCTCCTTACTGTGAAAGAAAGTGAAGCCAATGATTTCAAAATTCTTAAGAATGCACTCCTGGATGGTTATGGCTTAACCACTGAACAATACAGGATAAAGTTCAGAGAGACCAAAAAGGAGGCTTCACAAGACTGGGTTGATTTCATTGACCATTCAGTGAAGGCCTTGGCGGGGTGGTTACATGGCAGTAAAGTTACTGATTATGACAGCCTGTATAACTTGATCCTGAGAGAGCATATTCTTAATAATTGTGTGTCTGATTTGTTGCACCAGTATCTAGTGGACTCAGATCTGACCTCTCCCCAAGAATTGGGAAAGAAGGCAGCAAATGGGTCAGAACAAGAGTGAACAGAAAAGTTCATACAGGTGGTGACAAGGATGGCAAGAAGAAAGATGGTGAAAAATCTCAAGATAAGCATGGGGATAAGGGTAAAACCAAAGATCCCACTTCAAATCTTAAACACTCTTCAGAGGGTGGGGATAAAACAAATTCTTCCTCTTCTTCTCAACCTGCACACATTAAAAAGCCTTGGTGCTTTGTGTGTAAAAACAGAGGCCATAGCCCATGGGATAAGTCCTGTTCAGGTAAACCCCCTGAGCCTACCACCACTAATACATCAAGCTCTAGTACCCCTAGCAGTAGTGGTACTAGTGGTGGGACTGCTGGCAACAGTCAAGTTAAGGGTGTAGTTGGGTTCACTTGTGGGTCCATAATAGAAACTGGGGTAGTTAGTCCCAAGACAGTTTCTGTCACACCTATGGCATTGGCCTTGCCACACTGGCTGCTTGTCCCCTTACAATGGATAAGTACAGGCAGACAGTTTCAATAAATGGTGTTGAGGCCTTGGCCTACAGGGACACAGGTGCCAGTATCACTTTGGTGACTGAAAACCTAGTGGCTCCTGAACAACACATCATTGGACAACAGTATAAAATTATTGATGTCCATAACTCCACTAAGTTTCTTCCCTTAGCTATAATTCAGTTTAGTTGGGGTGGAGTTACTGGCCCTAAGCAGGTGGTGGTATCACCTAGCTTACCTGTAGACTGTCTCTTAGGTAATGACCTAGAGGCCTTATGTTGGGCTGATGTAGAGTTTTATGCCCATGCAGCCATGCTGGGCATCCCAGAGGAATTGTTCCCTCTCATTTCTACTGAAATGAAAAAGCAAAGGAGAGAAGGCCTGAAACCTCAGGATCCCTCTCCATCAACAGGTCAAAAGGGTATCAAAGTATCCCCTAACCACCCTGCCATTCAGGATACCATTCCTGTGGTGGGAGAAACCTCTCCTGGGGTGGCACCTGTTCCAAGGGAATCATCAGCTGGCAAAGCTGGACTCCCTGAGGTAGAAGTACCTCTCTGTGGGATAACTAACATTGGTGAGAAAAAGAGCACCATTTTAGTTAACATGGAGCATCCCTCCAACCCTCCCAGAGAAACTTTAGTGCAGGAACTCTGCACTGCCCCACAACACTTAGGACAGCATCCCTGCCCTAGTGTGGAGCTCATAGGACAGCATCCCTGCCCTGCTCCAACTCAAGAGAAACAGCATCCCTGTTCTCTCTTCCAGCCATATGGACAAAGTTTTTGCCCAGCCATGGCTTTTCTGAAACAGCATCCCTGTCTGGCATTTCCATCACTACAAATAGGTTCAGTGGACAATTCCCACTGCTCTAAACTAAAACTTACTGATAGAAACTCTGAAAATACATCTTCACATTGTTGCTTAGCTAAAAAACTTCAAACAGGGTGGTTTACATCCCCACAGGGAAGTAACCATATAGTGGATGATAAAGGGAGTAACCAGTCTATTGCAGAGCTACTCTCTACTTATCACCACTTAGACAATAAAGTCTCAACTGGCCAAGGTTAGCCTTATTGTCCTTCGTTTGGGGGGGGGGTTGTGTGAGAAAGTAGCCTCTTTCTAGCCTTGTTACCCCCACTTTTGGCCTGTTTGTGAGTGTATGTCAGGGTGTTTTCACTGTCTCACTGGGATCCTGCTAGCCAGGGCCCAGTGCTCATAGTGAAAACCCTATGTTTTCAGTATGTTTGTTATGTGTCACTGGGACCCTGCTAGTCAGGACCCCAGTGCTCATAAGTTTGTGACCTATAGGTATGTGTTCCCTGTGTGATGCCTAACTGTCTCACTGAGGCTCTGCTAACCAGAACCTCAGTGGTTATGCTCTCTCATTTCTTTCAAATTGTCACTAACAGGCTAGTGACCAATTTTACCAATTTACATTGGCTTACTGGAACACCCTTATAATTCCCTAGTATATGGTACTGAGGTACCCAGGGTATTGGGGTTCCAGGAGATCCCTATGGGCTGCAGCATTTCTTTTGCCACCCATAGGGAGCTCTGAAAATTCTTACACAGGCCTGCCACTGCAGCCTGAGTGAAATAACGTCCACGTTATTTCACAGCCATTTTACACTGCACTTAAGTAACTTATAAGTCACCTATATGTCTAACCTTTACCTGGTAAAGGTTGGGTGCTAAGTTACTTATTGTGTGGGCACCCTGGCACTAGCCAAGGTGCCCCCACATTGTTCAGGGCCAATTCCCCGGACTTTGTGAGTGCGGGGACACCATTACACGCGTGCACTACATATAGGTCACTACCTATATGTAGCTTCACAATGGTAACTCCGAATATGGCCATGTAACATGTCTATGATCATGGAATTGCCCCCTCTATGCCATCCTGGCATAGTTGGCACAATCCCATGATCCCAGTGGTCTGTAGCACAGACCCTGGTACTGCCAAACTGCCTTTCCCGGGGTTTCACTGCAGCTGCTGCTGCTGCCAGCCCCTCAGACAGGCTTCTGCCCTCCTGGGGTCCAGCCAGGCCTGGCCCAGGATGGCAGAACAAAGGACTTCCTCTGAGAGAGGGTGTTACACCCTCTCCCTTTGGAAAATGGTGTGAAGGCAGGGGAGGAGTAGCCTCCCCCAGCCTCTGGAAATGCTTTCATGGGCACACATGGTTCCCATTTCTGCATAAGCCAGTCTACACCGGTTCAGGGACCCCTTAGCCCTGCTCTGGCTCGAAACTGGACAAAGGAAAGGGGAGTGACCACTCCACTGACCTGTACCTCCCCTGGGAGGTGCCCAGAGCTCCTCCAGTGTGCTCCAGACCTCTGCCATCTTGGAAACAGAGGTGCTGCTGGCACACTGGACTGCTCTGAGTGGCCAGTGCCATCAGGTGACGTCAGACACTCCTTCTGATAGGCTCCTTCACGTGTTGCTAGCCTATCTTCTCTCCTAAGTAGCCAAACCCTTTTTTCTGGCTATTTAGGGTCTCTGCTTTGGGGATTTCCTTAGATAACGAATGTAAGAGCTCATCCGAGTTCCTCTGCATCTCTCTCTTCACCTTCTGCCAAGGAATCGACTGCTGACCGCGCTGGAAGCCTGCAAAACTGCAACAAAGTAGCAAAGACGACTACTGCAACTCTGTAACGCTGATCCTGCCGTCTTCTCGACTGTTTTCCTGGTGGTGCATGCTGTGGGGGTAATCTGCCTCCTCTCTGCACTAGAAGCTCCGAAGAAATCTCCTGTGGGTCGACGGAATCGTCCCCCTGCAACCGCAGGCACCAAAGAACTGCATCACCGGTACCTTGGGTCTCCTCTCAGCACGACGAGCGAGGTCCCTTGAATCCAGCAACTCTGTCCAAGTGACTCCAACAGTCCAGTGACTCTTCAGTCCAAGTTTGGTGGAGGTAAGTCCTTGCCTCCCCACGCCAGACTGCATTGCTGGGAACCGCGACTTTTGCAGCTACTCTGGCCTCCGTGCACTTCCGGCGGAAATCCTTTGTGCACAGTCCAGCCTGGGTCCACGGCACTCTAACCTGCATTGCACGACCTCCTAAGTTGTCCTCCGGCGACGTATGACTCCTTTGTGCGACTTCGGGTGAGCACCGTTTCTCTCCACTTCGTAGTGCCTGTTCCGGCACTTCTGCGGGTGCTGCCTGCTGCTGAGAGGGCTCCTTGTCTTGCTCGACGCCCCCTCTGTCCCCAGACGCAATTGGCGACATCCTGGTCCCTCCTGGGCCACAGCAGCACCCAAAAACCCTAACTGCACGACTTGCAGCTAGCAAGGCTTGTTGGCGGTCTTTCTTCAGGAAAACACTTCTGCACGACTCTACACGGCGTGGGGGATCCGTCCTCCAAAGGGGAAGTTCCTAGCCCTTGTCGTTCCTGCAGAATCTCCAGCTTCTACTGTCCAGTAGCAGCTTCTTTGCACCCACAGCTGGCATTTCCTGGGCACCTGAACCATCTCCGACTTGCTTGTGACTTTTGGACTTGGTCCCCTTGTTCCACAGGTACCCTCGGCTGGAAATACATTGTTGTTGCATTGCTGATTTGTGTCTTTCCTGCAGAATTCCCCTATCACGACTTCTATGTCCTTTGGGGAACTTTAGTGCACTTTGCACTCACTTTTCAGGGTCTTGGGGTGGGCTATTTTTCTAACCCTTACTATTTTCTAATAGTCCCAGCGACCCTCTACAAGGTCACATAGGTTTGGGGTCCATTCGTGATTCGCATTTCACTTTTGGAGTATATGGTTTGTGTTGCCCCTATGCCTATGTGTCTCCATTGCATCCTGTTGTAACTATACATTGTTTGCACTGTTTTCTAATACTATTACTGCATATTTTGGTATTGTGTACATATATCTTGTGTATATTTGCTATCCTCATACTGAGGGTACTCACTGAGATACTTTTGGCATATTGTCATAAAAATAAAGTACCTTTATTTTTAGTATATCTGTGTATTGTGTTTTCTTATGATATTGTGCATATGACACTAGTGGTACTGTAGGAGCTTCACTCGTCTCCTAGTTCAGCCTAAGCTGCTCTGCTAAGCTACCATTATCTATCAGCCTATGCTGCTAGACACCCTATACACTAATAAGGGATAACTGGGCCTGGTGCAAGGTGTAAGTACCCCTAGGCACTCACTACAAGCCAGTCCAGCCTCCTACAGTGGCACAACAAAGGCTCCCCTTATTCCACTACCTGTGGTTGGGGTACCCTTTGAAAGGGTAGGGGTTGACATAGTTGGCCTCCTTGACTCTCCTACTGCTTCAGGCAATAGGTTTATCTTGGTGGTTGTGGACCATGCCACAAGATACCCTGAAGCGATTCCTCAAAGGACCACTACAGCACCTGCAGTGGCGAAAGCCCTCCTGGGAATCTTTTCCAGGGTGGGTTTCCCAAAATAGGTTGTATCAGACAGGGGTAGCAACTTGTCTGCATACTTGAAAGCTATGTGGAAGGAATGTGGTGTAACCTACAAATTCACCACTCCTTATCATCCACAGACTAATGGACTGGTAGAGAGGTTTAATATAACTCTTAAAGGTATGATAATGGGAATCCCTGAAAAACTCAGGAGGAGATGGGATGTCCTGTTACCTTGCCTCCTTTTTGCTTTCAGGGAGTGTAGGAGGCTGGACCGGTTTGTAGTGAGTACCAAGGGGTACTTGCACCAGGCCCAGTTATCCCTTATTAGTGTATAGGGTGTCTAGCAGCTTAGGCTGATAGATAATGGTAGCTTAGCAGAGCAGCTTAGGCTGAACTAGGAGACGTGTGAAGCTACTACAGTACCACTTAGTGTCATATGCACAATATCATAAGAAAACACAATACACAGTTATGCTAAAAATAAAGGTACTTTATTTTTATGACAATATGCCAAAGTATCTTAGAGTGTACCCTCAGTGAGAGGATAGGAAATATACACAAGATATATATACACAATAGCAAAAATATGCAGTATAGTCTTAGAAAACAGTGCAAACAATGTATAGTTACAATAGGATGCAATGGGGAAACATAGGGATAGGGGCGACACAAACCATATGCTCCAAAAGTGGAATGCGAACCACGAATGGACCCCAAACCTATGTGACCTTGTAGAGGGTCGCTGGGACTATTAGAAAATAGTGAGAGTTAGAAAAATAACCCTCCCCAAGACCCTGAAAAGTGAGTGCAAAGTGCACTAAAGTTCCCCTAAGGACAAAGAAGTCGTGCTAGAGGAATAATGCAGGAAAGACACAAACCAGCAATGCAACAACTGTGGATTTCCAATCTAGGGTACCTGTGGAACAAGGGGACCAAGTCCAAAAGTCACAAGCAAGTCGGAGATGGGCAGATGCCCAAGAAATGCCAGCTGCGGGTGCAAAGAAGCTTCTACTGGGCAGAAGAAGCTGAGGTTTCTGCAGGAACGAAAAGGGCTAGAGACTTCCCCTTTGGTGGACCGATCCGTCTCGCCTTGGAGAGTCGTGCAGAAGTGTTTTCCCGCCGGAAGGATGCCAACAAGCCTTGCTAGTCGCAAATCGTGCGTTTGGCGTTTTTGGACGCTGCCGGAGCCCAGGAGGGACCAGGAGGTCGCAAATTGGACCTGAAGAGAGAGGGGACGTCGATCAAGACAAAGAGCCCTCACTGAAGCAGGTAGCACCCGGAGAAGTGCCAGAAACAGGCACTACGAGGATGCGTGAAACGGTGCTCGCCGAAGTTGCATAAAGGAGTCCCACGTCGCCGGAGACCAACTTAGAAAGTCGTGCAATGCAGGTTAGAGTGCCGTGGACCCAGGCTTGGCTGTGCACAAAGGATTTCCGCCGGAAGTGCACAGGGGCCAGAGTAGCTGCAAAGTCGCGGTTCCCAGCAATGCAGCCCAGCGAGGTGAGGCAAGGACTTACCTCCACCAAACTTGGGCTGAAGAGTCACTGGACTGTGGGGGTCACTTGGACAGAGTCGCTGGATTCGAGGGACCTCGCTCGTCGTGCTGAGAGGAGACCCAAGGGACCGGTAATGCAGCTTTCTGGTGCCTGCGGTTGCAGGGGGAAGATTCCGTCGACCCACGGGAGATTTCTTCAGAGCTTCTGGTGCAGAGAGGAGGCAGGCTACCCCCACAGCATGCACAAGCAGGAAAACAGTCGAGAAGGCGGCAGGATCAGCGTTACAGAGTTGCAGTAGTCGTCTTTGCTACTATGTTGCAGGTTTGCAGGCTTCCAGCGCGGTCAGCAGTCGATTCCTTATCAGAAGGTGAAGAGAGAGATGCAGAGGAACTCGGATGAGCTCTTGCATTCGTTATCTGAAGTTTCCCCAGAGACAGAGACCCTAAATAGCCAGAAAAGAGGGTTTGGCTACCTAGGAGAGAGGATAGGCTACTAACACCTGACGGAGCCTATCAGCAGGAGTCTCTGACGTCACCTGGTGGCACTGGCCACTCAGAGCAGTCCAGTGTGCCAGCAGCACCTCTGTTTCCAAGATGGCAGAGGTCTGGAGCACACTGGAGGAGCTCTGGACACCTCCCAGGGGAGGTGCAGGTCAGGGGAGTGGTCACTCCCCTTTCCTTTGTCCAGTTTCGCGCCAGAGCAGGGGCTAAGGGGTCCCTGAACCGGTGTAGACTGGCTTATGCAGAATTGGGCACCTCTGTGCCCAACAAAGCATTTCTAGAGGCTGAGGGAGGCTACTCCTCCCCTGCCTTCACACCATTTTCCAAAGGGAGAGGGTGTCACACCCTCTCTCAGAGGAAGTTCTTTGTTCTGCCATCCTGGGCCAGGCCTGGCTGGACCCCAGGAGGGCAGATGCCTGTCTGAGGGGTTGGCAGCAGCAGCAGCTGCAGTGAAACCCCAGGAAGGGCAGTTTGGCAGTACCAGGGTCTGTGCTACAGACCACTGGGATCATGGGATTGTGCCAACTATGCCAGGATGGCATAGAGGGGGCAATTCCATGATCATAGACATGTTACATGGCCATATTCGGAGTTACCATTGTGAAGCTAAATATAGGTAGTGACCTATATGTAGTGCACGCGTGTAATGGTGTCCCCGCACTCACAAAGTTCAGGGAATTGGCTCTGAACAATGTGGGGGCACCTTGGCTAGTGCCAGGGTGCCCTCACACTAAGTAACTTTGCACCTAACCTTTACCAGGTAAAGGTTAGACATATAGGTGACTTATAAGTTACTTAAGTGCAGTGTAAAATGGCTGTGAAATAACGTGGACGTTATTTCACTCAGGCTGCAGTGGCAGGCCTGTGTAAGAATTGTCAGAGCTCCCTATGGGTGGCAAAAGAAATGCTGCAGCCTATAGGGATCTCCTGGAACCCCAATACCCTGGGTACCTCAGTACCATATACTAGGGAATTATAAGGGTGTTCCAGTAAGCCAATGTAAATTGGTAAAAATGGTCACTAGCCTGTCAGTGACAATTGGGAAAGAAATGAGAGAGCATAACCACTGAGGTTCTGGTTAGCAGAGCCTCAGTGAGACAGTTAGTCACTACACAGGTAACACATTCAGGCACACTTATGAGCACTGGGGCCCTGGGTTACCAGGGTCCCAGTGACACATACAACTAAAACAACATATATACAGTGAAAAATGGGGGTAACATGCCAGGCAAGATGGTACTTTCCTACACAACCCCCCCCCCAAACGAAGGACAATAAGACTAGCCATGACCTGATGAGTCTTCATTGTCTAAGTGGAAATATCTGGAGAGTCCATCTGCATTGGAGTGGCTACTCCCAGGTCTATGTTCCACTGTATAGTCCATTCCCTGTAGGGATATGGACCACCTCAACAATTTAGGATTTTCACCTTTCATTTGTTTTAGCCAAAGTAGAGGTTTGTGGTCTGTCTGAACAATGAAGTGAGTGCCAAACAGGTATGGCCTCAACTTCTTCAGAGCCCAGACCACAGCAAAGGCCTCCCTCTCAATGGCAGACCAACGCTTTTTCTCTAGGGGTCAACCTCCTACTAATAAAAGCAACAGGTTGATCCTGGCCCTCAGAATTAAGTTGTGATAGGACTGCCCCTACTCCTAATTCAGATGCATCAGTTTGGACATAGAATTTTTTAGAGTAACAAGGGCTTTTCAGGACAGGTGCAGAGCACATGGCCTGCTTCAGCTCCTCAAAAGCTTTCTGACAGCTTGCTGTCCATAATACCTTTTTAGGCATTTTTTTGGATGTGAGGTCATTAAGAGGGGCTGCAATGGAGCCATAGTTCTTAATGAACCTCCTGTAATACCCAGTGAGGCCTAGGAAGGCTCTCACCTGAGTCTGAGAGGTAGGGGGAACCCAATCAATAATTGTTTGGATTTTCCCCTGCAGTGGTGCAATCTGTTCCCCACCAACAAGGTGTCCCAGATAAACCACCTTACCCTGCCCTATCTGGCACTTTGAAGCCTTGATAGTGAGGCATGCCTTTTGCAGGGCCTCCAAAACTTTCCATAGGTGGACCAGGTGATCATCCCAGCTGGAGCTAAAGACAGCTATATCGTCCAAATATGCTGCACTGAAAGCTTCCAACCCTTGCAGGACTCTGTTCACCAACCTCTGAAAAGTGGCAGGTGCATTTTTCAAACCAAAAGGCATTACAGTAAACTGGTAATGTCCTCCTATGGTAGAAAATGCAGTCTTAGGTTTAGCATCTTCTGATAATTTGATCTGCCAATACCCTGCAGTCAAATCAAAAGTGCTTAGATACTTGGCAGATGCCAGTGTATCTATAAGCTCATCTGCCCTGGGTATAGGGTGAGCATCAGTTTTGGTTACCAAGTTGAGACCTCTATAGTCTACACAAAACCGCATTTCCTTCTTTCCATCTTTAGAATTGGGTTTTGGTACCAGTACCACAGGAGAAGCCCATGGACTGTCAGAGTGCTCAACCACTCCTAGTTCCAACATTTTCTGAACTTCTTGCTTTATCCAGTCCCTGACATGGTCAGGCTGCCTATAGATCTTACTTTTGACAGGTAAACTGTCTCCAGTATCTATAGTGTGCTCACACCAAGAAGTGGTGCCTGGCACAGTAGAGAAGAGTTCTGAAAATTGTCCTAGGAGATTTATGCAATTATCTTTCTGCTCAGCAGTAAGACAATCAGCCAAAACTACACCTTCCACAAGAGCATCTTGTTCTGTGGAAGAGAAGAGATCAGGTAGAGGATCACTGTCTTCTTCCTGTCCCTCATCAGTTGCCATGAGCAGGGTGAGATCAGCCCTGTCATAGTAGGGTTTCAGGCGGTTGACATGGAGCACCCTAAGGGGACTCCTGGCAGTGCCTAAGTCAACTAAATAGGTGACTTCTCCCTTCTTTTCAACAATTGTGTGGGGACCACTCCATTTATCTTGGAGTGCTCTTGGGGCCACAGGCTCCAAGACCCACACTTTCTGCCCTGGTTGGTACTGAACCAAAACAGCCTTCTGATCATGCCATTGCTTCTGGAGCTCTTGGCTGGCCTGAAGGTTTTTACTGGCCTTTTTCATGTACTCAGCCATCCTTGATCTGAGGCCAAGTACATAATCCACAATATCCTGCTTAGGAGCTTTTAAAGGTTGTTCCCAACCCTCCTTTACAAGTGTGAGTGGACCCCTAACAGGGTGTCCAAAAAGAAGTTCAAAGGGGCTGAAGCCCACTCCTTTCTGGGGTACCTCCCTGTAGGCAAAAAGGAGGCATGGTAGAAGGATATCCCATCTCCTACGGAGTTTTTCAGGGAGACCCATAATCATGCCTTTGAGAGTTTTATAAAATCTCTCCACCAGTCCATTTGTTTGTGGATGATAGGGTGTTGTGAACTTGTACGTTACACCACACTCCTTCCACATGGCCTTTAAGTATGCAGACATGAAATTGCTTCCTCTGTCTGATACTACTTCCTTTGGGAAGCCCACCCTGGAAAATATTCCCAGGAGGGCCTTTGCCACTGCAGGAGCTGTAGTGGTCCTTAAAGGAATAGCTTCAGGATATCTTGTGGCATGGTCCACTACCACTAAGATAAACCTATTGCCTGAAGCAGTAGGAGGGTCAAGGGGGCCAACTATGTCAACCCCTACCCTTTCAAAGGGAACCCCAACCACAGGCAGTGGGATAAGGGGTGCCTTTGGGGTGCCACCTGTCTTGCCACTGGCTTGACAGGTTTCACAGGACTTACAAAATTCCTTTGTGTCCTCAGACATCCTAGGCCAATGAAACAATGGAACCAATCTGTCCCAAGTTCTCATTTGACCCAGGTGCCCAGCTAGGGGAATGTCATGTGCCAGTGTTAGGAGGAACTTTATGTACTCCTGAGGAATCACTAATCTCCTGGCAGCTCCAGGTTTAGGATCCCTATGCTCAGTGTACAAGAGGTTGTCCTCCCAGTAAACTCTGTGAGAGTCACTGACATCCCCATTAGCCTGTTTGACAGCTTGCTGTCTGAGACCCTCTAATGTGGGACAGGTTTGCTGTGCCACACTCAGCTCCTCTCTGGCAGGCCCCCCTTCACCCAAAAGTTCAGCAGTGTCTGCTTCCAGCTCCTCTGGTGTAGGTTCTGCACAGGGAGGGAATTCTTCTTCCTCAGAATTAGAATCCACTGTAGAGGGAGGGATAGTAGGAAGTGGTTTGCTTCTACTAGCCCTAGCTTTAGGGAGCACTTGGTCCATTGTTCCAGGATCCAAGCTTCCCTGTCCTTTTTGCTTTTTGGCCTGAGCCCTTGTCAAAGCAAAAATATGCCCTGGGATGCCCAGCATTGCTGCATGGGCCTCCAACTCCACATCTGACCAAGCTGATGTCTCCAAATCATTCCCTAATAGACAGTCTACAGGTAAATCTGAAGCTACCACAACTTTCTTTGGACCAGTTACCCCCCCCCAGTTGAGATTTACAACAGCCATGGGGTGGCTTTGTGTTATGTTGTGAGCATCGGTTACTTGATACTGGTGTCCAAGTATGTGTTGTTCAGGGTGCACCAGTTTCTCAATCACCATTGTGACACTGGCACCTGTGTCCCTGTAGGCCTGGACCTCAACACCATTTATTAGGGTTAGTTGCTTGTACTTCTCCAAGTTATGGGGGCAAGCAACCAAAGTGGCTAAATCAATAGCCCCTTCAGAGACTAAAGTAGCCTCTGTGGTCTCCCTAATCAGACCAAACCCAACTAAGTTACCAAAAGTGAGCCCAGCTACTCCCTTGGATTGGCTATTAGTAGGTTTGCTCCCACCACCACTGCTATTAGTAGGGACACTAGGTGTAGCAGTAGGGGTTGTAGTGGTAGGAGCTTTGGTGCCTTTCTTTGGACAACTGGGATCTGTTGTCCAATGGCCTTTTATTTTACATAAATAGCACCATGGTTTATTTTCCTTGTTCTGATTAAAGGAGGATTTGGACCCACCACCCCCACCAGAGTGTTTTTGTGGGCCTGATGAAGACTCATTTTTAGATTTGTCCCCACCCTTGCCAGAAGACTTACCATCCTTCTTTTTGTTGCCATCTTTGTCACCCCCTGTATGAACTTTTCTGTTCACTCTTGTTCTGACCCATTTGTCTGCCTTCTTTCCCAATTCTTGGGGAGAGGTCAGATCAGAGTCCACCAAGTACTGGTGCAACAAATCAGACACACAATTATTAAGAATATGCTCTCTCAGGATCAAGTTATACAGGCTGTCATAATCAGTAACTTTACTGCCATGTAACCAACCCTCCAAGGCCTTCACTGCCTGGTCAATGAAATCAACCCAGTCTTGTGAAGACTCCTTTTTGGTCTCTCTGAACTTTATCCTGTACTGTTCAGTGGTTAAGCCATAACCATCCAGGAGTGCATTCTTAAGAACTTGGAAATTATTAGCATCATTTTCTTTCACAGTAAGGAGCCTATCCCTACCTTTTCCACTAAATGATAGCCATAGGATAGCAGCCCACTGCCTTTGAGGGACATCCTGTACAACACAGGCCCTCTCAAGTGCAGCAAACCACTTGTTAATGTCATCCCCCTCCTTATAAGGGGGAACTATCTTGTGCAGATTCCTGGAATCATGCTCTTTTGCAGGATGACTATGGGGAATACTGCTGCTGCCACCATGGGTATCTAAACCCAACTTCTGTCTTTCCTTCTCTAATTCAAAAGACTGTCTATCCAAATCCAGCTGTTGCTTTTTAAGCTTCAGTCTGGTTTGTTCCACCCTCAACTTATTGAGTTCCCTCTCTAACATTCTGTCATCAGGGTTGGTGGGAGGGACAGTTCTAGAAACAGAGCTATGATGGGAATGAACAGAAGGAGACCTGTCCCTTACAGAAGGCACCCTAACAGCTTGGTTTACAGAAACATTACTACCAGTATGGTGAGAATAAATGCTTTTGCTATGATGTGAGACAACACTATTTATTTGGTGTGGCTCATCATCATTACCATCTATGCTAGATTGTCTAGTAATGGGCAGGCTAGGAAGTTTCTTTCCTGAATCTTTTCCTGGGGGAGTCCCTGAATCAGATTGGGAACTATTAGGTACTTTTTCAACAGATGGGGCACCTATGGCCTTATCCTGTTCTCTAAGCATGTTAAGTAACAGTTCCAAGGAAGGATTCTTCCCTACACTCAAACCTCTCTCTATACAGAGACTCCTTGCTCTTTTCCAGCTAAGGTTGTCATATGCAAGTTTGGACAGATCAACACTTTGGCCTGTGCCAGACATTTTTAGAGAGAGTTAAAGTGATAGAAAAAGAGAAAAAAGTTTTCAGAACTTTTTGGAAAGAGAGAAAAAAAACTTTTTAAACTTTTAAGAACTTTTTTGAAAGTTTAGAGGTACTTTTCAGCACTTAGAAAAGAGTGAAAAGAGGAAATGCAAAACTTTTTGGCTATGTGTATATACACTGACCTTGTTTTGTATATTTTTCTCTTATGAAAAGTACAATGACAAGAGTGGTAAGTAGTCTCAAGCACTTATCCCACCACTGCACAACCAATGTAGGAGGCTGGACCGGCTTGTAGTGAGTACCAAGGGGTACTTGCACCTTGCACCAGGCCCAGTTATCCCTTATTAGTGTATAGGGTGTCTAGCAGCTTAGGCTGATAGATAATGGTAGCTTAGCAGAGCAGCTTAGGCTAAACTAGGAGACGTGTGAAGCTACTACAGTACCACTTAGTGTCATATGCACAATATCATAAGAAAACACAATACACAGTTATACTAAAAATAAAGGTACTTTATTTTTATGACAATATGCCAAAGTATCTTAGAGTGTACCCTCAGTGAGAGGATAGGAAATATACACAAGATATATATACACAATAGCAAAAATATGCAGTATAGTCTTAGAAAACAGTGCAAACAATGTATAGTTACAATAGGATGCAATGGGGAAACATAGGGATAGGGGCGACACAAACCATATACTCCAAAAGTGGAATGCGAACCACGAATGGACCCCAAACCTATGTGACCTTGTAGAGGGTCGCTGGGACTATTAGAAAATAGTGAGAGTTAGAAAAATAACCCTCCCCAAGACCCTGAAAAGTGAGTGCAAAGTGCACTAAAGTTCCCCTAAGGACAAAGAAGTCGTGTTAGAGGAATAATGCAGGAAAGACACAAACCAGCAATGCAACAACTGTGGATTTCCAATCTAGGGTACCTGTGGAACAAGGGGACCAAGTCCAAAAGTCATAAGCAAGTCGGAGATGGGCAGATGCCCAGGAAATGCCAGCTGCGGGTGCAAAGAAGCTTCTACTGGGCAGAAGAAGCTGAGGTTTCTGCAGGAACGAAAAGGGCTAGAGACTTCCCCTTTGGTGGACGGTTCCCTCTCGCCTTGGAGAGTCGTGCAGAAGTGTTTTCCCGCCGGAAGGATGCCAACAAGCCTTGCTAGTCGCAAATTGTGCGTTTGGCGTTTTTGGACGCTGCCGGGGCCCAGGAGGGACCAGGAGGTCGCAATTTGGACCTGAAGAGAGAGGGGACGTCGAGCAAGACAAAGAGCCCTCACTGAAGCAGGTAGCACCCGGAGAAGTGCCAGAAACAGGCACTACGAGGATGCGTGAAACGGTGCTCGCCGAAGTTGCACAAAGGAGTCCCACGTCGCCGGAGACCAACTTAGAAAGTCGTGCAATGCAGGTTAGAGTGCCGTGGACCCAGGCTTGGCTGTGCACAAAGGATTTCCGCCGGAAGTGCACAGGGGCCGGAGTAGCTGCAAAGTCGCGGTTCCCAGCAATGCAGCCCAGCGAGGTGAGGCAAGGACTTACCTCCGCCAAACTTGGGCTGAAGAGTCACTGGACTGTGGGGGTCACTTGGACAGAGTCGCTGGATTCGAGGGACCTCGCTCGTCGTGCTGAGAGGAGACCCAAGGGACCGGTAATGCAGCTTTCTGGTGCCTGCGGTTGCAGGGGGAAGATTCCGTCGACCCACAGGAGATTTCTTCGGACCTTCTGGTGCAGAGAGGAGGCAGGCTACCCCCACAGCATGCACAAGCAGGAAAACAGTCGAGAAGGCGGCAGGATCAGCGTTACAGAGTTGCAGTAGTCGTCTTTGCTACTATGTTGCAGGTTTGCAGGCTTCCAGCGCGGTCAGCAGTCGATTCCTTATCAGAAGGTGAAGAGAGAGATGCAGAGGAACTCGGATGAGCTCTTGCATTCGTTATCTGAAGTTTCCCCAGAGACAGAGACCCTAAATAGCCAGAAAAGAGGGTTTGGCTACCTAGGAGAGAGGATAGGCTACTAACACCTGAAGGAGCCTATCAGCAGGAGTCTCTGACGTCACCTGGTGGCACTGGCCACTCAGAGCAGTCCAGTGTGCCAGCAGCACCTCTGTTTCCAAGATGGCAGAGGTCTGGAGCACACTGGAGGAGCTCTGGACACCTCCCAGGGGAGGTGCAGGTCAGGGGAGTGGTCACTCCCCTTTCCTTTGTCCAGTTTCGCGCCAGAGCAGGGGCTAAGGGGTCCCTGAACCGGTGTAGACTGGCTTATGCAGAATTGGGCACCTCTGTGCCCAACAAAGCATTTCCAGAGGCTGGGGGAGGCTACTCCTCCCCTGCCTTCACACCATTTTCCAAAGGGAGAGGGTGTCACACCCTCTCTCAGAGGAAGTTCTTTGTTCTGCCATCCTGGGCCAGGCCTGGCTGGACCCCAGGAGGGCAGATGCCTGTCTGAGGGGTTGGCAGCAGCAGCAGCTGCAGTGAAACCCCAGGAAGGGCAGTTTGGCAGTACCAGGGTCTGTGCTACAGACCACTGGGATCATGGGATTGTGCCAACTATGCCAGGATGGCATAGAGGGGGCAATTCCATGATCATAGACATGTTACATGGCCATATTCGGAGTTACCATTGTGAAGCTACATATAGGTAGTGACCTATATGTAGTGCACGCGTGTAATGGTGTCCCCGCACTCACAAAGTTCAGGGAATTGGCTCTGAACAATGTGGGGGCACCTTGGCTAGTGCCAGGGTGCCCTCACACTAAGTAACTTTGCACCTAACCTTTACCAGGTAAAGGTTAGACATATAGGTGACTTATAAGTTACTTAAGTGCAGTGTAAAATGGCTGTGAAATAACGTGGACGTTATTTCACTCAGGCTGCAGTGGCAGGCCTGTGTAAGAATTGTCAGAGCTCCCTATGGGTGGCAAAAGAAATGCTGCAGCCTATAGGGATCTCCTGGAACCCCAATACCCTGGGTACCTCAGTACCATATACTAGGGAATTATAAGGGTGTTCCAGTAAGCCAATGTAAATTGGTAAAAATGGTCACTAGCCTGTCAGTGACAATTTGGAAAGAAATGAGAGAGCATAACCACTGAGGTTCTGGTTAGCAGAGCCTCAGTGAGACAGTTAGTCACTACACAGGTAACACATTCAGGCACACTTATGAGCACTGGGGCCCTGGGTTACCAGGGTCCCAGTGACACATACAACTAAAACAACATATATACAGTGAAAAATGGGGGTAACATGCCAGGCAAGATGGTACTTTCCTACAGGGAGGTACCCCAGAAAGGAGTGGGCTTCAGCCCCTTTGAACTCCTATTTGGTCACCCTCTTAAGGGTCCCCTTGCTCTTGTTAAGGAGTGTTGGGAACAACCTTTAAAAGCTCCAGAACAAAACATGGTGGACTATCTACTTGGCCTGAGAAGTAAAATGGCTCAGTACATTAAAAAGGCCATTAAAAACCTTCAGGTCAACCAAGAGCTCCAAAAATAATGGTTTGACCAGAAGGATGTCCTGACAGAGTACCACTCAGACAGAAGGTGTGGGTATTGGAGCCTGTGGCCCCAAGAGCACTCCAGAACAAATGGAGTGGACCCCATCTATTTGTAGAAAAGAAAGGTGAGGTCACCTACCTGGTGAACTTGGGCACTGCCAGAAGCCCCTTAGGGTGCTTCATGTCAATCGTCTAAAGCCTTAATATGACAGGGCTGACTTTAACCTGCTCATGGCTACAGATGAGGGACAGGAAGAAGAGAGTGTCCCTCTCCCTGATCTCTTCTCCAACACTGAAGCTGATGGCGTAGTGAAAGGGATGGTTTTAGCAGACTGCCTTACTGCTGAGCAGAGGGAAGACTGTAAAAATGTTCATGATCAATTTTCTGAACTCTTCTCCCTCACACCTGGTACAACTACTTGGTGTGAACATACAATTGACACTGGAGACAGTTTACCTGTCAAAAGTAAAATGTACAGACAACCTGACCATGTCAGCGATTGCATAAAATCTGAAGTTCAGAAAATGTTAGACCTTGGAGTGATTGAGCCTTCAGAAAGCCCATGGGCTAGCCCAGTGGTGCTTGTCCCCAAACCTCATAACAAAGAAGGAAAGAGAGAAATACGGTTTTGTGTGGACTATAGTGGTCTCAATACAGTAACCAAGACAGATACTCACCCTATACCCAGGGCAGATGAGCTAATAGATACACTGGCATCTGCCAAGTATCTAAGCACTTTTGATTTGACTGCAGGGTATTGGCAGATCAAAATGTCAGAAGATGCTAACGCAAAAACTGCATTTTCTACCATAGGAGGGCATTATCAATTCACAGTTATGCCCTTTGGTTTGAAAAATGCACCTGCCACTTTTCAGAGGCTGGTGAATACAGTCCTCCAAGGTTTGGAAGCTTTTAGTGCAGCATATTTGGACGATATTGCTGTCTTTAGCTCCACCTGGGAGGATCACCTGGTCCACCTCTTGAAAGTTTTGGAGTATCTGCAAAAGGCAGGCCTAACTATCAAGGCTTCAAAGTGCCAGATAGGGCAGGGAAAAGTGGTTTATCTGGACCACCTGGTAGATGGAGAACAGATTGCACCACTGCTGGGGAAGATTCAGAGCATTATGGACTGGCCCCCCCCTACTACTCAGACCCAGGTCATAGCCCTCTTAGCTCTCACTGGGTATTACAAGAGGTTCATTAACAACTATGGCTCTATTGCAGCACCTCTTAATGACCTCACCAGTAAGAAAATGCTTAAAAATGTTTTGTGGGCAGCTAGCTGTCAGAATGCTTTTGAGGAGCTTAAGCAGCAATGTGCTCTGCACCTGTCTCAAAGAGCCCGAACTACTCCAAAACATTATTTGATCAAACAGGTGCTTCTGAATTAGGGGTAGGGGCTGTACTATCACAACTGAACTCAGAAGACCAGGATGAACCTGTTGCTTTCATTAGCAGGAGATTGACCACTAGAGAAAAGCGTTGGTCTGCCATAGAGAGGGAGGCCTTTACTGTTGTCTGGGCACTGAAGAAGCTGTAGGTGCTGAAGAGTGTGAGGTTCGTGAATCTATAGAAATGGCGCAGACAGTTTTACTGTCCGTGGGTCCACAAGCCCAGCACTACATGGCATTGTATAACTTATACTATACACCGGCTAAGATTGCTAGCTGGGGGAAGATGGTTGGTACTACCTGCCCGCGATGCGGAAGCTTGAAGGAAGACCTTCGCCATATGTTTTTCGAATGTGTAAAATTATCAAAGTTGATCTTAGAGATATCCGAATTTTTGAAGAAAATTATGAAAAAGGCTCTCTATTTAACACCTCAATTGGTTCTGCTGGGGATTGACCACTCAGTTTGTAAAAATCGAGGCAGATATCTTTTGTTTGTCGTAATGTCCGTATTACGCGGCTGTGTAGCATCTGGCTGGCAAGAATCAGATCCCCCACTCTATAATTCATGGCTTTGGCGATTCCTATTTATATATCATCTGAAATACAGTTTATATGAATTAAAAGGTGCTGTAGCAAGGAAAAAGGGCGTTAAAATTTGGGCACCTTTGGACCTATGGCTTCAGGGCTCCGAGAATGGCCTTGCTAAAAATTTTTTTTTTTTTTTTCTGTGTATGTTATTGATGGCAATATTTGAATGTGGAGATTCTTGTATGAAATATGACGCCTATGTGTAGTAAAGTACCATCTTGCCTGGCATGTTACCCCCATTTTTCACTGTATATATGTTGTTTTAGTTGTATGTGTCACTGGGACCCTGTTCACCAGGGCCCCAGTGCTCATAAGTGTGCCTGAATGTGTTACCTGTGTAGTGACTAACTGTCTCACTGAGGCTCTGCTAATCAGAACCTCAGTGGTTATGCTCTCTCATTTCTTTCTAAATTGTCACTAACAGGCTAGTGACCAATTTTACCAATTTACATTGGCTTACTGGAACACCCTTATAATTCCCTAGTATATGGTACTGAGGTACCCAGGGTATTGGGGTTCCAGGAGATCCCTATGGGCTGCAGCATTTCTTTTGCCACCCATAGGGAGCTCTGACAATTCTTACACAGGCCTGCCACTGCAGCCTGAGTGAAATAACGTCCACGTTATTTCACAGCCATTTTACACTGCACTTAAGTAACTTATAAGTCACCTATATGTCTAACCTTTACCTGGTAAAGGTTAGGTGCAAAGTTACTTAGTGTGAGGGCACCCTGGCACTAGCCAAGGTGCCCCCACATTGTTCAGGGCCAATTCCCTGAACTTTGTGAGTGCGGGGACACCATTACACGCGTGCACTACATATAGGTCACTACCTATATGTAGCTTCACAATGGTAACTCCGAATATGGCCATGTAACATGTCTACGATCATGGAATTGCCCCCTCTATGCCATCCTGGCATTGTTGGCACAATTCCATGATCCCAGTGGTCTGTAGCACAGACCCTGGTACTGCCAAACTGCCTTTCCTGGGGTTTCACTGCAGCTGCTGCTGCTGCCAACCCCTCAGACAGGTTTCTGCCCTCCTGGGGTCAAGCCAGGCTTGTCCCAGGATGGCAGAACAAAGGACTTCTTCTGAGAGAGGGTGTTACACCCTCTCCCTTTGGAAAATGATGTGAAGGCAGGGGAGGAGTAGCCTCCCCCAGCCTCTGGAAATGCTTTCTTGGGCACAGATGTGCCCAATTCTGCATAAGCCAGTCTACACCGGTTCAGGGGACCCCTTAGCCCTGCTCTGGCGCGAAACTGGACAAAGGAAAGGGGAGTGACCACTCCCCTGACCTGCACCTCCCCTGGGAGGTGTCCAGAGCTCCTCCAGTGTGCTCCAGACCTCTGCCATCTTGGAAACAGAGGTGCTGCTGGCACACTGGACTGCTCTGAGTGGCCAGTGCCACCAGGTGACGTGAGAGACTCCTTGTGATAGGCTCCTTCAGGTGTTGCTAGCCTATCCTCTCTCCTAAGTAGCCAAACCCTCTTTTCTGGCTATTTAGGGTCTCTGTCTCTGGGGAAACTGTAGATAACGAATGCAAGTTCCTCTGCATCTCTCTCTTCACCTTCTGCCAAGGAATCGACTGCTGACCGCGCTGGAAGCCTGCAACACTGCAACAAAGTAGCAAAGACGACTACTGCAACTCTGTAACGCTGATCCTGCCGCCTTCTCAACTGTTTTCCTGGTGGTGCATGCTGTGGGGGTAGTCTGCCTCCTCTCTGCACTAGAAGCTCCGAAGAAATCTCCCGTGGGTCGACGGAATCTTCCCCCTGCAACCGCAGGCACCAAAAAGCTGCATTACCGGTCCCTTGGGTCTCATCTCAGCACGACGAGCGAGGTCCCTCGAATCCAGCAACTGTGTCCAAGTGACTCCTGCAGTCCAGTGACTCTTCAGTCCAAGTTTGGTGGAGGTAAGTCCTTGCCTCCCCCCGCCAGACTGCATTGCTGGGAACCGCGACTTCTGCAGCTACTCCGGCCTCTGTGCACTTCCGGCGGAAATCCTTTGTGCACAGCCAAGCCTGGGTCCATGGCACTCTAACCTGCATTGCACGACTTTCTAAGTTGGTCTCCGGCGACGTGGGACTCCTTTGTGTAACTTCGGGTGAGCACCGTTTCACGCATCCTCGTAGTGCCTGTTTCTGGCACTTCTCCGGGTGCTACCTGCTGTTGAGAGGGCTCCTTGTCTTGCTCGACGTCCCCTCTCTCTCCTGACGCAATTTGCAACATCCTGGTCCCTCCTGGGCCATAGCAGCATCCAAAAACGCTTACCGCACGATTTGCAGCTAGCAAGGCTTGTTGGCGGTCTTTTGGCGGGAAAACACTTCTGCACGACTCTCCAGGGCGAGAGGGATCCGTCCACCAAAGGGGAAGTCTCTAGCCCTTTTCGTTCCTGCAGAAACCTCAGCTTCTTCTGTCCAGTAGAAGCTTCTTTGCACCCACAGCTGGCATTTCCTGGGCATCTGCCCATCTCCGACTTGCTTGTGACTTTTGGACTTGGTCCCCTTGTTCCACAGGTACCCTCGACTGGAAATCCATCGTTGTTGCATTGCTGGTTCTTGTCTTTCCGGCAGTATTCCTCTATCACGACTTCTATGTCCTTGGGGGAACTTTAGTGCACTTTCCACTCACTTTTCAGGGTCTTGGGGTGGGCTATTTTTCTAACCCTTACTATTTTCTAATAGTCCCAGCGACCCTCTACAAGGTCACATAGGTTTGGGGTCCATTCGTGGTTCGCATTCCACTTTTGGAGTATATGGTTTGTATTGCCCCTATCCCTATGTGTCCCCATTGCATCCTATTGTAACTATACATTGTTTGCACTGTTTTCTAAGACTATACTGCATATTTTTGGTATTGTGTACATATATCTTGTGTATATTTCCTATCCTCTCACTGAGGGTACACTCTAAGATACTTTGGCATATTGTCATAAAAATAAAGTACCTTTATTTTTAGTATAACTGTGTATTGTGTTTTCTTATGATATTGTGCATATGACACTAAGTGGTACTGTAGGAGCTTCACTCGTCTCCTAGTTCAGCCTAAGCTGCTCTGCTAAGCTACCATTATCTATCAGCCTATGCTGCTAGACACCCTATACACTAATAAAGGATAACTGGGCCTGGTGCAAGATGCAAGTACCCCTTGGTACTCACTACAAGCCAGTCCAGCCTCCTACACCCTACCCTTTCAAAGGGAACCCCAACCACGGGCAGTGGAATAACAGGTGCCTTTGGAGTGCCACCTGTCTTGCCACTGGCTTGACAGGTTTCACAGGACTTACAAAATTCCTTTGTGTCCTCTGACATTCTAGGCCAATGAAACAGGGGAACAAGCCTGTCCCAAGTTTTCATTTGCCCCAAATGTCCAGCTAAGGGAATGTTGTGAGCAAGAGTTAGGAGGAACTTTCTGTACTCCTGAGGAATCACCAATCTCCTGGCAGCTCCAGGTTTTGGATCCCTTGCTTCAGTGTACAAGAGGTTGTCCTCCCAGTAAACTCTGTGAGAGTCACTGACATCCCCATTTGCTTGTTTGACAGCTTGCTGCCTTAGACCCTCTAGTGTGGGACAGGTATGCTGTGCCACACTCAGCTCCTCCCTAGCAGGCCCCCCTTCACCCAAAAGCTCAGCAGTGTCTGCGGTTCTGCACAGGGTGGAAATTCTTCTTCCTCAGAAGTAGAATCCACTGTAGAGGGAGGTATAGTAGGTAGTGTTTTACCTTTACTAACCCTAGCTTTAGGGAGCACTTGGTCCATTCTTCCAGGATCCAAGTCACCCTGTCCTTTTTGCTTTTTGGCCTGAGCCCTGGTCAAAGCAAACATATGCCTCCAACTCCACATCTGACCAAGCTGATGTCTCTAAATCATTCCCTAATAGACAGTCTACAGGTAAATCTGAGGCAACCACAACTTTCTTTGGGCCAGTAACCCCCCCCCCCCCAGTTGAGATTCACAACAGCCATGGGGTGGCTAAGGGTGTTCTTATGAGCATCGGTTACTTGGTACTGGTGACCAAGTAGGTGTTGTTCAGGGTGGACCAGTTTCTCTATTACCATTGTAACACTGGCACCTGTGTCCCTGTAGGCCTGAACCTCAACACCATTTATTAGGGGTAGTTGCATGTACTTATCCATGTTAAGGGGACAAGCAACCAAGGCGGCTAAATCAATAGCCTCCTCAGAGACTAACACCGCCTCTGTGGTCTCCCTAATTAGACCAACCCCGACTAAGTTACCAAAAGTGAGCCCAGCTACTCCCTTGGATTGGCTATTAGTAGGTTTGCTCCCACCACCACTGCTATTAGTAGGGACACTAGGTGTAGCAGTAGGGGTTGTAGTGGTAGGAGGCTTGGTGCTTTTCTTTGGACAACTGGGATCTGTTGTCCAATGGCCTTTTATTTTGCGTAAATAGCACCATGGTTTCTTTTCTTTGTTTTGATTAGAAGAGGATTTGGGCCCACCACCCCCACCAGAGTGTTTTTGTGGGCCTGATGAAGACTCATTTTTAAATTTGTCCCCACCCTTGTCAGAAGACTTACCATCCTTTTTCTTATTGCCATCTTTGTCACCCCCTGTATGAACTTTTCTGTTCACCCTTGTTCTGACCCATTTGTCTGCCTTCTTTCCCAATTCTTGGGGAGAGGTCAGATCACAGTCCACCAAGTACTGGTGCAACAAATCAGACACACAATTATTAAGAATATGCTCTCTCAGGATCAAGTTATACAGGCTTTCATAATCAGTAACTTTACTGCCATGTAACCACCCCTCCAAGGCCTTCACTGAATGGTCAATAAAATCAACCCAGTCTTGTGAAGACTCCTTTTTGGTCTCTCTGAACTTCATCCTGTACTGTTCAGTGGTTAAGCCATAACCATCCAGGAGTGCATTTTTAAGAACTGTAAAATTATTGGCATCACTTTCTTTCACAGTAAGGAGCCTACCCCTACCCTTTCCACTAAATGATAGCCATAGGATAGCAGCCACTGCCTTTGAGGGACATCCTGTACAACACAGGCCCTCTCAAGTGCAGCAAACCACTTGTTAATGTCATCTCCCTCCTTATAAGGGGGAACTATCTTGTGCAGATTCCTAGAATCATGCTCTTTTGCAGGATGACTATGGGTAATACTGCTGCTGCCACCATGGGTTTCAAACCCAATTTTCTGTCTTTCTCTTTCAATTTCTAAGGACTGCCTATCTAAATCCAGCAAGTTTGGACAGATCAACAGTTTGGCCTGTGCCAGACATTTTAGAAAGTGTTTAAGTGATAGAAAAAGTGAGAAAACGTTTTCAGAACTTTTTAGAAAGACAGAAATATTTTTTTAAAAACTTTTTAAGAACTTTTTAGAAAGTTTAGAGGTACTTTTCAGCACTTAGAAAAGAAGTGAAAAGAGGAAATGCAAAACTTTTTGGTTAGGTGTACATACACTGAACTTGTTTTGTATATTTTTCTCTTATGAAAAGTACAATGACAAACAGTGGTAAGTAGTTACAAAGCACTTATCCCACCGCTGCCACCAATGTAGGAGGCTGGACTGGTTTGTAGTGAGTACCAAGGGGTACTTACTCCTTGCACCAGGCCCTGGTATCCCTTATTAGTGTATAGGGTGACTAGCAGCTTAGGCTGACAGATAATGGTAGCTTATCAGAGCAGCTTAGGCTGAACTAGGAGACGAGTGAAGCTCCTACAGTACCACTAGTGTCATATGCACAATATCATAAGAAAACACAATACACAGATATACTAAAAATAAAGGTACTTTATTTTTATGACAATATGCCAAAGTATCTCAGTGAGTACCCTCAGTATGAGGATAGCAAATATACACAAGATATATGTACCCAATACCAAAAATATGCAGTAATAGCAAAAGGAAGTAATGGAAGCAATGTAAAGTTACAGTAGATTGCAATAGGAGCACATAGGTATAGGGGCAACACAAACCATATACTCCAAAAGTGGAATGCGAACCACGAATGGACCCCAAACCTATGTGAGCTTGTAGAGGGTCGCTGGGACTGTAAGAAAACAGTGAGGGTTAGAAAAATAGCCCACCCCAAGACCCTAAAAAGTAGGTGTAAAGTGCACCTATGTTCCCCAGAGAGCACAGAAGTCGTGATAGGGGAATTCTGCAAGGAAGACCAACACCAGCAATGCAACCAAAGTGGATTTCCGGACCTGAGTACCTGTGGAATAAGGGGACCAAGTCCAAGAGTCGCGACAATGTCGAGAGAGGGCAGATGCCCAGGGAATGGCAGCTGAGGGTGCAAAGAAGCTGCCACCGGATGGTAGAAGCTGTGGATTCTGCAAGAACAAAGAGGACTAGGAACTTCCCCTTTGGAAGATGGATGTCCCACATCGTGAAGAAGCTTGCAGAGGTGTTCCCACGCAGAAAGACCGCAAACAAGCCTTGCTAGGTGCAAGGGTCGCAGTTAGGGATTTTGGATGATGCTGTGGCCCTGGAGGGACCAGGATGGTGTCACTTGGATGAGGAGACAGAGGGGGCGCCCAGCAAGTCAGGGAGCCCTCACAGAAGCAGGCAGCACCCGCAGAAGTACCGGAACAGGCACTTAGAAGAGGAGTGAACCGGGGTCCACGCGAAGTCACAAAAGGGAGTCCCACAACACCGGATGACAACTCAGAAGGTTGTGCACTGCAGGTTAGAGTGTCGGGGACCCAGGCTTGGCTGTGCACGAAGGAAATCCTGGAGGAGTGCACAGGAGCCGGAGCAGCTGCAAATCACGCGGTACCCAGCAATGCAGTCTAGCGTGGGGAGGCAAGGAATTACCTCCACCAAACTTGGACTGAAGAGTCACTGGACTGTGGGAGTTACTTGGACAGAGTTGCTGAGTTCCAGGGACCACTCTCGTCGTGCTGAGAGGGGACCCAGAGGACCGGTGATGCAGTCTTTTGTTGCCTGCGGTTGCAGGGGGAAGATTCAGTCGACCCACTGGAGATTTCTTCAGAGCTCCTGGTGCAAGAAGGTCGCAGGCTACCCCCAGAGCATGCACCACCAGGAAAGTCGAGAAAGCCGGCAGGATGAAGCAATACAAGGTTGCAGTAGTTGTCTTTGCTACTTTGTTGCGGTTTTGCAGGCGTCCTGAGCAGTCAGCGGTCGATCCTTTGGCCCACACACTAAGGGGGTCATTCTGACCCTGGCGGTTTTTGTCAACGACCGCGGGAGCACCGCCAACAGGCTGGCGGTGCTCCCATGGGCATTCTGACCGCGGCAGTACAGCCGCGGTCAGAAACGGAAAACCGGCGGTGTACCGCAGGTTTTCCGCTGCCCTGGGGAATCCTCCATGGCGGCGCAGCTTGCTGCTCCGCCATGGGGATTCCGACCCCAATTACCGCCATCCTGTTCCTGGCGGTCGTGGCCTCCAGGAACAGGATGGCGGTGAGGGGTGTCGTGGGGCCCCTGGGGGCCCCTGCAGTGCCCATGCCAATGGCATGGGCACTGCAGGGGCCCCCGTAACAGGGCCCCACCATGATTTTCAGTGTCTGCCATGCAGACACTGAAAATCGCGACGGGTGCAACTGCACCCGTCGCACCCCTTCCACTCCACCGGCTCCATTTGGAGCCGGCATCCTCATGGAAGGGTGTTTCCCGCTAGGCTGGCGGGCGGCCTTCTGGCGGTCGCCCGCCAGCCCAGCGGGAAACCCAGAATACCCGCGGCGGTCTTTTGACCGCGCAGCGGTATTCTGGCGGTCCCAGCCAGGCCGGCGGCTTCCGCCGCCGGCTGGGGTCAGAATGACCCCCTAAGTAACTTAGCACCCAACCTTCACCAGGTGAAGGTTAGACATATAGGTGACTTATAAGTTACTTAAGTGCAGTGGTAAATGGCTGTGAAATAACGTGGACGTTATTTCACTCAGGCTGCAGTGGCAGGCCTGTGTAAGAATTGTCAGAGCTCCCAATGGGTGGCAAAAGAAATGCTGCAGCCCATTGGAATCTCCTGGAACCCCAATGCCCTCGGTACCTCCGTACCATATACTAGGGAATTATAAGGGTGTTCCAGTATGCCAATGTGAATTGGTGAAATTGGTCACTAGCCTGTTAGTGACAACTTGGAAAGCAGAGAGAGCATAACCACTGAGGTTCTGGTTAGCAGAGCCTCAGTGAGACAGTTAGTCATCACACAGGGAACACATACAGGGCACACTTATGAGCACTGGGGCCCTGGCTGGCAGGGTCCCAGTGACACATACACTAAAACAACATATATACAGTGCAATATGGAGGTAACATGCCAGGCAAGATGGTACTTTCCTACACTTTTCACAAGAAAAGCTTGCTCCAGTACTTAGAGCTATACATAATTGTACCTAGAAGTAATTTCTAACTTTCTACAAAGTTCTTTAAACTTTGCAAAAGTTTTACAAAGTTTCTGAAAAATTCTTCTCTTCTCTAAAATGTTAGGTCTGCTAGTCTACTAACTTTTTACTCACTTTTCTAAACTCTTTTTCTTTCAAGACGCCTTCTGTAGAAGCTACCCCTAGAGTTATGAAAACAACATATGGGAATTTTAACTTTAAAAGTTTGAGGGGTCTCTTCATTGAAAGGAGTTTAGGGATTGGGAATAACCCCAATAAGGAATTCCTTTTAAATCTTCTCCTGAAGGATGACCAGGGATTTAGCACTGGTCAGGATCAGCCAGATGGGGAAATTGAGGAAGATTCCAACCAGGCAGGCTCAGAGGAGCACACTGATAATCCTTGGGAGGGTCCTTCCACTGATCTTTCGATCAACAAACCCCCTAGTGTAACTGGGAATGGGAAGGTTTCACACACTAGTAGGGTTCCCTTCATACCTAGAGACCAGGTCACTAAGGTGGCTCAAGGTAGGGAAAGATCAGCCTCTGCCAATTCCACTGTTATTTCTGTTTCAGAAGCATCCCACACTTCTAACCCTGAGGACCAGTCCCTAGATAGGGAATTTAGAACGCTGAGGTTAGAAGAGGCCAGACTGAGTCTACAGCAGCAACAGTTGGCCTTAGGGAATCCCTAAGGGAAAGGGAAAGGCAGGGGTTGGGGCTAGTTCCCCATGGTGGCAGTAGCAGTTTCACAAATTCTAACGTTAGGGACCCTACATTTAATTCAAGAAATCTGCATCAAATTGTCCCTCCTTACAAGGATGGAGATGACATATAGAAGTGGTTTGCTGCACATGAGAGGGCCTGTAAAGTTCAGAGGGTCACTCAAGTTCAGTGGGCTACTATCCTATGTTATCTTTCACTGGCAAGAGGAGAGACAGGCTCCCTATTGTCAGGGAGGAAGATGCAGATAACTACCATATACTCAAAAGTGCACTCGTAGATGGTCTGGGCTTAACCACTGAACAATACAGGATACGGTTCAGAGAGACCAGAAAGGAGTCATCACAGGATTGGACAGATTTTGTAGACTGCTCAGTGAAGGTCCTGGAAGGTTGGTTAAATGGCAGTAAGGTGACTGACTATGAAAGCCTATATAACTTGATTCTGATAGAGCATATATTGAATAATTGTCTGTCTGATTTTTTGCATCAGCATCTTGTGGACTCAGATCTGACCTCGCTCCAAGAATTGGGAAAGAAGGAAGACAAATGGGTCAGAACAAGAGTGAGCAGAAAAGCTCATACAGGGGGTGACAAAGACAGCAAGAAGAAGGATGGTAAGTCTCATGACTAGGGTGGGGACAAAGATAAAAAATCTTCTGAGTCTTCATCAGGCCCACAAAAATCCTCTGGGGTGGTGGGTCCAAATTCTCCTATCACAGTCAGAAAAGGCCATGGTGTTATCTCTGTAAAGCCAAAGGTCATTGGGCAAGAGACCCCACTTGTCCACAAAGAAACACCAAAACTCCCACCACCACAACCCCCACTGCTTTCACTAGTTTCCCTAGTAATACCAGTGTTGGTGTGAAGAGCACTACTAATAGCAAGTCAAAGGGTGTAGCTGGGCTCACCATTGGTAATGTAGTGGGGAGTGGTCTAGTTAGGGAGACCATTGAGGCTGTTTTAGTCTCTGATGGTGGCATTGACCTTGCCACCTTAGTTGCTTGTCCCTTTGATATGGGGAAGTACAAGCACTATCCCTAATAAATGGTGTTAAGGTTCAGGCCTACAGGGACAAAGGTGCCAGTGTCACTATGGTGGTGGAGAAACTGGTCGTACCTGAGCAACACCTACTTGGTCATCAGTACCAAGTGACAGATGCCCATAGCAACACTGTTAGCCACCCCATGGCTGTTGTGAATCTCAACTGGGTGGGGGTTACTGGTACCCAGAAAGTTGTGGTAGCCACTTACTTACCTGTAGAATGTCTGCTAGGCAATGCTTTGGAGCCTTCAGCATGGGCTGAGGTGGAGTTGAAGGCCCATGCAGCAACGCTTGGCATTCCTGGGCATATCTTTGCTCTTATTAGGGCTTAGGCCAAGAAGAAAAGAGGATAGGGAAACTTGGATCCTGGAAAAATGGACCAAGTGCTCCAAAAACTAGGGGTAGAAAGGACAAACCCTTGTCCACTATCCATCCCTCTCCAGGTGATTCCCCTTTTGATGAGGAGAAGTCTTCTCCCTGTGCAGAACTTACACCAGCGGAGCTTGAAGCTGACACAGCTGAGCTTTAGGGTGCAGGGGGGCCTGCCAGGGAGGAACTGAGTGTGGCACAGCAGACCTGTCCCACACTAGAGTGTCTCAGACAGCAAGCTGTCAAACAGCAGAATGGGGGTGTCAATGACAGCCACAGAGTTTACTGGGAGAATAATCTCCTCTATACTGAAGCAAGGGACCCTCAACCTGGTGCCCCCAGTGTAGGAAAGTACCATCTTGCCTGGCATGTTACCCCCATATTTCACTGTATATATGTTGTTTTAGTGTATGTGTCAATGGGACCCTGCCAGCCAGGGCCCCAATTCTCATAAGTGTGCCCTGTATGTGTTCCCTGTGTGATGACTAACTGTCTCACTGAGGCTCTGCTAACCAGAAGCTTAGTGGTTATGCTTTCTCTGCTTTCTAAATTGTCACTAACAGACTAGTGATCAATTTCACCAATTCACATCGGCATACTGGAACACCCTTATAATTCCCTAGTATATGGTACTGAGGTACCCAGGGTATTGGGGTTCCAGGAGATCCCTATGGGCTGCAGCATTTCTTTTGCCACCCATAGGGAGCTCTGACAATTCTTACACAGGCCTGCCACTGCAGCCTGAGTGAAATAACGTCCACGTTATTTCACAGCCATTTACCACTGCACTTAAGTAACTTATAAGTCACCTATATGTCTAACCTTCACCTGGTGAAGGTTGGGTGCTAAGTTACTTAGTGTGTGGGCACCCTGGCACTAGCCAAGGTGCCCCCACATCGTTCAGGGCAAATTCCCCGGACTTTGTGAGTGCGGGGACACCATTTCACACGTGCACTATACATAGGTCACTACCTATGTGTAGCGTCACAATGGTAACTCCGAACATGGCCATGTAACATGTCTAAGATCATGGAATTGTCACCCCAATGCCCTTATGGCATAGGGGAGACAATTCCATGATCCCACGAGTCTCTAGCACAGACCCGGGTACTGCCAAACTACCTTTCCCGGGGTTTCACTGCAGCTGCTGCCAACCCCTCAGACAGGTTTCTGCCCTCTTGGGGTCCAGCCAGGCCTGGCCCAGGAAGGCATAACAAAGGACTTCCTCAGAGAGAGGGTGTTACACCCTCTCCCTTTGGAAAAAGGTGTCAGGGCTGGGGAGGAGTAGCCTCCCCCAGCCCTTGGAAATGCTTTGATGGGCACAGATGGTGCCCATCCCTGCATAAGCCAGTCTACACCGGTTCAGGGATCCCCCAGCCCTGCTCTGGCGCGAAATTGGACAAAGGAAAGGGGAGTGACCACTCCCCTGACCTCCACCTCCCAGGGGAGGTGCCCAGAGCTCCTCCAGTGTGCTCCAGACCTCTGCCATCTTTGAAACAGAGGTGTTGCTGGCACACTGGACTGCTCTGAGTGGCCAGTGCCAGCAGGTGACATCAGAGACTCTTTCTGATAGGCTTTTACCTGTGTTGCTAGCCTATCCTCCTTCCTAGGTAGCCAAACCTCCTTTTCTGGCTATTTAGGGTCTCTGCTTTGGGGAATTCTTCAGGTAACGAATGCAAGTGCTCATCCGAGTTCCTCTGCATCTCTCTCTTCACCTTCTGCCAAAGGATCGACCGCTGACTGCTCAGGACGCCTGCAAAAGAGCAACAAAGTAGCAAAGACGACTACTGCAACCTTGTTTCGCTTCTCCTGCCGCTTTCTCGCCTGTTTCCTTGTGGTGCATGCTCTGGGGGTAGCCTGCCTCCTCTCTGCACCAGGAGCTCTGAAGAAATCTCCCGTGGGACGACGGAATCCTCCCCCTGCAACCGCAGGCAACAAAAGACTGCATCACCGGTCCTCTGGGTCCCCTCTCAGCACGACGAGCGTGGTCCCTGGAACGCAGCAACTCTGTCCAAGTGACTCCCACAGTCCAGTGACTCTTCAGTCCAAGTTTGGTGTAGGTAAGTCCTTGCCTCCCCACTCTAGACTGCATTGCTGGGTACCGCGTGATTTGCAGCTGCTCCGGCTCCTGTACACTCTTCCAGGATTTCCTTCGTGCACAGCCAAGCCTGGGTCCCCAAACCCCATAATCTGCAGTGCACAACCTTCTGAGTTGTCCTCCGGCGTCGTGGGACTTCCTTTTCTGTCTTTGGGTGGACTCTGGTTCACTCCTCTTCCAACTGCCTGTTCCTGTACTTCTGCGGGTGCTGCCTGCTTCTGTGAGGGCTCCCTGACTTGCTGGGCGCCCCCTCTGTCTCCTCATCCAAGTGGCGACATCATGGTCCCTCCTGGGCCACAGCAGAATCCAAAAACCCTAACCACGACCCTTGCAGCTAGCAAGGCTTGTTTGAGGTCTTTCTGCATGGGAACACCTCTGCAAGCTTCTTCACGACGTGGGACATCCATCCTCCAAAGGGGAAATTTCTATCCCTCTTCGTTCTTGTAGAATCCACAGCTTCTACCATCCGGTGGCAGCTTATTTGCAACCTCAGCTGCCATTTCCTGGGCATCTGCCCACTGTAGGAGGCTGGACTGGCTTGTAGTGAGTACCTAGGGGTACTTGCACCTTGCACCAGGCCCAGTTATCCCTTATTAGTGTATAGGGTGTCTAGCAGCTTAGGCTGATAGATAATGGTAGCTTAGCAGAGCAGCTTAGGCTGAACTAGGAGACGTGTGAAGCTACTACAGTACCACTTAGTGTCATATGCACAATATCATAAGAAAACACAATACACAGTTATACTAAAAATAAAGGTACTTTATTTTTATGACAATATGCCAAAAGTATCTCAGTGAGTACCCTCAGTATGAGGATAGCAAATATACACAAGATATATGTACACAATACCAAAATATGCAGTAATAGTATTAGAAAACAGTGCAAACAATGTATAGTTACAATAGGATGCAATGGGGACACATAGGGATAGGGGCAACACAAACCATATACTCCAAAAGTGGAATGCGAACCACGAATGGACCCCAAACCTATGTGATCTTGTAGAGGGTCGCTGGGACTATTAGAAAATAGTAAGGGTTAGAAAAATAGCCCACCCCAAGACCCTGAAAAGTGAGTGCAAAGTGCACTAAAGTTCCCCAAAGGACATAGAAGTCGTGATAGGGGAATTCTGCAGGAAAGACACAAACCAGCAATGCAACAACGATGGATTTCCAGTCGAGGGTACCTGTGGAACAAGGGGACCAAGTCCAAAAGTCACAAGCAAGTCGGAGATGGGCAGATGCCCAGGAAATGCCAGCTGTGGGTGCAAAGAAGCTGCTACTGGACAGTAGAAGCTGAAGATTCTGCAGGAACGACAAGGGCTAGGAACTTCCCCTTTGGAGGACGGATCCCCCACGCCGTGGAGAGTAGTGCAGAAGTGTTTTCCCGAAGAAAGACCGCCAACAAGCCTTGCTAGCTGCAAATCGTGCGGTTAGGGTTTTTGGATGCTGCTGTGGCCCAGGAGGGACCAGGATGTTGCCAATTGCGTCTGGGGACAGAGGGGGCATCGAGCAAGACAAGGAGCCCTCTCAGAAGCAGGCAGCACCCGCAGAAGTGCCGGAACAGGCACTACGAAGTGGAGTGAAACAGTGCTCACCCGAAGTCGCACAAAGGAGTCCCACGTCGCCGGAGGACAACTTAGGAGGTCGTGCAATGCAGGTTAGAGTGCCGTGGACCCAGGCTGGACTGTGCACAAAGGATTTCCGCCGGAAGTGCACGGAGGCCGGAGTAGCTGCAAAAGTCGCAGTTCCCAGCAATGCAGTCTGGCGTGGGGAGGCAAGGACTTACCTCCACCAAACTTGGACTGAAGAGTCACTGGACTGTGCGAGTCACTTGGATAGAGTTGCTGGATTCAAGGGACCTCGCTCGTCCTGCTGAGAGGAGACCCAGGGTACCGGTGATGCAGTTCTTTGGTGCCTGCGGTTGCAGGGGGACGATTCCGTCGACCCACGGGAGATTTCTTCGGAGCTTCTAGTGCAGAGAGGAGGCAGACTACCCCCACAGCATGCACCACCAGGAAAACAGTCGAGAAGGCAGCAGGATCAGCGTTACAGAGTTGCAGTAGTCGTCTTTGCTACTTTGTTGCAGTTTTGCAGGCTTCCAGCGCGGTCAGCAGTCGATTCCTTGGCAGAAGGTGAAGAGAGAGATGCAGAGGAACTTGGACGAGCTCTTGCATTCGTTATCTAAGGAAATCCCCAAAGCAGAGACCCTAAATAGCCAGAAAAGAGGGTTTGGCTACTTAGGAGAGAAGATAGGCTAGCAACACCTGAAGGAGCCTATCAGAAGGAGTCTCTGACATCACCTGATGGCACTGGCCACACAGAGCAGTCCAGTGTGCCAGCAGCACCTCTGTTTCCAAGATGGCAGAGGTCTGGAGCACACTGGAGGAGCTCTGGGCACCTCCCAGGGGAGGTACAGGTCAGGGGAGTGGTCACTCCCCTTTCCTTTGTCCAGTTTCGCGCCAGAGCAGGGCTAAGGGGTCCCTGAACCAGTGTAGACTGGCTTATGCAGAAATGGGCACCATGTGTGCCCATGAAAGCATTTCCAGAGGCTGGGGGAGGCTACTCCTCCCCTGCCTTCACACCATTTTCCAAAGGGAGAGGGTGTAACACCCTCTCTCAGAGGAAGTCCTTTGTTCTGCCATCCTGGACCAGGCCGGGTTGGACCCCAGGAGGGCAGAAGCCTGTCTGAGGGGCTGGCAGCAGCTGCAGTGAAACCCCGGGAAAGGCAGTTTGGCAGTACCAGGGTCTGTGCTACAGACCACTGGGATCATGGGATTGTGCCAACTATGCCAGGATGGCATAGAGGGGGCAATTCCATGATCATAGACATGTTACATGGCCATATTCGGAGTTACCATTGTGAAGCTACATATAGGTAGTGACCTATATGTAGTGCACACGTGTAATGGTGTCCCCGCACTCACAAAGTCCGGGGAATTGGCCGTGAACAATGTGGGGGCACCTTGGCTAGTGCCAGGGTGCCCACACACTAAGTAACTTTGCACCTAACCTTTACCAGGTAAAGGTTAGACATATAGGTGACTTATAAGTTACTTAAGTGCAGTGTAAAATGGCTGTGAAATAACGTGGACGTTATTTCACTCAGGCTGCAGTGGCAGGCCTGTGTAAGAATTGTCAGAGCTCGCTATGGGTGGCAAAAGAAATGCTGCAGCCCATAGGGATCTCCTGGAACCCCAATACCCTGGGTACCTCAGTACCATATGCTAGGGAATTATAAGGGTGTTCCAGTAAGCCAATATAAATTGGTAAAATTGGTCACTAGCCTGTTAGTGACAATTTGAAAGAAATGAGAGAGCATAACCACTGAGTTTCTGATTAGCAGAGCCTCAGTGAGACAGTTAGTCATAACACAGGTAACACATTCAGGCACACTTATGAGCACTGGGGCCCTGGCTGGCAGGGTCCCAGTGACACATACAACTAAAACAACATATATACAGTGAAAAATGGGGGTAACATGCCAGGCAAGATGGTACTTTCCTACAAGGGTGTTACACCCTCTCCCTTTGGAAATAGGTATTACAGGCTGGGGAGAGGTAGCCTCCCCTAGCCTCTGGCAATGCTTTGAAGGGCACAGATGGTGCCCTCCTTGCATAAGCCAGTCTACACCAGTTCAGGGATCCCCAGTCCCTGCTCTGGAGTGAAACTGGACAAAGGAAAGGGGAGTGACCACTCCCCTGTCCATCACCACCCGAGGGTTGGTGCCTAGAGCTTCTCCAGTGTGTTCCAGACTTCAGCCATCTTGTTTTCCAAGGTGTGGGGACACTATGGAGGCCTCTAAGTGACCAGTGCCAGCACGTGACGTCAGAGATCCCTCCTGATAGGTCCATACCTGATAAGGTAGTCAATCCCCCCTCTCGGGGCTATTTAGGGTCTCTCCGGTGGGTTTCTCTTCAGATTCTGCTTGCAAGTTTCTATCAGGAATCCTCTGCAACTACTACTTCATTCAATCACCTCGGATCGACCGCAGACTGCTCCAGGACCCTCTGTAACTGCAACAAAGTATCCAGAAGGGCTACTTTTCCTCTGCAACTTCAGCTCCAGCCAGCAACCGCAACAGTTTCCATGGTGTGCACGCTCTGGGGACTCCTTGTCTTCACCCTGCACCAGAAGGACCAAAGATATCTTCTGAGGAGTGACGGAGTCACTTCCTTGCTCTTGCAGGCACCTTCTAAGTCGACAACTGGTTCTCTTGGACTCCTCTCCTGGCGATGAGCGTGCTCCTTGGATCACAGGTGGTGGGCCCTTTCAACACAGACTGTCCTAAGGTCCTGCTGTCCAAATTTGGAGGAGGTAAGAGCTTGCCTTCCCCGTTAGCAACAGTACCCCTGTGCACTGCGTCATCTTCACCTCCTGAGGCCTCTGTGCACTATTTGCAAGAATCCTTCGTGCACAGCCTGGCCCAGGTTCCCTGCACTCTATCCTGCAACACTCAACTAGCTGAGTTGGCTTCGGGCGGCGTGGGACCTTCCTTTGTAGTGCTGCACCAACCACAATTTGCACCTTCTTTGTCCCCATGTCCTGGAACCTCCGGGAGTGCTACCTGGCCATGTGGGTTCCCTTCAGTGTTGGGAGCCCTGTCTGCCTCCTCAGTCTGAGTTGAGGCCCCCAGGTCCCTCCTGGGTCCAGGCAGCGCCACTTTGACCCAAAACGCGACTTTGCTTGAACCAAGGCTTGTTGGATGAATCCAGCGCTGAAAGTTGCCTGGATTGAGCATCTCGTCGAGGGACATCCAGCGCATCATGCAGGATCCCGCAGACATTTTCCTTTGGTGCATTTCTTCAGTCTTTATTCAACCGGGGACTCTTCTTTTGCACCCTCTTCTAGGTTGACAGGGGCTCTTGTCTTTAGTGGAACTTCTTCCGACTTCTGAACTTGGTCTCCTCTCTTTGCAGGTCTTCAGGTCCAGAAATCAACCATTTGTTGTTTGCAGTCTTGCTTGGTTCTTGCAATAACTTAATCACGACTTGCAGTACTTCACCCCCACTTTCCTGGGCTCTGGGGTTGGGTATTTTTCTCACCTTTGTGGTATTCTTACTCTCCCAGCGAATCTCTACACTGCACTTGTCTAGGGGGGAATTCGTGATTCGCATTCCACTTTCTTAGTATATGGTTTGTGTTGCCCCTAGACCTATTTTCTCCCATTGCATTCTATAGCATTTCCTATTGTTTGCACTATCCTATGTCTAATTACCTTATTTTGGTGTCTAGTGTATATATTGTGCATAATACTTACATCCAGAAGGAGAATTGCCTCTAAGATATCTTTGGCATTGTGTCAACCAAATACACTACCTTTATTTTTGGTAACACTGAGTATTGTCTTTACTTGTGTATAACTACTGTGTAACTATAAGTGGTATTGCAGGAGCTTTGCATGTCTCCTAGTTCAGCCTAAGCTGCTCTGCTACAGCTACCTCTATCAGCCTCAGCTGCTAGAACACTACTACAGTTTAGTAATAAGGGATAACAGGAGCTGGTATAAGGTTTAAGTACCAAAGGTACCCACTACAAACCAGGCCATCCTCCTACACTCACTGTCAAATACAATGACCTGGAAAGTGGTTTCAAAGTCTCTAGCTGAGATTCTGAAGATATGGATAGGATTGCATTCTGTGGACAAGGTGACTCAAAGTCCTATGTGGATAAAGTCTGTGGAGGCACTCTTCCTCGGAAAGATGAGGCAGGGCATAAAAAGGCAGAAGAAAAATCAGTCGGAACATATGGACTTTTGTTGCCATCTTGGAAAGAAAAGAGGTTTTAATCCCTTGAACATGTTCTTTTAAAATGACAGTGAAATTCGGAAATTCGGAGACCTGACCTATTAGTACATAGGTCAATTCGCAAAAAAATGTTTCATTTTGCAAAATGTCAGTGCACAATTTGTCACTACGTTTTGCAAATATTAATTTTGTTCATCAGGCCCTTGGTTCTAATAGATACAATTGCACTTATCATTCAAATGAGAGGAACTTTGTTAGTGTATCCATCATAAATTAATTAAACACAGTTTTTGCAAATTTTTGAATTTACCTTTGCAGTTTTCCAAACAGCCAACTAACTCCTCGGAAGAGCAATTATGTTCAACATTTTCTGAAAAAGAGGAAATTGATCTGTTTAAATTGAAAAATGAAACTACCTTTTTTTCAGAACAGAGAATGATTAAATCATATTCCTTCCATCGAGAAGTGGAAGGTTCCCTAAAGGGTCAAATACAAAGACATTAACCTTTATGAGCAATATAAATGAACATCTTTTAAAACCTTGGTTAATCATTAAAGCAGTCTTGTGTTAGCATACAGATTTCATTCTGAAATCTTTGACAGAAGAATACAACTGGGACGCTAGTCACAGAGCTTACTTCATTGATTCTATCTCATTGCACTTGTTCTCTCGACATGATTATATATACACTTTTGATAATAATTACTGCCCATGAACAATACACAGCATGGCATAACCTATACATGGATATCCATTATTATGTTCTTATACCACTGTTGAGGAAGAGGCGTCATGACCCACTTGAGGCATAGTCTCTCATGAATCAAGGCCCATTCCTATATTCAATAATAGTGAAAGGACGTTACACTCTGCACATCTGCACATATACCATATATTCTTTATCTATACTTTACTGAACTAACCATAACTTTCCTCCCCACCATGCATTGTTTATGACCTCACATTTTACATCACTGATGACATTTTAAATGACACCATTGATGACATCACTGATGACATTATACCATCACTGTGACACCATCCTATAGAATTTGTTGACTTGAAAAAATTCATCACAATACACCTACGGGCTATTTTCCCATTTGCCTTCCTGGAATTACAATCTTAAAGTCTTCACATGGCCCGCAACTTTAAGTCAAGAGTGTCAAAAATTCATTTATAGAGACAGCATCCGTTACGCCTTATGTACAACACTGGATAGTTTATTAAATCACACTATGCATATCTTAGATGGACATAATGGCACTCAAACTTAGAGCCATGTTTACAACACTGTTGTAGGAGGCTGGCCTACCTTATAGTGGGTACCTGATGGCACTTACACCTTGTGCCAGGTCCAGTTATCCCTTATTAGTAGATTAGTAGTGTTCTAGCAGCTTAGGCTGATAGAGGTAGCTATAGCAGAGCAGCTTAGGCTGAACTAGGAGACATGCAAAGCTCCTACTATACCACTTATATCATTTAGCACTATATCATAAGAATCACAATACTCAGAGTTACTAAAACTAAAGGTACTTTATTTTAGTGACAATGTGTCAGAAATATCTCAGAGGATATACTCCCTTAGGAGGTAAGTGAAATACACAAAATATACACACAAACCAAAATCAGGTAAGTAAACAGTTAGAAAAGTAGTGCAAACACTGTAGAATACAATAGGATGCAATAGGCCTAGGTGCAACACAAACCATATATTAAGAAAGTGGAATGCGAACCACTTAGAGACCCCAGGCCTAGTGTAGTGTGCAGAGGGTTGGTGGGAGTGTAAGAAAACACTAAGGGTGTCCAAGATACCCAACACCAAGACCCTGAAAAGTAGGAGTAAAGTTACCCTACTTCCCCAGAAACACACTAAAGTCGTGATAGGAGATTCTGCAAAGACCACAACCGACTGCAAAGCACCGAAGATGGATTCCTGGACTTGAGGACCTGTAAAGGAAGGGGACCAAGTCCAAGAGTCACGCAAGAGTCCAGGGGGGGCAGGAGCCTTCTAAACCCTGGATGAAGGTGCAAAATGTCTGCCTCCGGGTGGAAGAAGCTGAAGATTCTGCAACAACGGAAGATGCCATGAATTTCTCCTTTGCACAGAAGATGTCCAACGGCGTGCTGGAGGATGCAGAGTTGTTTCCACACAGAAAGACCACAAATAAGCCTTGCTAGCTGCAACGGTCACGGTTGAAGAAAATGGGTGCTGCCCAGGCCCAGGAAGGACCAGGAGGTCATCCCTTCGAAGAGGAGACAGAGGGGGCGCTCAGCAACACAGAGAACCCCCGCAGAAGAAGGCAGCACCCGCAGAAGTATTTGAACACAGGTTTAAGAAAACTTAGCACGGCGGTCGTCTCAACACTACAAAGGAGGGTCCCACAGAGCCGGTGGTCAACTCAGCGAGTTGAGCAATGCAGGACGGAGTGCTGGGGACCTGGGCTATGCTGTGCACAAAGGATTCCTTGCTAAAGTGCACAGAAGCCCTAGCAGCTGCTATTCACGCAGTACACTGGATTACTGTCTGGCGTGGGGCGGCAAGGGCTTACCTCCACCAAATTTGGACAGAAGGACCTCTGGACAGTTGGGGCAACTTGGATCCAGCTCCTGTGTTCCAAGGACCACGCTCGTCAACATGAAAGGGGACCCAGAGGACCGGTGATTCAGAAGTTTGGTGCCTGCGTTGGCAGGGGGAAGATTCCGTTGACCCACGGGAGATTTCTTCTTGGCTTCTAGTGCAGGGTGAAGGCAGACAGCCCTCAGAGCATGCATCACCAGGAAACAGTTAAGAAAGCCGGCAGGATTAGGCACTACAATGTTGCTGGTAGTCGTCTAGCTACTTTGCTATGGTTTTGCAGGTGTCCTGGAGCAGTCAGTGGTCGATCCTTGGCAGAAGTCGAAGAGAAGGATGCAGAGGAACTCTGGTGAGCTCTTGCATTCGTTATCTGAAGAGAAACCCACAGGAGAGACCCTAAATAGCCCTCAGAGGAGGACTGGCCACCTAACCAGGTAAGCACCTATCAGGAGGGGTCTCTGATGTCACCTGCTGGCACTGGCCACTCAGAGGCCTCCATTGTGCCCTCACAACTCTGCATTCAAGATGGCAGAGGTCTGGGACACACTGGAAAAGCTCTGGGGACCACCCCTGGGGTGGTGATGCACAGGGGAGTGGTCACTCCCCTTTCCTTTGTCCAGTTTCGTGCCAGAGCAGGGGCTGGGGGATCCCTGAACCGGTGTAGACTGGTTTATGCAAGGAGGGCACCATCTGTGCCCTTCAAAGCATTCCCAGAGGCCAGGAGAGGCTACTCCTCTCAGGCCCTTAACACCTATTTCCAAAGGTTGAGGGTGTAACACCCTCTCTCAGAGGAAATCCTTTGTTCTGCCTTCTTGGAACTGGGCTGCCCAGACCCCAGGAGGGCAGAAGCCTGTCAGTGGGTTGGCAGCAGCGGTAGCTGCAGTGAAAACTGCAGAGAGCTAGTTTGGCAGTACCCGGGGTTCATGTTGGAGCCCCGGGGATGCATGAGATTGACACCGCAATACCAGATTTGGCATGGGGGGACAATTCCATGAACTTAAGACATGTTACATGGCCATATTCGGAGTTACCAATGTGAAGCTACATATAGGTATTGACCTATATGTAGTACACGCGTCTAATGGTGTCCCCGCACTCACAAAGTCCGGGGAAATTGCCCTGAACAATGTGGGGGCACCTTGGTTAGTGCCAGAGTGCCCTCACACTTAGTAAGTTTGCATCTAACCTTTACTAAGTGAGGGTTAGACATATAGGTGACTTATAAGTTACTTAAGTGCAGTGTAAAATGGCTGTGAAATAACGTGGACAGTATTTCACTCAGGCTGCAGTGGCAGTCCTGTGTAAGAATTGTCTGAGCTCCCTATGGGTGGCAAAAGAAATGCTGTAGCCCATAGGGCTCTCCTGGAACCCCAATACCCTGGATACCTAAGTACCATATACAAGGGAATTATATGGGTGTTCCAGTGTGCCAATGAGAATTGGTAAAATCAGTCACCAGCCTGCAGTGACAATTTCAAAAGCAGAGAGAGCATAAACACTGAAGTTCTGATTAGCAGAGCCTCAGTGACACAGTTAGGCACTGTAGGAAAGTACCATCTTGCCTGGCATGTTACCCCCATATTTCACTGTATATATGTTGTTTTAGTGTATGTGTCACTGGGACCCTGCCGGCCAGGGCCCCAGTGCTCATAAGTGTGCCCTGTGGGTGTTCCCTGTGTGATGACTAACTGTCTCACTGAGGCTCTCATACCAGAACCTCAGTGGTTATGCTCTCTCTACTTTCCAAATTGTCACTAACAGGCTAGTGACCAATTTCACCAATTCACATTGGCATACTGGAACACCCTTATAATTCCCTAGTATATGGTACTGAGGTACCCAGGTGTAGGAGGCTGGACTGGCTTGTAGTGAGTACCTAGGGGTACTTACACCTTGCACCAGGCCCAGTTATCCCTTATTAGTGTATAGAGTGTCTAGCAGCATAGGCTGATAGATAATGGTAGCTTAGCAGAGCAGCTTAGGCTGAACTAGGAGACGAGTGAAGCTCCTACAGTACCACTAGTGTCATATGCACAATATCATAAGAAAACACAATACACAGATATACTAAAAATAAAGGTACTTTATTTTTATGACAATATGCCAAAAGTATCTCAGTGAGTACCCTCAGTATGAGGATAGCAAATATACACAAGATATATGTACACAATACCAAAATATGCAGTAATAGTATTAGAAAACAGTGCAAACAATGTATAGTTACAATAGGATGCAATGGGGACACATAGGGATAGGGGCAACACAAACCATATACTCCAAAAGTGGAATGCGAACCACGAATGGACCCCAAACCTATGTGACCTTGTAGAGGGTCGCTGGGACTATTAGAAAATAGTAAGGGTTAGAAAAATAGCCCACCCCAAGACCCTGAAAAGTCAGTGCAAAGTGCACTAAAGTTACCCAAAGGACATAGAAGTCCTGATAGGGGAATTTTGCAGGAAAGACACAAACCAACAATGCAACAACGATGGATTTCCAGTCGAGGGTACCTGTGGAACAAGGGGACCAAGTCCAAAAGTCACAAGCAAGTCGGAGATGGGCAGATGCCCAGGAAATGCCAGCTGTGGGTGCAAAGAAGCTGCTACTGGACAGTAGAAGCTGAGGTTTCTGCAGGAACGACAAGGGCTAGAGACTTCCCCTTTGGAGGATGGATCCCCCACGCCGCGGAGAGTCGTGCAGAAGTGTTTTCCCGCCGAAAGACAGCCAACAAGCCTTGCTAGCTGCAAATCATGCGGTTAGTGTTTTTGGATGCTGCTGTGGCCCAGGAGGGACCAGGATGTCGCCAATTGCGTCTGGGGACAGAGGGGGCGTAGAGCAAGACAAGGAGCCCTCTCAGCAGCAGGCAGCACCCGCAGAAGTGCCCGAAACAGGCACTACGAAGATGCGTGAAACAGTGCTCACCCGAAGTCGCACAAAGGAGTCCCACGTCGCCGGAGGACAACTTAGGAGGTCGTGCAATGCAGGTTAGAGTGCCGTGGACCCAGGCTGGACTGTGCACAAAGGATTTCCGCCGGAAGTGCACGGAGGCCGGAGTAGCTGCAAAAGTCGTGCTTCCCAGCAATGCAGTCTGGCGTGGGGAGGCAAGGACTTACCGCCACCAAACTTGGACTGAAGAGTCACTGGACTGTGGGAGTCACTTGGACAGAGTTGCTGGATTCAAGGGACCTCGCTCGTCTTGCTGAGAGGAGACCCAGGGTACCGGTGATGCAGTTCTTTGGTGCCTGCGGTTGCAGGGGGACGATTCCGTCGACCCACGGGAGATTTCTTCGGAGCTTCTAGTGCAGAGAGGAGGCAGACTACCCCAACAGCATGCACCACCAGGAAAACAGTCGAGAAGGCGGCAGGATCAGCGTTACAGAGTTGCAGTAGTCGTCTTTGCTACTTTGTTGCAGTTTTGCAGGCTTCCAGCGCGGTCAGCAGTCGATTCCTTGGCAGAAGGTGAAGAGAGAGATGCAGAGGAACTCGGATGAGCTCTTGCATTCGTTATCTAAGGAAATCCCCAAAGCAGAGACCCTAAATAGCCAGAAAAGAGGGTTTGGCTACTTAGGAGAGAAGATAGGCTAGCAACACCTGAAGGAGCCTATCAGAATGAGTCTCTGACGTCACCCGATGGCACTGGCCACTCAGAGCAGTCCAGTGTGCCAGCAGCACCTCTGTTTCCAAGATGGCAGAGGTCTGGAGCACACTGGAGGAGCTCTGGGCACCTCCCAGGGGAGGTACAGGTCAGGGGAGTGGTCACTCCCCTTTCCTTTGTTCAGTTTCGCGCCAGAGCAGGGCTAAGGGGTCCCTGAACCGGTGTAGACTGGCTTATGCAGAAATGGGCACCATGTGTGCCCATGAAAGCATTTCCAGAGGCTGGGGGAGGCTACTCCTCCCCTGCCTTCACACCATTTTCCAAAGGGAGAGGGTGTAACACCCTCTCTCAGAGGAAGTCCTTTGTTCTGCCATCCTGGGCCAGGCCTGGCTGGACCCCAGGAGGGCAGAAGCCTGTCTGAGGGGCTGCCAGCAGCAGCAGCTGCAGTGAAACCCCGGGAAAGGCAGTTTGGCAGTACCAGGGTCTGTGCTACAGACCACTGGGATCATGGGATTGTGCCGGCATAGAGGGGGCAATTCCATGATCATAGACATGTTACATGGCCATATTCGGAGTTACCATTGTGAAGCTACATATAGGTAGTGACCTATATGTAGTGCACGCATGTAATGGTGTCCCCGCACTCACAAAGTCCGGGGAATTGGCCCTGAACAATGTGGGGCACCTTGGCTAGTGCCAGGGTGCCCACACACTAAGTAACTTAGCACCCAACCTTTACCAGGTAAAGGTTAGACATATAGGTGACTTATAAGTTACTTAAGTGCAGTGTAAAATGGCTGTGAAATAACATGGACGTTATTTCACTCAGGCTGCAGTGGCAGGCCTGTGTAAGAATTGTCAGAGCTCCCTATGGGTGGCAAAAGAAATGCTGCAGCCCATAGGGATCTCCTGGAACCCCAATACCCTGGGTACCTCAGTACCATATACTAGGGAATTATAAGGGTGCTCCAGTAAGCCAATGTAAATTGGTAAAATTGGTCACTAGCCTGTTAGTGACAATTTGAAAGAAATGAGAGAGCATAACCACTGAGGTTCTGGTTAGCAGAGCCTCAGTGAGACAGTTAGTCATAACACAGTTAACACATTCAGGCACACTTATGAGCACTGGGGCCCTGGCTGGCAGGGTCCCAGTGACACATACAACTAAAACAACATATATACAGTGAAAAATGGGGGTAACATGCCAGGCAAGATGGTACTTTCCTACACAACCCCCCACCCCCCCAAACGAAGGACAATAAGACTAGCCATGACCTGATGAGTCTTCATTGTCTAAGTGGAAATATCTGGAGAGTCCATCTGCATTGGAGTGGCTACTCCCAGGTCTATGTTCCACTGTATAGTCCATTCCCTGTAGGGATATGGACCACCTCAACAATTTAGGATTTTCACCTTTCATTTGTTTTAGCCAAAGTAGAGGTTTGTGGTCTGTCTGAACAATGAAGTGAGTGCCAAACAGGTATGGCCTCAACTTCTTCAGTGCCCAGACCACAGCAAAGGCCTCCCTCTCAATGGCAAACCAACGCTTTTCTCTAGGGGTCAACCTTCTACTAATAAAAGCAACAGGTTGATCCTGGCCCTCAGAATTAAGTTGTGATAGGACTGCCCCTACTCCTAATTCAGATGCATCAGTTTGGACATAGAATTTTTTAGAGTAACAAGGGCTTTTCAGGACAGGTGCAGAGCACATGGCCTGCTTCAGCTCCTCAAAAGCTTTCTGACAGTTTGCTGTCCATAATACCTTTTTAGGTATTTTCTTGGATGTGAGGTCATTAAGAGGGGCTGCAATGGAGCCATAGTTCTTAATGAACCTCCTGTAATACCCAGTGAGGCCTAGGAAGGCTCTCACCTGAGTCTGATTAGTAGGGGGAACCCAATCTATAATAGTTTGGATTTTCCCCTGAAGTGGTGCAATCTGTTTCCCACCAACAAGGTGTCCCAGATAAACCACCTTCCCCTGCCCTATTTGGCACTTTGAAGCCTTGCTAGTGAGTCCTGCCTTTTGCAGGGCCTCTAAAACTTTCCATAGGTGGACCAGGTGATCATCCCAACTGGAGATAAAGACAGCTATATCGTCCAGATATGCTGCACTAAAAGCTTCCAGCCCTTGCAGGACTGTGTTCACCAACCTCTGAAAAGTGTCAGGTACATTTTTCAACCGAAAAGGCATTACTGTGAATTGGTAATGGCCTCCAATGGTTGAAAATGCTGTTTTAGGTTTAGCATCTTCTGATAATTTGATCTGCCAATACCCTGCAGTCAAATCAAAAGTGCTTAGATACTTGGCAGATGCCAGTGTATCTATGAGCTCATCTGCCCTGGGTATAGGGTGAGCATCAGTTTTGGTTACCTGGTTGAGACCTCTGTAGTCAACACAAAACCGCATTTCTTTCTTTCCATCCTTGGAATGAGGTTTTGGTACAAGTACCACAGGAGAAGCCCATGGACTTTCAGAGTGCTCAACCACTCCCAGTTCTAACATTTTCTGCACCTCTTGCTTTATGCAGTCCCTGACATGGTCAGGCTGTCTATAGATTTAACTTTTGACAGGCAAGCTGTCTCCAGTATCTATCGTGTGCTCACACCAAGAAGTGGTACCTGGCACAGCAGAGAAGAGTTCAGAAAACTGACCCAGGAGATTTATGCAATGGTCTTTCTGCTCAGCAGTAAGACAATCAGCCAAAACTACACCTTCCACTAGAGCATCTTGTTCTGTGGAAGAGAAGAGATCAGGTAGAGGATCACTGTCTTCTTCCTGTCCCTCATCAGTTGCCATGAGCAGGGTGAGATCAGCCCTGTCATAGTAGGGTTTAAGGCGATTGATATGGAGCACCCTAAGGGGACTCCTGGCAGTGCCTAAGTCAACTAAGTAGGTGACTTCACCCTTTTTCTCAACAATTGTGTGGGGTCCACTCCATTTATCTTGGAGTGCTCTTGGGGCCACAGGCTCCAAGACCCACACTTTCTGCCCTGGTTTGTACTGAACCAAAACAGCCTTCTGGTCATGCCATTGCTTTTGGAGCTCTTGGCTGGCCTGAAGGTTTTTACTGGCCTTTTTCATGTACTCAGCCATCCTTGATCTGAGGCCAAGTACATAATCCACAATATCTTGTTTTGGAGCTTTTAAAGGTTGTTCCCAACCCTCCTTGACAAGTGTTAGTGGACCCCTAACAGGGTGTCAAAAGAGGAGTTCAAAGGGGCTGAAGCCCACTCCTTTTTGGGGTACCTCCCTGTAGGCAAAAAGGAGGCATGGTAAAAGGATATCCCATCTCCTGCGGAGTTTTTCAGGGAGTCCCATAATCATGCCTTTGAGAGTTTTGTTAAATCTCTCCACCAGTCCATTTGTTTGTGGATGATAGGGTGTTGTGAACTTGTAAGTCACACCACACTCCTTCCACATGGCCTTTAAGTAAGCAGACATGAAATTGGTTCCCCTGTCTAATACCACCTCTTTTGGGAAGCCCACCCTGGAAAATATTCCCAGGAGGGCCTTTGCCACTGCAGGTGCTGTAGTGGTCCTTAGAGGAATTGCTTCAGGATATCTTGTGGCATGGTCCACTACCACCAAGATAAACCTATTGCCTGAAGCAGTAGGAGGGTCAAGGGGGCCAACTATGTCAACCCCTACCCTTTCAAAGGGAACCCCAACCACAGGCAGTGGAATAAGGGGTGCCTTTGGAGTGCCACCTGTCTTGCTACTGGCTTGACAGGTTTCACAGGACTTACAAAACTCTTTTGTGTCCTCAGACATTCTAGGCCAATGAAACAAGGGGACAAGCCTGTCACAAGTTTTCATTTGTCCCAGATGTCCAGCTAGGGGAATGTCGTGGGCTAGAGTTAGGAGGAACTTTCTGTACTCCTGAGGAATCACTAACCTCCTGGCAGTTCCAGGTTTAGGATCCCTTGCTTCAGTGTACAAGAGGTTGTCCTCCCAGTAAACTCTGTGAGAGTCACTGACATCCCCATTAGCTTGTTTGACAGCTTGCTGTCTTAGACCCTCTAGTGTTGGACAGGTCTGCTGTGCCACACTCAGTTCCTCCCTGGCAGTCCCCCCTTCACCCAAAAGCTCAGCAGTGTCTGCTTCCAGCTCCTCTGGTGTAGGTTCTGCACAGGGTGGAAATTCTTCTTCCTCAGAAGTAGAATCCACTGTAGAGGGAGGGATAGTAGGAGGTGCTTTACCTTTACTAGCCCTAGCTTTAGGGAGCACTTGGTCCATTGTTCCAGGATCCAAGTCACCCTGTCCTTTTTGCTTTTTGGCCTGAGCCCTGGTTAAAGCAAAAATATGCCCTGGGATGCCCAGCATTGCTGCATGGGCCTCCAACTCCACATCTGACCAAGCTGATGTCTCCAAATCATTTCCTAGTAGACAGTCTACAGGTAAATCTGAGGCTACCAAAACTTTCTTTGGACCAGTAACCCCCCCCAGTTGAGATTTACAACAGCCATGGGGTGGCTAAGTGTGTTGTTGTGAGCATCGGTTACTTGGTACTGGTGACCAAGTAGGTGTTGTTCAGGGTGGACCAGTTTCTCTATCACCATTGTGACACTGGCCCATGTGTCCCTGTAGGCCTGAACCTCAACACCATTTATTAGGGGTAGCTGCTTGTACTTATCCATATTAAGGGGACAAGCAACTAAGGTGGCTAAATCAATAGCCCCTTCAGAGACTAACACAGCCTCTGTGGTCTCCCTAACAAGACCAACCCCAACTAAGTTACCAAAAGTGAGCCCAGCTACTCCCTTGGATTGGCTATTAGTAGGTTTGCTCCCGCCACCACTGCTATTAGTAGGGACACTAGGTGTAGCAGTAGGGGTTGTAGTGGTAGGAGGCTTGGTGCTTTTCTTTGGACAACTGGGATCTGTTGTCCAATGGCCTTTTATTTTACATAAATAGCACCATGGTTTCTTTTCTTTGTTTTGATTAGAAGAGGATTTGGGCCCACCACCCCCACCAGAGTGTTTTTGTGGGCCTGATGAAGACTCATTTTTAGATTTGTCCCCACCCTTGTCAGAGACTTACCATCCTTCTTCTTGTTGCCATCTTTGTCACCCCCTGTATGAACTTTTCTGTTCACCCTTGTTCTGACCCATTTGTCTGCCTTCTTTCCCAATTCTTGGGGAGAGGTCAGATCAGAGTCCACCAAGTACTGGTGCAACAAATCAGACACACAATTATTAAGAATATGCTCTCTCAGGATCAAGTTATACAGGCTGTCATAATCAGTAACTTTACTGCCATGTAACCACCCCTCCAAGGCCTTCACTGAATGGTCAATGAAATCAACCCAGTCTTGTGAAGACTCCTTTTTGATCTCTCTGAACTTCATCCTATACTGTTCAGTGGTTAAGCCATAACCATCCAGCAGTGCATTCTTAAGAACTGCAAAATTATTGGCATCACTTTCTTTCACAGTAAGGAGCCTATCCCTACCCTTTCCACTAAATGATAGCCATAGGATAGCAGCCCACTGCCTTTGAGGGACATCCTGTACAACACAGGCCCTCTCAAGTGCAGCAAACCACTTGTTAATGTCATCCCCCTCCTTATAAGGGGGAACTATCTTGTGCAGATTCCTAGAATCATGCTCTTTTGCAGGATGACTATTGGGAATACTGCTGCTGCCATCATGGGTTTCAAAACCCAACTTCTGTCTTTCCTTCTCTAGTTCTAAGGACTGTCTATCCAAATCCAGCTGTTGCTTCTTAAGCGTCAGTCTGGTTTGTTCCACTCTCAATTTATTGAGCTCCCTTTCTAACAATCTGTCATCAGGGTGGGTGGGAGGGACATGTCTAGAACAGAGGTATGATGAGAATTGACAGAAGGAGACCTATCCCTTACAGAAGGCACCCTAACAGCTTGGTTAACAGAAACATCACTTCTACTGTGGTGAGAAGGAATACTGTTGCTAGGATGTGAGACAACACTATCTGTATGGTGTGACTCTACATCAGTACCAACTATGCTAGGCTGTCTAGTAATGGGCAGGCTAGGAAGTTTCTTTCCTGAATCTTTTCCTAGGGGAGTCCCTGTAGAACTTTTTGAAAGTTTAGAAGTACTTTTCAGCACTTAGAAAAGAGTGAAAAGAGGAAATGCAAAACTTTTTGGCTATGTGTATATACACTGACCTTGTTTTGTATATTTTTCTCTTATGAAAAGTACAATGACAAGAGTGGTAAGTAGTCTCAAGCACTTATCCCACCACTGCCACCAATGTAGGAGGCTGGACTGGCTTGTAGTGAGTACCAAGGGGTACTTGCACCTTGCACCAGGCCCAGTTATCCCTTATTAGTGTATAGAGTGTCTAGCAGCTTAGGCTGATAGATAATGGTAGCTTAGCAGAGCAGCTTAGGCTGAACTAGGAGACGTGTGAAGCTACCACAGTCCACAAGTGTCACTTGCACAATATCATAAGAAAACACAATACACAGTTATACTAAAAATAAAGGTACTTTATTTTTATGACAATATGCCAAAGTATCTTAGAGTGTACCCTCAGTGAGAGGATAGGAAATATACACAAGATATATATACACAATAGCAAAAATATGCAGTATAGTCTTAGAAAACAGTGCAAACAATGTATAGTTACAATAGGATGCAATGGGGAAACATAGGGATAGGGGCAACACAAACCATATACTCCAAAAGTGGAATGCGAACCACGAATGGACCCCAAACCTATGTGACCTTGTAGAGGGTCGCTGGGACTATTAGAAAATAGTGAGAGTTAGAAAAATAACCCTCCCCAAGACCCTGAAAAGTGAGTGCAAAGTGCACTAAAGTTCCCCTAAGGACAAAGAAGTCGTGTTAGAGTAATAATGCAGGAAAGACACAAACCAACAATGCAACAACTGTGAATTTCCAAACTAGGGTACCTGTGGAACAAGGGGACCAAGTCCAAAAGTCACAAGCAAGTCGGAGATGGGCAGATGCCCAGGAAATGCCAGCTGCGGGTGCAAAGAAGCTTCTACTGGACATAAGAAGCTGAGGTTTCTGCAGGAACGAAAAGGGCTAGAGACTTCCCCTTTGGTGGACGGATCCCTCTCGCCGTGGAGAGTCGTGCAGAAGTGTTTTCCCGCCGAAAGAACGCCAACAAGCCTTGCTAGCTGCAAATCGTGCGGTTAGCGTTTTGGATGCTGCTGTGGCCCTGGAGGGACCAGGAGGTCGCAAATTGGACCAGGAGAGAGAGGGGACGTCGAGCAAGACAAGGAGCCCTCTCAGCAGCAGGTAGCACCCGGAGAAGTGCCAGAAACAGGCACTACGAGGATGCGTGAAACGGTGCTCACCCGAAGTTACACAAAGGAGTCCCACGTCGCCGGAGACCAACTTAGAATGTCGTGCAATGCAGGTTAGAGTGCCGTGGACCCAGGCTTGGCTGTGCACAAAGGATTTCCGCCGGAAGTGCACAGGGGCCGGAGTAGCTGCAAAAGTCACGGTTCCCAGCAATGCAGCCCAGCGAGGTGAGGCAAGGACTTACCTCCACCAAACTTGGACTGAAGAGTCACTGGACTGTGGGAGTCACTTGGACAGAGTTGCTGGATTTGAGGGACCTCGCTCGTCGTGCTGAGAGGGGACCCAAGGGACCAGTAATGCAGCTTTTTGGTGCCTGCGGTTGCAGGGGGAAGATTCCGTCGACCCACGGGAGATTTCTTCGGAGCTTCTAGTGCAGAGAGGAGGCAGACTACCCTCACAGCATGCACCACCAGGAAAACAGTCGAGAAGGCGGCAGGATCAGCGTTACAGAGTTGCAGTAGTCGTCTTAGCTACTTTGTTGCAGGTTTGCAGGCTTCCAGCGCGGTCAGCAGTCGATTCCTTATCAGAAGGTGAAGAGAGAGATGCAGAGGAACTCGGCTGAGCTCTTGCATTCGTTATCTAAAGTTTCCCCAGAGACAGAGACCCTAAATAGCCAGAAAAGAGGGTTTGGCTACCTAGGAGAGAGGATAGGCTAGCAACACCTGAAGGAGCCTATCACAAGGAGTCTCTGACGTCACCTGGTGGCACTGGCCACTCAGAGCAGTCCAGTGTGCTAGCAGCACCTCTGTTTCCAAGATGGCAGAGGTCTGGAGCACACTGGAGGAGCTCTGGACACCTCCCAGGGGAGGTGCAGGTCAGGGGAGTGGTCACTCCCCTTTCCTTTGTCCAGTTTCGCGCCAGAGCAGGGGCTAAGGGGTCCCTGAACCGTGTAGACTGGCTTATGCAGAATTGGGCACATCTGTGCCCAAGAAAGCATTTCCAGAGGCTGGGGGAGGCTACTCCTCCCCTGCCTTCACACCATTTTCCAAAGGGAGAGGGTGTGACACCCTCTCTCAGAGGAAGTCCTTTGTTCTGCCATCCTGGGAGAAGCCTGGCTTGACCCCAGGAGGGCAGAAACCTGTCTGAGGGGTTGGCAGCAGCTGCAGTGAAACCCCAGGAAAGGCAGTTGGGCAGTACCAGGGTCTGTGCTACAGACCACTGGGATCATCGAATTGTGCCAACAATGCCAGGATGGCATAGAGGGGGCAATTCCATGATCTTAGACATGTTACATGGCCATATTCGGAGTTACCATTGTGATGCTACATATAGGTAGTGACCTATATGTAGTGCACGCGTGTAATGGTGTCCCCGCACTCACAAAGTTCAGGGAATTGGCCCTGAACAATGTGGGGGCACCTTGGCTAGTGCCAGGGTGCCCTCACACTAAGTAACTTTGCACCTAACCTTTACCAGGTAAAGGTTAGACATATAGGTGACTTATAAGTTACTTAAGTGCAGTGAAAAATGGCTGTGAAATAACGTGGACGTTATTTCACTCAGGCTGCAGTGGCAGGCCTGTGTAAGAATTGTCAGAGCTCCCTATGGGTGGCAAAAGAAATGCTGCAGCCCATAGGGATCTCCTGGAACCCCAATACCCTGAGTACCTCAGTACCATATACTAGGGAATTATAAGGGTGTTCCAGTAAGCCAATGTAAATTGGTAAAATTGGTCACTAGCCTGTTAGTGACAATTTAGAAAGAAATGAGAGAGCATATCCACTGAGGTTCTGATTAGCAGAGCCTCGGTGAGACAGTTAGTCACTACACAGGTAACACATTCAGGCACACTTATGAGCACTGGGGCCCTGGTGAACAGGGTCCCAGTGACACATACAACTAAAACAACATATATACAGTGAAAAATGGGGGTAACATGCCAGGCAAGATGGTACTTTCCTACAGTCCTTGGATCAGATTGGGAACCATTAGCTACTTTTTCAACAGATGGGGCCCTTCTGGCCTTATCTTGTTCTCTAAGCATGTTAAGCAATAATTCCAAAGAAGGATTCTTCCCTACACTCAAACCTCTCTCTATGCAGAGACTCCTTGCTCCTTTCCAGCTAAGGTGATTGTTAGAAATGGGGTTTTTGGTTGGCAGTCAGGTTGCCCTCTGTCCAAGCAAGAACGCTCACTCTAGTCAGGGTAAGTCACACACAATCCAAAATCAGCCTGTGCTCCCCTTCCGGTAGCTTGGCACGAGCAGTCAGGCTTAACTTAGAAGGCAATGTGTAAAGCATTTGTGCAATAAATCATACAACACCATAGCATAACACCACAAAATACACCACACAGTGTTTAGAAAAATATATAATATTTATCTGGGTATCTTCAGGTCAAAGCGATCAAAGTTGCAATACGAATTTGTAAAGATATCACTGAAAAGTGATAGAAAGTGTCTTAAGTCTTTAGAAAGTAAACAAAGTCTCTTTCAAACACAAAGTACCTGGTTTCTGGTGGAAAATCTCCTCAGAGGGCCATAGGAGAAGAGGTGCGTGGAAAACTGGTGTGTGCGTTGATTTCTCCTCAGCACACACGGACTTGCGTCGTTATTTTCCACGCGGGGAGTCAGGCGTCGTTTTCCGGCGCGTGGACAGTCTCTTACTGTGGTTTGCGGGGAGTACCAGATATCCCGGGTCTGTGCGTGGATTTTCTTGCTTGATCTCCGGCTGTGCGTCGGTCTGCGGGGCTGCGCGGCGAAATTACGATCTCACGGCAGGCGTCGCGTCGATTTCTCCTCTAGACTTCGATCTGCGGGGCTGCGCGTTGAAATTACGATCTCACGGCAGGCGTCGCGTCGATTTCTCCTCTAGAGGTCGGGCGGCGTTGTCCGTGCGAGGCCGTGCGTCGGATCTTCGATCGTCCCCAGAGCGTCGCGTCGATCAGCGTCGGAGTGCGGCGTTTTTCTCGCCGCGAAACAAGCTTTGCATCGAAATTTTCGGCGCACGGAGCGTCCAAGTAAAAGAGAGAAGTCTTTTTGGCCCTGAGACTTCAAGGAACAGGAGGCAAGCTCTATCCAAGCCCTTGGAGAGCACTTTCACAGCCAGACAAGGCAGCAGTCCTTTGTAGAAAGCAGACAGGTGAGTCCTTTGAGCAGCCAGGCAGTTCTTCTTGGCAGGATGTAGTTTCTGGTTCAGGTTTCTTCTCCAGCAAGTGTCTGATGAGGCCCCCTTTCAGTTCAATCCTGTCTGCCAGAGTCCCAGTAGGGGGTGTGGCAGTCCTTTGTGTGAGGGCGGCCCTCCACCCTCCCAGCCCAGGAAGACCCATTCAAAATGCAGATGTATGCAAGTGAGGCTGAGTGAATGCACAAGGAGCTGTCAACTAAACCTAGCCAGACGTGGATTGAAGGGCACAACAAGATTTTAGTGCAAAGAAATGCTCACTTTCTAAAAGTGGCATTTCTAGAATAGTAATATTAAATCCGACTTCACCAGTCAGCAGGACTTTATATTACCATTCTGGCCATACTAAATATGACCTTCCTGCTCCTTTCAGATCAGCAGCTGCCACCTCAACAGTGTATGAGGGCAGCCCCAATGTTAGCCTATGAAGGGAGCAGGCCTCACAGTAGTGTAAAAACGAATTTAGGAGTTTGACACTACCAGGACATATAACTACACAGGTACATGTCCTGCCTTTTACCTACACAGCACCCTGCTCTAGGGGTTACCTAGGGCACACATTAGGGATGACTTATATGTAGAAAAAGGGGAGTTCTAGGCTTGGCAAGTACTTTTAAATGCCAAGTCGAAGTGGCAGTGAAACTGCACACCCAGGCCTTGCAATGGCAGGCCTGAGCCAGGGTTAAGGGGCTACTGAGGTGGGTGGCACAACCAGTGCTGCAGGCCCACTAGTAGCATTTAATCTACCTGCCCTAGGCACATGTAGTGCACTCTACCAGGGACTTACAAGTGAATTAAATAGTCAATCATGGATAAACCAATCAGTAGTACAATTTACACAGAGAGCATATGCACTTTAGCATGGTAAAGTGCAAAGTGGTAAAGTGCCCAGAGGTCAAAAGCCAACAACAACAGGTCAGAAAAAATAGGAGGAAGGAGGCAAAAAGTTGGGGGATGTCCCTGTCAAAAAGCCAGGTCCAACATGACCCCCTACCAGCCTAAAGCCAGGGGAGAACAATCACTATCCTGATGTACTTCCCTGTTTGAGGCGACAGAACAAGGACCCAGGCCCACAACAGCAGGGGCATGCTCCAGTTCTTCGCCTTCCTGACTCCAATTGGATCCCTCTGTCCATACTCTCAGGGCCCACTAAGCCAACCCATGGGGAACCTTTCTCCTTACCTGCGGATTCCATCTGTGCAGCACCTAACCTTACTTTGCTCACAGATGTATCCCAGGAGCAGGATAGTACCACCATGACCAACACAGTGGTGTTGCCCACTCTACCCCCGGGGTGTGACACTTGTCCCCTCCCCAGGGATAACTCTGTCCACCCGGACAGCAAGCCACAGTGATTACTGACAGCTGCCAGGGATGAGAGCCAGGCCCCAGGCCTCTTAAAGCTTTCCAACCACTGTGGCTGTGGAGAGTGGGGGGCGGTAGCCCCAGGTGCTGGGCACCCTTTAACCACTCTCCCTTCCACCAGGTCAGGGATGACAGCCTAAACCTGGTCCTCCCCTCTGGGGCTCTGTACCATCCCTCCTGGAGCGGTACCCCCAGAGTCCAACATGGTCAGGGTGCTTACAGAAGTCGCCCTGTACCATTCCTCCACCAGTGCAGGGCTGTTAACCTGCAACTGGCCCTCCAACCTGGGGTCTGTACCTTCAGGTTGGACTAGGGCCTGGGGTGAGGCTTCCCTCCCCCTGCCCTCCCTTCTGGGGTCCAGCACCCTCCAACTCGGAGTGGCCTCCTCAGAAGACAACATGGTAGGGGCACTGTTATCAGTAGCCCCTCCCTTCAGGTCCGGGGGGACACCCTGAACCTGGTCTTCCAGCCCAGGGTCTGTACCCTCAGACTGGATCACTGCCTGGCAAACCAGGACTTTCTGGGAGGCACACCTACCCCCCACCAGGTCAGAGTTTAACCTCTGAACTTGGCCATTCAACTCAGAGTCACCACCCTGAAGTTGAACAATTGCCTGGCACGCCAGGACTTCCTGGAGGGCACACTGACCCTCCACCAGGTCAGAGTTTAACCTCTGAACCTGGTTCTCCAACCTAGGGTCACCACCCTGAGGTTGGGCAACTGCCTGGCACACCAGGACTTTCTGGGAGGCACACCTACCTCCCACCAGGTCAGAGGTTAACCACTGAACCCGGTTATCCAACCCAGAGTCAGCACCCTGAGGTTGGACAAGTGCCTGGTACACCAGGACTTTCTGGGGGGCACTAGTACCCCCACCAGGTCAGAGTTTAACCTCTGAACCCGGTTATCTAACCCAGAGTCAACACCCTGAGGTTGGACCATTGCCTGGCAGGCCAGGACTTCCAGGGAGGCACACCTACCTCCCACCAGGTCAGAGTTTAACCTCTGAGCCTGGTTCCCCAACCCAGGGTCACCACCCTGAGGTTGGGCAATTGCCTGGCACACCAGGACTTTCTGGGAGGCACGCCTACCTCCCACCAGGTCAGAGGTTAACCTCTGAACCTGGTTCTCCAACCCAGGGTCACCACCCTGAGGTTGAACAATTGCCTGGCACACCAGGACTTTCTGGGGGGCACACCTACCCCCCAACAGGTCAGAGTTTATCCCCTGAGCCTGGTTAGCCAACCCAGAGTCACCACCCTGAGGTTGAACCATTGCCTGGCAGGCCAGGACTTCCAGGGAGGCACACCTACCTCCCACCAGGTCAGAGTTTAACCTCTGAGCCTGGTTCCCCAACCCAGGGTCACCACCCCGAGGTTGGGCAATTGCCTGGCACGCCAGGACTTTCTGGGGGGCACACCTACCCCCCACCAGGTCAGAGTTTAACCTCTGAACCTGGTCATCCAACCCAGAGTCAACACCCTGAGGTTGGACAATTGCCTGGCACAGCAGGACTTCTTGGGAGGCACATCTACCTCCCACCAGGTCAGAGTTTAACCTCTGAACCTGGATATCCAACCCAGAGTCACCACCCTGAGGTTGAATCTTTGCCTGGCATGCCAGGACTTCCTGGGGGGCACTCTCACCCCCCACAAGGGACACACCGTCCCCAAGGGCCACACAAGAGTCTGGTTGGCGCAGGTCTCCCGACCTCTGCCCCTCCGGCAGAGTCTGGGTTTCCCCCAAACCAGAAACGGTTTCACCTGGGTCATTCCTGGGGGGCTCTGCTCTCAGAGCTGTCCCCAGACTCTCAAGGTCCTCCACTGGGGTCTGCAACCCCCTCTCAACCCTATGTCTGGACTTCTGCATCCCCTCGCTAGGAGAGGTACTGCCAGACACCAGAACTGTTGGGATGCTGGCTACAGTCACCCCCCCAAGTTCTTCTGACACTGCGGGGCTTCCCTCAAAAGGTGGCCCTACGGTACAGGCTAGGCTTCCCTCCTGGTGTTCCCTCATGGAACCCTCTAGGACCTGGGACCTACCTGGGACACTACAATCCTTTCCCACCTCAATCGGTTGGGAACCACCTAGACCACTCCCTTCAGGAGCACCCCCAAATGCCTCTTCAGACTCTCTGGTACTCACCCAGCAGTCTGCCTCCATTGTAAGTTCCCTGGGGTCAGATAACTCACACTCCACCTGGTGTTGGCATAGCTCTGGAAAATAAGGACCAGACATATGCTCTCCAGCAATTACATCACTCTGCCCTTCACATGTATTAACCACAGTACCCTTCACCCAACCACCCAGTAACTCAACCTTGGAAAAGCACTCTACTTCACCCTCCTGAGACTGGTGAGACAGTATCTGTCTGTCCCTGACACTCAACCCATACTCTTCTGGGATGTCTCTACACTCTATATCCAGGACGTCTACCAGGGGGGAAACCCTTTTCTCTGTCACTCTCTGCTAGAGTCAGTAAAGTGTCCCTCCCCCCAGTAGGAATATGACTCCCTGTGCCAGTTCCCCAATCCTTCTCAGGGACCCTGTGCATAACGGGAACTACCTCATACCCTTGAACCGCCTGGGGTGTGTCAACTCCCTTCTTCAAGTTGGGCACCACATCTCTGGGCTTGTGCCCTTCTTCAGCAGTACTAGATGCAAGATTTTTGCTGCCACCATCTGAACTGGACTCAGCCCTTCCGGCCTCCAGTTTCAGCTCTTTACAGCTCAGCTCTTGAGCTGCAATCTTTTCTTCTTCCAGGGCTAAGAGTCTTTTTGCCTCAACCTCTGCAAGATACTCCTCTAATTGTTGCTCCTGTCGCCTTTGACCTCGGAGCCATTCATCTATTTCTGGGTCACTGTCCAAATCTGAGTAGTCTTCCTCCTCAGGTGTGTAGTCCTCCTCCTCATCTGAGGGGTACTTAGTCATTTGGTTTCTTGCTGCCTCTCTCTCTGCCCATCTTTCCTCCCCCCAGACTATGTAGGCATGTAGCATCTCCGCTTTAGTAGATCTCCTTGCTACAGGAAGGCCCCATTGTCTGCAAAGCTTCCTTAGGTCAGCCTTAGTGAGGTGGTCAGTACGAACAAAGAATGAGTAGGTAAGCAATCCCATTCTGATAAGATCTTACTAGCAAAAACCAAAATCCAAAGTCCAAAATATCAATAGTACATCCAGGAGGACATCAGAGAACCAAAAGCAAAAAAAGATGAAAAATCAAGTTGACTTTCAACTGTGGGTAGGTAGTGAAATACTTAGCTACTGTATGTCACTGCACAAACACAAGTCCTATCCTCACCGCTGATCACCAATGTTAGAAATGGGGTTTTTGGTTGGCAGTCAGGTTGCCCTCTGTCCAAGCAAGAACGCTCACTCTAGTCAGGGTAAGTCACACACAATCCAAAATCAACCTGTGCTCCCCCTCCGGTAGCTTGGCACGAGCAGTCAGGCTTAACTTAGAAGGCAATGTGTAAAGCATTTGTGCAATAAATCATACAACACCATAGCATAACACCACAAAATACACCACACAGTGTTTAGAAAAATATATAATATTTATCTGGGTATCTTCAGGTCAAAACGATCAAAGTTGCAATACGAATTTGTAAAGATATCACTGAAAAGTGATAGAAAGTGTCTTAAGTCTTTAGAAAGTAAACAAAGTCTCTTTCAAACACAAAGTACCTGGTTTCTGGTGGAAAATCTCCTCAGAGGGCCACAGGAGAAGAGGTGCGTGGAAAACTGGTGTGTGCGTTGATTTCTCCTCAGCACACACGGACTTGCGGCGTTATTTTCCACGCGGGGAGTCGGGCGTCGTTTTCCGGCGCGTGGACAGTCTCTTACTGTGGTTTGCGGGGAGTACCAGATGTCCCGGGTCTGTGCGTGGATTTTCTTGCTTGTTCTCGGGCTGCGCGGCGAAATTACGATCTCACGGCAGGCGTCGCGTCGATTTCTCCTCTAGACTTCGATCTGCGGGGCTGCGCGTTGAAATTACGATCTCACGGCAGGCGTCGCGTCGATTTCTCCTCTAGAGGTCGGGCGGCGTTGTCCTTGCGAGGCCGTGCGTCGGATCTTCGATCTTCCCCAGAGCGTTGCGTCGATCAGCGTCGGAGTGCGCCGTTTTTCTCGCCGCGAAACAAGCTGTGCATCGAAATTTTCAGCGCACGGAGCGTCCAAGTAAAAGAGAGAAGTCTTTTTGGCCCTGAGACTCCAAGGAACAGGAGGCAAGCTCTATCCAAGCCCTTGGAGAGCACTTTCACAGCCAGACAAGAGTTCAGCAAGGCAGCAGGGCAACAGCAAGGCAGCAGTCCTTTGTAGAAAGCAGACAGGTGAGTCCTTTGAGCAGCCAGGCAGTTCTTCTTGGCAGGATGTAGTTTCTGGTTCAGGTTTCTTCTCCAGCAAGTGTCTGATGAGGTAGGGCAGAGGCCATGTTTTATACTAAGTTGTGCCTTTGAAGTGGGGGTGACGTCAAAGAGTCTCTAAGAAATGCACCAAGCCCCCTTTCAGTTCAATCCTGTCTGCCAGAGTCCCAGTAGGGGGTGTGGCAGTCCTTTGTGTGAGGGCGGCCCTCCACCCTCCCAGCCCAGGAAGACCCATTCAAAATGCAGATGTATGCAAGTGAGGCTGAGTGAATGCACAAGGAGCTGTCAACTAAACCTAGCCAGACGTGGATTGAAGGGCACAACAAGATTTTAGTGCAAAGAAATGCTCACTTTCTAAAAGTGGCATTTCTAGAATAGTAATATTAAATCCGACTTCACCAGTCAGCAGGACTTTATATTACCATTCTGGCCATACTAAATATGACCTTCCTGCTCCTTTCAGATCAGCAGCTGCCACCTCAACAGTGTATGAGGGCAGCCCCAATGTTAGCCTATGAAGGGAGCAGGCCTCACAGTAGTGTAAAAACGAATTTAGGAGTTTGACACTACCAGGACATATAACTGCACAGGTACATGTCCTGCCTTTTACCTACACAGCACCCTGCTCTAGGGGTTACCTAGGGCACACATTAGGGATGACTTATATGTAGAAAAAGGGGAGTTCTAGGCTTGGCAAGTACTTTTAAATGCCAAGTCGAAGTGGCAGTGAAACTGCACACCCAGGCCTTGCAATGGCAGGCCTGAGCCAGGGTTAAGGGGCTACTGAGGTGGGTGGCACAACCAGTGCTGCAGGCCCACTAGTAGCATTTAATCTACCTGCCCTAGGCACATGTAGTGCACTCTACCAGGGACTTACAAGTGAATTAAATAGTCAATCATGGATAAACCAATCAGTAGTACAATTTACACAGAGAGCATATGCACTTTAGCATGGTAAAGTGCAAAGTGGTAAAGTGCCCAGAGGTCAAAAGCCAACAACAACAGGTCAGAAAAAATAGGAGGAAGGAGGCAAAAAGTTGGGGGATGTCCCTGTCAAAAAGCCAGGTCCAACAGTGATCATATGCAAGTTTGGACAGATCAACAGTTTGGCCTGTGACAGACATTTTTAGAAAGTGTTTAAGTGATAGCAAAAGTGAAGATAACGTTTTTCAGAACTTTTAGAAAGACAGAAAAAACTTTTTAAACTTTTTAAGAACTTTTTAGAAAGTTAGAGGTACTTTTCAGCACTTTAGAAAGGAAGTGAGAAAAGAAATGCAAAACTTTTTGGTTAGGTATACATACACTGAACTTGTTTTGTATATTTTTCTCTTATGAAAAGTACAATGACAAAAGTGGTAAGTAGTCTCAAAGCACTTATCCCACCGCTGCACAACCAATGTAGGAGGCTGGACTGGCTTGTAGTGAGTACCTAGGGGTACTTACACCTTGCACCAGGCCCAGTTATCCCTTATTAGTGTATAGGGTGTCTAGCAGCATAGGCTGATAGATAATGGTAGCTTAGCAGAGCAGCTTAGGCTGAACTAGGAGACGAGTGAAGCTCCTACAGTACCACTAGTGTCATATGCACAATATCATAAGAAAACACAATACACAGATATACTAAAAATAAAGGTACTTTATTTTTATGACAATATGCCAAAAGTATCTCAGTGAGTACCCTCAGTATGAGGATAGCAAATATACACAAGATATATGTACACAATACCAAAATATGCAGTAATAGTATTAGAAAACAGTGCAAACAATGTATAGTTACAATAGGATGCAATGGGGACACATAGGGATAGGGGCAACAAAAACCATATACTCCAAAAGTGGAATGCGAACCACGAATGGACCCCAAACCTATGTGACCTTGTAGAGGGTCGCTGGGACTATTAGAAAATAGTAAGGGTTAGAAAAATAGCCCACCCCAAGACCCTGAAAAGTGAGTGCAAAGTGCACTAAAGTTACCCAAAGGACATAGAAGTCGTGATAGGGGAATTCTGCAGGAAAGACACAAACCAACAATGCAACAACAATGGATTTCCAGTCGAGGGTACCTGTGGAACAAGGGGACCAAGTCCAAAAGTCACAAGCAAGTCGGAGATGGGCAGATGCCCAGGAAATGCCAGCTGTGGGTGCAAAAAAGCTGCTACTGGACAGTAGAAGCTGAGGTTTCTGCAGGAACGACAAGGGCTAGAGACTTCCCCTTTGGAGGATGGATCCCCCACGCCGTGGAGAGTCGTGCAGAAGTGTTTTCCCGCCGAAAGACCGCCAACAAGCATTGCTAGCTGCAAATCGTGCGGTTAGTGTTTTTGGATGCTGCTGTGGCCCAGGAGGGACCAGGATGTCGCCAATTGCGTCTGGGGACAGAGGGGGCGTCGAGCAAGACAAGGAGCCCTCTCAGCAGCAGGCACCACCCGCAGAAGTGCCCGAAACAGGCACTACGAAGATGCGTGAAACGGTGCTCACCCGAAGTCGCACAAAGGAGTCCCACGTCGCCGGAGGACAACTTAGGAGGTCGTGCAATGCAGGTTAGAGTGCAGTGGACCCAGGCTGGACTGTGCACAAAGGATTTCTGCCGGAAGTGAACGGAGGCCGGAGTAGCTGCAAAAGTCGCGGTTCCCAGCAATGCAGTCTGGCGTGGGGAGGCAAGGACTTACCTCCACCAAACTTGGACTGAAGAGTCACTGGACTGTGGGAGTCACTTGAACAGAGTTGCTGGATTCAAGGGACCTGGCTCGTCGTGCTGAGAGGAGACCCAGTGTACCGGTGATGCAGTTCTTTGGTGCCTGCGGTTGCAGGGGGACGATTCCGTCGACCCACGGGAGATTTCTTCGGAGCTTCTAGTGCAGAGAGGAGGCAGACTACCCCCACAGCATGCACCACCAGGAAAACAGTTGAGAAGGCGGCAGGATCAGCGTTACAGAGTTGCAGTAGTCGTCTTTGCTACTTTGTTGCAGTTTTGAAGGCTTCCAGCGCGGTCAGCAGTCGATTCCTTGGCAGAAGGTGAAGACAGAGATGCAGAGGAACTCGGATGAGCTCTTGCATTCGTTATCTAAGGAAATCCCCAAAGCAGAGACCCTAAATAGCCAGAAAATAGGGTTTGGCTACTTAGGAGAGAAGATAGGCTAGCAACACGTGAAGGGGCCTATCAGAAGGAGTCTCTGACGTCACCTGATGGCACAGGCCACTCAGAGCAGTCCAGTGTGCCGGCAGCACCTCTGTTTCCAAGATGGCAGAGGTCTGGAGCACACTGGAGGAGCTCTTGGCACCTCCCAGGGGAGGTACAGGTCAGGGGAGTAGTCACTCCCCTTCCCTTTGTCCAGTTTCGCGCCAGAGCAGGGCTAAGGGGTCCCTGAACCGGTGTAGACTGGCTTATGCAGAAATGGGCACCATGTGTGCCCATGAAAGCATTTCCAGAGGCTGGGGGAGGCTACTCCTCCCCTGCCTTCACACCATTTTCCAAAGGGAGAGGGTGTAACACCCTCTCTCAGAGGAAGTCCTTTGTTCTGCCATCCTGGGCCACGCCTGGCTGGACCCCAGGAGGGCAGAAGCCCGTCTGAGGGGCTGGCAGCAGCAGCAGCTGCAGTGAAACCCCGGGAAAGGCAGTTTGGCAGTACCAGGGTCTGTGCTACAGACCACTGGGATCATGGGATTGTGCCAACTATGCCAGGATGGCATAGAGGGGCAATTCCATGATCATAGACATGTTACATGGCCATATTCGGAGTTACCATTGTGAAGCTACATATAGGTAGTGACCTATAGGTAGTGCACGCGTGTAATGGTGTCCCCGCACTCACAAAGTCCGGGGAATTGGCCCTGAACAATGTGGGGGCACCTTGGCTAGTGCCAGGGTGCCCACACACTAAGTAACTTAGCACCCAACCTTTACCAGGTAAAGGTTAGACATATAGGTGACTTATAAGTTACTTAAGTGCAGTGTAAAATGGCTGTGAAATAACGTGGACGTTATTTCACTCAGGCTGCAGTGGCAGGCCTGTGTAAGAATTGTCAGAGCTCCCTATGGGTGGCAAAAGAAATGCTGCAGCCCATAGGGATCTCCTGGAACCCCAATACCCTGGGTACCTCAGTACCATATACTAGGGAATTATAAGGGTGTTCCAGTATGCCAATGTAAATTGGTGAAATTGGTCACTAGCCTGTTAGTGACAATTTGAAAGAAATGAGAGAGCATAACCACTGAGGTTCTGGTTAGCAGAGCCTCAGTGAGACAGTTAGTCATAACACAGGTAACACATTCAGGCACACTTATGAGCACTGGGGCCCTGGCTGGCAGGGTCCCAGTGACACATACAACTAAAACAACATATATACAGTGAAAAATAGGGGTAACATGCCAGGCAAGATGGTACTTTCCTACACCAGGGTATTGGGGTTCCAGGAGATCTCTATGGGCTGCAGCATTTCTTTTGCCACCCATAGGGAGCTCTGACAATTCTTACACAGGCCTGCCACTGCAGCCTGAGTGAAATAACGTCCACGTTATTTCACAGCCATTTACCACTGCACTTAAGTAACTTATAAGTCACCTATATGTCTAACCTTTACCTGGTAAAGGTTGGGCGCTAAGTTACTTAGTGTGTGGGCACCCTGGCACTAGCCAAGGTGCCCCCACATTGTTCAGGGCAAATTCCCCGGACTTTGTGAGTGCGGGGACACCATTACATGCGTGCACTATACATAGGTCACTACCTATGTATAGCGTCACAATGGTAACTCCGAACATGGCCATGTAACATGTCTAAGATCATGGAATTGTCACCCCAATGCCATTCTGGCATTGGGGAGACAATTCCATGATCCCCCGAGTCTCTAGCACAGACCCGGGTACTGCCAAACTACCTTTCCCGGGGTTTCACTGTAGCTGCTGCCAACCCCTCAGACAGGTTTCTGCCCTCCTGGGGTCCAGCCAGGCTTGGCCCAGGAAGGCAGAACAAAGGACTTCCTCAGAGAGAGGGTGTTACACCCTCTCCCTTTGGAAAAAGGTGTCAGGGCTGGAGAGGAGTAGCCTCCCCCAGCCTCTGGAAATGCTTTGATGGGCACAGATGGTGCCCATCTCTGCATAAGCCAGTCTACACCGGTTCAGGGATCCCCCAGCCCTGCTCTGGCGCGAAACTGGACAAAGGAAAGGGGAGTGACCACTCCCCTGACCTGCACCTCCCCTGGGAGGTGCCCAGAGCTCCTCCAGTGTGCTCCAGACCTCTGCCATCTTGGAAACAGAGGTGCTGCTGGCACACTGGACTGCTCTGAGTGGCCAGTGCCAGCAGGTGACGTCAGAGACTCCTTTTGATAGGCTCTTACCTGTGTTGCTAGCCTATCCTCCTTCCGAAGTAGCCAAACCTCCTTTTCTGGCTATTTAGGGTCTCTGCTTTGGGGAATTCTTTAGATAACGAATGCAAGAGCTCATCAGAGTTCCTCTGCATCTCTCTCTTCACCTTCTGCCAAGGAATCGACCGCTGACTGCTCTGGACGCCTGCAAAACCGCAACAAAGTAGCAAAGACAACTACTGCAACCTTGTATCTCTGATCCGGCCGCCTTCTCGACTGTTTTCCTGGTGGTGCATGCTGTGGGGGTAGTCTGCCTCCTCTCTGCACTAGAAGCTCCGAAGAAATCTCCAGTGGGTCGACGGAATTTTCCCCCTGCAACCGCAGGCACCAAAAGACTGCATCACCGGTCCTCTGGGTCCCCTCTTAGCACGACGAGCGTGGTCCCTGGAACTCAGCAACTCTGTCCAAGTGACTCCCACAGTCCAGTGACTCTTCAGTCCACGTTTGGTGGAGGTAAGTCCTTGCCTCCCCAGGCTAGACTGCATTGCTGGGTACCGCGTGATTTGCAGCTGCTCCGGCTCCTGTGCACTCTTCCAGGATTTCCTTTGTGCACAGCCAAGCCTGGGTCCCCCACACTCTAGCCTGCAGTGCACGACCTCCTGAGTTGTCCTCCGATGTCGTAGGACCTTCTTTTGTGACTTCGGGTGAGCTCCGGTTCACTCTTCTTCGTAGTGCCTGTTCCGGCACTTCTGCGGGTGCTGCTTGCTTCTGAGTGGGCTCCTTGTCTTGCTGGACGCCCCCTCTCTCTCCTCACGCAATTGGCGACATCCTGATCCCTCCCCTGGGCCACAGCAGCATCCAAAAACCCTAACCGCGACCCTGGCAGCTAGCAAGGCTTGTTTGCGGTCTTTCTGCGTGGGAACACCTCTGCAAGCTTCTTCATGACGTGGGACATCCATCCTCCAAAGGGGAAGTTCTTAGTCCTCTTCGTTCTTGCAGAAACCACAGCTTCTACCATCCGGTGGCAGCTTCTTTGCAACCTCAGCTGGCATTTCTTGGGCATCTGCCCACTCCCGACTTGAGTGTGACTCTTGGACTTGGTCCCCTTGTTCCACTGGTACTCTCATCTGGAAATCCATTTTTGTTGCATTGCTGGTGTTGGTCTTCCTTGCAGAATTCCCCTATCACGACTTCTGTGCTCTCTGGGGATCTTAGGTGCACTTTACACCTACTACAAACTCACATAGGTTTGGGGTCCATTCGTGGTTCGCATTCGACTTCTAGAGTATATGGTTTGTGTTGCCCCTATACCTATGTGCTCTAATTGCAATCTATTGTGACTGTACATTGCTTGCATTGCTTTCTATTGCTATTACTGCATAATTTTGGTATTGTGTACATATATCTTGTGTATATTTGCTATCCTCATACTGAGGGTACTCACTGAGATACTTTTGGCATATTGTCATAAAAATAAAGTACCTTTATTTTTAGTATATCTGTGTATTGTGTTTTCTTATGATATTGTGCATATGACACCAGTGGTATAGTAGGAGCTTTACACGTCTTCTAGTTCAGCCTAAGCTGCTCTGCTAAGCTACCTTTTTTATCAGCCTAAGCTACTAGACACCTCTTCAACACTAATA